>NC_047093.1:38235926-39672760 GCF_902459505.1 Geotrypetes seraphini | reverse complement strand
GCCAACTCTCGCCACTCGCATCAATTCTGACGTTGGAGAGGACGTTCTGGGCCAGCCAATCGCTGCCTGGCTGGCCTAGAACGTCCTCTCCGACGTTAGAATTGACGTCGGGTGGCGAGAGTTGGTCGGCCCCGCGGGGAACTCGCAGGGCGAACTCGCAGGGCGAACTCGGCGCCGGCCTGTTCCCGATGGCAGCAGTGGCAGCCTATTCCCCAGTGGCGGTGGCAGCATTTTCCCAATGGTGGTGGTATAGGGGAGGGCAGGGAGAAAGAAAGAAAGGGGGGACAGGAAGCCAGAAAGAAAGAAAGGGGGCAGAGTGAAACGAAGAAAAATGGGGCACGGAAAGAGAGAGAGAGAAAGACAGACATACAGAACGAAAGAGGGTGTGGAGAGAGAAAGAAGGGGGCAGGGTGAGAGAGAGAAAAACAGACATACAGAAAGGGGGTATGGAGAGAGAAAATGAAAGAAGGGGCAGGGTGAAACAAAGAAAAAGTTTGGGGAGGGAATGAGGTCTGGAGGAGAGGAAGCATACAGGAGGCCGAAAGAAGGGAAGAAATATTGGATACACAGTCAGAAGAATAAAGTGCAACCAGAGACTGATGAAATTACCAAAGGTAGGAAAAATGGTTTTATTTTCAATTTAGTGATCAAAATGTGTCTGCTTTGAGAATTTATATATGCTGTCTATATTTTGCACTATGGCCCCCTTTTACTAAACCGCAATAGTGTTTTTTAGCGCAGGGAGCCTATGAGCGTTGAGAGCAGCGTGGGGCATTCAGCGCAGCTCCCTGTGCTAAAAAACGCCATCGCGTTTTAGTAAAAAGGGAGGGGGAATATTTGTCTATTTTTGTATAGTTGTTACTGAGGTGACATTGCATAAAGTCATCTGCCTTGACCTCTTTGAAAACCTGCGGAATATAAATGATAATTAACATTTTCTCTGCGTACAGCGTGCTTTGTGTTTTTAAAATTTTATTGTTGGTAGATCATTTTGACTTGGCCACAAAGGTAAGGGGGAGGGAGGGAGGGGAACTGCTGAAAGACATCTAGTAATCCTTGAAGGCTTGACTGTGCAGGGAATTATTTTTGTAAAATCATGTTTTGTTATGTGACTGGCATTATTTAGACTTTAATTTCTATGAATGAATAGAATGAAAATGATATAAATTACTTGCTTGTTTTTATGTGCGTGTGCTGAAGGAAAGTGGAGAGAGAGTGGGCTGAGGACGCTGAAGGGAAATGGGGAAGAGAGAATGGGGAGAAGACGCTGATTTATAAATTGACAATTGTACAGAATATTGTTTCTTTTTTATATTCATCCATAGCTGCATGTTAATGATGTGCTCATATGCACTTATTTATCATCATAACATATACATCATCATTAACATGCAGCTGTGGATGTGTAAGGACAGGCTGAGGAGGATGGATGGGAAGGAAGGAAGGTGCACATATCAACATATCGTACATTTTTAACATGCATGATGCAGCTATAGGCAAGCAGAGGAGGATGGGATCATACAGATGTGTATGTTCAGATATGTGCTCAGATGTGTAGTTTTTTCTGATATATTTATTAAGCTTACAGTATTTATAAAAACACATTTAATACTTGTTACAAAAAATATTGTGCAATTGTGATCTACTTCTGGCCTACAAAGGTCAAAAGAAATCCTTAACTGAGATTTTACATTCAAAAGTGAATTATAGCTACTAGCACTATTATTTATTAGTTATTTATTATGCAGATGTTTGTTAGTTTGTTATTAGTTCAGTATTAGACATATGTTAGTTTAGAATAGATAGGTATAGATTAGTTTAGTTTAGGTTAGGTTAGGGCCCTGCTGAAAGAGTCTACCTTGACGTGGTTGCAGGCTTACAAATCTTTTGGTCAAAGAGTGCGGCGACAGAGAAAAGTATGTGTGTATTCGGCCCATGGAAGAAGGGGGGGGTCGGGGAGGGGGGAAGGGGTGCGTGGGGGCCCAATAGGATTGCTCAGTAAGGGGCCCAGAAATTTCTGATGGCGGCCCTGGGTTCATTACACGGCGGCTGTATGCCTACTGCCGCCTACAATCGAGATGCCGTTTTCAGAATCAGGCCTTAGTGCTGCTGAATATGTCCCCTAACTGGCTAATCCTTAACCGGATAGGTTAGGGGTGGGCCAGGGTGGAGTTAGGGCACAATTTTCAGCCTGCTAACTGGCTAAGTAACCACATAAAGTTAGAATAGCAAATCAAAGGTAACTGAGCACTGCTCTAAATGCTGGCCGCTGTCTGGTTAACTTCCAGGTCAGAGGACATATGTAAATAAATGTTCAGTGTCGGGAGCTGCACATGCCTTGGGCACTGACTATTTGGGGTTATTGTGATCCATGAAAATCAGGGCCCTATATTATACCTCTCTTTAGAGTATGACACAGATGCACTCATCCAGTCACCCTTCATATTCACCACTTGGTGGAGTTTGCTGGTGTGCAATAATTTGAACCTGGGAAATCTAGTTGAAGTACGGTGTTTGCCTTTCGGTTCTTACGTTCTCACGGCAGGAATATCGATTGTTATCAGTCTTTTAGAAAGGTAGTGTAAAGCTATTTGTTCTCTTTATATTGATTGTTAACCCTTTCAGGACCAAGGGACATATTTGTCCCATAACTTTAAAATCCTATAAATTTTGATTGGGATAGTCTACAGTTCTAAATTTGATATGTACCGATTCCATATGATACTGCCTTTATGTAAACAAACTGGTTCCGACATTCATTCATTAGCGTCGTTGCCAGATTGACGAGAAGATTCACTTGCCACACTGTCCATAAGCCAGAAGTGTGATTTTTTAAAAAAAAAAAAAAATGATATTTCACAAAAAAAATCAATTTTTTGGCATCTGCAAGCCCTTTTTACCATAAAAATGTCGTCAAAACCACAAAAATTGGCCTACGATCCTTATGGTCCTGAAAGGGTTAAGTAGCTTTGCTCTGTTTGGAAATTGAAGATATGGTTAGTATTTTGGGGGGTACTGAGTGAATTATTGTCACAAATCGTCTTACTGTAATCCGCCTTGAGCCATTTTTGGTTAAAGGGGAATAGAAGTGTTCTGATTAGATAAAATCCAAACCTAAAATGCTAAGAGACAAGGATACAGAAAGAGATTACTAAGCCCAAGATGCACGAAAGTCAGCGATCGTCGCTAAACCTGTTTTCACATTACGGAGCTGGTTCACAAAACGACTCACTGCATGTTTTTCCCCTCGATCGCCCATTTTCTGATCTGGCCATGCAAATTAGCTAAACCCCATGCAAAGTAGCCAAGTGATTGATGCACTAACATCTCTTTGCTATGCAAAAAAAAAAATAAAACGGGGGTTTTAGCTGTCGAAAAAAAAATGTCTTCCATTCTGCTTCAACGTCTCTGAGAAGGTGCGGGGGATGACGGGGTACCTCTGGTGGCAGGAGGGAGTGGGCATCCCTCCTGCTTTTTTTTCAGGGGGGAAAGGGGGAGGATAGAGGATGTTTGGGGGGGGCACAGGAGTGGGCCTTCGGTGGCAGGAGGAAGTGGGCATCCCTTCTGCTGCATCATTTCCAGTGGGAGGGCAGTCACATTGGCAGGAGGGAGCAGGCATCCCTTCTGCCATTTTAGCTGCCATGGGGGGGGGGGTGCGGTGCCCTAACTGCTTCCCCTGTCACTGCTGTTAGGTCTCTGGGCATGTGTCAATCACTCACTGAACGATTGATCTGTCGAGTTTGCATGCAAATGATTTGCAAATCATTTGCATGCAAACTTAGTAGTGCATTGATCGCTAGTTCAGAATTGGCCAGAAAATCATTCAACAATAATCCAGTCTGTATTACCGACTATGTTTAGTGCATCCAGGCCTAAGGAGTTGATATTCAATGTTAGTTAGGTGAGTAGGAGAGACTGCTATTCAGATAGTGCCATAAAATATCCAGGCAGACCACCATGGCAGAGACAGTGGACATGCTATGATGGTCTCATTTGCAACTGGCTCCGTGAAAAATCACTAGAGTTCAGGTGGGTCTGAGCGTTCACTTAATAGCACTTTTTGAAGCCGGTTTGATAGTGTAATTTTACTATATATATTATATTCATTATTATCTATTTAAGGTGATCAGTGATAGAGTGGTTAGTTTATCACTATTTGGTAATTTGAATTTCCCTAATATATAGTGTACTATCGGATTAATGCCAGGACACGGAGCCAGAAGTTACCTGGTCACTGCCGATATTTAGAGGCAGACCTGGATAACTATCAGATTAATTTAGGAGATAAAAAGATTGTCCCAAATCAGTGGTATTCAACCCAGTCCTCGGGGACCACCTGGCCAGTCGGGTTTTCAGGGTATCCACAATGAATATGGATGAAAGAGATTTTGAAAACCCAACTGGCCTGGTGGTCCCCGAGGACTGGGTTGAATACCACTGTCCTAGAATAACTGGAATGAATTATCGAGGAATTGCCTCTGAATGTTTCTATTCCTGAGTAACTCCCAGCAGGCTGCAAAGTACTCAGATAGGGAGTGGCATTGAATATCAGAGCATAATTCAACTGGTAGCTGACAGCTGAATATTGACTGGCAATTTTTTTTTTTTTCTTGCCCCATTTTCAGGTGGATAATTACATTACATTACAGATTTCTATTCCGCCATTACCTTTCGGTTCAAAGCGGATTACAAAAAGAGTTATGGAAGAAGGGTTACAACGTTAGATCAGAGAAAGTTTCCAAGAGAGGGAAAAGTAGGATCTGGGGTTAGGGAGGGGATGGTAAGAGGGGGGTTAAGCTTTATCATGGTACAGTGGTGCCTCACACAACGAACTTAATCCGTTCCAGGAGCAAGTTTGTTATGTGAAACGTTCGTTGTGTGAAACGCGTTTTCCCATAAGAATACATGTAAAACAAAATAATTCGTTCTGCAGCCCTGTTTTCCCATAAGAATACATGTAAAACAAAATAATTCATTCTGCAGCCCTACATTTCCCTCCCTCCACCTCACCTTATATGCAGAGTTTGCCAGCTTTCTTTTTCACCCAGCCGCACGCTTTCAAAAAGCTGTGCACGCGCAGCTGCTGAAGTTGATCAATGTTCTCCTCTCCTGCAACTTCCGGTTTCCGGTTGCGTCAGAGGAGAAGATTGAACAACAGAGCATGCGCACATGTGCTGCTCTTTGAAAGTGTGTGGCTGGCCGAAAAAGAAAGCCGGAAAACTCGGCATCTAAGGTAAGGTGGAGGGAGATGATGGAACACTGCATTCAGACAGGAGGGTGCTGCTGTTCCCGGCTCACATTAGGAAGTGGCGAGAGTAGTTCCGCCCCCCCCCCCCCCCCCCCCGGGCCCCTCGGGCGACTTCGTTGTGTGAAACGAAGTTCGTTATAGGGAGCAAGACAAAAAGTTTGTTATGCGCAGCGTTCGCTGTGCGAGGCGTCCGTTATGCGAGGCACCACTGTATTAAGCTTTATTAATGGATTTCTTGAAGAATTCTTATCTTTGAAATAAAAACTATATTTCAAAGATAAGAATTTAGGGGCCTCTTTCACAAAGCTGCCATGGTAAATGCACTGAAGCCCGTAGAAATTGAATGGTCTTCGGTGCATTTACAGCAACAGCATCAGTACTGCAGCTTTGTAAAAGGGGCCCTAAGAGTTGTCCTACTGGGCCATACCATCGCCCAGATCGCAAATACTTAGCAGGATCCCAAAAAGTGGTAAGACTCAGGCTGATTATGCAAGGTTTACGCAGTAGCTTTCCCCAAGGTCACCTGACCATGGCCTGACCCACTGTTTTGCACTGCCCAGCATCATCAACTGGGAGACCTGTGGGGGTAGAGTCAGAGGCTTGAATGTTTGGCTCTCCCATCCAAATATATGTTTTACCCCTCTATTGAGTGAAAATAACTTTATTGAATATCCTCTAGACTTCCTTTTTTTTCTGTAGGAATAAAGGATCAATTCACTTTTACCAATTCATCTCTTCTCATATCATATCTCACACCCAAAGCTTTTGTCAAAGGTCTAATTAATATTTAAACAATTTGATGTGCTTAGTTTGTATAAAATAAAGGTCTGGAGGAATTTAAGCTGCCAATAGAGTTGCTCATTACTTTTAAAGCCAATCTTTTAGCCTAAAAAACCCTTTCCACTAATGAACCTCTATTCATTAATAAATTACTTATCCCTTACAACACGTCGCGTTCTCTCCGGTCCACTAATCAAAAGCTCTTTGAAAGTTATTGGAACTCGACGACATGATATGTTTTCAGTGATGTTTTCAGTGATGGCTCAGTAACTTTGGAACACTTTGTCTCAGCATGTAAGAGAGGAAAATGATTTGAGTCGTTTTAAAAGTAACTTAAAGAGTTTCCTTTTTAAAGATGCTTTTAATCTTTAAATTATGTTCAGATTTTACATTAGTTTCCTTCCAGGTTTCCACTTTTCCCTCCCTAATGTTATTTCCATTTATGGTTCTCCTCTGTACTTTAAAGCGTTGAATTGTAGTTCTGTCCCTTTTTACCTTGTGTATTGATTAGTCTGTAAGTCTGTTGGTCTAACCCATTATTTTAAATTTTAAATGGTATATCTAAATATATGCTTATATTTTTTTTATTAATGTTATATCTCACTTAGTAAAACTAAATAAGCGATTCATCAAACTAAAATAAAACTTGAAACTTTCTTATTTTATCAATGAGACACTGAGAATGCTGAAACCAAAGAATATTTAAACTTAGCTGTATAAAAAGTAGAATTTACACATCTGGATTGCATACAGCTGGAAATTGCAGTTTTAGAAAACTGCATTTGCCTGTGTACACCCCACGGGATGTATAGATTTTAAGGTGGGGGGAGTTGGGTGTTCCTCCAAAATAGGCATGTACTTCCTGTTTTATAATGGGAAGCCATACCTGTATTAAAAAGTTTACACACCGACTTTTGCATCTGAGACATGCACAAGCATGAGCTCACAGGCTAGACTTGGGTCTCAGGCAACGGACATGTGCAAAGGTCACAGAAACCCCTCCTCTTTAAATCATTACTTACTGCTGACATTTGAACATCCAACCCCAGATACACCCCCGTCCACCAGAGACTCTCTGGTGGTCTAAGAAGAAGATGAATGATCCTCAGTTGCTCCCATTCCATCAAGGGTCTGGCATCCTAGTGGTAGTCTTGTAGAGATGGAGCTTTGGCCAGGTACTAGTGACCAGGATTAACCACTGTGAGAACGGACTACTGGGCTTGATGGACCTTTGGTCTGACCCAGTAAGGCTATTCTTATGTTCTTATGTTTTTGTTTGGATTATATTAACATTCAGTGCCCCCTCCCCACACAATGGTAACTGTACAGACTTTTGCAAGGTCCTGAGTAGAAGAAAATGTCTAATTGGCTGGTTAACACCTAGTCTGTGCAGAACCCTCATGAACAAGCGAGACAAATCTTATACCAGAGCTTCCCAAACTTTGGGTTAGGACCCCAATTGGAATTAGAGAATGACATTGGGACAAATTTGCCCTCATTCCTGTGGGAAGTATTTCCATCCTATCCCCATGAGTTCTGTCCCTGCCCCATCCCTGCAAGCTCTATCTTCATCTGCACAAGCCTGAAACACTTATGATTTTAAAGTACTTGAGGCTTGTGCAGATGAGGACAGAGTTTACAGGGGTGGGACAGGGACAGAACTTGTGGGGACGGAGATGGAGATAGATCCCAAGGGGATGGGGACAAATTTGTCCCTGTGTCATTCTCTGTTTGGGATCACTACCTAGATGGGCTCTCCATAGGCACATCATAATTCTGTTGAGTCATAGAATCTTATTGACTGCAGTCATGGGACCACAGCCACAAAAAAAAATTGATGAGCAACTATGAGTTTTCTGCCCTGTACTCAATCTACTGAAAGCCTTAGCCTTAGTAGAAGATGGGGATAGCACAGCAAGCATCCAGGAAAACTTTGCAGGTCTGTTACACCAAAATCAATTGAAAGCGCTATCACCAGAACCAAGTACCGTATTTGCCGGCGTATAAGACGACTTTTCAGTACCTTAAAATCCTCCCCAAAGTCAGGGGTCGTCTTATACGCCGGGTACTGTTTAGAGAGCTGCACGGGGACGCCCCTAGGGTCGCGGGGATCCCGTGGGGACGCCTCCGAGGGTCGCGGGGCTCCTGCGGGGCTGGATGCTCAGTCTTCTGGATGTACGCGGCTCTTCTTCTCCCTACCTTCTCTGCTTGCAGCACAGAGCCGAACGGAAGTCTTCCCGACGTCAGCGCTGACGTCGGAGGGGAGGGAGGGCTTAAACAAAGCCCTCCCTCCCTCCGACGTCAGCGCTGACGTCGGGAAGACTTCCCGTTCGGCTCTGTGCTGCAGGCAGGGCAGATAAGGAGAAAGAGAGTAGCCTCGCGGTTCGAGTGGCTACCAAAGGAGAGGAGCGGCCCGCCCCGCCCCGGTTGCAGCACAGCCGGCCAGGTTCCCTTACTTTTGTGGCACTTCCCCGACCGACCGATAACAGCCCGGGTCCGACAATCCTCCCTGCCCTGTAGCCGCGAATCTAAATTACCTTCTTACAGCAGCTGTAAGAAGGTAATTTAGATTCGCGGTTAAGGGCAGGGAGGTTTGTCGGACCCGGGCTGTTATCGGTCGGTCGGGGAAGTGCCACAAAAGTAAGGGGACCTGGCCGGCTGTGCTGCACCCGGGGCGGTAGAGAAGGTGTGCGGAAGAAGGGGTAGTCTTATACGGCGAGTATATAACAAAACTCTATATTTTAACTAAAAGTTGGGGGGTCGTCTTATACGCCCAGTCGTCTTATACGCCGGCAAATACGGTACTTTGGAGAGGTTCCCAGTCCACCGAGGCAATTTTAAACTGCTCATAATACTGCAAAGTTCGTGCATACTTTCTACCTTCATATCAGCTTTTAAAGGAAATGTATGCACCCACTTTCACTTTGAAAATTGGTGTGGATTCAAAGTATGCATGGTCATATGCACTGTCTTTTTCTGTGAGTATCTCTGTGGTGTTTAAAAAAAATAATAATAAAAGCAGAAAGACATTCACAAGATTTAAATGCAATCTCCATACCTGCTTTTACTTCCTCAACCCGCACCCACCCCCAGCCTTTGCCTCCGAATGTAGCCAGACAAAACACACAGGAGAGTCTAGCAAAACATAGCATCAGCATGTCGTAACATGCTCGCTGCCTGCTGAAGTTCTGGGGAGCCATCCTTAAGTTTGTCATCACAATGCAGCATGAAAGCACACAGTTGGCCAGCGACTCAATGATTAAGCTATTTGTTCACAATGCAGAAGACTTCATTTTCCTCTCGCGCAGGCCCAAATTCTAGTAAAAACATTGAAAGCTGTTATTTAAGCAATTAATCCTGGTAGCAATGCATTATTATCAGATTATATACACTCCAGTGGTATAGGCACTAGGCTTAACTGTTTGCTTCTACTTCCCAAATATGGTTCACAGACAAAACCGCCAAAGACAAAGGCGCGCGCCGACAACTGAGCGCAAGATGGAAGCGCGCGCCAAAGAAAAAGTGTTTTTAGGGGCTCCGACGGGGGGTTTTGTTGGGGAACCTCCCCCCCCCCACTTAATACAGATCGCGGCGGCGTTGTGGGGGGTTTGGGGGGTTGTAACCGCCCTCATTATACTGTAAACTTAACTGTTTCCCTGTTTTTTAGGAAAAAAGTGAAGTTTTCAGTAAAATGTGCGGCGCGATCTGTATAAAGTAAAGGGGGGGTTCCCCCCCACACACACACCCCCGTCGGAGCCATTTAAAACAGTCATTTTCTTCGGCACGCGCCTCCACATTGCGCTCATTGTCTGTGTGCGCCTTTGTCCCGGTGCGCTTTTGACCTGACACCCCCAAATATATATAATCTGTGGATTACTCATGTCTGTGATTAGAATGCTTTATGTTTGCAGAGGAAAAAAAATCAAAACAGAACACATTAACAAGATAATCTAATTTTTACAAGTTCTCTTTTGTTTCCCACTGGAGATGGTCTTTTAAGTCCTAAATTTATTCCATCAGGAATTTATGGCAGGAAAACTAAAACCCTTCCTAGTGCAGTGACTCACGCTCCTTAGTATGGGTGGAAGGCAATAAATATATTATGACATCCCTGTGACATTAATATGTACCAGCCTCAGAAATACACGCTGCCTTTAGGTTTGCTTGATGGTACTGTATGTGGTTTTATATGTCTTGAGCAATAATCCCGCTTAACCATTTTTTTTTTCCTTAATGACCTTTTACAGATCTTGCCCACTTTGATATCCCTTCTATACTGATCGAGATAGATGCTGCCCTTCAGCGAGACTCAATGGAACAAAGGCAGAAACGCTCCTTGGTAGATAAAACAGACTCAGAAGAGGAGTCGGAAAGTACTGCTCTATGACATCGGACCCCCACATGGTGTCTTGTACATTAACATGATTCTGTACAATAAACTACTGAAGGGGGTGTGTCCACCACTGTTGCCAAGCTTATCTCCAGTTGAAGCGATGTCTGTTGACTGCCAACACCATTGATAAGCTCTCTGTGACTTAGGAAGCATCCTGTGGCAAGCCAGTTTGGGTGTGATCTAAATATATTTTTTTTTAATCTTTATTTGGTGCCTAACATTTATATTCTTAATCTTCCACCACCCCTTACTCTGCCCTTCCCCTTTACTCCCAAGGAAAACGAATTAGAGCCAAAGAAGCCAACTGGAACACAGAAAAGTGGATTTGGCAGTACAAATATGATTTTTTTTTTGTCGGATAATGAGCTAGTTGTGTCTGTCCTCCCATCCCCCCCTTCCCAAACTCTATGACTTGGATAAAAGGAGATATGGCGTTACTGAAAGAGATCATGTTTAAGGTATTTGTTTCTCCTTGCTCACTGGAACAAGTAAATATTTCACATTCTATTAATATACTAGGTTAACGTGTTAATCAGAATTTTAGTCCTAGGTCATCAGACAATCCAAGGCAGAGATGTGCAAGCAAGCCTTTTGTTAAAATTCAGAATGAAAGAGAGAATCCCAGGGCTATCTCCTCATCCTCCCTGATCCCATTGGGTGTTTTCAATTAGAGAATGACACGGTGACAAAATTCATCACCGTTCCCGTCCCCGCGGATAACCGCGGGAAACCATCTTCATGTCATTCTTTAAGGAGAAAAGGAAGAATCAGAGTATAATTGGGCACAACCACTGACCCGCAAGCTTTGCTTTGAAGAATGCTGGTGTAGAAGGACTGAGGTTGAAATAGATACTAGAAAATGACATGGGATTATTTCCCGCGGTTATCTGCGGGGAAGGGAACGGTGATGAATTTTGTCACCGTGTCATTCTCTATTTTCAATGACACTTCTGCGGAAGGAGGCATTCAGGACACTAAGGCCCTCTTTTACTAAGGTGCGCTAACCGATTAGCACGCACTAATCGAATTAGCGTGCGCTAAACGCTAGCGCGTGCTTGCTAGTCTATGGACGTGTTAGCGTTTAATGCGCGCTAATTCGATTAGCGCACATTACTCGGTTAGCGCACCTTAGTAAAAGAGGGGAGTTAGTATTTCTCCCACGCAGACCTAAGTCTCTGCTAAACAAGTCACATGAAAACTGAATGGGAATACAGGAGGTGTATGGGGGTGTTTTTTTGTGGGGGGGGTTTGCCTTGTTTTTCAAAAGTGCTTTATTTGAGCAAGTTAAGCTCTCAGGTGAATTTGGAATAGAGTTTTTGTAGTTGCGCTGTTGGCATCTTGAAGATGTTCATCCTAGAAAATGTAGGCAGATGCAATCCTATTCATCCCATCATGCAATAATATTTGTCCCATGATGCATTTGTGTACTGATATTTTGATTTTCACGCCTTAATTGAACGAGCTAGAGAGAAGATCATATAAACCAGTGGTTCCCAACCCTGTCCTGGAGGACCACTGGCCAGTCAGGTTTTCAGGATAGCCCTAATGAATATGCATGGGGCAGCTCCATTATATGCAAATCTCTCTCATGCATATTCATTAGGGTTATCCCGAAAACCCGACTGGCTGGTGGTCCTCCAGGACAGGGTTGGGAACCACTGATACAAACAGCGGAATGCCATCAGCAGAGGGGTTTTTTTTCTCATAAATATCACCATTATCATATTTTAAAGATCTTCAGTTTTCTAAGGCTCTGGTTAGCTTTGTGTATTTATTTATTGTCCTATCAAATTACCATGGAGAGCCATTTAATAGTATTCTCATGTATCATTTTTGGGCCTTCTTTGGCTAAAGGTTAGAATCAGGGCTTTTGGGCTGAGACTGACACACTGTGCAGTAGGAGTGAGGGGAGAAGGGAAGAGGTGTTTTTATGCTTTGTCAGTCAACTTATCAGGGACATGGAAGTATTTGGAGCCTGGTCAAGCTAATAGGAATAAATCGATCATCAAAAAGAAAAAAAACTGTAGAAACCATGAAATAGAATTTTTAATGTCTTTCTTCAAATTATGTAGTTGCGGCTCAAGTCTTGTATTTTAAAACGATCATGTAAAAAGATCTGTGCTCTCTGATATAAGAACATAAGAAGTTGCCTCCGCTGGGGCAGACCAGAGGTCCATCCTGCCCAGCGGTCCGCTCTCGCGGCGGCCCATCAGGCCCACTACCTGAACAGTGGTCTCTGACTAATTTTATAATTTACCTCTAATCCTGTCCCTATAACCTTACCTCTACTCCTATCTGTACCCCTCAATCCCTTTGTCCTCTAGGTATCTGTCCAGACCTTCTTTGAAGCCCCGTAGCGTACTTCTGCCTATCACATCCTCCGGCAGCGCATTCCATGTATCCACCACCCTCTGGGTGAAAAAGAACTTCCTGGCGTTTGTTC
The DNA here is from genome assembly GCF_902459505.1 of Geotrypetes seraphini. Classification (NCBI taxonomy): domain Eukaryota; kingdom Metazoa; phylum Chordata; class Amphibia; order Gymnophiona; family Dermophiidae; genus Geotrypetes; species Geotrypetes seraphini. Next base: position 39,659,896 of record NC_047093.1, on the reverse strand, counting down.
TAAACCTTTCCCCTTTTAGTTTCTCCGAGTGCCCCCTTGTACTTGTGGTTCCCCTTAGTTTGAAAAATCTGTCCCTGTCCACTTTTTCTATGCCCTTCATGATCTTGAAGGTTTCTATCATGTCTCCCCTGAGTCGTCGCTTTTCCAGGAAGAAAAGCCCCAGCTTCTTCAGTCTGTCAGTATATGAGAGGTCCCCCATACCCTTTATTAGCTTAGTTGCTCTTCTCTGGACTCTCTCAAGTACCGCCATGTCCTTCTTGAGGTACGGCGACCAGTACTGGACACAGTACTCCAGGTGCGGGCGCACCATTGCACGATACAGTGGCAGGATGACTTCCTTCGTCCTGGTCGTGATACCTTTCTTTCAGTAGGTTGTGCATATGATATATAAAATATTTTAGCCTGCGTACATAAGCACCAAATTTCAAAAAGAGAGCAACTAAGCCCCTTTTTTTTATACTTCGCAAATGAGCAGGTACAACATAGGTGTTAGAAAACATCGATGCACTGCGTAAATACGGGCTTTTTGAAACACCAGGCATGAGTGCTGTTTTAAGAACATAAGAATAGCCTTACTGGGTCAGACCAATGGTCCATGCCACCAATCCAGAGCAAGCAGCGGCTTTCCCCGTGCCTGTTTCAACAGCAAACTATGAACTTTTCCTCCAAGAACTTGGTCAAACCTTTTTTTAAAACCAGCTACGTTAACCGCTATTACCACATCCTCTGGCAGTGCATTCCAGAGCTTAACTATTCTCCGAGTGAAAAAATATTTCCTCTTGTTGGTTTTAAAAGTATTACTCTGTAACTTCATCGAGTTTCCCCTGGTCTTTGTAAATCTTGATGCAGTAAAAAAATTGATCCACTTGTGCCCATTCTACACCACTCAGGATTTTGTAGACTTCAATCCTATCTCCCCTCAGCCATCTCTTTTCCAAGCTGAAGAGCTCTAAAATCATTAGTCTTTCCTTAGAGGAGATCCATCCCCTTTATCATCTTGCTCGCTCTTCTTTGAACCTTTTCTAGTGCCACTATATCTTTTTTGAGATAAGGAGACCAGAACTGAACGCAGTACTCAAGGTGAGTACTGCGTGAGGTCGCACCATTGAGCGATACAGAGGCATTATAACATTCTTAGTCTTGTTTTCTTCCTGATCGCAGTAAACCCACAGAACACTTTTTAAACAAGCATGGTTTCATGTGCTATATAAGTCGCACTTACTTTGACCTTCTTGAGGGCAGCAGTTTTCCATTAGGCCATCTTCTCCGGGTAAATACACTTTAAAATTAGCAAAGTACTACTATTTATTATTTCTATAACACTACCAGATGCACACAACGTTGTATATTAAACAAACAGGAGACAGTCCCTGCTCAAAAGAGCTTACAATCTAATTATGACAGACACACAGGACAGAAAGGGTAAATTTATACTCACTGAAATCCAATACAACAAAAATATCCAATAGTATAGCATCTCTGTCTTTAGAAAATGCAATGTTCAGCGAAGTGTTGTTTTTATTTGGAAAGTACAGAATGATGAAATCAGTGACTTTTGCTCCCTTTTACGATGGGCTCAGAAAAATTAATCACTCATGTAGTTTATGTTCCTACAATAATGATATCACCAAAAACTTTAGTTTGCCACAAAAGGTCCAGACCTTTCTTTTTTTTTTTTTTTCATTCTTTATTAATTTTTTTACTAACAAAAAGTGCAACACAATATTCACATCAGTAATAATAAATAAGCACTTAAATACAATCTGTATTAGTACAAAAATATATGCCCTCTCACCCCCACCCCCCCAGTTACATTAAAGATCACCCTAAAGATACATCCCCACCCACTCCGGACATTTCTGACATTCCAGACCTTTCTGCCTTCGCTAAGAATGACAGTCATTCATAGTTTACATTGTGGCCATGGAAGCCTCTTGTAAATAGCTCTGCCTTCTCCTGACTAAGAACAAAATCCTAACTTGAAGCTTTTGCACGTTAGAACATTATTAAAAGCATGGGTCTTATGCAGAACAAGCTTCTTGCCATAATTGTACAAAGGAATGACATTAGAAGTGGCTTATACAGTTGGGTGAAAAGGTTTAATAAGCACTCCTATTCAATTTGTATACTTGAATGAATCCTTAAATGAATAGAAGCTGATACATGGCACAGAGTAAAACATCAGAGGTGCAATATTAAAAAATTATTTAAACAGTCTGGACATTTAAATAGACTGGGGATAACTGGGCATTTCCAGTGGTATTTAACCAGGAAGTGCTACTAAAAATGCCCAGTTAGCCCTCAAGCCGAAACCAGCATGCCAGGGACAGAGTTGGCACTTAACCAGTTATGTGTGATATTTGGCATGTAACCAGTTAAAGTTAACCACATAAAAGGTTCATTATAGACAATTCATCCCATGATGCATTTGTGTACTAATGTTTTGAATTTCACACCTTAATTGAAAGAGCTACAGAAAAGATCATATCCACAGCTTAATGCCACCAGAATAGGCTTAACTGGCTATAATTTGGCCGTCTCTGTGTACTTAGAAATTCAATGCCAGAGCCTGAACATGGCCCAGCACTGAATATCTGGGTGGATTTCCAGCGGCGGTCAGCAAAATGCTGATCACTGCTGGCTGAATATCGGGCCCAGTAACATTGCATATTTTAAGTGCAGAAATGAACAGAAGCTGTCGCAACCCTCTAAGTGGCACAAAAGTTAAACATGACAAAGCTAGTAACAGCAATCAAGTAGAATACTCCTTATAATAAATTAAACAGCAATGTATTCAGGAACACTCTATTTACTCGAAGATATAAATTGCAAATCCCAATCACCAGTGGAGAAAAGACCTCAGTGTCACGTTGGATCAGTATTTAGAATCCTCCGGACATAACATCTTCAGATACTAATCTGAAGGTGCGAACACATCCTTGGTCTGAAAAATTCCACCTTTAGGGCTCCTTTTACGAAGGGTTTTTAGCACACGCACAAAATTACCGCGAGCTATAGCGTGCGGTGGCCAAAAATCTACTGCCTCCTAAAAAGGAGGCGGTAGTGGCTAGCGCGCTCGGGAATTTAACATGCGCTATTGCGCGGGTTAAGGCCCTAGCGCACCTTTGTAAAAGGAGTCCCTAGCTTCTGCTTACATACTGTAGTAAGAAAGATTTTTGCAACAGATTAAGTTTTTCCAATCTATTTCTTTGTTTTGAGTTTTGTGTGCTTCTGCTAAATCAGCTAATTTGAAAAACAGTTGATTAATAATATTTTTACTCGAACATTGAATGAATGACTGTGGAGTTTTTCAGACCAAGGATGTGTTCACACCTTCAGATTAGTATCTGAAGATGTTATGTCCGGAGGATTCTAAATACTGATCCAACGTGATACTGAGGTATTTTCTCGACTAGTGATTGGGAATTGCAATTTATATCTTCGAGCAAATAGTGTGTTCCAGAATACAAAGTTAAACCATGACGTATTTGCAAATATTAAGTGCATAATTACTTTTTGCAGCTGTCTTAACAGTTTCAAACTAAGAAAACAAGTGAGCGTGGTGGGTGCCAGAGTTTGGATACCTTTTCAGTCAATGCTTGGTGACACCTCCTGTGGTAAAAATAGCAAGTTATAAGAAACATTAGGAAGCTGTTAAGTCTTTCTGTGCTTGCTGTGGAATTACCCCCCCCCCCCCCCGCCCATCCCCCTCTAGATCAGAAACATTTTTAGAACTCACTAATACTACGTGGACAAATTCGATAAAGGAAACTAAGAGGCATCAAACATCTGTGCGCTAACATAGTTTTCTGGAAGCATATGGGGGCACAGATTCTGTTATAGAATAGAGCAGTGTGTCTCAAACCGTGTGCCAAGAGAGATTCCGGAATTTTACTTTATTTTTAAAAATTCCCTTCATAAGTATACACTAGAATAGATGACATGTACATCGTGTACGCTAGAGTCTGTCAGTGTTATGAGCATCTGTGTGCTTAAGGATACAGATGCCCAGACAATAATAATAATAACTTTATTCTTCTATACCGCCACAATCTTGCGACTTCTAGGCGGTTTACAGTCAAGAGAGCTGGACATTCAGCGAGTTACAATATGCAGATAGTCAGAGGAAATACAGAGTACAGAAATTTTAAGAAAGCAAAAAAATAAAATACAAGTATTCTTTGACGTGATTGGTCCTTCAAAACTAATAGCAAATAATTATAGGTTTATTTTTTATGCCGTAGTTATCCTAACTTGATCAACAAAACAATCAAGGTTTTGTTACCGTTCGGATCTTCTTATCTTTGCGAACTTGGGATTTTTCAGCTCTGACAGAAAATAGATAAAAAAAAAAAGAGAACGACTGCAGATGGTGGATGATGAAATGTGCGTTTGCTTTTCGACTACTGAGCCACATTTTGAGTTAATTTGTACTCAAAAACAAGCACATCCATCGCATTGTTTAGCAATTCTGTTCTATCTAGTTTTACTGTTACAGTAACCTATACATAGCTTAAGGAACTTTAAATAAATAAATCATCAATTTTAATTTTTGGTTGATTTTGCAATTTTATAATTTCAATTATAATGTGCCACAAAAAGCATTTGCTATGTTTAGTGTGCTGGAACTGAAAAAGTGTGAGAAACACTGAAATAGTGTATAGGTCAGCATTTGAGTGCCAAAATTTACACCTGCCTTTTATATGGCATAAAACCATAAAAGTCGCCATACTGGGACAGATGAAGGTCCATCAAGCCCAGTTTCCTGCTTCCGACAGTGACCAATCTAGGTCATAATTACCTGGCAAGATCCGGAAAGAATAAAACAGATTTTATGCTGCTCATCCTAGGAATAAGCAGTGGATTTTCCCCAACTCCATCTTAATAATGGCTTATAGACTTTTCTTTTAGGAAATTATCCAAACCTGTTTTAAACCCTGCTAAGCTAACTGCTTTCATCACCTATGCACACAATTTATATTCTATAAGGTTTCACATCTAAATGTGTGGCCTACCTTTTGCATTTACATACTAGACCACTGCGCAGTTTCGTAGAAGGGGTTAGGCATCACTAGGTGTCCGCAATTAGGGCACTACCTAATGTAGGTGCTCTTTATAGAATATGACCCATGTTTTTATCTAATAAATCAACTTTTGGAGCCTTAATAATGAAAAATAAAGTGATAATGAATTAATTGGAAGGGTGCCCAAACTTATGCACATGTCATATTCACTTTTGTTAAATCTTTTTTTCAATCAGGTTAGAAAAAAAATCTGCAGCTAGTAATTATGAATTACAATTTACAGAGAGATATCAGACATCGTGTTATATGTTTATGTCATACAGAGCTTATGTCAGCATCTGTTTCCTTAAGGCTTCATTGCAACATAGAATTTGGCCAGGTATGCCTGAGACTGTTTGCATAATTGTATATATAGCGTGCAACAGTAATCAGTGGAATGGAATTTGAAAAGGAGTGCTGCCTTTTTTTTCATTGCAAAAGTGCCTGTCAAGGGGTCCTTTCACTAAGGCGCGTTAACTGATTTAGCGTGCGCTAAAGAGTAGCGCACGCTAAATGCTAAGGCACCCATAGAATATAATAGGCGCCTTAGCATTTAGCGTGCGCTAATCTTTAGCGCACACTAAATTGATTAGCACGTGCTGAATCGGTTAGCACGCCTTAGTAAAAGGACCATCAAGTTGGGGACCCTGGTAGGGAAGAAGCTAGAAGATTCTACAGTGGGTGGAAGAACTGGAAGGCCAGAGGACTCAAGGGAAGGGTTCTAATGGATTGTGACAGAACTAGAACCCCAGTAAAAAAAAAAAAAAAAAAGGAAGAAAGAGATTCCCTTTTCAGGCAGTTTAAAAAATATTGTGAATCCCAGTATATCCATAGAACTTCAAAATTTATACAAATATTTGCATTAGCTGGTACTGTCCATGGTTATTCAGTCGCACTATTCATCGATCTGGGGAAAGAGCTTAGGTGGAATTAGTAATTACTCCATTAGCAGCAATAGACAGTCTGCTTACCAGATAAAAGTTAGGAGAACTGAAAGGTTGACTTTATCCGGTTTGCTATCCAGATAGCGTTCTCAATATCAGTACTATCCAGATAGAGGCACCAGTCACCACTGAGTCCAGCTACTGGTGCTGAATATCCAGATTTATTTTGGCCATGGCAGATGGAGTTGGTGGGGGGGGAAGATCACCAAGGTTGAATATTGGCCAGTACAAGTCTAGTTGGTCAGTTTTGTAAGGTCATGGGTCATAGCCCACATGTAGAAGCTGTATTAATAATGACAACTGCAGGAAGTGAAATGATGTGGCCATGTCTCTGGCCTTTCAAGTCCCCATTATTCCAAGTGAAGCAATGTACTATTTATCCATGAACAATCCTGTTCCTGGTTGCTATGGGGAGATTATATTCCAATCATAATATAAAGAGTTAAATCAGGGAGAGCCTTTGAGGGTGAGCCTTTATTGAACTGATAGCTTAATGAGTAAGAGAAGCTTAGACTTCTTTTGTAAAATAAGAGAAATCCTCAGATTTGGCCACAAAGTTCTCTCTGAGTCATTACCTTTCCATAGTAGGTGAATTCATTGGCAGATAAGCACTCTGGGGCAGAAGTGGCTGAGAATTGCACATCAGCGTCCTCTACAGAATCGCCTAACCCCACCAAACTGCCCCAGTTCTGTAACCGGTGGCCATGTCACAGGCGCCGGCTAGAGAATTGTGCCTGATCCCTTGCCATCAGCTGATTGCAGCAAGGGAATCCCCCTGCCATGATCAGCTGAGTGGCTGCGGCAGGGGACCACCCACAATTCCCACCAAAGTCGGCAGGAGGGATGCCCACTTCTTCTTACCGCTGAATCCTCACCCCACTCCTCCGAAGCAGCGGGGCATCCCTCCTGCCCCCGAACCTCCCTGTTTCATGAAATACGTACTTGTACAAAGTGCATATCGAAAGCTCTCACCCCGAGGATAAATGCCTCACCTCCTGCTGCCAGTCCAGAGTCCCACAATAACAGCCACATGATTTCATGGCTGATATCGTGATACTTCTGTTTGGTTGCAGTATATGGAAAGGAGAGACTATTTTTATTAGAGAAAGCCAGAGGGAAGCGGTGTGGCCATTTAAACAGAAAATGTTTGCCAAGCTCTGCTGCCACCTCTACATGTCACAAAACAGTTTCCAGCCCTAACCTGGCTGTTCTTTTATAACTGGTTCTTTTCACTGGGGTGGGAGGAAGGACTTACTATAGCGAACAGTTTATGTAAGTAAACAGCAAGGTAGGTTAAGAGGGGCATTTAATTTTCATCAGGGACCACTTTAAAATTTATCAGAAAAAATTATAGCCGAAGAGAGGTTGGTATGCACTATCCAGCCCACATTGGGTTTTCAAGTGTTCTGGGTTATATAATACTTTACCTAGTTTTATTTGCATTTTTAACAATTCAGATCTGTTTCTTGAATTTAAACTGTACAGTGACAAAGAAAAAGCACAGGCTGATGGGTACAGGTACATAATCAATATTATCAATTTTAAACACATGCACCTGATCTAGCCTAGAACTGACTTCCAGCTTCAATAGTATTAACATTCTCCCCTCCCACCCATTCATATTTCTTATGCAAAGCAAGTTCCGTCAGATATTGAAATCTTGTGTGCGGGATTCTTCCAGTTCTTCTCTATGACTTTGAGAGCCATCAGTTCAGCATCTGTTGCATTTAATGATTCAGCAATCCCCCCCAAAGATTTCTAGATTATAATTTTATATGTTAAATGACAGTTGGGTATGCCACACTTATGGGCTCCTTTTATGAAGCCGCGTTAGCGGTTTAACGCGTGTAATAGCGCACGCTAAACTGCCGGCTGCGTTAGCTGCTACCGCCTCCTCTTGAGCAGGCAGTAGTTTTTCGGCTAGCGCGGGGGTTAGCACGTGATGAAAGGTCCCGTGCGATAAAGCCGCTAACGCAGCTTCGTAAAAGGAGCCCTGTAGCCCAGAATTGCTGGACTATCTCGTAGAGGTAGCAGGTAGGAAAAGGTACCCACTTCCATATTACAGGGCCAGCATTTTCCCTGGTGTGTTGAGGAAAACAGTTGGGTCACTGCAGCCGGCTTTGACACACACACTTGCTTAGCCCGCAGCAGAGGCCAATTCTGGGGCGTCAATGCTCCTTCTAAAATGGTTTCCCAAGTCTGTGCTACTCTTCATCCCCTCTCATTAGGCAACCACTTTAGAAGCTGCTAAAATCTGGATCACTGTTTATCTTTCCCTAAAATTGTTCAAACAGCTGTTTCCAATATCCACTCTTCTGACAGTCGTAGGCTAGCCTTCTGCATTTGTAACCAATGATACTATTGTTTGAGTGGTATCTCAAATTCTGACTATAATTCTGTCATGGTTTTGAAATGGTTCTCTTTGAGCAATTGTCCCACAGCCTAGATATTCCTGGCTTGCTATGTTTGCCAACATAAAATATTGTTATTATTTGTATTAAACTATTGTTCTAAGATGGCTCCCCAGTGCAGAAATCTCCATTTGAATCCAGGCAAGCTCTTGGTTGGTAAACGGCTTGCAGAGTGGCTTCAGTTGGCAAATTCTTGACGTGGGACATGCAGTCATACCTAACAGTATTTTGAGAGGAATAGGTCTAGCTCATGCTTCCTCCCACCGGAAGCCACCTTGCCGATGTATGAAGGTGGTATGATAATTCTTAAAATTTGCAAAGTTAAATCCTCCTTTATGTTTCAGTTTTTGGTTGTTTGGGGTTTGTTTGGTTTTTAATGATTTTAATACTAACAGCAGGGTTTTGTTCCACCATAAAAACAAGTTCTCTAGTGTTTTGAAGATATCTGATGGTAGTGGCATGGGTAACTCGTATGTAGTTTATTTTCATAATGGGGATCAGTTTTATTTGTGGTTTGAAACAGAAAGGGTGGCTTTTCAAAGGGAAGGTCTTGTCAATCCAACCTGATAAGCTTCTTTGACTGGGTAACGAAAAAACTGGATGAGGGTGAGTCCCTGGATATCATGTATTTAGACTTTAGCAAGGCTTTTGATAGTGTTCCACACCGTAGGTCAGGGGTGTCCAATGTCGGTCCTTGAGGGCAGCAGTCCAGTCGGGTTTTCAGGATTTCCTCAATGAATATGCATGAGATCTATTTGCATGCACTGCTTTCAATGCATATTCATTGGGGAAATCCTGAAAACCCGACTGGACTGCGGCCCTCGAGGACCGACATTGGACACCCCTGCCATAGGTTATTGAACAAGATGAACTCATTAGGACTAGGAAAAACACTGATGGCATGGGTACAAGACTGGCTTAGCGGCAGACTTCAAAGAGTAATGGTGAACGGTATCCCCTCAAAAACGTCAAAAGTGACCAGCGGAGTGCCACAGGGTTCGGTCTTGGGCCCTATGCTATTTAATATCTTTATTAGGGATCTAACTCAGGGACTTCGAGGCAAAATTACATTATTTGCTGATGATGCTAAACTATGCAACATTGTGGGCAGAGCAACAGAACCTGATAGCGCAACCGGGCCCAGCACTATGGAGCAGGACCTGCTTTTGTTGGAACAATGGTCCAGTACTTGGCAACTAAACTTTAATGCCAAAAAATGTAAAGTAATGCACCTTGGGAGGGGAAACCCATGCAGAACATACACCTTGAACAGTGAAAACTTAGCAAGAACCACTGCAGAAAGGGACTTGGGAGTTCTCATCTGGGAAGATATGAAAGCTGTTAATCAGGTGGAGAAAGCTTCAGCAAAGGCAAGACAAATGCTGGGTTGCATCAGAAGGAGCTTTATCAGCCGAAAGCCTGAAGTCATACTACCGTCATACAGATCCATGGTGAGACCTCACTTGGAGTACTGTGTCAAGTTTTGGAGGCCACATTATCAAAAGGATGTGAAGAGAATGGAGTCGATCTAGAGAATGGCCACTAGGATGGTTTCAGGACTTAAAGACATCCCATATGAAGAACGTCTGACCAGACTGCGCTTATATTCTCTCGAGGAGCGCAAAGAAAGGTGGGACATGATAGAAACATTCAAATACATCACGGGTCGCATTGAAGTGGAGGAAGAAATATTTTTTCTTACGGGTCCCACGGCAACAAGAGGTCATCCGCTAAAACTTAAGGGGGGAAGATTTCATGGTGACACCAGGAGATTTCATGGTGACACCAGGAACGGGTGATTGATCAATGGAATAAACTTCCACTCCAGGTGGTCGAGGCTAGTAGCGTGCTCGAATTCAAAAGTCGATGGGACAAACAGGTGGGGATGCTACAGAGTTATGCATAAAAGATGGGTACTCCAGGGAGGGAGGATTCTTGAGTGGGCAGACTTGGGCTGCCGGCCCTCTTCTGCCATCATACTCTATGTTTCTATGACTAAAATAATAGTATTCTTTTTAAAAAACGTAATCCAGCTTGTCTTAAATACACAAAAAAATGTCAATTTTGGTTCCCAGTATTTATCTCAAAGAACATCCAAACAGATGTGGGAACAAGTCCATAGCCAAATTTTTTTACATTATATAGCATTAAAGTGAAATGTCACAAGAATGAAAGAGCTACAGCTCAGTCTACTGTATCAATCTGATTAGGAGCGCCATATCTACTATACTTGTACAGAATATACAAAATCAGCATTTTACTGCTCTGTTCCTGAAAATATATTCCCTATATTTTAGTGAACTACGAGTGAGGTATTTTCCCCTGTTTCGTCTCCAAATTCCACTACACAAGTATTTCAGTTGAATTTTTTTAAAATGAAGGTTTACTGAGACTCGAGCATCAGCCAAAGTATATTTTTGGAAGCAGAGGAAGGGTAGGGGGGGTTTGAAAGAAGGCACTGACTTCACCCCTTTACTCTAGAACAGTGCTTCTCAACCCTCTCCTGGAGGAACCCTTAGCCAGTTAAGTTTTCAAGATAGAAACATAGAAAGATGACGGCAGAAAAGGGCTACAGCCCACCAAGTCTGCCCACTCTACTGTCCCACCCCATTAAGTCAGAGTGCTGCTCGACCCACATAGAGATCCCACGTGGATGTCCCATTTATTCTTAAAGTCGAGCACGCTAGTGGCCTCGATCACCTGCACTGGTAGTTTGTTCCAGTGATCCACCACCCTTTCTGTAAAGAAATACTTCCTGGTGTCACCACCAAATCTCCCTCCTCTGAGTTTGAGCGGGTGCCCTCTTGTGACTGAAGGTCCCTTAGGAAAGAATATGTCGTTTTCCACCTCGACACGACCTGTGACGTACTTAAATGTCTCAATCATGTCACCCCTCTCCTTGCGCTCCTCTAGAGAGTAGAGCTGCAACTTGCCCAGTCTTTCCTCGTATGAGAGACCCTTGAGTCCGGAGACCATCCTAGTGGCCATTCACTGGACTGACTCAGCTCGAAGTACATCTTTACGGTAATGTGGCCTCCAGAATTGCACACAGTACTCCAGATGAGTCTCCAGATACATCTGTGCCTGACGAGCATCTATAACTAAGGCCCTCTTTTACAAAGGGCCCCTAAGCATTTTTAGCGTAGATTTAGCATGCGCTAAATCAACGTGTGTGCTAACTGCTAACATGTCCATAGGATGACAGGCACGCATTAGGGTTTAGCGCAGGTTTAGCACACACGTTGATTTAGCGCATGCTAAATCTACGCTAAAAGCTTAGCGCACCTTTGTAAAAGAGGGGTTAAGTGCAATGAAAAGTTTCACTTATGAGGGGAGACTATAAATGATGCCGAAAGGTAGGCACCCAAAAATTGGGCACTAAGCTTGCATCCTATAATGGAAGAGTTGGGCACGAAATCTGACATAGATTCCTAGCACAAGTTCGTGGTTATGTGCTAAACGATAGATGTGACCCCCTTACATTTCATCTATGGCTGGTGTAAATGTTGGCAACCTAAAACCAGCAGTTGGATGCTTAAATGCAACTCGTATTCTATAAAGTACATGCTAAAATAGTCATAACACCCATGAGAACAACCTCTTTGTACTTACAGGCTTGAACATTTAGACACCAAGTTGTAAGATAGCGGCTAAATGCACTGTGGTGCTTAACTAAAATTTAAGACCTGTTTTAAGCCCTGTTAACTCCCATTACCATGCCAAAAGTATTGCCACCTAATTCATACATAACATTTGATGCAATATATATGAGCTCAGCTGAGCCTCTCATAAATCTTTTCATCAATTCTTGGTCCAATTTGGCCAGGAATGTCAAGAAACTTCTGATCCTTCCATCCCCAAAAGGAATTGAACACAAGTGCATATTTAACATGCTTATCACCTATATTGGCACAAAGACCTCACGATAACCATCAAAGTGGAACCCTATTATCTCAGATTTCGTAAGAAACTAAAAACTCTTCTCTTTGAGACATTATACTCCATTGACAATCAGTAGTTTGTTCAACGTCAATGAACATCAAATCTTCAGTCAATGTAAACTGTACTGCTAATGTCTACTCTATATTTCCCTTGTAAGATACTCGTCTCCTTTGTATCGCCCTGTCTCCTTCTAGCATGCTGTCTTCTTACTCCTATATCCTAGTTAAGCATAGAGCAACTCATAAATTGTAGATTAGATTACCCCATAAGTGCTATTCTATAAGGGTGCACATACGTAAGTGCTAGAGTGCATAACTGCATGGTTGTGCCCATGTGGGCGGAGCATAGGCTTGACATGGACAGGGCTCCCATTTATACACATAACTCACAAAATACTGTAGGTTGCACATACCCATAGTTGCATGCAGGTATATCAGTTCTGTGATGTAGCTGCAGGTGTCCAAATTGTAGACGCATGGACGCCAAGATAAACTCATATTCTGTAATGGAATGTGGGCACCCACCTGCCATTATAGAATAGGCACTTCGGCCCAAATTCTATGAATGATAACTTAATTTAGGTGCCTAGATCAGCATGCCTAGCTTAATCTGTGCCAATAATTAACATCAGCACCTTGTAATTGATGTAAATTGTACTTAATTGGATGCTAGGCACCTAACTTGATAGGATCGGACGGAGGAGACAGATGGAGGAGACGGCGCTGCAGCACCCGGCCCCGACAGGTACAGACCCTGGGTTCTGGAACCAATCGTTGCTGTTGCCACTATTGTCTATGGGGAACTTGGCTTTGGTAAACGAGCATTTTGGATTACGAGCATGCTCCTGGAACGGATTATACTCGTAATCCAAGGTATCACTGTATTGCACTTAAGCACAGTACTACTCGGTACCAAAGTTTAGGCACCATTTATAGAATCAGGGCCTTCCTGTGCAGCCTTGTGGCACTTACATCACAGTGCACATCACAAGTGCACATTTAGAATTGCCACCATACTGATTACCTGTTCCATGCAAATCTTTCTCATGCATATTTATTTTGGTATATAGAATATAGTTCACAAAATACAGAAGATCTGTAGAAGAATTTAGAACCACCCCCCCCTCCCCCCAATAAATCTGAAAGAGTCAAAAAGAAATTCACTGTCAGACTATAAATTGATTCATTGTCCAAGAAAATTAAAGAGAGGTGGGGGATTCTCATAGTTTACAGATAATTTATTTTATTAAGGCTAATAGTTGTAGTGATCATGAATTAGAATACATAACAATATGAGGAACCTGCAAGGAGGAACAGAACTAGGTATATACTTGACTTATAGACCACCTGGCAATTGGAACATGGTGCAGGACCGGCCTTATAAACTGATCTCTCACTGCAACACAATCTTTGCAATCTGATAGTTCTCAGGGACCTGAATTTACATTTGGAAGTACATGAGGATCCTAGAATCTGCACCTTTAAACATTGTTAGTGCAATTAAATTTTGCTATCTTCCCTCACAATCCAACTCATAACAAAGACCACAGGCTAGACTTCATCTCTGCTACATCTAAAGGATTAAATTTTCCCCTGGTAGACCATATAAAATGGAAACCGATGATCTGGTCTGACCATTACCTTTTAAATTTTTATCTAAAACTACCCCAAACAAACATATATCAACACCCAAATAAAGCAATACAAATAGGCGCGGCAAGATACCAACAGAGGAGTTTTGAATTGAGATCATAGATCGGTTAAAACTTAAAGGCAAAGATGTAGACAGGACCTTAAACTCCTGGCAGGGCCTTACAATGTCAGTCTTAGACAGGATCACCCCAATCAAAGCTATGAAATTAAAACAAAAAAATAATCCTTGGTTTTCAAAACCATTACTACACTTAAAAACAAAAATAAAAAGGTTGGAAAATTCTCTGGAGTAAACATCATTAAAAGGAACATTACATCAACTGGAGAAGAGAAATAAGACAATATAAGCTGGCAGTAACTGACATTAAGAACTCGTACTATGATAACCTGATCAATCAGTCAAAACATTCCTCAAAGTGTCTTTTCAAGATCTTCAACCAGAGATAACGGCTGATTCTGCTTTGTAACAACCTGATTAAACTCTGGCCTGTTACTTTCAGGAAAAAATCAGGATGGCAAGAGAGTCGTGTAAACACACCCTGCAAGATTGTGTTGTAGTAGATAAGGTTAATGAAAACAGGAGGGAAGCAGCTGATGGATACTGGAGGGAATTCTCTGTTATCAAAATAGAAGTCTCTGATCTGAATAGATTATCAAATAAATTTTTGTTACTTGGATATCTGCCTAGCCAACAAACTGAAGACTAAGGTACTTTGGTTTGGTTTTTACAACTCATTTCCATACAAGGATCTGGTTTTGGCTGCAGGAGAGAAACTTAAAATTGAAAAAACATCTAAAGTTCTTGATATTATCCCGGACTCCTATCTAAACCTTGGACACCAGATTAACTCCCTGGTTAAAAAAATTTTCTTCAGACTTAAACAATTGAGAGTGATAAGATCTGTCTTATGCTAGACCAACTTCAGAATAGTTGCACAGGCAGTTCTACTCTCATATTTGGATTATTGTAACCCTCCTACTAAGGTATCACAGGGAAAGAACACAACAGGTCACAACTACTCCAGAATACTGTGGCTAGATTAATTTACCGCCTATGTAAATTTGAGAGGGTTAGCCCATTGCTATGAGAGATACAATGAATTTTTTCTTTCATTGGCAACCAATTTAAGATGCTTGTATGGTCTATAAGGCCATATATGGAGAAAACTCTAATGGTCTAACAACGGACATTAAGATCACACTCTTCTTCAACAATTTAAGAGCAGTACAACACTTTAAACTGACCTTTCGGTAACCTCAACAAGTCCATTGGAAAAAATTATTCAACTCTACCTTTGAATTTCAAGAAGTTGTGGAGACGGAGACTGTGTCTGGATCCAAGAAGATGTGGGATAAGCACATGGGATCTCTTAGAGACAGGAAGAGATAGAAACATGATGGTGGATAAAGGACATTATCTCTGTGGATGGGCAGACTAGATAGGCCAATTGGCTTTGATCTGCCATCATGTTTCTATGTAAATATAGAGAAGCTGTAGAACCAGAAGACATAAAATGAAGCTGAAAGGAGGAAACTTTTAAAAACAACTTCAGGAAATATTTCTTTATGGAAAGGGTGGTGGATAGAGACAAAAATGATTATGCAATTCAAAAAGGCACAGGATAAAACAACGGAGGAAAATGTAAATGACTTTCACAATACAAAAAAAAAAAACAAAACTATAGAAAAGGGTAACATGCATGGAGCAGCAATTAACCACCCTAACAACCTTACTGGGCAGACAGGATGGGCCATGCTAGTCTTTAGTCACCACACCAAAACAGGAGATCCTGCCTTCACATGGTAGAAGCACAAGAAAGAGAAGAAGGCCTGTGTTGCTCAATTCCTCTATTGTGATCAAGACTCGACACGTATGTGTTTTGGCCGTAATGGCCTGCCTCAGGAGTCTACAAACAAAATATAATAACTGGATAAAAACAACGCATAAATATAAAACCACACAGATGTGAAAAAACATATGATAAATTAGACACTCCCAAAAATTAAAACTGAGGTAATTGTTTTACACATATTTATAGAACAAATACAACTCTTGGCTCTCTTTTTATAAATATAGAAATCTACTCCATATTTTTAATGTATATATGTGTAGATACATAGAACACTGAATAAAAAATACCCCCTCCCCCTTTTACTAAACCGCAATAGTGGTTATTAGCGTAGGGAGCCGCACTGAATGCTCCACGCTGCTCCCAACGCTTCTAGAGTTCCTAGTATTCAGCGCAGTTCCCAGTGCTAATAACCGCTATCGCGATTTAGTAAACGGGGAGGGTGGGGGGGCTAGTTCTGTATTAAAAATGCACTTTCCTGCCCAAAAATTGTCTTCAAATACGTTTGATGTTAGAATGATAAAATATTGTGTGTAAATGTGCAATCGTATTGATATGTACATTTTTACCTCAATAAATACAGATACAAGATACAAATTTCTTTTCTATTTCTTACTTACCTTTTTACCCCCTTTCTTTCTCTTTCCAGTTTTCTTCTTTTTTACACAGAATGTTAGTTTTATGTATCATGATAAATTTTTGATTGTATTTTCATTGCAGGCTTAGAATATATGTGATATATATTTCTTTATAAAGATCCAGGTGTGTTTTAAATTCATATCAAATGATCACACAACATTTACACACACCATTTTAGCATTCTCACTTCAAACGTATTTGATGGCACTTTTTGTCAGGAAAGTGCATTTTCAATAGAGAACTATGTTTTTATTCGGAATTCTATGCATCTACACATATATATGTTAAAAATACAGAGTAGAAGGCTCTCTTTTTATAAATATAGAAAAGTGTTGTATTTGTTCTTCAAATATGTGTAAAAGTATTACCTCAGTTTTAATTTTAATTTTTTGGTATATCTAATTTATCATATGTTTTGTTACATCTCTATGGTTTTTTTATATTTTTGTGTTGTTTTTATCCAGTTTTCTGTCAAAGATTTTATTATATTTTGTTTGTAGACTCCTGAGGCAGGCCATTACGGCCGAAATACATACATGTCGAGTCTTTGATCACAATAAAGGAATTGAGCACCATAGGTCACCTTTTCAGTCTTTATTCACCATCATTTACTATGTTTGAACAAGTTTTCGATTCCAATAAGGACAAATTTGGTCCAATTTATTGCCAGGCTAATGCATCACCATCAAAAGACCTGTGCAGATTACTGTGCATTCAAGCCTCTTAAGCTAGTGGTATATTGCTCTCTGATTTTAGATTTTAACCGATAAAATACTCAATGCAAGAAAAAGTAAGATAGGTTTTTAATCACATAAACACTGGGAAAATATCACTTCCATTAGTAGTTCAAAGAAGCGTGGGATGATAGGCCAGTACTGGGCAGACTTGCACGGTCTGTGTCTGTATATGGTCATTTGGGGGAGGATGGGCTGGAGAGGGCTTCAATGGCTGGGAGGTTGTAGATGGGCTGGAGTAGGTTTTGACAGAGATTTCGGCAGTTGGAACCCAAGCACAGTACCGGGTAGAGCTTTGAATTCTTGCCCAAAAATAGCTAAGAAGAAAAAAAATTAAAAAATTTAAATTGAATCAGGTTGGGCAGACTGGATGGACCATTCAGGTCTTTATCTGCCATCATCTACTATGTTACTATATGTTAGTCTCTCACCCCTCTCCTGGTTTCTCATAGATCCTCTATCTCATTTTTCTGCTATTTCTGCACCAATGACTTTCCTACTGCACGAATATATGCATTTGATTCAACTAAAAAGGTATCCAGCAATAGTATCAGCACTGTAAAACCACTAATAAAACACCAATTTTTTTTTCATACCCTCTAACAAATCCTAATTAGCTGGAAAATAAACACCAATTTTTACATTTTAGAAACATCTAATAAATGCTATTCCAATAAGTAGTGTGTGAATCAAATTCATAAGAACATAAGAATAGCCTTACTGGGTCATACCAATGGTCCATCTAGCCCAGTAGCCCATCCTCATGATGGCCAACCCAGGTCACTAGTACCTGGCAAAAACCCAAAGAGTAGCAACATTCCATTATCTCAGAGTACACAAGATTCCGGAACCCCAAATAGCAGCAAAATTCCATGCAGAATCTACAAAGAGTAACAAGATTCTAGAATCCCAAGGAGTAGCAACATTCCATGCTACCGATCCAGGGCAAGCAGTGGACTATGGACTTTTCCTCCAAGAAATTTCCCAAACCTTTCTTAAAACCAGCCATGTTGACCGCTCTTACCACAACCTCTGGCAACACGTTCCAGAACTTATCTATTCTCTGAGTGAAAAAAATATTTCCTCCTATTGTACTCATTCTACACCACTCAGGACTTTGTAGACTTCAATCATATCTCCCATCAGCTGTCTTTTTTCAAGCTGAAGAGCCCTAACCTTTTAGTCTTTCCTCATACGAGAGGCGTCCCATCCCCTCACTCTTATTTGAACCTTTTCTAGTTCCGCTATATCTTTTTTGAGATAAGGCAACCATCATAGAGATGATATAATCAGGCCCCAAGGTTTGCTGGACAGGACAGGAAATGTCAAACACACGGGCAGGATGTGTATGTATGTTTCTATATATGTTTCCTGCTTATAAAATAATGTCACCAAGGGATATGACTTTGAAAAATATCTTTTGTTTAGTTTTCAGCCAGTTTAGATCTCCAAGCATGACCATTTGGAAGATAACGTCAACCACTTAATATGATCATGGAAGTTAGAGCAAAACAATAGGGGCATCAAACATGTCATAAAAGTAAATTGTCATCCTAAGGCACTCTTACCCATTCAGTTACTGCTACAGGTATTCCAGATTTGAACAGATATTTTCTGTGACTTATTCCAGGATTACTGAAATAAATCTATATAAAGACAAAGTTGTGTTGGGGGAGGGAGAGTAGAGAGTATCTGTAGTAGGAAACTTGAGATTTACTTGTGTTACAGGGTGAGGTTGAATAGCAATAACATGCTTTTGTGCTTAAAAAGTAGGAGCACACTGAAGACAGTGGAAAACTAGTTTAGCAAACCAACTTTTTTTTTTTTCGTATATAAATTTTTATTAAATTTTATTTGGGGAAATACATACAACACAACAACGCAAACAGAGAATAGCAGAACCAATAAGGTCTTCCGTGTTAATCCTTCATGAAGACCTAAAGGATCCAAATCCCTCACCAAAAGCCCCCATGAACCCCTTACCCCACCCCCACCCCAGCACTCCGCAAACCAACTTTTATTGTTCAGCAATTTATTCAACACCGCCTCGTTTTGGTAGTTACCTACATCAGGAGTTGATCGCTTACTGTTAAGATCTAGGCCTGGTTTATTCCCCTAGCAGTTTTAGCGCACGTGCGCTAGACGCTAATGCCAGCATTGAGTTGGCGTTAATTCTTGGCATGTAGCGTGGGGTTACCAAGCACAGCAATGCAGCGCACGCTAAAAACGCTAGAACACCTTAGTAAAAGGAGCCCTATGTCTATATATGGCCATTTGGTGGTGGATGGGCTGGGGAGGGCTTCAATGGCTGGGAAGGTGTAGATGGGCTGGAGTAGGTTTTAACAGAGATTTCGGCAGTTGGAACCCAAGCACAGTACCGGGTAGAGCTTTGGATTCTTGCCCAGAAATAGCTTAAGAAGAAAAAATTTAAATTGAATCAGGTTGGGCAGACTGGATGGACCATTCGGGTCTTTATCTGCCGTCATCTACTATGTTACTATGTCTTTCCTGTGTGCTGAGCTGAACTTATTCCCCTGCTGCAAGCAATTGCCGAAACATGGGCACGTTGAGTCTATTGTTGACCAATAAATGCTGTTTTGCTATACTGGTTTTCAACTTTAAATGTGCTCCCACTTCTCGACTGCTCTGGTATTTTTTTTTGCCTCTCCTTTTGCTTATAACATGCTTTTGTGTCCAGGTTTGCTGAAGAGTAGAATGTGCTATGGAATAGGAGACACTGCTCATGGACTCCAGCAAAAAAAAAAAAACCCCACCCCAACAAAAAACCTTGCCTTTTGGCTCACCAGCATATTTCCTTATCTTTGTGCCCATGGTGAGATGTTCGTTAAAATTAACCTCATGGGATAACTGTATAGTAAGTGCTGGCCTCAGTGCTCTTAATTTTAGTGTGGAACAACTTAATATCAGGTTTGTGTAAAATTTCAAGGATTTTGGATGGTGCAGATGGGATTATTTTTGCTTGTGTATGCAAAACAGAGATCTATCTTTAAAATGAAATATAAATATATATATATATATATACATATTATATTTGAGCCATTCCAGCTAGTGTATAAATGTAAAATAAAATAACACCAAATGCACTCAAATGCTTAGCCAATGTGCAGATTTTAGCCTTTTTTTTCCCAGGTTGGATATTCATGTAGGAGAAGGTAAAGAAATCCACAACAGTATTTACAGTCAAGATCCTAGCTTTAGACAAGTCATGCGTCTTTGCATCTCATCACCAGTACTTTACATGTGATGAAAGGGGCATGAAAACACCACCTACTAGAACACATGCAAGAAGCTGCTGAAACCCATTATGTACAGGGGTTTCTTTGCCTCTGCTCTCTCTCTCTCTCACTCTTGTATCTACCATGCAATATACTGCAGGTCTATATATATCGTTTTAAGTGTGTATATAATCAATATTTGGAGATGATAAACAGCATATTTAAAAACAGACTGTATCCTGTCGGTTCCCTTGTCCCCTCAAACTATTTTTTTTAAATTAAAGCTGAATAAACCATGTTATTATTATTTATTGTTTTTGATATGCCTCTAGCCAATGCATGGGTCAAAGCGGTGAACAATCGTAATGTTAAAAAGAATAGAAAGAGAAAAGAACTCCATTCAATTAACAGGAAGACACATTCATACAAAGAACTTATTAAAAACAATTTAAAATCAAACTCTACTTTCTGTAATCTTGGCTACTTTTATTTATTAGTTTAGATTTATTAACTTGCCTTTACAAGAAGAGATTCACCCAAAGCAGTTTACAGTTCGTTGGATAGTAAAGAGGTACTCTCAAATATTTTCTCTATCTGTCTTGGCAGACTCACAATGTACTGTGGAATCTGGGGCAATGGAGTATTAAGTGACTTGCCCAGAGTCACAGGGTGCAGGCTGGGATTTGAGCTCACAATCTCAGGGTGCTAAGGCAGTAGCTCTAACCATTAGGCCACCTTCTCCTCTCCACTTCTTTGAGTTGGTCTAGTCTTTTTTAATCACCTGCCCAATCTCTCATGATGGAACTTTGCCCCCCCCCCCCCGAGACATCCCCGACAGGAGGGGTGCCCAGTCCCTCCTACCGGAACCTCCCACCCCCCACCCTTCTGAAGATCACTGGCAAGAGGGATACCCAGTCCTGCCTGCTGGAAACACCCCACCCTCCCTAAGATCATCAGCAGGAGGGATGCCCAGTCCCTCCTGCCAGAACATCCCTCGAAGTATGCCCCCTCCAAGCCAACCTGGACCCCACTAGTACCTATTATTATTGGCCGGCTGGAGGGATGCTTATTCCCTCCAGCCCGCATGCCCGCCTCCAAAGAATGGCAGGACTTCCCCTTCCTGATGCATCATGGGATGCACCATGGAGGGGCCTAAGGCCTTAATTGGCCCAGGTGCCTAAGGCCCCTCGCATAGGAGGAGCCTTAGGCACCTGGGCTAAATGGAATCTTAGGCTTCTCTCATAGTGCATTCTGGGATGCACTGTGAGTGGCCTATGATTCTGATTGGTCAGATCCCTTAGGCCACCCCCCCATTGGAGTGGCCTAAGGGATCTGACCAATCAGAATCTTAGGCCACTCCAAGTGCATCCCAGAATGCATTGGGAGAGAGGCCTAAGATTCTGGTTGGGAGGGGCCTTAGGTGCCTGGACCAATCAGGGCCTTAGGCCCCTCCCAGTGCATCTCATGATGCATCGGGAAGGGGAAGGTCCGGCCAATCAATGAAAATAGGTATTGGTGAAGTCCAGGGGGGTTTAGAGAGCATGCTTTGGGGGGGGGGTTCCAGCTGGATGGACTGGGCATCCCTCCTGCTAATGATCTTAGGGGAGGTGGGGGGGGGGGTCTGGCAGGAGGGACTGGGCATTCCTCCTGCCAGGAGATGTCTCAGGGGGGTTTCTGGCAGTAGAGATTGGGCAACCCTCTTGCCAGAGGATGTATGGGGTGATAGCGGCAGGAGGAATTTGGCACTCCTGTCTTAGACATTCGGGGGTGTGGGGGCTTTGGGGGTTCTGGCAGGAGTGGGCATCCCCCTGCTGGTCATCTTCACAGGGGGGATAGACAGGTACCCTGCCATGGCCGCTAAAATGATCACAGCAGGGAGATTCCCAGTTCAGCGGTCACATCTATTTGAAATGTAGACCAGCGTTTTGTTGGCCTACATTCCAGGCCCCTATTGTGGCCCTAGGGAGACACCTAGGGCCACCTAAGCTCACCTAAGGCCACTTCTGGGTGAAACCACGCCTACATCTAGCCTTGTGGGAGCTTAGGCAGCCCTATGCACCTCCCTAGGCTCACGAAGATGCCTACAATGTAGGCAATCTACCTTGGGGTGTTTTTAAATTTTTTTTATGTATGTCCCATTGGCTGGTTAGACAGCAATAGAATGCCTACCACCACCAACAATCGGGACGCCGTTTATAGAATTTGCCCCTAAGCACCGTTAAGAGCCATGTGTTAGGCACCTATCTTGTATAGAATCAGATAGGCACCTATTAACCAATTATTTTTATTTTCCAATTATTGAGGCTATTAAGGGTATTTTGCCAATTAAGTTAGACACCCTTAATAGAAGCCCCCAAGTGAATAAATCAAATGAAATTATTGATCACCAATGTGAAATTCCCTATAAATAGCCAGTGATAATTTATTACAAAGTATTAGTAAGTGTTCCACCTTCCACTCCAGCTTCAATAGGGAAAAGGAAGCAGGATCCCTAAAAGTGCCAGGTGAGTGACCTGGCAGAAATGACCACTAAAACCTGGTTGCGGATCACGTGCCCCAGAGTGAATCTGATTCTACGTTTAAGAGATTCTTGATATAATACGTTTCATGGTACAACCAAAGAGGTTTACATATTACATACAGGCACTGCAGATATTTCACTGTCCCTAATGGGCTCAAAATCTAAGAAAAATATTTAAACTAACCTGGTTTATACCACCACTATGTGGGTATTTCTCATGTATATTTATTGCCGACATCATGCAATCCACTGTTTCTCTGCCCAACTCTTGCAAGGTTTATATAACACAGCAAGCCAAAGCTTCGCCAGACTTTCCTCTTTTATGAAATGTTTTCATGGACATCACCTCAGAGCATGCTTACAGAGGCTCTATAGCTCATGCCCTCTGCCATCACCTTTTCCAGTTGGAATAGAGTGAATGTGGAGCTTTCATTATTAACCACATCACCACTGCTTACCTAGCCACACACTGGCTACCTGCACAAGCACAAATACTTTTCAAATTCTACTGCATACTCTTCAAAACCCTACATGGCAATGGACCATCCTACCAGAACACTCGCCTAACTCGGAACAACTCATCCAGACCAAGGAGATCTCAGACACCCTTCATTCACCCCCCGATCAAAGGCATACAGCGTAAAAAAACAACAAAAACAAC
The DNA here is from genome assembly GCF_902459505.1 of Geotrypetes seraphini. Lineage (NCBI taxonomy): Eukaryota > Metazoa > Chordata > Amphibia > Gymnophiona > Dermophiidae > Geotrypetes > Geotrypetes seraphini. Next base: position 39,636,243 of record NC_047093.1, on the reverse strand, counting down.
ACAATGGACTACTTGTCACACAAGCAGTGAAACTAGACAGCCAATTTACTGATCTCAGCAAGACAAACTCATGATATCACCAATAACCTCACTCCATCACCACACTCTAAATGTTCCAACCAATAAGCTTTCCTGCAATCTGGATATGACCAGAATCTCATCTTTTTGAAATCTGCTTTGAACTGCAAGGTTTTTGCCAGAATAAAAGAACCAAATATAATGTAAACTGCTGAGGCAAAGTACTGCCTTGTCTTTTGAGACACAACCTGCAGAGACAGGGATTAGAAATGATATAAAACAACCAGGAAAGGAAGGTGTTTTTTCAACCAAAAGTAAAGTCTTTATTTGAAACAGTGATCCCAACAAGGCTCCCTGTTTCGACGTTTTCAACACTGCAGCTCGACTGCACACGTGTTTCTTGTTTCCAGCATTTTTCAAGCATAAGTGTCCCCATAGGAATGCTTTTTGCTACACACTGAAACAGGGATCCTTGTTGGGACCACCGTTTCAAATAAAAGACTTTACTTTTGGTTGAAAAGACACCTTCCTTCCCTTTTTGTTTGACTGTTTGTACTCCAAGGCGATGTGTTCTTCTGTCTTTTTGTTTGATAAAACAACCAGAAAAATTTCCCATTTTATTTCAAATGAATGCACACTCATATCTAGATGTACCTTTGGCTAAGATATCTAGATTAGTTAGAATGCAAGCACAATGTTTTTCGGAAGCAGTCCCAAGAATAAAAAGCTCCCTGTTGATCTGAAGAATCTTCAAAATTATGGGAATTTCAGGAAACAGTTGAAAACTATTTTTTTCTTAACAAATATTATTGTGTTTGATTTATAAAATACTAGTCTTTAAGCCCGTTACATTAAAGGGTGCTAGAATAGATGTGTGTGTCTGTCTGTCTTTCTTTCTCTTTTTCTCCTTAGCCGCTTTTTGTCTGTTTGTCTTTCTTTCTTTCTTTCTGTCTCTGCTCCCCCTGTCCAGCAGTAAGCCTTCTCCCTTCCTTAGGAAGTTGTTATTTTATGTTGGGGGTTTATGAGAGGTTTAGGGTACTTGATTAAATGTCATAACCCCCTCCCCTCCCATACAGTATGTTAAGTGAAAGTAGTGGGTATAGTAAATTCAGGCCCTCTTTTACAAAGGGGGGTCAATTAAACTGCAGATCTGTTGTGTACATGCTATTAAGTTATTTATAACTCATAAATAAACTTTGTTGGACCAAGCTTCACAATGTGGAATCTATTTCCAGGTGACAAAAGTCAGATACTAATTCAATAACCAGCTGGAAGAAGCTGTAAGCTTATTTGATAGTTTGGATGGCTATATTAGTAATTATTGTTCTGTCACATTGCTAAATTGCTTGGGTTATTATTTTCTGTTGTACTCCATCTTGAACTGAGGTTTCACCAGTTAGAGCAGACTATTAACACATTTCCCCCCTCATAGGAATTCTATGAGCATCGGTAATTTTACCACAGCGACTGGTGATAAAAAAAACCCTAATGCGGCTTGATAAAAGGGGACCCAAATAAGTGAAACTCCTAGGCTGCTCTGACTTCCTGCTTCCAGAATGCAGCACCAGTTCTGCCATCTACATACAGGCAAAGTTCATTTAGCATCTATGCTCGCTCCTGCCTCATGGCTCTCTCGCATGCAGAGGCAAAGGTGAGACTTGTACTCAGGGCTGGTTTTAACCATTAGTTCAGTCATATTCACCCCAGTCCTTGAGGACTGCAAATGGTCAGGTTTTCAGGATATCCCTAATGAATATGTTTACAACAGTGGTCTCAAACTCACAGCCCGGGGGGGCCACATGCGACCCTGCCAGGTACTCTTTTGAGGCCCTCGGTATGTTTATCAAAATCACAAAAGTAAAATAAAACAGTTTCTTGATTATATGTCTCTTTAGCTATAACTTACAATACTATTATTAAGACTTAGCCAAAAGGAAAAGATTTATAAACTATAAAGTTTTACCTCATGCAAAATTGTCATTTCTTTAATAAGACATTAAAGGGCAAATTCTATAAGAAGCGTCCAAAAGAGTAGAATTGGGTGCTGTTTTAATGAATCACGCTGAGTGGAACTTATTTTGGAGGCGCCCACGAAATAGGCCAGTTCTAGGCACAACTAAAATTTAGGCGCCTAGCTAAGCGCTTAAGCACACTTAAGAGCAGCAATTCTGCAACAAGGCACCTAATATGTAACCACGCCCATGCCTAATGTGCATAGCACCTCTTTTTTTGAAGGCCGCCTAAATTTTTAGAGGCACCTTGTTGCAGAATAGCTCTTTCTTGATAGGCGCCTACGTTTCAATTATTGCTGATTGAAAAGCTTAATTGAGCTTGTTAATCGATTTAGATAGGCACCTATTTAGATGGGCGTCTCCGAAATAAACATAGAAACATAGAAGATGACGGCAGAAAAGGGCTATAGCCCATCAAGTCTGCCCACCCTACTGTCCTTTCCTCTTAAGTCTATACCTAGCGACTGATGTTCCAGTTCAACCCTCGTAGGGATCCCACATAGGTATCCCATTTATTCTTAAAGTCCAGCACGCTGCTGGCCTCGATCACCTGCGCTGGGAGCTCATTCCAACGGTCAACCACTCTTTCTGTGAAGAAGTACTTCCTGATGTCGCCATGAAATTTCCCGCCCCTGAGTTTGAGCGGATGCCCTCTGGTGGCAGAGGGTCCCCTGAGAAAGAAGATATCATCTTCCACCTCGATAAGTCCTGTGTTGTATTTAAATGTCTCAATCATGTCTCCCCTCTCCCTACGTTCTTCTAGAGTGTAGAGCTGTAGTTTGTTTAGTCTCTCCTCGTACGAGAGACCTTTGAGCCCCGAGATCCTCCTGGTGGCCATCCGTTGAACCGACTCGATTCTAAGCACATCTTTACGGTAATGTGGCCTCCAGAATTAGGCGCCGGTTACAGAATTTGGGCCTAACTAATTTTTCTGCGGCCCTCCAAGTACCTACAAATCCAAAATGTGGCCCTGCAAAGGATTTGAGTTTGAGACCACTGGTTTACAACTACACACTATATAAGCTATTTTTTTTTTTTCTTTTTCTCAATTTTCATAAATATTTTTCATAATTTTTAATCAAACCTTTTGTTTATCGATCAATACATAAACACATTATTTCCTTTTTATACCCTGAGCCTTGCTACCCAACATACAACCTCATTTTCTCATCATACACACACCATGCACACACTGCTCTAAACATAGGCGCCATAAAATAATAGATCTTAATCAAGTTGACAAAAATAATCCTGACGACGAGGGGTCATATACGAATCCAAACTATCAGTTCAGTGTTCAAATTCAAGGCAGCAAATTGCCTGTCATCAGTTCCTTTTCTTTAACTTGCTCAAATCCCCTCCTCCGCTAGTTGGTTTTCAGTGCATTATTCAAAGCAGAACAATCAACAGCCCAACACAGAGCTGTGTTTCGCCGGTTGGCGTCCTCAGGAGCTGCGATTAACAAGGCTCAACTCTCATTAGCATTTTCTGAAAACAAATAAACAACGTAACCTGCTGTGCATACATCCGTTTAACCACTTAAAACCAACCTCCCATTATATCCTACCTTCAAAGCCAACATGAAATAGGGCACGAACTGAAAATAATGGATACGTTTGAGCTAGATTTGCACGCAACAGAGGTGGTGTGCATACAAATTAATCTCATATGTTTTTTTGTGGTTTTTTTTTTAATGCAATCATATTTATCCACCACTTCTAGAAAATCCGGTGGAGAGGGCTAAAACATTCTGTACACCCTGGGGTTGTGGGTTCAAACTGCTCCTTGTGACCCAGGACAAGTCACTTAATTCCCCGTTGCCTCAGGTACACCAGATAGATTGTGAGTCCACCAGGACAGACAGGGAAAAATGCTTGTGTGCCTGAATAAACTCATGTAAACCATTCTGACCTCCCCTGGGAGAACGGTATAGAAAAAAGAAAATTGAATGAATAAAATAAAATATGTAAACTATGCCACAATCATGGAAATAAAATCATCCAAACAAAAGACAAAAAAGCAATATGCCCTCCAAGAATCAGCTTCTATCAACTGCCCGTCCACCCCACAACGCTAAAATAGCACTGAACCCCCCTCCATTCAAACATAAACAATCAAAATCAAAACTTAAGCACTAAAAAAACACCAGACTCCTAACATAAACAATTCAATGACTGATACCAAAACCAGGGCCCTCTTTTACAAAGGTGCGCTAAGCGTTTTAGAGCATTTACCGTGCGCTAAAACAACGCGAGGGGCATAATCGAAAGGAACGTCTAAGTCCGTTTTCGTCTAAGTCGCAAGTCATCCAAAGTAAAAAATAGCCTAGGACCCATTTTCAAAAAATACGTCCAAAATTTTTTTTGTTTCAAAAATCGTCTAACTATACGCCCTGCCGATCTGATCATCCAAGCCGCTAAATCGTCCATCTTTATACCACATTTTCGTCCAACTTTTCGTCCAAGTCAAAAACGCCTAGAACAAGCCTTGTTGGACGTGGGAGGGGTCTGCAAAGTGATGGACTGAACACCCAGGCAGGGCATCTAAATAGTGGGGTACCTTACAGGGCACTGCTGTGAACTTCACAAAGAGGGTGCCATGTCTTCTCCTCACTACAGCTCTCTTATAGGCCACGGTGAGCACCCCAAACCACCTCCAGAATCCCCTAGACCCACTTATCTAATAGCCCTTATGGCTGCAGGAGCCACTTATATGCCAGTACAAAAGGGTTTTGGGGGTGTATAGGGGAGTGCACATTTCAGTATCAATGCAGTGATTACAGGGGCTTATGGGCATGGGTCCTCCTCTCCATGAGTCCCTAACCCACCCCCAAGATGGCTTAAGTCACCTCTGTGCTGGACAACTAGGTTTCCTATGCCAGGCTGCCAGGTGATGATGGTCTGGAGGCTGAATTTTAAAGGTGTGATTACGATTTTTATGGGGTTGGGGGGTAGGGGATCACTGGGGTAGTGTGTAGGGGTCTGTATTATATGTTTGCAGTGCTTATCTGGTCACATTAGGTGGGTTGTTTTTTTTTTTTACTTAGACCATGTTTTAAATAGTCTAAGTCACAACATCCAAGTTCCGTCGATCCTGGGCTGTATAACTTTCGGTTATACATGCTGTATGACTAAGTCTAAGCCAGCCCACGTCCCGCCCAACTCCCGCCCTCGACACACCTCCTGAAACGCCCCGTTTAGCTTTGGTCGTTCAGCGGCACTATGAAGGCCTAGGTTGTTTATTATCGGCACTTGGACGTATTTTGACAATGTTCGTCCAAGTGCCGACTTAGGCTGATTTTTGGACGTTTTTCTCTCTCGATTATGAGCCTCCGCATGTGTTAACCACTAACGTATTCATAGGATAACATGCACGCATTAGCGCGTGATTAGTGCACACTAATATTTATTGCGCGCTAAAAAGCATAGCGCACCTTAGTAAAAGAGGGGGTAGGTGACGGTTAATGTGAGTCAAATGCATGCTGTTACAGCCATGGCTTAACTAACTTACAAAAATGTAGATAATCCTTTCCTATCTCATAGAGGGGTCTTTTACTAAGGCGCGCTAACCACAGAATATAATGGGCACCTTAGCATTTAGCACGCACTAAATCGGTTAGCGCCTTAGTAAAAGGACCCCCCGAGTCTGTCAATTTATTCCAGGAAAAAAGAAATGGCCTTTTTCTAAGTGGACAGGTGCCTTTTCTTAATAGAGGGTACTGATTGAAAATCCAAACCAGAACACTGCAACTTAGCCAAAGAAACATAAGGGTTCAAGAGATGAACATTGTCAGCCTAGAGGCCTATTGTTAAATTATATCAATCTGACTCTGGCATGGGAAGGCAGATAGACCCTTAGTGCAGGGAAACTGTTTTAAGTTTCCCTGATTGAATCATGACTAGCTAAAAGGTGTTAATGTCTGATTAAGAGGGTGCTTAGGACAATGGTGCACAGATCAAGCCAGAGACTTAATCCCATCACCATGCTTGCAGGTATCTCACTCTCCTTTGTCAATTAAATTGACCATTGTCTCAAACAGTTTGCAAGTTCTAAACAGAAAGATACTGGGAGATACAATATTTTCTCTAGTCAGAATAAGATTCCAAGGTATAAAAGCCTGCTCTCTGCTCTATCAAGTTATCTCTCTTTTTCTATGGAGCTATCAATCTCTCTTTTTCTATCAAGCTATCAGGAGAGGGGTCTTGGCCCTCTCTCTCTCTTTCTATCTAGCTCTTGGCTCTTGGCTTGGCACTCTGGTTCTCTCTTGAGCTCTCTCTATCTCTCTGTCTATCCTTCTCTTTATCTATGGAACACGAAACATCACCCCATCCCCCTTTCTCTTTCTCTCTGCCTTTCCCTGCAACTTCATGCTTCCTTCTGGACTCTGTAAGGCAGTGAGACTGCTTTGCTCTCTGCTTAAGTGTAATGCTTATAAATATTACTTTTCTGTAAGACTATTTCTATAATATATTCTTTATATAATCACCCCTGGCTGTGCTTCTTATTTGATTCTATCCCTAATGAAACTTCTGTGAAGGTATTGAACTCGGGACCGCGGATTGTAAGGCCGTGTCAAACATAACCCCTCCAACCTAACATTGTGGGGGTGCGACCATCCTTACATTTTATTATCTTACAAACATGATTAGGGTTACCATATTTTGCAAAGACAAAAGAAGAGAGCACAGACCATAAAATGATTGTTACCTTGCTAAAGAAATATTTAATAGTAGGAAATGTGCAAATGGCTTTTAGTTAATAAACATGTATCAAACTGTGACTGACTTACAGTACAGTAGTAGACAATCTTTTCCAAAAACTTCTGGATTTTAGTTTGACTTAAGTCTGAGCCCAAGTGTCCTCATCAGAAGAATGGATATTCCTCAGCAACTTTGTCTGGCTTCTGAGGTTTGCATGGATTAATGATAATAATAATCTCTGCTCAGGGTATAGGATCTGTATTATTATTTTGAGTACTCTGTTTAAAGTTGTGCTACACAAAACAAAATTATTTTCATAGATTCAACCAGCAGGGAACCAGAGAGATCAGCAATGCCTTTTTCTCTCTTTAGCACCCCATGTGTCCAGGCTGACTAATACGCCAGAGATGGTTTCTCTCATTATGTGGGTTGGTGTATTAATCATAGACATACAAAAGAAAAAAAAAAAGTTAAAAATAAAAAAAATAAATAAAAATCCTGGAGGACATATCTGAAGAAGTCTTTAACCATAACCAAGATGTGCAGGGTGCTAGGGGCAGAAGTGAGACTGCATTAGGGAGCAGAGTGACGGGTTCTTTGTGGGCTGCCTGGAAGGAAGGGCCTAGGACAGGGGTAGGCAATTCTGGGCCTAAAGAACCGTAGCCAGGTCTGGTTTTCAGGATATCCACAATAAATATGCATGAGATAGATTTGCATTTCAAGGAGGCAGTGCATGCAAATCCATCTCATACATAGTCATGGTGGAAATCCTAAAATCCTGATCTGGCTCCGGCTCTCAAGGACCGGAATTGCCTACCCCTGACCTAGGACAAAACACCCTTGCTGCTCAGGAGTCTAAAAAGAAGTAGTGACACTGCATTCCAGGCTATTCCCTCAGAAATTAAGTCCTGTTTATCCCTCTTCCTTCTCCCTTGCTTACTTCAGGCTCTCTGGGAGTTGTGAATGAAGGCTTTGAGCAATGCAGCCTTAATACAAGCTGGTTTCAATATAACTCCAAGCTCAGAAAAGTACGGAAGCAACCACTGGGCCAAAAAACATCCCACATCACAACTAGACAATGCTTCTATACCATCTGGTAGGCTGCCTGAGCTTGACAGCTGGATTAAAGGACAACTCATGAGCTGTTCAAACAGATTAGTATGAACACTGATGCTTAAACTCCATACTTACTGTATTAAACCACACATACACAAGTTTGTGTGTTTCAATTGGAAAATAAAATCCCAACCCTTTAATTACTAACAAAGATCTAAAGACTTACTTAAACTCAGCATGATGAATATACTGCCATGTGACTTTTTTCAATTTTGGAGGGGGATAGGATAGTGGCATACCAAGGAGGGGGGGCGGTCCACCCTGGGTGCATGCCTTAGGGGGGTGCACAGCCAGCCAGGTCCCGTTCGCATTGGGTCCATCGGCAGCATCTGGGCAGCAATGGCGATGAGCGGCATCGGCGCCCCCCCCCTGTGACGCAATTCATGATTGGCAACGCCCCCTCCCCTCTGCAATAACAGTTAAGATCGGCAACGAACCTCCTTCTACCCCCGGCATCAACAGAACTTCAGATCGGCAACGCGGTGCTAGGTCAAAAGCTTCCCCTCTGACTGAACTGCCTGGGCGGAAACAGGAAACTGAGTCAGAGGGAAGCTTTGGACTGAGCAGCGCGTTGCCAATCTGAAGTTCTGTTGATGCCGGGGGTAGAAGGAGGCCCGTTGCCAATCTTAAGTATCATTGCAGGGGGGGGGGGCGTTGCTGATCTTGTTGCCAAAATCGGAAAGTTGAGAGGAAGGGAGAGAGATGGGCCTGTGGTGGATGGAGAGATTGAGAGAAGGGGGCAGATGATGGAAGTGGGGAGAAGGGAGAGAGAGAAGAGGGCAGATGATGGATGTGGGGAGAAGGGAGAGAGAGAAGAGGGCAGATGATGGAAGTGGAGAGAAGAGGGCAGATGATGGAAGTGGGGAGAAGAAGGAGAGAGAAGAGGGCAGATGATGGAAGTTGGGAGAAGGGGGAGAGAGAAGAGGGCAGATGATGGAAGTGGGGAGAGAGGGCAGATGATGGAAGTGGGGAGAAGGGTTAGATGATGGAAGTGGAGAGAGAGAAGAGGGCAGATGATGGAAGTGGGGAGAGAGAAAAGGGAAGATGATGGAAGTGGGGAGAAGGGAGAGCAAATGCTGAATGGAAGTGGAGAAAGAGAACACATACTGGATGGAAGGAGGGATAAAGAAAAAGGACATATGCTGGATGGGGGAAGAAGATAGAGTTAGTGAGATAGTGGAGGGGTGAAGGAAAGGGGTGTCATGCTGTGGGTAGACATAGTGATAAGAGGGAAACTGAGGACTGCCTAGTAAGAAAAAATTTAATTTAGACGGAGGCAGAAAATAAAGAAGGAAGACCAGAGAAGGAAAGGGGAGAGAGAGATGCCAGAACGGGGAAGGAGACAGAGATATCAGATCTGAGCGGAGGAAATGAGAAGAGAGAGATGCTAAAAACCACAGGGGGGAGGGAAAGAGAGATGAAAGGAGAAAGATGCCAGACCATGAGGGAACAGAGGGAAGATGATGGATGCCAGATCAAAGGGGGGGGGGTCAAGAGGAGAGAGGGAAGGGGGAGACAGACAGGAAAATGAGGGAAGAAAGGGATTGCAGAAGAGAGGTGTGGGAGAGAGAAGGAGAGGAGAAAGATGCCAGACCAATGGGGGTAAAAGGAGAGATGGAATGGGGAGGCATACAGTTTTTGGAAGGGGCATAGAAGGAGAAAAGATGCCATATAGGGGCAGAGAGACGGCAGACAGTGGATGGAAGGAAGAGAGTAACAAGAAGATGAGGAAAGCAGAAACCAGAGAAGACAAAGGTAGAACAAAAATTTTCTATTTATTTATTGCTTTAGGAGACATGTGTCACTGTTTCTGTGGTTTTGCATTGTATGCAGAGTCCAGCTTCTTGCTGGTTCAATTTAACCTTTGTCTATGTATTTCTATTTTATCCCCCTTTTACAAAACTGTGGAGTGTTTTCTAGCACCAGCCGTGGTGGTAGCAGCTGATGCTCAGAATTCTATGAGCGTCAGAGCTGTTACCACTGTGGCTAAAATCCACATTACAGTTTTGTAAAAGGGAGAGGGTTTAGTTTGTGATGACATATTCCATACTAGGCGAAGGTGTTTTCTGTGTTCTGTGTGTTCGAAAGACATGGTTTTCTGTTAGGATTGACGGTGTAGGATTGATCTGTACTAGTTTGGCTTGTTTAGTTTTACAATGGGTGTATTGATGTTGTACTGCTCACTGCAGTATGTAAGATGCTGCCTTTTCCTAGGTACTCATGTGTGACGTGTGGCTTGTTACTAAAAATCATGTTTTTCGTACAGATGGGGGGGGGGGGTCAAAAATGATGGGCCCCAGGTGTCACATATGCTAGGTACCGCCACTGGGGTAGGATTGTATTCAGTACAAAATTTTTAAAGTTAACGAGCAGAGTGCAGCTGCTCAGATAGGAGGGCGTAGTTCTCAGGAGCTGAGTCCGAAAATCATACTTCCAAAGCACTTTAGGGAATCTTCCAACACAGCAGGGGTGTAGCCAGACACATAATTCTGGGTGGGCTTGGACCCAGTTAGGTGGACAGAAGATCTTATCTCTCCCTTTCCCACCCAGGTTAGGTGATCTGCTCCAGTCTGGTTCCTCCATTCCCCCTCCCCCCATACTGCCAACCTTTCAAAGAGTTAATCTTTGCTGGCAGCGAGCAGCATAACTGATACAAGAAGGGGTGGATTTCTGTGCACCAGATTTTACCCAAAGTTGAGAAAACAAAATCCAAAGGCCAGATGGACTACGACTAAACTATATTACTGTAGATTTCCTAGCGTACTCCATTCTATCAATAGTCTGTCCTTGCCACATTACGGTGACGGGTCAAAAGCGCGCGAGAACAAAGGCGCGCCGACAACCGAGCGCGGACAACTGAGCGCAGGATTTCATCGCGCCGATGAAAAACCATATTTTAAAGGGCTCCGACGGGGGGTGTTGGTGGGGAACCCCCCCCCTCTACTTAATAGGGATCGCGCTGCCTCACGCTGCCATGTTGGGGGGGATGTGGGGGGTGTAACCCCCCATTATACTGAAAACTTAACTTTTTCCCTAAAAAAACAGGGAAAAAGTTAAGTTTCTAGTATAATGAGGGGGGTTACAACCCCCCAAACCCCCCACAACGCCAGCGCGATCTTTATTAAGTAAAGGGGGGGGGTTCCCCACCAACACCCCCCGTCGGAGCCCTTTAAAATATGGTTTTTCTTCGGCGCGATGAAGTCCTGCGCTCAGTTGTCCACGCTCGGTTGTCGGTGCGCCTTTGTCCTCACGCGCTTTAGACTATGAACCCCACATTACAGCTAAGACTGCATCTGAAAATATTAAGCCCCAGAAGAGACACTGGTCTTTATTTCTATATTAAAGGCTTGTGACTGTGGCTAACTATATCCCAGAAACTGTAACTGGTTGCATCTTTGCAGGCCTTGTCAGTAGTTACATCCATCAAGTTGTTTGATCCAGTGTAGCCTCTCTTCAACAAATTTTGTTCACGCACCACTGGGCCTTTTTTGTTTTATTTAAAGTTCTATACTTCACATGTTTCTTTCTGATGGATGTGCATAGGTGGAAGCCAGCAGAGGCATTGGCGGTCACAGTAAAAAAAATATTTAAAGCACTCCATGAAATCTATAGTAAGTGTGCCCTGTGTCCATGCTGTCACCTTTCAATGACTCATCCCAGTGTTGCATGCTGAAATATAATATCTGGTTTACGGTCACATTTCAACTGGCTTTATGGGAACAGGTGGAGGCCACACGAGATCTGAAATAGAGAGAGAACACAGAAATGAAGCACAAGATGTCATTACATTATTAAGTAATACAAAATATTAGTTAAAACATAGAAACATGATAGCAGTTAAAGGCCAAGTGGCTCATTTAGTCCAGAATGGGACGATTTATCATGGGACGTTTTAGCGCAGCCGCAATCGATCATCCTAGACCCATCTCTGGGGGCGGAGGCTTGCTAAAGGTGACAGAAGGAGTGAGAGTGTCACTAAGTTTCATCGCACCAAGAAGAGGAACAGCACAAGAACAAGCACCGCTAGTGCTGGGACAATGTCTTTGGCGAGTCGGGGCTTAGGACTCCCCTGTCTCCAGCTCTACAGCCCTCTCCAACCTGGGAGCAAGAGTTTAGGTGTTTTTAAGTAAGATCTGCAGCTACAGGAGGTGGCATCATTGAGATCTGAACGGCACAAATTTAATCGAAGAGGACAAATGTGCAATTGGCGTTTTAGTTGCCTACAACTGGTGCCTGCAAGTCATAGATTCCTGTTATTTGTTTATTTAGGAGAGTAACCATTAGGTAAGGTCATATTATAACAGGCCATGAGTAACAAATATTCAGATGTGAGATCCATAAGCAATACAGAGATGGCAATGAAAAACATTGAGAGAACATCATAAGTTGGAATCATTGCATTGGAAAAAAACAACTCGCAAAAGGCGCCCATATCTTCACAATCTTATAACCATTAATGGAATAGCATGTCGCCAAACATTCATATTTGTGTGTCAGCATAACAGTCAATCCACCAGATTTGCTATTTCCAAGTTGGAAGCCACTTGTGCACACCCAAGTTTAAGAACTTCACAAGCGTCCGTATGGCATAATGCAGATCTCCTTATTGATAAGAAAACTATATACTGGCCCACCTGGATACGTAAAGGTATCTGGTCTTTGAATCAAATCATTAAAAATCATACATATATCCCTTTTCAGGATCTAGAACAGTCTTCAATTTTGAACCATCTGAATTCTTCAGAAGGATTCAATTAAAACACTGTCTATCAAGACTGAACTGGCCTCTTTATGTAATTACACCAGAAGGGGTGGGTATGAAGAGGGATGGTAAAGGTTCAAACTCATATAGATAAGTGGGGGTTTATTGATATTGGAATTTGTCTTTTATTATGTTTATTAATAATTGATGCATTATTGATGTCTTCTGATGCTGTATTTATTGTATTTGATGATATTTGCATCAATAAAAACTGTTTGAATCTAAAAACATCTGAACTCTACACTTTAGACTTACTTAAGGGTCATACAACGTCACTATTCTATAAAATATTTAGGGACCACATATTTTCCCCTCAATCAAATCTATGATGTGGGCGGAGGCGACATCTTGGAACCTCTTTGTACACTCATATAGACCTACTCATTTTTCTTGCTCTCTGCTGCAGACCTGAGACCAGGTGTGCAACATCGGAGGAACATTATGGATTAAATTTAAATGGCACCCAATTTGGGGTGGGAGCACATACACCAACTGAAACCCGGTCTTGTCAGGCCTTACATCTAAATTAGGCGCAGATCTACAACATTCTATAATACTGCATGCATCTGAAGTGAACACCCCTGCCCCGCCTGTGGTTACACCCCTTTTTCAGATGTGTGCTTAAAAATGTACAAATAAGCGGATCAATGACGATTTGACTGCAGAGTCCCTAAAACTGGAATAAGAGTTTATGGCATATATTTCTGAAGATCCAACCAATTAATGTAGATATCTAGAATGAAACATTGCTTTTGTAAAAATTTGCGCGCGCATCTTTATAGAATATCAACTAAGAAGATGCATGCATAAATTCAAAGTGTTGCTAATTAGCGCCAATAATTGATTATTAGCGCACAATTATTAGCTCTAACTGGCTTGTTATTCAATTACATTATGCACACAAATTGGGCATGCCCCAAATTTGTACACCGTTTATAGACTTTGGGGGTTTATGGTTACCAGACTCCATCTCTGTCTCAGTTCTAATTTTGCCCTACTCTATATGAGCAGGCAAATCAGAATAAATTTATACATGAGCCTGCCTCAGCCTTCTCCTTAGACATGGACTCATCCTAGCAGGTTCTGACATCATTCTCCACACTGTATGATCTCTATAACAGAAAAACAGCCTTCTGCAAGCAAACTGTGAAACCTGGAAAAATCAAACCCAAATGCATGCCTAAATTAAAGATAGTTAGGCTTTAGAGGTTTGTAAAATTGCTTTGCCTCATAATAAAATACAAAGTTCTTCATCTCATTTGCTGTCAGTAAAGTCCCCAGAATTTGTCTCGATTACAGATTATGGAGCATGTTTACTAAACTGTGCCAAGCAGTTAGCATGGATTTTTAGCATAAACTGGTGGTTCTCAAACCTGGTCCTGGAGGCACCCCCAGCCAGTCAGGTTTTCAGGATATCTGCAATGAATATTCATGAAAGAGATTTGCAGCCATTCAGGGCAGAAGTGTAGGAAGATTGATCTTGTCCTGGTTCACTGCTAAACCACCAGGGATTTTAAAGGTACACTTTTTTGCAAACCGCTGGACCACCAAGGCTTATGGCAGGCCAGTGAAGGCCTGCAAGACATCAGGAGAGAAGGGGACAGGGTTTAGAGCCTGGCAGGGCAGTGTACTTGTAAGCTCCCCCTCCCCCCCCCCAGTTTATATTTGAGTCAACCTTATTTTCCTCCTTTTAGCAGGGGGAAAAAAGGTTACCGTGGTTTCTTTTTGGGTCAGTTTATATTCGATTATATACGGTGACTAGTCTTATAGCCCGTTACATTAACGGGTGCTAGAATATATGTGTGTGTGTCTGTGTTTATTTATTTCTCTCTCTCTGTCCTTAGCCGCTTTCTGTATTTCTGTCTTTCTTTTTCCTCAGCTGTCCACCCATTCTCCCTTCCTTTTACCTTCCCTGTGTCCACCACCACCCCTTCACTGCTCCCCTTATCCAGCAGCAGCCCTTCTCCCTTTTTTTATCTCCCCCCTGTCCATCAGCACCTCTTTCCTGTCCCCCTGTCCAGCAGTAGGCCTCCCTTCCTTTTTATTCCCCTCCCTCCGTCTCTTCCCCTGTCCATCAGCACTCTTTCCTGTCCCCTTGTCCAGCAATAGGCCTCCCTTCCTTTTTCTTCCCCCTTTGCCCAGGCCTCCCTTCCTTTTTCTCCCCTCCCCTCCGGTCTGTTCCCCTGTCCAGCAGCACCCCTTACTTCGGGTCTGGCCTCCCGACAGCTGCCGCGGCCTGCAACCGCCACGGCCAACAGTCTCCACCTGCATTGACCCTGCCGCGCCACTCACCGGCCCGTCACTCTCCACCAGCGATCCCGCCATCTTGGGAGTGCCGAGCAGTGACGGAGGCGACGGGTGGATTAGCCACTGGAGGAGGAGACTGGTGGGGAACGGAGAACAGGTTCAGGGCTGCCAGGGGGGATGGAAGAGGGGAGGAGTGAGCCCGGCTGAGAATGGCAGGAAGAGGAAGGCAGGGCAGGTGAGCCGCCACCGCAAAAAACTTTAGTGAGCCAGCCAGACCGTTATAAGCTTGCATGTGCATTCTTGCCGGCCATGGACATACGGATCATGGAACATTCTGGCAAGAGTGAGCATGCGCGGCTAGCGTTTTATTATATAGGATATTTCAGTATTCTGAATTCTGCTTTTTGTCATAAATTGTCTGCAGAGCTGGTACAACTATTCAGAATATCAGCACAACAAATATTAAGCATGTATTGTCAACCAGTGATGCACCTTTTCTCAATCAAGAATCCTCCATTGCAGTCTATTCGTTAGGGGATGACTATACACAGCAATTAGCGTGCAATGTGAATCTTTCTTTGCAAGCAAGCCTAAGCTAATTATAAAATGTGGCTTATTGTTTTAGTTGATTTAGTGCTACAGTCTACCATTAGTTGGAGTCCTAAAGATGTCATGCTATGCATGCACTGGTGATGGATGAGGGTGGAGATCATGCAGGTGTCAGCATGCACGTCACAAAAAATGTTTACTGTACCTTGTTTTCCCCAAAAGAAACTTACACACTTGATGTGTTGTCACTCCCAAACACATGTCCTTTAAGCAAAATACACCAAATTTAATAAAGGCATTTGTCAATCTTTTTTTTTTCTTTTCAAACTCTCTCTCCTTATGGTGGAGTAGCTGCCTAGCAGTTAAAGGGACTGGCTGAGAAATAAATTCCGCTTCTCCTGCTAAGGCGCCTTATATCCTTAGCCAAGTCATGTCACCTTCCATTGCTTCAGGTATAAACTGGTTGTGAGTCCTCTGGGAACAGTGGGGTATTAAGGGGGTGGGGCGGTCCGCCCCTGGCGCTGTCTTGGTCAAGGCGCAAGCACCTGTCCTCCTCTCTGCCCCCCGCTTCTTCCTCACCCCCACCCCCGCCACATGTGCACACCGTTTTCTTTCCCCCAGACCTCTGTAACGTTCCCGACACAATCAGCAACCCCCCACCCTTCCTCTGATGTCAATTCTTGGACCCGCGCCTAGGAAGTGGTGTCGGAGGATGGGCCGACACTGGCGCAACAGCAGCTTAGGGGTTGCTGCTCGTGCCAGGAATGTTACAGAAGTACGGGAAAAGGGAAGTGGCGTGTGGCGGGAGAGGAGCGTGCGGAGAGGTAGGGGGTCAGAGAAGAGGGCGGGGGAGGGGCACCACCACCCCAGGCATCTCTTACCCTCTCTACGCCACTGTCTGGGAATGTACCTCACCTTGAGCATTGGTCTGGAAAGATATTTACTCAAATCTAAAATCATTTCTCTATCCTTCGAGTTATTCCCAGTTCTGTTTGTTGGGTGCAAACATACTGGGTGTCAGGTCAAAAGCGCGCCGGGACAAAGGCACGCGCAGACAATTGAGCGCAGCGCGTGGGTGCGCACCGCACAAAATTACTGTTTTTAGGGCTCCGACGGGGGTGTGTGGGGGGAACCCCCCCACTTTACTTAATAGACATCGCGCCGCATTGTGGGGGCGTTGTGGGGGATTTGGGGGGTTGTAACCCTCCACATTTTACTGAAAACTTCATTTTTTCCTTGTTTTTAGGGAAAAAGTTAAGTTTACAGTAAAATGTGGACGGTTACAACCCCCCAAACCCCCCATAACGCCGGCGCGATCTCTATTAAGTAAACTGGGGGGGCCTCCCCAACAAACCCCCCCCGTCAGATCCCCTAAAAACTGTAATTTTCTTTGGCGCGCACCTCCATCTGGCGCTCAGTTGTCGGCGCGCGCCTTTGTCTTTCGCGGTGTTGTCTATGAACCAACATACTGCAACAATGAAATAAGCTTCATACTCTCATTAATAATGCCTGCAAACATAGCTGTTCAGAGTTCTGCTCACGAGACAATGTCTAATGAATAAATGTCAAATTCATTTAATGCTCCTCAAGATGCAAAATTAAGTCCTCCATATATCCATAAAGTAGAAAGAATATAAGCAACTGCGGGATCCCTATGCACCTCTCAACCCCTGTCCTAGAGGGCCCGCCTCTAGAGGTGAGGTGGAAATGCAATCCTCAAGGCTATTGAACCTGTCATCTCCTTGCTGAGACTTGTCAAGAATTCTGAAATGGGATTAACCCTTTCAGGACCATAAGGATCGTAGGCCAATTTTTGTGGTTTTGACGACATTTTTATGGTAAAAAGGGCTTGCAGATGCCAAAAAATTGATTTTTTTTTGTGAAATATCATTATTTTTATTTAAAAAAATCACACTTCTGGCTTATGGACAGTGTGGCAAGTGAATCTTCTCGTCAATCTGGCAACGACGCTAATGAATGAATGTCGGAACCGGTTTGTTTACATAAAGGCAGTATCCTATGGAATCCGTACATATCAAATTTAGAACTGTAGACTATCCCAATCAAAATTTATAGGATTTTAAAGTTATGGGACAAATATGTCCCTTGGTCCTGAAAGGGCTACGGATACGAAGACTGCGCACCAAGGAAAAAAAAAGACCAAACATCTGAATGCATGGCGATAATTTTCAGACACTACTGACAGAAATCCACAGTGGATTAATAACTCTTTAAAACCAAGGAAGGCAGGTTTCCCTATTTCTCTGTGGTGTAGGGGTTAGCACCCTGAGGTTGTGGGTTCAAACCCTGTGCTCCCTGTGACTCTGGGCAAGTCACTTAATTCTCCACTGCCCCAGGTACATTAGATAGATTATGAACCCCCCGAGGCAGACAGGGAAAATGCTTGAAGTAGCTGTATGTAAACCACTTCGAGTGCGGTTGTAGAACTACAAAAAGGCAGTATACAGATCCCGATCCCTTTCACATACAGACCTTTTAACCTACTAAAGGTATTGGTCGGGAGACAAAGTCAAGGCTTTATTAGGCTGTACTGTGCCGACTCCACAGCTTTCACAGATGTTAATCTCAGTTGTGATAACAATTCTTGAGAGGATCAAGACCACTTTAAATGGTAGTATTCAGTGACTACCCTCTAAAGCAGTGGTCTCCAACTCAAACCCTTTGCAGGGCCACATTTTGGATTTGTAGGTACTTGAAGGCCTCAGAAAAAATAGTCAATGTCTTATTAAAGAAATGACAATTTTGTATGAGGTCAAACTCTTTATAGTTTATAAATCTTTCCTTTTGGCTAAGTCTTAATAATAATATTGTCATTTATAGCTAAAGAGACATATGATCAGGAAACTGTTTTATTTTACTTTTGTGATTATGATAAACATACCGAGGGCCTCAAAATAGTACCTGGCGGGCTGCTAGTTTGAGACCACTGCTATAGGCTAAGGCCCTTTACACCTGCATTGTGATGTCATAGAACTTTATGGTTATGGAAACAAAGTAACATGATGGCAGATAAAGGCCAAATAGCCCATCCACAGCATCCACTCTCTCCTCCTCTCCCTATTGGCTAAGGCTCCTAACATTTGAATCTCCTCTTCCTATAGGCCAGTGGTCTCCAACTCAAACCCTTTGCAGGGCCACATTTTGGATTTGTAGGTACTTGGAGGGCCTCAGAAAAAAATAGTTAATGTCTTATTAAAGAAATGACAGTTTTGCACGAGGTAAAACTCTTTATAGTTTATAAATCTTTCTTTTTGGCTAAGTCTTAATAATAATATTGTAATTTATAGCTAAAGAGACATATGATGGAGAAACTTTTATTTTACTTTTGTGATTATGATAAACATACCGAGAGTCTCAAAATAGTACCTGGCGGGCCGCATGTGGTCCCTGGGCTGCACGTTTGAGACCACTGCTCTAAAGGATCTTCCATTTAGGCACCCAAGGACATGTGTGTAATGGGATCCCATTCTATAATGGCATCTGGGTGCTCAGATTCTATTATAGGACACTAGCATAGCACAGTATCAGCATACCTTACATTTATGCAACTGAAGTTGCACCAGTCATAAACTTGATGTAACTGTAGGCATGTAAATGTGACAGATATATGTACTTTTCAATATTCTATAAGGTGCCTGTATAGGTGGAAACCCCACCCATTTCCTGACCATGTATATCCCTCCCCTTGCATTATCACGCTACATAAATTATATAGCCCCTTCAGGTGCCCTTCTGGTACTTTCTTGGGGCATTTAAGTGCACAAGGAGCATGTAAACGAGGGTGCTTAGTTTATATTACTGTCCGTTAAACATCTCTTTGTGCAGCTGTCAAAGATCTAGGCGTTGAAAAGGAAGAAAAAACTGGAATATCTTATTGCATTTTTTTTAAAGCATTTATCAACTGCCTATCTACTGTTCAATGTGAAGGACAATTCAACACACATATTCTTGAACAAAAAAGTCTCAAAGAATAACAGCAGGGGTGACAGGGAAACAAGTGATACAGGGAAACAAGTGATGCATGTATCAGACTGAAGATACTGTCACTCTCAATAAAAAGGGGCATTACTGAGAAAGAAGCAGAAAATCAATGCAACCTCTTGTTTAAACTAGACAATGTCTCCCTCTTGTGGTAATCCTTTAGAAAGCAAGTCAATTGATATTTTAATAGTAATTTGGGAGGTAATTTTCATGCATAAACCACTGTGTGTAAATGGCTTGTTATAAAATTGTTTGGGGCTCATGACATTTCATGTATACTTTCACTGAGGCAAACAAATGGGATATAATCAAGCCATGTCTTTATTGTAGATATGCACAATGAGATTCAACACATGCATTTTTTTAGAGCATCAAAACCCTGTTCAGAGATTTGGACTATGTAGTTTAGTTTTTATAAACAGCTATTTTATCATCTTTTACAAATAATAGAAACATATTGACATGGTTTGGACTCCTGACAAAGGCTTTTGCTGAAAGATGGCCTTTGTTGAGACCTGTTGTGCATTTCTACAATAAAGAGATGGTTTGATTATTTCGCATTAATTTGCCTGACATGTTCTCACAGTAATTATTGCACACCAGTCCCAAATATCACCATCTCCCAGTAGTTCTCGCTCTCCTCTCCATCAGTCACCTCAGATTTCTTTCCTACCTCTGCTAGCATCAATGGTTTTGTTCCCTGGTCACTGTAACTCACCCTTTCTAGTTGCTTCCTCTCATGCCATGTCCCTATAGATTCTCCCTCTCCCAACCCCATAGGTGATGAATAAATGACATACCCTGGAACTCCACAGTTTCATAAGAGTGGTATACCTGAATCCATAATGATATTTAAGGGACAATCATATGTCTGAAGGAACAGCTCGGGAGTCAAAAGTTCATCACATTCCAGGAGGTAGCAGATAGCTTCTTGAGGAATAAGTAACTCTGGTGCCTTTTCAGAGATGGGATCTGAGGTACCCCTGGCAGTCTGAAGGATAGAAAACAAGAGGGAGAAGAAATGTTAGACTCACACAGTTACAATTAAACCCAAAACAAGAAAACAGCTACAGCTAGAAGCTGAATTTTGCACCCAGTCAAAATATGGGTACACCATCAAAAGCGTGCTGGATTGTACCCCAACAATTCCACTCCATCAAATGTACGCACCGACAAGTGTGTGTATGAAGGGAGTGGGATTTTGGGGGCAGAATTGTAATTGTGTTGGGGGAGGTTAGCAACAATCGAGCATGGCCTGAAGGACAGCGCGATTGTGGTGGGGGGATTCCCCCACACACACCCCCCTTACAGCGGAAGAGTGGAAAATAAAAGGTTTTGAAAGGAGAGTGGGAGTTTTACTGTAGTAGGGGGTTCCCCCCCACACCCCACTTCAACGGGAGTGCGAGTGTGTTGGGGGGCATTCCTCCCCCATACCTCCTCTCAGAGTGCAAACGGGCAGGCCTGGAAGCTGGTAGAATGGTGGCATGCATTTATCCTGCGCACAAATGTCGGGGCGTGATTGTAGGCATGCTAATGTCCAGCACGCTTTTGATGGGTCACCAAAATATGTGACTCATAGTCATACTGTATCATATAACCAGCACTCTTATAATAGATGATAATGAGAGTTATATGTGAGGGCGTTATATGTGAGGGGATACTGCAAGATACTACCCCCTAACTATTCATAGTCATACCAGTCACACTGTCAGAAAAGAAAGATCATTGGAGAAGGACCTCATGTTTGGAAAGATCGAAAGAACCAGGCGAAGAGGGTGACCTGCAATCAGATGGCTGGACATGTTGAAAACAACCATGGCGATGACGCTGGCGGACCTTATCGGACTGACACAAAACCAATTTTTTTTTAGATCTGTAATTCATCAAGTCGCTAGGACTCGTGCACCAGTCAATGGGACCTAAGATGAAGAATACCTCATGCGCTGCTTAACGTTGTCATGCCCACTCTCCACCCCCAAACACTCCCTCCTGGAGAAATTTAGGGAAAATATTTTTAGCCTATTTGGCCAATTGTTAAAGTTTTGGGGTAAAAGTTATGTTTCAGTGCCATACAGGATTTCAGGCACATGTGTGTAATCACTGATTTTGGCTACAAGTTGACACTTCAATGTCAGTGAAATGCCACAGGGAGACAGTGTGGTATTATACTTAGAATATGCCTGCCAAACCCAATGTGAAATGCCATCATTAGCAACTTATGTGAGAGAGATGCATCTTGGGATAGCATCCTCGCATTATCAGAGAGAAGATGGCAAAGAGCCTGTCAGCATGCTGATCCTGGGGCTTATTGTATAATTAAAGTACATTTAAAAAATCATCACATTTTCACTCAGGAAAAGAACACAATATACAATCTGTGCAGATGGAACAAAGTATACAGTCTGTGTGTCAAAGCGATGGCTGAAGCCAAAAGGATGCTGTATAGAAAGAGGTATAACCAGCAGAACAAAGGAGGTATTGATGCCCCTGTACAGATCATTGGTAAGGCCCTACCTGGAATACTGTGTTCAGTTTTGGAGGCCATATCTGGCTATAGATAAAAAAGACTTGAAGTGGTCCAGAGAAAAGTGACGAAAATGGTATGGAGCTTGTGCCAAAAGACGTATAAGAAGAGATTGGTTATGTATACTCTAGAGGAGAGGAGGGACTGGGGAGATATGAAACAGACATTTAAATACTTGAAAGATATTACTATAGAAACAAAACTTTTCCAGAGAAAGGAAAATGGGCATGAATAAAGGTTCTGAATTGAGGTTGTGGGGTGGCAGACTTAGGAGTAATGTTAGGAAATTATTTTTCATGGAGAAGGTGGTGGGTGCCTGAATTGCCCTCCCGTGGGAGGTGGTGGAGATTAAAACAGTGAGGGAATTCACAGAGGATCTCTAATTAGAAAATGAATGGTATAAAACAAACTAAGGCCGTTACTGGGCACCCCAAATATGGTGATTTGGTTTAGGATGAGCTGGGGAGGGCTTTGATAGAAGCTCTAGTAACAGAGACACGGAAAACCAAATCGGGGCAGTAGAGGCCGCGAAACAGCGTATTTACAGTGCTGCGTCCGCTGCTCGAGCCAAGAGGTTTGTCGACCGCGGGAAGGGAAGGGAAGGGGGTGGCGGCGGTGGCAAGGGACTAGGGGAGCTGGCCAGACGCGAGAAGATAAAATCGGGTGGGCCACAGAGAGATAGGGAGGAACTGGAGCGGGAGAGGGAAAGGGGCCTGCTTTGGGGGAGGGGTGTGCTTGGAGGCAGACAGCTTTGCTTGGGGGGGAGAGACAGAAGGGGGGGGGGCCACAGAGAGATAGGGAGGAACTGGAGTGGGAGAGGGAAAGGGTCCTGCTTTGGGGGAGGGGTGTGCTTGGAGGCAGACAGCTTTGCTTGGGGGGGAGACAGAAGGGGGGCCACAGAGACACAGGGAGGAACTGGAGGGGCAGAGGGAAAGGGGTCTGCTTTGGGGGAGGGGTGTGCTGGGAGGTAGATAGCTTTGCTTGGGGGGGAGACAAAATGGGGGGCCACGGAGAGACAGTCAGGGAGGAATTGGAGGGGTAGAGGGAAAGGGGTCTGCTTTGGGGGGGAGGGGTGTGCTGGGAGGCAGACAGCTTTGCTTGGGAGGGGAGACAGAAGGGGACCACAGAGACACTGTCAGGGAGGAATTGGAGGGGTAGAGGGAAAGGAGGCTGCTTCGGGGGGAGGGGTGTGCTGGGAGGCAGATCATTTTGCTTAGGGGGGGAAGACAGAAGGGGGGCTATGGAAAGACAGTTAGGGAGGAACTGGAGAGGGAAAGGGGGCTGCTTTCTAGCACCCGTTAATGTAACGGGCTTAAAGACTAGTATGAGATATAAATCTGTGTTTTTTGCTGGTAGAAATTGTTAGAAAGTTCCTGGCTTACCTTTGCCTGCATATTCATGTACATTCCGAGTTTGAGAATCTTGGTGATACACTCATTGATGATGTGTTCAGTGGGCCCCCCATGAAATGGATTCTTCTTGTCAGGATCATCCAGAAGATTACAGTTCCACTCTTGGAACAACCTGTTGGGAATGTTATGTGATATCACCAGAATCCTGGGCTTCATAACCATGGCCCTGAAACATATCAGATAAAGAAGAACCAAAAATGGAGATTTATTGTCGCTCGTTACAAGAAAACTACATAATCATCCTTAAATCAAATTCATGATTCTCATAAACATCGTGAAAAATGCTTATGGCAAACTCTAATGAGTTAGAAGACTTAAACCCTACACCCATCAAGCAATGTCCAAGGTAATAATAACCCTGGCACTCTCAATCTTTGACTACTGCAATGTAATCCTGCTGGGCATTCCAAAGTACATGATCAGGCAGATTCAAATAGTTCAAAATGCAGCAGAAAAATTTCTTCTGGGAAAATCAAGGCAGATGCATGCTACCCCGCTACTGAAAGAGTTACACTGGCTCCAGACTGAAAACAGGATGAAACTCAAGATCTTGTTACTTGCACACAAAATCCTTCATCTCTCGGAACCACAATATCTAGTAGCCAGACTAAATTACCATGCACCAGCACACGCCCTGCGCTTGAGCCAAGAATACCTGTTGGATATACCCTTCTTCTTCGACATCAAATAAAAAGTGCCAAGAAAAATGTAGAATAACTTGTAAGATTCATAGCTCCATACTTTTCAGCAGCTCCTCATATTATGATGTCATTCCACCAGTGCCTAAGAGTCAGCCTCATCGGTGATGTCACAATGGCTTAGTTTCCTTATATTTGTGTCCATTTACATTACATTACATTAGGGATTTCTATTCCGCCATTACCTTGCAGTTCAAGGCGGATTACAAAAGAATTATCCAAGATGTATTACAACAAGAACTTACAAAAAAAAAATTGGTCATTGGTCATTTACTAGATGCATCTGCCTTATTGACACAAAAAGTGCCAAGAAAAGCGTAGAATAACTTGCAAGTTTCATGGCTCCACATTACTCTCTTCTTGGTTGAGCTGACAACTTTTAAATGGCCCCTCGTAAGTGCTAATGTTTCAGAATATATAAGAAAATTATAACATCATCGTCCACGTTAACACTTGCTCTTTATCTTTATTGTCAGTGTGAATTATTACAGTGAGTCTGGAATAAACAAAGTTGGATCTTCAGCATTTTTGTTTACTACTACGACTACTACTATTTATCATTTCTATAGCACTGAAAGGCATATGCAATGCTGTACATGTGCATTTAACTTGTAATAGATGGTCCCATCTCAGAAGAGCTTACAATCTCATTTAGACAGACGGTTCATAGACAAAAGCGCGCGCCGACAAAACAGCGCAGACAACCCAGCGCAGACAACTAAGCGCAAGGCGGAAGCGCGTCGAAGAAAAACAGTATTTTAAGGGGCTCCGACGGGGGGTGTTGGTGGGGAACCCCCCCACTTTACTTAACAGAGATCGTGCCGGCGTTGTGGGGGGTTTGGGGGGTTGTAACCCCCCTCATTTACTGGAAACTTAACTTTTTCCCTCTTTTTTAGGGAAAAAAAAGAAGTTTTCAGTATAATGGGGGGGGGGGTTACAACCCCCCAAACCCCCCACAATGCCGGCACGATCTCTGTTAAGTAAAGTGGGGGGTTCCCCACCAACACCCCCTGTCGGAGCCCCTTAAAATACTGTTTTTCTTCGACGCGCTTCCGCCTTGCGCTTAGTTGTCTGCGCTGTTTTGTCGGCGCGCGCTTTTGACCTGTCACCTAGACAGACAAGTTGATCAATAATTCTCCTGATATCATCCACTGAATGTTGTTTTAAGACCCAATGTTGGATCATGGGTGCTTGTAAATTTTCATTTTAATATTTGGAATTTATGTTCATTTAATCTCAATGTAATCGGTCTGCTGGTACGACCAATGTAAACTAACTTACAAGGGCATTCAATTGCATAAACCACCTGTTGGCTATTAGAATCCGTTTTAAATTTTTATTTTAATAACATCCCTTTTTGCGATTCCCAACAGGTGGTTTATGCAATTGAATGCCCTTGTAAGTTAGTTTACATTGGTCGTACCAGCAGACCGATTACATTGAGATTAAATGAACATAAATCCCGACATTGGGTCTTAACACAATATTCAGTGGATGACATTAGATGGCGACTTATTGATCAACCTCAAGAAGGAAGGGAGGGTGGTAATTTAGAAAAAGCTTTGAATTTAAAGGAACAAAGATGGATCTATAGACTGGAGACGATAAAGCCCGGAGGATTGAATATTGAGGTGGATTGGGTCATTTTAATTTAATTAAGTAGTGTTTGGGGCCCCCATGGTGGGTATTTTTTGGGTTGGGTGCCTGTCTCTTTAAAAGAAGTCTTCATATTGAGGGCAAATGTGCAGCAATAAAGTTATTTAAACAATTTTAAGAATGCCACAGCCATCTTGCTCTAAACAGTAGGGAGAGTCGGATGACATTAGCGACACTGGTAAAGTAAAACTTTCTTTTGACTAGTGGTATATAGCTTATTTAAATATACTTTTCTAGGATTTGGTAATTTGATGAATTTAAAGATGAATGATTTAAACACATATACAATCGTTTTGTTTATTCATAGGAAGTTGCTTGAAAAAGCAGTTGCGAAACATGTTGGACTCCATGTCTCCCAGATCGTAATTTATGAAGTCACTTACCAAGCTAAGTTAAAAATATTTTTATACTAAATATTCGATCCTGAAAACTATTTAATAGGGTTTACTAAATAATGTAGTAGAAATTGATTTAAGAATTGAGGCCGGTGATGATTTATCACCCAGATCTCCCCGCTAAAAGAAATTGATTCAGCGGAGGAGGGGGGTATAGCTGAGGCTTCTGAAGAAAGTCTGTTAAGCTAAGCTATATAAGCCATACATACACTTGATTGTTGTGCTTATAAGTAAGCTGTGCAGATGATATAGATGAGTCTACACAAATTATTATACTCATAATCATGGAGGGGGGTGCTGGGGATAACCCCAGAACCAGCCACCTCACTGCCCAATCATCGCATGTAAAGAGTAGACAACGTATTATATCATGTAAAAAATTTTTGTTGTTGTGAACGTCTAATAACTTAATAAGAGACTCAGCAAACTTATCTGATAGCTTGCAAGGTCCAGATAAGTTTGCTGAGTCTCTTATTAAGTTATTAGACGTTCACAACAACAAAAAATTTTTACATGATATAACACGTTGTCTAGTCTTTACATGCGATGATTGGGCAGTGAGGTGGCTGGTTCTGGGGTTATCCCCGGCACCCCCCTCCATGATTCTGAGCATAATAATTTGTGTAAACTCATCTATATCATCTGCACAGCTTACTTATAAGCACAACAATTGAGTGATTTTTGCATTTCAACACATGTCTCTTTATCGCTCATTTTTGTGAATTGCTTCAAGCGCTACCCCTTGTTTATACATACACTTGAAGCATTCTTTTGAATATTTATGCGTACAGCTTTGACTATAACAACGTTATAAAATTGACCGCCATAGAGTTAAACCATGACAAGCATTTTTGGATTTTGGCAACCAGCCTTCCGATTTCTTCAGTCTCGTACTGCTTGCAATTTAATTATTGCTCTCAACATGACTTTCAATTTAAATGCAGAAAAATACGACATCCTTTTGTAGTTTTCCACCAAGACTAGTCATTCATGCCAGAAAACAACATATGGGAAAAAAAATTGTAAAGGTGATAGAGAGGAAAACGGTGACGAAATTCAAAAAAGTGTAGGATGAACACAGAGGATTGCTAGCTAGAATATAAATGAGCAAACTTTCACAGTCTGAATTCAGTAAAGGAGATTTTTTTTTTTTTTTTTAAATAATTTATATTTCGCATATCCTACAATTCTATGCAGATTACAAATTATTTAGGTACTCAAGCATTTTTCCTTAACTGTCCCGATGGGCTCCCACTCTAACTACTGTACCTGGGGCAATGGGAATTAAGTGACTTGCCCAGGGTCACAAGGAGCAGTGTGGGATGTGAACCCACAACCTCAGAGGGCTGAGGCTGTAGCTCTAACCACTGCGCCACACACTCCCAGTTTGGATAGGCTGGAGTGAGCTTCAACGGCAACTCCAGTATTTGGAACCTAAAGACAGTACCGGATGAACTTCTAAGGTCTATTGGTCCAGAAATAACAAAGAAAAAAAAAAAGACATTTTTAATGTAATCATGAAATTGTAAAGCATGTAATTATAGGGCAGACTGGATGGACCGTTCACTTCCTTGAATTCTGGTACAATCCCTCGTTTTAAGTCAACTTGATTACTGTAATATCGCCTATTTGGCAATTGCCCAAAAGAATATGCGATGATTATAACTGGTGCAAAATGCAGCGGTTAAACTGATCTTCGGACTGAAGAAGTCCGATCATGTAACACCTTCCTACCGACTACTGCATTGGCTGCCGACGGAGGCGTGTGTGAAGTTTAAGTTCGGTTGTTTTTGCTTTAAGGTCTAGCCCCTAAATATATAACTGACCTTTTCTCTTTCTCAGCCAGCAGACATAATAGAAGCTCACACTTGAAGTTCATTTCCCCTCCAGTTAGAGGATGTAAACTTAAAAGACATCATCAACACCTTCTCTCACATCAGGCAGCATTATGGGGTAAAGATCTAGGTCAATTGATTACGCCTACTACGTATGGGGAATTTAGGAAACGCCTAAAAACATATCTGTTCCTGAAGTATTTAGGCAGCTGACCTGTACAATTCTTACTCCCAAATAACTGTTAATCTATACCTGCTAATCACTAGCTCTAAACTCTGTTTATTCCACTCAAGTTGTACCATCTTTTAATTATTGTAAACCGCATAGAACTTCACGGTCGTGCGGTACATAAACTGTTATTAATATTTATCTGCTGTCATTTACTGTGTTACTATGAGGGTATGTACATATATAAGCATGTACGCAGCAGAGTAGCAAAAGAGGTCGGCGCTTGGATCAGTGGCAGCTAGCATCGTCGTGCTGGGCGCCCCCCTCCCCCCTCCCATCTTCCCTGTCGCTTGAGCACCCCCGCCACTCTTCCCTGCCACTTGGGTGCCCCTGCATACCTCTTGAAATGTTCACCGGCATGAGCAACATCTTCCGCACCAGTCTCGGCTCCCTTCTGACGTCACGTCCTGGTCCCGCATCAAGGAAGTGACATCAGAAGAGAGCCAAGGCTGGCTCGAGCAGCAAGTGGAAGATGCTGCTTGCACTGGTGAACATTTAAAGAGGTACTTCAGGGGGCAGAGAGGACAAAAGGTGCTGGTGCCCCCAACCCAAAGATGGTGCCTGGGGTAGACCACCCCCCATCTGCCCCCTTATGCCACTGCATATACAAGCTAGTATTCTAAACATTTACAAGTGTAATGTGTAAGTAAATAAGGGAATATATGATATAGAATTGCCCTATAAGGGTAGAACTGCAAATCTGTTACAGTTTTAACTTCTTCTGGGCTATGATATCGCATCTGAATAACCATAGAAATATGAGGTTTTTGCTGCTTTCTAAAAAACTGAAAGATGCTCCAGAATGTATTCTGGCTATGGTTTATTGGTGAATGACTAGCAAAGAAAGTCTTCTCACCTGTCTTCTTGGGTCTTCTTCATCTCCTTTAGGTCTCGTAAGATAGAATAAAGGATATCACTAGAGGACTGAAATGAGAGAATGTGAACTCTTACAGTTTGCTTCCAAATTCTGCATCCGATTCAATCACCTTCAAATGATCCCCAGTCAAATAATTATTTCAGACGAGAGAGGCAACAAAAGAATGACATTAAGCTAGTCCTGTTTTCTTGGTTTTATTTCTTCTTTTTTTTTTTTTTTAATGTTAAATCAGAAATACAAAGTAACACCCAGGAAAATACAAGCACCATAAAATAAAGGAAAAATAATAAAAAAATAAAACATCCATTCATGCTTACTTCAAACATCAAATACTGGTATATATGAATAGAGAAAACAAAACACAAAGGAAAAAAAAAGAAGCAAATTAACCCCCACCTTTTACTAAGCCGCAGTAGAGGTTTCTTGAGCACTAAGGCCCAAATTCTGTAACCGGCGCCTATCTAAATCGATTAACAAGCTCAATTAAGCTTTTTAATCAGCAATAATTGAAACTTAGGTGCCTAGCAATAAATAGCGATTCTGCAACAAGGCACCTCTAAAAATTTAGGCGGCCTTCAAAAAAATTAGGCGCTATGCACGTTAGGCGTGGGCGTGGCTACATGGTGCAGAATCTCTGGCTCTTGAGCGTGCTTAAGCGCTCAGCTAGGCGCCTAACTTTAAGTTGCGCCTAGAGCTGGCCTATTTCTTGGGCGCCTCCAAAATAGGTTCCGCTCAGCGTGATTCATTAAACAACACCCCAATTTTACTTGAACCCCGCTGAACAGTGCCTAATTAGGTGCCTAACTTTTGAGCGCTTCTTATAGAATTTGCCCTTCAATGCTCCAACTCTCATAGAAATTCTATGAGTGTCAGGACAGCATCGGATCATTTAGGCCCTCTTTTACTAAGGTGCACTAAGCGCGCTATATCAACGCGTGCGCTAACAACCAATGTGTCCATAGGATAACATGCACACGTTAGCATTTAGCATGCGCTAATATTTATTGCACGCTAAAAAGCATAGCGCACCTTAATAAAAGAGGAGGTTGGTGCTCCAGGCTGTGGTAGAAACTTCTACTGTAACTTAGTATAAGAGGGCCTTAACTTTCAGTACAGCCATTACATCAGACGGCATATGAGACTGGACTATCATCGTCAGTATTCTCAGTAGTCACTTTTTCTTCCTCTGTTGAAATAAATATCTTTTGTGAAATGATTTTCTTCAGCTAATTCTGTTTCGTAACTATACAACAATAAACTGACAACCTGTGAAAATTCCATTCTCCTTTGCCTAACCATATAAAAAAAGACCTGGATTTAGGATGCCAGGGTGCCAAATACCCAGGCAACAGAGAAGCTAACTCCCACTTACTTTAGGACCATGTGATGCCCTGACCCCCCCCCCCCCCCCTTTGGTCTGGGATCTGCTGTCTGGCTTCACCTATGTGTACCAAAATCTTACTCAGATAGAAACGTACTGCCTTGGAATATATCAGTGTATTTTGTGGATATTAGGGGTATGAATATCAATAATAATAAAACCCTAAGCGCGCATGCGCACTCCTACCTCCGTGATCCCTGCCTCCGTGATCCGTAGCTCCATGGCAGAGAAATATTAAAGTGTGCGGCAGAGAAATGTTAAAGCGCACGTTCAGCATATGCGCGCATAACAATTTGCTATGAGTGCGCGCGTGGCCGTTTCCTGTATCCTGAGGCAGTTACTGTGCGCTGGTTGCCCTTTCCTCTGTATACAATACAACGTGATTTAAAAAAAAAAAAAGTAGGTGCGAGAAGGGGCACGATAAACAGACAGACAGTGGGCAGGGACATTGACAGACAGACAGAAATAGAGACACATACACACTGAAAGACAGGTAGGTGGGAGTGAAAGACAGGTATGTGGGAGAAGGAGCATGAGAAACATACAGATAGGGGGCAGGGAGATAGGCAGGGGGCAGGGAGATAGACTGACAGACATAAATAAAGACAACACACAGAAGGACAGGGGGCCAGGGAGAGATATAGAAAGAAAAAACAAACAAACAGCGGACAAGGAGAGAGAGAGAGAGACAGAAAAAAAGACAGACAGACATACAACGGCCAAGAAGACAGACAGCAAAAACAAAAGACAGACATATAGTGGCCAAGGAGAGAGACCAAAATAAAGAAAGACAGACAGAGGCCAAGGAGAGAGAGAGAGACCGAAATAAAGAAAGACAGACAGACAGTGGCCAAGGAGACAGAAATAAAGAAAGACAGACAGCGGCCAAGGAGAGTGACAGAAATAAAGACAGACAGATAGACATACAGTGGCCAAGGAGACAGACAGCAAAAAAAGACAGACAGACATATAGTGGCCAAGGAGAGAGACAGAAATAAAGAAAGACAGACAGAGGCTAATAAGAGAGACAGAAATAAAGAAAGCCAGACAGACAGCGGCCAAGGAGAGAGACAGAAATAAAGAAAGACAGACAGACAGCGGCAAAGGAGACAGACAGCAAAAAAAGACAGACATATATATAGTGGCCAAGGAGAGAGACCGAAATAAAGAAAGACAGACAGACAGCGGCCAAGGAGAGTGACAGAAATAAAGAAAGACAGATGGACATACAGCGGCCAAGGAGACAGACAGCAAAAAAAGACAGACAGACATATAGTGGCCAAGGAGAGAGACAGAGATTAAGAAATACAGACAGACAATGGCCAAGGAGAGAGACAGAAATAAAGAAAGACAGACAGACAGCGGCAAAGGAGACAGACAGCAAAAAAAGACAGATAGACATACAGCAGCCACGGAGACAGACAGCAAAAAAAAGACAGACAGACATATAGTGGCCAAGGAGAGAAACAGAAATAAAGAAAGACAGACAGACAGTGGCAAAGGAGACAGACAGCAAAAAAAGACAGACATATAAATAGTGGCCAAGGAGAGAGACCGAAATAAAGAAAGACAGACAGACAGCGGCCAAGGAGAGTGACAGAAATAAAGAAAGACAGATGGACATACAGCGGCCAAGGAGACAGACAGCAAAAAAAGACAGACAGACATATAGTGGCCAAGGAGAGAGACAGAGATTAAGAAATACAGACAGACAGTGGCCAAGGAGAGAGACAGAAATAAAGAAAGACAGACAGACAGCGGCAAAGGAGACAGACAGCAAAAAAAGACAGATAGACATACAGCAGCCATGGAGACAGACAGCAAAAAAGACAGACAGACATATAGTGGCCAAGGAGAGAGACAGAAATAAAGAAATACAGACAGACAGTGACCAAGGAGAGAGAGAGAGAAAAAAAAAAAGACAGAGAGACAGATAGCGGCCAAGGAAAGAGAGAGAGACAGAAATAAAGACAGACAGACAGCGGCCAAGGAGAGAGAGAGACAGAAAGAAAGACAGACAGACAGAAGGCGGCCAAGGAGACAGAGAGAAAGAAAGGAAGACAGACAGACACATCTATTCTAGCACCCGTTAATGTAACGGGCTTAAAGACTAGTCAGCAATAAGCTTGCATTTGTAAATACAGATGTGGAAAAACAGCATTTTTGTTACTGCTTCATTATTGTCACTTATTTGAGTTCTGCTTTGCCTCTTGAATTTTCCAGTTCAAATCAGTGATTTGATACTAATCCAATCTACAATTTGGGAGCCGCTCTATGCCTAAATAGGTTCAAGACGACGTACAATTCAAGTGTTAGGCTAAAATGATAGAAGAATTAAAGAGTAAGGAGAGAGTAAACAGGAGGAGGAAAAGGAGCAAGTGAAGAGGCTTCTAGAGGGAAAGAATTGAGCTGACATTAGATACAACAGGGTGTCTGTATTGAGGGGGTAATGATATAAGGAAACATCTAGTGGTAGGAAGCAAGAAGCATAGGAGCCAATTTTTTAAAACCCCACCCAAGCTTCGCCCAACCCCACCCCTTAATAATACTAATTGTAATGCCATTTTTCCTTTTATTTTTCATATATACACACACAATAAAATTGTATTATCATGACATAATGGTTATCCACAAAATTACACTACACTGTGTGCTTCTCAACATTCATTCCTACCAGAACACCTGGCCTTGGCCACACATGCAGAACACAGATAACCCCTATGCAAATACAAGACCACAAACTAAAAGTGCTAAAAGCACTGGCCTTGGGACTGAAACAATTAATGGTGAACCCATGTGCTAGGATTTACTCCCACAGTAATAAAAAGAGAACCTGAAACCTTACTTTATGCACATTTCATTGGCAATTGAAAGCTCATGGTGTGACAGCACACTGCAGTATTATCTTGTGCTAATTGTGCATTAGTGAATTATGATGCTTTCTGAGGCATTCTAACAAGATGTAGTACATGAATTTTCTCAGCTACATCACGTGTCTTACCTCTAGAATATGAATAGCATAGGATGGATAGAGAAGCAAGAGTCCCGTCACTCCTTCTCCTTGGTAATAACGCTGCAAGCTAAGAAACAGATGCTCCCAATGTTCTAAAAAATAAAAAAACAGACTCCATTCGTGGTTGTTGACAAAATAGGATGATTCTAAGCAAAATAAGGGTCTCATTTACTATCCTGCATTAATGTATTGACATACATTAAGGAAGGATTCAGTTCTTACCGCGATAATCCTCTTTCCTGTAGAATAGCATACGATTCCTTTTGGCTGGGTTAAGCACCTCAACTTGTGAGTTGCTTGCAGAAGACATCAATCATTTTCTTCAACTCCATCCCCTTGTCTCCCTGGGCAGATCCCCCTCTCCTTAGTCTATATCATGTTTGCTAAATGCATAATTTACATTCCTGTGCATACAGCATATGATTCCTTACAGTTGGGTTATGTACCTCAACTCGTGACATTGGCTGTAGCAAACAACTGCCAATGGCATTGAAAGTTCACTCTACCAGAAGTGTGGCATCCTCATGAGCAGAGTCCAGAGCAGTGCTGTCCGATGAATGGTCCACTTTACATAACTTTACAAAATTTTACACAGTGGACGTGACAGTATGGGAAGACAGAACTTTTGGGTCCTAAGTGCTAGTTGCAGGTTCTTCTGTCCAACTCTTGAATTAAGAGACTGCTCTGGTATGTCCCATCCCATCCATAGGGGAAAGGCAAGATCTGCAGGACTCCAGGATCCTGTCTGTTCTTAGTGATTTTTCTTTAAATCCAAATCCTCCCCCCCTCCCATACTAGGATTACCATATTTGTGAAGATAAAAAAAGAGGAAACATGACCATGTCCATACTCCACCCACATCCCCGCCTACACAACTCCCATTTCCTTGGCCCCCTTCCCATCCTCTGTACCCTTTTAGTGCTTCTCGCTTTCTCTCTCTTCTTCCAACCCTCCTCCCCCACAGGTGCTTTTTTCTTTCTGTCTCTCCTTCCAACCCCCGTCTCCCAGGGCAAGATAAATAGGCATGTGCCTAGGGCCTGAAATTTTCAGGAGGCCCCGATGAAGGAAGGCATCAACATTGTTTTTTCCAAATGGCGATGGGCCCCTCCAGCATCGATCGGCAACGCGGGCCCCCCGATCGGCAATATGGGCCTCACCCCAATCGGCAACGCAGCCCCCTCCCCCCCCCCATTGATGGAAAGTAAGACAAGCAAGCAACGCGGGTAAGAAATACAACGGGAATTGTAATTGTGCAAGCAGTGCTGCTTGCCCAAAGTTTCCCTCTGACGCAGCTTCCTTTTTCCGCCTGGGCGCATGGTGGGGTGGGGTGGGGCGGGGTAGAGGGCCCAGTGTACATTTGTGCCTAGGAGCCCGTGACAAATTAATCCTGCCCTGCCATCTCCTATGGGTGCTTCTCTTTCTCTCTCTCCTTCCAATCTCCAACCCCCCCCATGGGGGCCCCCTCCTCTCTCTCTCCTTCCAATTTCCTCTCCTGCTGATTCTGTCTCTCCCCTCCCATCCAGCACTACCCTACTCCATGCTCTTTTCTCTAGCACTCTCTCCTTTCCATAATGCTTCTTCAGCTCTCCCTTCCTCCTTCTATGCTGTTTCTCCAGCCTCCCTCCCTTACGGTTACCAGATTTCTTCATTTAAAAAAGAGGACACGTGGCCCCAACCCATTCTGCCTCCCAGTCACGCCTCATTCTGCTCCCAGCCTTGCCCCATTTGATAAACGGTATATCAAAAATAAAGAAACTTGAAACTCAGCCCCACCCCCACACTGAGCTCATCTCTTCTTCTCCGAGCTTGGGGTCACATCTGGAGGGCCTCCGAGCATACACGGATGTGACACAATGACATCTAAGCATCACATCTACGCATGTATCGAGGCCCTCTAGACACAGCCCCAAGCTCAGGGTTTTCCAAAACCCGGACAAATTGCTAGGTCGGGAGCCTGGGCAATCCTCTAAAAAGTTAACATGTCTGGATTTTCCCAGACATCTGGTAACCCTCCCCTCCTTCCCCAAGCTGTTTCTCCAACCCCCTCCCTCCTCTGACCTCTGATGCTGCTTCTCCTCATGACCTCTGGATAGGGTTACCAGATGTCTGGGAAAACCTGGACATGTCCTTTTTTTAGAGGACTGTCCTGATGCTTGGATGTTTTTTTTTTTTAAAGATGGGAGAGTCTGACTGGGTTTAGTCGGCTTTCCCTTCTCTCCCATCTACCTCCTCCCCAGGCCTGGCCGCTGTAATTTAATTTTTGGGCAGCCAGCAGCAGTAACAAGGTGAGCCTGCAGCCGCTAGCCTGCCCTGAAAGCTAATTCTCTGCAGCAACTTCCTGTTCCTGTGTAGGCAGGACCAGCAGATAGGCGGCTTCCAGGGCATGCTGGTGGCTGCAGGCTCACCTCATTGCTGCTGCTGGCAGCCTAAAGATTAAATTACAGTGGCCAGGCCAAGGGAGGAGGTAGGTGGGGGAGAAGGGAAAGCCGACTAAACCCAGTCAGACTCTCCCATCTTTAAAAAAAAAAAAAAACATCCAAGCATCAGGACAGTCCTCTAAAAAAAGGACATGTCCAGGTTTTCCCAGACATCTGGTAGGCCCTATCCCATAACGCCTCCTCCCCCTGGCTATCCAAAATGACTATTCATTGTAGATAGCCCAGCACTGGGTAGTTCTGGAGGACTTAGACCTGAATCACTGATAAAAGCATCAGGCAGATTCCAAATGTTTACATTCATATACATGGCTTAAGCATATGAATCCACTATGACTTCAATATGAATATAATATTGCTTTCACTGTATTTCCCTTTTACACTGAGGAGAGCAAGATTTAATTGTTGAAAAGAAGGGAAGACCTTACCTGCTAAATCTCTTTTATCTGCTAATTCTGTGGAGATTTTCGCCAGAAAGATCAATCTATGAAGAAGCGCTTTCTAAACAAAACGGAACAAGAAATCAGCCCAATGTAGGACAAAATTCCAGATGTGCTAAAGACACCAATTTTTTTACAGCAACTTCTGTGGTTATCTGAAAAATATCTAACCTCTATGGGAGTGAAAGTATGCAACTCAAATTGTAGCGGAGGTGTTTCTGGCGTGGGGTTTCATCAAGAGACATAACAATGCGGGTCACATTGGATTTCCAAAACTGCAAACACTAGGGTCAATTCAAGAAAAGTCAGCTAAAGTTAGACACCACAGTTTTGTGTGCTAAGTGTGAATTATGCCACCATAATTAAGTGCAGAATTGACATTATAAAATGCTAGTGTACAGGAAGAGGGGACTTGGAGTCTTTTTCCGTTGGTCCCTGCTGGCTGCCCTTAAGTGTATCCTGAGGATTTGGCTGGATTCTTCTGCGTCCGCTATACATCTCTGGAGAAGTCAGATGCTCATCATCCTTTCTTGCGAGCACAGAGATGTTACAGATCTATATGTTTGGACTCCGGTTCCAATCCATAGGGGAACTCTTTTGGAACACTTTGACCTCTGTGGTGAGGAGCCGGATTCTGAATTGCTGATGGACATTTTATTCTTCAACTCTTCTGTTATACTTTGATGCCACGGAGGATCCTGTGTTGGGGGGGAGGGGAGTTAGGGGGGGGTATGTTTGAGATGTTTTCATGAGCTATGTTTTGGTTCTCAGCTGTGTTTAAATTGTTGTGTTGCTCAATAAAAAATTATTTTCCCTAAAATGCTAGTGTACCGTAAGTCAGTATTTATGCAATCAGCAACCAAGAAAATAACCCAAAACACAAAAAGGACAGGGAGAGCCTGCGGAACCAATGCACATGAAGTAGGTTTATCCACTGTTTCACAGGATTAATTTCTACAATTACATTGACGGTATTGCATCCAATTTGGGAAAACACAATATCACTAATCACTTGCACATCTATATACTATCTCACTGATTTTCGGTCATTCGCAAATCGCATTTCATCCTCATTCTCACTTTCAAATATACTGCTGCAGCCTGTCATTTCTCATCCACTGTTATTTACATCACTAGGACCCCTGAGGAAGATGTTTTAACCGAAACACGGACCATGTAGGGTCCCCGCTCATTTTAACTTCATGTGGATAATTTATGGGTGTACGCAAATACATCGTGTTGCATTGTCTGAATAAACCAGCTTCATGTAAGTCGGTTCCGCAGGCTCTACCAGTCTCTTTGTGTTTGGAGTCAGCTTTTACACACCAACACTTCGATGTGACCACTGAGACCATGTCTATGGCAAGTGTAATTGTGTGCACCTAAGTGCAGTACCTTGTCTGTGGAACTGATTATTATTGATAGTTATATGCATAATTTAATTGGCCGTTGCATACACATTATATAAATTCTGGAGTAAAAACCTGCATAGGCTGTACCACTGGCCCCTGGTGGGACTCAGTGACTTTTTCTGAGGGTCCAGCATCCTCCTTGTGGTACCATTTCGCTGTGGATGCTTTATCAGGCCTGAAGCTTCTGGGGGCACTTTAACTCCCACAAATCGGCCCATCTGTAAACCCCAGACCCTCAGATGAGGCTGAGCCAGCGACTCCCACCCCACCCTCACATGCCCTGTGGCACAAGGAACATGGGCACTCCTCAGCTGGCCATCCAGTGCAAATCTGGCATGAATGCAGGGTATCAGAGCTAGAGGAGTAGATCCTTATTGATTTTAAGCAAAATCGAGGTTTATTAAGGCAGATAGAGGCTTTTTAATTCAAATTGGGAAATCTAGGATGGCCACCGTGATAGCGATTTTGGTTTCAAAAACAGTGGCAAGTCAAATGCGTGCAAGACAAAAGCGCGCAGACAATTGTGCGAATACAACTGAGCGCAAGACAATTAAGCACAATGACAATTGCGCACAAGACAACTGGGCGCCTGCGCGCTATTGTTTTGTGCTACAAAGTCTGTGCGCTATAAAGACCTGCACGCATCTGACCGCATGCATTTGTCTGCGTGCAATTGTCATAGAAACATAGAACATGACGGCAGAAAAGGGCCACGGCCCATCTGGTCTGCCCACACTAATGGCCCACCCCCTAACTACCTCCATGAAGAAATCCCATATGCCAATCCCATTTTTTCTTAAAATCTGGCATGCTGCTGGCCTCAATTACCTGTTGTGGAAGATTATTCCAGCGGTCAACCACCCTTTCGGTGAAGAAATATTTTCTGGTGTCACCATGAAATTTCCCACCCCTGATTTTCAACGGATGCCCTCTTGTTGCCGTGGGTCCTTTAAGGAAAAAGAGATCCTCTTCCACCTTGATACGGCCTGTGACATATTTGAACGTCTCGATCATGTCTCCCCTCTCTCTGCGTTCCTCGAGTGAGTACAGCTGCAACTTTCCCAGTCGTTCCTCATACGGGAGATCCTCGCGCGCAAATGACTATGAACCATCAAAAACGACCCAGCAAAGCTAAATGAAAACCCAAAAAATTCAGGGAAGGGGTTTTTAGAGGTGGGGGAACCTCCAATCTAGCCCCAGAAACTGGCTCTTAGAGACCCCCCCTCCATTTTCTCCATAGGCTGCAATAGCCTGTACTCACTGTGCCTGCTTGTGCTGAGACTGTCTGAGCTGCCACAGCAGCTATGAGGGAGAGACTTCTGCCTCCGACAAGATACAAATCCACACACTTGCTTCTTTGGGCTGCCAGCTAACCTTGGATGATGGCTGATGCCTTAACCCTCACCACTCCATGCGCAACTACAGGGAGAGGATAAAACACGTAGACAGCCCCACTCCAGCCCACCAGACTGACTGGGAGCTTCACAGCCTGTGCTCCAGCCTAGGCCAAAATCCCAAGTGAGCCTTGCTCTATAGGGAAAACGGTCCCTGAGCTTCCTTCACTGTTAAAGCAGGCTGGCTAGTCAGAGACGCCTGTTAGCTACAGACCTCAACTATGAGAGTCTGTGTCTTCTCGCAGTCAGAACTGTCCCAGGAGCACTGGGAACTTTGCAAAACCAAAAGTTTGAAGTTTATTAAAGTTTTGATTTGAACGCAATATCAAGTAATTTCAATGCGTATAACAATAATAATTTGGGGGGACAAATAAAAACCATTTAAAACAATAAACGTACAATGTGATCCATAATTATTTAAAAATACATAAGGAATACAAGGATAAACTACATTTGATTAAAAATAAAAAAAAGAAAAAGAAAAACATTTAGGGAAGAACAACATCAGGAGGGGTATTAAAAGATTTTTGGTGAAACTTGGTCTAAAAGTAAAGCTTTAAGATCCAGGACTAAAAACCCGAAAAATAAAATAAGTAATCAGAGCAGATCAGAAAACACCTTCTCATCTCGCATGCAGAAGGGAAAAACTGAATAGATACAGCACAGCCCACTGAGAAGGGAGGCGGAGAAGAAGGAAAAATGATTGATGCCTTCTGCACGAATCTCGCGATTGGAGGGTGACTACCGATTAGTTCCAGACTGATGTGCCTCTTGCACTAGAAACGTTCTTGCAATTTTTTTTTTTTTAATGTTTCTGCAAATTAAACACGCTTTACTGGTATTGGGGGGGAATGTGGGGCTTCGGCCTCACGCTAGCGGCTGCCGTAACTGCCCTGAAGCCCATAGGGATTTAAAGGGCTTTGGGGCTTTTGTCACAAGGCAGCTGCTAGCGTGGATTTGTAAAAGAGGGGGGTTAATATGGGGTCTTTTTTTTTTTTTTTTTTTTTTTTACAAAGCTTTGGTAAAACGAGGCTTTTGCTTGCCCTTATGTGGGACTCACATCAAAGTCATTTTTTACCACAGCAGTAAAATGACCAATTTTCTATTTTTTTTATATTAATGGTCATGTGCTAATGTCTCCATTAGAAGGCTGCCATTTTAAAATATTACTGTGTGAGAACTTACCACAACTCATTTTGTAGGTGTTAAGGGCTCATACGATAGGGCATGCTAATGTAGATGCATTACCCCCCCACCCCCCAGTTACAAAAGTGTAGCAAGGCTATTAGCACCAACCCTGGCGATAAGAGCTCTGATGCTCATAGAATTCCTATGAGGTCTGAGCTGTTACCGCCGCTGATGGCGCTAAAAACCGCACTACACTTTTGAAAAACGAGGGGTAACATTCATTCTCTGCCCCCCTAACAGACATGGGCTCTGAACCAAAAAGTAAAAATAATTTTTAGTGTATAGCTAGTGCACACAGATTCAAAAAACACCACAGGATGCCTAAGCCCTTTTAAATGTTGTTATACGAGCATAGCGCGGTATCGGTATGCGTAACATTTGAAGGCCCCCAATTAGTCGTAAACATGGCATAACTGTAGGTGCCTAAAGGTGGCTGGAACACAAGTAACTTGTAGTACAGTAGTCCCCCGAAATTCTCAGAGTAAGTTAATATCGGATGAGTACTGTAATTGTATATTATCAGTGCGTGGAAGACAAAATGTGCTCACCTAAAACCACAGCGCAGGAAGCGCTTGCAGTCGCCTCCCCTCATCGCCTGCTTGCCCCTCAGCTGTCTGTCAGGGAATAACAGGAGGAAAGCTGCGGCCAGTGACCTAAACCACACGCTCTTAGCACGCCCCCTCTTCCTCCTGTCTGGCTCCGGCCCCACCCTCTCACCTTGCGCGGGGCTCAGCTGTCATTCAGCGGTTCTTCTTCTTTGCAAGCGCCGAGATCCCCGTCAGGAGAGATGTGAATTTTCCAGCTATTGGCTGCTCCGTGAGGGGGTGAGGGGGAGGCAGAAGTCGGTCGGTGAGGGGAAAAATGCTAATTACTGAGTCCGCGAATTTGGAACCGCGAATTCGTGGGGGGGGGGGGTATACTATTCTGTAAGTTACGTGGGTTCCTGAGAGCCCAGTCCCACCTATACTCCACTTTCATGTAGGCTTCCTCCCTTGCAAGTTATATGCTATGTGTCTGTATATGGCCGTTTGGGGGAGGCTGGGCTGGAGAGGGCTTCAATGGCTGGGAGGGTTTAGATGGGATGGAGTAGGTTTTAACGGAGATTTCAACAGTTGGAACCCGAGCATAGTACAGGGTATGAGTTTTGGATTCTTTCCCAGAAATAGCTAAGAAGAAAAAATTTAAAAAAAATTTAAATTGAATCAGGTTGGGCAGACTG
The DNA here is from genome assembly GCF_902459505.1 of Geotrypetes seraphini. Lineage (NCBI taxonomy): Eukaryota > Metazoa > Chordata > Amphibia > Gymnophiona > Dermophiidae > Geotrypetes > Geotrypetes seraphini. The sequence continues at coordinate 39,594,729 of NC_047093.1, read as the reverse complement.
GATGGACCATTCGGGCCTTTATCTGCCGTCATCTACTATGTTACTATGCTATAGCGCTTACATGTGTAAGTGCTACTTTTTTCAACATTTACGTGCACAAGGAGCTTGTAACCACAGCCGCTTATTGGATTGCCCCTCACGAGTGCAATTACCTCAAGCTGGATTGAATGCCATCTTTTATTCAACAGTGGCCCAGGTTTTACTGGACTACAATGTCTTACGGAACATGGTAAAAACCTTACATCAGAGGATCTAATGGAATGCCTCTTATTGTGACTATTATGTAAATAAGAAGTCAATACAGCTATAATTTCCCTTATGGAGTAAATGCAGTGGGCAGAGTAAATATTCCAGTGAAGTCTGGCTGTTTTTGAAAAATCAACCTAAAAAATGAATTCTACTTTCCCGTAGAGCAAAATTCCTGCCGTGTCCTCTACCTCTGTTTTTGTTGCCTTGATAAATGCAGTTGACAAGAACAGTGATCTTAAATTTAGACTAACCAGGTTGTCCTTGGTGTTCAGAATCATCCTCTTCTGCAGTATATGCTGAAAAAAGGTCCTACGAACTTTGGCCGATGAATCACTCTGTTGGTCTGACTCTTCCTCATTGCTATTGAATCTGGACATTTTTTTTTTTTCTTCTTTTTGGTTACTGCATTTAATAAAACGACCAGCTCCTAGTCGACCACTTTCTTCACTTAGAACTCTGCAGAATTCTCCAAGACAGCAAAAATGTTTGGACTGCAGAGATTATAGAGAGGGGGGGAAACCTGAAGCAGCAGTTGTCCCGCATTTGGATTCAACAGCTTTCAGTTGACAAAAAGCTTTTGGTGTCTTAGCAGCATCTAGGAAGAGCAGGCTACTGTAGCTGATTTCATCTGTTTAGGCTGCATTGTTTGTTGGCATTTTCTGTTGCTGGCTAAGCCAAAGGGACTGTCACTTAGGCGACACAGTAGAGATCCTATTTTATGAGAAACCAAAGTCCTCTGTTTGCTTTACAATAACTGTACAAGGATCTCAGACACTATGAAGGGGAGCTGAAAAGTTCTTAGCTCAACCAACCAACTTCCTAAATTCGTCTGAGCAGTGGCGTACCAAGGGGAAGGCAGTCCACCCCGGGTGCAGCCTTAGGGGGGGTGCACAGCTGGCCAGGTCCGGAAAATTCTACCGGGCCGATCAGCCTAGCTGGGCGGAACTTCCTCTCCAACGGCAGAATTGACATCGAGGAGAGGAATGCTGGTCGGCCCGACGCAGGGAAGGAGAGCTTAGGGTGGCAGTGGCTTTGGGGCATGTTACCCGATGGCGATGATTTGGGGGGCTGTTCCCCGATGGCGGTGGCAATGTCTTGGGGGAGGGCAGGGAAAAAGAAAGAAAGGGGGCAGGCAGGGAGACAGAAGGAAAGAAGGGAAACAGAAAAAGAAAGGGGGCATGAAGAGAGAAAAAAAGAAAGGGAGGCACGGAGAAAGAAAGGGCAGGGAGAGAGGAAGAAAAAGTTGAGGGAAGGAATGAGGTCTGGAGGAGAGGAATCATATAGGCTGAAAGAAGGGAAGAAAGATTTGATGCACAGTCAGAAGAAGAAAGTGCAACCAGAGACTCATGAAATCACCAGACAACAAGGTAGAAAAAATGATTTTATTTTAAATTTAGTGATCAAAATGTGTCTGAATTTATATCTGCTGTCTATATTTTGCACTATGGCCCCCTTTTTACTAAACCACAATAGCGTTTTTTAGCGCAGGAAGCCTATGAGCGTCAAGAGCAGCCCTGGGCATTCAGCGCAGCTCCCTGCACTAAAAACTGCTTTTGTGCTTTAGTAAAAAGGGAGGGGGGGGTATTTGTCTATTTTTGTATGGTTGTTACTGAGGTGACAGTGCATAGAGTCATCTGCCATGATCTCTTTGAAAAAAAACCAGAATAGGAATGATAATTAACATTTTCTCAGCGTACAGTGTGCTTTGTGTTTTATAAAAAATTTTATTGTTGATAGATCATTTTGACTTGATCATTTTAAAAGTAGCTCGCAAGCCCAAAAAGTGTGGGCACCCCTGAGCTAGAGCGTTAAAGCTGCGTGTTTCTGCATAAAGGTCATCTCTGACGCAACCAGAAACTGCATCAGAGACGACCTTTAAAGCAGCCATATGCAACTACAACGCTCCGGCTGCTGTAAGAAGGCAGTTTAGACATCGCTGGCCACAGGGCAGGGAGGTTTGTCGGACCGGGCATGTTGTCCGGGCCGGGGGGGGGGGGGGGGAGAAAGCGCCACGAAGGTAAGGGGCAGGGAGGGAGAAAGGGAGAAAACATGGGGTGGAGAGGGAAACAGGGTAAAACAGAGAGGGGAGAAGGATGCTGAAAGCACATGGGGAAGACAGAGTGGGAAGAAGATGCTAAAGGAAAATGAGGAACAGAGAGTGGGGAGAAGACGCTGAAGGGAAATGGGGAAGAGAGAGTTGGGAGAAGACGCTGGCAGGGAAGAAGACAGAAATGCAAGATTATGGGAGGAGCGGAGGGAAGAAGATGGGTGCCAGACCAATTTGGAAGAAGGGAGAAAGGGAGAGGCACAGTAACAGAGCAAATGGAAGATGCAGAGAGAAGAGAGACAGTGGATGGAAGGAAGAGAGTAACAAGAAGATAAGGAAAGCAGAAACCAGAGAAGACAAAGGTAGAACAAAAATTTTCTATTTATTTATTGCTTTAGGAGACATGTGTCACTGGTAGATTCAGGGGCAATGTTAGGAAATTCTACTTTACGGAGAGGGTAGTGGATGCCTGGAATGCGCTCCCGAGAGAGGTGATGGAGAGTAAAACTGTGACTGAGTTCAAAGAAGCGTGGGATGAACACAGAAGATTTAGAATCAGAAAATAATATTAAATATTGAACTAAGGCCAGTTACTGGGCAGACTTGCACGGTCTGTGTCTGTGTATGGCCGTTTGGTAGAGGATGGGCAGGGGAGGGCTTCAATGGCTGGGAGGGTGTAGATGGGCTGGAGTAAGTCTTAACAGAGATTTCGGCAGGTGGAACCCAAGCATAGTACCGGGTAAAGCTTTGGATTCTTGCCCAGAAATAGCTAAGAAGAAAAAAAAAAAAAAAAAAAAAATTTAAATTGAATCAGGTTGGGCAGACTGGATGGACCATTCGGGTCTTTATCTGCCGTCATCTACTATGTTACTATGTTCTGTGTTGTTGCATTGTATGCAGAGTCCAGCTTCTTGCTGATTCAATTTAACCTTTGTCTATGTATTTCTATTTTATCCCCCCTTTTACAAAACTGTGGAGCATTTTTTAGCGCCAGCCGTGATGGTAGCAGCTCTGATGCTCAGAATTCTATGAGTGTCATAGCTGTTACCACCGTGGCTAAAATCCACACTCCAGTTTTGTAAAAGGGAGAGGGGTTAGTTTGTGATGACATATTCCATACTAGGCGAAGGTGTTTTCTGTGTTCTGTGTGTTCAAAAGACATAGTTTTCTGTTAGGATTGATGGTGTAGGATTGGTCTGCACTGGTCTAGCTTGTTTAATTTTACAATGGGTGTATTGATGTTGTACTGCTCACTGCAGTATGTAAGATGCTGCCTTTTCCTAGGTACTCATGTGTGACATATGGCTTGTTACTAAAAATCATGTTTTTCGTACAGATGGGGGGGGGGTGCCAAAAAATGATGGGCCCCGGGTGTCACATATGCTAGGTACGCCATTGCTTCTGAGCATTATTTTGTCAATGTGGCTGAAGAATATTTATTTTATTTAAAACATTTAATACCATTTACAACAAAAGGTTTACATCAATTAAAACATACATGAGATAAAACCAAACCATATCATAAAATCTACATAATTAAACAATTTTTTCTCTGCAAATGTCAACTAATAAATTGCAAAAATACAATAACAAACATGGTTAAGCAGATTCTTTTTTTTTTTTTAATTTCTGACTAATAAATCACAAAAATGCACTAATAAATAACTGAGTTTTTAACTATCTTATTTCATTATGTGTCAGTTTGCAGAAACAAAATTCTATATTTTGACATTGTTTCACATCATTGATTGAACCATATCCACATCATTCTCTTCTTGGATGGGCTGAGAAAGTTACAGCACCCCCTCGAAGCAACATTCAAGAGCTGACATTGTGATGTCTTAATGCCTCATTCCACCAGTGTCTAAGAGCCAACTTCATAGTGATGTCACAATGGCTTGATTGTACTATACTTAACTCACTTTCATTACATATGAAGGGGTGCTGAAAAGTTCTCAGCCTATCAACCAACTTCCTAAATTCTGAGCATTGTTTTGCCACTGTAGCTTAAGAGTGTTATCTTATTTTGTTAAGTGCTAATTTGCAGAAACAAAATTTTACGTTTTGACATTGTTTCAGATCATTGAACCATATCCATGCCATTCTCTTCTTGGTTGAGATGATAACTTTTCAGCACCCCATGGTAGTGTAAAGATTTTCAGTCTCTGATAACCAGAACTGGTACTGTGATGTCATGCCTCATTCCACCAATAAGAGTCAACCTCATCAGTGATGTCACAATGGCTTGATTGTCCTAAACTTGGCTCACTTCTATTAAATATGAGAGGCAGCGGAAAATTTCTCAGCCCAACCAACCAACTTCTTAAATTCTGAGCGTTATTTTGCCTCTGTAGCTGAAAAGAATGTTATCTTATTTGGTTAAGTGCCAATTTGCAGATATGAAATTCTCTGTTTTGACATTGCTTCAGATCATTGATCTCTTCTTGGTTGGGCTGAGAACTTTTCAGCACCCCCTCCTATCTAGCACACCACCATGCAAGCAGAACGGTGTACAGGACATATCACAGAACTCAGCTACAATACTTTTTCTCCACCATTTTCACCAAAATTATATTTTTCTGATGTATTATTAAATGTCATTATTTAATGTGCTTTTACGGGGGGGGAAAAACATGCACTGGAAGAACAAGATGATCTGTTTTGAACTACAAATTCTACACTTGTAGAAAGAATCCATTTGAGGTTAGGAAAATAATTCAACCCCATATTCTTGTGTAAGTAAGAACATAAGAACAGCCCTTATTAAATTACTTATAGCATTTTGGATGAAAGTTCTATTTGGCATATAAATCATATTAAGAATCTTAGTGGCTTGCTTGCTTGCTTGTAATGTAGGTAGACCTGGGTTATATTTTATCTAAAACAATTTTCATACTTTTAAAATCTGAGCTTTACAGTTAGAACAATTTATGACTTTTCTTGTTTGCATAGAGCCTCTGGCAGAAAGAATGCCGAAATATGAATGCAGTTATCCACAGTGCTCTGCAGAGAAATAGATGGGACATTATGACCCATGACATTATGGTAAGTTCGCTAAGCAATAAAATGCTTTTTTAAAAACTATTGAAAATTCAACAAATGCTTTCAAAACGGTGTTTCAACACAGATCAATGTAAATACATATAATACATGTTTATTATAATATATGTTATAATATATGTTATAACATATAATATAATATATGTTTATTATTTATAAAGAGTTGAAAGCAACAAATTAAGGGGCCATTTTACTGACGTGCATTAAGCAGTTAACAAGCAAACCGCGGCACACCCCCTAAAAGCGTGTAGGCGGTAGCTAACATAAGAACATAAAGATTTTGCCGCTGCTGGGTCAGACCATCGTGCCCAGCAGTCCGCTCACGCGGCGGCCCTTAGGTCAAAGACCGGTGCCCTATTTGAGTCGAGCCTTACCTGCGCATGTTGGATAAGTTCCTACTGGAACAGAACATACGCAGGTAAGGCTCGACTCAAAAAGGGCACCGGTCTTTGACCTAAGGGCCGCCGCGTGAGCAGACTGCTGGGCACGATGGACCACTGGTCTGACCCAGCAGCAAATATTATGTTCTTATGTTAACACGTGAGAGAAAGCTACCGCATAAATGCTTTTAGGGGGTGTGCCGCAGTTTGCTTGTTAAACTACACGTTAAACCGCACTTTAAATAAATATTTCATTTAAAAAAAGATCCCCACACACCGCAAAAATTTCATTGATAGTTTTGTCGTATATTTTTACTAGAATAATCAATGAAAACTAAAGGGCCTTTTTTTTTTAAAATCAAGCCTATTCAATCCCTATGGGCTTTGGTGCATTTACCACACTGATAATAATTTCTGGTGAATTATGCCTAAACGGGACCTCTTTTATAACACGATATCATTTGGGTTAGAAACATAGAAACATAGAAAATGGTGGCAGAAAAGGGCTATAGCCCACCAAGTCTGCCCATTCCAAGTATCCGCCCCCCTGAATTCACTCCCTTAAAGATCCCACATGAGCATCCCATTTTCTCTTAAAATCCGTCACGAGTCTGTTCCAATGATCCACCACTCTTTCGGTAAAGAAGTACTTTCTGGAGTCGCTATGAAACTTCCCTCCCCTGATTTTCAGCGGATGCCCTCTGTTGGTCGAGGGTCCCATGAAACAGAAGATATCATCTTCCGACTCGATGCGACCCGTGATGTACTTAAACGTTTCAATCATGTCTCCCCTCTCTCTTCGTTCCTCAAGTGAGTACAGCCGCAATTTTTTTAGTCTTTCTTCATACGTGAGATCCTTGAGCCCCAAGACCATCCTGGTAGCCATTCGCTGAACCGACTCGATCCTCAGCATGTCCTTACGGTAGTGTGGTCTCCAGAACTGAACACAGTACTCCAAGTGAGGCCTCACCATGGATCTGTATAACGGCATAATAACTTCAGGTCTCCTGCTGACAAAACCTCTACGGATACAACCCATCATTTGTCTTGCCCTAGAGGAAGCCTTCTCCACTTGATTGGCAGCCTTCATGTCATCACTAATGATCACCCCTAGATCACGTTCTGTCGTGGTCCTAACCAAGGTCTCACCATTTAGTGCATAAGTTCTGCGCAGGTTGTCATGAGGCATAGAGAGACCGAATAAATTTCCAAGGGTCACACAAACTCAGTAGCACGAGCTACTAGTGGCCCATGCAGGCCTCTAGCGCGACCATTACTTGTTTTAATTTTTGGGCCACAGGGAGAAGAAAAGCTTGAAATTAACCTATAATAGCTCTCCCCTCTGCTGCCTTTTCTTGTGTGCTGCTGTGGCACTTCCCAGAACAATCCTGCCCCATCCCTTCCTGAGCTGGCCCAAGGCATTACTAACATTTAGGGATGCCGGTGCACCGACTTCGGCACTTGCGCATCACGTGGGCTGTGTATCAATCCACAAAATAATCCAAAAGGAAGGAAAAAAAATCCCACAAACAAACTTGGCAAAACAAAGAAGGAGTGGGGAAGGGACTGAACACATCAACCTTAAGGAACAAATACAACGGTACACCAACCTTAACGCGCAAGACATTGGTACGCTGACATTTCCGCTCAGTCAAATGCACGCAGAGACAAGCGCGCGCATGAAGGGAATGGAATTGTCAGGGCGCAATTGTAAGTGTAGTGGGGGGGGAGGGGAGTTGCAGCGATCTTTTAATTTAGATTGCGTCAGCATTGAGTGCCCCCCCCCCCCGTAAGAGCATGAGAGCATACCCGCATCAGAGCGAGAGCGCGAGTTGTAATCGAGAGCACCAAATCCCCCTGAATGACAGTGTGATTGTAGTGGGGCGGTTCCCCCCCCCCCACACACACACACCCCTGCCTGAGAGCGGAAAAGGGAAGGAATACAGTGGCACGCATGTGTCCTGTGTGCAAATGTCGGGGTGGAATTGTCGGCGCACCATTGTCCTGCGCGCATCTGACAGGTCACCAAAACCAAGCCTAATAAGAAGTCCAAGTTATTGTGAATTTTGTGGACCCAACACAGTCCGTGTTTCAGCTTCTGTGGAGAAGCTGTACTCAGAGTTCGGCCCAGTAGATGTCGCTCAATGAAAAATTCTTCAAATGACAAGGCTTAAAGGCTGGATGGAAGAAGGCATATAAACCACCAAAGACGCCTTGGAAACTTGCATACTGCATCAGTCCGCCACTACCCTCAAATTGCTGTTGCAGTTGACACAAAAGAGAAGACAACTGTTGGAGAACCTTTGGCTAAAATAACTTAAGGAAGTTAAGAAGGGAAGAACGAACCGCCCCTGACAGTTGGAAGCGAGAAATGCTCAGAATCTCAAGGTTAGTAAGAGAAGGGGGCTAGAGACAGGAATTCTGATGCAGGCCATGGGGGAGGGGGGGGGAAGGAGGGTGCTGATGAAGGTGAGAGCCGCCAAGGTGTAAAATTCTATGGGACAGGGATTTTGAGAGAAAGGTGGTGTAAAAATGGGGAGCTTTTTGGAACAGAGAGCCAGAGTCAGAGAAGTGGTACAAGGATAGGGGGTTTGAGAGAGAGAAAGAGAGGGCAATGACGTAATAACTTCTATTTTATATGCTGGAAAGCATTATGATGCAATATTACATTATGAAAGACTGTATATCAAATTTCTTAACAAACAAACAAGAATGGGGAATATGAGGAAAGACTAAAAAGGTTAGGGCTCTTCAGCTTGGAAAAGAGATGGCCGAGGGGAAATATGACTGAAGTCTACAAACTCCTGAGTAGAGTAGAATGGTTACAAGTGGATCGATTTTTCACTCCATCAGAAATTACAAAGTCTAGGGGACACTCGATGAAGTTACAGGGAAATACTTTTAAAACCAATAGGAGGAAATTTTTTTTCACTCAGAGAATAGTTAAGCTCTGGAACGCGTTGCCAGAGGATGTGGTAAGAGCAGATAGTGCAGCTGATTTTAAGAAAGGTTTGGACAAGTTCCTGGAGGAAAAGTCCACATTTATTGAGAAAGACATGGGGGAAGCCTCTGCTTGGCCTGGATTGGTAGCATGGAATCTTGCTACCCTTGGGATTCTAGAATCTTGTTACTCTTTGTGGATTCTGCATGGAATGTTGTTACTATTTGGGGTTCCGGAATCTTGCTTACTCTGAGATAATGGAATGTTGTTACTCTTTGGGTTTTGGCCAGGTACTAGTGACCTGGATTTGGCCACTGTGAGAATGAGCTACTGGCCTTGATGGACCATTGGTCTGACCCAGTTCGTCTGGGCTTCCACAGCTGACATCATGATTGTTGCAGTTGTCTGGGTCTCGTTGCATCTGGGTAGCAGAGTGACGGGTTCCCCTCTCTCCATGGCGATAGCCAACATATTCATGAAGTCTCTTGAATCCACCCTACTGGAGAGTGCCAAGCTCAGACCAAAACTGTGGATCTGCTATGTAGAAGACACTCACACAAACACAGTGAACCACCTGGTCTGCTCAACTACCTAGGCATCTCAAAATCTTCCGTTGCAATGCCAGTTTACAAACTAACTACTCCTGAACTGCTGAGACAAGATCTGGTCAACCCCATTATGTTGCTCCGCTGACTCAAAGAGACTCAACCTCAAGTACCAATTCATGAACACACCAGGCTTCGACAAGCCACAGCTCTCACACACACCAATCCATTATTGTGGAATCTGCCCTCAAAAAAGGCCAGGAGCCTTCAATACAACACAATGAACATTGCAACCGAGGGGGATAAATTATTATTCCCAACAAACAATTCCCAACCTATTGTGATTTCCCCTTTCCCTTTCTAAGTTTTATTTTTTTTTTTTTAATCTTGATGTAACTACGGGTTCCTTTTACAAAGGCGCGCTAAACCGTCAGACGCGCCAGCCCCGTTCGCCTCCTCTTTAGCAGGCGGTAGTTTTTGGCCAGCGCAGGGGTTAGCACATGATGAAAAGTTACGCACGTTAACCCCGCTAGCGCGCCTTTGTCAAAGCAGCCCTATGTATTCCTTTCCCCCTTTTTCTCCTGGCTTCATGTTAGTTACATATCATCTGTGAAATCCCCTCAATCCTAATGGAACTGTTTTTATCTTTTTTTAACTGTTAACCATATTGTAAACTGTTTAGATATGTATGATAGACGGTATATCAAGTAACCAATAAACTTGAAACTTGACGCTTAAGGAGATTATTTTATTTAAACGGGCGAGAAGCAGTTTGTGTATTTTGTGGTGACTTTTTTTTTTAATTGCACCTGGTAGCAACAAGCACCATAAACTTGTAACATTGTTTGTTTACATTCGCCTAGTTCACATTACTGCAAATATTAAGCAAAGTACCTTATTTGTAGCAGGCCTCGCTTGCTGCGCTGGCACCTGCCGCCACGCTAACCAAGACTGGTTTAGAAGCTAACTTGCCTTGGTTATAGAATATCCCAGTGTCTGTTACTAACTTACTATTTTATACTAATGGAATTTCCCTTGCCAGGATGCCGATGTCTGATTGCAATAAAGGCTCCTATTGTCTATTGGCTCCTATTGTAAGACAACAGGCTGGTCTCAATTTTTTCTCAGTGCCTACAATGCAGTTTCACCTCACTTCGGCATGGAAACAGGCTGCAGAGAGAACCTCCACTAAAAGAAGAGACCCCCCCCCCCCCCCCATCTCACCTCTCTGCATCCCACAGCTAGAGAGTGACTAATGTGCGGCTAATTCACTGTCCATGGAGAAAGCGGAGTTACTGTGTTTCCCCGAAAATAAGACTGGGTCTTATATTAATTTTGGCTCCAAAAAAACGCATTAGGGCTTATTTTCGGGAAATGTCATTTTTTTTTTCATGTACAACAATCATCTCTCCCTTCCTCTCTTCCACCCCGATTCTTCCTCTCTCCTTTATCCCCCCCCCATGTGCAGCATCTTTCTTCCCCTCTCACCCATCCACTTGCGCAGCATCTTTCTATCCCTCCCTCACATCCCCCTGGGCAGCAGAACCCCCACCCACCCTCCCACCGTGAGACTGACATACCATACCTCCGAGGTCTCCAAAAACAGCAGTGGAGGCAGTGCTCTGAACGGGCTGCTTCGCAGCTTTCCCTGCTGGGCCTTCCCTCTGCTGCATCACTGATGATGCCATCAGTGATGCAGCAGAAGGAAGGCCCCAGCGGGGAAGACTGCAAAGCATCCTGTCCAAAGCGCTGCCACTGCTGCTGCTTTAGGAGGCCTCGGAGCAGAGGTATGTCAGGTCTCACCGGGCTGGGGGTTGCTGGCAAATCGGGCAGCACTAGTGTCAGGGATGGAGTCGGGGAGTGTCAGGGACATTCCTGGGGGGGGGGGCTTCGGTGGTCGATCTTAGCTAGGGTTTATTTTTGGGGTAGGGCTTATATTAGGAGCATCTTTAAAAATCATGCTAGGGATTATTTTTGGGACAGGTCTTATGTTTGGGGAAACACGGTACATTCCTGTAACAGGGATTTTCTGTGGACAACAGGATAAGTCAGTCACAGAAACTCTGAAGGCTTCAGCTAGCAAAACACCTGAATAGAGAGAGGGTGAGCACATGCCTATATAGGGTTACTCACAAATGATTAGCGGGGGTTCTCCAAAGCCTTATGCTGAGCTCTAAGTGAGCAAATCCGATCACAGGGGCTCATTGGACAATGACACCAATGTGTGACTGACTTATCCTTCTCTTCACTGAGATCATCCATTACAGGTAACTTCGCTTTCTGTGTTGTAACTCTATGGAAAGAATTGGTGATGCTTAATGTACAGTACTGCGCACATCTGGCAACATTATAGAAATGATAAGTAGAAGTAGTACTGGTGGTAATGCCTGTAACAGTTAATTAATATTTTGTAACTAATGTGTCCTAACTGTAAGATTTTACTACACTTTAGTAAACAGGCCCCAAGGACAAGAAGGCAAACTAGGTCAGCCATTTTGGAATTACAGTGGTACCTTGGTTTAAGAGCATAATTCGTTCCAGAAGCATGCTCTTAAACCAAAACACTCGTATATCAAAGCAACTTTCCCCATAGAAGATAATGGAAACTTGAACAATTCGTTCCACCAACCCCCCCCCCCCCCCCCCCCCCCCCCCCCCGAGGCTGGCGGCGCTGCTCCATCACCTTCTCCCCCCACTCTAACTGGCATCGCACCCCCTCTGAACTGGCATCACAACCCCCCCCTGCGAATGCCCTCCCGCAAGAACCGCAAAGCACCCCTGTGCTGAAAGCGGCATCCGCCCGCCCTTCCTTACCCCTTCTGCTCGTTGTAAGGGTGAATGCGAGCTCCCGCCTCTTGCCTGGGCTGGGCCTTGAGCATCTGCACATGCTCAAGGCCTTCTGGCTCTCGTTCTCTCGGAGATCTAGGAGGGCTGGGATTGGTAAGCAAGGAGTGAGCAGGGAGGAGGAAACATGCTATTTTTCAAATCTCAGATCAGTTCTGTTGTACAAAAATGTTTCTTCAAACTAGAAATGATTAGATCTCTCAAATCACTACTTAACCCAAATTCAATTAATATTCTTATCCATTCTTTAGTAATTTCAACTTTAGATTATTGTAATTCACTTTATCAGGGCATCACTCAAAAAGAGATCAGGAGACTACAGGTCATCCAGAACACTGCTATAAAAATCATTTTTTACGCTAAAAAATTTGACCATGTAACACCACTTCTCAGAAAAGCTCACTGGCTACCCATTTCACATAGGATTACTTTCAAAATACTACTTCATACTTTTAAAGTTCAATCTAATCACATTCCATCCTTTATAGATAGGCCGTTAATCCCATATGATCCACATAGAACTCTACGTTCTTCTCAACAAAACCTTTTAGCGGTCCCTTCAGTACGCCAACTGTTTTATGATACAACGCGGAAAATAATCTTCTTTGTGACCGCTCCCACGCTGTGGAATACATTACCTCTGACCTGGAGACAAGAAAAGAATCTCAATAATTTTAAATCTAATCTTAAAACATTTATTTTCAAAGATGCTTTTGAGATTTATACTTATTTTAAATTCAAAATCGCAGACATCAGGCCTTACATTAATGATTCATTTTGTGCCTTTTGTTTTTTTATCTCTCCTTTTTTTATTTTATGCAAAGTATCCTCCCCATTTGCCCATCTGTAGCGTGTTGTGTCTGTATGGTAATTGTGAATTTGTTCTCTTTATTTTATTTTTTAAAAATCTTTTTAAAACTTTGTGTTAATTGGAAACCGCTTTGACTATAAAAGCGGTATATTAAGATGTAAATAAACTTGAAACTTAAGGAGCAAACAGAGGTAAGAATCTGTGGAGAATGGAAAGAGAAACCAGGGAATGGCTAACAGGGAGAGTGGCCAGTAGAGGAAGCGGGAAATGCCTCTTGCAAACCTTTCGGATTTCTTTGTGCTTCTCGTGAATCATCCCATACAACGAGAGTCGTTCTTCATAAGGTAACGCCCCAAAGCGATTGCGCTTAGCCTTCCCTCGCATGCGTGCAGTCGCCATGGCCCCTCACGTCAAGCAGGCCCTACTGCTGCCTAGCTATGGCTATGGCTCTCTCTCTCTTCCCGATCCAAGCTAAGCGCACAAGTTCCACCGTTGCCTAGCAACGGCTCTGGCTCTCTCTCTTCCAGCTCCCTGTTGAGCGTGAGAGCTCCACACTGCTTAGCAACGTGTCCAGCTTTCTGACAGCTCCTTCCTGAATGTGCGCAGACAGAAGAGTGGCAGGTTATATACAGCGGTGAATGAGTGTTTGCTTGGCGAAGAGAGTTGTGTGAGGAGATTATTTTATTTAAAGGTGTGTGAAGTAGTTTGTGCATTTTGTGGTGACGTTTTTTTTTTTATTATTATTGCACCTGGTAGCAAAAAGCACCTTGTTGGTAACAGACCTAAAATTGGAAGGTTTTTGGGGTCTTTTTTTTACATTTGCCTAGTTGACATTACTGCAAATATTAAAACAAAGTACCTTATTGCTACAGACCTCACTTGCTACACTGGCACCTGCTGCCACGCTAATCAAGATTGGTTTAGAAGCTAGCTTGCCTCGGTTATAGAATATCCCTTGCCAGGCTGACAATGACTGATTGCAATAAAGGCTCCTATTGTTTTCCCTTGCAACACAACGGGCTGGTCTCAATTTTTTCTCAGTGCCTACATTGCAGCTTCACCCAGCTTCAGCAAAAAGAGGGCAAGGGTGAAATTTGTGCACTGGCTGTAGGAGTAATAGTGCATGGATTTAGGGTTCATAGACAAAATCGCGCGAGACAATGGCACGCAGACAACTGAGCGCAAGGTTGACGGTGCGCCGAAGAAAAGCACTATTTTAAAGGGTTCCGACGGGGGGGTGTTGGTGGGGAACCCCCCTATTTTACTTAACAGACATCGCGCTGGCATTGTGGGGGGTTTGGGGGGTTGTAACCCCCCTCATTATATTTGAAACCAAACTTTTTGCCTGTTTTTTAGGGAAAAAGTTCAGTTTTAAGTATAATGTGGGGGGTTACAACCCCTCAAACCCCCCACAATGCCAGCGCAATGTCTGTTAAGTAAAGTGTGGGGGGGGGGTTTCCCCCCACACCCCCCATCGGAGCCCTTTAAAATAGTGCTTTTCTTCGGCGCGCCGTCAACCTTGCGCTCAGTTGTCAGCGCGCCGCTGTCTCGCGCGATTTAGTCCCGTCACCGGATTTAGCCCCGACTGCTAGTAATGGTAAGGTTACCAGACGTCCGGATTTCCCTGGACATGTCCGGGGGTTCAGACAGCTTTTCAAAACCCAGCACTTGAGTCTACCACCCCTCAACCTCAAATTATGCCCTCTTCTTTTACCATTTTTCTTTCTCTGGAAAAGATTTTGTTCTACGTTAATACCTTTCAAGTATTTGAACGTATGAATCATATCTCCCCTGTACCCTCCTTTCCTCTAGTCTAGGGTGTACATATTCAGGGCTTCCAGTCTCTCACACACATATTCCAGTTGCTGGCTCCCTCTATTGTTCTTAACAAAACAGAAAAGCAATAATTCCAAATTCCACAATCAAAAATAACAAAATTCAAAACAAAAATGGATTGCAAATGGCAATTCAAACGTAAAATGTGTCCTCGATGTTTGACGTATTCAAAATGGATATTCAAAAAAATTAATACTAATAATATATCCAAAAAATCTATAAAAATTGAGTCATCTGTGGAGAGGAAGCAAGACCTCAGACTATGTCTTCATATTACATACCAGCCAATGGCCATTCAGCAATATATGTGTATTATTGTAGGTACTAAGCATTTTGGTCTCTGAAGAAGACATGACAAAACGGGCCCATCAGAATCAGTTCCTGCAATGATTTGTCTACCACTAAGACCAGTGGTGTTTGCACATTAACAATTAAATTAATAGATTGCAATTTTTCCACAGCATTTAAATGTATTGCTGATTTGCACACCTAGGGCTCCTTTTACAAAGGCGCGCTAACGGGGTTAACGCGCGTGATTTTTCATCACGCGCTAACCCCCGCGCTGGCCAAAAACTACCCTCTGCTCAAGAGGAGGCGGTAGCGGCTAGCATGCGTTAAACCGCTAGCGTGCCTTTGTAAAAGGAGCCCATAGTGGAAGTGGTGGAGGAAGACCAGTGATTAAACCCAGTCTAGATTGGCTGAACGGCCATTGGCTGGTATGTAATATGAAGACATGGTCTGAGGTCTTGTCTCCTCTCCACAGATGACTCAATCCTTTATTGATTTTTTGGATATATTATTATTTCGTTTTTTGAATATCCGTTTTGAATACGTCAAACATCGAGGACACATTTTATATTTGAATTGCCCTCTTGTTCTACCATGTAATTTTTCACATTATGCATGTATCATGTTGTAGGAATCATTTTGAAATTGTGGGCTCCTTTTACGAAGGTGCGCTAGCGTTTTTAGCGCATGCATCGAATTAGTGCGTGCTAGCCGAAAAACTACTGCCTGCTCAAGAGGAGGCGGTAGCAGCTAGCACGCGTGGCATTTTAGTGCACGCTATTCTGCGCGTTAAGGCCCTAACGCGCCTTCATAAAAGGAACCCTATGTGTTTCATTTTCATTAAGTGTGTCATTCTTCACAGCCAGGTAATTTATGTGCATAAACACATGCACATATGCAAATGAGAAACGATAGATGGACAATTGTGTACACATGACACTTTATTGTAAATACAGTAAGACCTTGGTTTGCGAGCATAATTCGTTCCAGAAGTATGCTTGTAATCCAAAGCACTTGTATATCAAAGCGAATTTCCCCACAGGAAATAATGGAAACTCAGACGATTCGTTCCACAACCCAAAAACTTTAATACAAAATACTGTATGTACTTGTATTGCAAGACCTCGCTCGTTTAGAACAGTCACTACACTCCTGCAGCATCAGAGAGGAAAGAACCATCAGCTCAGTGGTAATGTGACTCGTGTATACTGTACGTACTTGTATTGCAAGACAATGCTTGTATATCGTTAAAATTTAATAAAATGTTTTGCTTGTCTTGCAAAACAGTTGCAAACCAAGTTACTTGCAATCCAAGGTTTTACTGTACATAAAACCCTCTAAAAAACATTTATCATCATCTGTAGGGAAGTCAGCATCTCAGTCTTCAAGTGACCAGTACTGGAAAGACCAGTTCCTCCTTTAATTTTCAGGATAGAAAATAACAGATTACTGCATTACCATCTGCCAGTCATGCCATCTATTAATCAGATTAATCACACTGGGTATCAGTCATTCCAGGCATACCACTCACTAATCATTCCACATCAGACAAATTAGTCAAAAAATCAGATATATTTTATTTACACCCTTTTTATATCTATATATAGAAAGATATGTAAAACATAACATGAATGAATTTTCAACAAAAATACAAAAGGATCAATATAAGAATGTATTATTGCATAGACCTTTACAGTTAAAAGCCTTTTGTCCTTGCAGTACCAAAATAGTTACCTTTTAAAAATGTCTTTCAAATATGTTTTCATAAAATTATCTGGTTTACATAATAAATACTCTTTTTTATTCTTTTAATAAATCTGTTTCTACTATACTTTCTAAACATTTGTCATATTGTCCCTTATTTAGCTTTTTGTCTCAATTTTGTCTTTGTGCTCCATTATGAGGGGCCGCTGAAAAATTCTCAGCCCAACCAAGAAGAGAATGATGCGGAGCCATGAAACTTACAAGTTATTCCACATTTTTCTTGACACTTTTCGCCTCAATGATATGAAATGAAACAAAAAGTGTCAAGAAAAAGGTGGAACAACTTATAAGTTTCAGAGCTCCGCATCATTCTCTTCTTGGTTGGATTGAGAACTTTTCAGCGGCTCCTCCTATAGCAGGGTTAGGCAATTCCAGTCCTCGAGAGCTGGAGCCAAGTCAGGTTTTCAGGATATCCACAATAAATATGCAAGAGATAGATTTGCATCTCAAGGGAGGCAGTGCATGCAAATCCATCTCATACATATTCATTGTGGATATCCTGAAAACCTGACCTGCCTCCGGCTCTCAAGGACTGGAATTGCCCACCCCTGTCCTATAGTAAGGCCTGGAGTGCAGGAGCTGTAATGTGCTGTTCATAGGTGGTCTCAGATGGAGAACAGACTCCGCTATCATCAGGTGCTATATACGAGAATAACAGTAGACTAACACACACACAAATACACATACGCACACATGTTCCTGGCTCCTTTGTGATTATCTGCATATATCCTTACACAAACATTCCTAGGTTAATATCGAGACCAAGCGTTATCAATCAGAATTCTCAGAATGGTCACATGGAAATCAGCTACTGATTGGCCATGCAATTGGGTAAGAGTAGGTGTCATTTCTCAGCAAGCCCTCTTGTTGCCCAAATCCAACTGTCCCTCTTCCTCTCCCTCTATCCAAAGCACTGACTAGGAGTACCATATACCCTCCTTGACATAAACAAGCAAACATGAACCACCATTACATGGTATGCCCTTCAAACCCATGACATTAAGAAAGGAGGATGTAATGTTAATCTCCCTTAGGACAGATGCAACAGCCTCAAGGCAAGATAACACGCTTCATGGGAGAAGCAGGCAGCGTGTTGGCGGTAGTAAGGGCAGTGGCTGGTTCTTCTATTCTACCATGCAATTTTTCACCTGTGCATGTATGGAAACTCACACATGAACTATCTTGTTCGACGCATAATTTGTGATCCGCTGAGAGAAAAGGTACCAAAAGTGGGGTTACAAGTAATAAAGGCTATAATCGTTTGGAGGGCAATTTTCCATCTTTGAATTTTTTCACAACTTTGATGTTTTTCAGATTCTAAAGCAAGCTTGTCCAATCTTTTTCTAGTGGGGGCCACATTTTATATTTTGTAACATTCAGAGGGCCAAAACATGCATCGTTGCATTTTGCCATATGGTTCATCAAATACTGTAGTTGCAAAATACAAGTGTGTTGTCAGATAGTCTTTCACTCTCTCTCTTTCTCATCTACTTGCTCCCTCTCATGTACCTTCCCCCCAAGTTTTACCCAGTCTCTTTCCCCTCACCTGGATTCAGTTGAAGAATGGGCTTTGTGACTTGGCTCTCTGCAAGTCTCAGATGCATGGTGCTGGAAGTTCAGGTTGGTCTCATGAGACTTGAAACTACAAGACCAATTCAAATTTATGACACTGCTTGGCTCAAACTTACAGAGATCTGAGACATGGTGGGGAAGCAAGAATCTTGCTAGAGCACCCCTAATATTCTTTCCAGCACTGCCAAGACGTCAGAGCTGAAATCTTCCCAATGTAGAGCTGCAGGGGAAAGCAGGAAGAAAGATACTCTGTATCTACTGTCCCTGCTTCCCCCTGCAGCCCATTGGTCAGACATTTCTTAGCTAGCCAATAAGCTGTAAAGGAAGCAGAACCAGTAGTTTAGGAGACACCATTGGTCAGACATACCTTAGCCAACCAATAGGCCACAGAGAAAAGCAGGACAGAATGTTGGCTTCTCCTAAGGGTGGCAGATGCATGGAATAGTCTTCAGTAGTGTGGTGGAGATAAAGACTGTGTCTGAATTTAAAAAAGCATGGAACAAGCACCTGGGATCTCTTATGGAGAGCAGGAGATTGTGGATTCTGCAGATGGGAAGACTGAATGGGCCATTTGGCCTTTATCTGCCATCATGTTTCTAAGCTATTGGTCTCACCTAATCCTGCAACCTATTGGCTGGCTAAGGAATATTTGACCAATGGGCTAATAAGAAATAGAGAAAAGCTGCAATGTAGGTCAGACAAGCTTCCTGGCTTAGTGGATGAGGGATGGGCTGAAGAAAGAAAAACAGATATGAAGACTGGGAGAGGAACTGTGTGGGGTTCAAAGAGCAGGGGGCTGAAAAAGAGTTTCAGAAGAGAGAGGATCAGGTTGGAGGAATGGAAATGGCAAAAGAGGTGAAACTAGGAAGAAAAAAAAAAAATCAAGAAGCAAAGAAAAGATCATTTTCAGATTTTTGGAGGCATTGTTTGAATCTATCGGCTGCTTTCCACAATAATCACTAGGTAGGAATATATTACATTGCTAATTGAGCTGGGTCAGAATTGGGTATCTGTTCTTTTCTTCCAACCTTGCAGTCACAGAGATAAATAAGACATTTCATTAAATGGATAGAGAAAGGGAACAAGTTTGTGAAAGGATGGAATTCCATGAACTGGAAATCTCTCTTTTAAAACTTACTTTCTCTTGGCATCTCTGGCATTGAGAGGGTTATGGTCAAGAATTGAACTGAGGGGGAATGGAGAGTAGCATTGTTCCAATTCTTCATAAAAATGAAAAACATTATTCCCCATTATATCCCACAGGAGGTAGAAATGGACACTTGGTAAAACAACAAAGTCATCTCCCAGATCTCAACTTGTTTTCCTGAGCTGGATGCTTGTTACTTGGCCACTGGAGCAATGCAGGCAGCCCAAACATCTTGTCTTAGTATAAGTTCATGCTTCTGTGCCCTGGACTGCTGGAATATGTTTTCCCACTCAACATGTAGTTTCGGAGATTTCAAACTGTGATCCTTGCTGGGCTTCCAGAGCTTAGGGTGAACATATGGCAAAGAATCTCATGCAGACTTTACAGGCAGAGGGTGGTCATTGGTCTGGAATTTGTGAGTACCAGGGGAAGTGCTGCAGTGCAAAAGGGGATGGAGAAGTAAACCCAGTAAACAACAATGTGCCTGGAGCCAGGGAGAGGAGAGCAGGGAAACGATCAATAGGGCGCCACAAACTAAAGATGAGTTAAACCTACCAAGCAAAGGAAATCTCACCTGTAGAGGACAATGAGAAGTGGGTGAGCAACTGGTTAGGGATAAGTGCATTGGAGCTTGCTGGGGAGTGTAGGGAACTAGAAGTCTGGGTCAAGGGGGAAATGAGAAGCAGAACAGGCTAAAAAAGATTTAGGGAGTGGAGAAGGAAGAGAACTATTAAGAACATAAGAACTGCCACTGCTGGATAAGACCAGTGGTCCATCGTGCCCAGCAGTCCGCTCACGCGGCGGCCCTCTGGTTAAAACCAGCGCCCTAGCTGAGACTAACCCTACCTGCGTACGGTCCGGTTCAGCAGGAACTTGTCTTTGTCTTAAATCCCTGGAGGGTGTTTTCCCCTATGACAGCCTCCAGAAGAGCGTTCCAGTTTTCTACCACTCTCTGGGTGAAGAAGAACTTCCTTATGTTTGTACGGAATCTATCCCCTTTCAATTTTAGAGAGTGCCCTCTTGTTCTCCCCACCTTGGAGAGGGTGAACAACCTGTCCTTATCTACTAAGTCTATTCCCTTCAGTACCTTGAATGTTTCAAACATGTCCCCTCTCAGTCTCCTCTGTTCGAGGAAGAGGCCCAGTTTCTCTAATCTTTCGCTGCTCCCAAATGCAAAACATCAAGTGCAGAGGGAGTAGGGATGGAGGGCAAGAAGATGAGGAGGAGAAAGGAAGAAAAAGAAATTAGAGGAAAGTGAAAACAATTGAAGGCTAAACGTGTGGTGTGGATGATGGGCTGAGGGACTAGTTGGAGAAAAGTGCTGTAGATGGCCTGAATGGAGAGAGAGTCTGATGCTAACAAGCTGCAAGGGGGAGGAGAGTGTGGCAGGACCCTAGCTATTGATTTGTCAACATTACCTGCCCTGCTCTTGACATTTAAATACAGGCTGGTCATTCACTACCAGATGGATTTCGTTTTTCTTTGCTGGGTGAGGGAAAATTTGTTGTTTTGAGTTCAGCACTCACAATCATTTTCAAAGGTTGGCGGTTGGCTCATATGAATCTTGCTATAAGCACCACATGAATTACCAAGTTTTCGAGGGCCAGAAAAAGGGACATGGGGGGCCGGGATCCAGCCCCAGGGCCATAAGCTGAACAAGCCTGTTCTACAGCCTAAAAATGCCAGTACCTAAAATTATTTGTAGGATTATTTTTTATTGATGTATGTTTCTCATTGTTTCAAGACATATTTCATCCATACTGGAGGCAAAATTTTATAGGATTATGCAGCTGATATCCCTCTATCTGGTATAAATAATTCACATATCCCACTTTTGGCACCGTTCAGTTCAACGGGTCATATTTTTTAAGCTATGTGTGTGTGTCCTTCACAACTAAACTAAACTAAACTAAACCTTGGGTTTATATACCGCACCATCTCCACGAATGCGGAGCTCGGCACGGTTTACAGGAAGAAAGATGAGAGAGGAACTACAGTGGAGAGATTAAAGAGTTAGGTGTAAAGGGGGAAGGTGAGAGGCCTAAGAGGGGGGAAGTGTTACAGTTTTGAGAATAGCCAGGTTTTTAGGTATTTGCGGAAGAGTTGGAGGGAGCTTGAGGTTCGGAGAGGGGAGGTGAGGTTATTCCAGATCTCAGTGATTCTAAAGGGGAGGGATGACCCAAGTTTGCCTACATGGGAAATACCTTTTATGGAAGGGAAGGATAGTTTAAAAATTTGGGAGGATCTGGAGGAAGTAGGGGTTGGGGAGTTCCAGGATAGAGGGATAACGGCAGGAAGGATGCCATGTAGGATTTTGTAGGCCAGACACGCACATTTGAAGTGGATCCTGGGGATTACTGGGAGCCAATGGAGCTTAGACAGGAGTGGTGAGACGTGATCAAATTTGCTTTTTGCGAAAACAAGCTTAGCTGCGGCGTTCTGAATCCGCTGAAGTCTGTGGAGGCTTTTCTTGGTTAGGTTAGACCTTTGTGTCATCTCAGCCGCAGCAAATAAAACATATCACTGTCAACCCTAACCAAGCAAGAACTTTTAGCCTTCTGGGAACCAAAATACCTTTAAGGAATCAACCCTCACCCCCCACTCTAAAATCAAACCAAGAACAAAAGACCCCCTCCCAGATCTATTGCACAGTATTCTCCAATCTGAAAACAATGAAAACGAAAACAGACCTTAACAGTGGCGTAGTAAGGGGTGAGGCAGTTTGCCCCGGGTGCCGTCTTGGTGGGGGCACTGGCACCCATCCTCCTCTCTGCCCCCTGCCCCGCCACTACCACATGCGCGTGCCCCTTCCCTTCTCTCATGCCTCTTTAACGTTCATGGCGCAAGCCGCAACTCCAACCTGCTGCTCGCGCCAGCGTTGGCTCTTCCTCTATCATCACTTTCTGGACCCGCGCCTAGGACGTGACATCAGAGGCTGGCGTGAGCGGCAGGTTGGGGTTGCTGCTTGCTTGGAGAAGAGAAGGGGGGGCAGGTGCATGGCAGGAGGGGCAGGGAAGGAGCAGATGGGGGAAGGGTGCCACCACCCCGGGCGCCTCTCACCCTTGCTACGCCACTGGATCTTAAGCAGTACTAAGGGAATGTGTTGTCTAAACTGACATACTTCACAAGTGCTAAAAAAAGGAAACAAAATGTTAGGGGCTACTGGAAAAAGACTGAAGAACAAAGCTGAGAATATCATTATGCCTCTGTATAGGTAAACCACTTGGTTGGGCTGAGAACCTTTCAGCACCCTCTCGTAGTGTGAAGAGTTTCAGTCTCTGGTAATCAGAGCTGAGATTATGATGTCATAATGCCTCATTCCACCAATAAAGGCCAACTTCATCAGAGATATTATAATGGTTTGATTGTCCTATACTTGTAGTTCTCTTCTTATATCTGACATATAATATCTAAATCAAGATGTCTTACTATTTTAAGAGTGGTATTGCTAAAATTCTTAAGGTACCTAAAGAAATCCCGTAGACAATGGAGTAATCCACCAACAAACTATAATATATGATGTTATAATGTGCTCAGAGAAGGAATTTTTAACAAGGAACAACCATGAGATAACAAACTAATTGGTCACCTTATTTTCTAATGTTAGCACACTATTTTTTAAGGTACAGCGACAAATGCGCGCAGGACAATTGCGGCCAGTCAATTGCGCCCCTTGAAATCCCCCCTAAATACAGTATACATATGAATCTTCCCTGGACGATGATATGACGGACCTAATGTCCTGATTGGCTCATGCACCTCAGGCTCCTCCCAAGGGACGGGGCCTGAGGAGTCTGAGCATATCAGGATCTTCCAGATAGGGCTCCCATAATCATTATGTAAATCTTACCCTAACACTAAATATGAAGTGAATATTTTCAGTGTAACCCTCAAAAAGGCAAAATAGTATCCACATTGGGCTGCATTTGATGGGGTCACCATTCTGCATGCGTGCATTTGTCATGCGCGCAATTGTCAGGGTGCATTTGTTGGTGTGTACAGAAGTCAGGGCGCATTTGTCGGGTGCAATTGTCCTGCACGCATTTGATGGGTCACCATTTTTTAATGTGCCACCCATGCATAACAGTGTATCAAAAATATGAAAAATACAACTTATCTTATAGTAGACTTGTATAGTATATTATGTGACCTCAGCCCTGACACTGTTTATCTCTACAGGAATGTCCAGTTTGTTAAGTTGCTTCTTTGGCTCCCTGACGCAACAATTGAGAAACACGACCTTTGTCGAGGCTGAGTTCACATAATATACTATACAAGTCTACTACAAGATAAGTTGTACTTTAAAAATATTTTTGTTACACTGTTGATGCATGGGTGGCACGTTTTAAAAATTCCTTCTATGAGCACATTATAACACCATATACAGTATTATAATTTATTGATGTTTTACTCAAATGTCTGTGGGATTGCTTTAGGTATCTTTTGAAGTTTTTATCTCCTAGACGCTTTTTGAGTATTATACAAATTCCCCTCAATTTACCCCCCCCTCCCTTTTACAAAACGATTGCACGTTTTTTAGCGCCAAACATGGTGGTAACAGCCCCAACGCTCATAGTAATTCCTATGAGCGTCGGAGCTGTTACCGCCGTGGCCGGTGCTGCAAACTGCAATAGTTTTGTAAAAGGGTGTGTGTGGGAGGGGGGGGGGGTTAATTTTTAAAATTCTTAAGGTGCCAAATCTGTTTCTCTGTCTCCTTTTGAAAAATGCATATCGGATCATTCTGACAACATTAAATTAAATTTAAGTGATAGGCATTAATTTGCCATGGGGCTGGTGTTTGTTGCAGTGGAATGTGAATAACGAACTTTGGAGAGAGACTGTTATTATCACCTGAATTTGTTAATTTGTTGTTGTTGTTGTTGTCGGTGCTTTGTAGATAATCTGGCCAACACTTTTACCTGATAAACTGTGCAATACCACATGCATGAAATGGTACCACTGGATTTCAGTTCATCCTTAAGGCCATTGCAAGGAAAAGATCCAAATCCCCGCATTTGCACAAATGTACCTCGTATCTAGAACAAAGCCAAGCACCGCTGGAACACAACAACTGCACATATTAAAGCCTAATAATTCTATTATTGCATTGGTTCACAGTAGATTTTGCCTGTGTACTGCACACATATTCCATGTTATCATATAACCCTTTAGTTAGACCACCTAATAAAATATATTCTTAAAAAAAGATGCTAAACTCTATTTCAGATAATTGTAATCCAAGCAACACTATTAATATTTGGACAATGATATCTTTGGCTCATTTTGTGTTGACCTGATAAAGGGAGTGCAGCTGATACCTGCACCTTGTTGATTCAATTATATTTCTACATATTTTAATTGAACTCATAGGCAGCAGAACGCTGCTTGGATTGGGGGGCCCCAGAAGCTCTGCAGAATCCTATGGCATGGCCTCTCCCCAGCTCCCGACTCCCCACCCGCCTCCTCCCGGCGCTGTACTATTAAATCTTCAGGCAGTCACTGTGTAGCGTCAGCGAGCAGGCCTGCCCCCGGAAGTAGAATGAAGTGCTCCGGGACTGCGCAGCAGCTGCTGGAAGATTTAAAATTAGAACACCAAGAAGTGGATGGGAGGGCGGGCACCAATCTTTGGGGAGGCCATGGCCTCTGTGGCTTCCCCCGTTCCGACGCCTATGACTGAACTAGCATGCTAACCTTAGCATTTCAATCGCCTAAACCCAAAAGAGGCAATAATCAAGGTGATCAAGGGGCCTACAAGCTAAGGGTTTTTTTTATTGGGCTTAGTGTGTGCCCTTACATGGGCCTTTCCCATGCGCTAAGCCCAGTTTAGTGCAGTCACCAAAAAAGAGCTTTTTCCTGTTTGTTTGATTTCTGGCTCTGTACTAATGTTAGCATAAAATGCCTGTGCATTAAAAAAAAATCACCACGGCACATTTAGGGCTGGATTATTTTCCCTCTACCTTCTCTTTATATAGGTAAATATAAGTCATTATTTCTTTCATAAGTACTATAGTTGTGAGCCTGATGGGACAGAGGGGAAAATTCAAAGTACCTGATTAGATTTTTGGCCATTACTTAAGTCAATTTAACTGTTTTATAAACCGCCTCAAATCCTTGGGAGATTTAGCAGTATATATGACACCACATAAAATTAAATTAAAGTTCTGTAAACAGCACTTAAATTAGCAGGTGCTTAGAAAAAAAGGAGCCAGTCATGTAGCAATCTCGCTTAGGCGCCGTTTACAGAATTGTGCCTATTGTTGCCGGTCAAAAAACTTAGGCACTAGTAATGTAGGCCAGAGTTTTACTGGCCTACATTACAGGCTCCTAGGTTCTTTAGAGAAACGCGCCTAGCAACACCCTATCTCTGTCTCCGCCCCCAAACACGCCCACTTAGGCTCCTACCTTTTATAGAATTGGGTAGGTGCCTATTGGCCATTTAAAATTTTTTTTTTTCAATCACTCAGGGTTACCCTTCTCCTTCACTGCCAATTCCAGAATTTTTTCCTTTCATCTAGCTGCCCCCTATACCTGGAATAAATTACCCGAGTTTGTCCGTCAAGCCCCTTCCCTTGTTTAAAAGCAGACTGAAAACCCACCTTTTTGATATAGCTTTCAATCCTTAACCCTACTCCTCTGCCCTCCAACCCAGCCAGCTGATTAACCGTTCCCCTTAACTGTATCCATGACATCCTGTTTGTCCGTCTTGCCTGTTTAGATTGTAAGCTCTTTCGAGCAGGGACTGTTTTCTTACTCTTTGTGACTCTGTGCAGCGCTGCGTGTGTCTGGTAGCGCTACACAAATAATTAACAGTAGGAGGAGGAGTATTATAGTGGTTTGGGCAATTAAGCTACGAGCCTAACTTTATGTGTCTTTTATAGAATCTGGCCCTTATTACCTCCTATTTAGGAGGCACTAAGAGCTCTACATTATTGACATGCCAACCAGTTAGCGAGCTAGTAATGTCATAACACTATTTGGTAGCACATTCTCCATCCCTCTCCTCCCTTCCCTCCCAAAATATCATGCGCTTAGCACGCTCAGATGGCAACAATAAAGCAGAATTATTTAGTGCATCCCACAACACACCACTTTTGCTGCACTAGCTGTGCATTAGCACCTAACGCACTTTCTAGTGCAATAGGGACATCATTCTGGAACCAGTGGGTTATGCATCTCTGGTCATGAGATCCTGTGTAGAGAGCCTCATTTACATTTTTCTGCTCTGCCTCCCATCACTCTGGGCTGTCCTGTAATTCCTCAGTTTTTCACTCTACTTGAGAGATGGCAGTAGCTTGTCTGCTCTACAGACCTGGTCTGACTGTAGAGGGACCAGAATCTGACTTCTGCGTCTTCCAGGGCTCCTCACACAGGGTCCAAGTGCGCAAAGGCTATTCATGATAGTTGTTGTGACTCTTCTAAAAGCCAGGAAATAAACAACATTGTTTGCCTATGTGAAGGCCTGGAAGTGCTTTCAAGCCTGGTGTGCCTGGCAGAATGTGGATCTGGTTATGGTCCTGATCCCTGTGGTCCTAGAGTTCCTTCAAGAAGGGCTTAAAAAAGGGCTGGCTGTTGGCTCTTTCAAGGTTCAGATAGCAGGTTTGTCGTGCTTCAGACCTCAGGAACATAAAAGGGCATTGGTCTCTCACTCAGATGTGTCAAGTTTCAAGTTTCAAGTTTATTAGGATTTTATATACCGCCTATCAAGGTTATCTAAGCGGTTTTTACAATCAGATACTCAAGCATTTTCCCTATCTGTCCCGGTGGGCTCACAATCTATCTAACGTACCTGATGTTTGAAGGGAGCCCTGGGTTTCCATTTGCCAACTTGGTATCTGAATCTACTTGTTTTGTGGGCTCTTGCTGAGCTCCATATGAGCCTTTGGAGCAGGCATCACTGATGGACCAGACAGTTAAAACAGCATTTTTAGTGGCAGTCACTTCAGCAAGATGGGTATCTGAACTATAGGCTTTATCCTGCAGAGAACCTTTCCTTAGACTTTCGAAGGCTGGGGTGTTACTGCGAACAGTCCCTTCTTTCTTGCTGATAGTAGTCTCAAGCTTTCATGTCAACCAGGAAGTAAAGTTGCCTCCTTTCATGCTATTGGGGTTCAAAAAGAGTGACAAATTTCTGAGATTGCTGGATGTCCTCAGAGTGTTGCTGCATTATCTCAAAGCGACTAATGATTTTTGACTATCAGATCATCTATTTGTGCTGGCGGGTAGTTTGAACGCATCCATTTCGAGATCGATTCACATGGCCATTTCTTCAGCTTACATCGGGAGTGGAAAGTGACCTTCCGTATCTTTGAAGGCACATTCCACTAGGAGCATAGCTTGCTCCTGGGTAGAGTCTAGAGCAGTCTCGCAGAGACAGCAGGAAATTGAATAACAACGATTTTCACTGCCTATTTTCAACAACACCCTGCCCGGGATCTAAAAGTTAAGTCCTTGTTTAAAAACCATAAGTTCAAGAACTAAAAGTGATTTTGATTAACAACAATGCAGGAGGGGAGCATGAGCCAGTGAGGTTTATTCCCTTTCTAGTGTGCTTGTGAAACATATACAACACACGGGGATCTGAGGCTCAACCCCTTAGATAGTAACCAAAAAGGAATTAAGTTTATGAACTATTCATAGTAGATTTACACCTCTGAATAACTTGGACTAAGGAAATGGAAATTACATTTGAGAAGGGTATATTTTGAAATGAACATATGTTCTTTCTCATCCTGTATATGATTTTGCTGCTTTGATATATCCCACTTGTTCCAGAATTGTGTTCCTATTGCACTAGATTTGGTACCTCCCTGTTATGTCTTATCAAGGGCTGACCATCTACTTTGGTACGAACTGAGGAATTACAGGACAGCCTAGAATGATGAGAAGCAGAGCAGAAAAATGTAAATGAGGCTCTCTGCACAGTATTTTGCGATCAGAGATGCATAACCCACTGGTTCCAGAATGATGTTCCTATCGACTAGAAAGAAGATTATCGAGGTAAGTACCTAATCTTCCTTTAATAAAATGACCACTAAGTTTGAAATGATTGTTGCAGTTCTCTGGGTCGTGCCAAGTCTGGGTTTGAAAATGTGGGCAGCAATGAGTATGTGGCCACAATAATTATTGTCCCTTTTGATTTTAGCCACAAAAGTAGCCACGAGGGTTTCAAAATGAAATTCCTACTTATATTTTCCCTCTCCTGACCTAACCCACCACCCTTTTTTGTTGTGTTGACCCGGCCTACAGGTTCCTTTACCCACAGTGGATGGTAATTTCCAGTGGCATATCCTATGTGAGTGAACAGCTGTCTATCCTGTAAAAAAATACATTCTGAAAACTGTCCTCAGAGACGCTAATTCCATAAGCCTTTTAGGGCACAAAATAGAAGTTTACATGTGCAAATACGTGCTTTATAAATTCCCCATGGGTAAACGTCCATAAAAGAATGTTCTTTCAATTTGTTGGGGGCGGGTAATTTTCTAACAAAAAGACACCTATATCCAAGTAGCAGTAAACTGCCTAATGTAGGTCTATTTTATAAAGAACAAGGCAACACAGGTGCCTATCTGCCTTTGTAAAATAGGTTCCCAGATCCAGCCTCAATATCACACAAACGAAGATGCACATATTTACATGTTTGCACTCTACATACGTATCGGTGTGATTTATCACAACTCCATTTCCGCTCTAAGCACTGCCCTTGGTGATGCCCACATGAGCTTGCATTATCACATCTATTTATACAACACTGCAAGTTGCCACCAAATTTTATATAGGGCCTTTTCAGCACATAAAAACTTTTATAAAGGGATGCATTTTTTTTAGGTACCTTTTTGGAGTCTGTGCTATAAAGTAAAG
This sequence comes from Geotrypetes seraphini, assembly GCF_902459505.1. NCBI lineage: Eukaryota > Metazoa > Chordata > Amphibia > Gymnophiona > Dermophiidae > Geotrypetes > Geotrypetes seraphini. Next base: position 39,565,387 of record NC_047093.1, on the reverse strand, counting down.
TACTGTAGGTGCCTACCTTCTTTTATAGAATTCTACGACTTATATCTTAGGCCAGTGTCTCGCAAACTTTGCGAGCCGCAGCACACTAAACTGGCAGCCACAGTTCGAGGCTACCCGGAAGTGCACGGACATCGACATCTGCGGAGACCCTCCAGATAGGACCCTAAGCCGCCCGTGGGGGGTGCAGGAAAAAAAAGAGGCACGGAGGGGAGGAGAGATGCCAGGAAGTAGGAGAAGCACTGGCGGTGGCTGACTGCCTACAGGATGTGCCTCTCGCCGTGAGACAAAAAGATGGCTTAAATATTAGTGCTGATATATGTCACAGTCAAATGATTCAATAGGAGAACCAAATTTTTTTTAATGTATGCAGTTTCCATAAGGGAATTATATCCCTAAATCAAGAAGATCTTCAGATGACTGTGTGAATAGCATAATTCACTCATGGTAACATTTCTCACTGATCTCCCTTGAATCAACTATTTCTAAATGTTTTACTTTTATTCACTTAATTTAATGCTTCAAGTTAGTTAAGTACTGTACTTAATTTAGAACTTAGCTTGTAGTGCAGTGTGAAACCCCTTCTGACGCGTTTCGGCTCAATGAGGAATATTACCGTGAGTGAATTATGCTATTCACACGGTCATCTGAAGTTCTCCTTGATTTAGGGATATAATTCACTTATGGAAACTGCCTATGATGTTTTAAAAATTTGGTTCTCCTATTGAATCATTTGACTGTGATATATATCTTGCTGCGAGAGGCGCATCCCGTAAGCAGTCAGCCGGCGCTAGCACCTCTCCTCCCCAGCGTCTCGCAGCACCTGAAATCTCGGGCGGCACACTAGTTTGCGATACAGTCTTGGGCGCATTCACTTACACTAGCATTTCACTGTGTGTCTGATGAAGTTCCATGTGTGTGTCCACCTTCAAACTATGTACCATCGCGTTTATAGTGTGCAACTGGAATATTAGCATTTACATGTGCATATAAGCTGGTATTCTGAGCATTTGCACAAATTCTTGGTGCCCATTTTACAGAATTAATCTCTATAGTGCATCCTTTTATGTGGTATATGCTAGGCATTCCCAGAGGGCAGAGGTTGGGTGGAGTTGTGAGAAATACATGTATGCATATACTCAGTATAGGTGGACCTCAGTATAGGTATTACATCTCTATGCCTACTTTCCGGTTGGGTAGTTTTATAACAGCACATAGGCAAATATGTCACCATTATTAAATAAGTGTAACATACATACCTGTGTGCCTTCACAGCATGGCCATTCTTCAATAAGATTACCCTCCATGTGAACAGATAAGGAATACGGTACATACTTGAATATAAGCCGAGATTTTGGGGCAAAAAATAAAAGGCCCAAAAATGGGAGTCTTGGCTTATATTCAGGTCAACACACTTCGCCCCTGATGCAGGCCTCCAACGGGCCTGCCATAAGACCTGATGGTCCAGCGGTGGGCTGGGACAGGAGGGATTCCTCCTGCTTCCTGTCCCAGCCGACTGTTACAAATTTTACCTCCCTCACACCTCCCCTGCATACCTTTAAAATCCACGGTGGTCCAGCGGTGAACTGGAGCATGAACACTCTTTCCATGCTCCTGCCCTGTGCAGAGCTGCCAGTGAATGGCTGCCGTGAGTTCTCACAGGGCAGGACAGGGCACTTGAATATTAATCCCCCCCCTCCCCACCCCCCCCACCCCCGATTTATATTCGAGTCAACCTTTTTTCCTCCTTTTTGGGGATATAAAGTTGCCTCGATTTATATTCAGGTCAGCTTATATTCGAGTATATACGGTATATCCTCTGATAGCGATCCCAAGGCAGTCAGTGCATTTTTATATGCTGGCTGCTGAGATCTAATAAAAATGGATATTCTTCAGCATTATCCAGATAATGTCTGCTGCTGAATATCTGGAGAGACTGGACATTCAGTAGTTATCTGGACAGAACTTAGGAAAGCTTTTTGCTGTCTTAAGCTATCTGGAGCATTATCCAGGTACTGGTGCTGAATGTCACTTCTAACTGGATTGCCTCCAGCTTTGCCCATGGATTGTCTTGGATCTATCCGAATAGTGCCAAGATGGCGGACATATTTAATGACACTATCTGATTAATGCCACTGAATATCCTTCTCATTGGTCCATGCAGGAGCCACTCTTACCCAAATAAATGCCTTTGACTTATTGATGAAGAACAAAATGGCAATATTTTGAATATCTCAATCAGGAGCTGTATCAAAATATCTGTCTCTAACTCAAAGCTCCAAATGTAATCTTATCATCACTAGTAGTATCCAATATCTCACTATGAGGAGACCTCAGCCCCACCACTCCACTGCTGCAGATCATTCAGAAGCAGGAAGAATCACGTGGTGCCTTTCATCATTGGTCTCAACACGATTTTTGGGAGTCGGATGACAGATACAGCCCCGGGAGCCCCTTGACAAAGCGCTATGTGTGCGAAACATGTTGGGGCACAACTCCCGTTCTAAGGCTGAGCTAAGTGCTTTATATTAATATTTATCAATATAAGTATATTTTGTTATACTATTTCATACTATTTATACTCTATAAATGACCTAAACAACAAAGCTATATTTACATGTTGAGACCAAAGATGAAAGGCACCACGTGATTCTTCCCGCTTTTGAATGATCTACAGCGGTAGAGTGGTGGGGCTGAGGTCTCCTCATAGTGAGATATTGGATACTACTAGTGGTGATAAGATTACATTTGGAGCTTTGAGTTAGAGACAGATATTTTGACTTATTGATCCCATAATATTTTAACAGGGGCAATAAATCATGCAGTATGTGATTTACTCAGAGAGATTGAATCATTGCTTGATCTTCTAAAGGAGAAGTAGTCAAACACATTTAACCGAATGGCATAAAAACGATTCTGTAACCAAGTGCAACTTTTCTTTGAAATGGACATCATTAGCAGCCCCTGTTGATTCGCCTCAACACACATATGACCATGTGTTACATTTTGGCACCATATATTAGAAACTGGATTCAGGCACCGATTTTTTCCTGCCCAGGGATGCCGTATGGTATTTCATTCTTTGCAATGTACCATACGAGGACTTTTCTACAGGCACACTCCTGGTTTGCTGGTGAGAAGCATCTCCATTCTTGTGTAGGGAGGCGGATCTCCTTAGAGACCAATCTGCCTTGCTTTGAATGCTGGAAGCAGACTGAGATTGTTTGATATCCTGCTCTGACCTGCTAATTCTTCCCTTAGTCAGCTCTTCCTTGTTCTGATGTGGTAGCATGCCATTGACCCTTCCGTCACTTATAGCACTCAAGGTCCCATTAGAGAGCGAAGTTCTGGATGACCCATTTAGAGTTTCTGATGCTCTGTGTCTCTCAGATTCAGCAGGCTTCTTGGAGTCCTTCTTGAGAAAGCTGTTTCTAAAAATTTTAAGTTTCCCTTCACGTTGCCTTTCCAGTTCTGACGCTCTTGGGCTGCCATTGCCTCTGCTCTTGCTAGAGGTTCTTTGGTCACAATCACCATTCTTTCCTGATATCCCCTTGTCTTTACCAAAATTGTTAGAAGGCAAACTATTCCCTGAATGGACACTTCCATTTGAGTTCACTTTATTTCCACCACCTTTTGACCGAGCTGGTTCTTCTGATTTTGGTCGTGACACCATATTTATTAGAGATTTTGAAGTTCTTCTTTGAAGGGATGCATCCTCCTTTGGTTTACTATTTCTCTTTGTGTTCTTAGTCTTTTCTGTGGCTGCGTGATTATTGTTTTGACTTTCAATAAGGTCCACTGAAGTATCACCTTGCAAACTCCCACTGATCCTTTCAGTTGCTCGAACATCTTGATCCTTCGTAGCAGTTGCAGAGTTCAGCATAGGTTTAGATACTGGAGGTCCACTTTCTGCGTTGGCAGCACCAGTCATCAATGGAATGATGGATTCATTTGTATATCTAGGTCTACGCCCGGATTCCAGATACTCCACCAGTTCACCTGAGGCTCCCTGTGTCCTCTCCTTTGAACCAAAGGACCAGCGAAGGGGTATTGTCTTGGTGATTCCTTGCTTAGTTTTTGACCCAGTTGTGGCTTTAAGGCTAACACTTCTCCCTTGGATACCACGCACAAATGGCCTTGACTCAAAGCCTCCTGCAAGAAAAATATGAGAATATTTGTACTGCACATATTATGATTATATCATATTTATGCTTAGAAATATTAATGTGTGCTATTGCTTTAGAATGTGTTAATATGGTTAATGCATGTTACTGTATTTTATAACAAGTCCCTTTTTATGCAACAAGGCCGTGTGGCTAGCGTGAGCAAACAGGCTACTGCAGAAATGTGTTAAAGCTTTTTGTGGTAGTTTTTCTGTTTGTATGCGTTAATCGGGGCGTTACCAATTAGTAAATCTATTACATTTGAACTACCCCCTCACCTCTTCCCACTCCTCCCCTCACCACACATGCCCCCCCCCACATCACCTTCCCTTACAACCGGGTCTTCTCTCCTGCTGATGTCACTTCCAGGTGCCACACATAGGAAGTGACATCAGAGGAAGAGTCAACGGGGTTGTGAAGAGCACGTTGATGTTCTTGTTGCTCGTGGCAGTGAACAACTAGAGGTACGGGGAAGGGAAGAGGTGGGAGGAATGGAGACAAGGGGAGGGGCGCCCTCACCCTTGTTACGCCACTGGTATAGACATATGAAACATTGTAAAAGTTCAAGTGTCATTCAACAAGCAAGACAGGATCTCTTTTACCTTTTTCCGCACTGGGCTCGCAGTCACTGAAAACTGGCGAATTGGGCGTTTTAGGCAGGACGGGGCCATTTGCAGAGCACCTGGACACAAAGCTTTCTCTATTGTTCCCACTGAGTCTCACAAGCCAGTGATCAGATAAGGATGAGCTGGTGGATCCTGAAAGAAAGTAACAGTAGATAAGGGAAGGGACCCTTCTTGCCACCTTTACTAATATTTATCAAAGAGTAGGGGACACTCGAAGTTACAGGGAGACACTTTTAAAACCAATAGGAGCAAATATTTTTTCACTCAGAGAATAGTTAAGCTTTGAACATATTACCAGAGGATGTGGTAAGAGTGGTTAATGTAGCTGGTTTTAAAAAAGGTTTGGATAAGTTGCTGGAGGAAAAGTCCATAGTCTGCTGTTGAAACAAACAGGGAGGAAGCCACTACTTGCCCTGTATTAATAGCATGGAATGTTGCTATTATTTGGGTTTTTGCCAGGCACTTGTAACCTGGATTGGCCACCTTGAAAACAGAATACTGGGCTAGATAGAACATTGGTCTGACCCAATAATTCTGTTCTTATGTTCTTACCACCACTGCTGTACACTTTGATGTATAGACTAGAGAATGACCATAGGGAAAAAATCTGTCCCCGCCACTGCCCCGTCACCGGACCACCGTCCCCTTCACTGCCGTCCCCTTCACCGCCCCATCCCCGCCGTCCCCTTCACCGCCCCCATCCCCGCAGCATCCACCCTTCCCTCTTGCCACCTCACCACCCTTTAGTGGCCCGAGAATCTCCCTCCCTCCCCCTTACCTTCACGGCATAAAGAAACTTAAGGGAGGGAAGGTGCGCAGTCCCTTCCCTCCCTCCCTCCCTCTGGTCAAATCTATCTCCCTCCCTCCCCCTTACCTTCTCGGCGCTTTAGAAAAGAAACTGATGCCAGCGAAGCCTGGCTGTGCTGCCCTACGTGTGTGTGGGCGGAAGCTTCTCTTCTGACAATTGTCATTTTATAAACACAAATAAAACAGAGCAAGGTTCAACAAAAACCATCTCCCCTCCCTTTCACAAATATCCCCTTCACTATTGTGAAAACTGAACAAACCAAATTACTACAGAATGCTACATAGAAAAATCAAGATAACAGAATACTTTAGTCACACATGGCAAGAATAATGTTAGGGGAGTGCAACTAGGGCAACTGCCCCCTGGTCAGAGAGAGAGCCCTAAGCCAGCTGGAAGCTAAAGAAGCACAGCCTGGATTTTGCAGTCCCCAGTTATGTCTAATACCAGCTCTAGCAGGATACATATTTCAAATCTGAAATATTCTAATCACAAAATATAAAATAAATTTATTTTTTTTTCTTTTTGTAATTTTATTCTTCAAATCACATTGGTCTCAGGCTTTGTTTTTAGGTTCCTTCTGTCTTCATCGTGGCATGGCTGGCTCCTGAAGGTAAAATAGGCGCAAGAGTTGCTGGGGAGAAGATACCGAGTCTGACACGGGCGCAATTTTTTTTACCACAGGAGTAAGACTTTTCACTGCTTCCATAGGGCGGTAAAAGGTCTTGTCCCCATTCCTGCGGTAAACCAGCTGCAAATGTCTCCATTCCTGCGGATTTATTGCGGTGACCTGCGGTTTACAGCGGTAAAGGGTCCCCGTGTCATTCTCTAGTATAGACATTTAAGGAGCAATTCTATAACTGGGCTCCACAATTTAGGCACCCACTTTACATGGGCTGTGAGCCTATCCTGTAAAAACACTTAGGCCCAAAGAGCATTCAGTGCAGCTCCCTGCACTAATAACTGCTATTGCGGTTTAGTAAAAGGGGGGGTTATTTATTTATTTAATTCGTTTTATATCAAGTTGTCCTCAAACAGCTCAGAACGGGTTACAGGTTAACATACATAATTTCACTACATGTTTACAATACAAGATTTTATCCTAACTTGACACATACCAGGGGTCTAATATTAATATATATAATATATGATTTTACTGGTGACAATTTGCCATATTGCAATACCATTAAGTTCTATGCAGTTTAAAAAAAAAATAAAAGAAACTGCACATGTACGTCTTAGTTCTGTTCTGATGGACTCCCAGACAGAAAAAGAAGCGGACCCGAAATGGTAGGCAACTAAAATCTTTTATTCAAATCATCCAAGAAAAATGTCCTTAAAAGTACCGAACGTGGGCCACGTTTAGCCCAAACAAGGGGTGTATCATGGGTATCTTTTATCACCGTTTGCGATCCGCTTCCTTTTCTGTCCGCATTTCTGTGGATTTATGAGGCCTCTAGTTTTGACTCCAATGGACCTCCAGCCAGTTGGGTTTTCAGGATGTCCGCAACAGGTATGATTGATCTGAATATGCTGCCTCCATTGCATGAAAATTTACCTCAGGGGTGTCCAACCTTTTGGCTTCCCTGGGCCACATTGGCCAAAAAAATGTTTTTGGGGCGCGCAAACGCTGCAGCAAGACAGAGGAGGGAGCCCACAAGATGGTAAACATCCGGGGGCAGCAGAGGAAAACACTGCATCGCCCTCAACCAGGGCCACACAAAATACTCCTTGGGCCGCAGGTTGGACACCCCTGATTTACCTCATGCATATTCAATATAGAAATCCTGAGCTGGGGGGGGGGGGAGGCGCGTGAGAAATGAAGCACTGTGCCTGGGAAGCCCAGACGCAGAACAAGCATACTGGGCTAATAAATTATTTAAATGGCTGTTGCCTTTTTCACAACTGCAGCGCCTCTTTCACAGCAAACCCTTATTACAAAGACACGCAGAAAAAAAACACTTGAATAAAAGCAATGCACAAGTGAATACTGGATGAAGCATAGGTCTTGGTGTTATAAAAGATATTTTATAAAGAGATGTTTGGTATGAAAGAGCACCCTGCTCTATTGTACTCATTCGTAATCACAACCTCTCATGGAGCTGCTGGCAGACCAGGTAGGAATGGTGTTTCTTTTCTGGTAAAAAAGGATGTAGGCCCCCCGCGTGATAATATCCTCCTCTTGGACCAGTTCCACATTGCTGTCATCATAGCTGTACCAGCGGGCGTCCAGGGAGTTGTGGCAGTATGCTGGAAACAGAAGGAAGACATGGGTTTGCAAAAGCCAGGAGCTGCTCACTGTACAACACATTCTATACAAATCAGTGTCCTGTGAGATGTTTATAAGGCAGGTGGAATTACCAGTGTTGAGTTAAAGATGTTCCTCTCCTTATTGGCAGCTCCAAGGAGAACCAGATACTCGGATTGATACTGTCGTCCTCTACACCAGGGATTCTCAACCCAGACCTCAGGATGCACTTAGCCCGCCAAGGAGAGTGTGGTGTAGTGGTTAAAGCTACAGCCTCAGCACCCTGAGGTTGTGGATTCAAACCCACGTTGCTCCTTGTGACCCTGGGTAAGTCACTTAATCTCCCCATTGTCCTAGGTACATTGGATAAATTGTGAGCCCACTGGGACAGACAGGGAAAATGCTTGAATACCTGAATAAATTCATGTAAAGCATTCTGAGCACCCCTAGGCAAATGGCATCGAAAATTGAATAAATAAATAGCATGAAAAGTTTCAGCCTCTGATAACCAGAGCTGGTATTGTGACATCATAATGCCTCCTTCCACAAATGCCTAAGAACCAACCTCACCAGTGATGTCACAATGGCCTGATTGTCCTTTACTTGGCTCACTTTTACTACATTTTGATTTCTAGAGTGGCACAGTTAAAGCTACAGCCTCAGCACCCTGAGGTTGTGGATTCAAGACTCTGCTTCACCCCTTCCTCATGTACCTTCCCTAAATGTTATCCCCATCTTTATTTTTATATTGTAACTTCTTGCCCATTTCTTTCCCATATGTTTCTTGTATTGTCATATTTGTCATAAGTTCAGTCAACAATCTTCAATGTATTACTTTGTTATATTGTAATTTTTATTATGTACATCGCTTTGAATTAAGATAAAGCGATTAATCAAAACTGAATAAACTTGGAACTTGGAACTTGAACTTGTGACCCTGGGTAAGTCACTTAATCTCCCCATTGTCCTAGGTACATTGGATAAATTGTGAGCCCACTGGGACAGACAGGGAAAATGCTTGAGTACCTGAATAAATTCATGTAAACCATTCTGAACTCTCTTGGGAGAACAGTATGGAAAATAAATAAATAATAATACCAACAATAATAATAATAATAATAATAATTTATTTATTATATACCGCTATACCGTGAAGTATGCACCAGAGCTGCCATTAGCAGCCAAAGTGCACCTGAGTGAATTAAGAGCTACTATTGATGCATCTAAGGTAGGCAATGTCTTCAGCCAGAGGAGCTAGGCATCCTCATCAATCATGAAAGCAGAGGGGTCCTGAGCCAAAAGTGAGAGAGCCCAGGCCCCTGAGCCCCCCCCCCTCCACCCCGGCTATGACACTGGTTATAACAGTATAATATGAAGGTCAATAGAGGTATTTGGGAGTAACTCAGGTCATAAAAAGGTCTCATCAGGCTTTCCTGAAGATTTAGGACTATAGAGATATGGGGCTAGATTAGAAATAGGCATACATAAGGTTACCATATTTGTGTGGACAAAAGAGAAGGCACATGGTCTCACCCTACCACATCAAAACCAGCATGCCCCCAACACACAGTGGACAGTCACCTTGCCCTGCCTCCTACACAGCCACCAACTGTGTTGTTCACTCTCTCTCCCCACTGGAGGAGAAAAAGAGTGAATGGCTGCTTATTGGGATGCTTCCTCCCCTTGTGCCTGCCTAGAGAACTGACTGCTCTTGGGAACCACAGGAGTAGAGAAAGCACGGGGATAAATTTCTCCCCGTCCCCGCGGGAATTCATTTTCCCGTCCCGTCCCAGCGAGTTCTTTACCTGTCCCTGCCCCATTTCCTGCAAGCTCCGTCCTCATCTGCACAAGCCTCAAACCCTTTAAAATCATAAGTAGCAACATTCTAGAACTCAGACTGTGATGTCATAATGCCTCATTCCACCAATGCCTAAGCTCCGTCCTCATCTGCACAAGCCTCAAACTCTTTAAAATCATAAGTAGCAACATTCTAGAGCTCAGACTGTGATGTCATAATGCCTCATTCCACCAATGCCTAAGCTCTGTCCTCATCTGCACAAGCCTCAAACCCTTTAAAATCCTAAGTGTTCGAGGCTTGTGTGATTAAGGCAGAGCTTACAGGAATGGGGCAGGGACAGTGACAAAACTTGCGGGGACGGGGAAATTGAGTTCCTGTAGGGACGGGGAAAATTTTGTCCCTGTGTCATTCTCTACACAGGAGGCTTTAGATAATGAGCTACTAGGCAGAAACAAGAGAAGGAAGCAGACCAATATATACCTGTTCACTCCCTCCTTTTCTTGGAGTGTGATTTCAGCAGGGAAGAGGGAGAGAGTGTGAACAGCGCAGCTTCTGTGTGTGACAGTATGTCTGCCTGGGGTTGAACTCTGTCTGGGGACTTACCAGCACAGCTATCGGCCACAGTGGTGAGCAGACACATCTCCAATTTCTGGTCTAGCATCTGCTCCCTCTTCCTCTCCTCCCAGTCTTCGTAGCCTTTCATCTCCCTGTCCCTTCTCTCTTCCCTCTTGCGCGTTCCTCCATGATCCAACATTATTCCTCTCTTCCCTCACTCCCATTGTCTGACATTACTCCCTTCTGCTTCTAGATTCAACATCTTCCTTTTTCGCCCCTCTCCATCTCCTATGTATCTCTTCTTTCCTCCCATGTCCAATATCTCTCTCTCTTTCCCTCCCTTGTGCCCTAGGTCTAACATCTCTCTTTCCACTTCCCTTGTGCACTGTCTCTCCCTTCCTCTCCTCCATCATCTTATCCAATATCTCTCCCCCTCCCCATGTCTAACATTTTCTCCCTCTCTATGCAGCATCTATCCCTCCCCTCCAGCCCACTGCTGTCTCTCCCTTTCTCCCCAGCTCCCTTCTTCACCCCAGGTCCAGCATCTCTCCTTCTCTCCCTCATTGTTCAATTCCTACAACTCTATTCTTGCTCTTCAGTGGGTCAGCAACAGCCTGCAGCAATTCTCACAGGCTCTCTGCCGCTAATCCAGAAGCCTCCACTCTGCCGCAAAAAAACAGAAAATTGCCAGAGGGGGGTGGGACACAATAGAAGGGTGGCTTCCGGATTAGCGGAAGGGAGCCTGTGAGAATCGCTGCTGGCTGCTGCTGATCCACTGAAGAGATCTCTGAGGGAGCATGAGTTTCGGCCACAACTGGCAGAAACCTAAACAAGTGGTATAAAATCACCAGAACCACCCAGATGCCCGACAGTTGCTGGAAAGGAGGACATGTCCAGAGAAACCTGGATGAATGGTAACCCTAGGCATGCACCTAGGATACCAGATTTTGAAGGTGCCAAAAATCTAGGACTCTCAACTCTTAGGTCTCTGAGGTTCTTAAGTGCGTTATAGAAGTTTATGAACTTGAGGATATAGTGAAATTGATACTAACTTGTAGATGAGCATTTCAGAACAAGGGTCTCAGGCTTCCAGATGCTGCCTGATGTAACAGACATTCTGGTTGCTCAACCAAGAATACAGAGCGGGCAGTAGGAAAGCACTTGCAAATTATTTCAAAGTGGTAACATCAGGAAAAAAAAAAAAAATACCCAACACTATCTGACAGACCATTTTAGGTCACTGGCTGAGGTCTCCCTCACAGAGATTGTGCTTTTGGGGACATCAGATCACAAAACTGTGAGTTGGCGATGATTAAAAATTTCATGTTGAGGTCATTCTGGAGAAACCTTGACTACAACTAACTCACCTGTGTAATGTCCTCCTTGCATGCTTCCATGATGATTGCAAACAGCATAGAGATCATACAGAACATCTGGTTGGCAGTGCTCAGGGTGGTATGGCGGCTGTTTCCACGAAGCCCATTGGTTTTGCGTGTTTTTGCTACCCTGAGTCCTTTTGACCACATGGGGAGCCATGTCCAGTCCAGTAAGGGGGAATTTAACCAGCGTGGAAAGTTTATTTCTCCGCTCGCCCACCTGCCGAAACCTCTTCAGATGGATGATAAGGATGTCTGGCAAAGTCCACAAGTTCAGCTTCACCATGCCTTGCTGAAGCACTTTGCAGTGGGGGCATTTCCAGGCATCATCTGGGGCAAGCTGAGACAAAAGGAAAAGAATAAAATCTTATCACCAGGGGTGGAGGGGTGGAGAAAAATTACACTTTCCACTGTAATGCGGGGGGTTCCCCCCTCCCGATCCCCCCCAATGACAGCGTCAACACTTCTAAGTAAACTGGGGGGGGGGGTTTCTACCCCCACACACCCCCTCGGAGTGCATTAAATTTAACTTTTAATCTGGTGCGCTGATGTCCTGCGCGCATCTGTCAGAGTTCCTTTGTACGCGTGCGATTGTCCCGTGCACTTTTATCTATGTAACATATATATATATATACCATTTACATAAATTATAGTAGTTTTGAGGGGAAAATAAGATCTCAAAAGCGTGCTTCTCGAATGCATGTATCAAAGGAGTGTCTTATGCATGCTTATTGAAAGCCGACACTTGCACCTCCCCTCCCTTCCCCTTCATTCAAATGCGTTTGCTCGTAGTTCTCCGTTCCTCACATGACATGTGCATATAGTGTGCTCCTATAAGGCATGCACACAATACAGCGTAGCTTTTCCCGGCACATGTATGCCTCTTGCTGTGGTCTGTTCTGTGCATGTGCCAATCACTATCCCCAGTGACTCGTGTAAATTTGGTGACCCTCCACGAACCTGAGTTTTATGTGTGTTTTTTCGAGAATGACTCATCTTTTTGAAATCGTTACGTTTATGGCCACGATAGAAGCCTGTCGGATTTTACTGCCAATATTAGAGAATCTATCCCTGTGACAAACTGAACACCCTCCCCACCCCCAAGGGCCAAGAATGCTCCTTCAGCGCTATCTCAAGCTCCAGCCCATCCAGGAAGCCAAGTTGACCTGCAAATTGAACCAGGCTGGCCAAATACTCACTTTCATTTTGTTTAAAATATGTACTTACTAGTCTTTAAGCCCATTACATTAACAGGTGCTAGAATAGATGTGTCTGTCTGTCTTTCTTTCTGTCTCTCTGTCTCCTTGGCTGCTTTATGTCTGTCTGTCTTTCTGTCTCGCTTTCTCCTTGGCCGCTATCTACCTGTCTTTCTTTTTTTCTTTGACTCTCTCTCTTTTGCCGCTGTCTGTCTGTCGGTCTTTCTGTCTGTCTCTCTGGCCCCCTGTCTGTCTGTAATTCTTTCTGTATGTGTTTTTCGCTGGACTCCTGTCTGTCTGTCTTTCTTTCTTTCTTTCTCACTCCTTGGCCGCTGTCTGTCTGTCTCACTGGCCCCCTATCTGTTTGTCATTCTTTCTGTCTGTCTCTCTCCCTGGTCCCCTGCCTATCTCTCTCTGGTCCCCTGAGCAAACCAAGATTGCTGCCTGCCCCCCAGCACACCCCTCTTCCCAAAGCAGCCCCTTTTCCCTCTCCCCCTCCACTTCCCTGTGCAGCAGTAGCAGCTGGACGCCTCGCAGCATCTCGAAGGACACCCTCCTGCCGTTGCTCTCACCGCCGCACGCACTGCAAGCTGCCACGCGCCGCAAATCAAACACAGCTACGGAGTCACAAATCACGCTGTCAGGGATCACGGCGTTGTAAGTGTGCATATGCGCGTAGGGTTTTATTATAGAGGATAAATTTGGTTGGGGGGAGCAGGGCAGATAAGGCATGCATCTTTTATTGTGAAATTGCAGGCAAATGTATTTCTCCTTCTGTTAGTGTCTAATAAATGTGCAGTGCCAGACCTGCTCTTCCTTGGTATACAGCTGGAAACACTCATCCAAGGTACAGATGTGCTGCTGCTGGTGTGCCTGCTGTTGCAGCCCCACGCTCTCGGCATCCTGCACCACCTCCTCCTGGATATTTCCGAACAAGCTGCCAAAGGAGAAAAGGAGATTTGAAACAATGAGGACCCAACCACTCTTGTGTATGAATTCTGCCATCTCTAGCATACAGGAAGGAATTGCAAGGTTTAAAGCATGGACCCCACAGACCCCCACGGATCTTAACCGCAAGCCCTCAAAGATCTGCTCACCTCGGAGGCGAGCGGGATCCGTGAGGGCTGCAGGAGTTAAAACGAGGATCTCTGCGGACCCCATGTCATGGCCGCTTTCCTTTTAAGGCCGTGTGCTTTAGCTCCGCGGGATCCATACGGCCTCCAGGTAGACTGGGACACTGGGGTGCAGAAAAGCTGGGCACGACAAAAGGGAGAACTAGAGAGAGACTGCAGTGTTCGTTACCAGCAATCCCAACCATCAACAGAAAAGAAGCCAGCAAAGGTAGAAGTTAGAAAGAGGATCTCGCGGACCCCACAGAACTAAAAGTGCATGGCCTTAAAAAGAAAGTGGCCATGGGATGGGGTCCGCAGGGATCCTCATTTTTTAACTCTTGTGGACTTCATGGATCCCGTTCATGCTACAGATCCTTCTTTTAATTCTTGTGCATCTCGCGGATCTCATCGGAAGGGGTAGGATGAGGATACATAGGGTGAACGGGATCCGTGAGGTTTAAAACGAGGATCCCATGCCACAGCCACTTTCTTTTTAAGGCCATGTGGTAGAGATCTGTGTGGGGTCCGTGGGCTCCTCGTTTTACCCTGTGAGTCTGCAGCGCGACTCCTAAGGCTGAACTTTGGCAAAAGATACTTGACGCGACCTTTGCAGCGGTTAAAACCGAGGTCAGCAAATTTTTAAGGGTGTGCAGTTAAGATCCACGGGGTCCGCGTTTTACCCACTCCCGGTTTACATTCCCTTCTGCCAAAATGACTTGGGCTCTGAATCAAAGCAGTAGTAGGTAACAGGATTCTGTTTACGCCTCAGTTTGTTTGCAGAAACTCTGGCAAAACCTGAAATAGGGTAGGAAATTCCTGGTAATAAAAGCCGTGCCCCTCCCCATCCCCACTCCACAATGAAGTTAACTACTTACGTACTGTGCACAATATTTTTGGCCCAGGAGCTGGGCAGAGTCTGTTGGAAAGTAAGCATCTTAGTCTTTCATTTTAAACTCACCGTTCTTTGGTCTTTGGATCCCACTCTACTATGAGTTTCACGTGGGCAAGCCCCCCAAGTCCACTGAACTGTAATGCTCTAGTAGAAAAAAAAAAATCAGCGTGATTAATCGGAGGTGATTAGACTTTTATTCAGACCTTTCCCATTTATATGCTTATTTTTCTTTTATTTGTGAATAACTGAACATGCTGGGGGCAGAACACAGGTAATGTCTTCTCTCAGCAGTTAACATTAAAACATTCATTATACAAGGCAGGGCATGAAATCACCTAGATCAGTGGTTCCCAACCCTGTCCTGGAGGAACACCAGGCCAATTGGGTTTTCAGGCTAGCCCTAATGAATATGCATGAAGCAAATTTGCATGCCTATCACTTCCATCATATGCAAATCTCTCTCATGCATATTCATTAGGGCTAGCCTGAAAACCCGATTGGCCTGGTGTTCCTCCAGGACAGGGTTGGGAATCACTGACCTAGATGACCCAAAAAATAATTCAACTCCCCCAAAATAAAACCCAGAGCCAGTATAGTTCTTTCAATTGCAGCCACCAAATTCCTGAATAGCAGCAAGAAAAGCTTTCAAGCATTTAAGAACCTTAAATAATTCTCTTCACATAAAGGCTTCGGCAAGCAACTTCACAATGACGGGTGGCACCCACCCAAAAGATCTTAACGTGTTGAGAAAAGTGAGATCCTGTTTCCACCAACAACATTTTGCTGTCCTTCTACAATCGATCATTCTTTCCAGACTGGACTATTGTAACTCCATCTATCTAAGCCAGTAGTCTCAAACTTGCGGCCCGCCAGGTCCTATTTTGAGGCCCTCAGTATGCTTATCATAATCACAAAAGTAAAATATTGATCATCTGTCTCTTTAGCTATAAATGACAATAATATTATTAAGACTTAGTCAAAAGGAAAGATTTATAAACTATAAAGAGTTTTGCCTCATGCAAAATTGTCATTTCTTTAATAAGACTTTAACTATTTTTTTCTGAGGCCCTCCAAGTACCTACAAATCCAAAACGTGGCCCTGCAAAGGGTTTGAGTTTGAGACCGCTGATCTAAGCCTAACCAAGAAAAGTCTTCAAAGACTTCAGCAGATCCAGAACACTGCGGCTAGGTTGATCTTCTCAAAAAGTAAATTTGATCATGTTTCCCCCGCTTCTGTCAAAACTTCACTGGCTTCCAGTAATTTCTAGGGTTCACTTTAAATGTGCCTGCCTAACATTCAAGATCCTACATGGCACTCTTCCTCCCTTAATTCCATGATCTTGGAATTCTTCAAGACCTGACACTACCAGATCCACCCAAAAACTTAAACTATCTTTCCTCTCGGGAAAATTGGGGAAATCTCTTTTCTTTAAATTCACTGAGCTTTGGAATAACCTTCCTGCCCTGCTGCAGAATCTGGGCTCCCTCCAATTATTCCGTAAGCATCTGAAAACTTGGGGGTCCTTTTATCAAGGCGCGGTAGGGGTTTAACACATGGAATACCGCGCGTTAAGCTGCCTGCCGTGCTAGTCGCTAACGCCTCCATTGACGAGGCGTTAGTTTTTTGGCTTGCCGCGGGGGTTAGCGCGTGATTAAATGTCCAACGCGCTAACCCCACTAGCGCACCTTGATAAAAGGAGCCCTTGGTTATTCTCAAAAATGTAAATCTCTTTACCCTCTTTATAATCACTATTTCTTATTATGTTTTCCCTTCCTTATTTTAAAGTTCCTGTAAACCTAATGTGACCATTTATTTTTTTCATCAAAACGGGGCATCTATTATTTGTCAGTCCCACCCCAATCCTGCCCCCAATTTCTTCCATTCATTTTTCATGTACAAATAATATCTTATTAATTCATAATGGTAACCATAAAATTAAAACCCCCCACAAACCACACTATATGCCAGTGGTCTCAAACGCAAAGCCTTAGTGGGGCCACATTTTAGATTTGTAGGTACTTGGAGAGCCGCAGAAAAAATAGTTAATGTCTTATTAAAGAAATGACAACTTTGCATAAGGCAGGGGTAGGGAACTTCGGTCCTCGAGAGCCGTATTCCAGTCGGGTTTTCAGGATTTCCCCAATGAATATGCATTGAAAGCAGTGCATGCAAATAGATCTCATGCATATTCATTGGGGAAATCCTGAAAACCCGACTGGAATACGGCTCTCGAGGACCGGAGTTCCCTACCCCTGGCATAAAGTAAAACTCTTTATAGTTTATAAATCTTTCCTTTAACAGTTAAAGGAAAGATTTATAAACTATAAAGAGTTTTACCATATGCAAAATTGTCATTAACTATTTTTTCTGCGGCCCTCCAAGTACCCTATTTTTTCTGCAGCCCTCACATGTAAAGTTTAATATCTTTCCTTTCTCAAAACTGACACATTTCAATCACTATATTGAAAATAAAATCATTTTCCCTACCTTTGTTGGCTGGTGACTTTATTTTTCTGTGCTTCTAACTATGTTTCCAGGGCCTTCTTGTCCTTTGACTGTTTTTCTCTCCGTCTTCACTTTCTGCCTTGCATCCATCTTTGGCATTAACTTAATATTAAATTTTTTTGCTTTCTTTTCAAAATCTACGTTTCCATGTCTTACCTTCCCTTCTATTTCTCTCTTCTTCCATTCCTATTTCCATGGTCTGACATCTCTTTCTTTCCTTTCTCTCCCTCCCTCCTTCCTTCCTTCCTTCCTTTCCCCTGGTCTGGCATCTATCTCCTTCCCTCCCCCAACTTTTTATTTCTTTCACCCTTCCCCCTTCTTTCTTTTTCTCTCTCTCCATGCCCCATTTCTTTCTATATGTCTGTCTTTCTCTCTCTCTCTGTGCCCCCTTTCTTTCATTTTTCTTTCTCCATGCCCCTTTCTGTCTGTGTCCCGTCTCCCCCTTTCTTTCTTTATTTCTCCCTGCCCTCCCACAAGCCACCACCATTAGGGAACAGGCCACCACCGCCGCAATCGGGAAACAGGCTAGCGCCGAGGTCTTAGCTCTCCCTACTTATCTTCCCCAGTGCGGGGCCGACCAATTCTCGCCACCTGACGTCAATTCTAACGTCGGAGAGAAAGTTCCAGGCCAGCCAGGCTTTCCTGTACTTTAAGCTCCAACAGCCCACGCACCATGTTTAAACTGAGCCGGCTTAGCTACAGCCTCCCCTCCCCTTTCCCTCTCCACTCCTATTAAGCTCACACTCCGTTTAAGTGCATGTGAGACCCGGTCCGAGGGGTGTGCACTTAAGTGGAGTCGACTATATTTAAAGAACTTATTATCCGCTTATCTCCTAAGTGGTTTACAAGTCAACATTCACAGTACAGGTCACATTTTACCATACATTTTCTAATACATCAATCAGCTTTGTTTATATTGTTCAACAAAAAATTGTAGTCATTTTCAAATATTTTATTGAATGTCAGGGGGACAGCTAAAAGCTATAATGAAAAAATGAGCCTTACGTAATTTTCGAAATAGCAGTACATTGTTATAAAAACAATTTGCTTCGGACAGACTATTCCAAAGCACCGGTCCCGCAACTGAAAAACAAGACTTTCTAGTGGAGGCATACTTAATTTAAGCCCTCTTCTATCAAACTGCGATAGTAGTTTTAGTGCAGGGAGCCGCGCTGAATGGCCCGTGCTGCTCCCATTGCTCATTGAGTTCCTATGAACGTCGGGAGCAGCACGGGCCACTCAGCGCGGTTTGATAGAAGAGGGCCTTAGTCTCTTATTCTTGCGTCTAACAGCATCCTATTTTCTGATCTCAACTCAAGAATGACTCAACTCAATAACTCAACTCAAGAATAACTCAAGAATGACTCAAAGCTATAAATGACCTCTTCCTTCTCCACGTCAAGTTCAGAGGAAATCACTCTTCGAATCCACCTTCGAGTTTCAAGGCCCCAAAATTTGGAACTGCCTCCCGACCTGCTTATGTCAGATCTCCTCCTATCTTCAATTTAGGAAGGTGCTACAAATGCATCTGTTTTCATTATAGTCTTGCCATGATTCATAATGTCTATGTTGCTAACCTTATTAGTCTTATGTAAGCCGCAATGATTCCCAGTTGACATTTGCGGGGTATAAGAAACAATATGATATGGTGTGGACTCTTGGAACAGATCAAGTGCAGTTCTATAGTTGTTGATTCTTTTTCTTACTTTTGTTCTTTTCTCTACAGTGGTTGAATCAACACAGTACTAAACAACCCTGTTTATGGCAGTTAAATTGTATTATTTAATATTATGCTTTATTTCTAGTGTGTTTTATCATTGGTGGAATGTTTATGACTGTATTACATGTATTTGAATTGTTTTGAAATATATTTATGAATTCTTTATCAATTTTGTAACCCCTTTAGGCTGAGAGTGATGTGTAAGTGCAATTACAGATAGTCAATGACATCAAAATGTATTTTGGTTGCCTGTGTCTTTTTTTCAATACAATAAAAAAGTGATTTCAGCACTATGCAAGGTTCTTTTACTGTTTTGAGCAGGGGAAGGGGGCGAGAGACTGGCAGCATAGTGTATTGTTTCCAACATTTAAATCTGATAACACCACGAGAATTTTATGGAAGAAAATAAACTAGTTGGTGCATTAACTGCAGTTGCCAGAAAGTGGCAATATAGCCTAAGAAACATAACTGCGCAACCTTCCCAGGATAAACTAAAGATGCGCACTCCCTTGTTAAATCCCAGATCAAAGGAGAACATTTCAATGTATCTTTTCATGTCTCTCCTTCTCCGGCACTAGAGATGATTAGCGCTGGAAATAGCCCCGGCATTAGGGTGCACAGAATGTTCAGAGGGCACTAACACTGGAGATAATGTTGTTTTATTAGTGATTTTATGTAACTAATTTTCGATTATTTGGATTTTAGATTTTAAGCCACCCAGAAGGTATTTGACCCTTGGTGCGGGATAATAAGATTTGAAGAAATTTGGAAAAGGTAATTGAAGGCAAAGTACTAGAGAGGGTTATGTTGCATTTTGGGCTCTTTTTACTAAGGTGCGCTAGCGTTTTTAGCGCATGCACAAGATTAGCATGTGCTATAGTGCGCGCTAGCCGAAAAATTACCGCCTGCTTAAAAGGAGGCGATAGCGGCTAGTGCATGTGGCATTTTAGCGTGTGCACGCCTTTGTAAAAGGAGCCCTTTATTTCCTATATTTTATATTTTTCTTCCATATAAGGTATAGTATTTATAGTGGGCCATCTGCTCTGTTTTCACCTTCAATTTATGAATTTTTGAAAAAAAGTGCAAACAGCATCCAAAACCATAATGCCAAAATGTCTTATCTTCTGAAACATGTAGCCAGTTACATTTCTTCTGCCCTCAATATCATCACAAGGGCGCATTCTCCAAAACAAGATTCCTCTGTAATTCATGATGCAATCTATAAGGCTAATCCTGTATAGAATACAGCAGTGGCGTACCAAGGGGGGGGGGGGGGTGATCCGCCCCGGGTGCACGCTCCAAGGGGGTGCATAGCTGGCCAGATCCGGAATCTCCCGCGCTGCTCCAAACGGCACCTCAGCGCGGTTGCCGTACTTGGAGAAGTGAACGAAGGTCCCGCGATGACTACGCCATCTACCACCTCTGTTCCGGAAGAGGTAAGTGACGTCGGGGGGGGAGGGGGGTGGACCGGCAGCCGCTGCGTCTGCCGGCCCAGCCCCCTCCAACGTCACTTATCTCATCCATCCAGAGCAAAAGCAGTCATCGCGGGACCTTTGGAATGGAGAAAGAAAGGAGCATAGTAGGGTGATGAAAGGAGGTCAGGGTGGCATGGAAGGTGTGGAGGGTGAGAAAGGGAGTCAGGGTGATATGGAATCATGCTGAAGGGTGACAAAGGGGGGTCAGGGTGGTATGGAATCATGCTGAAGGGTGACAAAGGGAGATCAGGGTAGTATGGAAGGGTGTGAAGGGTGAGAAAGGGAGTCAGTGTGGTATGGAATCATGGTGAAGGGTGACAAAGGAGGGTCAGGGTTGTATCAAATCATGATGAAGGGTGACAAAAAGGGTCAGGGTGGTATGGAAACATGGTGAAGGATGACAAAGGGGGTCAGGGTGATATGGAAGGGTGTGGAGGGTGACAAAGGGGGGTCAGGGTGGTATGGAATCATGGTGAAAGGTGAGAAAGGGGGTCAGGGTGGTATGGAAACATGGTGAAGGTTGAGAAAGGGGGTCAGGGTGGTATGGAAGGGTGTGGAGGGTGACAAAGGGGGGTCAGGGTGGTATAGAATCATAGTGAAGGGTGACAAAGGGAGTCAGGGTGGTATGGAACCATGGTGAAGGGTGACAAAGGGGGTCAGGGTGGTATGGAATCATGGTGAAGGGTGAGAACGGGGATCAGGGTGGTATGGAAGCATGGTGGAGGGAGAGAAAGGGGCAGGTGCTGATGGAATTTGCAGGGAAAGAGACATAAGGGGGAAGAATACTGCATAGAATTGGGTTGGAGGGAGAGAAAGGGGGCAGATGCTGATGGAAGTGGGGGAAAGGGAGAGGAGAGAGTGAAATGCCAGACCATGTGGGTGTGGGAGAGGGATGGAAAGAAGAGGACAGGAGAGATG
This sequence comes from Geotrypetes seraphini, assembly GCF_902459505.1. NCBI lineage: Eukaryota > Metazoa > Chordata > Amphibia > Gymnophiona > Dermophiidae > Geotrypetes > Geotrypetes seraphini. The sequence goes on along the minus strand of NC_047093.1, from coordinate 39,544,000 downwards.
CCAGACCATTGGAGGAGGGAAGGGAGGAAGATGGATGCCAGACTAATGGGGGTGAAGGGAGAAATGGAAGGGGGATGCATAAAGTTTCTAGAACGGGAATAGAAAAAGAGAAGATGCCATATAGAAGGGGCAGAGAGAGAGAGGGTAGACAGTGGATGAAAGGAAAAGAGTGACAAAAAGATGAGGAAAGCAGAAACCAGAGAAGACAAGGTAGAAAAAAATTTATTTATTTTTTGCTTTAGGTGAGATGCATCGCTGTTTCTGTGATGTTGCATTATATGCAGAGTCCAGCTTCTTGGTGATTCAGTTTAACCTTTGCCTACGTATTTTTATTCTATCTCCCCATTTACAAAACTGTAGAGCATTTTTTAGCGTTGGCATCTGAGCTGTTACCACCGTGGCTAAAAACCACACTACAGTTTTGTAAAAGGGGGAGGAGTTAGTTTGTGATTACATACTAGGCGAAGGCGTTTTCTGTGTTCTGTGTGTTCGAAAAGACATGGTTTTCTGTTAGGATTGACTGTGTAGGATTGATCTGTACTAGTCTGGTTTGTTTAGTTTTACAATGGGTTTATTGATGTACTGCTCACTGCAGTATGTAAAATGCTGCCTTTTCCTAGGTATTCATGTGTGACGTGTGGATTGTTACTAAAAATCATGTTTTCATACAGATGGTGGGGGGGTGTCAAAAAATGATGGGCCCCGGGTGTCACATATGCTAAGTACGCCACTGGAATACAGAAAACCCCTTAGCCCAGACTTGCTTAGCCCATACTTCTCCTTCAAGCCAGCGAATATGAGTAGCTTCCCCCCCCACATCCACACTTTCTCTTCCTCTACAAACTGTCCCATGAAATATAATTGCTTTCTTCCCTGTCCCTTATAGGCATCACAGTTCATCCTGGAGCAAAATTTTCATAACAGCATACAGGGTCTCACTTTGTAACCCTAACTAGGGTCAGCACGGCAGCAGCACTATCAGAACCCTCTTCCCTGAAAGCATTTAAAAAAGGCATTTTCAAAATCTGTACATTGTCATCCTTTATCAGGAACAAAATTAAAATGATCAATAAACCCAGATGTTTATTTACAAGCATTTTGTGTATTTTCCAATTCATGTTCTCCCTCAAATTACCCCAGCAATGTGATCCATATCCACCCAGCCTCTCCTAGTCATCCTCACCTCTGTCCTTTTTGCCCAGTTTCACCTCCAGTCAATTTCTGTGGGGTAACTCAAACACAAAATTAATAATGGGGTAATTCTGAGTTGCTCTGGGTGATACTGAAGAACCAGTCTCTTACCTATCAACAGCTGGATGATAAAGCGGTCTTCCATCCTGAGGAGAGAGGTAACTGCCAGCCACTGTGCCTCCAGCAGCCCGAATACGAAATAAAACTCCCACATTCTGAAGAATAAAACAGAACCTACTCAGAACTCTTATGTAAAGCAGGCACTCACAAGGAACCATTTCATGTAAGGAATAAGAATGTGCAGAGGGGGGTCATTTTCAATACTGACATACCACATCCTGATGCGATTTGCCCTTGCTCCTGATAACTGTGAAGGAGGTTCAAGTTTATTAGATGAAGGGAGACCTTAACAACTCTCCTCTCCATCATTCTGTACTTGCCTGGAGTCACTGAATGGCTGGCAGCAGCAATCAAGTGAGACTACTCTGCCGGCCACAGGCCCTTCTTCCTGTAGAAACAGGAAATTACTTCACAGGAGGTGGAATACGGCAGGAAGAAGAACCTGTGGCCAGCAAAGCAGTCTGTCTTGATTGTTGGTGTTGTCATTCAATGACTCCATGCAAGTAGAGGATCGGGGGTGGAGGGCGGTAGCAACCCCTTAACAATGTTTGCCCCAGGCCCAGCTTTATATCTCAGCGTCCCAGACTAGGGTCCCCTTATTCTTGGTATTATGGGCTCATGCAATCCCTTATTCTACATATACCTTGCTAGAGGGCCATGGTACCCAACCTACATCTTTAAAAGTGTGTTAGAAATATTGCCAAGGAAGGATTTATACATATCAGCATAGCTCCTCATATTATATGGAGCCTCATTGTTATAATTTATTACTTTAATAATAATTAATAAAAATGCTGTCTATAATGTACATTTTATGCACACAAGGAAAACTATTAAAGGGTAAAGGGGACGGGACTTTATATATTGTGTTTTTTTTGTGTGGTTTACACAATCAAAGTAGGAGCAATGGTGTGAAGTAAATTGACCAGAATCACAAGGAACTGCAGTGGGAACTGAACTCACAACCCTCAGCGTGCTGAGGCAGCTGCTGTAACCACACCCCCACACCTAAAGGCCTGATTCTATAAATGGTGCCTATCGCATGTCCATCAAATTTATAAAATTGCGCCTACCGGCACCTAAATCAAGTTAGACACCGGTAAGTGTCTACAACTTAAGCGCCAGTATATTAGGCCCAGGTTTTCCTTACCTAAACTACTGGTGCCTAATGCTTTCCATGCTCAATCTCCACCCCTGATCAAGCCTACTTCTCATATTGGCCTCTTGGTGTAGGCGTCAGTTGGTGCCACGCCAATTTCCACACAGAATTTAAATTGCTCTTTATTAGCTTTTAATGGCATTTTCAATTATCATGCCATTTAAGCCAATTAAAAATTTTTAGGTTCCATGTGGAATTGGCTGGGCACTGCCAATGTAGGTGCCATTTATAGAATTAGGCCCAAACTTTGTTACCTATTTAATCAAGGAGGGCTGCTTAAATGTTACAGCTTAAGGACCACAATATACATAAATATGGCCTGGGCCCTACCCCACTGAATGCTTTCCCTCTATTAATCCCTAAGAGATTTTATTGCTTAAAGTTTTATTCAAATAAATCTCCCTATTCCTCGATTAACTGACCCTTTATCCCACGCTGTTGGGTTGTTCAGAAAAACCTAAAGTTTTTCCCATGAATTTGATTGTGTTTGATCAGAAAATATATATATTTTTTTAAATGAAATTTAATACATTTACAATATCAAAAGATATCAAAGAAAAAAAGGAATTTTCAATACAAAATTTTCAAGACACCAAATATTACAAAAACAATCCTTTACAAGCCCTCAAAATGGGGAAACATATTTGATTATTTTCAGAAAATATTAAAAATTAAAAAAATTTTAAAGCCCATCCTGGGGTACTTCGAAGTCACTGATTACATTTTGTTATTAACTGCCCTTGCTCCATCTACGGACCGCCTGGTACTGATAACCAGACAAGCTGCTAAATATTAGGCCAAAGATTTTAAATGAAAAGAAATCCATAATCACATTGGTTGAAGGTAGCCTTTGAAACGGCTGATTGGATTAAACTAAGATATTTCCCATTAATACAAAAAGTTTCAAATTCTTTTGTCGTCTGAGTGACAGACTCATTCCGTTACCAGGCACACTGTCAAGTAACACAAAATCACTCAGAATTTATATAGCAGGAGAGGACTAGAGGTCAAATCAGTGGACTGAAAAATACAGAAACCAGAGTTCAAAACCCATTTCTCCCACTGACATTCCAAGTGACCTTTAGTAAATCATGTTGTCTCAGGTGCTTATTAAGGCCTCCTTTTTACTACAGCGGTTTTTAGTGTAGGTCAGTGAGGTAAATGCTTCGACACTCATAGAATTCCTATGAGAATCATATAGCATTTACCTCGCCGGCCCATACTAAAAGCCTTTAGTACCGTTTAGTAAAACCCAGCGTTAGATTATAAGTTCTTTTAAGAAGAGTCAAAGGAGCCCTTTTACTAAAAAGTATTAGAATCTGGGCTTAGTGTGGCTAAATGCAGGACTTTTCCACACACTAAGCCAGGGTCAGTGTTAGGCATGCTGGGGCCCGGGGAACAAATTAAGGAGGCCTCCCCCCAATTCCTCTCCCCCCTACCCCCTCCCCCAATTTCCCTACTCATTAGGCAGAGACCTATCTCCTGATGCCTTTGCTGCAACCCACAAAATTGCTGTGCTCTAGGCAATTCAATTAGGTCTGACTAATGGAAGTGCCTGCTAGGTGGGCTATAGGGAAAGTGTATAGCTTTATATGATCATCTATTAATAAGATGTATCAATAAGTGCCATCAGTTGCTTCATATAACAGAAAAAATGGAAAATATGATGGAAACCAGGAAAATATGATGGAATCAAACTGTGCAGTCATATTTTTCTTTAAATACTGTATTATATAACAAGTATGCCATACCTAGAAACAGAGAAATATGATGGCAGATAATTCCAAATGGCTCATCCGCAGCATCCTCCTCTCCCAATTGGCTAAGGCTCTTTACACCTGCATTGCATAGAGCATTATTGTTATAAGCTATGGTTCTTAACACTTGCATTAAATATAATAAGAACATAAGCAATGCCTCCGCTGTGTCAGACCTGAGGTCCATCGTGCCCAAAAGATTCAGGACCTGTGCAGTAATCCTCTATCTATACCCCTCTATCCCCTTTTCCAAAAGGAAATTGTCCAATCCTTTCTTGAACCCCAGTACCGTACTCTGCCCTATTACGCCCTCTGGAAGCGCATTCCAGGTGTCCACCACATGTTGAGTGAAGAAGAACTTCCTAGCAATCGTTTTGAATCTGTCCCTTTTCAACTTTCCTGAATGCCCTCTTGTTCTTTTATTTTCTGAAAGTTGGAAGAATCTGTCCCTCTCTACTCTCTCTATGCACTTCATGATCTTGTAAGTCTCTATCATATCCCCTCTAAGTCTCCTCTTCTCCAGGGAAAAGAGACTCAGTTTCTCCAATCTCTCAACGTATGAAAGGTTTTCCATACCTTTTATCAAAAGTGTCGCTCTCCTCTGAACCCTCTCAAGTATCGCCATATCCTTCTTAAGGTACGGCGACCAATATTGGACACAGTACTCCAGATACGGACGCACCATCGCTCGATACAACGGCAGGATAACTTCTTTCATTCTGGTTGTAATACCCTTCCTGATTATACATAGCATTCTATTCGCTCTCTTAGCGGCTGCTGTGCACTGTGCTGTCGTCTTCATTGTCATGTCCACCATTACCCCCAAGTCCCTTTCTTGGGTACTCTCATTCAATAACATCCCTCCCATCGTATAGCTGTACCTCAGGTTTCTGCTTCCCACATGTAGTACTTTACATTTCTCAACATTGAACTTCATCTGCCATCTCGTTGCCCATTCCCCCAGTTTGTTCAAGTCCATCCGCAGCATCCTCCTCTCCCAATTGGCTAAGGCTCTTTACACCTTCATTGTGAAGTCATAGAGCTTTATGGTTACAGAGACATAGAAACATGATGGAAGAAAAAGGCCAAATGGCCCATCCAGTCTGCCCATCCACAGTAACCATTATCTCTTCCTCTCTCTAAGGGATCCCACATGCCTATTCCAGGCTTTCTTGAATTCAGACATAGTCTCTGTCTCCACCACCTTATCTGGGAGACTGTTCCACGCATCTGCCACCCTTTCTGTAACATAGTAACATAGTAGATGACGGCAGATAAAGACCCTAATGGTCCATCCAGTCTGCCCAACCTGATTCAATTTAAATTTTTTTATTTTTTTTTTCTTCTTAGCTATTTCTGGGCAAGAATCCAAAGCTTTACCCGGTACTATGCTTGGGTTCCACCTGCCGAAATCTCTGTTAAGACTTACTCCAGCCCATCTACACCCTCCCAGCCATTGAAGCCCTCCCCTGCCCATCCTCCACCAAACGGCCATACACAGACACAGACCGTGCAAGTCTGTCCAGTAACTGGCCTTAGTTCAATATTTAATATTATTTTCTGATTCTAAATCTTCTGTGTTCATCCCACGCTTCTTTGAACTCAGTCACAGTTTTACTCTCCACCACCTCTCTCGGGAGCGCATTCCAGGCATCCACTACCCTCTCCGTAAAGTAGAATTTCCTAACATTGACCCTGAATCTACCACCCCTCAACCTCAAATTATGTCCTCTGGTTTTACCATTTTCCTTTCTCTGGAAAAGATTTTGTTCTACGTTAATACCCTTTAAGTATTTGAACGTCTGAATCATATCTCCCCTGTCTCTCCTTTCCTCTAGGGTATACATATTCAGGGCTTCCAGTCTCTCCTCATACGTCTTCTGGCGCAAACCTCCTATCATTTTCGTCGCCCTCCTCTGTAAAAAAGTATTTCCTTGGATTACTCCAGAGCCTATCACTTCTTAACTTCATCCTATGCCTTCTCATTGCAGAGTTTCCTTTCAAATGAAAGAGACTCAACTCAAGTGTATTTATTCCACGTAGGTATTTAAACGTCTCTATCATATCTCCCTTCTCCTGCCTTTCCTACAAAGTATACAGATTGTGGTCTTTAAGTATGTCCCCATACGCCTTATGATAAAGACCAACACACCATTTTTGTACTATGATTATTGAATAAAAATAAAATAGAAGAAAAGCAAAGTACTGCACTCTTAGGAGGATAACAGGGGCTTCATGTACCTCATCTATTAATAATTATCATTGAGAAGCAACATTGATATCTGCTGAAAAATGGAAAATTGGATGTTTTCCAGCCCTGGCAATCGATGTAATGTCAGTAACTTGCAAATGGACAGCATCTCAAATAAACCAATGTTACCACTGACGGGACAGTCTATAATTAATGCGCTGGCCAATAGCCCCAAGACAGTACTAGAAAAAAAAAAATAAATTAAAAAACCCTGCCCGTCACTCTGCTGCTGTTGAAACGTTGAAGGGCTATTGGTTGAATGTGAACATTTTGCTTTCAGTAGTTTTATGAGCTGACAAGAGTGCTAGGATTTGGAATTTAGAAGCTGGTGTGTGTGTGTGTGGGGGGGGCTCTTTAAGTCTACTCTATGGAGGGGTTTTCTTCATGCGGCACTAGTTAAAGAGCAATTACTGAATTAAGATGACATGGTAGGGAGGCTGTATGGGCATGTGGGGGCCCTGGCACCATTGCCACCTCTGATTCTTGCACTGGTAGTACAACAGAGGAAGGATTCACATCCCCTGGCAGGACGGTGCGACGAGAGTTGTGAGGAGCAAAAATCAGTTATTTCTCAAGGGAACACTTACACCAGGTCTAGGGGGTACCACGATCTGTGCCATTCAGCTAGAGGATTCAGCCTATGATGATTGGGCTATAAGGATAAAGCCAGATTTAAAGTCCAGAATGTGTTAGGCTTGCCTCCCCCCCCTCCATTTAATGTAAGTAAACCTGGGGGGATGGAATAGTGCTTCCCAAACCTGTCCTGAATATCCCACAGCCAGTCAGCTCTCAGGATCTCCCCAGTGAATATATATATCTCAACAATCTGTATGCAGAGATCTAGCATATGCAAATTGACCTCTTGCATATTCCGATCTTGAAAGTCTGACAGGGTTGGGGAAGTTCTGGAGTAAGAGTAGGCCAAGCTAACCAAAAGTAAAACTGAATTAATATTCTCCCCAAAGAGCTCAGAACGGATTACAGGTTAACATACACAATATACAGTTAAAAGGTTACAATTTGCCAAAGTTACAGTACAAGTTTTTATGATAAAAGTTTTATCCTAATTTGACAAATACTAGGAATCTAATACCATATATGAGGAGGGGCATTATCAAAACATACGACTAAGTCCGATTTGGGCATATGGCGCTAGACTACCCAAGTAGGCAGTGGGAAAATGCCCATTTTTGAACAATACATCTAGAACAGGGGTAGGGAACTCCGGTCCTCGAGAGCCGTATTCCAGTCGGGTTTTCAGGATTTCCCCATTGAATATGCATTGAAAGCAGTGCATGCAAATAGATCTCCTGCATATTCATTGGGGAAATTCTGAAAACCCAACTGGAATACGGCTCTCGAGGACTGGAGTTCCCTACCCCTGGTCTAGAATATTTTTTCCCTGAAAATTATCTGTCTGAATGTCTCGGCTATTGTTCGTCCAAACCACGGGTAGGGAACTCCGGTCCTCGAGAGCCGTATTCCAGTCGGGTTTTCAGGATTTCTCCAATGAATATGCATGAGATCTATTTGCATGCACTGCTTTCTATGCATATTCATTAGGGAAATCCTGAAAACCCGACTGGAATACGGCTCTCGAGGACTGGAGTTCCCTACTCCTGGTCCAGACCACCAGGACATTAATCTTTATACCACATTTTTGACCAAAATTTTGTCCAGGTCCCAAACGCCCAGAACAAGACCATTTGGATGTGGGAGGAGCCAATCTTATAATGGACTGGCCACCTAGACATTGCAACAGAGCAGTAGGGCACCTTAGAGGGCACTGCTGTGAACTTCACAAAAAGGGTGCCAGATAAACATCTCACTAGAACTTCCTTATAGGTTATGCTGAGCCCCCAAAATCTACTATACCTGTCTACAACCCCAATAGCCCTTATGGCTGCAGCTGGCACCTATATGGCAGTAGAGTAGAGTTTGGGGGGGGGGGTTTGTTGGGCGCACATGTTCCACCATAAATGTAGTGGTTAGAGTGGCTTATGGGGCTGGGATCTCCTCTCTATGGTTCACTAGCCCAGCCCCCCAGGCTATTTATGACATCTGTGTGCAACTCTACTAGGCTTTCCTATACCAGGTGCTGATATTCTGCAGACTAGTATGTTCTTTTTAATTCTGATCTTTGTGGGGGTGCGAGTGGGTCAGTGAACACTGCGGGAGTGTGTGTGTGGATCTTTATTTTGTCTCTGCAGTGATCCGGTCACTTTGGATACTTTTTTTTGGCACTTAAACCTGTTTTTACATTGTCTAACTCACAACATTTAAGTTTCGTCCAGGATGTCAAGTAAAACATTCTATTATCCCCGCAGGACGACTAAGTCTAGGTTGACTCACATCCCGCTCTAGCCACTCCTCCAGATACGCTCCTTTCAGCTCTGGCTGCGTAGCGGTATTCAGCGGAATAAAAGGTCCCTTGACACGGTTCATAGACAACCCCACGAAAGACAAAGGTGCGCGCCGACAACTGAGCGCAAGACGGAGGCGCGCGCCGAAGAAAATTACAGTTTTTAGGGGATCCAACAGGGGGTTTTGTTGGGGAGCCCACCCAGTTTACTTAATAGAGATCGCGCTGGCATTATGGGGGGTTTTAACCGTCCACATTTTACTGTAAACTTAACTTTTTCCCTAAAAACAGGGAAAAAATGAAGTTTTCAGTAAAATGTGGGGGGTTACAACCCCCCAAACCCCCCACAACGCCCCCACAACGTGGCGCGATCTCTATTAAGTAAAGTGGGGGGGTTCCCCCCCATGCCCCCCCCCCGTCGGAGCCCTAAAAACAGTAATTTTCTGCGGCACGCGCCCCCACGCTGCGCTCAATTGTCTGGGTGCGCCTTTGTCCCGGCGCGCTTTTGACCTGATACCCCTCGACACATCCATAAAGTTGGTTTGATTATCGACACTTGGACAACCAGTCTTTTAGGTCGTCCAAGTGCCGACTTTGGCGGGATTTTAGATGTGTTTAAGTTTTGATTATGAGTCCCATAGTATGCAGTTTACAGGTTACAATTTCACATAGGTACCGTGCAAGATTTATCAATATAAGTTTTTATCCTAATGTGATATGCAGATCACGTGGTTTATCGATACAGCTGGAAAAGGATTAGGGTACAACAGAAGAGCATTGCCAATCAGTAAACCTTCCTTCTGGTTTTCTGACTTTTATGTCCCCCCCCCCCCGTCCAATTGGCTTTAATTCTCACAGATTTCACCTTTGTTTCATGCACGCCAGTCAATGAGAGAGAGCTTAGACTGTTCACTTTCCCTTGACAGACAAGTGCATAGGATAAATTTTGGGAGAGAGAGAAGCAGGTTCTGCATTTTGGCTCTGAAGTACCAGAATCTGTTTCTTCACATACTGTTTCACATTGTTCATGTGGGATTCGTCTGGTACTTTGCTGTCACCGTAATGCTCGCCATGTGTTCCGAGTTCTCTGCAGCGGCGGATGGCATGGCCTTCGTTTTACGAGCTGTGTTTCTGCACAAGAGACCCCGTGAATACAGATGTTTTTGCATCGCTTGTTAATTAAATGTTCCATTAAGTTTTATGCCCGCTTTCCAGGCAGCACAGCTTTGTCTCCTGACCCTGCGTTTTACAGGCCGGGATATGGAAGGCAGCGTGACCTTCCCCCACAGAGCACCGTGTGGGGACTGAAATACCCACAGCACAGTCTGCCAAGTGCTCGCCGATCCTGAATATGTTTACACCTCTTAAAATTCAGCATTGCACGTAAATTCTGCCTGTCATTTCCCCTTCGGTAGTTTCTGCAACCCAGCATCTGGGGGGGGGGGGGTGTTCCAGCTCACCCGCGGTGTGTTGTTTCGAGATGTGTGCAAACCTAGCTAGCCTGCTTGAGGCAGTATTTATTTTTTCATATTTTTAAGCACCCATCCATGAGTGCCCATGACAGTTTACAACATTTAGTAAACAAACACGATATAATAATCAGGCCATAAAATGCCACTGAAATAGTTCAGGGTCCAATACCTTGGCGCTGCCTCACTGCAGGCACTGGCACTCCTGAGTACTCTGCATAAGTGACAGTATACTGTAGGGGCAATTCTATAAATGGGTGCCTCTTTTCTTTTTGTCTGAGTATCTTTATTGTATTTTAAAAATTTATTTATGTTTTTCAAGAGGCAACAATATCAGATTGATTAATTTTCCACGAATTACAACAATTACTCCGCGAGAGATGCTAAAACGATACCTGACGGAAATATTAGAAGTTCCTGAGGGTTCATTACCTCCATTTACACAGGTGTACTATCTCCCTAAGAAAAATCAAATTCAGCAACAGGAAACTAGCCAAGGACCAATAGATGTATCGGCATTATTGGAATTATCAGATAAAGAAATGGCTACTCCTGCAACACTAGTGGCAACTTTAGCTCTAACAATGGACAAGAATTGGATTTTGAGACTTTTCTTTAAAAATAGAGCGAAAGAATTTATGGGACTCAAAATACAAATGTTCCCAGATTTAGCCAGGGACACACAAAGGCGAAGAAAAGAGTTTTTTATGTTAAATCCGGGAATAATAGCTCTTGGAGCAACTTTTTTCCTGCGTTATCCTTGTAAATGTGTTATACAATATAATTCCCAAAAATATGTTTTCTTTGAGCCTTACCAGTTGACAACTTTCCTATCTCTTTCTCGGCTTGAGAAGGAAAAGAATGGAGGAGTATAGAATAATTAAGATGTCCTTATCAGCTGACTTGCATTACTTTCCTTAATAATATTTCTTTATTTATCCGTTTATAATTACATTTTGGATCTTTATGTGGACTTGAGCTGATTTAAGTTAATTGGTATCTTGAATTTATAATATTGCTGTGATTTTTTTTTTCTTGACATAAAGCTTTCTGTACAAGTGAATCTTGAATTGTAATTTTGAAAATTGAATAGATAAATAATATTAAAAAAAAAAAAAAAATTATTAAAAAAAAAAATTATTTATGTTTTTATATACCACTTATAGTCTAAGTGGTTCACATGCGGGTACTCAAAGCAATTTTCCCTGTCTGTCCCGGTGGGCTCATACTCTGTCTAACATACCTGGGACAGTGGGGGGATTAGGTAACTTGCCCAGGGTCACAGGGAACAGTGTGGGATTTGAGCCCACAACCTTAGGGTGCTGAGGCTATAACTCTAACCACTGCGCCACACACTCCCCAAAATGAAAGCAAGGAATCGGGTAATAAGGGAAAGGGATTGGGACTTGTATACCACTTTTTTGGCACTTTTACAACCACACTCAAAGCGGTTTACATGCGGGTATTTCAAGCATTTTCTCTATCTGTTCTGGTGAGCTCATCTATCTAATGCACTTGGGGCGGTGGAGGATTAAGTGACTTGCCCAGGGTCAAAGGGAGCAATGCAGGGTTTGAACCCAGAACCTTAGGGTGCTGAGGCTGTAGTTCTAACAACTAGTTGGATTTAGTTAGATTGTGAGCTTTTTTGGACATATAGGGAAGTTTTAAGCACCTAGTGTTAATTGCCGTGATCCGACAATAATTGTAAGGAAAAGCGGTATATCAAATAAACTGAACATACACACGTACACTATTCCACATCTCCTCTATAACTTACCCAATACAGAACATTGGAACTTAGACAATGTGGATACAGCAGAGTCATACTGGACATAAGATGACAATATTGACCATTTAGATTTAGAACATGAAATAGACTTCATGACAATATGAAGGGCATTTTTTATATGTCATCTAAGTCCAAGTTTGGATATTTTGTGAAGAACGTCCAAAAATCAGGTAAAGAAAATGGTCATTTTCGAAACCGCAAAACATTCATTTTTTTTTTTTTTAACATAAGAATAGCCTTACTGGATCAGACCAATGGTCCATCATGCCCACCAGCCCGTTCTCAAGGTGGCCAATCCAGGTCATTAGTACCTAGCCAGAACCCAAACAGTAGCACTATTCCATGCTACCGATCCAGGGCAAGCAGCTTTCTAGATGTGTTCGCTCTTTGTGCGTCTATCTTTTTTGACCATTTTAGAAAAAGAAAATGCCCAAATGGAAAACGCACAAAACATGCCATTGGAATGTAGGAGGAGCCAGCATTTTTAGTAGACTGGCCACACAGACATCCCAGCAGAGCAGTGGGGCACCTTAGATAGCCACCAGGATGGTCTCAGGACTCAAGAATCTCCCGTATGAGGAATGACTGGGTAAGTTGCAGCTGTACTCACTCGAGGAACGCAGAGAGAGGTGAGACATGATCGAGACGTTCAAATATGTCACGGGCCGTATCGAGGTGGAAGAGGATCTCTTTTTCCTTAAAGGACCCACGACAACAAGAGGGCATCCGTTGAAAATCAGGGGTGAGAAATTTTATGGCGACACCAGAAAATATTTCTTCACCGAAAGGGTGGTTAACCGCTGGAATAATCTTTCACAACAGGTAATTGAGGCCAGCAGCGTGCCAGAATTTAAGAAAAGATGGGATTGGCATGTGGGATCTCTTCATGGAGGTAGTTAGGGGGTGGGCCATTAGTGTGGGCAGACTAGATGGGCCGTGGCCCTTTTCTGCCGTCATTTTCTATGTTTCTTAGGGGACACTGCAGTGAACGTCACGTGAAAGGTTTCAGGTACACATCTAACCATCACCCCTTTATGATGTAGGGTGAGCCCTCTCAAACCTACTGAACCCAACTGTACACCACCCCAATATTCCTTATACCTGCAGGTGTCATAATGGTACAGCAGATTTTGGGTGGGTTTTGATGGGATCACACTCTCCAACACAAATGTAGTAGTTACAAGGGAGATATGGGCTTTGGTCCCCTTTTCTGGTGGCCACCGCACTGACTACCAGTCTGCTCCAGAGACCTACTTGCTGCTTTCATAGGACTGGCCATAACATCTGTTTTATTCATATCTTTGGAGGGTGGGAGGGGGTCAGTGTCTACTGGGGGAGTGTGTGTGTGCTTCCATCTCTCCAATGGTCATCTGGTCGGTTTGGGCCCCTTTTTTGGTACTTATTCATTTTTAAACAGGTCTGGCCCCCAAACCTGCAAACTGTGCCCTGGACGTTTTCTAAAATGTTTGACTATAGCCAAGTCCTGGCCAAAACAAGCCTCTAATATGCTCCCTCGATATTTAAATGAACTGCAGATGAACAGCATAGAAATTCATCTAGAAAATAAGTCTTGACAATAGTGATTTGGACGGTTTGGCGAGAAAAACATCCATCTGGCACTTCATATCACTTTTTGGATGGTTTTCTCTTTTGAAAATGAGCCCCTATATATGTTTCAAACCTATAGGCCAGGGGTAGGGAACTCCGGTCCTCGAGAGCCGTATTCCGGTCGGGTTTTCAGGATTTCCCCAATGAATATGCAGGAGATCTATTTGCATGCACTGCTTTCAATGCATATTCATTGGGGAAATCCTGAAAACCCGACCGGAATACGGCTCTCGAGGACCGGAGTTCCCTACCCCTGCTATAGGCTGTACATACCAAATTCCACCATTGATTATAATGAACTTTGGTTAAGTCTTTCCATGAGTTCAAAATGACTTTAATAGGCAAATATAATAAGGTATCTAGAAGAGAATGTTGATAATTGATTTAAAGTAGATTGAAAACATACGGGGCACAATATAACATGTTTATAAGTGATTCCACATGAAATATGGAAAATCATACATACGAAAGACCAAACATCTTTCCAATAGGTTTGAATGTGAATACAATCGTATAAACTATTTCCCTTGCTGTAGCTAACAGAGATCCCTAAGCTTTGCCAGCTGAAGACTCCTTTCTCCTTCTCCTCTGGTCTGGGTGATACAACTCTCCAAGCTCTGCAGCTGATGGCAGTGTCCCCAAGCATCAGAGGGGGAGTGGGGATGACAATGGCGGCAGCAGCTCAGGGACACTGCCACTGACATCAGAGCTTGGAGAGTTCTGGCTGCCGGATCAGATAAGGAGGAGGTGTTCAGCTGGTGGGGCTTGGGGGATCCCTGACAACTCAGCTATTTACTGTACATTTTTCATTTAGGCGAAGCATGGGGGATGCAGGGCACTTTGGGGAGGGCCAAGAGCAGAGGGAAAAAAAATCAGTTCCCACCCACTTTAGATTCAGCCCCCCTCACCCCTCCAATCAGGCACCTGGCTATGCCACTGCCCTCTCTGAAACAGCAAAATCAATTAGAGTACGCATTGAACTGCAGATAGGCAAAACACCCCAAGAATAACCAGAAGATGTCAGCTCCCTGCTAATGCCACCTGAAACTGGAACCAATCGTATCCACGCTATCAAATTATGGATCCAGGTTTTGAGGTTTCACTTTTTGAAGATCCAAGTTACCAAGTTAATTTAAAATTTGATAAAATCGCTTTTTTTTTTCAGAATTTCAAAGTGATGCGCAATGAGAATAGGGGGAGACAATTTATTAGGGAAACACTGACTTACTTCGGACGAGAGGAAAGTAATGGGAGGAGCTACAGGAAAGAGAATGAAGAAGGGGTTCATAGGGGTGTCCCCTTTCCCCCTATGGTTTTTGATTTGGCATTTACTATCCCCCTCCCCCCTTTCTACAAAACCATGCAGGCAAGCGCGCTGAATGCACCGCGCTGCTCCCAACACCTACAGTTTCTGTGAGCATTGGGAGCAGCGCAAAGCACTCAGCGCGCCGGCCTGTGCGAAAAACCACTTCCACGGTCTTGTAAAACGGGGAGGGGGGGTATGTTACACACTTCCATGCTCTCTGGTCCAGCCATGGTTCATAGACAACCCCACGAAAGACAAAGGCGTGCGCCGACAACTGAGCGCAAGACGGAGGCGCGCGCCGAAGAAAATTACAGTTTTTAGGGGCTCCGACGGGGGGTTTTGTTGGGGAGCCCCCTCAGTTTACTTAATAGAGATCGTGCCGGCGTTGTGGGGGGTTTGGGGGTTGTAACCCTCCACATTTTACTGTAAACTTAACATTTTCCCTAAAAACAGGGAAAAAGTGAAGTTTTCAGTAAAATGTGGGGGGTTACAACCCCCCACACCCCCCCACACCGCCCCCACAACGCGGCGCGATCTCTATTAAGTAAAGTGGGGGGTTCCCTCCCATGCCCCCTCCCCGTCGGAGCCGTAAAAACAGTAATTTTCTGCGGCGCGCACCTCCACGCTGCGCTCAATTGTCTGCGCGCGCCTTTGTCCCGGCGCGCTTTTGACCTGACACCCTCACATAATATATTTTACTAGTTCATTTCACCATACCAAGGCAAAGAGATCCAATTTAGGGCAGAGAGCAGCTCAGTCTTCTACAAGGTTCATGGGAAGATACAGTTTTTCAGAGTAGTGAAGACACAGAAGGATTGCGAAGACCTGCAACGTGCCATAAACACGCTCGAGAAATGGGCCGCGACATGGCAAATGAGGTTTAACGTGGATAAGTGTAAGGTGATGCATGTCGGTAACAAAAATCTTACGCACGATACAGGATGTCCGGCGCAGTACTCAAGAGAGACCTCGCCAGGAAAGAGACTTGGGAGCACTAGTCGACAAGTCAATGAAGCTGTCTGCGCAATGCGCGGTGGCGGCGAAAAGGGCGAACAGAATGCTAGGAATGATTAAGAAGGGAATCACGAACAGATAGGAGAAGATTATCATGCCGCTATACCAGGCCATGGTACGCCCTCACCTGGAATACTGCGTCCAGCACTGGTCGCCGTACATGAAGGAGGACACACTCGAAAGGGTCCAGAGAAGAGCGACTAAAATGGTTAAGGGGCTGGAGGAGTTGCCGTACAGTGAGAGATTAGAGAAACTGGGCCTCGTCTCCCTTGAAAAGCGGAGACTGAGAAGGGGACATGATCGAAACGTTCAAGATAATGAAGGGAATAGACTTAATAGATAAAGACAGGTCGTTCACCCTCTCCAAGGTAGAGAGAATGGGAGGGCACTCTCTAAATTTAAAAAGGGGATAGATTCCATATAAATGTAAGGAAGTTCTTCTTCACCCAGAAAGTGGTAGAAAACTGGAATGCTCCTCCGGAGGCTGTTAAAGGGGAAAACACCCTCCAGGGATTCAAGACAAACTTAGACAGGTTCCTGCTGAACCAGAACGTACGCAGGGAAGGCTAGACTCAGTAAGGGCACTGGTCTTTGACCTAAGGGCTGCCGCGTGAGCGGACTGCTGGGCATGATGGACCACTGGTCTGATCCAGCAGCAGAAATTCTTATGTTCTTATGAATACTGTCCCCCTTCCCTCAACTCTACGGTTCATAGACAACTCGGCGAAAGACAAAGGCGCGCACCGACAACTGAGCGCAAGACGGAGGCGCGCGCCGAAGAAAATTACAGTTTTTAGGGGCTCCGACGGGGTGTTTTGTTGGGGAGCCCCCCCAGTTTACTGAATAGAGATCGCGCCGGCGTTGTGGGGGGTTTGGGGGGTTGTAACCCTCCACATTTTACTGTAAACTTCACTTTTTCCCTAAAAACAGGGAAAAAGTAAAGTTTTCAGTAAAATGTGGGGGGTTACAACCCCCCACACCCCGCACAACGCCCCCACAACGCGGCGCGATCTCTATTAAGTAAAGTGGGGGGGTTCCCCCCCATGTCCCCCCCCGGAGCCGTAAAAACAGTAATTTTCTGCGGCGCGCACCTCCACGCTGCGCTCAATTGTCTGCGTGTGCCTTTGTCCCGGCGCGCTTTTGACCTGACACCATACAGCGCCTTGGCAAATGAAGGCCATGAGCCTTGCCTTCAACAGCAAAAATTGAAATGAATCATTTAGTTTCCACGGAGCTCAGCCTCTGGAGTCACATGTATCACAGCAAGCACTCCTCTTTAATGAAAAGCAAAGCATCAAGGAGCCGGAAAACGCTTTGCACACTAGATTGCAAAGCTGGCAATTACCCTGGAAATAAAGAAAGACCATCATCCCTTTATGACAACTGCTGCCCTCTACACTGTGCTAATGAGGGAGTTTCCTGCTACACTAAGGCAAAATGGTGACTAAGAAGATGTGGTGGCTGGTACAGCTGTTGACTACTGCAGTCATAATAATTTTGGGTTTGGAAAGCACCTTTTCTTCAATTAGGGCTGTTCTGAATTACTGTCTCTAGGGTTTTTATCTTTCATGATCTATGTATAACATAACATAGCATATCATAACGTAACATAACATAAAAGTCAACTTCTAGACCGCATAACCTTACAGATCTATGCGGTTTACAAAAGACTACATCAACTTACAATTGAGCAATCATCATGGAAATTAATTACCCAAAAATCTAGAGAATAAGTAGGTTTTCAAACGTTTTCTAAATTCCAAATATGAGACAGACATAAGAGATAGTTGTTTGAATTCTTTGTTCCAACTGGCCGCCTGGTACGAAAGCATGCGTTCATGAAATCTTTTGAACTTACAACCCTTCACCGATGGAAAAACAAAAAAAAAGCATGAGCTTTATGTGGATGTTTTTGAGTAGCAAAGGAAAACGAATTAATCAAATAAGCTGGAGATTGACCCCGTCAAGACTTTATAATAGACACAACCCAACTTAAAAATAATACGTGCCTCAACCGGCAGCTAATGCGGTTCACGATAAAAGGAGTGGCCTAGCACTCAGAATGGTAGGTTTTGCTAGGCTAGGGTTACCAGATGTCTGGATTTTCCTGGACATGCCCACCTTTTCGAGAACATGTCTGGGGGTCCGGATGGCTTTTCAAAATCTGCCACTTTGTCCGGGTTTTGAAAAGCTTCCGTCGAAATTGCGTCGGGAAGTGGCATCCACGCATGCGCGGACGCAACACGATAATGTCACGCACGTGTGATGTCATTGCATCATGTCCGCAAATGCGTGGATGCTGTCTGGGGGCGGGGCAAAACGGGGCTTGACACAAGCGGAACTGGGCGGACCTGGGGGTGTGGCCTTAGGTCCGGATTTTCCTTCAGGCACTAGTGCAGTGTTTTTCAACCTTTTTACACCTATGGACCGGCAAAAATAAAAGAATTATTCCGTGGACTGGTAGTTGAAGAACAGACCCCGCCCATCTCTACCCAATCTCCACCCCAGACCCCGCCCCCATAATAGTACTAATTGCACCTTGCACGTCCCGTGCCTCATCTGGAAGCCTTCCCTCTGACTTTGCAACGTCCGAGAGAAGACTTCCGGTTCAGGCGCAGGATGCCTGTAGGAGCCACTGCCCGTGGCTTTGTGCACTAAATCAGTTAGGAAGAGGGAGCTGGCTCGAAGATAACGCCGCATCGATCGCACTGTGGACCGGCGGTTGAAGAACACTGTTTTGGGCCTGATGCACGTGCTGGCCCTGGGGACCGGTAAGAAATTTCTGTGGACCGGCACTGGTCCATGGACCGGTGGTTGAAGAACACTGCACTAGAGCACAGCTGCCATGCCATGATCTGAGCTCCCGGCACTGATAGGCCCTATGAGGCCTAGAGAGAGAGAGAGAGTGGGATGCAATTAGGCTTGTCAGCACTGGAAGGCTGGCAAGATCCTACACCAAAGTTACCTCAGAAAAAGGTCTGTTCTAGGGGGGGATAGCCATTCTCTCACAATGAAAGTAAAGGGACACTGAGAAAGGGGGATCTGGGCAGGGTGATTGGGTGGTGGGCCCCATGCCCCATCCAGGCTATCCATGGATGCTTTTTGGAACTTATTATTTAAGTATACAAAGAATTAAGAAACCCCACTATTTCACACACAGAATAACAAAATACATAGCATTATTATAAACAACAACATTTGTATTGTGTATTGTAATGACAACCGCAGATGGGAAGAGAACCAAGAAAAAGAAATCGAAGAGCCAAGATGATGTAATCATAATTAAGCAACCAACAAAAGAAAAAAGAACAGGAGTAACGGAGCCCTCATGGATGTCTTTAATGTAGATCCAGACCTGGACTCTGATTCAAAAATCAGTATTCATAAGTTCAAGACTCACCTCACCATTGACCTTGTGTCAAGCTACCCATTCTAAGGGCAAGCTGATAACTGGATGTCCGTATTGATATATCACTTGGGCATATATATGTACAGAATATAAGCACTTTTACTAGGAACTGTACACTTAAGCATACGGTATAGCATATAAATTGAAGAGGGTGTTCGCATGGGTTGAACATGGGAGGGCCACGGGTGGGGCTGCCACTTATGTGCAGCAGAATTCTAAACAGATTAAAAGGGAGAGAGATGGCTTAGTGGAAGACCTGCGAGAAGCACATTGCAGTAATCTAGGCGAGAGGTGACAAGAGCATGGATGAGGGTCTTGACAGTGTGTTCAAAAAAGAAAGTCCAGATTTTAGCAATGTTGTATAGAAAGAAGGGAAGGAGGGAAATGAGTCAAAGATGACCCACAAGGTTGCAAGCTGATGAGTCAGGGAGGATGAGAGTGTTATCTACTGAAATAGAGAACAGAAAAAGGGGAGAGGCAGGTTTAGGATGAAAGATAAGGAGTTCAGTCTTGGCCATGCTTAATCCAGGTATATCTAAGTCTAGGAGACAAGGTTCAGTGCTGATTGTAAAGGTAAGAGTAGAGATGAAAATTACACCAAACTAGACCCATGACCCCTGTCGTTTTCCGATACTCGGATCTAAATTGCATGTTTCAAAGTATTGGCTACATGTCCTGCTGTAACATTTACTCCCAAATTCTTTGGATTTAATTTCATGTTCACTTTCTTCCTAATCTGTATAAAAGCTCCCATATTTGTCTTCGCTTAGGGCAGGGGTGTCAAAGTCCCTCCTCGAGGGCCGCAATCCAGTCGGGTTTTCGGGATTTCCCCAATGACTATGCACGAGATCTATTAGCATCCAATGAAAGCAGAGCACGCAAACAGATCTCATGCCTATTCATTGGGGAAATCCTGAAAACCCGACTGGATTGCGGCCCTCGAGGAGGGACTTTGACACTCCTGGCTTAGGGTACAGTGAAAAAATGAAGTTACTATTCCGAGTCTTTCTATTTCACCATGTTATCATCGGTGTGCTCAAACTGATCCGTGAAACCTTTCATTCTGGGTTTCATTTGCTCTCTTTAACTCCCATATAAATGCAGCACAAAATAAGGCTGATTACACTCGCCTGCAGCACATTCTTCTTCCAAATGATATCATAGCAGCTTTTAAACATCGAGAGCATTAATATAAAGAATTACATGCAGGCAACTGTCTCTGATATGGGAGATGAAATGCAATCAAATGGTCATGAGATAAAGAATTACATATAATCAGTTGCACATAATGAGGCTCTCAGCCTTAGTGAATGGCTCTACATAACACATAGGCAAGAATCCCAAACCTGAGTGCTTTGCCAAACTCACTAAAGCCCTGAGCTGAAGTTAACAACTTTAATTGGTTTTGCGTACATCTTCCTGAACTTAATTTGCACTCCTTCCTCCAATGGGTGCTATTCCTCCCGTGATCAGATGTTGTTATAATCCTGTTGTGACCTCTGCTTGTTGTAAGTTTCGTAAGTATGAGTACTAGGGTTCAAACCTCATTATATGGCGACTACAGAAGTGTAGCAGTGGCAGCAAATTTGTAAAGGTAAGATGACAAATCAGTGGCATTAATAAAGCCATTAAGAGATGCCTACATGCCTATAACTTTTAAGTCACCAGGAAACGAGATAAAGGAAAGGGGAAGGGATTTAATATACCACCTTTCTGTGGTTACAATCAAAATAGTTTATATATTATATACAGGTGCTTATTTTGTACCTGAATAGAGATCCATAAAATACTGAGTGGAATGGGTAGATGTGAATTGCTTGTTTACTCTTTCCCCAAAATACTAGGGCTAGTAGATGTAAAACAACCCAGAGAAAATATTTCTTTGTTCAACGTGTACTTAAATTCTGGAATTCATTACCAGAGAATGTGGTAAACGCAGTTAGCTTAGCAGGGTTAAAAAAAAAAAAAGTTTGGATAATTTCCTAAAAGAGAAGACCATAAGCCATTATTAAGATGGCTTGGGGATATCCAGTGCTTTAGGATATGCAGCATAAAATCTGTTTTTTTTTCCTTGGGATCTTGCCAGGTACTTGCGACCTGGGTTGGCCACTGCTGGAAACAGGACTTGATGGACCTTCAGTCTGCCCCAGTATGGCAACTCTTATGTTCTCGTATGTAATGGAGGGTTAAGTGACATTCTCCCGGAACAGTGCCTGAAACATGTCTGGAATAGTGATTTTTTTTTTTTTTAGATCCTTCTATTTCACCATCTGATTTTCACCTATTTATATGTAACATTGCGGTGAGTGTTGGTTTTGGCACCAGGAGTTTGTGAGAAAGTGAGCTGGCAAGCGGAGTTTTTTTTTCTGCCAGTGACTGACAGCGAGTCATCCTGTTAGAGCAGGGGTAGGGAACTCCGGTCCTCGAGAGCCGTATTCCAGTCGGGTTTTCAGGATTTCCCCAATGAATATGCATGAGATCTATTTGCATGCACTGCTTTCAATGCATATTCATTGGGGAAATCCTGAAAACCCGACTGGAATACGGCTCTCGAGGACCGGAGTTCCCTACCCCTGTCTTAGAGGTATTCCTTATTGGGTTCCACAGGGTGTGACTCTTTTAAAACCTGAGGCCTTTTCTCCACTTGCTTTGAATGTATGATACAGTGAGGGGGTTCTGTGGTGTCTGGATAATGTGGGTGTGATAGTGTGCTTTCATAAACACTGAACAAAGTAAAAGGCGGGAGACTTCTGTGTACCCTGTTGATTTTAGTACCATTTGGGCTTTTCTACGAGCATCGCATATGTTCACAATCTTTTTAAAGATTGTGTATACCCAGCACTGGAGTGACACCTAGTGGACCAATAGACACACCCCTGAGGCAGGCCTCCATCTGGGGGCTGAAACACGGACCGTGTCGGGTCATCAACTGGATCCTTTCAACACAAGGACATCATGTTTATAGGACTTTATATACATGTGTTTCTGTATTTATTTTGAATTTATATAAATAAAAGACTGTCTCAAGGTTGACACGTTCTATCCCATTCCCCACTTGCTTTTTCTTCTATAAATACTCCCATTGCACATACAAATGCAGCAAAGGGCAAGAGAGTTAATTAAATACCTACATTTTAATTAAGATTCAGTTTTAGGAAATAACTCTGTTTGACAAATGAACATAACAGATTTATTAAGGTGTCTGAGCTTCCCTACTGCCTACGGTATTTCATAGTAGATATTGAATATGGGGGAACTTGCATAAAACTTTTTGTGTGTGTAAAGCATGAAAGGTGTGATGAACACAGGAAGTAATTGTATTTTTTTAAAAATTTATTCTTTATTAATTTTCACTTTTACATCACCATATACGTTACAGATTGCTTGGGTTGGTATATTTGCGTATGCGTGGCCCAGCACCTGTGAGCCTGATGAGCACTATCCAGTCTTATGGGGAGTGTGTGGCGCAGTGGTTAACGCTACAGCCTCAGCACCTTGGGGTTGTGGGTTCGAACCCACGCTGCTCCTTGTCACCCTGGACAAGTCACTTAATCCCCCCCATTGCCCCAGGTACATTAGGTAGATTGTGAGCCCGCCGGGACAGACAGGGGAAAAATGCTTGAGTACCTGAATAAATGCATGTAAACCATTCTGAGCTCCCTTGGGAGAACGGTATAGAAAAAATTAAATAAAAATAAAATAAATGTTCTGGCACCAAAGCTGTGCTCTATCCATCGCGCAGACTTGCTGGTTCCTCCCCCCCAGTTAGGTCTTTGAGACTGAACATTACACGAACAAGCACATTTTCATACATTGTCCCGCAGGAATGGAATCGTGTGCCTGTGTATATGAAATATGGGAATTGATGTTTTGCATAGGTATAAGCACTGGTCACTTGTCTGTTTATGTTTTAAATGTGCATGATTTGCATTGTGCATGTTTAAATTGTGAGCCGCTCTATAAATAAATAAGAACAAAGACAAAACAAACCAATACTTTGGAGACAAACAGAAATTCTTGAAATAAAATAAAGCTGAAAATACATTAAGAAATAATTAACACCTTTCGCCCACATTTCAAGTTTAAGCTTCAAGTTTATTATCACATTTGATTAATCGCCTATTCCAAATTCTAAGCGATGCACAAGTCAATAAAAATCACAATCAAGGGAAACAAATGTAGAAACAATATTGGTCGCCGTACCTTAAGAAGGATATGGCGATACTCGAGGGGGTTCAGAGGAGAGCGACACGTCTGATAAAAGGGATGGAAAACCTTCCATATGCTGAGAGATTGGAGAAACTGGGTCTCTTTTCCCTGGAGAAGAGGAGACTTAGAGGGGATATGATAGAGACTTATAAGATCATGAAGGGCATAGAGAGAGTAGAGAGGGACAGATTCTTCAAACTTTCGAAAAATAAAAGAACAAGAGGACACTTGGAAAAGTTGAAAGGGGACAGATTTAAAACGAATGCTAGGAAGTTCTTCTTTACCCAACGAGTGGTGGATACCTGGAATGCGCTTCCAGAGGGCGTAATAGGGCAGAGTACGGTACTGGGATTTAAGAAAGGATTGGACAGTTTCCTGCTGGAAAAGAGGATAGAAGGGTATAAATAGAGGATTTCTGCACAGGTCCTGGACCTGTTGGGCCGCCACGTGAGCGGACTTCTGGGCATGATGGACCTCAGGTCTGACCCAGCAGAGGCATTTCTTATGTTCTTATGTTAGATCAACTAAACATGGTAAAAACAACTTATTCAAACACAATGAAACAATAGGAAAGACAGGAAAAGAAATACAAACTACATTTAAGTAACTGCGATCCAAAATGAGAAAAAAGTAAATATCTCTAAGTAACAAAGGAAAACAAAAGCATGGAAAGGTCACTCCGAGACCCTGCCCGTAGCCAGTCTACAGCGAACGTATGGAATTTATTTATATATTTAAACATTTGTATTCTGCTTTTAGCTAAAACGGCTCACAATTAACATACACAATCTTTGAGCACATGAAAAATCTTAAAATTCACGTCACAGACAAGAGCAAAGGAAACAGAGGCCTAAATGCGAACATTACATCATCCTTATTCTAATAAATGTTTAGATATTTAATATAAAATAAGGTATAGCTAACAGAAAAATGCTTGTACAAAAAAATAAGTTTTCAACAGTTTTCTAAAATGTAGCAGATTCCCACAAAAGGCCTCTTTTATGAAGACGTTTAGCGCGGGCCGCTGTGGTAATGGCCAAGAAGTGTAAGGTTATGCACCTTAGTAGCAGAAACCCATGCAGAACCTACACTCTGAATGGTGAGACCTTAACCTGAACTGTGGCAGAACAGGACCTGGGAGTAATCATTAGTGAAGATATGAAGGCAGCCAATCAAGTAGAGAAAGCCTCATCCAAGGCTAGACAAATGCTGGGTTGCATCCGGAGAAGCTTTGTCAGCCGGAAGCCCGAGGTGGTAATGCCGCTGTACAGGTCCATGGTGAGGCCACATCTGGAATACTGTGTACAATTTTGGAGGCTACACTATCAGAAGGATGTGCTAAGATTGGAATCAGTTCAACAATTGGCCACCAAGATGGTCTCAGGGCTTAAGGATGTCCCTTATGAAGAACGACTAGGTAAGTTGCACCTTTACCCTCTCGAGGAACGCAGAGAGAGGGGTGACATGATAGAGACGTTCAAATGCGTTACTGGCCATATTGAAGTGGAAGAAGATATCTTCTACCTTACAGGCCCTACGGCGACAAGAGGGCATCTGCTAAAATTCAGGGGCGGGAAATTCCATAGTGACACTAGGAATGATCTTCCACTTCAGGTAGTTGAGGCCAGGAACGTGCTGATTTTAAGATCAAATGGGATCAACACAAGGGCTCACTTCAAAGAAAAACTTAGAGGGGAGGATTATTTGAGTGGGCAGACTTGTTGGGCCGTGGGCCCTTTTCTGCCGTCATATTCTATGTTTCTATGAAGCCCATAAGGATTTTAAAGGTTTTCGGGGCTGTTGTTAAGCGGCTTTGTAAAACAGGCCCAAAATCTCAACTTGCCTGTCAGTGGAGAAACAGGATTTCTTTGTTTGCACATAACGGACTGTCTTTAGTTTATTTACACTATGACATTAATTTCTTTTCGAGCACTTAAAAATTCCTCAGGATGCTTAGGGTCAAAGAATTGAAATTGTTAGCCTTCATAAACAATATGACAATTACAAGGAAATCTTAACACAAAGTTAGCAGATAAAGTCTGAACCCTACCCGAAGGGCCACAAAGGCTTTTCGCCTTATCTGTGAATCTCGTGCCAAGTCAGGATGTATTTTTAAACAGACTGTGAGCAAATGGAGGGGTGGGGGGGGGCATAGTTTAGGAAGAGTGGAGGTAGATTACATTTACTTATGTATTTTATTTTTAAAAATATGATTATGAAGGCAATTCTATAAAGACCCAATTCTATAAACGGCACCTATACCATAGGTGCCAAGGAACACGTCGCTTAGCGCATATCAATCATAAGTTTGGTGCCATTTATAACATCGCACCTAGTGGCATCTAAAGTACACTTAGGATAGACCGTTCGAAGTCATATAGCGCGGGCTGCTGCGGTAACGGCCCCATAGCCCATAGAGATTTAAAGGGCTTCGGGGCTGTTGCTGCGCAACTTTGTAAAAGAGGCCCTTAGGCACACCCTATTCATACGAGGATGTTCTTGGCCTAAGTACTGGCGCCTAAGTTAGGTGCCTACCAATGCCGGAGTCCAAAACAGGCACCTACACACTAAACACGCCAAGGATCTGTCCCTAACCACGCCTACTTCCTGGTAGGTGCCTTGGACTAGATGCCTACCTAAAATTGATA
Organism: Geotrypetes seraphini; assembly: GCF_902459505.1. Lineage (NCBI taxonomy): Eukaryota > Metazoa > Chordata > Amphibia > Gymnophiona > Dermophiidae > Geotrypetes > Geotrypetes seraphini. The sequence continues at coordinate 39,517,708 of NC_047093.1, read as the reverse complement.
GGCACCTTAGGGCTAGATTCACAAAGCAAACCAATCATGTACCGATCAGTTTGTGACCCCTTAGCGACCAAATTCTCCTCCGGCCCGATTCACGTACCTCTCTGCCGACCATCCTCCGATCCACGCATTCAAATGAGGGGAGGGGCATTCAAAAGTATGGAAGGCAATGATTCACAAACCAAAATTCTCGATCCGACTGGGCTGGCCGATCAACTCCTAAAGCGACTGCTGGGGACCACCTCTCTACCGACTCTCCTGCTCCATGAACGCCCTGCACTCTGCCCTGCTCTCTGCTGCCCCGATCTCGCTGCCTGTTCCAGGGGATGCAGAAGCCCTAGGGCAGGGGGGAGAGCAGTGCCTGTTGGCTCCCCGACTTCCAATTATGCTGCATCTATCAGAAGTTAGTATTAGCAGCCTTCCCTGCAGTGCGAGCCCGCGGGTTTAAAGTGCCACGTTAGGCACTACTATCAGTGGCGAGGTAAAGGGGGGGCGGTCTGCCCTGGACTCCGCCATGGTGTGGGTGCTGGCACCCCTCCTCTTCTCTGCCCCATCTCTTCCCACTCCTCCACCCGCCGCACGCATCCCCTTCTCCGTACCTCCAGGGATTCAAGACAAAATTAGACAAGTTCCTGCTGAACAAGGATGTACGCTGATAGGGCTAGTCTCAGTTAGGGCGCTGGTCTTTGACCAGAGGGCCGCTGCGTGAGCAGACTGCTGGGCATGATGGACCACTGGTCTGACCCAGTAGCGGCAATTCTTATGTTCTCTAGTTGTTCACCGCTGCGAGCAACAACTTCAACGTGCTCCTCGTGATGTTGACGCCCACTGACGTCACTTCCAGGTGCTGCGCATAGGAAGTGATGTCAGAGGGAGAGCTGACGCGGTCACGAGGAGCACGTTGAAGTTGTTGCTCGCGGCGGTGAACAACTAGAGGTACAGAGGAAGGCAGGAGTGTGGAAGGCGGGGGTGGAGATGACGGATGAAGAGGGGCTCCACTACTGCGGATAGGCAAATGGCTGGAGAACAGAAAACAGAGAGTGGGCATAAATGGGAAGTTCTCCGACTGGGAGAAAGTGACTAGCGGTGTATCCCAGGGCTCGGTACTTGGGCCGATCTTATTTAATATTTATATCAATGACCTAGAAGAAGGAACATCCAGTGAGATCATCAAATTTGCAGACGACATAAAGCTATGCCGAGCAATCAGATCACAGAAGGATAGCGAGGAACTCCAGAGCGACTTGTATCAGTTAGAGAAATGGGCAGAGAAATGGCAGATGAAGTTTAATGTGGAGAAATGCAAAGTAATGCATTTAGGCAGAAAGAATAAGGAACACGAGTATAGAATGTCAGGTGCAACTCTGGGTAAGAGCGAACAAAAAAAAGGACCTGGGTGTACTGATAGATAGGACCCTGAAACTGTCAGCACAATGTGCGGTAGCGGCAAAGAAGGCAAATAGAATGTTGGGCATGATAAAGAAGGGAATCACGAGTAGATCAGAGGGGGTTATAATGCCGCTTTATAGAGCAACGGTCAGACCCCACTTGGAATACTGCGTCCAACATTGGTCTCCCAACCTAAAGAAGGATATACAACTGCTGGAGAGAGTGCAGAGACGAGCAACGAAGCAAGTAAAAGGTATGGAGAAACTGGAATACGAGGATCGACTTAAGAGACTGGGATTGTTCTCCCTTGAGAAAAGGAGACTGCGAGGAGATATGATCGAGACCTTCAAAATACTGAAAGGAATCGACAAAATAGAGCAGAAAAAATTATTTACATTGTCCAATTTGACACGGATAAGAGGACACGGAATGAAGCTAAGAGGGGACAAGTTAAGGACAAATATCAGGAAGTTCTGCTTCACGCAACGAGTGGTGGACACCTGGAATGCCATCCCAGAGGAAGTTATTGTGGAACCCACCGTTCTAGGATTTAAAAGCAAACTAGATGCACATCTCCTTACGAGAAGCATAGAGGGATATGGGTGACTAAAAATTACACCAGGTGTACACCTGGCAGGGTCTCCATGTGTGCGGATCGCCGGACTTAATGAACCGAAGGTCTGATCCGGAGATGGCGCTTCTTATGTTCTTATGGGCAACTCAGTCTCACCCTCACTATGCCACTGACTACTATATTCTATTTTGCTTTGAATAAATATCTTGTTGTTTCTATCGCTTGGAGTACTTGGTCTGCTCTCTATCTAGGAGACACTCAGAGAATCGTTAAAGCTCTGGAACACATTGCTAGAGGTTCTGGTAAGAGTGGATAGGGTAGTTGGTTTTAAGAAAGGTTTGGACAAGTTCCTGAAGGAAAACTCCATAGTCTGTTATTGAGAAAGACATGGGGGAAGCCACTGCTTGCCCTGCATCGGTAGCATGGAATGTTGCTACTCCTTGGGATTCTAGAATCTTGTTACTCTTTGTGGATTATGCATGGAATGTTGCTACTATTTGGCGCTCCGGAATCTTGCTTACTCTGAGATAATGGAGTGTTGCTACTCTTTTTGGCCAGGGACTAGGGACCTGGACTGGCCACCGTGAGAACAGGCTACTGGGCTTGATGGACCATTGGGCTGGCCCAGTAAGGCTATTCTTATGTTTTTATGTTTATAATAGCCATTGTCCACATGCAAAGCATGATTTATCCACGGTAAATTTTTAATGAAATTATTCCCCCCCCCCCCCCCCCAAAATGTAAACTAGTTCAAGCTACTGTAGTCTCATTTTTCTGGGTGATCTATTATTTTGTAAAATGCTGTCTTTCTCCCATATATGGTAAGACAGATCGGGACAAGCTGAAGTTAGCTTTGACGGCGACTCTAGCACTGGGGCAATGTGGCCGGTGCCGGACAAACTTCTACGGTCTGTGTCCCATAGATGGCAAGACGGATCAGGATGCAAGTATGCGTATTTTAACCACCTACATATCACCTAAGTACAGATTACTGCGGGGGAGGAGAGGGGAGAAACTTAGCAAGTAAAACGAATAATTACTAGATTGTTGGCTCAACATTGCCTTGTGTGTCTGCTGGGCAGACTTGATAGACCATTCAAGTCTTTACCAGGGGCCGCTGAAAAGTTCTCAGCCCAACCAACAAAGTTGGAGCAGTCTCCGTCGAAGGCAACACACTTAGTCCAGTGATTTTCCACTTTTTTTCCTTCCGTCAGAAAAATACCGAACGAAAAAAGTGGAAAAATCGCGCGGACTAAGGCTCTAGCCCTCGATGGAGACTGTCCCAACTTTTGGGCTCCTTTCACTAAGGTGCGCTAGCGTTTTTAGCGCACCCCAGGAAATTACCGCGCACTACGCGGCTAGAACTAACGCCGGCTCAATGCTGGCATTAAGGTCTAGCGCGCGCGCGCTATTCTGCGCGTTAAGGCCCTAACGCAGCGTAGTAAAAGGAGCCCTTTGTTGGTTGGGCTGAGAACTTTTCAGCGGCCCCTCGTTTCGGTCGTCATTTGCTATGTTACTATGTTTATTTGCCTTCTGATAGGGAGGTTGTAATTTATTCAAGAGAAGGAAACACCACAAGGGAAGATTTGTTTCAAGGGACTCTGTAGGGAGGACCCAAACCAACCCTGAATATTGCAAAACTGTAAGAAGGAATGGATATCCTTTTTTTTATTTTTTATCATCCTCTCACTACTATAATACAAAGTCTTTTCTTAACTGATAGATAAAGTATAACTCTAGCTACAGAGTAACCTGCAGTAAAAGCCATTAATTCAGCTTCATCAGCTGAATCAATGGGGCCTCATCCCTTTAATTCTTTCACCATTAGTCCTCCTGTCAAGGGCAAGAAGAGCTGGAATTTATTATTCGGCCAGGATGCTAAGGGAGGCTCAGGAACCGAGTAAAGCAGAGTGCAGGAGAAGCTTGCTTCCCTACGGAGAGCACAAGGTAACCTAGTGATGGGTTTAAAGAACAAAGCAATTGTACGCTTAGGACCTTTTTTGGCTCCAGAAATTCTCCCTATTGTATTTGATCATTCACAGCTTTGTATAAGCGACTTGGAATCTAGCATATTAGTGGATACGTCTTTCTGAAGACTCACAAGACTCCTGAGGCAGGCCATTTTGGCCGAAACATGTACATGTCGAGCCATTGAGCTATTGGATAAATAAAAGGACATTTATGAAATAGATGGAGTCCACCAGTCTTTATAGGACATTTCCACTCCTTGTTTACATCCCTACGGAGAGCACAAGGCAACCTAGTGATGGGTTTAAACAACAAAACAATGGTTAGTGAAGACCATTCCATGCTATAAATTAATCAATATTATAAAATTGCAACATGTGTTCGGGGAGGGGAAGAAGGTGCCTTATGTATCTTTATAAAGTTTTCATCCAGAATCAGCACCAATGGCGCACAAGTATTCTCACAAAATTTACACTTGCCCCAAGATAGCTACAAATATGTGGATGGATTATATGCATGCGCGTGTACGCTTTATGAATTATGCATTGCAGGTGCAGCCAAGCTACACTCCAGGACCACTTATACAAATATTACATAAACATAAGTGCTATGTTTTACGTCTTTTTAGATATTCCGTCATTCAGTTTTACAATAACCACATTACAGAGGTAACACAGGCATTATCATGCACATAGAAATTTCCATAATGGGTCAAGCAAATGTCGATCAAGCCCAACATCCTGTTTCCAACACTGGCCAATCTAGGTCACAAGTTCCTGGCAGAATCTCCAAAAATAGCAAGACTCCTTGCTACCTACCTCCAGGGATAAATAGTAGTTTTCCTCGTGTCTTTCGTAATAACGCTTTTCTTTCAGGAACCTGCCCAAACCTTTTTTAACCCCAACTATGGCAATGGAATGGATAAATTTAAAACTCTTTCAAAATCTACAAAAACTAGAGAGGACATGCCATAAAGTTACCGAGTAATACATTTTAAAACAAATTGGAGAAAATATTTTTTTCATACAATGTTAAAAGGTCGGTATTCTCAATGGAGCTCCCCAGGCATCTGTGCTGGGACGGCTTCTTTTTAACATATTTATAAATGATCAAGAGATGGGAACAACTAGTGAAGCGCTTAGATTTGCTGATGACGCCAAGTTATTCAAAGTTGTTAAACCACAAGAGGATTGCAAAAAAATTGTATGAGGACCTTACGAGACTGGGAGACTTGGCATCCAAATGGAAGACTACAATTACTCCCGAATTCTAGAAAAAGTGCTAAAAATTCAAGGTACTGAAGTAGATAATGACAGGTTGTTCACCCTCTCCAAGGTAGGGAGAACGAGAGGGCATTCTCTAAAATTGAAAGGGGATAGATTCCGTACAAACGTAAGGATGTTCTTCTTCACCCAGAGAGTGGTAGAAAACTGGAACGCTCTTCCAGAGTCTGTCATAGGGGAAAACACCCTCCAGGGATTCAAGACAAAGTTAGACAACTTCCTGCTGAACAAGAACATACACTGGTAGGGCTAGTCTCAGTTAAGGCGTTGGTCTTTGACCAGAGGGCCGCCGCGTGAGCGGACTGCTGGGCATGATGGACCACTGGTCTGACCCAGCAGCGACAATTCTTATGTTCTTAATTGTACAAGGTAATTGATTAACAAGCCAATTTGCGCTAATAAGTGGAATCTTAACAAGCAATTATTGGTAATAATTGGATTTAATGAATATGTATGTGCATAAATTTAGGTAAAAGATCCGTGCCTACATTTTACGAGCGAGTTCAAAAGGGAGACATGGAAATGGAAGGGGCATGGGCAGATAGGAGGCATTCCTCAAAGTTGTGCGTGCAGTCAGTGGCACAGCGAGGGTGAAAGGCACCCAAGGTGGAAGCGCTCTTTCCTCACCCTCTTCTCTGACCCCACCCCCATCTGCTCCTTCCCCACCCTCTCCTGCCGCATGCCCTTCCCTTTCATCATACCTCTTTAACATTCCCGGCATGAGCTGCAGCCCCAAGCTGATGTCACTTACTAGGTGTGGTTTTAGGAAGTGACATCAGAGAAGAGCCGATGCTGGTGTGAGCAGCAGTTTAGGGTTGCTGCTTGCGCCGGGAATGTTACAAAGGTATGGGGTATGGGGGAAAGGTATGGGGAAGTTAGGTGCGGTTCTCAGCTCTAATCTCTATTCTATAAACAGTTCATAACTTTGAGCGTCATTAATAAAATAGTGCTCAGTTTTTTTTTCAGCACCAATTTTTTTGGGGTGCCATAAATAGAATCCAGTCCTTAGCAAAGAGGAACCCAAACTATAGCTACACGAAGCAAAGTTCCACATTAAGAGTCACTGCCCAGAAAAAAGGATCTAGGTGTCATTCTTGATGATACTTTGAAATAGAGAATGACACGGGGCCAAATCTTTCCCTGTCCCCATGGGAACTCATTTTCCCGTCCCATCCTGGCGAGTTCTTTTCCTGTCCCTGCCCCGTTCCTGCAAGCTCCGTCCTCATCTGCACAAGGCTCAAACACTTTAAAATCATAAGTAGCAACATTCTAGAGCTCAGATTGTGATGTCATAATGCCTCATTCCACCAATGCCTAAGCTCTGTCCTCATCTGCACAAGCCTCGAACACTTTAAAATCATAAGTAGCAACATTCTAGAGCTCAGATTGTGATGTCATAATGCCTCATTTCACCAACGCCTAAGCTCTGTCCTCATCTGCACAAGCCTCGAACACTTTAAAATCATAAGTAGCAACATTCTAGAGCTCAGATTGTGATGTCATAAGGCCTCATTCCACCAATGCCTAAGCTCTGTCCTCATCTGCACAAGCCTCGAACACTTTAAAATCATAAGTAGCAACATTCTAGAGCTCAGATTGTGATGTCATAAGGCCTCATTCCACCAATGCCTAAGCTCTGTCCTCATCTGCACAAGCCTCGAACACTTTAAAATCATAAGTAGCAACATTCTAGAGCTCAGATTGTGATGTCATAAGGCCTCATTCCACCAATGCCTAAGCTCTGTCCTCATCTGCACAAGCCTCGAACACTTTAAAATCATAAGTAGCAACATTCTAGAGCTCAGATTGTGATGTCATAAGGCCTCATTCCACCAACGCTAAGCTCTGTCCTCATCTGCACAAGCCTCAAACACTTTAAAATCATAAGTAGCAACATTCTAGAGCTCAGATTGTGATGTCATAAGGCCTCATTCCACCAATGCCTAAGCTCTGTCCTCATCTGCACAAGTCTCAAACACTTTAAAATCATAAGTGTTCGAGGCTTGTGCGGTTAAGGCAAAGCTTACAGGAATGGGGCAGGGACTGGGACAGCAACATAATTCATAGGAATGGGACGTGGAAATTGAGTTCTTGTGGAGATGGGGACAAATCTGTCCCCGTGTTATTCTCTACTTTGAAACCCTCTTTTCAGAGTTGCAGTGGCAGCTAAAAAAGCAAATAGAATGTTAGGAATTATTAGAAAAGGAATAGAAAATAAAACTGAGAATATTATAGTGCCTTTGTATTGCTCCCTGGTACAATTGCTCCTCAAATATTAGGTGTAATTCTGGTCACCACATTTTAAAAAAAGACATAACAGAATTAGAAAAGGTACTGAGAAGGGCAATGAAAATGATAAACGGGATGAGCTAACTTCCCCATGAAGAAAGACAGCTTGGAGAAAGATGCTCGAGGGGAGATATGATAGAGGTCTATAAAATACTGAATGGAGTGGAATGGGTAGACATAAATTGCTTGTTTACTCTTTACAAACATCCAAGGAAACTACACATTGAAACTACTAAGTAGTGAACTAAAAAAAACAACAATAAATTAGAGAAAATATTTCTTCATTCAATGTGTAATTAAACTCTGGAATTTTTTTGCCAGAGAATGTGATAAAAGCAGTTAGTTTAGCAAGGTTTAAAAAAAAAAAAAGTTTGAATAATTTCCTAAAAGAACAGTCCATAAGACATTATTAAGATGGACTTAGCAAAATCCAGTGCTTATTTCTAGGATAAGCAGCATAAAATCTGCTTTACTCTTTTGGGATCTTGAAAGGTACTTGTGACTTGGACTGGAAACTGTTGGAAATCGAACACTGTATGTGATGGACCTTCGGTCTGTCCCAGTATGGCAAGGCTTATGTTCTCATAATGCATATTTAAGTTATGGACCTCATTGCCAGAAGATATGGTAAAAGCAGTTAGTGTAGCTGTGTTTGAAAAAAGGGTTTGGATGAGATCCTGGAAGAAAATTCATTCTTATATTCTTATGTGCACAAACAATACCTGCTTTTGAAATTTGCTCATGTGGCCCTTAAACCATTAATGCTGGGGGGGGGGGGGAGGGGGCAGCAGTCTTTCATGCCTGGAATTTCAACAGGGAAGTTTTTTTAAAATCAGGAATCACATAATGGTGGGATGGAAGTGCTTAGTTTTCAATGTATGACATTACCTTCAATATCTGGAATCTTCAGTGGACGTTGCTATAAACTTATATAGGGAAAAGGGATAGGATTTGGCATATTGCCTTTCTGGGGTTACATTCAAAGCAGTTTACATATTATATACAGGTACTTAGTTTGTACCTGTGGTAAAGGAGGGTTAAGTAACTTGTTTAGAGATAGGAGCTGCACTGTGAATAGAACCTTGTTCCCCTGGTCGTCAGGTTCCTCTACTCTGGCTATTGCAACTGTGAGGGAGTCAGGGATTCTCCCTCATGAATGATACTATTATGTCAACGGGCAGCAGAGGGTGCTGGTTCATTGACCTGGCAGTTAGGCTATCCTCCAGGAGGTGGCACTACCTGGCCAGAACAGGTCCTGCCTGACTCAGAGGGGTGAGACTCAGGCAGAAAGCAGTATATCTGTGTCACTTTGGAATTCATTCAGAGAGGTCCCGTGGGAGGAGAGGTCCCAGAAGGAAGAGACTTCCCTGAGCCCAGGGAGCTCAGTAGGAGAGAACTTTTCCTTAGCTAAGGGCTGAGATGAGCCCTGGAAAAGAATGAAGGGAGAGAGAGCCTGTTCAGAAGAGAAGCATGACTAAGGTAAGCCCCTAAAATACTGGAGTGAAGACTTGTATTCCAAGAGTTAAAACTGTGCTAAAGAAACTTTTAGGACTCCTTTTACTAAGGTACGCTAGCGTTTTTAGCGTACGCACGAAATTACCGTGCGGTACGCTTCTAGAATAACACCAGCTCAATGCTGGCATTAAGGTCTAGTGCGCATGGCACTTTAGAGTGCGCTATTCCGTACGTTAAGGCCCTAACGCACCTTAGTAAAAGGAGCCTTAGTGAACCCTTTGTGGGGTGGTGCAGTTGATGTTTCGGTTCAGAATCTTTAATTCTTGTTGGTTGAAAAGTCTAACTGTTCCTTAACCCTGTGAAGTAACAGGATTAGTTCACAGTGCAAATAAAAGTCTTTGGTTATCAGCAAAGTGTGTTCTGGCTCTATGTGGAGCACTTTTCTTGGAATTCTTGTTCAGCCTGGTCACAGCAGCCATTTTCTATATTTTGTTCAGTCATCTGGACTCACACAGGATCATTTTCTTTTTTTCAAGAACTAGCTTTGATGATTTTTCCTTGATGCAGTGTCTGGTGGGAGACCTCTGTGTACCCTTGTTGTTCTGAGTTCCTTTTGGCCTTATTTACAAGCATCACATATGCTTACAGTCTTTTTAAAGATTGTTTTACAGTTTCTATTCCCAGCATTGGAGTTACACCTAGTGGACCAATAGACACACCACTGAGGCAGGCCTCCCCCTGGGGGCCGAAACATGGACCATGTTGGGCCATCGACAGGATCCTTTCAACATTAAAATATCATATCCATAGGACTTTTTATATATGTGTTTTTATTCATGTGTTCCTGTAATTTTTTTTTTAAATAGATGATTCTTTGTTTCAAGGTTGACATGTTCTATCCCACTCCCCAAGTGTTCTCTCTTTAGCAAATGTAATAGAAACATCTCCAGTTCCAAAATTATTTGTTCTCTAGGTCTGTTGCCAATTGTCTCTCTTAGCACAGACCAGAAATGTCTTAATTTTGCTCGAGAGCATGTACTGTAGATAATGTCTTTTTTAAGACCACAGTTTCTCCAGCATGTTCCTGGTTACGTCTGAAATCCTAAGAGAAACCACATTCTTCCTACCTGGAAATTCAGAGCACAAATTGTTCACTGCATCTAGAATCTTGAGATACACTCGGCCATATTGATTACTATGAACCCCTGGAGAATTTTAAATGAGTGTAGAAAGAAAACCGTTTCATGATATTCTTTGCCTTCACAGACTGAACAAGCCCCTTTCTCTGTCACTGTAATAGACTCCATTAGTAGCCAGACAGTCTTGCTAGACAAATGTGAGACCCTATTGGAAGATAGGTATACTCACTTTTCTCTGCTCTTTAATAAAGAATCCATAACTAATTATTTATCATTTAGTGAATATTTAAATAATTTTGTTTGTGCTCAATGCAGTGCTTTTGAAAATGCATTCTGAGCTGTAATGACAGTACCTATACCTATAATGTTTTATTTTGAAGCATTATCATACAAGTGTATATAAAAAGAGAGAAGACTTCAGTTAAGAATTATCACTAAAGCTTTCTGCATGACTCAGACTAACACCACAGATCATAAAATCTCTTCAGATAAAAAAGGCCTCATATAGAGATTATTTTAGAGATCCTACTAATGATTTGCATGTATAAATAGCAGCATTTACCAATGCATATCAAATAAATTCAATTTTACAAAATAGGGATTTACATGTGCACATTGCGAATATGTACAAATGGCATGGGGGCATGGTTTGGGAGTGGCTAGGGTAGAACTAGGGCAGGGTCAACAAATAAATGTGTTTTCCCCCATCTTAGAATGGAAATACATGTCTACTATGTAGGGTTACCAGATGTTTAAATACCCATGAAACAAATATTAAAGGTTTACAAACTGATATGCAGGACCTTAAAGATTCAAACGCTGCCACCAAACAACTTAATGAAACATTAATGAGAGACAATATGAGTATGAGAAGAAAATTGGAAGCTTTGGATAATCTTTCTCGCAATAACAATCTCAGGTTGATCAATTTTCCTAGAGTGGCAACAATATCTCCGAGAGAAATGATAAAAAGATATATGATAGAAATATTGGATATATCAGAAGAATTGCTTCCACCTTTAACTCAGGTTTATTACCTGCCTATACGAAGGACTAAAGGACAACACCAACAACATCAAGAACCACAATTACCTACAGAGGTCCAACAGAATTTAAATGTTTCATTGATATTGGAACAGTCGGATAAGGAAATTGCGACACCTGCAACTTTACTTCTTACTGTTGCCTTAACACCAGAAAATAGACGCGCATGTTGCCATGTTACCTCTTATGTTTTAGACAATGACAAAATGGGTTACCAGACATCTGGGAAAACCCGGACATGTCCTTATTTTAGAGGACTCTCCGGGTGCCCGGAGGGATTTCCAAAACCTGGTAGTATGTCTGGATTTTGCAAGTCCCCGAGCTCAGGGCTGCATCTGATTGCCCTCTGTTTATGCGTGGACATCGATGGAATGGTGTCATACGCTTGCACATGCATGTGATATCATGGTTCATAGACAAAATCGCGGAAGACAAAGGCGCGCGCCGACAACTGAGCGCAAGACGGATGCGCGCGCCGAAGAAAAAGAGTGTTTTTAGGGGCTCCGACGGGGGTTTTTGTTGGGGAACTCCCCCCACTTTACTTAATACAGATCGCGGCGGCATTGTTGGGGGTTGTAACCGCCCTCATTATACTGGAAACTTAACTGTTTCCCTGTTTTTTAGGGAAAAGTGAAGTTTTCAGTAAAATGTGGGGGGTTACAACCCCCCAAACCCCCCACAATGCCCCCACAACGCGGCACGATCTGTATAAAGTAAAGTGGGGCCCCCCACCCCCCCCCGTCGGAGCCCTTTATAACAGTCATTTTCTTCGGCGCGCACCTTTGTCCCGGCGCGCTTTTGACCTGACACCAATGTCATTGTGTTGATGTCCACGTGTGTACAGAGGCCCTCCAGACCTAGGGGAAGGTGACAGGAGGTTCATCTGGGGAGGGGGATGGGAGCAGAACAGGGTGTGGCCAGGTGTCTTCTTTTTCAAAGAGGAAATCTGGCAACCCTAGTGCTGCTGCTACATGTAGCCAGCACGTACACTTCCATTCCCGTGTGTATTTTAGAAAAGAGTCTATCAGGCTCATAATCAAAAAATAAACATCCAATAAGCATCCTAAATCAGCGCTTGAACATCCTAATCGCCAGGACATCTAAGTGCTAATAATCGAAATTAGTTTGCTGTACGTCTAGCAAGGTGTTCCAGCCTCTGCACGTTCAGAGCATCAGATGGGCATGGTGGAGATGTGTTATGGGCAGGTTTTGGACAGTCTCAAGGGCAGGCTAGACATAAATGTCTTGCAGTGATAATCAAATATTTTGCAAGACATCCTGGACGGAACTTATATGTTTGGACCTAGACCTGTTTTAGAAGGGTCTGAGTGCCACAAAGGTGCCCATACAGACCAGATGATCACTGCATGCTTCAAGGTAAGAAATCTCCCCCCCCCCCACACTCCTCCAGTGCTCACTGATCCCCTTCCACCACACAAAAATGAAAACAAAAAGGTACATACCTGTCTCTAAAACAGCAGCATCTGGTATGGGGAAGCCTAGTACAGCTTTACACAAGTGAGTGGGCTAGTGAACCATAGAGAGGAAGGCCCATAAGCCCATAAGTCTAACCATTACATTTATGATGGAAAATGTGAAACCCCCCCAACACTACTCTACAGCTATATAGGTGCCACCTGCAGCCATAAGGGCTATTGGGGTTGTAGACAGATAGGTATAGTGGGTTGGGGGGGCGTGGCTCAGCATAACCTATAAGGGAGTCCTGATGAGATGTTTATCTGGCACACTTTTTGTGAAGTTCACAGTAGTGCCCTCTAAGGTGCCCCACTACTCTGCTACCATGTCTGGGTGGCCAGTCCATTACAGGAATAGCCCCTCCCACGTTCAAATGGTCTTGTTCTGGACATTTGGGACTTGGACAAAATTTTGTTTGAACATGTGGTATAAAGATAAACATTCTGACAGTCTGGGCGTTCCAATGGCCTAGACATCCAGATAGAGGATTTTCCAAAAAATCTATATTAATAGACGTATGGTGGTTTGCCTTTCGAAAACAGGCATTTTCTTACTGCCGACTTTGAATGTCTAACCCCATACCTCCAAATCAGACTTAGATGTATGTTTTGACAATTCCCTTCTATATCTGCAGATCCTTTTCTAAAACATTACTGAAATCTGACACGTCCCAATCTGAACATCTCAATTCTCGATTTGTACTTTCTATTTAAAATCTGCCTTCTAATGTGTGAAAAGTGGAAAATCCCAAACTCGACTCAAAGGAGCTTCTTCATCCACCTTCTTTTATATACAAGGATTGCCAAATTAATGTAAGAAATGGAAAAAGAAATAACTGAAGCAAAATCTTTTTGGGATGTCTGGCTTGTTGGGGAGGAGATGCTAGAGGAAGCTGGAACGTTACTTCCAGTCGGTGCTAAACCCGGATCCTTAGATTTGATCCCCAAGCTTAAAGTGATATGTTGTCAGATTTAAAAGATCAGAAAATATTCCCACAGCACTATGAATGTATCCTTCGGTGAGTGCAATATTTTGTGGGTTGAGAGATGTTGAGGAGCATTTTCAAAAGAATTGGGACGTCTTGCTTATAACATGCAAAAAAAAAAAAGTCTAGCTCACAGTTTTTGAACAGGAAAGGCATCCAGATTTCCTGTTTGATAATATGTGAGAAAAATATTCTTACGCTGGAAACATCCATCCTGAAAAACCATTTTTCTGTTCCTGAAACGTCCATCCTGAAAAACCATTTTACAAACTGAAGAATTTAAATTATAAACGGCGGAAAACAAGGCACAGGGATGTCTGTCTGGCAGCATTCTTATGAAAATAGCCAGAGAGACCTCTTCACCAAAGTGATTAGTGCAGTGAACTGAAAGCCAAGTGACATGGGTTCAAATTCCATTGTAACTCTTTTTTTAACTGTGATCTCTCCAGGAACAGAAAAATGCCTACTGTACCTCAATTTTATACTACCCTCAATAACTTTCAGCTTGCAGGTTTCTTATACGAGGTGCTACCCAAAAGTTCAGGGAATTCAATTATAAAAAAAAAAATTGCTTACCGAAATTCCTAATTTCCATCGTCTCCTTCGAAGAAGTCCCCTTGAGATTGAATACAGCGATCCCAGCGTTTTTCCCATGAGTCCATGCATCTATGGAAGCCATCTTGGGTGAGTGCCTTGAGGACCTCCTGCAATTCTGCCTGGATCTCTTCAATTGTGTCAAAATGTCACCCTTTCAGTCATAATTTCATTTTGGGGAATAGGAAAAAAAATCACAGGGGGAAAGGTCAGGCGAATAGGGAGGGTGCGTAATCACTGTAATGTTTCTGGAAGTCAGGAATTGTCGAACAACGAGTGATGTGTGAGCGGGCGCATTGTCACGGTGGAGCAACCAATTTTTGTTTTTCCACTTGTCTTGGCATTTGCACCGAATTCTCTCACTCAACTGCTTCAATACCTCACAGTATGACTATCCTACTATCTCACAAACACAGTGGATAGTTTGCCTACGATCTGCAAGGATAGTCTCACAATCTTTTGCTATGGTTTCCGGTGTTGTGCTTGTTGACAGTCGTCTGGAACAGTCATGGTCGTGGACAGATGTTCGTCTGTCCTTGGAGCATCTGTCCCAAAGAAAGGTCTTGCTTTGGCACATGGCATTATCTCCAAAGGCTTCCTGGAGCATACTATGGGTTTCTGCAGCAGTTTTTTTTTTAAAGTTTGAAGCAAAATTTGATGCCGATTCTTTGCTCAGTAAAATTCGTCATATCGAAATCTGCCGAGTCATTAACACACAACCTTACAAAATCACACAGAACAAAACAACGCAACCACTCAGCTGCACGCCCGTTGGCACACTGATTCACAAAGCAAACTGCCAGACACCTCTGGCAGCGGAAGGGCATACTATATCCAGTTCGCGCGGGCTGTTCACATTCCCCAAACTTTTGGGTAGCACCTCATATGTTTAGGCACAGTAAGTATTTTTCTGTTCCTGGAGGGAAAAAAATGTAGAGTTACAGTGGGATTTGAACCTGTGTTCCTTGGTTTACCATACACCACACTGACCACTAGGCTACTCCTCTGAGCTGCTTGCTGCTTTGTTCAGAATGGCTATAATACCTGCAGCTGGCATAGATCCTGGCTTTCTTTTCCAGTTTCACAAGTACCCGGCAAAATCCCCCAAAGTAGCACGACTCCATGTTACTTACCCCCCCATGGATAAGCAGTAGCTTTCCCTAGGTCTACCATAATAAGATTAATGGACTTATCTTCCAAGAATTTGTCTAAACCTTTTTAAAACACAGTCATGCGAACTGCTTTTATCCCATCCTTTAGCAATGAATATCAGAGCTGAAGGATGAAAAAAATGTTTTATTTATGTTAAAAATTTTATATTCCACACATTCCACAGTTCATTACAGAGAGCAGTTAAAACATGAATAATTAACATGAAAAAAAGACAACACATAATTAAACCAATAACACTACATATAATCATAAACATAAAACAAGCAATGATTTTTTTAATTTCACAATCTGAGTTGTAAAAAATTGTTCTGCACAAAAACGAGGGACCATCCTCGTATATGCCTTTCGAAACAAATAGGTCTTAGTTGTTTCCTGAAAAACCTAAGAGAGTCAATTCTAGACATAAATTTAAAGGTTGCGAGTTCCATAATTTTGCGCCAATAACCTGGAAGGTGGATGAATGAAGGTCAAGCAGACTAACCATGTGAAAACTAGGAACTTCATGTAAATGTTTATCCAAAGACTGGAGACACCAAGTTGGTTTATACAACCTCAAAATAGAAGATAAAACAATCGGTAACTAATGAAAAGATTTCAACGCAGGAGCTACATGGACAAATTTTGAAGTACAGGGAATTTAAATGTGCAGCAGAATTTTGAGCAAACTGCAATGAGTAGCTGATTGCAATAATCAAAATGTGGTAGCAGAAAACTCTACACTCGTACAATCATGCATAAATTCTTGGTCAACATGTAACGTCATGGTGTGCCCTGTAGTCTTTGTATTTTTTGCATATACAGTGGTGCCTCACACAACGAACTTAATTCGTTCCAGGAGCAAGTTTGTTATGCGAAAAGTTCGTTGTGTGAAACGCGTTTTCCCATAAGAATACATGTAAAACAAAATAATTCGTTCTGCAGCCCTACATTTCCCTCCCTCCACCTCACCTCACATGCAGAGCCTGCCAGCCTTCTCCCTCACCCAGCCGCACGATCTCAAAAAGCTGTGCACGCGCAGCTGCTGGAGTTGATCAATGTTCTCCTCTCCTGCAACTTCCGGTTTCCGGTTGCGTCAGAGGAGAAGATTGAACAACAGAGCATGCGCGCATGTGCTGCTCTTTGAAAGTGTGTGGCTGGCCGAAAAAGAAAGCCGGAAAACTCGGTTTTTAAGGTAAGGTGGAGGGAGATGATGGAACACTGCATTCAGACAGGAGGGTGCTGCTGTTCCCGGCTCACATTAGAAAGCGGCGAGAGTAGTTCCGCCCCCCCCCGGGCCCCTCGGGCGACTTCGTTGTGTGAAACGAAGTTCGTTATAGGGAGCAAGACAAAAAGTTCGTTATGCGCAGCGTTCGCTGTGCGAGGCGTCCGTTATGCGAGGCACCACTGTATACTGAAACTGCACTATATCCTATCTGTACAGCATCCTGAATTGTATATCCACTGGAATAGCCCAATCCTCCTTGCCGTATCCCATTCCCTAAACTATTCTACACCATTCTTCTTGTAACTCCTCTGGAAATGTTCTTCTTCTTGTAACTCTTCTGGAAAAGTCCAGAAGTCTCTTTGCAATCATCCTGGAAATGTCCAGATGTCTCTTTTGTAATCCGCCCAGAACTGCAAGGTTGAGGCAGAATAGAAATCAGTAATGTAATGTAATGTAAACAATTGATTAATCTTTCGTCAATCTACTCCACTCAGGATTTTATAGACCTCTGTCATATCTAAAAGAGTAAAGAAACGATTTGCATTGGACCGTTCCTGATTTCTGAAATTTTGTTTGCAATGGCTTGTGTAAAGAATTTGGACAATGTCTGCTGTGCCACTTGTGGTCCACGTCTGTTCTCTTTCCATGGTATGTAAACTCCAGAACAACCTTATGTTTTCACTTGAGAAATACGTTATACTTATATTTACCGATTTGTTCACTACTTTATCAAAGAGGTGCATACACTTTGATAAGAGATTTTGCAGACCTGAGTTGAGGGCTCTCTGCCTTGGCTTGTGCCTCAATGCCCTGAAACATCTATAGGTGCCGCAGAATGAGATACGCCACTGAGCACTGCTGATTATTATATCTGCTGTTCAGTCAAAATTTTTAATCGCGAGGAGGCTGTGGAAACTGAGAAAGACCATTGCAGAAACAATTTGCGCCACTTCGAAGATGCCGATCTTCCTGCCTTCATGCAACATGAAGAACACTTGATATCAGAGTTGCTTAGGAAGAGGACTGTAGTACCTTTGCTTTCAATGAACCCTCATGGAGGTGAAGGGGGGTGGGGGGGAATGAATACCAAAACGTGCGTCTATATATTTACATTTCTGGCAGCGTGGGAAAGGATTGGCCTGGTGTGAAAGAGAATGAATACTGCTGTTCATATATACTTGGAAGAGAAACAAGAATACAAAATAAAGAGAAGGGAAAAATGGATAATAAGAAATCTACGTAGAGTTACTTGAGAACCCACTGCAGTCCATTTCACTTGTGTGCACTTCAAATTGATGGACATTTCTATTTAATAAACAGATGTTCAATGGCGCATTATTCTCAAGCTATTGTATCCTTATATCTTTGAGTTTAGTTATATAGTTATATGAACAGAGGCTGTGATTGCATGCTCTACATCTGAACATTGGCTTATAACTTCCAATTAATTCCATATAGCAGGTGTTAAACAGCGCAATTGCCTGCTGTTACCCTAGTGCAGCATCAATTCAAAGACTAATTGCATGCCATTTGCTGGTCGTAGATCAGTTCCCGTACATGTGTGCTCTCATTCGTGGTGGTGGGGGGCAGCAACGTGAAAGGAAGTAAATGACTTTCAAAATTCTATCACATCATTAAAAATACAAATATCTGCGAGTTTTATGTATTCTGGGATGCACGCAATCTGGAAGGTGGCCGCGCATTCCCAATCCCTAGCACTTTGCACTGGCAAGGCATCCAGTATAGCTGGATTAATCAGGTGTTTTTCATATCGTTGACAAAGTGAAACAGAAAAGGACATCTTTGGGAGAGAGCGTTTGTTGGATTTTAAGAGGTTCACAGGTGGCCATTCTCCCTAGTGAAGTTTGAATTAGAGAATGACACGGTGACAAAATTCATCACCGTCCCCGTCCCCGCGGATAACCGCGGGAAATAATCCCATGTCATTTTCTAGTGTCTATTTCAACATCAGTCCTTCTACACCAGCATTCTTCAAAGCAAAGCTTGCGGGTCAGTGATTGTGGCCATTCATGCTCTGATTCTTATGTGAGCCAAGGATAATGAAGCCATTGTGATATCACTGATGTGATTGGCTCTTAGGCACTGGTGGAATGAGGCATTATGACATCACAATATCTGCTCTGGATACCAGAGACTGTCATTCTGTAGAGTCTGTTTCAACCTCAGTCCTTCTACACCAGCATTCTTCAAAGCAAAGCTTGCGGGTCAGTGGTTGTGGCCATTCATACTCTGATTCTTCCTTCTCTCTTTAAAGAATGACATGAAGATGGTTTCCTGCGGTTATCCGCAGGGACGGGAACGGTGATGAATTTTGTCACCGTGTCATTCTCTAGTTTGAATCAAACACCACTGAGTGGTTTAACAGCAGAGCTGGATGCCTAAAAGAACAGAAGAGAGATTGAGGGAAGATGGGGATCGTTTGCTTGCTTCTCTTTAGGGAGGGAAATTATTATTACGGTATTTTTTTGCGTCAGGGAGAGGAGGGGAAGGATTGGACTAGGTTTGGTAGGTTGGGGGTGGACTGTATGTTTACAGTGTTTGATATATGGTGGTTTTCAATGTATCTAATCTGTTTTGCACATTATGAATAGTGTGCCGCGGATTTGCAAAGTTTGCCAGGCACCGATATTAGGACAGAACCTTGTATCGTAAAATCGTTCTGTAACTGGCATATTGTAACCTGTGAACTATATTTATGCATGTTTAACCTGTAACCCGTTCTGAGCTTCCTGGGGAAAACGGGATTGAAAACGAATTAATTAAATAACTAAATAGATAGATAGAAAGACGAGTAGAAATAGATATAGGCAAAGACTTGTAGACAGAAGGATTGAGATACATAGCTAAAGAGACATAGGGCTCCTTTTACTAAGCCGCGTTAGGGCTTTAATGCGTGGAATAGCGAGCGCTACATTGCCGCGCATCCTAGACCTTAATGCATGCATTGAGCTGACGTTAGTTCTAGAAGCATAGCACACGGTAATTTCCTTGTGTGCGCTAGAAACGCTAGCGCATCTTAGTAAAAGGAGCCCATAGATACAAAGACACATAGCAAGCGAGAGAGAAAGAGAGAGAGAGAGAGATGGAAAGAAGGGTAGAGATAGAAATACAGATAGAGAGATATAGATACGAAGAAGTCACCTAGTGGTTACAGTAGTGGATTGACCACTATGAAAGAAAATAAGAATTGCCGCTGTTGGGTCAGACCAGTGGTCCATCGCGCCCAGCAGTCCGCTCCCGCGGCGGCCCTTAGGTCAAAGACCAGTGCCCTAACCGAGTCTAGCCTTACCTGCGTACGTTCTGGTTCAGCAGGAACTTGTCTAACTTTGTCTTGAATCCTTCTAATGTTGGTCAAGTCAATTAACTGTCCATTGCATCAAGTACATCAAGCTATGAGGATGTCCTCCGACAGATAGACAGACTGAAAAGTGACAAATCACCGGGCCCAGACGGAATCCACCCAAGGGTACTAAAAGAACTGAGGACGGAAATAGCGGACACACTTCGACAAATCTGTAATCTATCCTTAAGCACTGGGAAGGTACCGGAAGACAGGAAAAATATTGACCGATATGTAACTAAACTTTAACCACTACTGAAAACACACGAGTTAAATCTTAATACACAAATATATATTTACCAGGCAATTACCCTGCAGTGTTAGTATTCAGAAAAGTACTAAACCAAAACACCTTCAGGCTACTTTGGTTTTGGATACAATAATCAATCTTCATTTTCCACAGAATTTAATTTTTGGGTCCCTCGTGACTCTTTCATTATGATTTAATAAGGCATAATTTAATTAAAATGTCATCTACTTTGAATGAGCATGAAAGGAGATTAACATGCGTAAAAAACAAATGTAACATTTAATATTCATCTTTTGTCCCACTGGGTGTTTTTAATAAGTCAATCACAAGTTTGGAACCCAGCTATCTTAGTGACTTTATTTGAATCAGTATAACTGATAAACAGTGGGGGGGAGGGTGTTTCTTAACTTGTTTTTTCGAATTGTAAATCCAGAGCTATACTTTCCATATTGGGGACTTCAGCCATGCAGTAAAGAAAAATCCAAATTATAGCTAGGAGATACAAGGTTCCACTTTGAGTAACCGCCCAGAAAAAGGTTCTAGGTGTCATCATTGATGATACATTGAAATCCTCTGCTCAGTTTGCAGCAGTGGCTAAATAAATGCTATGTCTTCCTGTCCTATTCAATATTGTATTTCTCCCCTTCTACCTTCTGAGTCAGTCTATAATATCTAAATGTATATTTATACCGTCATGTAATGACTATTGTTTGTATATCCCTCCATTTTTATAAATTTTATTATTGTAAGCTGCTTAGAAATCTGAAAAGTGGGATAACAAATTTTAATAAAACTTGGAAACTTAGAAATAGAGTGAAGGTTATCATGCCGCTATATCGGGCCATGGTATGCCCCCACCTGGAATACTGTGTCCAGCACTGGTCACCGCACATGAATAAGGACATAGTACTACTCGAAAGGATCCAGAGAAGAGCAACTAAAATGGTTAAGGGGCTGGAGGAGTTGCCGAACAGTGAGAGGCTAGAGAAACTGGGCCTCTTCCTCAAACAGAGGAGATTGAGAGGGGACATGTTTGAAACATTCAAGATAATGAAGGGAATCGACTTAGTAGATAAAGACAGGTTGTTCACCCTTTCCAAGGTAGAGAGAATGAGAAGGCACTCTCTAAAGTTAAAAGGGGATAGATTCCGTACAAACGTAAGGAAGTTCTTCTTCACCCAGAGAGTGGTGGAAAACTGGAACGCTCTTCCGGAGGCTGTTATAGGGGAAAACACCCTTCAGGGATTCAAGACAAAGTTAGACAAGTTCCTGCTGAATCAGAACGTACGCAGGTAAGGCCCAACCCGACCATGTGCCCAAGGCCCCGCCCCCAGGAGGGACCTAAGGCTCCAGGGCCTATTCTGATTGGCCCAGGCGCCTTAGGCCCCACCAGTAGGCAGAGCTTTGGGACGGATGGGCCAATCCGGCCTCATTCCGTCGTTGGCTGCCTGCCGGACAGGCGGGTTTGGCTCCCGTCTGTCCGGCCAACTACACAAAGGTACGGGGAAGTGGGGTGGGTGTCGTGGGGGTCGGCCAGGGGGGTCGCGGGTCGGCTGGGGGGGGCAGTCGGAGGTTCTTTGGGGGGCGGTCATTGGGGGGAGGGGGGTTTGCGTCGAGGGCAGGAGGGCCTGGGATCCCTCCTGCCCGTAATGTAGTGCGGGGTGGGGGTAGGGGGTCGCCGTGGCCAGGAGGGTTTGTGCTCCCTCCTGGCCCGATATTGTCGGGGAGTTGAGGAGTCGGCGGGGCAAGAGGGCTTGGGCTCCCTTTTGACCCGATCGTGTCAGGGGGCAAGAGGGCTTGAGCTCCCTCTTGCCCCGATCGTGTCGGGGGTGCCGCCGTTGGCAGGGGCAAGAGGGCTTGAGCTCCATCTTGCCCCGATCGTGTCGGGGAGTCGGCGGGGCAAGAGGGCTTAACGTTAGAGAAAGGGCGAACCGCCGGAAGAGGAAGCAGCAGGCGCAGGGCTCACAGAAGGTCCGGGACCGCCAAGAGGAAGCAGCAGGACACCAGTAGGAGCTTCTACATGATGGGGGGGGGTCGGGAGGCTGTGGGGGTGCGAGCGGTCCTTCAGGGTGGGGGTGCGGGTGGGAGTGCGTGCGAGCAGTCCTTCGGAGTGGGGGTGCGGGTGCGTGCGGTCCTGCGGAGGGGGGTGAATCGGACATCGGGGGGGGGAACTATGTAAAAAAAAATTTATATAGCGCGCTCATGCGTATACCGCACAAGGTTATGCACGGTTTGTAAAAACACGTATAACGCGCGTTATATGCGTGAAAATACGGTATATCTAACATTGCTGTACAAATGTAAATTCATCATTTATTTGGCTGTGCTTTATGTATGTCAATATTGTTACCCATTCTGAGCTCACCGGGGATATAAAACTAACCAAATAAATAAAATAGGAAAACAAATAAATTTAAAACAAACAAGAGAAAATATTTCTTCACACAACGTGTAATTAAACTCTGGAACTTGTTGCTCGAGAATGTGGTGAAAAACCAGTTAGCTTAGCAGGGTTTAAAAAAGGCTTGGCTAATTTCCTAAAAGAGAAGTCCATAGACCATTATTGAGATGGCTTGGGGAAATCCACTGCTTATTCCAAGGATAAACAGCATAAAATCTGTTTTATTACTTGGGCTTTGTCTTATTGTTCCACCTGTGGAATTGTGTTGCTGTTTTCCTCTGGTTTGTTTACACTGCTTATATTTATGTGCGGATTACAACCAAACATACACAATTAAAATAAAACAAACATGTCAAAACCATCGAAATTGCCAGATCATTCATATAAAAAAACATCAACTATCATACTTTATCTTGCAAAACAGGTGACATTTTAAATCTTTTTGTTGCTTGATATATTCTGGAAGCTTGTTCCACTCAGCAGGTCCCGCACACAGGAAAGCACTAGATCTCATAGTCTGTAAACATAATTTCTCTTGAGTTGGAATAACCAAATTACAATGTGTACTGTATTTCCCCATATATAGGATGCGGCCTATACATGGGTTTTACAAACCTGAGTATGGGGCGTGGCCTAGTTATATGGGGCGACTTATATAAAAAATTTTCATCTCCCTCACCCCCTGGTACCTTTTCTGGAGCCCCCTGGCGAATCTCCGGCGGTGCAGGGCAGCCGCGATCTCTTCAGCATCCGGCCTGCTGACTGCTTGCTGAGTGACTAACGTCAGTTCTCACAAGTCCCACGAGGCTCGCAAATCCTGCAAGAGCTGACAGCCATTCAGCAGCGGTGCGGGGGCAGGCCGAATGCTGAAGAGATTGCGGCTGCCCTGCACCTCCGGAGATTCGCAAGCCGCCCTCCAGGGGGCTCCTGAAAAGGTACCAGCGGTAGGGGGGTGCGGGGAGTGGTGATTGACAAAGGCAGGGGAGGTACCAGAAGATAAGCCGTGGCTAATACCATGGGGTGGCTTATCATCTGGTTTTTAAACTCAGGCCGCCCTTTTTTGCGGCCTATACAGAGGGGCGGCCTATGCAGAGGGGCGGCCTATATGTGGGAAAATACGGTAGCAGAGCGCAATGGTCAAGAGGACGTCACACAATCCTGTAGGTACTTTGGTGATAAGCAATGTATACTTACATAAATCAATAGTATCAGCTTACACTTCACTCTGTACTCCAATAGAATGATATGAATAGAATATGAAATGTGACGAAACATGTTCATACTTCCCAATTCAAAACAAAGTTCGAATAATGGAGTTTTGCAGCGCGCACAAGTCAGAAGATATCATTCCTAAATACGCAATGTTACAGTAATCCAAACCAGCTGACACAACAGATTGAAGAATTAATGTAAAATCACAACCTGATAAATATATCCGAAGTTTACTCAACATCCGCAACTTAAAATAAGTCTTTTTAATCACATTCCAATAAAATGGGAAAAGGAAAGGGGCTGGGACTTGTATACTAGAGGCAGAACTAGAGATGTGCATTTGAGTTCTGATTCTGGCTGAGAAATTTTATGTGCATAAAAACACATACTAAATCTGCCAAATGACATTACATTGCATTGGTGTCTTCTATCCCGCCAATACCTTTCAGTTCTAGGCGGTTTACAACAAGAGTTGGCCTGAGCATTTACAGGGAGAATGCATGGATAATAGATGTAGTATGCGTCGGGATCTGTGGAGGGTCGATCAGGTTTAGTTAGATCATTTTGACAAATTTCTTGAATGGAAAAGTTTTAAGTTCTTTCCTGAATGTTTTGTAGTTGGGCGTCATAGTCAGCAGATTGGAGAGGTGGCGGTCTAGTTTCGCTACTGTGGTGGCTAATAGTCCGTCGTGGCCAAAGAATGGCCACCAGGATGGTCTCGGGACTCAAAGGCCTCCCGTATGAGGAAAGGCTGAATAAATTGCAGCTATACTCACTCGAAGAACGTAGAGAGAGAGGAGACACGATAGAGACGTTTAAATATATCACCGGCCGTATTGAGGTGGAGGATGATATCTTCTTTTTTAAAGGTCCCTCGGCCACAAGAGGACATCCGCTGAAAAGCAGGGGTGGGAATTTCATGGCGACACCAGGAAGTTCTACTTCACCGAAAGGGTGGTCGATCGTTGGAATGAACTTCCACTTCAGGTGATTCAGGCCAGCAACGTGCCGGATTTTAAAAGGAAATGGGATACACATGTGGGATCTCTAGGAGGGTAAAAAAAAAAAATGTAAATGGGATACACATGGTATCTCTAGGGGGGTAAATTCAAGAGGGTAGGGTTGTTGGAGTGGGCAGACTTGATGGGCTGTGGCCCTTTTCTGCCGTCATCTTCTATGTTTCTATGTATAGTTTTTCACTTTGTATACCTTTCGTGGGGGAGGGGGGTAAAGTGTGGATGAGTTCTCCTTGGTCTGGATGTGTTTTTCCTGATTAGGCGGTCGCTCAGATAGCTTGGTCCGTTTCCAAATAGGGCTTTGAATAGGGTGCAGTAGAATTTGTATTGTATGCGTGCTTGTATTGGGAGCCAGTTTGCATAATGTCGATCTACATTTGTTAAAATTGTTTAAGCATTTTAAATGATTTTCGAACGGTGGTACAATCACTGTTCTTGAGTAGGCTGGACGATAGTAATTCGCCGCTTCTGGGATTAGCCAAAGAAAACGTTGAGAGCTCTACAAGTTATGATGAATTCTGCAGCCAGATTAGTGGGGTAACGAGAACATCTCACATTACCCCTGTATTAAAAAGTCTACACTGGTTACCAGTCGAACAGAGGATTCATTTTAAAGTATTAGCTCTGGAGCATCAATCCTTGCATTGAACGGTGCCACACTGGTTCCAGTGTCTCTGGGAGATGTACAGACCCGGCAAAGCCCTGCGATCAGTTGGTAGTATGAAGCTACCAAGTTTCAAGTTTCAAGTTTTTGATAAAACGCTTATCCGAAGGTACAAAGCACTGTACATAAAAAATTTAAAAATAACAAGGAGACAAACTGTAGACCAATTAGACATACAAGACTAATAATAAGTCTTGGGGTGACAGACATGCTTAAGCTACAGAAAACAATAGGAAAGGGGGGAGAACTACAATATTTAAAGAAAAGGTACACAGAAGGGAAATACAAGAGGGAGTAGGGAAGGTGAAGATTTGCTAGGAAACTGAAAAAGAGAGAAATTTTAGATACTGTTAGGGTAGATATATATCATATTGTCAGTTAAAGGCATCTTTAAAAAGAAAACACTTTAAACTGCTTTTGAACTTTTGCAGATTTTGTTCAGATCTTAAGTATAGGGGAAGAGAGTTCCAGGTCATTGGGGCGGTCACTGAAAAGATAAAGGTACGACGAGTACCGATTATTTTCAAAGAGGGAACATTAAGGGTGTGCTGTGAGGTTGATCTGAGGGCTCTCGGAGGATCGTACGGAATCAAGAGTCTGTCTATGAAAGCTGGTGCGTTAGTTTGTATAGTTTTAAAAGTCAGAAGTGCAATTTTATACGTTATCCTATGTATAACAGGCAACCAGTGGGCTTTCCGTAACAGTGGGGTTACGTGATCAAATTTATTAGATCCTGAAATACTCTTAATAACTGTGTTTTGGATAAGTTGAAGTCGTTTTATATCTTTTAGGCATATCCCTTTTAATAAGGAATTGCAATAATCCATTTTGGATATTACAAGGGAGAGGATTAAGGGAATTAGCATCAAAAAGGGGGACCAATGATCTAATCATCCTCAGCTTATAAAAGCAATTTTTAACCACTGCACTAATTTGTGTAAGTTTATTGTCTATAAGGACGCCTAGAATTTTGATAGTAGTGGTTGGTGTAAGAGATGTATTATCAATCGAAATTGGGGCAGCTATGAATATAAAATATGTGTGTACAAAAACAAAAATGTTTACGATTGCTGGAATGTCTTTATGGAATAACTTATCCGGTCAAATAAGATTAAGGGCTCCTTTTACCAAGGTGCGCTAGGGCTTTAAAGCGTGGAATAGCGCACGCTACATTGCCGCACGCTAGACCTTAACGCTAGCATTGAGCTGGCGTTAGTTCTAGAAGCGTAGCGCACGGTAATTTCCTGCGTGCGCTATAAACGCTAGCGCACCTTAGTAAAAGGAGCCCTAAGTGTGGAACATTCCATTTTTAAAAAACTGATTAAGACCAAGCCGTTCGCTGATGCTTATTTATGATACTGTATGATAATTATTCCTCTGAAACTGTCTTGCTCTCCCATAACTACTGGCGATGAGTACTTGTTGTCATTAGCTCTTTGTGTGATGATTTAGGATTGCTATGTTTTGTGTATGTGTATTTTTGCGCTTTTATGTATGTTATCGCAGGGATTTTTGGCGGTATAAAAATATTTTGAATAAATAAATACAATTTTACAAGCATTAATTTCTGAAATAAGTCGGTGTTCTAAAAGTCAATCCCAAATTTGAAAGTGATCCAAAAATGAATTGAAAATGTTTGTCTTGCCTACCCTTAGGTCAGAGGGTTAAAGTCCCTCCTCGAGGGACGCAATCCAGTCGGGTTTTCAGGATTTCCACAATGAATATGCATGAGATCTATTAGCATACAATGAAAGCAGTCTCCCAATTTACAGCACCCCCAGCTCCCAGCTAATCTAGGGTAAAGTCGATCTGGGAATTAAACCAAGAACCATCTCCATGGCAGCGTGCAGCACTGCCCATGACCCACTGGACCAGTAAGAAATCAGACATTTACTGTCCCTGCAGGAATGTAATCTATAGACTTTGAAAATAAAAAAGCTTCTTTCAGAACATTTCTTTCTGTGGAACATTTTCTTTCAGAACATTTCTTTCAAGCTCTTATAAGACTCATCCAGTTAGGTAATTTGATTTGCAGAAGCTGTCCAGTGACCCAGTTTCTACAGGGCAACCTTTGTCCAGTCTTGGACTTGTAATAGCACTGCACTGTCCTCCAGTATTGTTAATGCTGTTCTTTCTATTGGACATCTGCACTGCAGGTATCAGACTGTACTCGGAGGGAGGGAAATTGAAGAGCCAGAACTGGACAAAGCCTCTCCCCAGGAACTGGCCGCTCCAGGCTGCTATAATATTTTGGAACACTTAATAATATGACTTCAGTCGGCAGCTGGAAAGTCCCAACAGAGCTGACATTACTCCCCCCGCCCGCTGAAGTCATAAATACACACGAGCAAGCAGCAAGTGTAATAAAAACTCAACCCTGCCACATATTCTTCTATTCTTACTTATTAAAAATGGCATTTTTATTACACTAGCTGGTTAAGAGCAAAAACGGAGACAAATGGCTTTTTGTGTTGATACTGATCCATATATTGCTCTGCAAATGAATCTCTTTCTAATCCCCATTTGTACAATCTCCATTTTGTAAAAGCAGCAGGAAAAGCATGTTGGCTTGACACTGAGCTATTGGCAATCTCAACGGGTCCCGAAATGCCTATTAAAGGAAGCCTTGAGACGCTGTGTATCACTGTGGGGGTCTTTTACTAAAGTGTGGTAAAGTTTTGCAGCTGCTACATGGTAATTGCCCCAATTACTATGAGGAAATAGCAAAACAGCAAAGCGTCTGTGTTCCCAGCAACCTCCCATGCAGTTAATACAGAGAAAATACACTTTGGACCAGTTAGCTGCACTGCAAAAAAATGCAGATGCACTTGGGGTGGGGGGGGAGGGTCATTCTATTAAATAGGTGCTTACATTCAGTGGCATAGCGAGGGTGAGTGCTAAGTGCCACTCTAGACATGGCTTGAACCCTTTATAGAATATGGCTTAACACCAATTTCCGTGCCCGATTCAGGATGCCAGACTTACGCTTGCTGAAGACTGGTTTAAATCCCAGCACTAAAGTTGGGCGCAGAGACCCATTACTCTACAATGCCATTTGCAACTTTCTGGAATGCCCCTGACCCCCTTTTGGTCATTATGAAATTTAGGCCCTCACCTTTGTAGCATAGCCTGCAGCTAGATGTGCGCGCAAATCCTAATTGGTGCCAATTAACATCAATAATTAGCATTTTGAAAGTGCGCCCGAATCTTGCCGCCATATATAGAAACTGGGGCTAAGCTTCCCAATTAACTAGGCTTTGAGAACATGCCAACCCGCAGCCATGGCAACTCATGTCTTCCTACCCCTCTGCCGATGTGCCCAACTGACCTGCACCTGTGCTTCGCTCCTCATCAGGTAACGCATATTGCTGAGGACACACTGTTGGAGCTGATCCCAGGAGATGGCTCTGTCTTCTCTCATCAGCAAGGGAGGACCGAACCTGCAAAGCCATACAATGTGTTATGCACAGAACCTATCAATCAAAATCACAATATCTGCACTAGACCAGAACAGACTGCAGCTGAATAGTGATAGCTGGGAGTCAAATAGCTGTGAGCCAGACCACAGTAACATAGTAGATAAAGGCCATGTAGCCCACCCAGTCAGCCTAGATATGCTAAGGATATATCCTGGTACTGTACCATCCAAATAAACAGCTTAAGGGGGAATTTCTGTTTTCTCAAAGCACCTTCTGAGAAAAGCACCTAATGTGCACGGGCCATAAAATCCACAAGTTTCTTGAAAGGACCTCATCGGGACCCCTGAAGAAGATACTTTTGGCGAAACAAGGACCGTGCTGGGTCCTCTTCATTGATCACATGTGTGGATTATTCCGTTGAACCACCAATAAAGCCTGTATCAGGAACATCTGTTTCCACGGTGTCTTTTGTTTTAAAATCTTATTTATGACGCCAATTGTTAGGCGCTACTTCCGTACTGAATTTTTGGTGTGAAAAAGCGTTCTAAAGGATGCAAAGCACTGTAATGGGGCAGAAACAGCAGACCTGCACGAAAACAATAAATCTGGTGCTAAAGCGTATGCTTTGGTTTCAATGAATGTTCTTAATTTTGAAAACACGGATTACCCATTTTCTTTTTAGGTTTTCGTTTGCTTTTTTTTTTTAACATTGTCTTCACTCGGTGCCATATCTCAAGATCCTTAAAGCTAATAGAATCACTATGTCAACCTGGAACAGGAAATCCTGCACTCGAACAGCAATCCTGAGAGACAGGTTTGTGCCATCTGCCATGAACAAAGTGGAAGTGTTTTAAAGTAAATTATACTCCATAAAAAGCAGTATATTACAAGCTATTTCTCACCTGATAAAGTTTTATGAGACGCTTCTAGCGTAATACAGAACAGTGGTTAATGGGATTTGTTTAGTGCAATACAGATTGTTACGAGCCCTCTGTGGCCTGCTGGCCAATCAGATTCGCAACAGGGAAAGCCCTTATCCCAGAGGTAGCGGAATTAAAAACAGAAGACAGGTACCTTTGGAATATAAATAAGCTCCATGAAGAAAGGAAATGTGGCAGAGGGTTACCTGCGCCGTAAGAGGACCTAACGAAGAATCTTTCAAACACCAAAAATAGAAAGGAAAACCAAAACTAATCTTCAGGCCTTGATTGATCCTTAGTACTTTCTGTTTCACCGCTAGAGGGGCTTTAACTTTCAAGTAGTCAATTATCATTCCGCAATGCCTGCTGTATTGGGTCGTAATGATACAATCCTAAAGCCCAGCTGTTCATTCCAACTGAAAATAAAATTGCCTTAACATAGTAACATACCAAATGATGCTAGATAAAGACCTGCAAAGTCTTTAAACACAATTATTTACTTGTTTGTCTGCTCTCGTAGATATAGCTTTCAATCCCTAACCCTACTCCTCACAGTCCACCAACCCGTTCCCCCTAACTGTATCCATGACATCCTGTTTGTCTTTGGGAAACAGAGCTGAGATTGTGACGTCATAATGCCTCATTCCACCAATAAGAGCCAACCTCATCAGTGACGTCACAATGGCTTGATTGTTCTGTACTTCCCTCTGCCCTCCAACCCAGCCAGATTAACTGTTCCCCTTAACTGTATCCATGACATCCTGTTTGTCTGTCTTGCCTGTTTAGATTGTAAGCTCTTTCGAGCAGGGACTGTTTTCTTACTCTCTGTGACTCTGTACAGCACTGCGTGCGTCTGGTAGCGCTATAGAAATAATTAATAGTAATAATAGAGATGCATGGCAGCATGAGGCCTGCAAATTACTCACTAGAAAGAACCTGATGAAATGCAGTGGGGTCAGGGCTGTTAAGTGTCAACGGTACGATCCAACATTACTTTGCAGTGGAAAGGAGGCTCTGGAACAAGCAATCACTGGATGAGATTAACAGGGGGTTAACTCGGGAATAATCTAAGGAAATATTTCTTTTATGCAAAGAGAAGTGGATACATGGAAGAGAAGGGTAATATCAGAGTTCTAGAAAGCATGGGATAAACACAGTATCTCTGAGGATAAATAATCTAATCTAAATCTTAGATTTATATACCGGATCATCCCTAAAGATACAGGGATCGACTCGGTTTACAATAAAAATACGTTTACAAAGATGTGTTGATTTTAAGATAGATCATTAGGAGTTACAGGGTACCCACAAAAACACTCAAATTTAAATGGTTACAAAACCAAAATTTATTGGAATATTCTTTCACCTTTGAGGCTACAGTTTCATCAACTCATAAAGTTTCATATGATATCTGTTGATTACATACACTTGATGTGCGCTCAACCTGTTACTTGGCAAATATCGATGCGATAATTGAGCTCGGACCAGACTCTCTGAAGCATATCCAGCGTGATTGCGTTTATAGCTTCAGTGATGCGTTCCTGCAGATCATCCATAGTTGCAGGTAGTAGAGGTACGCACACTCCTGTCTTTCACGTACCCCCAATGTAATGTCCGGTGATCTCGGGGGCCACTTGAGGAACACCTGGTCATTTTGTCGGGTTGCAGTGTCTGAAGGTTGTAACTTCCGCACCAATTGCAGCTTATAAGGGTGAACGTGCAAGCGATTGTGTAAGATCTTGCTAACCGTGCTTTTCGGGACTTATTTTTAAACATATTCCAATAAGTTTTGATTTTGTAACCATTTAAAATCAAGGAGTGTTTTTGTGGGAACCCTGTATACTAAGCATAAAAGTTATTTGGGAGGTTAGCGGATGGGGACAGAGATGAGACAGACACACACACACAGACTTGGTGACCTTATAAACCCCAGAAGGAAGGCTAAAAACAAACCAGGAGCAGATCTAGTCCACACTAGGAATATTATCATGTCACAGGGAGAGAAGATTCACGGCTTATGTGAGGATTCCAAGGTAAGATACGACCAATGGTGGAACCAATGGTGGAACTCTTTGCCCGAATATGTAAAAAATGAAAAAGATGTTCCTTCTTTTAAGAAATCTCTTAAAACTTATCTTTTTAAAAAAATTTTTAATACATAAATAATAAAATACAAATTCGCCTATTTTTTTTTAATTTTTCGTTTCAAGTATTTTAATACCTCCCTGATGTTCTTTCCTTAAATGTATTTCTTTTTTTTACGATATGTAACTTTAACCTCCCTCTCCTCCCAATTGATGTTGGTCCTGTCTAAAATCTATCGTTTTTATTGTATGTTATTATTATTATTTTAATGAACTGTATGTTTTTATTATCTTATCTGATTGTATTTTAATGTACATCGCTTTGTATAACGATATAGCGATCCATCAAATATTTAATAAACCTTGAACCTTGAAACCTTGACCATTCAAAATCTCTGTAGCTGGCAAGCTTTGATGTAGCTAGCCATGACTGGCATATTTATGTCTCATTTTTCATTACTACATTTTTATGGAATTGTATCATGCTGAAAAGTCCTTTCAAATTAAATATGAACAGGCCATAAGATGCAGTGTGAAAAATATTGATTTCAGGCAAAGGGAATAGGGATCAAGAAAGAATTATTATTGCCCTAAGTCTGAGGGCATTATTGACTCTAAAACCTCTTGAGGAGTACAGTACTTTACTACTTCTGAATGCATGCTGCTGCCTGGAATTTCTTTATGATTCTGTCCTAGAAAAATTAAGTTCTGAATATTTATAGGTCTCAAAGAACTCCTATGTTAAAACTGCAGTTTTCACATGCTAAATATAGTCTTTTGCTCTGAAATCTGGAACACAGCCTGGCTTTGGGCCTTCAATGTATAGGTCAATGGTGGTTTTTGTTGTTTTTTTAAATCAATTCAGTGACTTTAGAGATAGATGAAGACACAAATGTTAATTTAATCTATTTATTTAAAATTATTTTTAAACTTCATCCCTGAGACTGAAATCAGTATCCACTCAGTGGCGTAGTAAGGAAGGTGTGGACCACCCTGGGTGCCAAGTCTGTGGGGGCGCTGGCACCTCTCTGCCCATCCTGCCACACCATGCCACCCTCATGCCATCCCTCCCCCCACCCCGTACTTCCATTTTATCTTCTCTAGCATGAGCAACTTCTGCCTTTTGCATGCACCATCATGGTTCCCCTCTGAATCACTTCTGGGTCATGGGGCCAGGAAGTGAAGTCAGAGGGAATCCAACGCTGGTGCGAGGAACATGCTTGCAGAAGCCACTCGCACTGGCAAAGATTAAGAGGTGGGGGGGGAGAGCGCAAGTGTGGAAAGGGGGATGGGGGCGGGAAGGAGCGGGGGTGTGGAGAGGAGGGCGCGGGGAATGTAGGGGAGCACCACAGCCCCAGGTGCCTCCTACTTTTATTATGCCACTGTATCCACTCAAAGTGGAATTCAATCATATACATACAAAACATACATACAAATTCAAATTTATTGGAGAGATCACCTAGGGTTCTTCTAAGGGAGTCAAGTGTATTTCTTAAATTAGGGGCGTTTTCTCGTAAGGGAAGGTTTCTGAAAGTGTGAAGTATTTTGAGTGATATAGCAGTCCATCTCCAAAATGGGTGCCAACTTCAAGTCTGAGGAATGCTAGAGAAGTTTCAGGAGTGACTTAGAAGTCTGGAGTGATCTGGAAGGCATTTGGCCCAAGTTTTAAAGTACTGTTTGGTATGGCTCCTAATTACTTGTCTCTGTGTTTTGAAAGATATAAACCTAAAAGAATAACTCGAGGGCAATACTCATTTGTTTTCCCGATCATTAAGCCTTGTCGTTACAAGAGATTCTTTGATAAATTGCTTGGTTTCAGGCAGGTAAAATGGATTCATGGCTAAGTTCTATAATTTCTCAGGCCCATTCATACATGTCCTTTAGGAAACTATTGAAAACTGATTTATTCGAAAAGTTTGCAAATTGATGTTTCAGAATATGGATTGGAAATTTGCACATTGATTTTACAATTGTACTTTTTAAGGATATTTATCTATTTTCTCGAATGCATTTTATTCAATTATTGTATAATTTTAGTTGTTTTTAGATTTCGTACTTTTATTCACTGTTTGTATATTTTTAGTACTGTATGTGAACCGCCTAGAACTATGTGGTAGGGCGGTATATAAAAATAAAATTATTATTAATATTGTGCTCTGTCTGGAAATGTGCTTTTGTGGTAGAAGAGGATTCAAGACATTCTAAGAAATCTAAAGGAACAGAAACCAGAAAGTGAAGTTTTAAGTAATAATAATATTCTTGCAGCTGAGTCAAGAATCTTGAGAAGTGATTTTGCCTGGATTTGCTATTTTTACTGCTCTTGAACTCTTTTGAAGATTGGACTGTGTAAAGCTACATGCTGTTTCTTCTATACCGTTGACATTTGAGTAATGTTCGGAACAAGGTTAATGTGCAGTAATTTGGTGGCCAAGATAGTGGCAGGAAGTATTAAGGCAGCATAGTGAGCTCCAGATTTGCTGCTCGATAGAAGACCTTATTGGGGTTAGCATGAATTGAAGGTCCACTCTTTCTTATCTGTTGGCAGCTCTGCTCTGGACTTGATGCAGCAATTTATAGCAAAATATGCGCCTCTTGCTTCTGGAGACAAGGAGACAGGGCTGCTCTAGGTGTTTGTGAAGCCTCAGTAAGCCCTGAACAGCGCACGACTCCCCTAAATTCAGAAGAGTGGAGGCTGTTAAGAGATTAGCAAGATGATGCAGAAGTTGGGGGTGCTGCCATGGCTGAATATAGAAGTGGGGTGGTTCCAATGCTACATTTGTCTGTCTCCTCGGGTCCCTGTCAGAAGTTGATCTGGATATAAGTAAGAAAAATAGCGGGCAGTCATCTACTTTGACTAGGAGACAGGGAATTGAAAACTTTACCAAGGAATTGATTGTGGTGACCCGTTCAAAAGGGAGGAAGAAGAAAGCT
Source organism: Geotrypetes seraphini (assembly GCF_902459505.1). NCBI lineage: Eukaryota > Metazoa > Chordata > Amphibia > Gymnophiona > Dermophiidae > Geotrypetes > Geotrypetes seraphini. The sequence continues at coordinate 39,482,880 of NC_047093.1, read as the reverse complement.
GAGTAGATAACTTTAGGAGAAGTGAGGAAAGCAATTGCAGAGGTAGATCAGTCAGTGCTGGTACATTTGGACAAAACTATGGAGGGTTTTGGGTCCTTAGGTGCACAAGTTAAACCATAAAAAAGTGTACAAGCCTGTAGAACTGGGACGGAATGTTCTTTATTCAACAATGACCTGACACAGTGTTTCCTATAGAGAAAATTGTCCCAATTTGAAGAAACACCTGAGGAGTCAGAAGGGAGTAAGAGTTGCTGCCTTCTGATTTTGTGAGAGGCAGACACAGAAGCTGAAGCCTGAAGTCAAGCCACGTTTAGTGAGGAAAGGCTCAGCTCCACAAGAAAATCAGTGTGCTTCTTCCAGGAACTGTAACTGCACATGCTGTGTACTTACTGCATGAACTGTTTAAGACCTCTGTGATTCCATCGCGTTGTTATCACCATGTATAAACAAGATTACTACTCAGCATGTTGCTGATGCCCCAATCCCCCTCTTGTCTGCAGAGGGCTTGTTAAGAACTTGTTGCAGAAGGCAGCAACTCTTATCCCCTTCAGACTCCACAGGTGTTATTTCAAATTGGGACAACTTTCTCTATAGGAGAATCGTATGACAGATAAATTAAAAGAACCCTAACATAGGCTGCTGGTCAAAACACTGACAGTGTCAGGTCATTGTTGAATAAAGAACATTCCGTCCCAGTACTACATGCTTGTACACTTTTTATGGTGTAATTGACTTTTTGTGTTAAACAACATGAAGAAACTCTTGAGGACATATAGGGAGAATTTGGAGAGAATTGAAAAAATTGTGGATCTGAGATTTAGCTCTAGAACCCAACAGAAATTGGATTCTTCAACTGTATTGTATAAGAGATTGTGTGGCTCTAATGCAATGGTTTGTCCTTATTTATGTAGGCCACAGAAAATAGTCACAAAGCCTTTTTGGTCAAATGTTCTCAAGAAGCAGCTTTTGGTGCAATGTTTTCTCTACAGTTTCCTTGTAAACGTTTCATAAGATTTGAGGGTAAGAGTTATGTCTTTTGTGATCCATCATATTTTCAGAATTTTCTTGATGCTCAGACTACTCCGGTACCATTAGCTTTGTCTTCCTCTGCATTGTTGTAGGTATGCTATGTATCTCCTTTGATATAATTCTTCAGTTTGCTCCTTTTACTTTATGTTGTCAAGAATTTTTTTTTTACCATGTGCAAATACAGAACTCAGACACTGTCTGTCTCTACCACTTCTACCGGGAGACAATTCCACGCATCTACCGCCCTTGTTTTATTTATTTATTTAAAAAAATTTGTTACTTGCTCATCCTGCAATTCTAAGCGAGTTACAAAAGACATACATAGTGCAGTTATCGACAGTTACAAACAAATAACATCTTACATAACAATACTCTTAAAATCAATTTCATAAATAAAATTTAATGATGTCTTATGTATCATGGAGCATTACTGAGCTTGTGTAAGTATGGCTGAAGAGTTTGAGAACTCTACCATTAGAAGGTCAAGTCTCAAACTTGCCTGAAGCAGTCATGATTGGGGAACAAGATCAAAGTGACCACTTCAGAGGCTGAAATTTGCTTACCCGATCCTGACACTATCCTGAAGTAAAAGAGATGATGTACTGTCTTAGTGCTTTCTATGGAGTTAGGAGTGACCATTGGGCATTCTGAGTGCTCTAGCTGTTACCTAGAACAGGATTCACCAACCTGTGGTACTTCATACTGCCAGGAAGCCCTCTAAGCCCCAATTTCACCCTTTCATGAAGTTGCTGGTTTCTTTTGGAAATGTTTCAGATTTCTGAGCCATTATTTCTGAACAAGTTGGTGTCGCACAAGAAAACAGGACCAGAGGTACCACAGGAACCCACATCATTCTGAGATATGAGGAGCAAGTAGTGGAGGGAGCAGAGAGTTATCATGAGGAAACAAAGACAGACAAACAAGAGCCAAAAAGGTGAGACTTTTTTGTTTGTCTTGCTAAAAAAAAAAAAAAAATCTTTAGAATTTAAGCCCGTCTAATACTTTATGATATCCTAAAAAGTCAAAATCTATTTTTTATGGTAATGGTTGGGGAGGGTTTCAGAAATGTGGGTTTAAATATCTTCTTAAAAATTTACAATATGTATTACAAATTACCGTATTTTCGCGGATATAACGCGCACCATTGTAAAACGCGCACAGGGGTATAGCGCGCAGAAATCACGATGATATGTACAAAAACTTTTCTATACCGCGCTCAGGCATATAACGCGCATGCTGCCCGACTCTCCTCTGGCCACCCCGACTCTCCTTTCGCTCTCCCCGACTCTCCTCTGGCCACCCCGATTCTCCTTTCGCCCTCCCCGACTCTCATCTGGTTGCCCCGACTCACCCTGACTTTCGGTGCACTGCCCCGACTCTCCTCTGGTTGCCCCGACTCACCGTTCACCCGCCCTGACTTTCGGTGCACTGCCCCGCCTCTCCGTGCCTGTCCCCCTTGAAGTCCTGTCCCCCCTTGAAGGTCTGCCTGTCCCCCCTTGAAGGTCTGCCTGTCCCCCCTTGAAGTCCTGTCCCCATCCTGAAAGCCTGATGCCCCCCCCTCGACGTCCGATTCTTCTCCCCCCTCGGCAGGACCACTCGCACCCCCACCCCGAAGGACCGCCGACTCCCCGACAATATTGGGCCAGGAGGGAGCCCAAATCCTCCTGGCCACGGCGACCCCCTAACCCCACCCCGCACTACATTACGGGCAGGAGGGATCCCAGGCCCTCCTGCCCTCGACGCAAACCCCCTCCCCCCAACGACCGCCCCCCCCCCCAAGAACCTCCGCCCGTCCCCCAGCCGACCCGCGACCCCCCTGGCCGACCCCCACGACACCCCCACCCGCCTTCCCCGTACTTTGTGTAGTTGGGCCAGAAGGGAGCCCAAACCCTCCTGGCCACGGCGACCCCCTAACCCCACCCCGCACTACATTACGGGCAGGAGGGATCCCAGGCCCTCCTGCCCTCGACGCAAACCCCCCTCCCTCCAACGACCGCCCCCCCCCAAGAACCTCCGACCGACCCGCGACCCCCCTGGCCGACCCCCCCACCCCCCTTCCCCGTACCTTTGGAAGTTGGCCGGACAGACGGGAGCCAAACCCGCCTGTCCGGCAGGCAGCCAACGAAGGAATGAGGCCGGATTGGCCCATCCGTCCTAAAGCTCCGCCTACTGGTGGGGCCTAAGGCGCGTGGGCCAATCAGAATAGGCCCTGGAGCCTTAGGTCCCACCTGGGGGCGCGGCCTGAGGCACATGGGCCAAACCCGACCATGTGTCTCAGGCCGCGCCCCCAGGTGGGACCTAAGGCTCCAGGGCCTATTCTGATTGGCCCACGCGCCTTAGGCCCCACCAGTAGGCGGAGCTTTAGGACGGATGGGCCAATCCGGCCTCATTCCTTCGTTGGCTGCCTGCCGGACAGGCGGGTTTGGCTCCCGTCTGTCCGGCCAACTTCCAAAGGTACGGGGAAGGGGGGTGGGGGGGTCGGCCAGGGGGGTCGCGGGTCGGTCGGAGGTTCTTGGGGGGGGGCGGTCGTTGGAGGGAGGGGGGTTTGCGTCGAGGGCAGGAGGGCCTGGGATCCCTCCTGCCCGTAATGTAGTGCGGGGTGGGGTTAGGGGGTCGCCGTGGCCAGGAGGGTTTGGGCTCCCTTCTGGCCCAACTACACAAAGTACGGGGAAGGCGGGTGGGGGTGTCGTGGGGGTCGGCCAGGGGGGTCGCGGGTCGGCTGGGGGACGGGCGGAGGTTCTTGGGGGGGGGCGGTCGTTGGGGGGAGGGGGTTTGCGTCGAGGGCAGGAGGGCCTGGGATCCCTCCTGCCCGTAATGTAGTGCGGGGTGGGGTTAGGGGGTCGCCGTGGCCAGGAGGGTTTGGGCTCCCTCCTGGCCCGATATTGTTGGGGAGTCGGCGGTCCTTCGGGGTGAGGGTGCGAGTGGTCCTGCCGGGGGGGGGATGTATCGGACGTCGGGGAGTCGGCCGGGCAAGAGGGCTTGGGCTCCCTCTTGCTCCGATCGTGGATGCGGGTGCGGGTGGGAGCGCGTGCGAGCGGTCGTTCGGGGTGGGGGTGCGAGCGGTCCTGCTGGGGGGGTGAATCGGGCGTCGGGCGGGGTGGGAACTATGTTTAAAAACTTTTGTATACCGCGCTCAGGCATATAACGCGCGAGGGGTATGCGCGGTACGTAAAATCACGTATAACGCGCGCGTTATATCCGCGAAAATACGGTAACCCCCATTTTCTGAAAGTATTATATTAACTGAACAAGACAGTGATGGAACTTGGGCCCTCCACCCCTCTACCATCTCTGACTCCCACATACCACTACCTGCTGGCTTGTTGTCCACTTCCCTCCGTGTTGCAGAGGAGAATCAGAATCTTCCCAAGGCCTCCATGGGGCAGGAACTCAGATGAAAAAGCCCCCGATGGGGGCAGCTTCTTTCCTTCAGGTTCAGACGAGTAAGGGGAAGATGGAAGACTCTGAGGGTAACCTTAGGAGAAGAACACAACAGAGCAAAAAGAAATAAGAAGACTAAAGCATATTTCCTGATAAAGTTTAATGTTTATATCTAGACCTTGTATTCTAAAATGCACCATGTAGGGGCAGCATATAACATCACCAAACTAAGGGAATATTAGGGCTTACCTGATAATTTACTTTCCTTTAGTCCCTCTAGATTGGCACAGATTGGATATTATGCACTCCTACCAGCAGATGGAGACTGAGAACCACTGAGCTTTGACTTATTTATTTATTTAATTCAATTTATATCCCATCCTCCCTGAAGAGCTCAGAACGGGTTATGTGGTAACATACGTAACAATTAATAGACAAGGCACAGAAGACTAAGGCAGTATAGTTCCAATGAAATGCATCTGGTTCGATTGTTCTGGATTAGCAGATGCATGAGAATGCATTGGATGAGAGTAAGTTTAACATATATTAAGAATACAGTCGAGATCCAAGGTGGCTGCGGACTGACCTGTCTGAGCAGCGCGCATCAGAGAGCTCCTCTTACTTAAAGATTCTACTTAGAAAATGACCTTTTTGATCTGAGATGTGCGGAGGGGAAAGAGTTCGGCTGGGGCCTCGTGGAGCTCTGGAATGGCTGGCTCTGGCAATATTGAAGAGCTACTTTGGCAAATGCGGGCTGCCCTTCCATTGTCGGAGACCTTCCTGCTAGAGACACCCCGGGCCAGCAGGACGGAGGCGATCTCTTTGGGACTTGAAACCACTCTCAGTCCTGACACTAGGGCCCCTCCCACACGCCCTCAGGGCACCAGCTCCCCACGAAGGGACGAGCACCCAGATGTTGGAGCAGAATCCATTCTGGAGGCCAGAGAGAACAGACAAGGGAGTGTGGAGCTGGACTCCCTACAATCGCAGGAGAGTTCAGGAGTGGAACCTGAGGTGGAGGAAACTTCTGGGGATGACGAATCCAGGCTACCGAGCAGCATGGGGAGTTAGCAGCTGAAGAGAATTTCATTTCACAAATTTCCCTTTCTCAATTCCCGAGACCTCGAGAGGTAACTCTTGACTCTATTTGGGATCTTTTGGCAAGGTTGCCAACTCTTATAAATCCTCATTTTCAACATTTAGAGGATAAAATGAAAATTCAGGCAACAGAAATTAAGAACCTTCAATCTGAAATGGTTAACTCTAAAACCTCCTTGAGTATTATTAACCTGGAAATAACCTCATCAAGGACAATATTAGTTTGAGAAGAAAATTAGAATCCTTAGAGCAGTGATTCCCAACCCTGTCCTGGAGGAACACCAGGCCAATCGGGTTTTCAGGCTAGCCCTAATGAATATGCATGAGAGAGATTTGCATATAATGGAAGTGATAGGCATGCAAATTTGCTTCATGCATATTCATTAGGGCTAGCCTGAAAACCCAATTGGCCTGGTGTTCCTCCAGGACAGGGTTGGGAACCACTGCCTTAGAGAACTCCTCCTGATCTAACAACATGAGATTGGTTAATTTTCCTAGAAGTACCATGGTTACTCCTAGGGAAATGTTAAAGAGGTATATGTTAGCTTAGAGGTTCTGGATATCACTGAGGAGCTTTTACCTCCTCTAACACGGGTTTATTATTTATTTATTTATTTTTATATACCGTTCTCCCAGGGGAGCTCAGAAAAGTTTACATTAATTTATTCAGGTACTCAAGCATTTTTCCCTATCCCAGCAGACTCACAACCTATCTAATGTCCCTGGGGCAATGGGGGAATTAAGTGACTTGCCCAGGGTCACAAGGAGCAGCGTGGGTTTGAACCCACAACCACAGGGTGCTGAGGCTGTAGCTTTAACCACTGCGCCACACACTCCCTACCTACTAAAGTACAGAATCAAGAGCAAGAAACTGCTGCTGATCTGAATGTAACCACATTGCTTGAAATATCTGATAGAGAGCTGGTCACCCCAGCAACTTTATTATTGACGGGGGCTTTGGCCCCAGACAAGAATTTTCTCATGAACAATTTCTTTAAAAATAAACAGAAGGAATTTCTAGGTTTAAAAATTCAGATGTAGCCAGATTTAGCAAGAGATACCCAGAGACGAAAGAGAGAATTTCTACTTTTAAGACCTGGAGTCGACGTTTTATCTTCGCCACCCTTGTAAATGTGTTATATATTATTCTTTGCAAAAATATGTTTTCTTTGAACCCTCGCAACTGATGACTTTCCTATCGCTATCGCAACTGGAAAAATAGGAAAAAGAAAAATCTAAGCCCTAAGCCCTGAATAAAGTAGAAATAGGGCAGCCTTGAGTTCAGACAGTTTAGTTGTGTCTCTTCTTTTTATTTTCATTATTATTAATCCTGTTATGTTAAACCTTGGATCTCAGATTTAAATAGAGGACTTGAGTTGAATTTAGCATGTATTTTTTTTTTAACTTTATGTTGGCATGTAAACATTTCTCTGCTTAAAATTCCTTTCTGTACAAGCTGATACTTGATAGTATAATTGAAAAAATAAAAAAAAAAAAAAAGTACAGTATTTGTGCTAACTTAGCCTGAAGTTTTGGTATAGAGGTAGGTTTTTACTGATTTTCTAAAGCTCAAAAGTCCATCAAGGGATTTGATGTTAGGAGGTTGCGCAGTCCCCTGATGCCAGTCAACTCCTGCCCCAGCAGCTCTGCATCCCCAGAACCCTCAACCCAATGATCCTAATCCACCCTCTTTCTCTTCAGAGGAAGGGAAGAAGAGGATCCTTGCAGTGTCCCTTCAGGGAAAAGAGGCTCAGATAGACCTTCTCTGAGGAAGCAAAAAGCATCTTATATGACTAGGACTAATTCTAGTGAAAAATCCACCTCTGAGATTGACGGTAACTAAGTGCCTGCCAAAGGAGAAGCTGAGGAAATCACCCCGTCCAAATGCGGAGAAAAGTCATGCCCCAAAGTTGGATTCAGAATGACGGCAGTTCCTGCCAAAATCGGGGCTGTTGGCAAACCTCTCTACTACTACTATTTATTATTTCTAAAGCGCTGAAAGGGTAGAAGCCGGCAGATTCGCTGCCTCTTGAGATCGCAGGCTGACTCTCCACCGAGCTCCTGCCGGCGCAGTAAGAACAGACTCCCGACGCATCAAAGGCCAAGCACTGGCACACCGCACAGCGCTTCAGACGCTGCAAACTCATCGCACCCACCCCCTTCCTGGACCTGAAAATCCCTCAGAGAGAAGGCTAATATTGAGGCTGCAGTAAGAAACACAGAGGAACAGCAAAGACCCCCAAGAGTAGTTAGGAGCAGGCTGAAACTGATTCCCTCAAATTTTGTGCTTGTTTCCCCCCCCCCCCCCCCTAAATTGAATCAGGCAGACTCCTCTAGCACTGCAACTGATCATCTGTTGGCAGACAGCACACCAGCTGAGGCTGTAAATAGCCAATATCTTCTCCCCCAATATATTCTAGTCCCTCAATGAGGAAACTAGGAGGGGGAAGGGGGGAGAGGGAGAGGAACTTGGACTCCTGGGTGTGACTCCACCAGAGCAGAGAAAACCTGTGGACCTCAAGCTCCAGTCCAGCATAGTCTTAACACTCTGCCATCTGCTGAGACTGAGAACGGACTGGCTTCAGGGAATTGCACAGCCCACTTATTGGCTAAGTCAAAGCTCAGTGGTTCTCGGTCGCCATCTGCTGGTAGGATTGCACATTACCCATCTGTGCTGGTCTTCTACGACACCGCGCTAGCAGTTTCTAGTGGCCCACTTTGCTCCTGATGCTCATAGGAACTCAATGAGCTTTGGGAGCAGCGTGGGCCATTCAGCGCGGCTTTCTGCGCTAAAAACCGCTAGCGCGGTTTCATAGAAGAGGGGGTATGTTTTTTAGTTTGTTTTATTTTATTTATAACTCGCCTTTCCCAAGGCAGCTCACAATTTAAACATACATAATATAAAAATACATGTATAAAAAACATAAACAGATAAGCGACCAGCCTTAATGCCCATATTTCATATTACAAAATAGATGGTTTTTTTCAGTAACTTCTTAAAAGTATCAAAATTGCCTTGCTTTCTAATGTACAAAGGTAGCCGATTCCATTCCTGGGGGCCCCTGCAGGAAAACATGCTTACACGTGAGGTATTCAGTCTCAAATGGGTGGCACAAACAAGTCACCATGATGGATAGAACATAACTTGGGTAACGGGACATAAGCCAATACAAAAAAAGATCATTTAGTCAATACAAAAAAAGATCATTACTAAGTTGAGGATGAGCATACAGTAAGAATGCTCACTGCTTACTTCTGAGCTTATCACTGCTTAGTTTTAAGCTGTTCTCAGCAGGAAACCTAGGCTTAGATAAAAGTTTGCAAAGTGCTATAATTGACAGTTCCTGTTCTTTCAAGCTTATGGTCTAACAGACAGACAAGAAGTATATGAAAACATATGGGATAGATCTTTGAGTTAAATTATGCTTCTGGGGACATATCAGGAAGCTCAAGGTGAGTTACAAAATTATGCACAACCAACAATATACCAAAGCAATAATAATATACAATATTAAAAAAGAAATCATAAAATTATAACAAATAGACTTTGCTTACATAAGTACTCCCATCCCAGAATAAAACCTCCCATACTTTCAAATACCAAAACATTTTTGGAAATAGCAAGCCTTCAAATGTTTAGTAAAAGAAGAAGAATATTGGATTTGTCTTATTGATGACTGCCTAATTCAACCCAAACTGGACATCATCTGCGTATAAATGACAAAGAGATCCCCATACCCTCAATAATACCCACAACAGATATAAATCAAACAATAATGGCGAAAATACTGAACATTGGGGAAGACCACAAAGGAGCTCCACACTCCTCAACACATTCTAATAGACCCATTGAGAACACTTGGTCAGGAATGAACAGTGAGCACTCTTTACAAGCATTGTGCAAGAGGAGTGGTCCAGTGGTTAGAGAACCCTGAGGTTGTGAGTTTGATTCCCACTGCATCTCCTTAAAACACTTCATTGCCCCGGGTACAAATTAGCACCTGTCCAAAATATATAAACCACAAAGAAAAAGCAGTATACATGTCCCATTCCCTTTCTGAAAGAGTAAGAAATACTGCTGTAGAAGATCAGACTCTAGGTATTTTATCCACTAGATAGAGAGACCTTCTCCTGTGTGGTATGCTAAAATCACCCATAAATAGCTGGCTCCTACAGGCCAATTGAAAATCGTGCATGCTTGAGGCCCTCCAACCATGGCCCGGAGTTGGAGAGGAAGATATGAAGCTTTGTGGGGGGTAGATGGGGGTGGGGCTGGGGCAGGCCATGTGTCTGGGTTTTTCTTTTACCTAAATATGGTAACTCTACCTTAATATCAGCACTAACTGGCCATATTAAAAGTGTGCAGGAGAGGGGCTTTACAAAGGGCGGAATTGGGGAGGCGCTGGGAGTTATGTGCATAAAGACAGTATTCAGATCCTGTGTCCACATAGCTAACTGGGCATATAGGATCACATAAATACCATGTTTCCCACAAAATAAGACAGTGTCATATTAATTTGGGGTCAAAAATGCATTAGGGCTTTAGGGATGTCATTGTTTTTCATGTATAATAATCATCTCTCCCTTTCTCTCCTCTACCCCAATTTTTCCTCTTTCCTTCCCCCCCCCCAATGTGCAGCATCTTTCCTTCCCTCTCACTCATCCCCCTGTGCAGCAGAACCCCACCTACCCTCTCACTGTTAGGCTGACATACCTCTGCTCTGAGGCCTTCAAAAAAGCAGTGGAGGCAGCAGTCAGTGATGCGGCAGAGGGAAGGCCTCAGCGGGGAAGGCCTTGAAGAAGCCCGTTCAGAGCGTTGCCACCACTGCTGCTTTAGGAGGCCTTGGAGCAGAGGTACAGTATGTCAGGTCTTACTAGGATGGGGGTTGCTAAATCGACAAGTCCGATTTTGGGGGCAAATCGGGCAGGGAGTGTTGGGGACATTCGGGGGTGGGGGGAAGGCTTCAGGGCTTATTTTTGGGGTAGGGCTTATATTAGGCACATCCTTAAAAATCATGCTAGGGTTTATTTTCGGGATAGGGCTTATTTTCAGGGAAACAGGGTAGCAGTCCTAAATGTGCTTGGTTAGCTAAGCAGGTGCCAGCATTGAATATCAGCTGGCACCCACATAGCTGTCTGTTGTGGCAAGCTCATTGCCCATTCCTCAAATTCCCCTGCAACAAATTCTATTCCCTCTTACTCTATCCCCAAGCCTCAGCATTCCCTGTAGGCCTACCTACCAGCTTTGGTAGTCTAGTGATTCTTGATCACCATATCTAAAATAAAGATTTAGCGGAATTAGAAAATGTTCAAAGAAAAGCGACCAAGATGATAAAGGGGATGGAACTCCTCTCATATGAGGAAACACTGAAGAGGTTAGGGGAGACAGCTGAAGGGAGATATGATTGAAGTCTTCACAATCCTGAGTGCTGTAGAACAGGTACAAGTGGATAGATTTTTTACTCCATCAACAATTACAAAGATTAGGGAACATTTGAAGTTACAGGGAAATACTTTTAAAACCAATAGGAGGAAATATTTTTTCACTCAGAGAATAGTTAAGCTCTGGAACGCACTGCCAGAGGATGTGGTAACAGTGGCTAACATAGCTGGTTTTCAAAAAGGTCTAGACAAGTTCCTGGAAGAAAAGTCCATAGCCTGCTATTCAGACATACATGATGAAGGCTATTGTTTGCCCCGGGATTGGTAGTACGGGATGTTGCTACTCTCTGGGTTTCTGCCAGTTACTTGTGACCTAGATTGGCCACTGTGGAAACAGGATTCTGGGCTAGATGGACCATTAGTCTGACTCAGTATGGCTATTCTGAGTATGGCTATACTAGTTGTTGCCCCTTGCAGTTCCTAAACAAAAATAACTGCCTTGACCTCTAATGGTAGTAGAGGTCATGACAGCCATTTTTGCTTGGGAACCATGAGGGGAAAGACTACCATGTAAGGCTCCTCTTCCTCAGTGTTCTTTCTGATACTTAAGTATAAGGACCTAAGGGCCACAAACTAGGGTTACCTAATGGCTCCAGAAAAAGGAGAATGGAGTGAGACATCTGGGTTTTACTTCCAGTGAAAGAAATGGAAGTAAAACCCGGATGTTTAATCCATCCTCCTTTTTCTGGAATCATACGGTAACTGACGGTTAGGGGAAAACTCTGTAAGCCAAGTGTCTTAATTACAACTCTTCTCGGAGATGCCAATCTTTACTCATGAGAAGAGTGTTTTATTGATTTGAAGGCTCTTTCACTCTTACTCTTTGAGGCCTGACTCTCACTTATTAGGAGTGTGTCATACTCATTTGAAGACTCACTCAATAGGAATATGTCACACTCATTTGAAGGCTCTCACTAACATTAAGAGCCTCAGTACCAATGCTCTGGTTCTGATTACTGCTTTATAAGAGGCAAGCCTCAGAGAGAAAAGTCAAGTGGCCACCCACCAGTAGGCACTGTTCCCTCTAAATTGAGTGGGTATTCTCTAACTGCATTCCTACCAGTAGGGGGTGGTGTGTTTTCAAACACTATGCACAGGGAGGTTTCTCTGGAGTTCTGCAGAACCTGCCTGTCCCTCACAATTGAAAATGTGATACGACCACAGCAACCCCCACTGAGAATTATAGGTCGAGAATTTCCTCTCGGCTTAGAAGGAACAGTGTCAGTAGAAATTAATCTGAATGTACCTTCCTACATACTTGGCCTCCTTCTGCCTTGACCCTTCCTCTTCTTGCCCCTATAAGTATACGTACGTATATTCAAACCAAGGCACATAAGAGCAGTTTTCAGCCTACAGATTTTAACCACATGCCGCCATTCTGAATCCTTCTGGAGGCTCCAAAGAAGAACACATTTTACTTTATGCTGCTTTTCTCATTTGCAAAGTGAACTTTCTAGATTTATACCCTCACTTTCTGGCCTTCAGTCTCACTCTTTTATGTGGTAAATCTCACTATTCCAGAAGGTTCATCCTTGGCACCTCCATCTTCTTCGGGTTTATACATAACTCATGTGTGCTGCTTTCAGGGGGCTTGATGTGTGTGAAATCTGCAATAACACTGCATCTTTAGAATACAGTTTTTCATTAACTCTCTTCAGTAGGAACCCTCAACCTCTGGAAAGAAAGCCTTTGAGTAACAGACTTTTCCCTCTTGGCATATTATACTATTAAATCACAATAAGTTTGTGGCAGTGATGTTGAAGGTATGGGACAGGAGGACTCTCTGTATCATGATGAGATGCTGGTGGCTGCAGAAACCTTGTTCCCTTTGATGCTTTCTGGTTTATAAATCTTTGCTTCACCTTAAAGGTGAATTCATTACTGTAAGGCTACCTTCTCCAGTATACTCAATTTGCAAATAGGCAGTCAAAACATGGAATGCTGGTTGGTCAAAGATGTAAAACATGAATGAAGTAAAAGTCTGGCCCTTTCAGCACTAGGACTGGAGTAGACAAGAGTTCTAAGAGAACAGAAACATGCAACCTGTAGACATTGACCTCCAACCAGCTTAGTAAGAGGAACGTCAACTTGGTGCCAGACTCAGTGGAGCTCTTCTGAATGTTGTGAGGTATGGGATCCTGGACTTGAACAGAGAGGCGACATTGGTACACTAATATTTTTTTCTGGGGCAGGAAGGTGTACTCTACCTTGAACAGCAATTGAATAGCCAGATCTTGATTTTTTTTTTTTTTGGGGGGGGGTCCTTAGCCTACAGGGGAGTGGTACAAATTTTGCTCTGCCTCCTCTATCCACCCTACCCTGCTCTCTATGCCCCCTCCTGTGACCACTAATACCTGAATTGGTGGGGATCACACAGTCAGTTATTTTCCTTGGGGCATCCAAAAGAACAAGGCAAACAACCCTATGACAAATGTACAACAAAGAGAAAGTGGGGAAGGAACTGTAGACATCAACCTGAGATAGAACTGAGTTTATTACATAGTCATCTATTGAAATACAACATATATACAATCAGTCTGTCTTTCAAATTCTTCCAGACCCGACACGTTCCATGTTTCGGCTTCAAAACGAAAGCCTGCTTCAGGGGTGTAGATGATAATCCAGTAGGTGGCGCTTGAGCATTTAACATATGAAAACAAAAAACATGCTGTAAAATGCCAGATTAAAACACTCACAGAAATTTAGCTAAAAAATATATTGTCTCGCTTGTGGAGCCAAGTGGCTGTGTGTGCTAATGGAAGCGAGATGATATATTTTTAGCTACATTTCTATGAGTGTTTTAATCTGGCGTTTTACAGCACTTTTTCTTTTGGATGTTAAATGCTCAAGCGCCACCTACTGGATTATCATCTACACCCCTGAAGCATGCTTTCATTCTGAAGCCGAAACACAGACCATGTCGGGTCTGGAAGAATTTGAAAGACAGACTGATTGTTTCATGTATGCTGCATTTCAATAGATGACTGTATGCAATAAACTCAATTTTATCTCAGGTTGACGTGTACAGTTCCTTCCCCACTTTTTCTTTATTTTTCGTGGGCTGCCGTCACACTGTCTGTAACTACATGCTCAGTTTAGTAAAAAACCGAGCATGGGTGGGGTGGGGGCCGGAGCAGCAGCAACAGCCCACAGAAAGTGCCGCCAACTGCCAGACCACCAGTAGAGGACCACTTCCTCTTGGGGATCCCAGCCAGCCATAGAAGCAGATGGTGTTGCAATTTTGGGGGATACTGAACCATAAGCATGGGGGTTCAGCCTCCCCCCCCAATAGCGATTCAACTGCTGAGCAGGTGACTTACAATTAGGTGATCATTATTGACTCCAATCAAAGGGTCTCCTTGTCTTACGCTAGGAGCAATACTAACTAGCAATGAACTGATTAGTCTAGGACAGTGGTTCCCAAACCTGTCCTGGGGGACCCCCAGCCAGTCAGGTTTTCAAGATATCCCTAATGAATATGCATGAGAGAGATTTGCATACCTGTCACTTCCATTATATGCAAATCTCTCTCATGCATATTCATTAGGGATATCTTGAAAACCTGACTGGCTGGGGGTCCCCCAGGACAGGTTTGGGAACCACTGGTCTAGGAGCAGATAATGAAAGGAAATCATAGAGCACCTAGCAAGGAGTGAAGAGTAGGTTCTACTGCTGTTTCAGCATAGTTTGGTGGAGAGAAGAAGGAGGTCGGGCAATCTGCCTCATGACTCTTTACTCAGCGGTAGGGTTACCAGACCTCCGGATTTACTTGGACAGGTCCTCTTTTTAGAGAGCATGTCCGGGCGTCCAGCCAGCTTTTCAAAACCCGGCACTTTGTCTGGGTTTTGAAAAGCAAATCACGTCAGGAGGAGCATCTGTGCGGAGGCGAGGCGACGCGTTGATGTCACATCCGCGCACGTGTGGATGCCCTCCTGACCGAGATAAGCAGGCTGAAGGGGCGGGGCTAGGGAGAGGCTGGGGTGCGGCATGGGTGTAACAGGGCGGGGATGGGTGGGCCTGGGCAGTGGGACTGGATTTTACATACGTAAAATCTGGTAACCCTACTCATTGGCACAGGTATAGGAAAATGCGTATACATAAAAGCAGAAAATGGAACGTGCATCTGAAACATCAGAAAGTTTCATTGAGATAGCTGACCTAATAATGCAGTCCTAAAGCCCAGTAAGATACATCTGCATGTCTGAAATCTGTATTTAGGAATAATACCCCTCCCCCCCTTACAATCAAATTCCTGCTGATTGGACTAGAAAGGGTACAACTACAAGCGTCATATTTGCTCAGTGAAAATAAGGTAATGCCAACAATTATGGTCTAGTATATGCTCAGAGACCCGGGGACTCTGTGAGATGTTTAGCTCACTTGAAATCTTACCGACCAATCACTGCATACGGCGTGTGAAAAAAATTAGAAAATCCTTGCTCTTATATGATCACAAAAATCAAAAACTGAAAATTCAAATAAATAAACTTATCTGAAGACTGTAGTTTCGGAAATTTAGTGATGGGACAAAAGTGCGCGAGACTTCCTCGTGCTGACATTGCAGCGCGGACAATTCGGCGCAAGATCCCAGTGCACCGCCTAAAAAGTTACCTTTAAAGAGCTATGGGAAAAAGTTAAGTTTACTCTATAATGGAGGGTTCCAACCCCCAACCCCCCCCCCAACGGCAGTGCAAAGAGTATGAAGTAAACTGGGGGTGTTCCCCACTCACAGCCCGTGTCGGAGCTCTTTAAAAGTCACTTTTTAGGCGGCACGCTGGGGTCTTGCGCCGATTTGTCTGCGCTGCAATGTCTATGAACTGGAAATTTGTAGGGTCCCGACATGGACCATGTTTCGTTCTCTGCATCAGGGAACCCAAAGTAGGATTCAAATGCGAAAGTTCCAGGTCTAAAAAAAATGTTAACGCGTCTGGAGGAAAAGAATATATGGTGATCCAAAAAAGGGTGCGTAGCTGAGTGTATGTAAGTTTCCTGCTCACTTACATATTCCCATGTCATCCTACACTTACACTCTATCCATCCACCCTTTTGCACTATTGGCCCTCCCTATCCTTCAATATCAGATGTAATCCTTAGCAACTCAAAGAAATGTACAAACTACTCCCTAAACACTTCTAATCTCCGGACAATCCATTTGTAATCCGCCTTGAACCGCAAGGTAATGGCGGAATAGAAATCCCTAATGTAATGTAATGCTACTTCTGTATTTGCCTGCCCTGCCATCCTCCCAAAATAAAGGTAGAAAAAATAATTTTATTTTAATTTTATGAACAGAAAATGCAGTTTTATTCTAAATTTGCACTGCTTTCTTTTTATTTTCCAAAGTGTAAAGTGTTTTTTCTCTTTCTCTGGTGATGAAATGCATATGGCTTCTTGAGGGTTAAGTTTAATTTTTGTCTACATTTATTTAAGCTTGTGGTTGCTTGTAGTTGCGTTTTCCTATCTAGGGGTCTTGTTGTGAATATGTTAGCTTTGGGAAATGGAGGTGAAGAAAGAACCCTTTGGTTAATTCAAGCCGCTATGTGGGTTCTCTGAAGCAGCCGTTCCAGCGAAACTCGTCAGAGCTCTAAAACAAACTCTGGTTGCACAGTCTCTTCATCTAGTCTTATCAAACCTAATACTGAAAGAAGTGATATAGTTTGTTTGAAAAATATGAATTAGATAATATGAAAATATTAAATTATTATTAATTCCAAATAAGTGCGGTGATTGACCAAGAGGTCTGCATTTAGGGGCGTTTGCGGTCTTTCTACCATCAAGGTTCTGAGCACTTCGGGTATTAAATACTGACATTGATGCATATTTTGGCAGTGGGTGATCTTTTTCATTTTTGAGTGGCGCTTTGGGATATATGCATCACAGATATTTGTATTACGTTTAGTGACTTAGGAGATAGCTGATGGAGAAGGAAGGTTTGCAGTCTTTATAGATTGGCTCAACATAACCCAAATTTCTAACCTCTGATTTTATTCAAATAAACCTTTGAGTAAACCTTCTTTTCCCTGCTACTGAACTTTGCATTCTCTTCTCCCTCCCCTGCCATCTGCCTTTCACTCCCTCCATCCCTCCTTAACCCTCTCCCTCCTCAAACTGGCCCTCCTCTGTAGCTTCACTCATTTCCTTATATTCTGCCCCTTTTCTCCTTTTCTAACTTTGCCCCTCCCTCTTCTTGCTGCAGGCCAATCTTCGCTAGAACAACCTGGACTCTCCCATTGACTTTTCAATGTTCTTCCTCTCTTCCCACCAGCAAGACCTGGCAGATAAAATTTAAAGTGGACAAATGCAAAGTGATGCACAGTGGGAAGAATAACCCAAATCACAATTACTGGATGCTAGGGTCCACCTTGGGGGTTAGCGCCCAAGAAAAGGATCTGAGTGTCATCGGAGACAATACGATGAAACCTTCTGCCCAATGTGTGGTGGCGATCAAAAAAGCAAATTATTTAAAAAGGGATGGTTAACAAGACTAAGAATGTTATAATGCCCCCGTATCGCTCCATGCTGCAACCTCATCTGGAGTATTGTGTTCAATTCTGGTCTCCTTATCTCAAGAAAGATATAGTGGTGCTAGAAAAGGTTCAAAGAAGAGCAACCAAGACGATAAAGGGGATGGAACTCCTCTTGTATGAGGTTAGGGCTCTTCAGCTTAGAAAAGACATGGCTGATGGGAGATATGATTGAAGTCTACAAAATTCTGAGTGGAGCAGAACGGGTACAATGGGATCGATTTTTCACTCTGCCAAAAATTACAAAGACTAGGGGACACTCGATGAAGTTACAGGGAAATACTTTTAAAACCAATAGGAGGAAATTTTTTTTCACTCAGAGAATAATTAAGCTCTGGAATGCATTGCCAGAGGTTGTGGTAAGAGTGGATAGCTTAGCTGATTTTAAGAAAGGTTTGAACAAGTTCCTGGAGGAAAAGTCCATAGTCTTTTATTGAGAAAGACATGGGGGAAGCCACAGCTTGCCCTAGATTGGTAGCATGGAATGTTGTTACGCCTTCGGATTCTAGAATCTTGTTACTCTTTGTGGATTCTGCATGGAATGTTGCTACTATTTGGGGTTCCGGAATCTTGCTTACTCTGAGATAATGGAATGCTGTTACTCTTTGGGTTTTGGCCAGGTACTAGTGACCTGGATTGGCCACCGTGAGAACGGGCTTCTGGGCTTGATGGACCATTAGTCTGACTAAGTAAGGCTATTCTTATGTTCTTAATGGCTTTGCAGTGCTGTTCCTCCTCTCTTCCTGCCAGCGGCACCTGCCTTTTCTTCATGCCACAGCTCTGGGAGATAAAGTGAAATCATATGCATCAGTTTATTTGCACATATGCATAAAGATGTGTACAGATGGACAAACAGACAGCTGGATAGATCCTACCTCCCCAACAGGCACTATTGCTTAAACAAAAGACACCTATAAACAGTGACATTTCTTTATAAACACCTTTCCAACTGTGGCAGTACTGAGTAGTTGAAGGTTTTCCTGGTTGATTTCTATCTTGCCTGGAAAATGTAACCCCTGCAGTGTGTGGCTGTGGGTTAGAGATGAGGAGGCAGAGAGATAAAAAATTATTATCTATGTTAAAATGTTCATGCATAAAAGATCCGAGTTTTCAAGCCTGAGTTTGGCTCCTATGTCTTCTACCTGTGGGTGCAGGAGAAAGGGGAGACAGAGGGGAGAAGCTGGACAAGGGGATGGCCAGGAACACAGGGAAGAGATGCTGGGTGTGGAGACAAACACAGAAGGGCAGTGCTGAACATAAGGGACAAGGGCACAGAAAGGGAGATATTGAACATGGAGGTAGGATAGAGACAGAGATTGAAGATATACTGGACAAGTTAGATAGGGAGGCAGATAAAAAAAATGGATGGTGGACATAGAGAGAAAGAGAGAAGTTTCAAAAGGATAGGAGACCCTAGAGCAGCGGTCTCATACTTGCGGCCCGGGGGCCACATGTGGCCCGCCAGGTACTATTTGGAGGCCCTCGGTATGTTTATCATAGTAAAATAAAACAGTTTCTTGATCATGTGTCTCTTTAGCTATAAATTACAAAATTATTATTAAGACTTAGCCAAAAGGAAAGATTTATAAACTATAAAGAGTTTTACCTCATGCAAAATTGTCATTTCTTTAATAAGACATTAACTTTTTTTTCTGAGGCCCTCCAAGTACCTACAAATCCAAAATGTGGCCCTGCAAAGGGTTTGCGTTTGAGACCACTACCCTAGAGTGTTAAGACACCCCCTCCCCCACCCCCCCCACACACATACACAGAAATAAGTAGAAAGGAGACACTGGGACCACAGCAATGCTCAGACAATGAAGGTAGAGACAATGCTCAGACAATGCTCAGACAATGAAGGTAGAGGTTTTTTTTTTGGGGGGGGGGGATTTATTACCGTAATTGTAATATTCAGCTTTGGGAAATATGTATTATTATGCAATCCGCTTATAAATTATTGATATAGTGGAATATAAAAAATAAATAATTTTCTGATATCTTCCATTTCAGTTTCTATTTCTATTACTGTAACAGGTTTTCCATATAGGTCTAGAATATTTTTTTGCAGGGTTTGTTTACCGGTACTCTGAAGGTATTCTTCCTCCTTCCCACCCCATCCCGGTCCCCACTATCTTGGGAAACAGAGAGGGCCTCGTTTATCAAGCCAAATAGCACGGGCCAGCAGAGGAATTGAATGGGTTTCGGTGCATTTGCCGTGTGGCACTCGCTACCATAGCTTGATATAAGACGCCCGTAGTGTAATAATGGGCCCATTTAGATCTAGCTATGCCACTGCTTAGAACAGGGGTTCTCAACCTGGGATCCGTGGATGGGTTTCAGGGGGTCCATGAGGGTCTGATAAAAATTAACATTTATATTCACTATACAGCCCGGTACTGTTGATTTTTCTCACAGATAACGAGAGAGTAGATGTAGTAATAGTAGTAACGGTAATAGAAAACATAGTAGTAGTAGTAGTAGATCTGTTTTAATTTGCACAAGAGGAACATAAGAATAGCCTTACTGGGTCAGACCAATGGTCCATCAAAACTAGTAGCCCGTTCTCACGGTGGCCAATCCAGGTCACTAGTACCTGGCTAAAACCCACGGTGTAGCAATTTTCAATTATCTTAGAGCAGGGGTGTCCAATGTCGGTCCTCGAGGGCCGCAATCCAGTCGGGTTTTCAGGATTTCCCCAATGAATATGCATTGAAAGCAGTGCATGCAAATAGATCTCATGCATATTCATTGGGGAAATCCTGAAAACCCGACTGGATTGCGGCCCTCGAGGACCGACATTGGACACCCCTGTCTTAGAGTAACCAAGATTCCAGAACTGCAAATAGTAGCAACATTCCATGCAGAATCCACAGAGTAGCAAGATTCTAGAATCCCAAGGAATAGCAACATTCCATGCATAATCCACAAAGAATAGCAAGATTCTAGAATCCCAAGGAGTAGCAACATTCCATGCTACCGATCCAGGGCAAGCAGTAGCTTCCCCCATGTCTTTCTCAATAACAGACTAATGAGTGGCCATTACTTTTTGCATAAAAAAGGAGTGTGTTCTTAGATTGCTTACTTTAAAGTTTAATAATACTTTGTGTATGTCATATATGTATGAGACATTATATTCATTGCATGCAAAGTTGTGTATGTGTGAATATTTCTAGGGAAGGTGGTACATAGCTTTCATCAGATTTTTAAAGGGGTCCGTGATGTTAAACAATAATCTCTAATGAAGAGGGCACTGACTGACAATTAACAGCATCTGTGGAGGCTTGAGATGCTGAGCTTTCCCTCCTGTAAAGGGATTAAATAACTTGTTTGTTTTTCGTGTTCTTCCATTCTTGCAGTCCTTGTGAAAAATGCAGATGACAGGCATTCTGAGGGGAACGGTTCATAGACAACGGCGCGAAAGACAAAGGCGCGCCCGGACAATTGAGCGCAGCTCAGAGGCGCGCGCTGCTCTAAATTACTGTTTTTAGGGCTCCGAAGGGGGTGTGTGGGGAGGGGAACCCCCCCACTTTACTTAATAGACATCGCGCCGGCGTTATGGGGGGTTTTAACCCTCCACATTTTACTGTAAACTTAACTTTTTCCCTAAAAACAGGGAAAAGGTGAAGTTTTCAGTAAAATGTGGGGGGTTACAACCTCCCAAACCCCCCACAACGCGGCGCGAAGTCTATTAAGTAAAGTGGGGGGGTTCCCCCCCACCCCCCCGTCAGAGCCCTAAAAACAGTAATTTAGAGCGGCGCGTGCCTCCGCGCTGTGCTCAATTGTCTGGGCGCGCCTTTGTCCCGGCGCGCTTTTGACCTGACACCGAGGGGAACAGTGCCCTGTATCCAGTCAGCCAGGCTTCTGAGGATCAGAGGCAATGTTCGATATGTATTTAAACCGTAATAGCAGAAACCCACCTATTCGTTTTTAACAAAGCATTTTGCAGATCATCCCCCAATTTCTGTCCTGCCTCAGCCCATATTCTATTCACTCTGTTCCTCAAAATTTTTTTCCCCCCCCATCCTCCCGAGAAGCCTTTAGTATACATGAGGAGAAAGTCACAGTTCTTTCACAAACTACAATACACACTTAAGCCATCACCTTTTCTGAAATGTGCTCTCTCTCTCTCTCTCTGGATGAACACCTCCAGTATAAATCTATGTCTTGTCGTGCAGATTAATGGCACTGGAGAGAGGGCCTTTTAATGGCTCATTATACTCATTAAATTTGCAAGCTTTCTGGTTTGATGATTTACGCCAATAAGTTCACAGATTTTCCCATCCTTGTGAATTAGCATTCTGCGGCAACCTCATTTGCAAACAGGGATAAAAAAAAAAAATAGGTTTTTCAAAGGCCATCCCTATCAATACAAGGGAGGCTTGATTGTTGTTAATTTGCATGGAGCCTAGCGAGAAGCTGTCTTCGTATCAAATGCAAAACCCATTTTGCGGCATAATAACTACGGCCGTCATGTCAGAACGGGGACAAGATTGCTTGCTTTCTCCTGCTGGTGCTGCAATGCCCCAGACCCCTGGCTCGAGGCTCAATTTAAAGACACAGTACAACATTTGCAAAAGGCAAGCAGGCTCCCTAAGAGGCTCATGGATGTTTACCATGCAGATTGAAGGGGAACCTTATACCCCATTGGCTAGTGAGTTCAAGCTTCTATAGGGGCCAGCACTGTGAGCATATATGGTGCCTGAACCGCCACCCCCCCACCCCCCCATACGGAACAAATTCATTCACTGTGTTCAGAGAGGGGTAATTTATGTTGAGTTAGGCACCTACAATTGGGGTCTGGGTAAAACCAGGATTTCCTGGATTCTCAGGATCTAGGGCAGACTACCTTAAGAATGGAATGCTCTTTTATGACAGCAGCAGGCTGTCTTTCAATAGGGAATCCCCACACTCTTTCCCCCATCTCTGTAAAGTCCCGCCCCTTATGATGCAGTACTTTTCTTCTGTGGGTGGGATTGGCAGAGAAGGACCAATGATGTCAGCATAAGGGGAGGGGACTTCCTGCAGAATGACAGAAAATGAGTCAAAACAGTTGGTGCAAGTAACAGACCTAAATGGTAGGCAAGATAGTGAAAGCTGCTGCAGGGAGTGATTGTGGGGGGACTAAAAGAGGCATAAAATACAATCAATATGTTCCAGAAAGAAGCAAAATAAATAGTAGACAAAGTGAAGTGAAGGAGTGAGGGGGAACAGGGGCAGGAAACATCCATATTCTATACTCCTTTCCCATCAAAAGCACTGGATCTGCCAGTATCCAGCAGGATCTCCCAGGATCTTGCAATTCTGACCCCAAAAAGGGCTGTACACACCTGGATTCTGCATCTTTCACAACCTATAAGTGAGGAAACATCCGTTCCATGCACTCCTTCCCTATCAAAAGCAGAGGACCTGCCAGGATCCTGAAGGATGTATAGAATTCTCCAGGATCCAGCAGGATCCTACAATTCTGACCCCAGGAAAGGTGCAGCTTGCAAAACTGGGGCAAACTATAGTTTTAAAAAATCATCTCCCCCCCCCCTTTACCTCCCTTACTAGATGAACTGGAATCACTGCTCCTCAAATTTCAGCCAGCGGTGCAGAGCAGTAGAGATCTTTTCGATCTCCAGCCCAGCCCCGCGCTGTAGCCTGCATGCCTTTACCATCAGTTCTCGTGGGACTCATGAGTCTCGCGAGTCCCAATGGCAAAGGCACGCAGGAAGCAGCACGGGGCCAGGCTGGAGATTGAAAAGATCTCTCCTGCCCTGCACCACTGGCTGTGATTTGAGGAGCAGCGATTCCAGTTCGTCCAGCGAGGGAGGTAAGGGGGGAATGGGTTTCAAAACTGTATAGGTCCCCCCAGTTACTGGTAGATAAGCCATGGCTAATACAATGGAGCGGCTTATCTACCAGTTTTAAAACTTGTATAGGCATTTTTTGCGGCCTATACACTGGGGCGGCCTATATGTGGGGAAATACGGTACAAGTTTTTTTTTAGTCTATGAAGGAATCGGGAGACAGGGGGATGGGGGTGTTCTCAAAACCAATATTTTTGTGGATTCTGGGGCTTTGAGAGAACATTCCACGAGAAGAAAGGCTTCTTCATGGGCGGAGGCCCGGGGAATCCCGCCCAAGGAGATTTGTAGGGTGGCTTCATGGTCCACACTTCATACATTTACAAAGTTTTATAGAGTGGATATAGAGGCGCAAAAGGACACTGCTTTTTGTGTCCTCAGTATTAAGGGCAGGTTCATCTGTCTCGCCCTAGATTCAAGGGACTGTTTTGATACCTCCCACTCATCAGGACTCATATGCCCTGTGCATCAGAAGGGAAGATTAGGTTCTTACCTCAATAATCTTTCTGGTAACAGGGCATACAAATCCTGACACCGCTCCCTGTCAATTTAATTACTCACCTTATTGTCTCAGACCAGTATGCCTGTTCAGCACTTGAAATCTTTTCCTGCCAGTCAGGAAGGACTAGTATAAGTGGACAGGGGAAACTTGATAAATGAATCCACACTCAATAACTCAGTCCAGGACAGAAATGGGGTTCTGAACTAAAAGATAACTTTTAAAAAAAAAGTTGTCTTCAGACTCAAAATAACTATTATCAGAGAGCAGAAAAAATAACTAAGACACATGAAGGGCAATTCTATAACTGAGCGCCTCATTGGAATCTATTCTGTAAAGGAAGGTAGACAGCTTAAATACGTGCTTAAATGTTAGGCGTCAGACACAGAGCCAGTGTGCTAGCACCTAAATACCACAGATACATGTGTAATTTATAACCGTCTATAAATTACACATGTAAGTATGGCTATAAGTCTATAAGTTACATGTGCACCTTACATGTGTAACCTGTGTAACTTATAGACGGTTATAAATTACACATGTATGTGGAATTTAGGTGCTAACACACTGGCTCAGTGTTGCATGTGTAAGTTCCATATGTAAGTTACATGTGTAACTTATAGACTTATAGATATACTTACATGTGTAACAGATGTTATACATTACACATGTATTTGGCGCTTACATATATAAGTTGCATGTGTAACTTATGTATCTGGCTCTTACATATGTAAGTTACATGTGTGACTTATAGACATACTTACATGTGTAACTTATAGACGGTTATAAATTACACACGTGTCTGATGCTTAACATTTAAGCACGTATTTAAGCTGTTACGCTAGTATCCTGTGCAAGTGCATCAGTGAAAATCCAAGTTCATTGTTCAAGCATATTCAATACGTGAAATAAAATGGAAAACTTCCAAAACGAGCAACGTCCTCAGCTAATGCACTTGCACTTTTCTACTTTTATGTGAAGAAACTGAGACTTGGTAACACTCAGATATCTGAATACCCTTTCCAGTTGGTTAAGGACCCTTCTGGCACTTCTTTGCTGATTTTCGTATCATCAAATTTCAATTGGATTACATGGACATTTGTTACTACTTTGAGAATTGTTGTTTTTCACTCCTTGGAATATGTTCTGTGTCTCATGTTCATGAAATTCTTTACCTATGTATTTAAGTTGTTAGAACTACTGAATGGAGTTTTGCCTTCCTCTGGTTTTAGAGTATATTGATATTAGTTAAGTATATTTATTAAACTGTTTATTATATTTATATTTTCTATAGAGTGTAGTCCCATCTTGACCCTAGTGTAGTCCCATCATGACCCTATTGTCCCAGAATAAGGAAAGAGAGAAGCTAGGAGAAGAAGGTACCAGAGGGAAATTACCCAGCTGAGGAAAAGGAGAGATTGCAAGGCCTCAGCAACTGCAGCCCTAAAAGCCTGTGGAAGGAATGACTGCAGAGAAACAGAACGAAGACAAGGTACTTAACTTGAAAGTGGGGAGAGGTTCCCTTGTGTTTTTTGGCTGCTTGATTTTGAAGTATTTTCTTTGGAACTAAGATCAACAGCAGAGGATGGAGGACAGGACCATAAGGTCAAGGTACAATGTTGTCCTGTCCAAGGAGTTTCTACTTCCTGCTTCTCAATAAAAGGGCTCAGTATCAAGAGCTATTTGGAAAATGTTTTGAAGGAGAATTACCCCCTAGAACTGGTTAGAAGCATAATGCTGGATTATGGAGAGAGCCTGACTTGCATGTTGCCTGAACTACCTAAATAGTGCTTTGTGCTTTTTTTGTTCTTGAAGAAGAACAGCCAGAAGGCTTTGCAAGTACCAGAACATCTGTTTTACCCAAGGAAAGAGGGTGTTGGGCAAAAGGAAGTCCTGAACAGGAGATTTTGGAATTCACGCTGTATAAGTGTACCTAGATTTATGGGCTTATGCACCTGGAGAACACCTGGACTTTTCTGGTCAATGCCTGACTTGAGTCCTTGATCCCTTCAACTCTGAAAGGCTGGTAATCGATACCTAGCACCTACCCCTCACATCCCTGAGGGGTCAGCCAAGGGCCTCAACATAATATGTACTTTAGCTGTGAGGAAGCATATCAAGTATGTAACATTTCAGTACATTTGACAGTATAGAAAATGCATAAAAGCCGGGTCAAGTATCAAAAGTATCTTTGCAGAAAGACATGCATTTACCCAAAGAAATAAGCCCTTTGAAAATTCCTTCCTTCCATATGAGGAAAAGTGCATGAGCTGTCCGCAAGATTAGGGTGAACCTGAAAAGGTACACGTGTAGATCTCATTTTGATAATATTTGTTTAAGGAATCTCCATAGAACAAACCTTTGTTCTGCCTCTACAGTTGTACATGCATGCTTACACTTATTATACCTTATTTGTATTTGCATTATAGATTTCAAGGTAGCATTTACTTCCTGCTAGGAAGTGCAAAGAGGGATGCTACATTGGTGAAACAGGCCAGATGCTAAAGACCAGAAACAACTTACATAGATATCATATTAAAATTTGCAATACCAACCAGGATGTCATTTCTATTGGACAACACTTAGGAAAAATTGACCTCTGCACCAATGATTTTGTGGTAAGAATACTAAAAGGGAACTTTAAGACAATCTAAGAAAGTAAGATCTTTGAAGTTAAAATGATGAAATATGTTGACACCTACCAGACAGGACTTAACCAAGATTTGGGCTTTCTTTCCCACTACAAAGACATTTAAAACTGCTTTTACACCTCTCTGTCTCCTGCTCATTCAGCCACTCCTCTCTCTTTCTGTGAAACTATCCCTGAATTGCTTTTATGCTTTCCTTATATATTAATATTTGTCCAAAAATACTACAACAATGCCCTAGAAGAGAAAATCAGATACTCGAAAGACTTTACCTTGACCTACAGCTGTGTTTTTCCTGCTTGGTTCCTCAGGTAGGGGTCTCAGCCCTGAAACCCTGTTGGGTTGAGCCGCATTGAAACAGGATTGCATCTTAACTTTGGCCTTAAACATAAAAGGACTTGGGCAACCTCCACTACTATGTGACAACAGGACTGTGTATTTAGCTAAGTACTCGGAGGGATGAATATTTGTGATTTATACTTCCTGTCTTTGGGTCAGCGGGCTCAGGCATTCGGGGCATTCCTTGACAGTTGATTTCCTGCTTTTTACTGGCATTCCACTTATTTATTGGGCACTTGTTTGTCACTGCATTTGCACTTATTAAGCGCACAGGAGCACCTAAATGATGGTGTGTGGCTGGTTGGAGTAGTATTGCCTGCTCTGTTGTTTGCCGGCTCTGCTTCTTTAAGCATCAGAGTGACTCTGTTGAGCTTCTCTTAAGAGCTTTCAAACCCACGCTTAAGAGCTTTCAAACCTTCACTCAAAAATGTATAACTCTAACTCAAGCTTATTTGCTGTTTTTAAGTGTGGAGGCCAGGGAATCATATTGCCTGTAATGCCCTTGGACATACCCTGCTCAATTCATTGTGTCTTACTGATATTTGTCAACATTTGCGGATTTCTGATCTGAAGAAGGGTTACCTTCAAAAGCTTATTATAAAATGTATTGAGTTAGTCCAATAAAAATGTATTATCTTATTTCCTTTGTTGTTTTTTAGTTCTATATATTACCTGCTAGAACTTGTAATATCTGTTTTCATAGGTTATACTTTACATAGAATCCATTTCCTCCAATCACTGAGAATCCTCCCAAGCACATATTCTGATCCTATTAGTCATTTCCTCAGTCCACTACTCTTATGGGTATTTTATGCTCCCCTCACTGCAAATCAGAATTCTCCATGCTGGGCTCACGATCAAGTTATCCACAGCTCTCTGACCCTTTCTTCTCTGGTGAAAGCATCTTCTTTTTCATCAAAGGGACCAACATCCTTTCACAAGACCTAATATCCTTCTTGTTTTGAACACTGCATTTATCTACTCACACAGACATCCCTTTTTCCAATAAAGTTTAACTCCCACCTCTGTAATAATTCAGATTCCATCTCCATAGTCACTCAACTTCCACTCCCTCAGTCTGGCTGTCTGACAGCTCATAGATCAGTATCCACATTCAGGGACTCGTCCCGCTTGGGCAGAATTCTTGTTTTCAACTACAATATCTGCATGCAGCAAGTTATCTATTTCATTTATTTGCAACAAGCAGTTGGAAATTAAGAACGCAAGTCTTCCTTGGTTAAGCTGTCTGTTTAACCAATGCATACGAGGGGGCGCTAAAAAGTTCTCAGCCCAACCAAGAAGAGAATGGCATAGATATGGTTCAATCAGTGATCTGAAACAATATCAAAACACAGAATTTTGTTTCTGCAAATTGGCACTTAAAATAAGATAAAACTCTTTTCAGCTACAGTGGCAAAATAAAGCTCAGAATTTGGGAAGCTGGTTGGTTGGGCTGAGAACTTTTCCGCACCCCCCTTGGAAACAGGTGTATGCATTGTGAGATCAGCATGAAGCTGGTTCAGAATTTTCAAACAGAAGCTCCACAGAGAGTTTCCTCTTTGAGAGTTGGCTTGCAGGTCCACAAATAGATAACCTTCCAGCACCAGGGGGAATAAGAAGTTATCCTGCCACTGTATCGAGCAATGGTGCGCCCGCATCTGGAGTACTGCGTCCAATACTGGTCGCCGTACCTTAAGAAGGATATGGCAGCACTCGAGAGGGTCCAGAGAAGAGCGACAAGGATGATAAAGGGCATGGAAAACCTTTCATATGCTGAAAGGCTAGAGAAGCTGGGGCTCTTTACCCTGGAAAAGCGGAGACATGATAGAGACTTATAAGATCATGAAAGGCATAGAGAAGGTGGAGAGGGACAGATTCTTCAGACTAGTGGGGACATCAAAAACAAGAGGGCATTCAGAAAAACTGATTCAAGATGAATGCTAGGAAGTTCTTCTTCACTCAGAGGGTGGTGGACACCTGGAATGTGCTTCCAAGAGAGGTGATAGGACAGAGTACAATATTGGGTTTCATAGAGGGATTGGATGGCTTCCTGAAGGAGAAAGGGATTGCAGGGTATAGATAGAGAGTTACCATACAGGTTACTTCAGGATTAGGGTATAAACAATTCAGGTGGTGGAGAACTTACAGGTCATGGACCTGGGGGGCCGCCGCGGGAGCGGACTGCTGGGCACGACGGGGCCCCTGGTTTGACCCGGCAGAGGCAATGCTTATGTTCTTATGCTCTTAAATAATTCCTTCTTGTAAAGTAAGTTTTAAATGTGGAAAATGACTCATAAAATTGTACAGGCATGTAGATACAATCCCCCAGAATAAATATATGAAAGCTGAAAATTGTGTACGCAAATTTGGATGCATGCCCGATTTGCAAGCACAATTTAATTGAGTAATAAGCCAATTAGTGCTAATGGTTGAGGGCTACCAATTATTGGCATTAATTTGGAACAATTTGGATTTATGTGCTTATCTTGCTAAGTGCTACTCTATAAAGATGCACATGTAAATCTTTTAGTGCATTACTGAAAATGGGTGTGGCCATGGGAGGCGCATGGGAAGGTCAGGGGCCAACTTCGGGTACCATTTACTGAATCTAGTGCCCACAGTTGGCCCCTGACGAAAGATACTTGCACTTTCACTAAAGATACACGCACTATCATAGAATTTGGGGGAATCTGTGCCAATTTAGGCAGGGTGCAATTGGTATAAATCCTCATCCCAAAAGCTGGGCACAGATCCTGGAGTGCTCTTCCATAAATGACAGCCAACTCAGAGCACTGTTAATAGAATAGCGCCCAGCACTCATTTTTTTCAACACAATCACAATCGGGGCAATATAAGGAATTTAGGGAAGTTTGGGACCCGTTGGCAAAATTTTGTAATAAATGAATAGATACTTTTGAACATATATACCCCTTATCCTGTTAGTTATAACTGCATATCCATGGAGGGGGGTGGGGAAGGGTGATTATGATATCATTTTGGGATTGTGATGTGGGAATATGCAAGTAATATTTGGTTTTCATGAGTGTGTTATAATAGGGGGAAGGAGGGGGGAGAAAATAATTTTGGGTGGGAAAATTCTGTAAAATATCAGTGCTGTTTTCATAACTGTTTTTGTATGAATTCCTATACACACTGTTTTAGTTTCTTTAAAAATGAATAAAGATATTAAAAAAAAAAAAAAACAACCACCCAGATTTGGGTACCATTTACAGAATCTGGCACAGTATGAGCCAGTATACAAGTACTTTCTAACATGTCCATGTCCATGCACAGACTACACACGCAGGTGTAAATCTATGCAAGAGAATTTTATTTGCTGATGGGGTCACTGTCGGAAATTGCTCCTGTGCTGCTTTTATAAAATAGGCTTTTCAAAGAGAAATTTTTGCCTCAGTGTAGCAGAACAAATGAGAGAGAAGGCAAGAGAGATGTCTTTAAAACCAAATGGTATCAATTTATTCTTTAACAAGGTAACGTCCCAACAAAGAACCAAGTTTCAGCATAAAATAACACCTTCATCAGGGGACACCGAGTATTGCAGATTCTCATAATAAATTAGTGAAATGCAACTGGAGATGTCAGCTGAGGGCCATGTTAAAACCAGCATCCAGACAAAGAAGCATTAAAAATGAGGTTTAACCCGTATGACTAGCAGAGAAAACAGCTCTTATAAAACTGTGCAACCACATGCATACATGAAATGTATACCCATGGAAAGTGTGAACCAATCTGTGTGTAGGTGACCCAGGGGTGCAAGGACCTTCTGCAGCTGGTGCGTGCTAACAATGTTATTGCAAGTCGCTTCCTGAAGGGTCCATTTTATTCCTGTGTCCCTGTTCTTGTTGTTAGCTGTATGAAACATTAAACAAACCGCAGAGTAAACCTCATCCCTTATTCTCTTCCCCTTCTCTGCTAATCTGGGGTGAACAAACCCATACGTTCCCAGATATGTAGATGAATTGATTATCCCATTCATTTTACGTACAGATAACGATACTTGAACAAGAAGTAGCCAAATACTCCCTCTGTGCTGTTGTTCCATCAAAATGAAGATAATATGATCCACATTAGACAGCATACATTATTGATATGGTTATACAGAGCTTTTTGTTGTCCATTAGACCTAGATTCTTGAAAAGCCCTTGGGGAGGATTGTGGAAGGTTTCTAAGAAGGAAAATGAGTTAACTGAACAGTAAGGCACAGGCATGTGCAGGGGCTGGAGCATAAAGGGATTGAAAGTTCAATGATGTCTCACCAGGAGAATGAAAATCTGGACTGCAATTTCCCAAGTTTTGTGAGCACAATCAAGAATGATTAAATCAGATAAAATATTGGCCTAAATATTTCCTTGCTTCTATCCAGTCATGTGGGTGGTAATTTAACAAAGCACTTTTCATACATAAAACCTCTCTTACACCTAGTGGTGTAGTAAGGGGGAGGGGGGGTAGGGAGGCACCTTTCCTCCTCTCTGTCCACCCATATGCCTCTTCAAATGACCACCGGGAATGAGCAACATTTCTTACCAGCTGTTTGTACCAGTCTCAGTTCTCCCTCTGACATCACTTTCTGTTTTCAGAATGATGTCATTCAAGAAGTTACCTTTAAGATCCATTTTAACAAAATGACATTAAGTGAAGATAAACATAAGAATTGCCATACTGGGTCAGACAAATGGTCCATCTAGCCCAGTATCTTGTTTCCACAGTGGCCAATCCAGGTCACATGTACCTGGCAAAAACCCAGAGTAGCAACATTCCATTCTACCAATCCCAGGGCAAGCAATGGCTTCCCTCATGTCTGTCTCAATAGCTTTCCTCCAGAAACTTGTTCAAACCTTTTTTTAAAACCAGCTACATTAACCACTCTTACCACATACTCTAGTAACGGTGTTCCAGAGCCTAACTATTCTCAGAGTAAAAAAAAATATTTTCTTCTGTTGGTTATAAAAGTATTTCCCTGTAACTTCATCGAGTGTCTCCTAGTCTTTATAATTTTTGATGGGGTAAAAAAATCTATCCACTTGTACCCATTCTACACCCCTCAGGATTTCGCAGATTTTAATCGTATCTCCCCTCAGCCGTCTCTTTTCCAAGCGGAAAGGCCCTAACCTCTTTAGCCTTTCTTCATATGAGAGGAGTTTCATACCCTTTATCATCTTAGTCATAGAAACATAGAAACATAGAGTATGACGGCAGAAAAGGGCCGACGGCCCAACAAGTCTGCCCACTCAAGAACCCTCCCTCCCAACTAGTCTGCCTACTCAAGAATCCTTCCTCCCTGGAGCATCTATCGTTTGAGCATAACTCTGTAGTACTCCCACCTGTTTGTCCCATTGACTCTTGAAGTCTAGCACGCTACTGGCCTCGACCACCTGGCAGGGAAGATCATTCCATCGATCAATCACCCGTTCGGTGAAGAAGTATTTCCTGGTGTCGCCATGAAATCTTCCTCCCTTAAGTTTTAGTGGATGCCCTCTTGTCGCCGTGGGACCTTTTAGAAAAAAGATTTCCTCCTCCACTTTGATGTGACCCGTGATGTATTTAAATGTTTCTATCATGTCCCCGCTTTCTCTGTGCTCCTCGAGAGACTATAAGCGCAGTTTGATCAGGCGTTCTTCATATGGGATGTCTTTAAGTCCTGAGACCATCCTAGTGGCCATTCTTTGGATCGACTCCATCCTCTTCACATCCTTCTCTTCTTTGAACCTTTTCTAATTCCGCTACATCTTTTTTGAGATATGGCGACCAGAATTTAATATAATATTCAAGGTAAGGTCAAACCAAGGAGCAATACAGGGGCATTATTACATTGTTCACCATCCTTTTTCTAATAAGTCCTAGCATCTTGTTTGCTTTTTTGGCTGCTGTTGCTGCACATTGGGTGAAAGGTTTAGTGTATTGTTTACAATGACACCCAGATATTTTTATTTATTTTATTTAATTCGTTTCCTATCCTGTGTTCCCCAAAGAGCTCAGAATGGGCTACACAGGTTAAACATACATAGTATACAGTTAACAGGTTATGATTTACACTGGATGTACCATAATTTCAGTACAATTTTACAATACAAGTTTTTATCCTAATTTGACACATACTAGGGGTCTAATACTAATATACATAATATACAGTAGTACTACCCGATTCAGGAAAAACAAATTCGATTTGATTCGATTCAGCCTATTGAATCGATTTTTCAATTCGATTTGATTTTCCTGACGTCAGAGAAGGAGCAGGACCATAGCAGAGAGAACGTGCTGCCGAGGACAACAGGCAGCTGCAGGGATTGCTATAGCACCAGCGATCCTGCAGGCTGCCATATTAGCTGCTTAAGGTAAGAGCGGGGAAGCTGGGGGAACATGCAGGCCTTTCTGACTGACCCACTCCCCTCAAGCAGGAGCGGCAACGGATGGCCAGTAAGAGGCAGCGCTGCCGCTCCTGCTTTAGAAAGGCACAGGGGAAGGGTCGGTCATCGAATTGGGAGGCCGATTTTTAAAAAAATGCCCATTTAACCCTACCTTCTGTTTTTTATCTGAAAACCAATTCCTAATCCACAACTGAACTCTGCCAGCTATCCCATGACTCTTTAATTTTCTCAGGAGCCTCTCATGAGGAACTTTATCAAGAGCTTTCTGAAAATCTAGATACACTATATCAACCAGCTCACCTTTATCCACATGTGTATTCACACCTTCAAAGAAGTCATGCAAATTGGTGAGGCAAGAAAAAGTTGTGACTAATTTGTTGCGATAAAGTAAGGCATATGTCACAAAGCATTAACTAAGGGAGTTTCCTAATAAAGGTTGGACTGATGTGTTTTAAAAGGTCACAATAAATATTTAAACAATTGAAAAATATTCTGAAACTATGTAAGGGGGTCCCGTTTTTTTTCTGGACACTGTACATGTATATCTCTGATAGTGTGTGGTTTGCGGATGCGCATCTGGAGGGGATGGGGGGCGCACATTTACAAGTGTAATTTACAGAATAGTAGAATTTATTTGTGTATTTCTGGAACATAGGGAAAGTGCATACATTTATATTATTATACTAGTTCTATGGCCAGCCTGAGTGCACTGGCAGGGCCTGGCCGCGAGCAGCCTGTTTTGAGCGCTGCCTCCTGCTGATCAACTGCTGCTTCGGGTAAGGAAGGGAGGAAGTGAGAGTGTGTGTGGCTCAGGACCGGCGCCTGCTTCTGCTGCTTCAGGGCTTGGGGGGGGGAAGGGGCTTTGTGGCTCAGGATCGCTGCCACTGGTGCTTTGGGGGACATTTTTTTATTCACCGGCAATTTTTTTGCCATTTGGGTGAGAATATCGGTTAACCGAGTACCAGTTAACTGAGATTCTACTGTATATAGAATCCAGGGGTTAGAGTTCAACATGGCAGTTTGGTCCTGATTCTATAAATGATGCCTAAAGTTAGGTGCCTAGTTGATCTGGGAGCCTAACTTAATTGTTAAAAAGGTTTAATTGGTGCCAATAATTGGCAATTAACAACTTGTAATTGGCATTAATTGCACTTAATTGGATGGTGGGCGCCTAACCTGACAGGCACCTATCTCTTTGAAGAAGGCGCCTAGTCCAAGGCATCCACCAGAATATAGGCATAGTTATATAGGTGCCTGTTTTGGACTTAGGCGCTGGTAGGCGCCTAACTTAAGTGCACTGATTTAGGCCATGAAAACCCTGGCATAAATAAGGTGCGCCTAAGTTTAGGATGCTTACCGACACCTAAGTCTACTTTAGGCATCACTAAGGGCTCCTTTTATCAAGCTGCAGTAGGTGGTTAATGCGCGGAATACCGCGCGTTCAACTGCCTGCCGCGCTAATCGCTAACGCCTCCATTGACGAGGCTTTAGTTTTTTGGTGTGCCGCAGGGGTTAGCACGTGATGAAATGTCCGACACGCTAACCCCCGTAGCGCACCTTGATAAAAGGAGCCCTAAGTGTGAGTCTATAAAATGCACCTAGCATTTTTAGAATTGCGCTGAGCACTGCTCAGTGCCTAACTTTTAAGTGTCATTTAGAGAATTTCCTTATTTATGAATTTCAGACTCATATATAGAAGAAACAGTCATGAATAAAATACAGAATATTTATTAATGCACTGAACGGAAGGACTAAGGCAGGTTGATCAGCCATGCCTATGTATCATGATGACGCAACCGTATGATCGGATTATAGTCACCCCCGTGATTTCAGATAAATATAAGAGCAGCGCAACCCCTTTCATTAATTTGTGCTAACACATCATGAGAGCAAAAAAAATCCCTCTAACGTTACTGATTCTAAGGGGCACTATTTCTCTTCAAATTATTAGCCATTCCAAATTGCATATCTTTGATTTAATGTTTGTGTAAATGTGCTTAAAATGCCATCTGTCATCTAGCTGAATCATTATCGGTACAATTAATTGGTTACTAGCAGAAGCCCTGCCAATTACTTGTGATTCAGTAAATTGTGCTCTGTTTAAAAATTACATAGCAATTATAAGGGGGGGGGGCTCATTTTATGACGCAGTCCTGGACTGGGTCACTAATTAAGACGCCAACGTACTTTACATTCAATATATGGGGGATAGATATTAGTAAATGGCTAGAGGGCTGACAAGGGAGGGGTTAAACTTGTTGGATGCAGAGCTTAGCTCAGTGCTTGCTGAGAGGGCTCACTTCCTTCATCGGTGCCGATTAATAGGCTTGACAGATGACGGAAACACAGCTCTTGAAAAGCTCGTGGGAAGTATGTAAAACAGCATAAAAAGCAATTCTAGAAATGGCCACATGGCAGGTCCACGTATCTTGAAGACGCCAGAGGGTGTCTATATTGCCAGTTATGGGCACTAATGCACTAAGGGCCAGATTCTGCAAATGGTGATCAAAAATGGGTGCTGGAATGGCAGCTGGCCTAGGAAGCCGCACCCTGCTGGGACTGGGCAGTGAAAATGTGCATGCACAAAATGGTGCACTATCCTGAGAAGTGCGTGCAATTAAATTGGCTAACAAGCCAATTAGCATCAATAATTGGGTATTAATAACCAATTATTGGCATTAATTGGCAACGATTTAGATGTGCCTGCACATCTTACAACGTGCTATTCCATAAAGATCCACGTTCAAATCCTATAGCATGCAACTCAGCAGGGGGCGTGGCCAAGGAAGTCTCGCGGGTGGCGGGTCAGGAATGTTCACTAACGATGTATGCAGCATTACTGAATACCAGGGATCGGTGCCTAACTTAGGCACCTGGCTCTTTGCCAGGTTATAGCAGGTGTAAATTTTTGTGCATTAGAGTTCGCAATTCAGAGCGCTGTTTATAGAATTAAAGCTCCATACGAATTTGTTTTGGCGCAGTTTTTTTTTTTCAGAACCATTTACTGAATCTAGTCCTAAGTATCATGTTTCACCACCACAATGTCCCACCCATGTGAACACCCCCTTGCAATTTATATGCCATGCCACTCACATGCGCCCATCCAGAATAGTTCTTAGGCACCCTGCTAGCTCTTTGGGCCAGATTCTATAAACCTGGTAGACGCCTAGAAAAGCAGCATCTACCCGCATGTCAATCAAAGTTAGGCACCATTTGTAGAATTGTGCCTAGTGACACCTAAATTGACTTCCAGCGCCTAACTCAATCCACACCCAAACTCCACCCTCAAATCTGCCTTTAACTATGAAATTTAACGTGGACAAATGCAAAGTGAAGCACATTGGGAAGAAAAACCCAAATCACAGTTACCAGATGCTAGGGTTCCCCTTAGGGGTTAGCGCCCAAGATCAAGATCTGGGTGTCATTGTAGACAATACGATGAAACCTTCACCCAATGTGCGGCGGTGGTCAAAAAAACAAACAAGATGCTAGGAATTATTAAAAATAAGGGACAGTTAACAAGACTAAGAATGTTATAATGCCTCTGTTTCACTCCGTGGTACAACCTCAGCTGGAGTACTGCATTCAGTTTTGATCTCCTTATCTTAAGAAAGATACAGCGGCGCTAGAAAAGGTTCAAAGAAGAGCGACCAAGATGATAAAGGGGATGGAACTCCTCGTGTATGAGGGTAGGGCTCTTCAGCTTGGAAAAGAGACAGCTAATGGGAGATTTGATTGAAAGTCTACAAAATCCTGAGTGGAGTAGAACGGGTACAAGTGGATCGATTTTTCACTCCGTCAAAAATTACAAAAACTAGGGGACACTCGATGAAGTTACAGAGAAATACTTTTAAAACCAATAGGAGCTCTAGAACACATTGCCAGAGGTTGTGGTGAGAGCGGATAGCGTAGTTGGTTTTAAGAAAGGTTTGGACAATTTCCTGGAGGAAAAGTCCATAGTTATAGAGACAGACATGAGGGAAGCAAATGCTTGCCCTGGATTGGTAGCATGGAATGTTGCTACTCTTTGGGTTTTTGCCAGGTACCTGGATTGGCCACTGTGAGGACGGGCTACTGGGGTAGATGGACCATTAATCTGACCCAGTATGGCAATTCTTATGTTCTTACTTGCCAGTAGGTGCCAGTAAGTACCTCGGTGTAGACGCCTACATTGAGGTGGTAGGCACCTACTGTGTTGGAGGCAGGGCTGTGGAGTCGGTAGATAAATGTTCCGACTCCGACTCCTCAGTTTTTTGTACTTCTGACTCCGACTCCAGGTACCCAAAATTTTCTCTGACTCCGACTCCTCGACTCTGACTCCGACTCCACAGCACTGGTTAATTTTCAGATCGTTAAAATGGAATGTCAAGTTGAGAGAAATGAGCCTTTTCGACACCACCTTCTTTTTGCTTTTAATCAAGGTTCTAAGGCTGTAGAAACTGCTCGCAACATTTGTGCTGTGTATATAGTGGGTGTTATAGCTGAAAGAATCGCTCGTGATTGGTATGCCAAGTTCAAAAATGGAGTCGGTAGATAAATGTTCCGACTCCGACTCCTCAGTTTTTTGTACTTCTGACTCCGACTCCGATTCCAGGTACCCGAAATTTCCTCCGACTCCGACTCCTTGACTCCGACTCCACAGCCCTGGTTGGAGGGGGGCTCAGGAAGTCCGGGGATCCTTGGCCGACAAGAGGGGCATGCATAAAACATGTTAGAAGTTGGCACTAGATTTTGTGCACGCTTAAGCAATGTCAAGGCATCGGTCAGAGTGCTCGTTTTAATATTAACAACCTCGTTTTAATACTAATGAGCTCGCTTGCATAGCAGAGTTGGAGGCTGCAACGAACGCACGGAGAAGCCCACCATGAGCCATTGTGTGCATTAGTCGGTAATCTACTTCAGCACTTCCTCTTCCTTAGGGATCCTACTTGCTTGTACCATGCTTTCTTGAGTTCAGATACAGTCTTGTCTCTACCACCTCCTCTGGGAGACTACCCTTTCTGTAAATAAATATTTCCTTACCTAACTCTCAAGTCCATCTCTTTTCACCTTCATCCTATTCCCCCTCATTCCACAGCTTCCTGTAAGCTGAAAGAGATGTGCCTCTTGTGAATTTATTCTACTAAGGTATTTAAATATCTATCATACATATAGCCTCTTTCCCACTTTTCTTCCAAAGTAGAAATATGGAGATTTTTAAAAATACTTTAATTTTCAAACTAGTATAGCAACAATTGTGTGAGTTTAGTGCAGAGAAAACGGAACTTTTTCTGATTTTTTTCGGGAAAAGTTCCGTTTTCTCTATAATGTGGGGGGTTTCACCTACCCCCCCCCCGCAACGGCAGCACGAACACTAACCAATAAAGTGGGGGGGGGTTGCCACCCCAAACCCCCCAGTTGGAGCTCTTTAAAAATTATTTTTTCCTCCATGCGCTTCTGTCTTGCGCCGAATTGTTGGCGCGCTGGTGTCTGGCGCGTGATTATCCCATCACCGATTTTGTAGAACATTTCAAAGAGAAAGTATAGATCTACTATCAATTTGCAACATAGGACAGGTACAAAGTGCTGTTGCACCTCATTTTCTGCATGTATTTTGGGGAGTATAAAAAGTAGCATAAGCATATTACTTTCCTATCCTAATCATGCCCCTAGGACATCTTTTCTATGACTAAAAATAGGCCTGGTGTTCCGCAACAGGTCTAATTTAAGCTGCATTTAAGGAGGGCAATATCCAGAAGGCCTGTTTATGAGAGTTAATTGCTATATAAATGGCCATTGAAAATTGTCCCTGCCATCGTTAGCGCTAACACAACTCCAGGAAGGAGAGAAATTCTGGTTTTAGATCTTGAATATACTACCGTGTTTCCCCAAAAATAAGACACTGTCATATTAATTTTGGACCCAAAAAACCCACTAGGTTTTATTTTCAGGGAAACAATGCCCAATCACAAACCCACAGCATCTTTCTATCCCTCCCTGCCGACCCTTCCAGCTCTCCCTCCCCTTCCATCTCTCCCTCCCCACGCCAACCGCGAGACCCGCATACCATTACCTTCTTCCAAATGGCAGCATCGTAGCACCTACCTAAACGCGCTGCTTCGGGTCTTCTACCGCCAGGGCGTTGCTGTGCAGCGTTGCTAATGACATCATCAGTGATGCGGCAGAAAAATACCCCGGCAGGAGAAGGCACGAAGCAACGCATTTAGATTGCTGCCGCAACATTAGCGTTTGGAAGAAGGTAATGGTATGTCAGTCTTGCGGTGGGCTTGGGGAGGGAGAGATGGGAGGTTCAGCGGGGGGAAGCTCTGCTGCCTGCAAATCCAGCACTTCAACTAGGGCTTAGTTTTGGAGTAAGACCTACCCCGAAAATCATGCTAGGGCTTATTTTCGGGGAAACACGGTAGCATCAGCTGAAGTAAAGAAACAGTTTCTGTGCCAGAACAATTAAAATTACAACTGTGGGAGAAACCCCCTCCTTTGCATAGCTGCACTGGTTCATAGACAACCCCGCGAAAGACAAAGGCGCGCGCCGACAACTGAGCGCAAGACGGAGGTGCGCGCCGAAGAAAATTACAGTTTTTAGGGGATCCGACGGGGTTTTTTGTTAGGGAGCCCCCCCAGTTTACTTAATAGAGATCGCGCCGGCGTTATGGGGGGTTTGGGGGGTTGTAACCATCCACATTTTACTGTAAACTTAACTTTTTCTCTAAAAACAGGGAAAAAGTGAAGTTTTCAGTAAAATGTGGGGGGTTACAACTCCCCAAACCCCCCACAACGCCCCTTACAATGCGGCGCGATCTCTATTAAGTAAAGTGGGGGGGATCCCCCCCACCCCCCCCCCGTTGGAGCCCTAAAAACAGTAATTTTCTGCGGCGCGTGCCCCTGCGCTGCGCTCAATTGTCTGGGCGCGCCTTCGTCCCGGCGCGCTTTTGACCTGACACCAGCTGAACTACCATTTTTGGCGGCTGTAGCATAAGAACTCCGACGCTCAAAGAATTCCTATTAGCATCAGAGTTCTTACCGCCGCAGCAGGCTCTAAAAATGCTAGCCTAAATTTTACGGTCCATTACCTCTAACTGGAAAACTCTGGATATGGTTACACCTTCATTGTGGTGGTCCAACATTAATATAGTTGTTAAATATGAACTGCTTTATGCTCGTAAAATGGGCTCTTTACGCCGATTCCATGGCATATGGGACCCTGTATTAAATTATTGCTCCAATGTGTGTAACATATCTGATATATAAGGTTTCTTTCTACCAATTGGATGTCAGGCACTGTCTCTTGAATACACTTATATACCTCACTCTCTTCCATACGAAATGCTGTATATATATGAATATTGATGCACACCTATGTAACGAATCTTACATTTATGGATCTGTCCTTTCATTTTCATATTCTTTTGTATCACAGATGATGAATGTCATGATCTTTATACTTCTTGACTGATATTTTCTTTATTTAGTTTTGTTTAATATTATATATAAAATCAATAAAACTTATTGAACTTAAAAAAAAGCACATTTTTCTCAGTGTGGACTTTTGCTTAATTTTCAAACCAAGAATGTAAACACACTTCTACTTTGAAAACAGCTCCAGAAAAATAATGCATTGATTTGTCTACTCCTACTATGTGTGTATGTTGAATGTTCAAAAGCATACACATACATTTAAATCCTGCCTAACCTTGTCCCCAGGAAGACCTCTGGCTCAGTGCAGGCACATGTACAAGGTTGCGGAAAATTTTTCTTTATACCAGTTTCCAGGGAGACAGCACCTTTTTACCCTTAAAAATGGCTTTTAAAATTAACTATCCCCTCCATGGACATCATCCATGAATTGGTTTTGCCTCTTTTATTGGACATGAACTGATACTGCTGTCAACTGAATCTAAACCTAATTATCAGTGCACTATGGGGTCCTTTTACTAAGGCACGCTAGTGCATCTTAGCACACGCTAAATGGTAGCACGTGCGAGCGTGTCCATTATATCATATGGACGTGTTGCCACGCGTTAGCATTTATCGTGTGTTAAGACACACTAGTGCCCCTTAGCAAAAGGACCCCTATATTACAAAGTTCAGAAATAACATTGATAATTGTTTAGCGAAGAGGTTTTGCATAACCTTTCAAAAGGTGGTCTCTATCCGGGTTTAAAAATAACTTTCCTTTGGTAAAGTCCAAAGAAATGAGTCATTTTGTTGCTGAGATCCTTCTGGAATTTTACTGAAGCTTGAAATGATTATATATTGCAGAAAAGAATACTGTGCTAATATTACCTGTCTAAGAACTGCAAGCCCTTTTAACATTTTTGAAAATGCTGGGTTCCTTTAAGAGCAAGATGGCAATTTGGACAGAGCTCTCCCTGGGATGGTTCTTATCAGCAATTTGCTCAGAGTGCATTCGTGTTGGCTTTTGATATATTAGATATATTTCTAAGCTGGGTCACTTCACTCTGTATGAACGATAATGTCAAAAAACATGTCTAGTGTGTGTCCGGGTTTTATTGTGCTGATTTGTGGGTCAGAACAGCCTTCTGCTGTTTTTGGTTTTCAAGTTCAAATTGAACTGTGCTCCAGCTATTCCAGCTATTGCATTCTGGGTTTTCTTTTCCTTCTTATAAACTTGAATACAGTGGTACCTTGGATTACGAGCATAATCCGTTCCAGGAGCATGCTCGTAATCCAAAATGCTTGTTTATCAAAGCGAGTTTCCCCATAGGAAATAATGGAAACTCGCTTTGATAGGTTCCCCCCTCCCCCCCCACCCCCCCCGAGGCCAGCAGCGCTGTTTTCCCCCCACGAGAATCGGCATTGCTCCCCCCAAAGACCCCCCCCGCAATCCGGCACCCCCCGTCGCCATCGGGCACCCCCGCCGCGATCTGAGGTCCCCCCAACCCACCTGAACCCTCTTCTTACTTTGATGTAGCCTCCGCACCGGCACCAGCATGTCCTGTGCTGTGCCGATGCCCGAAAATCTGCCTCCGGTGCTGGGCCTTGAGCATGTGCGCATGCTCAAGGCCTGAGAGTTCACGTTGGACGTTCGATGTGAACTCTCAGGCCTTGAGCATGCGCACATGCTCAAGGCCCAGCACCGTAGGCAGATCTTCGGGCACCGGCACAGCACAGGACATGCTGGTGCCGGTGCGGAGGCTACATCAAAGTAAGAAGAGGGTTCGGGTGGGTTGGGGGGACCTCAGGTCGCGGCGGGGGGGTGCCCGATGGCAGCAGGGGGGTGCCCGATGGCGATGGGGGGTGCCGGATTGCGGGAGGGAGGGTGCCGGTTTGCAGGGGGGGCGCTCGCAAATCGAGGCGCGCTCGGTTTACGAGTCACCAAGTTTGCAAATGTTTTGCTCGTCTTGCAAAACACTCGCAAACCGGTGCACTCGTAAACCGAGGTACCACTGTACTTATATTTTCGGGAGGTTTCTTACTTTTACATAGTAAGCATCAGCAGCTAAAGACCTGCACGGCCCATCCAGTTTGCCCAACAAGGTGGCCAGAGTTGAATCTGACACTCTTCCATTTCTTCAAAATTAATCACTGGTATACTTTATCTATGTATCTCCCTGCCAGTTTTGGGACACAGACCATAGAAATATGTCCAGCAGTGGTCCTACTTCCCAACTATTGGAGTTGCCTTTGAAGTCCACTCCAGCCTTGATCCTGTTTTGTTTTTTGAG
Organism: Geotrypetes seraphini; assembly: GCF_902459505.1. Lineage (NCBI taxonomy): Eukaryota > Metazoa > Chordata > Amphibia > Gymnophiona > Dermophiidae > Geotrypetes > Geotrypetes seraphini. The sequence goes on along the minus strand of NC_047093.1, from coordinate 39,439,999 downwards.
GGTTTTTTTTTTTTGCTATTTATGGGCCCCAGATGTATGAATAAATTGGGCACCTTAATGCTCCATCCCTCTCAGGTTGATTATACAACCCCTGTGACTTGCCCGCATCTCTAGCTTTACTGCAGGTCCAATGTGAGCACTAGAATCTCACCCTCCATGGCCTGAGAAAGATGACATTTCTTCTAAGCCCTTGTAGTGCCCCTAAAGTAATTGCATAGCCCTAAAACCAGACAAAGCGGATAGTGTAGCCGGCTTTAAGAAAGGTTTGGACAAATTCCTGGAGGAAAAGTCCATAGTCTGTTATTATGGCACGGGGCAAGCCTCTGCTTGCCCTGGATTGGTAACATGGAATGTTGTTACTCTTTGAGTTTTGGCCAGGTACTAGTGACCTGGATTGGCCACCATGAGAAAGGGTTACTGGGCTTGATGGACCTTTGGTCTGACCTAGTATGGCTATTCCTATGTTCTTACATGCTGCAATGAGGATCCGCCACCTCCTTCATCTTCTGCCCCTGGCTCCTAGCAGCAGCACAGCTTTATGAATTGACAGCTTGGGGCCACATCTGTGCATGGACCAAGTCCCCTCCTCTCTATGCTCCAACTTCCTGAAGCTGGGCGAAAGGAAGGTCTGGATTGCATCTGCTATTGGCATCCTGACATTCTTGCAACATATAAATGAAGATCAGATCACTAGAAAAACAGCCATAGGGTACAAATCAATAGCAGACAAATCCCTCTTTAACTTAGGCTCATTAGTTTACTCCTTACTCGGGTTACCAGACATCCGAATTTCCACGGACATGTCCTTCTTTTGAGGACATGTCCGGGAGTCTGGATAGCTTTTCAAAACCCGGCACTTTCATTTATGGGACTTTTTATTTATGTGGTTTAATATGTATTTCATTTTGAGTTCATAGAAATAAAGATTGTCTCAAGGTTGACTTGGTCTAGCCCACTCCCAACTTGTTTTTCTTTTGTTTGATTTTACATAGGGTTTCTGCTCCCTTTCTTTTGTTCTACACTTTATTATTCAAATCATGTTGGTCCCAGGCTCTGGTTTCGGTTTGTCTTCTGTTAACTCACTCGCCAGGGTCTCCTGCCCATTTGGACTTTTTCTTCTTCCTTCTGTACAACGCTTTGTAGAATCGATAAGGCGTTTAATCAAATAATTAAATAAACAATAAACAATAAACAATAAACAATTCCCTTCCATTGCCATATTCAGCATTTCTTTTTCTTTCCTACTGTCTACCTTCTCTGTCTCTCTCTCTTTTCCTGCCTTGTGCCCAGGGTCAGACCTCTCTATTCTCCTCCATGCAGCATCTCTCCCTTCCTCCTCTCCATTATCATGTGCAACATTTCTTTCTCTCTCCCTAAATACCCTCTCTCCCTGCCCTCCACTCTCTGTCCAACATTTCTCCTTCTCTCTTCTCCATGCATGTCTCCCTCCCCTCCATCATATGTAAGATTTCTCCCTCTCACCCCCTTCTACCTCTTTATTGCATCTTCCTTCCTCTTCTCCAGGCCATGTCCAACAATTATTCCTCTCTCCTCCCCCTCCCCCACATGCAGCAGCTTTCCATCCCTCCCTCCAATCCCCCCGAGTAGTAGTTTTTCATCCCCCTGTGCAGCACCTCCAAACCCAGTTGCCTCAAACTTGTGGCCCGGGGACCACATGCAGCCCACCAGGTACTATTTTGAGGCCCTCGGTATGTTTAACATAATCACAAAAGTAAAATAAAACAGTTTCTTGATCATACGTTTCTTTAGCTATAAATCAAAATATTATTATTAAGACTTAGCCAGAAGGAAAGATTTATAAATTATAAAGAGGCTTTTATACCTCATGCAAAATTGTCATTTCTTTAATAAGACATTAACTTTTTTTTTTTCTGAGGCCCTCCAAGTACCTACAAATCCAAAATGTGGCCCTACAAAGGGTTTGAGTTTGAGACCACTGTCTAAACCCGACCGGCACCCCCACCATGAGAAGAAAACTGCCCCAAAAGAATACCTGAGCCGCGAGAGGTGCCCCCGGCTTTCGTGACTGGTGCCAGAGTCTGGAAGGCATACACGACGTCACCCTCAGCGATGGAATTCAGATCCTCGTCATCTGAGAAAGATCGCTGGAACCCATTTGAATACAGCTCCACCAGGATCACCTGAAAATGCACATTAGCACTCTACAGTTGTAAAGAGACTGAAAACTGTTCTGCACATTTCCGGTATTTAGTGCACATGCAGTTGACATACTGTACTGTTATTATTAGAATTTACTGCTTTCTGAAAGGAATTCACTCAAGGTGGTAACATAGTAACATAGTAGATGAAGCAGATAAAGACCCGAATGGTCCATCCAGTCTGCCCAACCTGATTCAATTTAAATTTTTTAATTTTTTCTTCTTAGCTATTTCTGGGCAAGAATCCAAAGCTTTACCCTGTACTGTGCTTGGGTTCCAACTGCCAAAATCTCTGTCAAGACTTACTCCAGCCCATCTACACCCTCCCAGCCATTGAAGCCCTCCCCAGCCCATCCTCCACCAAACAGCCATATACAGACACACACCGTGCAAGTCTGCCCAGTACTGGCCTTAGTTCAATATTTAATATTATTTTCTGATTCTAAATCCTCTGTGTTCATCCCATGCTTCTTTGAACTAAGTCACAGTTTTACTCTCCACCACCTCTCTCGGTAGCGCATTCCAGGCATCCACTACCCTCTCCGTAAAGTAATGGAATAACAGAGATGATCCTAGAGAACTTGAATTAAGGCTTCTCATTGAGGAAATGCTCACAGCAGGCCACATGCACAACACATACATTCTAGATAGGGTCAAGTTTTAGCAAACTGAACTGCACTGTAAACAGAATGGGGCTAGCAATCATCGAACATGCATGCTTCCTCACCTTTCTCCTTAACCCCAGTATAGTACTCCCACTCCACCTCTCCAATACAGCATTTCTTTTTTTTTTTTCCCATGAAATTCATGGACTGGCTGGCTAGGCTCTTCGTAGTGCCAACATTACAAAGAGAGAAGCATATTGGGCAAAGGGACAGGGTTAGGCATCGTGCCAGGCGAACGAGTCAGGAGTAGCATAGGCCGTTTGGGGGCGAGATGAAGGAAACTATCCCCTGTAGTAGCGTAGTGAACGTAGGAGGTACCCTGGGTGGTGGTGCTCCCCGCCCTCTTCTTTACCCCACTCCCCACTGCGTGCATGCCTTTCCTTCCCCTGTATCTCTTTAACTCTTCACCAGCGCCGACCAGGAAGTGACTCCAGAGGGAGTGCCGAGGCAAGTGGAGATACTGTTTGCGCTGGTGAAGAGCTGAATAAGTACGGGGAGGGGGTGGAAAGGAGGAGAGGTGCTGGTGCCCCCACCAAGATGGCACCTGGGGGCGGTCTGCCTCCCCCCCCCACTCCCCTTACTACCTCAATGTTCCCGATATCCAACCTACTGGAGGTGAATGTTTTGCTGCCTACCACCGGCGTTATTCCTGGGCCATGCCTGGCCTTCAGCACTGAATATCTGGGGGGTTTTGAGCTGGCTAACACATAGCCAGTTAAGTCAATATTCAGCCCCTGACCACATAAGCAAAACCACTTAAAGATAGGACTACTATTTATGTGGTTTACTTACTGGCTGAGGAACTGAATATTGGCACTTAATCCAACTCCACACCTGGAATGTCCTCAACTTAGCCACGTTTGAATTTGGTGCTATTGCGGAAAATGACTGGATAGCTGTGAACAAGTGATTTAACTGATTGGTAGCCATTTCCAGCCAGTTAAATTGTTTTGAATATCAGCTGGTATGTGTGGGGTTTTTTATACTCCATCCTAACCATTACCAACTACTGGCTTAAAACCCAAAAGCAGTAACACCTATATTCTTTTTCCTGATGATATAGTCGGCAGTCCGGCCATTCATTATTTTAAACACCCTCTATCACTATACCTTGCAAGTCAGAATCCATCCTACGTTATCATGGAATACGGTTTGTTAATTCACAAAGGACTCAATCTTACCTGCTCTGGGTGAATTTTCCCCTCACTGGCTACCATCTCCCTGAGAACTGCCACAGCGCCAAAGAGAGGTACTGCCAGACCTATCCGAAGAAACCTCTGGTGCTTGGAATGGAAGACCAAAGTGACATTCAAGGCCCTGAGGAGAGACAGGATCACATAATGAAAAAGGTGGGAGAGACAAAAGGACATGAACAACGTTATATGACAGCTTCTAAAGAAACAACTCAGTCTGTCTGCTGAAATATTCACATTCACATGGTAAAGATATATCCAGTGGCATAGCAAGAGGGGGGCGGACCGCCTCAGGTGCCGTCTTGGTGGGAGTACCGGCACCTCTCGCCCCCCACCCCCATGGCATGCTCGTGCCCTCCCTTACCCACCCCCATACCTCTTTAAAATCTTCAGCACGAGCAACTACTCTAGCCTGTTGCTCATGCTGGCCTGGTTCTCTCTGAAATCACTTCCGGGTCACGGGGCCAGGAAGTGATGTCAGAGGGAAAGCCAGCAAGAGCAGCAGGCTGGAGAAGTTGCTTATGCTGGTGAACATTTAAAGAGGTACAGGGTGGGAAGGGAGGGCACAAGTGCGGCATGGGGTGACGAAGGAGCTGGGGGGTCAGCGAGGAGGGTGCTGGGTGGAGGTTGGTGCAGAAGGAGCAGGAGACAGAGTGGAGGGCATTAAGGGAGAGGCACTGCCCTGGGTGCCTCCCACCCTTGCTATACCACTGGATACATCCCTGGTCAAATATTTGTAGTATTGCCATTTCTTCCAAGGGTTGTTTTTGGGTTGGTTGGTTTTTATTTGGGGCGGGGGGGGGGGGGTTGTTTGGCTATTTACCCATCTTGCAACAGAACTAGAAAAATTATACAAAACAGAATTTTACAAGCCCTAGTCATGTTTCACAGGTGCATACATTGGTACTTAAACGTTTATCTTTTGTAAACATCTAAGTCCCTATTTAAACAGCCAGGTTATGCATGTTTCAAACCCATGTGCATGCACACGGCAAGAGGCATGGTCTGGGCGTGGATTGGGTAAGAGAGGGACGTGGCAAACTTTATTCCCCACTTGAGAAGGGGACTAACCCCTGGATTTTATATATGATACCCAAAATTGGGTGCCGATATTTATGCACCAAGATGTAAGCCCCACTAAATTGGCTAACAAGCCAATTTCTGCCAATAATTGTGTGCTAATTGGTGCCAATGTGGATTTGCACGCACATCTTACCATGGGAGGTCCACGGTCAAATCAAGGACAGTGTGAACCACTAAATCAAGTTGTTAATGAACTCTAAACTAGAGGAGGTAACCTGCATGTTCTTCACAGTGTGTGGCGCAGTGGTTAAAGCTACAGCCTCAGCCCCCCGAGGTTGTGGGTTCAAACCCATGCTGCTCCTTGTGGCCCTGGGCAAGTCACTTAATCCCCCCCCCTCCATTGCCCCAGGTACATTGTGATAGATTGTGAGCCCGCCGGGACAGACAGGGAAAAATGCTTGAGTACCTGAATAAATTCATGTAAACCGCTCTGAGCTCCCCTGGGAGAACGGTATAGAAAAGTGAATGAAAAAAATATTTAAATTTCCAAGGACAAAGATGGATTTACAAGTTAAATGTAGTTGAGCCAAGAGCTTTGAACGGGGAGCTGGTCTGGATATCTCTGTTCTGAAGGGGGTGTTCTGCAGTGTTGACGTTACTAATCAGTTTGATGGGAAGGGAGTTGAAAAGGATGTAGAAACACGCCGCCGCCATCTTTAGACACTTTACAAACTAATGGTCGGATGGCGACGGAACGATTGAGGTGGATGCTGTTTTGATTAAATTTATGGGATTAAGTTAGGAGACCTCATTTTAAATATCTTTCTCTCTGATTTGTTGCAGGGAAACGATCCTTGAAAAAGCGCAGCATACGCGAAACATGTCGATTGTAGTTTTTCCGATCATTAAGCTATTAAGCACATAAGCATTGCCGCTGCCGAGTCAGACCATAGGTCCATCATGCCCAGCAGTCCGCTCCCGCCGCGGCCCCCCAGGTCAATGACCTGTAGTGATCTATTACTCAAGAGCATTTTGTCTTGTATAGTAACCCTCTAATTGTACCCCTGGATTCCCTTACCCTTCAGGAACTCGTCCAGTTCTTTTTTTGAAACCCAAAACCGTACTCTGCTCAACCACCCCCTCTGGAAGCGCATTCCAGGTGTCCACCACCCTCTGGGTGAAGAAGAACTTCCTAGCATTTGTTCTGAACCTATCTCCCTTCAATTTTTTTGAGTGCCCTCTAGTTTTTGTTGCCCCCACCAGTCTGAAGAACCTGTCCCTCTCTACCTTCACTATACCCTTCATGATCTTATAAGTTTCTATCATATCCCCTCTAAGTCTCCGCTTTTCCAGGGAAAAAAGGCCCAGCTTCTCCAGCCTCTCAGCATACGAGAGGTTTTCCATGCCCTTTATCATTTTTGTTGCTCTTCTCTGGACCCTCTCGAGTATCGCCATATCTTTCTTTAGATGAGTACTTTAAGTGTAGACTGAAGGAGTCATAAGTTGAAAAATGAATTAGATTATATTTTGCACTTTAAAGCACTCTGAACACTTTAAGAAAGGCGCCACTTTACGTACATAAGCACTTTAAGCAAAATCAAGACCGGTGAAGAAGCAGCAGGTTATGCTAGCTGCTAGGAAAACCTTTGAGCAGTGAGTTGTGCTTCTGAGGTCGTATAAATTTGAAACATTTTAACCAGATAAATGAAATATAATAAGAATTGAAGCATATACTATTGTCTTGGGATAAGTGGTTGATATATTTATTATTGGAAGACCCAAGCTTAATAAGCAAAAAATACAGAGCAGCAGGTACTACTCTAGCCACCTTGCTGGGCAGGCTAGATGGACCCTGCTGGTTGTATCTGCCATCTGTTACTATGCTACATCTTATATAAATTAATATTTGAGAGAAGGGGCTCACTTATTACAGCCCTGCAGCCAGTGGCGTAGCGAGGATGAGCGGTACCCGGGGAGGTGGCACCCCTCTCCCCCCCTCTTCCACGACCCCTCCTGCCGCATGCGTGCGCCCCTTCTCCATACCTTTTTAACTTCGGCGCAAGCAGCGGCCAACTTGCTGCCCGCGTCGGCTTCGGCGCTCTGATGTCACTTCCTAGGCCCGGGTCCCCGGAAGTGACATCAGAGAGAATGCCGAAGCCGACATGGGCAGCAAGTTGGTGGCTGCTTGCACCAAAGGTAAAAAGGTATGGGGAAAGGAAGGCGGGAGTGTGTCGGGGGAGAGGAGATGATGAGGGGTGCTGGCACCCCGAGCAAGATGGTGCCAGGGGTGGAACACCCCCCTTGACCCCCCTTACAGCACGATTTCATAGCCAGCATCTCAGTTCACAACCAGGAGGTCAATCATTGTGCTAGTAGAACCCACTCCCCACCCAACAATTTTACTGTCCTTACCATCATACAGGAGACATTACAGATATTAAGGAAATTTTGTGATAAGAAATGATCGTATATTCTCTCCTATTTTGCCCACTCAACCACTACCATCCAGTACCTTCTTTCCTTACCACACACTAATCCCCAATCCCTTCAGCTCCATACTATTAGCTCAGGATTACCTGTTGGTCATCTCTATCTAGGGATCATTCTTTTTGTGAGTGGATTCTTATGGTCCGCTTGTGTCCTATAGTAATATCAGAAAACCAGAAACTCCTTGAATGTTTCTGGATTTGGCACTACAAGAACACAAACTCTTCTGGCTAGGGCATGCCCGGGCGTCGGACGACTTCTCAAAGCCTGGAACTTTGTCCAGGTTTTGAAAAGCTTCTTCTTTGGGTCAGCGTCGGAAGCTCTCCCTCCTGACGAGAACAGGTTGAGGGGGCGGGGCTGGGATATGTGATGTGGGCGGGGCAGAACTGGGTGAACTTGGGGGCAGGGCTGGGGTTCCTACTTCTGGCTATCCTAGGGAGAGTAACCACACGTGCACACAATCCGCCACTGCTACTTACTAAGTGTTGCATAATGTACACTATAAAAAAAAAGGAACACGACGAGGCTCTTCAAGGATGTCTGTGTGACTCATGACAAAGCACATTTACAAAAGCACAAGAGAAACTGGAATTAAAAGGTTAACATGTCTTTACAGTTCTAAGACTGCAGATTGCCAGATGAGCTTGCAAAGTGTGAAAAGCTGAATCCTGCTGTTTCCCAGTCACCGTTCAATTCCAAATTTCCTGTGTAATCAGTTGCAATACAGTGCTTGGCTACGTTATTAAAATATAAGCTTCTAGTTTCTAAAGCAAATTATTAAGCAGGAACAGCGTGATCCTTTCAGCCTGCCCATTAGTACCTACCTGCCCCACTGCGCACACCCTCTTTTGTAAATATCTCTACCAGATGCCATTCGCACATCTGTGCTGATCTGGAACTGCTGCAGTCACCTTGACCCACCTAAACAAGGTTTCCGTTGTCGCTTAACTCTGGTATAAGATGGTGGGCATTTCTACATTGAGGCAAGGGAAGTCTCGTCAACTATTAGGGCCAAAGAACGCCCCAAGACTCTGACTGGCTGTTCTGAAGGAGCAAGGGCACTCTTGTTGCTAAAGCCCGCAGCACATTTGTTCGCTGCTTTGAGCTCTGCTCAGATCCAGGAGTGACAAAGACCCTGGCTGAAAACAGGAAGAAAAAGGCAGGTGCAGGGATGGCTCAGTCACTAGGTGGATACTACAAATATTTGACAGCTTGGATATATATCCAGTGACATAGCAAGGATAGGAGGCGCCGCACCCCCATCCCTCCTCTCTGTCCCCTGCTCCTTCTGCGCCAACCCCTCCCCCCACACCCACTCCTTGCTGCTCCCCCAGCTCCTTCCTCACCACCTATGGTGGCACAACTAGGGGGATCTGGCGTAGGCATGGCTGGGCACTGAGCAAAGGTCAGTGTGCCGTGTGGACCTTGAGCAGTTGCACATACGAAAAGGCTGCTACCTCCCTTCCCCTCCAAAACAGGAACTTTGCAAATGCTCAAAGCTCAAGGTTTAATAACTACTATGTTGACTTTTGTTTAGTGCAGAGGTCTGTGACAGCAAGTAGGAAGTGAGTTCTGGCAAGGGAAGAGAAGTGAAAATATGGGCAAATGCTAGAAACGTGGGGAGGAGGGAGAGCGCTAAGGAGAGAGAGGGAAGAATGCTGAACAACTCATGGGGGTCGGTAGGTAAAGGAAGAGATGATGAAACACCTCGGGGAGGGGCAATAGGCAACGAAAGGGAAGGGCAGATGCTGGACACATTTCGTAATGTTGTAACTCGCTTAGTAAAAACCAAAGACTATGTACAAGATGCAGGCACTGTTTATTTCAAACTCTAATGGTAGATATAACCTTATTACCAACCGAGGGACCCGACACGGTCCATGTTTCGGACAACAAATCTTCCTCAGGGGTCCGTGGTAGATAAGGTTTTGCAACAAACAGCATTAAAGGAAAAAACAAGTGCCCGAACGAGTGTAGTGCTGGATTGTAAAAAGCATTCGGGCACTTGTTTTTTCCTTTCATGCTGTTTGTTGCAAAACCTTATCTATCACGGAGCCCTGAGGAAGGTTTGTTGTCCGAAACACGGACCGTGTCGGGTCCCTCGGTTGATAATAAGGTTGTATCTACCATTAGAGTTTGAAATAAACAGTGCCTACATCTTGTACATAGTCTGCAGTTGTCTTTGGTTTTTGCTTTTCGCTTGGTTTTGCTGCAGTTCCTGTTGGATTTTTCTCTTGTTTGTGGTAACTCGCTTAGTAAAAATTAAATTAAGCGACTCATCAAATTAAAATAAACTTGAAACTTGGGGAAGGGTAGTTTAGTTTTTAAAAAAATTTACAGTCCGCTGTATCCAATGATCACAGCGGTCTATAAAAGGAGAAAGGAAGGGGAGATGCAGGCACTTCATTTTCCAAGAGGGCTGCCAAGTGAAAAATCAAAAGTCTTGATTCATAACTTTGGTCATTTTATTTGGCAGCTATTCTAAACAATGGACTTCCACATGTGGTGGAATGCCCTTTGTCTCACGGGCAAATATGAAAGAATATTTGCTGAAAGAACTAATACGATGGATAGATGTCTTACTGTTTGGAAACCTCTTCTTCAATTTTGTGATGTTTCACCTTTTGTTTTTCATCTTCACTGTATTGTAGAGCTGTTTAACCGGCTCATTAACGCTCTCATGCATATGTCTCCATTACGTTGGGTGTGAATGACTATGTTTCCTCATAGATATGTGTATACCTATGTATCAATATTTTCTCTATCCCATCAGTACATGCTTTATTATATTGGTGATGTACACTCTGAATTTTGTTAATTCTGGTTGTTTCTTTGTAATCTGTAAATTCAATAAAAGTTTTTTGAACTAAAAAAAAAAAAAAAAATTTCCCATTCCCAGAACCATAAATATAAGAAGCAGTGATAAGCTGAAACTAGATCCAAATGTTGCAACCCAATCAGAAAGTTCCCTTGTTCCCAACTACCCACAGATGCATTTCTTAATTACAGGCAGTCCTCGGGTTAAGAACAAGTTACGATTTTAAAACTTTTTAAGTCAGATTTGTATGTAACTCAGAACTTGTAGATTTTAAGATTCCTGCTGCTTACCTCTGCTCCCAGTGTTCCCTCTAAATTACAGCATTTACAAACACACACTGTTCTTAATGTGATCATTCCTGAATCTGCTGCACGAGAAGTGTAAGAGCCTATGCCATGGGAAATACTGTTCAGTAAAATCAAATGAAGCCATGACCGCGTTCTTATGTATGGATTGTACTTGTCAGCACCCCTCCTCCTCTTCACCCCCACCTCTTCCCATTCCTCCCCTCCACGTGCATGCCCCCCCTTCCCTTCCCCCATACCTCTAGTTGAAGTTATTCGCGGTGGTCAACAACGTGCTCATCATGACCCCGTCGGCTCTCCCGCTGATGTCACTTTCGGGAGCTGTGCTTAGGAAGTGACATCAGAGGGAGAGCCAGCGGGATCATGAGGAGCACGTTGTTGACCGCCGCAAGCCACAACTTCGACTAGAGGTACGGGGGAAAGGAAGGGGGGGGCATGTGCAGCGGGCAGGATCGGGGAAGGAGCAGAGGCAGAAATGAGGGTGGGGGAGGGGCGCCCCCACCCCGGGTGCCTCTCACCCTCACTCCATCACTGGGCATGTTAGAGGTTCCTGCTTCTGTAGGCCTTTCCAGTGGCACTAAACCAGATATGGCCATATATCCCCTCTAACTGCCTATGCCGAAACCAGCGAGTTTGCCGGTGGTTCATGGGCAGCGTTAGGACGGAGCAGAAACTTAGCTGGTTAGCGCTGATATTCAGTCCGCTAACTAGCTAAGTAACAGCACAAAGTTAGGATTTTATGTAGTGGGTTAACTAGGCACTGGTCTGAATATTAGATGGTGCCCACCCAGTTAACTTCTGGGTCAATGGTAGGGTTGCCAGATTTCCTCTTTAAAAGAAGAGGACACCTGGCCCCTCCCTGTTCTGCCCAAGCCCCGCCCCATCCCGCCTCCAGCTCCACCCCATTCTGCCACCAGCCTTGCCCCCACAAAAACCTCCGGCCTCCTTCCCCAAGCTCGGAGACACATCTGAAGGGCCTCTGCGCATGCACAGATGTCAACAAGATGACATCATGCACATGCGCACATGCATATGATGTCATCGCATGTGCAGAGGGCCTCCAAACACGGCCCTGAGCTCGGGGCATCCAAAATCTGGACAAACTGCCGGGTTTTGGAAATCCCTCTGAGCACTAAAAAGAGGATTATAGCCAGGTTTTCCTAGACGTCTAGTAACCCTAGTCAGTGGTCAAGCCCAGATATTCAATGTAGCCCGATATTCAATGCCGGGGGCCGCACATGCCCTGGCTTTGAATATCTGGGGTTGGTTTCGTCTGAGGTCCGAAGCAGCTTGATAGTGGCTTCATGGAATGAGCTGAATATAATTGGGCAAAGAAAAACGCAAATCAGTTTCCTTATTCAACTGCCCGTGGGACCCTCTGGGTAAGTCATTGACCTCTCCATACGTATGTGTAGATTGCACAAGTGAATCATCTTGCACATTGCTCAGCACTTTCACAGTACCACATGTAAAGAAAAACACACTGTTACAGTGTAGAAAAGAATGCCTATGAAACCAGAGCCTAAATATTTCCAAAAATACATTTTTGATGATTCTGAAATCTGTGGTTCTGCCCTTGTTAGGTGGCACACTGCTCCTCTACAGAAACCCCCTCCCCTGCAATTTCAAGTCATCATCTAAAGATTATTGAGCTTTCTACTGAATGCCTGGGATGTAAATTGAGCAGCCATCAAAAAGCGATGCCTGATTTGCAAGAACGCGAATGCATTTCCAAATGAGCTTGATTTTTTGTTTCTACACATGCAGTGCCCCGTCAGCTATAAGCAGAGATAAACAGCGGTGTGCTGACACTATCCGGCCTTATTTGCATGAAGGCGATGACATTTCAAAATGTTCCTCGTTTCTTTTTGCCTCGTATTTGTCGTACAATCAGCAGTAACCAGTGATAAGCAGAAGCATCCCATGGCAAAGAATGGTGGCAAAAGCATCATATGTCATTTTGTCTACACTGCCTTCAATTACTTTTTGTATCAGGCTGAGGAAAAGTGCATGACCTGTACTGGGCACCAGTGGCGTAGCGAGGGAGGGAGGTGCCCAGCTTTGCATATCGTGCACCCCCAGCATACCTCTTGAAATGTACGCCGGTACGAGCAGCATCTTCCGTCTCTTTATTGCGCCAGGTTCAGTTCTCTTCTGACGTCACATCCTTGTCCCATGACCAGGATGTGACATCAGAAGGGAGCTAGGGGCCAGCGCGAGCAGTAGGTGGACGATGCTGCTCACACTGATGAACACTTCAAGAGGTATGTTTGGGGGGGGGGGGCGGAGAGGAGGACAGGTGCCCAGGGTGGTCCTCTCCCCCTTTCTATGCCATTGCAGGGCACATCACAGTACACGTGACAGCGGCTACACGGAGCTAAGTTTCAGAAATGGGAGCAACTGCATCCCATGCTATGGAAAGGGGAGTCATTCAGCAGAAGTCCTAGAACCTAAGTGTAAACCTCCCTCAGTTGCTGATTTGCCTCATGCAAATCCCTTAGGAGGCCATTTTGAAAGGGAGTTCTGTGGGGAAAAAATACTATGGGCCCGATATTCAGACTGCAGGAGTTAGCCGGATTGACTGCCGCAGTCCATGGTTATTCATTGCCAGGCCATTTCAGGTGACCGCCACTGAATATCTGGTCTATTTTTAGCTGCTCTAAACTTAACCAGCTAAACTGATATTAAGTAGAGACCAGCTAAGTTTTTAGTGGCCAACGATAGACCAGTTATTCAAACAGCCTGATTTGGCCGCTAAACTTAGCTGGTCAGCCCTTTAAATTTCACAGATAGCTGCTAACCGCCAATATTCAGTGGCCATCTCGTGCTTGAATTTTAGCTTTTAGCCAGCTAAGTGCTATTTTAGTTAAATAGCACGAAATATTTGGCAGTCTGAATCTTACCACCTCCATTACCCACCACATACATAGGTGGGACTTGCAGCGAGGCGGCTTCCAGGGCAGGCCGGCGGCATCATATTTCTCTCATTGCTGCTGCCGACCTGCCTGAAGATTCAATGCAGTGACCGGGGAGGAGGTAGGTAGGGGAGTCGGGAGCAGGAGAGAGAGGTCTTTGGATCTTGCTGGGGGGGTTGGGTTTGAATTGGTACAGGCTCTGGTGTTGGGTGAAGAGGGAGAGAGCAGCAGATGCGGGAATGGGGAGGGGGAGAGCTGCAGTTCATGGGAAGGGGCAGGGGAGAGAAGAGAGAAATATTGGGCCTGGGGTGAGGTACAGGAGAAAGGGTTAAGAAGGAAGAGAAGCTGGGCGGGGGTGGAATTGAACAATGGCCTTAGAGGCAAGGGAAGGAAGGAGAGATAAGGATGGAGCTGAATCTAGGGTTACCATTTTTCAGGCCACAAAAATCCAAACACATGGCCCTGCCCTGTTCTGCCTCCAGCCCACTCCGTTTTGCCCAGCCTCTGCCCAGTTCCGCCTTCAGCTCCGTCTGTTCCACCCCAGCCTCCAGCCCTGCCCCTTTAAACCTCCTCTCTTCTTCCCCGACAAGCTCTGGCCGCGTTGGGAGGGCCTGGAGCATGTGCGGATGTGCGTGTGACATCATCCGCACATGCTCAGATGCCCTCCAGATGCTGCCGGAGCTCATTGGGGCTGTCCAAAACCCAGACAAACAGCTGGGTTTTGGAAAGTCCATCCGGGACCCTGGACATTCCTCTAAAAAGGACATGTTCAGGTTTTTCCGGACGTCTGGTAACCCTAGCTGAGACTGAAAGGGTGATGAGATGCAGTGGATGGTAGATGAGGGCCATAAGGGTACAGAGGATGGGAAGGGGGACTAAGGAAATGGATGAAAGGGGGGGCAAGGAGGGACTGTGGAGAGGCAAGGGCAGGGCATGGTGGAGGTGAGGTGGAGGTAGGGCCAGGGCGAGGTCATGTGTCCTCTTTTTTTTTGTTTTCACAAATATGTACTGGGCACCAATGGCGTAGCGAGGGACGGAGAAGCCTACCCCAAAGCATCAGCCAGCCAGAAAATCTATAAAGGAACTTCCCTTTGAAAACTTTCTAGATAACCCCAGGAGTATGGTACACTCAAGAGCCTGCAGACTACAAGTATAGGGGGCTAGGGGGGGAGAGGGAAGAAGGCTGAAAATAATCCTCAACTCCATGATGCAGTTGCAAACATGGGAAATCTTTCTCTAATATGGTACAAGTTCCTTATTTATAAACCAAGTCACTCAGTCAGGTCAAAGCCATGGCTATTAGGCCACAGAGTGGAGGAATGGCCTAGTGCTTAGAGCTGCCACCTCAGCATCCTGAGGTTGCGAGTTCAATCCCAGCCTGCATCTTGTGACTCTGGGCAAATCACTTAACCCTCTATTGTTCCAGGTACTACAGATAGATTGTGAGTTTGCTGGGACAGATAGGGAAACTACTTAAAGAGTACCTGATTATTATTCAATGTATTGTAAACTGCTTTGGGGTGGCTAATAAATAAATATTATCTAGACATCCAGAGATTGATAGGCAGCAGAATGGGGTGGTCCCTTATGGTCATGGCCCAATCAACTTTCTGTCTTAAACTGGGCTGCTTAGCGGTGTAGGTGCCAGGACCCACAAAGCCCTGGGCTCCACCTTGCGCCATCCCTAACCTGTTCATTTTTTTGAGCGGTGGTCAGAGGAGAGCAGTCAGAGATGATAATAATCAATGGCACTGGCCACTGAAAAGGCGGCTCCAGGGGATTTAAGGGGGCAGGAGCTTCTCCTGTCTGCTTAAATCACTTTGAATATCAGGCCCATGGAGAATTTTTTTTAAAAAATCAGATTTAATAGGAAAAAAGTTTGAGAATCGGTTGTACAACTGTAGGAAAGTGTGCTATAGTTCTTTCAGGGTTTCCGCAGCTGCCATTGTGCTTGTCGCAGGTTTCTGGGTCTCGCTGCGTCTTGTCAGGTAGAAACCGACTTTTCAGCCGCCATGCTGCGGCTTTCTTCAGGGTATGCTGTGAGGTCTGCAGTTTGTATTTGTAAATGGTGGGTCCACTGACCTGACTGGGAACAGGGCAGTCTGTTGGTCACCAATTTGAATTTTGGTGGGAAAATCAGTTGGTCTCTTTTTTTTCCCCCTAGAATGGAAAAGTCTCTCTTGAGTTTAAAGATGTTCTCCCCATGAAGCGGAGTTATATTTTCTCTCAGGGTTTCCGCAGCTGGCATTGTGCTCGTTGCTCGGTTGAAAGAACATTGGCATATCTTCTTTTTATTTTCCAATGACTGTTTTGCCTCTTTTTATTTGATAGTGGAATTACTCCCCTGCTGTTTTCAAACTATCCTCTTCTAATTCTCATCGATTATCGTAACCACAGATCAGCAAAATGAAAAAAAAAACAGTAGGAGCCAGCTCCTACTGGTCCGGCTAGGGTTAAGCCCAAAAAAGGCCAAGTTTCCCACCAGCAATTTCTTACCAAGAAACTCAAAACTCTGAATGCTGAATTTCTTCTACATAAATGCCAGCTGATTGCTTAATATCTGTCTTTCTCTGCATCTTTTTGTATTCTGATTTGGGATTTTTGTTACGCATCGGCAGAGGATACATCATTGCGTGCATGACAAATCTTTTTTGACAGCCAGCGTATTTATCAGCAAACACATCTGCTGATGCTCAGCTGGTTTCTGGCAGTTGTCTCTTCTTGCCCACCGAGTCTCATAATGGTGATCCCACTTATGTCACACACAGCCCACGGAATCTCAGCTGATTGGCTGTTGATGATGGTGTGTGTTCCAAACTTAAGTCACGCTTCCCTGAAAGCTCTCGAGTGTCTTTCACAGTAAGCAAATTTTAAAGTAGACAACTTGTACAGCACGGTCCCTAGAAAGAACTTAGTCAATGAGCAGAAAAATACTGCTGATTACTGCCTCAAGAACTGAATCGCACAGACACTGTAGCTGAAGAGTTGAATGCCAACAGCAATTAAAGTATCAGAGTAAAATTGAAGATCTCATCTCCAGGGAAGTAAAATGCAATACTTTTTACCTGGAGATAGAGTGCTCGATATTCAACATGATTTAACTGGGTAGGAACAGCTCCTTCCCCTGAAAAATGCTGCTTAATTGAGGCCACTGCTGATTTTCAGTGCCATCAGGTGGCACTGAAAATGGCCCCTACTTAACTAAAGGCGTTTCACGAATGACCCTTATCATGTCTACTTTGAAGCAGCTCCATTGACTTCCTATACAATAAAGGGTACCTTGGCTTACGAGCATAATTTGTTCCAGAAGCATGCTCATAAGCCAAAGCACTCGTACATCAAAGCAAAGTTCCCCATAGGCCATAATGTAAACTTGGACAATTCATTCCACAACCAAGGTTTACAATGGTGGCCCGGGGTTGGGTACCTGCCTGTGGGTGCCGCAGCCCCTTCAGTGGGGTGGCTTCCTTCCCTCAGGGTCCCCGTGCGGCTGCCCTCCCACTTCGGGCGATGCCTCTGCCGTCCGTCAGCGACTCCCGGGTCCCGATCCAAGCCATCTGCCATCCTGTGCGAGCATGCGCATGACCACTCAGCTCCTGAGCCAAGCCAGCCGCCGCCCTGACAACGCACGCGCCACCTGCAAGCACGCACAATGCCCCGCGCTCATCGACGTTGTGCGTGCGACATCTTCAAAAAGTTTTTGAAAACACAATTATTTGTTGATGCATTTAGGTAAAAAGTCTTTGTATGACCATTAATTATACAGGAGCTATGTATACGGGTAAAGATCAGAGGATATAGTGTTTTAATGATGGTATTATATGAATAAGCATGATTTGGTGAGCAATGTGGATAGCAGTAGCTTTTGATAGATATAAGATGCTCTGTCTTTTAGATAATTTTTTATGCTGACTGTAAGCTGCTTAGTTTTGTAAGCGGTATATAAATTTTTTAAATAAATAATTCAGATAATGCAGCACAGGATATATGGACTCAGTGGCGTGGCGAGGATGGTGGCGACCCCCCCTGCGTTCTCCTCACCACTCCTCCCACTCCTTTTGCACCCCCTGCTACCTTCCCTGCTCCACACACCACACTCATGCCCTCCTTTCCCCCTATACCCCTTTAAATCTTCACCAGTGTGAGCAGATTCTCTGGCCTGCTGTTCGCACCGGGGTTGGCTTTCCCTCTGATGTCACTTCTTGGCCCCATGACCCAGAGGCGATTTCAGAAGGGGAGCCAGGGCAGTGCGAGCAGCAGGCCAGAGAAAGTTGTTCACACAGACGATTTAAAGAGGCACAGCGGAGGGCGCGAGCATGGCATAGGGGAGCAGAGAGGTGCCAGCGCTCCCGCCAAGATGGCACCCTTCTGCCCACCCCCCACCCCTTACTATGCCACTATGGATTCCTGATAAAGGTATAGACTGCCGAAACATAGTCTGTGTTGAGTCCTTAGTACATCCATTCATCTGGATTTTGCTGCTTCATTTTTTATATAGTGCTTTTAATAAAGTGACTCCATTTTGGACTCCTGTTCTCATCATGATTATTTGTGGCTTTTCCACCCCTTGCATTTGCCACCCCTTTGTTTTTCTGGTGCCTGCATAGATAAGGCTAAGTTTTGTGTGGTTCTTTCTGCCCAAGTGGACACTGAATATGACTGGTGTCCACACATCTGCTGGCTCCGTCCCTACTCAGCCTCTGGACCACCCGGCCATAACCGGACAGTGCTGCAGTGCTCAAAGGGAATATTCCGCCGTGCTACCCAGTTAAGTGCCCCTGAATATCCCTTCCTGGCCTGCTGATCAAAGCTTAAGTGTGCAAGAGTTGCTCCTGTCTGCTTAAATTCCTTTTAATATCAACCTTGGGGTTTCCTCCCTTAAAACCCCAGCTAGTGGTGAAGGACTACAGACTGATAGGAGCTACAGAAGCACGCAGGAAGGTTACCAGATTTTGTTAGCTGAAATTCTAGATGCATGGCCACTCCCCATTCTGCCTTCAACCCTACCCCATTCCACCCCAGCCACGCCCCCACATGAACCTCTGTGGCATTGGGGCAGCATTTGGAGGACCTCAACTTATGCAAGTACGTCAACACGACATCACGCACAGGTGCTCATTCATATGATGTCATCGCGCTGACTTCCATGCATGCGCGGAGGTGTTCCACATGTTGCCCTGAAATAGGGGACTTCCATAATCCGGACAACCTGCCGGGTTTTGGAAGTGCCTCCGGGCACCCGGACATCTGGTAACCCTATAAAAGACGCCCTAAAGTTAAGTGCCCAGATTGGCACGTCTGGTTGATCTATGCGCCTAACTTAATTATTTAAAAAGCCTTAATTGGCACCGTTAATTGAAAATTATAATTTAAAAAAAAAATAAAAATTAAATCACAATTAATTAGATGGTATCTACTCTAAGGCGCCTACCAGAAAGTAAGCCTGGTTAGGGGCACATTGTGGGTGGATCTTGGCATATTTTGACTTAGGCACACTCATTTAGGTGAAGAAAACCATGGCATAAAGAGTGTGCCTTAGGTTTCAACACCTAATTGTGCCTAAGACTGTTTTAGGCACCTCTGGGCACGATTCTATAAACCAGGGGTCTCAAAGTCCCTCCTTGAGGGCCGCAATCCGGTCGGGTTGTCAGGATTTCCCCAATGAATATGCATTGAAAGCAGTGCATGCAAATAGATCTCATGCATATTCATTGGGGAAATCCTGAAAACCCGACTGGATTGCGGCCCTCAAGGAGGGACTTTGAGACCCCTGCTATAAACGGTGCCTAACTTGTGATTAACACTTGCACTTCTCTGTCCTACGTGTTAGGTATCATTTATCGAATCATATTTATTTATTTAAAAAATTTATATACCGTTTAAAACTAAGGGGTCCTTTTATCAAGCTGCAGTAGGGGTTTAACGCACGTAATACCGCGCGTTAAACTGCCTGCCGCGCTAGCCGCTAACACCTGCATTGAGCAGGCATTAGTTTTTTAGCCGGCCGCGGGGGGTTAGCGCGTGATGAAATGTCCGACGTGCTAACCCCGCTAGCGCGGCTTGATAAAAGGACCCCTAAGCGGTTTACATAATTTACATACATAATATAAAAATAAACACATGATAAAACAAATACATGATAAAATAGGCATGTGATAAAATAAACATGCAAACAATCCTCAAAAAGATATCATAATTTGGATGCTAAAGATCGTGGATAGTTCATCAATTTTACTAGAGCTAGCTAGAAAAAGGCATCTACAAGTAACTGCGTCTTTTCATAGCAATTTCGTATCTGACCCACCAAGGAGTTCCATAACTTAACTTCTACACAACAGAAAGTCATTTTGCCAGTCTCGACAAGTCTTGGATTCACAGACGTCCTCACTAAAGCTAAATTCTCAGAACGCAAATATCTTTTTGGTGTATAGCTAAATACCGATTTTTACGCATATAATGCGCATACGTGTATAACGCGCCCACACGTATAGCGCGCGGGAACAAAGCATTTAGGTAAAAAAATTTCCTTATAGCGCGCCCACGCGTATACCGCGCATGCTCCTCATTGAAACTCCTCCCACCACCCCATTTGTGTGAAGGGGATTCGAATGTTCTATAAGTAACCCGCTGGACCGCTGATTAAATATTAAAATCTGCCAAATAAAAACTTCTGAACTGAAAAACTTAGTCTCAACTCTATCGTAGCGGGGCAATTTGAGTTTGACCGGGTGAATAGGGGCGCTTACATTCATAAAGTCGGCCCACTGACCAAACCAGTAGAAGGATTAACAAAGACCCGGGATGAATGGAAAGACCGGTCGACTTCGGCCTACAGAACTAAAATTCGGGCGGCATTTAACATTACCCATACGGCAGGGGCGGCATTATCGGGGCAGCAAATGCCGTCTCTGCCGTATGGGTGTCGCTGAATGTGGTATCAGCAATGTAAAAAAAAATTGTATAACGCGCTCAAGGATATTACGCGCATGGTTATTGCGCGGTTTGTAAAATCGTGTATAGCGCGCGCATTATATGCGTAAAAATACGGTATATTATTTTTAAACGATTCTGGGATGTATCTATACAGAAATTGATGGCAAATCATCACTGCTTTATACTGTACTCTGAAGGTGACTGGAAGCCAATGCAATTTTTGGAGATGTGGTGAAATAGGATCATATTTCGACAATCCCATTATCAATCAGGTTCACATAAGAATTGCCATATTGGGACAGACCGAAGGTCCATCAAGCCCAGCATCCTGTTTCAACAGTGACCAGCCCAGATCCCAAGTACCTAGATCAGGGGTCTGCAACCTTTAAGACATAAAGAGCCACTTGGACCCGTTTTCGAAAAGAAAAAAAAAACTTGGAGCCGCAAAACCATTATAAAACAAATCTAACACTGCATATATTGTTTCTTATCTTAATGCTATATACAGGATCACTAAATTGAAAATAAAATCATTTTTCCTACCTTTGCTATTTGGTGATTTCATGAGTCTCTGGTTGCACTTTCTTCTTCTGACTGTGCATCCAATCTTTCTTCCTTTCTTCCAGCCTCCTGTATGTTTCCTCTCCTCCAGACCTCATTCTCTCCCCCAACTTTTTCTTTGTCTCCCTGTTCCCCCTTCTTTCTGTCTCCGTGCCGTCCCCCAAGCCACTCGGTTTGCTGCCACCGCAATCGGGGAACAGCCCCCAAGCCACCACCGTCCCAAGCTTTCCCTGCAGAAGTGTTGCGCTGACCAGCATTCCGCTCCCTGACGTCAATTCTGACGTAGGAGAGGAAGTTCCGGGCCAACAAGGCATTTCTCCTCATTCCATCCAGCCTGAGCCCCATCTCTCCTTGATCCAGCATTTCCCTTCTGTGTCTGTCAGAATTACCATTCCACCTATTTTCCAGCATCACCCTTCTTTGTGTCCATCTCACCTATATCCCTATCTCACCACTTTTTCAGAATCTTCATTTGTCTCTGTCCTTATCTTTACGCCATGTTCACCATTTGCCCTTTCAATGTCTTTATCTCCCCCCACACACTTTTTCAGCATTACTTCTATGTCTCTATTTCACCTCCTCTTCATGTCCCCTCTGTATCTCTATCCTTATTCAGTAGGTCCTGCTTACCCTTTCTCTTCTTTGTGTTACTATCTCCATTTTCAGCTTTCCCCCCTTTTCCTTTGTTACTGCACCCTGTAGCTAGAATCTTTCCACCCTCCCTCCACTCCGGCCCAGCCCAGTATGAAATATTTCCTTTTGTTTCCCTCCCCTCTCTCTTTCTCTCTCTCTTCTGCTCCCTCACCCACGAGTCCTGCATCTGGCCCTCTCCCTTCTACCTGCACCTGGCAACACCCCCCTGCTCCGCGGCTCTCTTCAGCAACTCGTCAGCAGCAGTGATCAAGACAAGCTGCCGACATCGAGGCCTTCCCTCTACGAGTCCCGCCTTTGTGGAAAAAGGAAGTTGAAACAAGCGGGACTCGCAGAGGGTAGGCCCCGACGTCAGAAGCTGCTGCTGAGTTGCCGAAGAGAGCCGCGGAGCAGGGGATGTGGCCGGAAGCAGGTAGAAGGGAGAGGGAGATAGGAAGGCTGTAGATCTCCGGAGCATGACACCGACCCCGGCCAGGATTTCTTTTTCAGGCGTCGCGGCGGGAAATAGCCATGCTGAGCAGTGAGCTCAGCACTACACAGATGAAAGCCTTGCTTGCTGATTGGTCCGGCGGCACGGCGGGGCGGGGCCGCCGGACCAATCAGCAAGCAAGGCTTTCATCTGTGTATGTGCTGAGCTCACTGCTCAGCATGGCTATTTCCCGCCGCGACGCCGGACTTGTAACTGCATGCCTGCGTGACACACTACCGGAGCCGCAGCAAAGGTGGAAAAGAGCCGCATGCGGCTCTGGAGCCGCAGGTTGCCGACCCCCGACCTAGATAGATCCCTTGTAGTAAAACAGATTCTATGCTGCTTATCCTAGCAATAAGCTGTGGATTTCTCCAAGCCATCTCAATAATGGTCTATGGACTTCTCTTTTAGGAAATTATCCAAACCTTTTTTAAACCCCGTAAAGCTAACTGATTTCACTACATTCTCCAGCAACAAATTCCAGAGCTTAATTACACGTTGTGTGAAGAAATATTTTCTCCAGTTTGTTTTAAAATCTACTACTTAGTAGCTTCATCACATGTCCCCTAGTCCTAGTATTTTTGGAAAGAGTGAACATGCAAATTTACATCTACTTTTTCCACTCCACTCATTATTTTTATAAACCTCTATCATATCACCCCTGAGCCGCTATCTTCTTCCAAGCTGAAGAGCCCTAACCACATTAGCCGTTCTTCATAGGGACATTGTCCCATCCCTTTTATCATTTTTGTCACCCTTCTCTACCTTTTCTAATTCCGCACCTACATCTTCTAAAAGAGACCTCCCTAGTAGATTGCTGACTGCTACTAATCTATTTACAAACTCAAAAGGGCTACGCAGACGTGGAAGATAGGACAACAACGTCTCCCAAATGAAAGTAATTTTAATTATCACACTTCAGGTTCATTTAAGCCATGGCACTCAGGAACAATGACAACAGTTTTAGTGCGAGACACACAAAACGTCCGTCTGTTGACAGCACATTAAATATCTTCCACTTCTTGAACCAGGGCTGTTTCTATAAATCTCTTCTTCACGAAGCTCCCACTCCACTGTTTGTTAACCTTTAAGCTGAAAGAGCTGGTTTTATTATCGTTTGACAGCTATGATGCCAGCCCCAGCACACACAGCCTCTGGTGGTAAGCTGGTAAACATGCTGGCACAGATAACATTCCCCCAGTCTTTACAGAACTGCTGCCCTTTCCAACATCTAATCCCCACCTCCATCAACCAAACGGATCATTAACTTCACTTCAAAACAGCATCTCAATAAACAGCAATCACCGAAAGCCACGTCCAAATGCACAGTTGTGTGTCTAATGTTATTATGCTGAAATACGCTAGCAAGTTAAATATAACTTAATGAAAAGCTGTTAACTGTGGGGTTTTTGTGTCTGGTTTTTCCATGTTCTCTGCCTCCCAGTAGGCCATGACAGAGGGGAAAAAAAGCACTCAGAGCAGGCAGAATTTCTTTTGGGCCCCATAAGGGAACAAGGAACTGTTGGGAAAAGAAGAAAGTAATCCTGTCACACGATACGCTGGAGATCCGAATGACCTGTTTAATTTAAAGTTACCTCCTAAGGGCTTTCTGCACAATTTTCTAGCACTATGTCCTTCACAGCTGAGCATTTGAAAGCTGACCTTTCAAGCTTCTATTGAAATGCTGCTTCAGTTCAACACAAGCATAATTCATTCCAAGACCATGGTCAATTTTTGTCACTATGAGATGACCCATATTTAATGGTATACATTATGGAATAAAAGTTCATATCAAATAATCTGATGTACATGTGCTTCTCTCAGTTAATGTAGCTGGATTTAAAACGCAAGGAACCTACGGAATAAAATGGGGGAATTGGAGGCTATAGCACAAAAAGATGACCTAGACATCATCGGCATCACGGAAACATGGTGGAACGAGGACAACGTCTGGGACACTGTACTACCGGGATACAAACTTTACCGCAGAGACAGAGTAGGACAGAAAGGTGGGGGTATTGCCCTATACATAAAAGAGGGAATTAAGTCTACCAGAGAGAACACGCCGGAAACGAACAATAAGGTAGAGTCTCTTTGGGCCAAAATATCAGGAACAAATGGAACGGATACGAAGATTGGCATCTAGTACCGACCCCCCAGGGCAGTCCGAAAGAACTGATGAAGAAATGACGGACAAGATTAAACACGAATGGAACCTAGGCAACTCCAGCTGCAGTAGAGAGACCAAGTTCCTGGATGCTGTAGGCAATTGATTCCTAGAACAACTTGTCATGGAAAATATGAGAGGAAATGCAATTCTAGACTTAATTCTAAATGGACTACAGGGACCGGCACAAGGTATAGAAGTAGAAGGGATACTGGGAAACAGTGATCACAACATGATCAACTTCAACCTAGACAGAGGAACAAAAAATCGATCCAGAACGATGGCCACGGCACTGAACTTCCGAAAAGGGAACTGCGAAGGGATGAGAGTCATGGTGAGGAAGAGGATAAGCACTGTAAATACGCTAGAGCAAGCATGGTCCTTTTTTAAGGACACAATCACAGAGGCCCAAAATTTATATATCGTGTATCAACAAGAGTTCCAAAAGGAAGAAGAACAAGGAGCCGGCGTGGCTCACTATAGCAGTGAAGGAAATGATCAGAGACAAGAAGATTTTGTTTAAGGAATGGAAAAGGACAAAAACAGAAGAAAACTGGAAAAAGCACAAACAACATCAAAGCAAGTGCTATAAGGCGATAAGAGGGGCCAAAAGAGACCATGAAGAAAATATAGCCAAGGAGGCCAAAAACTTTAAGCCATTCTTTTCATATATTAAGAGGAAACAACCTGCGAAGGAAACGGTGGGGCCGTTAGATGACCAGGGAATAAAGGGAGTACTAAAGGAGGACAAAGCCTTCGATGACAAAACGAACACGTTTTTTGCGTCTGTATTTAATGAAGAGGATATATCCAATATACCGGAAGCTGACAGGCTATACACAGGAAATGAAGATGGGAAACTGACAGGAACGACGGTCAGTCTAGAGGAGGTATGCAGACAGATTGATAGGCTTAAACATGATAAAGACCCAGGACCGGACGGCATCCACCCAAGGATAATCAAGGAACTGAAAGGGGTTATAACTGAACTGCTCCAACTAATAGCAAATCTGTAGATCAAATCAGGAAAGATTCTGGAAGACTGGAAAATGGCAAATGCTACGCTGATCTTCAAGAAAGGTTTGAAGGGAGATCTGGGAAACTGCAGACCGGTGAGTCTGACTTCAGTACAAGGAAAGATGGTAGAGGCGCTGATAAAGGACCGCATCATTGATCACCTTGATGGACACAAACTGATGAGTACCAACCAGCACGGCTCCAGCAAAGGAAGATCTTGCTTGACAAACTTACTGCACTTCTTCGAAGGGCAGATAGACAAGGGTGACACTGTCAACATCGTATATCTAGATTTTCAGAAGGCGTTCGACAAGGTTCCGCATGAACGTCTACTTCGAAAAATTGCGAGCCATGAAATCGAGGGTGATATACTCACGTGGATTAAAAACTGGTTAGTGGATAGGAAACAGAGAGTGGGGGTGAATGGACAATACTCGGACTGGTAAAGCATCACGAGTGGAGTGCCGCAGGGTTTGGTGCTCGAGCCTGTGCTCTTCAACATATTTATAAACAACCTAGAAATTTGCACGATGCGTGAGGTGATTAAATTTGCGGACGATACAAAGTTATTCAGAGTAGAGAGGACACGGAAGGATTGCGAAGACCTACAAAGACACATAAATACGCTTGAGGAATGGGCCGCAAAATGGCAAATGAGGTTCAACGTGGATAAGTGCAAGATGATGTATGTCGGTAACAAAAATCATATGCACGAATACATATGCACGAATATATTTGGAGAGAGACCCCAGGAAAAAGACTTGGGAGTACTTGCATACAAGTCAATGAAACCGTCTGCGCAATGTGCGGCGATGGCAAAAAGAGCAAACAGAATGTTAAGAATGATTAAGAAGGGGATCACAAACAGATCTGAAAAGGTTATCATGCCGTTATACCGGGCCATGGTACGCCCCCACTTGGAATACTGCATCCAACACTGGTCGCTGTACATGAAAGAGAACATACCGTAGTACTACTCGAAAGGGTCCAGAGAAGAGCAACAAAAATAGTTAAGGGACTGGGGGAGTTGCTGTACAACGAGAGGCTAGAGAAACTGGGCCTCTATGCCCTTGAAAAGAGAAGACTGAGAGGGGACATGATCAAAACATTCAAGATATTGAAGGGAATTGACTTAGTAAAGACAGAGAGATTGTTCACCCTCTCTAAGGTGACGAGAACGAGAGGGCACTCGCTAAAGTTAGAAGGGAAAAGATTCCGTACACACGTAAGGAAGTTCTTCTTCACCCAGAGAGTGGTGGAGATCTGGAACGCTCTCCCGGAAGCTGTCATAGGGGAAAGCACCGTTCAGGGATTTAAGACAAGGTTGGGTAAGTTCCTACTGGAACAGAACATACGCAAGTAAGGATAGACTCAAATAGAGCACTGGTCTTTGATCTAAGGACCGCCGCGTGAGCGGACTGCTGGACATGATGGACCACTAGTCTGACCCAGCAGTGGCAAATCTTATGTTCTTAAACCATTATTAAGGTAGACCTGGGGAAAGCTGCTTATTTCCAAGGGAAAAGAGCATGGAATCTTGCTAGTTTTTGGGACTCTGCTAGATACTTGTAACCAAGATTGACCTCTGTTGAAAACAGGATACTGGGCTAGATGCACTTTTGGTCTGACCCAGTAGGGTAGCTCTCATTTTCTTAAGTTCCTTTGTTGTCAACCTTCAGAGAGCAAGAGATGGCCGGTCAATGAGTTTATACACTATAAATGGAATTCTATAACGAGGGTGTCAAGGTTTAGATGTGAATTTGTGCACATACATGCATAAATGCAACTGTTTGTAGGGCAATTTAGGGAATAGTACTTTCATATTAGATATACAGTATACTCTTGTGTTCTCTTTGTTCCTCTCAAGATGTTTGCCTGCAACACCCACCACCTTGGGATTTCACATTTCATCCACATATGGACAGAATTTTCAAGGAAGGACTGTGCAGTCTTGGAACTATCAGATTTAAGGAGGAATACAATTTTTTCAGCAGTTTATTTTAGAGATTTGAATTATTATTATTATTATGTTTTTGTATGAATGATATGATTTCATATGCTTATGCATTTGAGGTTATGTTACGTTTGTTTTATTTCAATTTTGTATAATGTTTTAAACCTGTTTATTCTCTGCTTTTTTTATACAGACTGTAAACAGTCTATAGTGTTAAAATGAAGTAGCATATGGAGCTGTATTGTATTTTTTTTTCTATTAAAATTCTGAATTGATTTTTTTCTGTTTAGTATTACTGAACTTTTGTTTTTGTTTGTAGTGAACCTTATTTTAGTTTTGAAATCATAGCTAGCGTATGGGATTTTTTATTTGAGAAAATGCATGCTTGACCCCTTGAGCCTAAGAGGAGGGTTTTGATTTATCTCACGTGCTTTCAAGGTTAGTTACATTCAAGCACAAGTATTTTCTTGCCCACAGAGAGTTTTACAATCCAGGCTTGTACCTGAGGCAATGTACCGTATTTTCTCGCATATAACGCGCGCTTTATACGTGGTTTTTACAAACCGCGCATACCCTTGTGCGTTATATGCGTGAGCGCGTTGTACAAAATTTTTTTTACATAGTTTCCCCCCCCCCGACGCCCGATTCATCACCTGGAAGGAGCGCTCGCACTCCCACCCCGAAGGACCGCTCGCACCCCCACCCGAAGAACCGCTCGCACCCCCACAGCCTCCCCCCCTCCCCCATGGAGAAGCTGTCTACCTTGTTTCCGGATGCCAGCCCAGCTGCTTCCTCTGCCGGTGGTCCTGCCCCTTCTCAGAGCCCTGTGCTGCGCTGCTTCCTCTTCAGGCGGTCCCGCCCTTTCTCTGATGTCAGAGAAAGGGCGGGACCGCCGGAAGAAAAAGCAGCACAGCAGGGCTCAGAGAAGGGGCGGGACCGCCGGCAGAGGAAACAGCTGGGCTCGCTGGCATCCGGAAACAAGGTAGACAGCTTCTCCATGGGGGAGGGGGGTGAGGCTGTGGGGGTGCGAGCGGTTCTTCGGGTGGGGGTGCGAGCGGTCCTTCAAGGTGGGGGTGCGGGTGCGTGCGAGCGGTCCTTTGGGGTGGGGGTGCGAGCGGTCCTGCGGGGGGGGTGAATCGGATGTCGGGGGGGGGGCATCAGGCTTTCAGGGTAGGGACAGGACTTCAAGGAGGAAAGGAGAGTCGGGGTGGGCGAAAACAGAGTCAGGGTCTCCAGAGGAGAGTCGGGGCGGGCGAAAGGAGAGTCGGGCAGCATGCGCGGTATACGGGTGTGCGCGGTATATAAAAATTTATGTACATAAATATGTGTTTTTTGCGCGCTATACCCGTGTGCGCGTTTTACACGGGTGCGCGTTATCTATGTGAAAATACGGTAAGTTTTTTTTGCCTAACTTGCCCAATCCGACCCTTCCTCTTGAAATACACCAAAATCTATAAAAAGCACTAAAAATTGCATGCACAATTTTGGTTGTATACCAAACTGTGTTTGCAATTTAATTGAATTACTAGCTAATTAGCGCAAATAATTGGCTTAAAAAGAAATTATTGGTGTTAATTAAAATCAATTACAAGTGATGGGCCCGATTCTACAGTACATATGTCGTCTAGAAAATTTACATTGACTACTACGGCGTTAAGTGTGATTCTATCAAATTTAGGCGCTTTGTATAGAATCATGCTTAGTTCCACCAAAACGGTGTTAGGTGTCGCTGTGCGCACTAACGTTTTAAGTGCGCCATATTTATGCTACGGTTTTCTTGGCCTAAACACAAGATTATATCAAGAAAACAAATGTGTTACAACCTTTTCAGACAGCTTTTAGATTGTTCCATAGTACAGAAACATCTTTGATTGCTTTAACTACCTGTGTCTCTAAAGCTTTTGATCAATTTAAGTATGTACTTATGTTAACTTTGGATTTATCATCAGCTTTTCATCTTATTGACCATTCTCTTTTATTAGACTGGGCTTACTGATACTGCTTTGCGGTAGTTTATTTCATATCTTACAGAAAGACTAGGGGCTCCTTTTACTAAGCCGCGTTAGGGCTTTAACACGGGGAATAGCGCACGCTACATTGTCCCGCGTGCTAGACCTTAACGCCAGCATTGAGCTGGCGTTAGTTCTAGAAGCATAGTGCGCGGTAATTTCCAAGTTTATCCAAGTTTCCAAGTTTATTATATAATTTGATTAATCGCCTATCACAATTTCTAGGCGATGTACAATCAGATATGGGGAACAAATCAGACAAACAATAGTCATATCGAATTAAAAATAACAAATACAAACATTTCTATACATAGCTTAACTTATACATAAGATATCAAAGCAGAGGGAAAATTATTAATGGGTTACAATCATTATTAATTTAATAACGTTTAAGGAAAAAACAATAGGAAAGACAACAGATAAAATTTATAATAATATATAAAGTAGAAAGTAAAAAGAGACCAAGTCTTTGAGATTTATTCACTAAAAGCATCTATAAAAAGGAAACTCTTAAGTTTGGACTTGAATTTATCTAAGTGTTTTTTCTCTCTAATAAATAGTGGGAGGTCATTCCAAGATTGGGGAGCTGTTATTGAGAAAATGGTGTGACGCCTCGTATTGGTAACTTTCAATGAGGGAAGTGTTGATCTTGTGATCTTAACTGTCTTGAAGTAAGATGAGAAATTAAAACTCTAAAAATAAAAGCAGGGGTTTTAAATAATAATGATTTAAAAGTAAGCATGATTAAAAATGATTTCCTGTGTGCGCTATAAATGTTCCGTTTACTAAGGTGCGCTAGCATTTTTAGCGTACGCAGGAAATTACCACGCGCTACGCTTCTAGAACTAACGCCAGCTCAAAGCTGGCGTTAAGGTCTTAGCGTGTGCGGCAATGTAGTACGCGCTATTCCGTGCGTTAAAGCCCTAATACGGCTTAGTAAAAGGAGCCCTATAATTTATCTTATATACAGTTGTATCATCTGCAAATTCTACATCTGCTCCATTTAATTTAGATTCAGGAGTACTACAGGGTTCTATATTTTCTCCTCTTCCTTTTAATCTTTTTATTTCACCATTAGGTTTTAGCATGTTTGTCTATGCTGATGATATTCAGATTTTATATAATTTTTAATCTTATAATGCTGAGCAAACAGAATTAATGACAAATTATAGGCTTTTACGGATTGGCTTACAACTCACAAATTAAAAATTAATCCAGATAAATCAAAGTTTATCATCTTTATACCTAGAGATGATCCTGGTTTGCCCTCACCATTAGTATATTACAAAATGCAACAATTTCAAGAGTAAACTCTGTACGTGTTTTGGGAATTATTCTAGATTCACAACTCAAATTTAAACAACAAATTAGTCAAGTATTCAAGCAATCATTTTATAAATTGTATATGATTAGATCTATTAGGTCATTTTTCTATCCATCAGCTTTAACCGTTCTTATTCACTCATTGGTAATTCAACAGATTGATTACTGTAATTCACTTTATATAGGTCTTCCACTAAAAGATTTACAAAGGTTAAAACTTATACAAAATACAGTGGTACGTTTGTTATATAATACTTGGAAATATGATCATGTAACTCCTTTATCACATCAAATTAGTTATAACATACTTCTTTTGGTATATAAAGTTTTTAAATTTGGTGAACCAATTTATTTAGCACGTCATTTAATTCCATATATTCCAACACAATCTCTTAGATCAATGAATCAAAATCAGTTACATGTACCATCTTATCAAATAATTATTCATGAACATATTTGACTTCAGTTTTTTCAGTATAGGACCCGTCTTTATGGAATTCACTTCCTTTGTTTATATGGTTACATACATCATTGGATAAATTTAATAATTTAATGGTGTTTATATTTAAAATTGAATTGACATTACCAATGAGTTGGCTCTTAGGCACTGGTGGAATGAGGCATTATGACATCACAATACCAGCTCTGGTTAACAGAGGCTCTTCATAGTAAGGAAGGAATTTATCAATGTGTGATACTATTATGGCATGTTATTTTAGCACAGGTTTTGTTTTGGGCAATGGATACTGGTTGCTAATAACTCGATTAACAGTAAAATAAATTGTTTTAACGGTAACCCACATTGATAAATTCCTCCCTAAACAGGCTACATGAAAATATTCCACCCTCCTGTGGGTGAAGGTGTTCTAATGGTTATATGAGTTTGTATGGCTGTCAGGACCCAACAATTTGTTGGACTGCCATTGTTCTTTGCTGCCTCCCCTCCCCCAGACACCCTAGGCGACCACCTTTTTTTGCCTAATGGTTAAGTTGGCTCTGCTCCTTACCGGTTGCAGGGAGAACCTAGACCAAGGGAAAAGCGCTTCACAATACTAGAGGTGCTAAAAGAAAGCTCACAGGCAAAATATATTTTTCAATATATCAGTTTAGCACTTTCTCTCGTGAAATGTCAATTCTTCTACACTATTACCCAGTAAACAGCATTGTATTTACTACTCATAAGAAAAAGGGAAATCACATAACGTGATAATCCTTCTACAAAATAGGGTCACAGCAGTATCACACTCACAATTCCCCCTAGATCAGTTTATAAAGAATTTACGTCTGTTGATAAACAGCCTCTTGGGATAAGGATGACATCAATTTAGAAAAGCTACACTGTACAATACAGTGTAAAAGATTGATTTGCACAGAGGGATGGACACCAAGAAGCAGCACTGACAGCACTTAAAAAGGCAAATCGGGCATGAGTCAGAGAAAGAATGGGGGCACATCCACTATCAGCAATGAAGAATGAACACTACATTAGTGCTACCCAACATGATCCTACCCGGAGAGCTTTATATAAGAACATAAGAATAGCCTTACTGGGTCAGACCAAAAATCCATCAAGCCCAGTAGCCTGTTCTCACAGTGTCCAATCCAGGTCACTAGGACCTGTCCAAAACCCAAAGAGAAGCAACATTCCATTATCTCAGAGTAAGCAAGATTCCAGAACCCCAAATAGTAGCAACATTCCATGCAGAATCCACAAAGAGTAGCAAGATTCTAGAATCCCAAGGAGTTGCAACATTCCATGCTACCGATCCAGGGCAAGCAGAGGCTTCCCCCATGTCTTAATAACAGACTATGGACTTTTCCTCCAGGAATTTGTCCAAACCTTTATGAACGGGGATGCTGTGGTTTTCATGGTTCATGATTGCATACAGTGGCGTAGTAAGGGAGGGGGGGGCAGACCTCAGCGGAAGCCATCTTGGTGGAGGCGCCGGCACCTCTCCTCCTCCCAGTCCTTTGCCACCCCTTCCCCACTGCATGCGTGCTTTCCCTTCCCCCAATACCTCTTTAACTCTTTGCCAGTGTGAGGAGCAATTCCAATCTGCTGCTCGTGCCAGCCTCGGCTCTCCCTCTGAAGTGTGGAATTGAAAATGGGCCATACCTGTGGGAGTGTCATGGGCGTGCCACCAAAGATGTGCGCAACTTATAGAACATTGTTAGTTGCATGTACTAGATGGCGCAGTTAGGCATGGCGACTTGTTTGTCTGTTTTGGATGTTTAGATTGTAAGCTCTTTTGAGCAGGGACTGTTTTCTTCTTCTTTGTGACTCTGTGCAGCGCTTCGTGTGTCTGGTAGCGCTATAGAAATAATTAACAGTAGTAGTAACTTACTGGCATAAATGGCTGCACCTAAGTTTTGCACACGCTCTTCAGAAGGTGAGCCACAACACTAAGTTTACCATATATGACCCCACCCTGCCTCCAGACCCACCCCATTCTGCCCCAGCCACGCCCAGTTCTGCTTCCAGCCCCACCCACCAAAAGCCTCCTCTCTTCTTCCGGACAAGCTCCGGACATGTCTGGAGGGCCTGGAGCATGCACGGATGTGTGCGATGTCATCCGTGCATGCTCAGAGGCCTTCCAGATGCAGCCGGAGCTCTGAGGTTCTTTCCAAAACCCGGACAAATGCCGGATTTTGGAAAGTCCATCCGGGAACCCAGACAGTCCTCTAAAAAGAGGACATGTCCGGGTTTCCCCGGCCCTCTGGTAACCTTACACAACACTGTCATAAGATTGGCGTTAAGTGTGGCCCATTGTGGTGCCTTAATTTAGGTACCAATTTATGGAACAACCCCTATAGTTTGTGGTGAGCTTAGCATCCCTCATAGTAGAGCTAGTACAAGAGCAAGGGTGGCCTAGGCAAACCTCCAGCCTTAGCCCCCCCTTTTTACATGATCCTGGCAAAAATAATGTATGAGTTGAGGTTTGCCTAGGGCACCATTGCTCTTGTACTAGCTCTTGTTCCACCCCCACCCCCACTCTTGCTTAATAGTTGGACTGGCCTTGTCTAATACTTTTGTGCAAAGTTCCTCTTTAAAAAATAAAAGTAAAGTGTACATTAAAACATTGCAGAGAAGCACATTTCTCTTCCTTAGTTGCATTGCATCATGCATCTCTCCAGGCTCTGTCCCTTCCCTTAAAAGTGCCACGTGGCCAGCAGTTATAGGGAGCACTAGCTGTAATGGCACAGACTCCCGCCTTTCATCCCACTATTTTCCTAGTTCCTATCCTGCCTCCTACTCCTCGTATTGAGAATATTACTATTAAATTATAGTCTTTTATCACTTATAATCTTTTGCGCACATGTGCATTTAAGTGCTTTCTTTGAGTACATTATATAACGTTTATTTATTTTTAATCAGTTCCATTTATGACTGTAGGTTCAATATGTCTGCGATGCACTTCCATTATATCTAATCTAATCTAATCTAATCCTTAGGTTTATATACCGCATCTTCTCCACGTTCGCAGAGCTCGGCACGGTTTACAGGAGATGTAGTAACATAGTAACATAGTAATATAGTAGATGACGGCAGATAAAGACCCGAATGGTCCATCCAGTCTGCCCAACCTGATTCAATTTAAAAAAAATTTTTATTTTTTTTTTATTTTTAAAAATTTTTCTTCTTAGCTATTTCTGGGCAAGAATCCAAAGCTTTACCCGGTACTATGCTTGGGTTCCAACTGCCAAAATCTCTGTTAAGACTTACTCCAGCCCATCTACACCCTCCCAGCCATTGAAGCCCTCCCCTGCCCATCCTTCACCAAACGGCCATACACCGACACAGACCGTGCAAGTCTGCCCAGTAACTGGCCTAGTTCAATATTTAATATTATTTTCTGATTCTAAATCTTCTGTGTTCATCCCACGCTTCTTTGAACTCAGTCACAGTTTTACTCTCCACCACCTCTCTCGGGAGCGCATTCCAGGCATCCACTACCCTCTCCGTAAAGTAGAATTTCCTAACATTGCCCCTGAATCTACCACCCCTCAACCTCAAATTATGTCCTCTAGTTTTACCATTTTCCTTTCTCTGGAAAAGATTTTGTTCTATGTTAATACCCTTCAAGTATTTGAATATCTGAATCATATCTCCCCTGTCTCTCCTTTCCTCTAGGATATACATATTCAGGGCTTCCAGTCTCTCCTCATACGTCTTCTGGCGCAAGCCTCCTACAATAAAGGGTTAGAGGTCGAAGAATGAAGAATGTTTAGAGGACTAGGGAAGAGATTTTGAGAACTTGGGATACCAAAGTTGGAGAGAGGCTAACATTTTTGAGAAAAGCCAGGTTTTCAGAAGTTTGCGGAAAACTTGTAGAGAGCTCAAGTTCCGAAGAGGGGAGAGGCTCCAAAGTTGGAGAGAGGCTTACATTATGTACATTTGTACATTGTGTATAAATATGTGTACATTTCTATTATGAGAATATGTATATTGTGTATATATTTAATGGTTATTAAACTTCCCTCCCCCTTCTACTAAACCTCGATAGCGGTTATTAGCGCAGGGAGCCACGCTGAATGCTCTGCGCTGTTCCCGACGCTCATAGGAACTCTATGAGTGTCGGGAGCAGCGCGGAGCATTCAGCACGGCTCCCTGCGCTAATAACCGCTATCGCTGTTTAGTAAAAAGGGGTGTAATTTTGTTTAATGTTTCTTATGTGTTATTTTGCCTTTGTACACTATACTATTTTATCTATTTCAGGGTTGCTTTTATAAGAGCTCTTTATTAACATAAGAACATAAGAAATGCCTGCACCGGATCAGACCTGGGGCCTATCCAGTCCGGTGATCCGCACACGCGGAGGCTCAGCCAGGCGTACCCTGGCGCATACATTAGTCACTCGTATCCCTCAATGTGTCCTGCAAGAAGATGTGCGTCCAATTTTCCCTTAAATCCTAGAATGGTGGTTTCCTCCACCAGCTCTTTCGGGAGAGAGTTCCAGGCGTTCACCACTCGCTGTGTGAAGCAGGACTTTCTGACATTCGTCCTGGCCGTGTCCCCTCTCAGCTTCAGGCCATGGCCTCTGGTCCGAGTCTGGGTCACATTCGCCAATGTGAATAAAGCTATTTCTTGCTCTCCATCCTTTCCCCCTGCTGGTGAGTGAGCTTGCTCCATTTTGTCGATCCCTTTTAGCAATTTAAAAGTCTCTATCAGATCCCCTCTCAGTCTTCTCTTCTCAAGGGTGAATAATCCCAGTTTTCTGAGGCGATCCTTATAGCTCAAGTTCTCCATACCTTCTACTAGCTTCGTCGCTCTCCTCTGCACCTTCTCCAGCAGTGTTATATCCTTCTTCAGGTATGGAGACCAGTGTTGGACACAGTATTCCAAGTGTGGTCTGACCATTGTTCTGTAAAGCGGCATTATGACCTCCCTTGATCTACTCGTGATTCCCTTCTTTATCATGCCTAACATCCTGTTAGCTTTCTTTGCCGCCACTGCGCATTGAGCCGACGGCTTTAGGGTCCTGTCTATCAGTACCCCTAAGTCTTTTTCTTGTTCGCTCTTCCCCAATGTTATACCTAACAGTTTATACTCATGCTCCTATATGAGATTAATCTGGCAAGAAGCCATTTGATCATACATTTATTTATATTAGAAAATTTAAATTTTTAATTCTTTATTATTGTCTGTTGATGTGTTATATAGATTT
Source organism: Geotrypetes seraphini (assembly GCF_902459505.1). Taxonomy (NCBI): domain Eukaryota; kingdom Metazoa; phylum Chordata; class Amphibia; order Gymnophiona; family Dermophiidae; genus Geotrypetes; species Geotrypetes seraphini. The sequence continues at coordinate 39,403,663 of NC_047093.1, read as the reverse complement.
GGACTGCTGATGAAGGCTTGAAAGCTAAAACACATCCATAGCCTGACTTTGTGGGCTCCTTTTACGAAGCCGCGTTAGCGGCTTTATCGCGCGCACCTTTTTAGCGCGCGCTAGCCAAAAAACTACCGCCTGCTCAAGAGGAGGCGGTATCGGCTAGCGTGGCCGGCAAATTAGCGTGCGCTAGTACGCACGTTAAACCGCTAACGCGGCTTCGTAAAAGGAGCCCTGTGTTATTTACATTGTTAAAAAAAATTCAATTAAAAAAAAAAAAAAAAGAAAGCTGAAACAGAGCTTGTGTTGAGTCCTTTATAGGAACCTTTTTAAATAAAAAAAAAAATCAATAAAGAGCTTTTACGGAATTGATCACTTCGCTTTCCCCCATTGTGCCTGTTTGACTCCCACTTCTTGGATACCTATATAAGTTATGTGCCATCTCGGCATGCATACATAAACCTGCATGAGCTACCATACAGTTTAATGAGTCCTTTTCTGTGGGCAAAACATGCTGTATGCATGAAAATTGCTATAGAAAATTACCCTCTCATGGAGTCATTTTTTACCTGCTTCTGCAGACTTTGCTGGCTATTCAAACTAAAAAATCACCCACACTTTCACCGTGAAAAATCATTCCTGAACAAGTAGCTGCACACATTTATCCCTTCCAATTGGTGGGAGATGGTTTTGAAAATTACCCTAAAAAAAAAAAATAATATTACTCTTCTCAGTTGCAACCCCCACCCCCAACTCCAAAAATGAGAAAGAATATTTCCGTAATCAGATGCACTGAATAATCATGTACGAAACAGAATCGAGGGACAGCCCAACAGTGTACAGGGAAGGAGAGACTGGACCGTCTCCTTTGCAACACTTACCTCCAGCGGCTTGCTGAGAGAGGAGCTATAAATATTTAACTATTTCACAAGAAATGAGGTTTACAGCAAGAAAGAGATAGCGACACGGGCTCTGCACCAGCACTAATGTGCCTGCCATATCTCACTTTTAACACTGCTCATCCCAAAATTGTAAAATGTCTCTCTTCCAGGCTTTTTTTTATTACCATTGTTAACATGAGAATAAAAAATACGGTAAATCACAGAAATTGCATTACTATTAATTAGGTGATGTAAAGAGGCACTCACTTCTCGGTGGCACGATCCAGGGCTTGGAAATCAGACCCTTAACAGTACTGGCTCGTCCCTTAATTCTATCAACGTGGCTGCACAATTTTGCAACTAGCAGACAAAATTACGCATGCATGTTATAGAATAGTGCCTAGCTTACCCCCCTCCTTTACTAACGCGTGGCGCGGTTTCAGCGCCAGCAGCGGCGGTAACTGCTCCAACCCTCAAAGAATTCCTATGAGCATTGGAACAGTTCCCGCCGCTACCGGAGCTAAAACCCGCGCTGCGCGTTAGGAAAGGAGGGGGTTAATTAAGCGGGCGCTAATTGGCTTTAACCACCGATAATGCCTCTTAGGTGGCATTAATTGGCACTGAGTTATGCGCATAACTTACTACGCCACTGCTACCAACCTTTTACATCACATAAACGCTGCTGCCTAATGTTTGGCACTCCGATACCATCTTTTGCTAATATTCCAAAACAGCATCAGCACCTGACTTTGCCACTAGAGAATGACATGGTGACAAAATTCATCACCGTTCCCGTCCCCGCGGATAACCGCGGGAAACCATCTTCATGTCATTCTTTAAGGAGAGAGGGAAGAATCAGAGTATAATTGGGCACAACCACTGATCCGCAAGCTTTGCTTTGAAGAATGCTGGTGTAGAAGGACTGAGGTTGAAATTGACACTAGAAAATGACATGGGATTATTTCCCGCGGTTATCCGTGGGGACGGGAACGGTGATGAATTTTGTCACCGTGTCATTCTCTATTTGCCACCATACTTGCTAGAAGTTTCTGAAACCTAAGGTTTTGCATTTTCCCTGTAATTGTCTGATAGTTTTTGAGGGAATTACTTGTTATTTGATTCCCAACAGTTGTCTGCCTTTGTTCAGTCTAATGAAAAAATAAAAGGCCTTGGGCTAGATTAACTAACCTGCCCGATCGTGACCGATCCGTGTCCGATCCGGGCAGGGCACGTTTGATTCAGGAACCAAGAACATTCCAATGGGGGCGATCGTAGGCACGCCCCCAACCGCCAACCTGGATCACTAGGTAGCGATCCCGACGCATGCGCAGACCATCTATTTTGCCTGTAGATGGTCTGCGCATGTGTTTGCTGTCTGGTTTTTTTTGTTTGTTTGTTTACATTTTTTACTGGCCCCGACTCTCCTGCTCTCTGCCGCCCTTCCCCACAGTGCCAGCCCGTGGTTTTAACCCACGGGTTTAAAGTGGGTTAAAACCACGAGCTCGTGCTGCTGGAAAGGGCGGCAAGAGAGCAGGAAAGGTGGATTCAGAGAGAGTCAGGGCAGGCAGAGAGCAGGTTGCGGCAGAGAGCAGGAGAGTTGGAGGAGTCAGAGAGAGTCAGGGCAGGCAGAGAGCAGGAGAGTCAGGGGAGCCAGAGCGAGTCGGGGCAGGCAGAGAGAACGGAGCCAGAGAGAGTTGGGGCAGGCAGAGAGCAGGTTGCGGCAGAGAGCAGGAGAGTTGGGAGAGCCAGAGAGAGTCAGGAGAGCCAGAGAGAGTTAGGGCAGGCAGAGAGCAGATCGCGGCAGAGAGCAGGAGAGTCGGGGGAGCCAGAGAGAGTCAGGGCAGGCAGAGAGCAGGAGATTCGGGGGAGCCAGAGAGAGTCAGGGCAGGTAGAGAGAAGGGAGCCAGAGAGAGTCAGGGCAGGCAGAGAGCAGTAGAGCCAGGGAGCCAGAGAGAGAAGAGTTGGGGCAAGCAGTACGCCGAGTGGAGCCTCAGACAGAAAAAAAAATTTGCAACTTTAGCAGGGCAGCCAGAGCAGGAGAATCGGGACAGAGAGCAGTTTTTTCCTATATTAGGATCCCTGATGATAAAACACTGTAAGAGTGGGCATGAGTATTAGATGTGGGACCATGTCTTAGTTTAATTGTTTAAGATTGTTTATTTGAATTTCCTGGATTTGGGGTTGAATTTGGGTTGAACAAATGTAATTATGCAGTTTGATGAATGGAAATTACCTAGTAAGCTTCAGTATTTGATTTTTGTTTTTAATATCACAGCTTGGTTGGTTTGTGATTATGATTAAAATTCAATAAAAAACAAAACAATTTAAGGAGGAACTGCCAGTTCCCCCTCCCAGACATCTCTGCCATCCTGGTGTGATGCTGTTATTCTTAATATGAATTTTGAAATTATAATGGAATTTTAATAAAGTCTGCAGGGACAGGAGAAGTACTTAAGACATTTTGAAAATTTTTGTGACAGTACACCACTGAGACAGACAACACCCGCTGAGGGATTTGTGGTCTAAATGCAGCAACATCCCCATAACATTTATGAAACAAAGTCAGGCAATGAAAATTATTATTATAATCTCCCCTTGAGCATTTTAATTAAATGCTCAGAGTTTGTTTGGAGGAATTCTCCAACCTCAGACGTCAAACAAAGTTGCAACCCAGGAAAGCCATGGAAATGAAAATATATTATGATATGCTAGGTGCAATCTTATATCCTACACAATCCACGCAAATTGGAGTTCTAGGCGGGTTATAAGCAGAATACTGCTGTATAAAATTATCCTTAGAATCGTACGTGTTAAATAAAATTATACATTTAGGTGGAAATTCTATCAACGGCGCCTTAATGGTAGGCGCTCTACTTGCACCTAAGTTGGTAAACGCTGTTTCAAATGGTACTTAAATAAAATTTCAAGGTGCCTACTGGCATCTATGTGTAACCAATTTTTATTTTCAATAATAAAATCCAACCAATAAATTACAATCAACTATGTACCGACAACAATAGAAAACATGATACACAATACCAGCCCCATTCCCTCAGCTTCCCGTTCCCCCCCCCCCCAACCATAATTAAAGCATGAACCACAGTGCAGTAGACTTGGACTCTGATAGCCCACTGCCAAAGAATAAAGACCCCCTCCCACTCCTAACCCCCCCACACCTAGGAAGGGTGACCTACAATGGAAGGCCAACCAACAGACCTACAGATAAGGAAAAAAAGGAGAAGAAGAGAGAAAAAAAAAGGGGCGAGGAGGAAAACAAAAGTCCCCTCATGCACCCCAGACTCTCCTGCGCCAACATAGGACTTTTAGGGACCCCTGAAGAAGACATTTCGTCGAAACGCGGACCGTGTTGGGCCCTGCGCCATTAGTGAATTAGGTCCTCTGATTTGTATGTGGATTTTTATCATACATGTGGATTATTTTATTGTACGTTTGGAACTTGATTTTATTGCATATTTGGAACTTTGCTTTCCTCATTAAAGTCCATATCAGGATCATCGTCTCTCCACAGTTTTTTGGGGATTCATTCAAACAAATGGCACCTGAATCATCCTGCTAGAGGCATGGCTAATGCCGGAAGAGGCGTTAGGCAGTGGCAGGTGTCTCCAGAGGCTCGATTCAGGTCAAAGGTAGGTGTGATAACGTAGGCCTTGAAAACAGTAAAACAAAAGAAACTGTGGAGAAGATGTTCCAGATGCAGGTGTTTATTCAGTCAGTAAATAATTGCAATAACCATCCACATATGTCTGAAATGAGAAGGACCCAACACGGTCTGTGTTTCAACTTAGATGTCTTCCTCAGGGGTCCTTGTTAATGATGTGGAACCAGAAAACCAAATGTGGATGGTAGTAGAATCAACATAACCCTCAGATATAAGTTTGTGAACGATTTCACCGAAATTGACTTTCACAGTTTCCAGCTTGGGACCGCGCCAGGAGGGCATCTGAGCGTGCAACACGGTGACATCATGCGCACATGCGTGGGATGTCATCGCGACGCGCATGTGCAGATGCCCTCCCGACGCGGCTCTGAGCACGAGAACAGGTTGAGAGGGGTGGGGCTGGGGCAGAACGGGGCGTGACTTGGGCGGTGGGGCTGGGTGGAACTGGACGGGCCTGGGGGTGGGGCCACCGGTCCGGATTTTACAGGAGTAAAATCTGGTAAACCTAACATTTCTGAACTAGTTTTACGTTGCCTTTTCCTCCGATATGTGAATGGAACAGGGCTCCTGACCTAACACTTTTTATAAATGCTGTTTTCTTTTACCTGCAATTACTGTGTGGCTCTGTCTTATCTAGGCTCCAGGCCTGCCTTCATTCATGTTATCACAGCTCCTAGCAGTTACCGCCTGGTAAAACCACACTTTAAGCGCTTAACTTTCTTTAGTACAAGAGTTTCCAAGTTTCCAAGTTTATTAGTTTTTAATATCCCGATCATAAAATGAATATCTGACCGGTTTACAATTATATATAAAGAAAATTAAAAGAAAAAACAAAACATAATTTAATATAGAATAGAGAGAAATAAAAAGAGTGTAAAAAAGTAGATAGAGTGAACGAGTATGACATTTACAGACAAACTAGAAAGTGAGGAAAGATGGGGAGGTGGGAAAAAGTTACATAATTAAAGAAGAAAGGATATAGAGGGGAAAGGGGATGACACATAAGGGATAGGGGAATAATAAATAAGATGGTGGACTGTTTCCAAAAAAAAAAAAAAAAAATTTTTGAGATTAGGGTTTGTCGTATGCATCTTGAAAAAGAAAAGTTTTGAGATTGATTTTAAATTTTTGTAGTTGTAATTCATCACGGAGATATTGAGGGAGAGAGTTCCATAAAGTAGGTGCTGTTATTGCGAAATTAGTTTTTCTAGTGTAATAGGATTCTTTTAAGGATGGTATATATAGAAGTTTTTGATCAGTAGATCTTAAAGAGCGAGGTGAACTTTGGGGTATTAATAATTTATCAAGAAATGAAGGTAAGTGAGAGTTTTTAATTTTGAAAGAGAGGAGAATAATTTTATAAGTTATACGGTAAGTGATAGGAAGCCAGTGAGCCTCTTTAAGAAGCGGAGTGACATGTTCGAATTTGCCTTTTTTATTTATTAATTTGATTGCTGTATGTTGTATAAGTTGTAAAAGAGCCCTGAAGTTACTTAGCATGCAGTTATGATCCTCTTGTCAACACACAAGACTGAGGAACTACAGCCAATGAACTAAGACATTTTCATTATCACGATCTGAGTTGGACTAGAAGGAACGTCAAATTTAAATAAGATTCTGTACACAGGAGCACCGCAGGAACAGAGATCAATATCCAGGTATTCTGCCCTGCACTTTACTCCGTCAAAGAGCAGTGAATAAATTCCCATTTCCACATACCTGGTCTGACGTAGGGGGATGGGCAATGAAACACACAGGAAGGGATCAAAGGTGTTGCTCTGCTTTAAGCAGTGAGGACATGTTAAGGATGACCTGAAATCAAAACCAAAAGAGGCTTAGGATATCAGACAAACAAAGCAGGATTCATTTGTAATCAATAGTTACGTCATTTTTAGAATGCTCTAGGACTCTAGGGGCTCCTTTTGTGAAGCCGCGTTAGCGGCTTTAGCGCACGCACATTTTTAGTGCGCGCTAGCCGAAAAACTACTGCCTGCTCAAGAGGAGGCGGTAGCGGCTAGCGCGGCTGGCAAATTAGCGCACGCTATTACGCGCGTTAAACCACTAACGCGGCATCGTAAAAGAAGCCCTATGTCTGCTGCAGCACCCCTTTTGCCTACCCTCCAGACTAAAGTGTACACGTACTTCCCAAATTTTATCCAAGATGACCCCATTATAACACTTTTCAATTATTTCGCAAATCTATGAAAACATTACTATTCCAACAATACTTAGATCTCCAGGCTAGGCTGTCAAAATAATCTTCATGCATTAATAGTTCTTGCTCAGATTGTTTATACTTTTTTTTTTTTAATTTATTGATTTATATACATAGATGAATAAAACATTATGTAACAGAAAAAAGAGTTTAGCCATCAAATTATACAAAGAAAAACAAATCATAGAAACATAGAAGATGACGGCAGAAAAGGGCTACAGCCCATCAAGTCTGCCCACTCTGCTTACCCACCCCCTGTCTATGCCCTAATGACCCAATTTCCTTATCTTGACCCTCGTAGGGATCCCACATGGGTATCCCATTTATTCTTAAAGTCTGGCACGCTGTCTGCCTCGATCACCTGCACTGGAAGCTTGTTCCAATGATCAACCACTCTCTCTGTGAAGAAATACTTTCTGGTGTCGCCATGAAATTTTCCGCCCCTGAGTTTGAGCGGGTGCCCTCTTGTGGCCGAGGGTCCCTTGAGAAAGAAAATATCGTCTTCCACTTCGACACGTCCCGTGAGGTACTTAAATGTTTCTATCATGTCTCCCCTCTCCCTACGTTCCTCAAGAGTGTAGAGCTGCAATTTGTTCAGTCTCTCTTCGTACGAGAGACCCTTGAGCCCCGAGATCATCCTGGTGGCCGTCCGTTGAACCGATTCAATTCTGCGCACATCTTTACTGTAATGTGGCCTCCAGAATTGCACACAGTACTCCAGATGAGGTCTCACCATGGCCCTGTACAACGGCATTATGACTTCAGGCTTTCGGCTGACGAAACTTCTATTGATACAGCCCAATATCTGCCTTGCCTTAGATGAAGCCTTCTCCACTTGATTGGCAGTTTTCATGTCTGCACTGATGATTACTCCTAAATCTTGTTCTGCTGAAGTCCTAGTTAAAGTTTCTTCGTTCAAGAAGTACGTCCTGCATGGATTTCTGCTTCCGAGGTGCATGACCTTACATTTCTTAGCATTGAAGCCTAGCTGCCAGGTTGAGGACCAACTTTCCAATGTAAGCAGGTCCTGCACCATATAATTCTGTAAACTGCATTCACTTACTATATTACATAGTTTGGCGTCATCGGCGAATAGTGTTATTTTACCTTGAAGCCCTTGAGTCAGATCCCCTATGAATATGTTGAAAAGGAGTGGACCAAGGACCGAGCCCTGCGGCACTCTACTGGTCACCTCCGATGTTTTAGAGAGGGTACCATTAACCACCACCCTCTGAAGTCTGCCACTCAGCCAATCACTGACCCATGCAGTTAGTGTCTCTCCTAACCCCATCGATTCCATCTTGCTTAGCAGCCTGCGGTGTGGGACACTGTCAAAAGCTTTACTGAAGTCCAGGTACACGACGTCCAAAGACTCTCCCAAGTCCAACTTGCTTGTTACCCAGTCAAAGAAGCTGATGAGATTGGATTGGTAGGACCTACCCTTGGTGAATCCATGCTGACTGGGATCCCGAAGATTCCCTTCATTCAAGATCGTGTCCAATTTGCTTTTAATTAGTGTTTCCATGAGTTTGCACACTATTGATGTGAGACTCACAGGCCATAAGACCCTAAAGAGTTAACAATTGAAAGGGGACAGGTTTAGAACCAATGCTAGGAAATTCTTTTTTACTCAGAGGGTGGTGGACACCTGGAATGCGCTTCCGGAGGTTGTGATAGGACAGAGTACACTACCGGGTTTCAAAGAAGGATTGGATAAATTCCTGAAGGATTCGGGGATTGAGGGATATAGATAGAGGTAGAGATAGGTTATGAAAGGGTATAGATAGAAGGACAAGGGGGATTAAAGGGTTTAGACAAGGATCACCTTACAGGTCATGGACCTGATGGGCCGCCGCGGGAACGGACTGCTGAGCGCGATGGACCTCTGGTCTGACCCAGCGGAGGCAACTTCTTATGTTCTTATAATAGCCCACATACAGGAGGGAGACAATTCACATCTTAGAGAGAATTATAACAATATGATAATATGAACTATAAACCACACTTGTTGCAATACTTCCTCAAATTATTAACTGGACCTTTTTCTACCTGGAGTCAATTAGGATTGCCTCACACCGAAGCACTATGCATTGGTATCCCTTTCCCTTCAAGAAAGAATTGCAACTGGGAGGGTTCAAAAAAATACATAGGAATTCTGATCCAAAAGGATCATACATTTACAGGAATATCCGAGTTGAAATTTTGCTCCCAGTGAAATCACATGTTGCTTTAGTTCAAGGAACCTCCTTCTCCTGGTCTGAGTTGTTTTCGAGGTGTTTGGGAACATGGAAATCTTACTTCCTAAGAAGGTCACTTCTCTAAGTCTAAAAAATAGTCTTAGGAGAGCCTCCTTATCGTGGTGGAAAACGAATGTTACCAGAAGAGTCGCTTGACTAATAACCTCATCCTCTTAGGTTTCCAGGATATTTGTAATGTTAATAAGGTCTGAAGCCTCAGGTAGAACCCCTGGAGTAGAGGATTGTTTTTTTTTTATATACTGGTAAAAAATATATTTTATGAAGCAGAGGAAGTCCACTCTCAGGGTACTTGAATACTTCCTTCAGAAATTTATAGAATAAATCTTTTGAAGAGATTGTCAACATTCTAGGGAAGTTCAGGATCCTAAGATTCAAAGACAATATAGTTCTCAAAATTTTCCACTTTCCTGGTGAAGAGCAATCTATCCTGAGCTATCAATAGTTGAGATGATTATAACCCTTAGACCTGCTGGTCCAAGTGAACAAATTTTTCACCCTGAGTTTTTACTTCCCCTTCCAATTTGTCAATTCTCTGAGCCTAGATATTGACCAGGGGAAGGGTTCCAGCACAGAGTTTATGGAGGGAGTCCAATGCCGACCATATTGACTCCAAAGTAATTACAGCTGGTCTTACCAGAGAAGGGACCACAGGGATCTGCCCCTCTCGTGCTGTTAACTCCGCTGCCTTCTCTGCTTTCGGTGTCCCAGTCGGTTCTGATTGAGGCATTGTCAAGCCCTCGAGCACTGCAGGCAACGCCGAGTTCCATCCCTGCTCAGCTCCCGATGTTTCCCAATCTTGCGGATGCAGGAGAGGCACTGGTCCCGTGGGACTAAGTGAGAGTTCTCTTCTGAGCACCGAACACTCTCTCCGATCCGGTGCAGCCAGTTCGCCCCTTGGTGAGGAAGTTAAAAAGCCCGTGATAACCTCCTGCCGCAACAAGGTAGGTTCAATCTGCCGGGCTGAAGCTGCGATTCTCCCTCTCCTTTTAGGCATATTTAAATCCAAGTTAAGCCCGCCAAAACGGGTAGGAATATTGTCAGCAGCAGGAAAGGTTAACACAGCGTCCTCACTACACTGCTATCTTGACTCCTTGGTTATACTTTTTAATCCGAGTTCTTTTTCACTTTCCCTTTTTTTTATATTTTTTATTCCTTTATGTTACTGCTTTTTTTTTTTTGATAACCGAGTCGAGCTCCTCTTAGGTGATGACCCAGTATACAAATCCAAGTTTTAGATTAGATTAGATTTAAGAAGTTACATGAACCTCAAACGACAATGAATACAAAATAGCAGATCTCCATTCTCTTCCCCTATCATATCCACTTCCTGCTCCCCCAATTTGTCCCAAAGCATGAAGGTAGCAGCTGCTGCAGTAGTTAACATAGGGCCCTGCATATTAATGTGCATTCATAGTCCCCCAGTACCAGTCATAAGAAGGTCACACGGGAGGGGGCGTGGCCTGTGAATGTTCACTGACTCACAGGCTCCATGCTGACTGACCCTACTGGTCATAGGTCACAGTGGAGTTCCAGCGGAAAGGGGGGGTGCTGACCAAGTTTGGGAACCACTGGTCTATAATCACCTTCTGGAATATGGTCCCCCCCATCCCCACCTCTCTATTTTAAGTGCTCAAACCACCCTTACTGACACCTCTAGTTGTTAGATGATGTATTTTCCACTGTTGTATCTTCTATACTATCTCTAGAGAGATTTTACATTCAGCCTTTATACTTTGTAGTTAAACTCTAAGCCTTCTGGGACCGGAAAGTACCTACTGGAAGAGTGTAATGGTTAGTACAGTAGACAGAAACCAGGGGAACTGGGCTTGATTCCAACTGTGACTAGGGTTACTAGGTTTTTAAAGTTAGGAAAGAGGACATGTGGTCCTGCCCTGCTCCACTCCCAGTCACGACCTGTTCCACACTCAGCTCGACGCTGTCCCACCCCCAGTCCCATTCCGCCCCCCCAGTCCCACCCCCACATCAGCTGTCGTCTTCTCCGAGTTCGGGACCGCGTCTGGAGGGCTTCGAGCACACGCAGATGCGACGCAGTGATGTCGTGTGCACGCATGTGATGTCATCACTTTGCATCTGAGCATGCTCAGAGCACCTCCTCTCTCTCCCCCCCCCCCCAGATGTGGCCCTGAGCTCAGGCTTTCCAAAACCTGGACAAACTGCCAGGTTATGAAAATCCATCCGAGCACCCGGACAGTCCTCTAAAACGAGGACATGTCCGAGTTTTCCCAGACATCTGGTAACCATAACTACTTATGACCCTTAGGAGCCCCTTTACTTAACCATGTTAGAAAATGGGCTTAATACATGTTAACATGGGGGTTTTCTACATGCTAAACCCATTTCTATTAGGACAGTAGTTTAAGTATTTTTCCTTTTTGCTTTTTTCAAGTTGTGCACTAATGTTTGCATTAGAGCGTTTTACCTGGAAAAAATTACTACGGGAGCACTTACCACCTCCTTGTGAAGAGCTCCTATGTTAACTCCATATTACTTGGTTAGCACACATTAATCCAAATGTGCTAGCTGATTAATGCCTCCACATCCACTCTCTGCCCATAACACCCTCCCCTCAAAAATTACTTTTAAAAGATAGCTAGCGTGCAGGTTAGTGCACACTGAGGCAAACTACCACAACATGTAGTAACGCAATAATCCACTAGAGGGCTGTATCCACCACTCCCAAAGAACCCTGAACTTCCCTTGCAGTCTTTTTGTTTTTTGTACGAGAAGCAGGATGAAAAATCCTAGAGTGCTTAGCGGTGTGAATTAGATAAAATGAGAGCTGGAAAAATAATACCTTGGTATTTAGTCACCTGTCAGCCCACCAGATCCCAAACCACTATGGGTTATTATAAACGTAATTTACAATTTGGAATGCTTTGGGCTTTTTTTTTTTTTTTTCTCACTTATTCTGTAAGCTATAAATGGAGCCATAATTTGACAGGGTCTGGCACGCACCCATCCATCATGTTAACATTTGTGTCTTGCTGTTCCTTTGGAATCTTCTGTGCCTCAGCATTTCTGTATGAAGTCTGTTCTACAATGAAATACCAAGATTAGCATGGTACGTCCTACTCAGCTTAAGAAAGAGGAAAGGGTCTGAAATAAAGCACATGCCGAATCACACATGCCATAGACATGCCAGTGTATATCCTTCTTAATTCCCGTGGGAGCTGTATTATTCTGATAAGACATGCTAGGCCTTAAGTCTTATTTAGGTGATTATAAGACCACCATCCCGAGACAGCACCTTTATTCCAGGACACATCTAGAAATTGTTATAGTGGAAGAGGTAGACAGAAAGGAAAATCAGTGGTAGTTTTTTGCATTTGAAGGAAATGATTTTACAGGGGGGGGAACCCAATGTGGATGTGTGAACAGAAGAAAAGAAAATAATTAAAAATTATCTGTGTTTTAGGAACTGAGGTACAGTATATGAGCTGAGGTGCACAAGAGACTGCCATGCCATACACAGAGCCAAGAAAAGAGTATAAAGGGGATTGCACCGATTCTCCTTCCAGCTGGTGGCTGTGCATGTATGTAGCGTTACCTGATTTTACTAGACCCGCTTCCAGACCCGACCAGTTCCACCCATCCCCGCCCCATTAAGCCCCAGTCTCGCCCCCAATCCCACCTAGCCCCACCCCTGCTGCCTGCTCTCGGGCAGGAGGGCATCCAGACGTCTGGTAACCCTACATGTATGTGCGTGCACACAAGTGTCAGAAAGGGAGTACGCACACCTAGAAATTGTGGGCACATAATGCTTCCTGGCTTTCTTTATCGTGAACATAGGCTGCACCGCAAGGCTGAAATCTTGTGAACAAAATGCTTTTCATGTGCACATTGGCCAGCAAAAATGAGAGCGAGAGTATTGGTGAATGCATGAAGGTTGTGGCTCCGTGACTGCTTCGGGCTGTTTTGCCACTACTTTTGCTGCAGGTCTGGAGAAGTAGCAGCAGCAGCAGTGGCTGGGAGAAACAGAAGATGCAAGGGTAGACAATGGAGGGGGTAGACAATGGGGGGGGGGAGAGAAAAGACAATCGATGAAAGGTGGGGGAAAGAATGAGAGGAAATGATGAACAGAAGGGTTGGGAGAGAAAAAGGGAAGATGCTGAATGAAAGAGGAGGGAAGGAGGGGAGACACTGAATAGAGGGATGGAGAAGCTGGAGGGAAAAAGGGAGAAAAAGAGGGGGGAAAGCTGGATACAAGGATTGGGAGAGAATGAGGGAAAATGCTGGATAGAAGGTTGGGGAGAGAACGAGGGGAAATGCAGGATGTAATTGGGGGAAGAGGATAGAGTTGGTGAAAGACTAGGGAATAAGAGGAAGGGGAATAGGAGAGTTGGATGAAGGGAAAGAGAAGGAATGCCCTACTGGAGCCTAACTTAAGTTGAAAACACTGCTTAAAAATAACTGGAAGGGGTTTTAAGAAAAGTAGGCACCTAAAAAAATGGCCCCGGAATTGAACCTATGGAGGTATTTTATGATGCCTAATGCCACTGTAAGTGGCATTAGGAGCCATAAAGTGCCTCTGTAGGTGTTATTCACATCAAAGGTAGGCACCGGAAATGTAGGCCTTGAAAACCCTGGCCAACACTTACGGTGCCTACTTTTGCTGAAAGCACGATTCTACAAACGGCGGTGCCTCATGATTTACGCTTGAACAGCGTCCACTTTTAAGGCGGCTGCCGACAACGGCGCCATTTATAGAATCCAGACCAAAGGGCCCCAATATTCAGCCGACGGCGATCAGCATTTTGCTGACCACCAATGGCGTTAAACCCAGAAATTCAATGCCGGGCTATGTCCAGACTGAATTTCAGGGTTTCCAGAGCCGACTAGCACATAGCCACTTAAGCATGATTTTCAGCACTTAACTGGCTAAGGTTTATCCCATAAAGATAGGACTGACTTTTATGAGATCTTTTTTATGTGGTTACCCTGGCAAATTAAAATGCTGAATATCGGCACTTAACCGGCCAAGTGCCAACTTTGTCCCTGGAATACCCCCAAAATAGACAGTTTTCAGTTCAGTGCTAACAAGTAAAAGTTCCGACTCCTCTTACTGACCCGCAAGTGTTCTCACTCTGTGGCTCCTCTCTTATCTCTCCCTACACTCTGCTCTTCAGGTAAGTCTCTCTTGTCTGTACCCTTCTCCTCTACTGCCAACTACCGACTCTGCCCCTTCTGCCTTGCTGAACCCCATGCCTGGAACAACCGGCCTGAATCGCTACGCCAGGCTCTATCTCCGTCAGTAGTCAATTCCAGGCTCAAAGCCCACTTTTTTGAAGCTGCGTTTAGGTCCTAATGCTTCCAACTTGTAATACACTATTATATTCGTTTCTCATTCCCTCTGCAGCCCCTACCCTCTCCACCTCTTCATCCCTTTGTATTTCCCTTCACGAGGAGCATATATCGATCCACCCTATGTCCTGTGTGTCTGTTATAATCAGATTATAAGGTCTTTCGAGCAGGGACTGTCTCTTGCGTGTTTAATGTACTGTACACATCGATTATTGTAACTCCCTTTATCACGGGATTACTCAAAAAGAAATTTGCCGGTTACAGCTTATTCAAAATACAGCTGTCCAACTCATTCACAGTGCAAAGAAATATGGGGCTCCTTTTATCAAGCCGTGCTAGCGGGGTTAACGCACACGACTTTTCATCACGCGTTAACCCCCACGCTGGCCTAAAAATTACCGCCTGCTCAAGGGAAGCGTTAGCGGCTAGCGCGGCCGGCGGTTTAATGCGCGGTATGACATGTGTTAAACCGCTAGCGCGGCTTAATAAAAGGAGCCCATGATCACATCACCCCGCTTCTCCGTGAGTCACACTGGCTACCGGTCTCCCATCGCACCACATAAAAAATCCTTCTGCTCACATTCAAAATCAAGTCAACCCACTGTCCATCTTTTCTAGACAAACAACTCATCCCCTATGCCTCTCTTCGAGCCTTGAGATCCGCCGACCAGAACCTTTTAACCGTTCCATCAATCAAAGAACTTTTCTACACTCGTAATACCAACTTCCCCGCCGCTGCTCCTACCTTCTGGAACGCTATGCCATCACACCTCCGTCTTGAAAATTCCCTTGACAAATTCAAGTCTAAACTTAAGACCTTTCTATTTCAGGATGCCTTTCAAAAAACAAGCTAGACATCTCCTTAGTTATTCATCAGCACTTACGAAGAACCGCTTTTAAGAAGCGACTTCCACTACCTACTTGGTTTTTCCCTTCCCCCTCCTTTCTCCATTTTGATTTTACTTTCAATCTAGATCAGGGATCTCAAAGTCCCTCCTTGAGGGCCGCAATCCAGTCGGGTTTTCAGGATTTCCCTAATGAATATGCATTGAAAGCAGTGCAGGCACATAGATCTCTTGCATATTCATTGGGGAAATCCTGAAAACCCGACTGGATTGCGGCCCTCAAGGAGGGACTTTGAGACCCCTGATCTAGATGCATTTATGAAATTTTCCCTTCCCTATTAACTTATGTATCAACTCCGCCATCACCCAGTCATCTGTCTAGTCTACTTCCCCACCCCTTTTTTTTTTCTTCTCAATAATTTAATTTAAATTTATTTTTCTCTTAATTATTTTAAATTGTTAATTTTAGCTCTATAAACCGGCCAGAAACTTGGTAGCGCTATAGAAATAATAAATGGTGGTAACAATAGTAGTTATTTTCAGCAGTGCTAACCGGTTATTTTCAGCATCACTAACTACTTAAGTGCTGCTGAAAATTAGCAGTTAGCCCTAACAGCCAATTTAACAGAAGCTGTTTCTGGCTGGTTAAATCACTTTGAATATCGACCCCCTAAGTGTTCAGACACAGAAAGGAGGGAGTCAGCACAGGTAGGCAATATGTCAGGCCAAAGAGGTCGATGTTCTCAATAGCAGGAATGAAACTATGGAACTCCCTTCCTGGAGTTCTGAGACCATGTGAGGATCGTAGGACTTTTAAGAAACTGTTAAAGACACAATTATTCATAGATGCTTCTTTGTAGAATCCAATGGCACATTTCCTCTTAGTTTGAAGCCTGATGATTTTTGTTTGAGAGACCCAGAGAAGGGTAGCTTCTGACTGATGATACCGTAGAAACTTTAACATCAAGTTGCTGTGAAATCCGCTATATTAAAACCCTTAGCGCGCATGCGCTCTTCAAACTCCATGCTCCGTGCCTCCGCATTCGCAGTAGAAGGAGCCAGCGGCGGTTTCCCCATCGCCCTCCCTCAGCGACGCTGGCTCCTTCTACTGCGCATGCGGACGCACGAAGGCGGCGACCACGGCGGCGACTCCTCTCTCCCACCCTCACAGGGAACCCACTCTGAATAGCCTGCTTCGACTGCAACCCCCTATAATTTTGAGACTTTAAAATACCAAATGATTGTTGCAGGAAATATTTATAAACTATAAAAAGTTTTACCTCATGCAAAATTGTCATTTCTTTAATAAGACATTAACTATTTTTTCTGAGGCCCTCCAAGTGCCTACAAATCCAAAATGTGGCCCTGTAAAGGGTTTGCGTTAGAGACCACTGATCTATAGCAGTGGTTCCCAACCCTGTCCTGGAGGACCACCAGGCCAATCGGGTTTTCAAGCTAGCCCTAAAAAATATGCATGAGAGAGATTTGCATATAATGGAAGTGACAGGCATGCAAATCTGCTCTATGCATAGTCGTTAGGGTATCCTGAAAACCCGATTGGCCTGGTGGTCCACCAGGACAGGGTTGGGAACCACTGATCTATAGCATTTGATTGTAGGATTGTTCTCTTTTCTCAATAGAAGAGACGCCGGTATAATGTTTACAATGCTGACTTTTGATAAGCTTTGTGGCCAGTTGCAGAGAAGAAGTTATATTTATTTATTTTAAAAATGTATATTCCGCAATTCTATGCGAAGTACATTAGAGCATCCAAATTTTAAAAAAAAACCCAAATTACAGCCTTCTCATACAA
The DNA here is from genome assembly GCF_902459505.1 of Geotrypetes seraphini. Taxonomy (NCBI): domain Eukaryota; kingdom Metazoa; phylum Chordata; class Amphibia; order Gymnophiona; family Dermophiidae; genus Geotrypetes; species Geotrypetes seraphini. The sequence continues at coordinate 39,386,659 of NC_047093.1, read as the reverse complement.
CACCCATTTTAAAACCAACAGAACATCATAATACAATAGACAAATTACAATACGACAAACAAACATACAACAAACTAAACAGAAACAGACAACCGCAAAACATATATAACCAACATCTCATTCCTTATACTTGACTGAAACTTGACTGCTGGCTCATTACTCACTGCTACGTAGATGAATTAAGGGCTCCTTTTCCTAAGGTGCGCTAGCGTTTTTATCGCACGCTAAAGATTAGCGCGTGCTACGTGAAAAATACTAATGCAAGCTCTATGGAGGCGTTAGCGTGTAGCGCGCACAGCAATGTAGCGTGCGCTAAAACCGCTAGCGCACCTTAGGAAAAGGAGCCCTAGGATATTTCGAGTAGGTTTGCATGGGGCTGGGTTTAGTGGGGTGGAATACGGCGGGACCGGGGGGAAAACGGGGCAGGCCCATATGTCCTCTTTTTCCAGATGCAAAATCTGGAAAAACCCTATACAGTAAAACCTTGGATTGCAAGTAACTTGGCTTGCAAGTGTTTTGCAAGACAAGCAAAACATTTGATTAGATTTTAACTTGACATACAAGCAAGATCTTGCAATACGGGTACATATAGTATACACGCATCACATCATCATGACTGAGCTGATGGTTCTTCTCTCTCTGATGCTGCGGGAGTGTAGCGAATGTTCTAAATGAGGAGGTCTTGCAAAACAAGTACATACAGTATACACACATCACAAATGAGCCGACGGTTCTTCTCTCTTTGACGCTGCAAGAGTGTAGTGACTGTTTTAAACGAGCAAAGTCTTGCAATACGAGTACATACAGTATACACGTGTCACATCATCACAACTGAGCCGATGGTTCTCTCTCTGATGCTGCGGGAGTGTAGCGACTGTTCTAAATGAGGAGGTCTTGCAATACAAGTACATATAGTATTTCGAATTAAAGTTTTTGGGTTGTGGAACGAATCGTCTGAGTTTCCATTATTTCTTATGAGGGAAATTCACTTTGTTATACGCGTGTTTTGGATTACAAGCATGCTTCTGGAACGAATTATGCTCGCAAACCAAGGTTTTACTGTATATGGTCACAATGGAGGTAGATATAACTAATGCAAAAGTCACTCAAAAAATGTAGAAACAAAGTTTTAACTCAGACTGTTTTTCAAATGGTAAAATGCAATAGAACTCTGCTCAGAGACATGGAGGCTGATCTCTCCGCCTCACCCACCAATCGTTGCAGTGTTCAATAAAGCTTCACTCCAAAACTCGTGTTCATAATGCATGCTATTTGCTAGCTTGTCCAGCTATGCTGAGACTACTATCGCAATTTTAAGGTAGAAAAATGTTAGTACTTAGCTTAAATAGCTAACTGGTTCCTCAACAATAATATTATAATTGAGTTAATTACCCCCGTAGTGCTTTTTTGACACAGTGGAGGTAGGGCTGAAATGGGGGCACTGTGCCTCCCCCATCCCAACAAAGCTGAGTCCACACAACTTTTTCCCTAAAAAAAAAAAAAAGGCACTGGTTTTGTACATCTCCTTCTACCCTCCCCCTACCAAATACACAGATAGACAGACACAGGCATAAACTAGATGCAATTTACCAGATACATAAGCAAAATAGGAGACGGTTAATTCAGCACATATGTTTTCACTCTGATAACAGACTGTCACAGACGTGAAATTTTGAAATGTTTTCAATGAAAGTAAAAATGGAGCTTAAGCTCCAATAATCTTCTTAAAATGTCCCCCCCCCCCCCCCCCATGGTTGCATTCTCAAAGGATCAGTGTTTATTGCTCAGACTGTCAGCTTGTTTATTTCCTAGATGATTTGCTCTTTGAATCTTATTTCCAGGCCTTTTTTCTTTGTCTGAATGTATTTTAGTAACTATGTTTCCCCTTTCGGGGAGGATTAAAAGCCATGCCTGGTTTTTAATGACCAGGTCTCCTGTCATAACAAGTCCTTTCCCAGTCCCCAGCTCATCTCTTGCTAGATTAATCCTTAATATATGTTATTATGACATATGCCTTGATTTATATATTCATAATGGTGTGAATGGGGGAAACGGGGAAAGGCAATAAGGAACGAGAGCTCTCAGAAATGTTAAATTGTAACACGTCTTCAGAAAACAATGTTATATTTTTATTTTTTTTTATTGGGATTTATTAACCGCCTTTATGAAGAGATTCACCCTGGAGAAGAGGAGACTTAGAGGGGATATGATAGAGACTTACAAGATCATGAAGGGCATAGAGAGAGTAGAGAGGGACAGAAAGAGAGAAAGGGAGACAGAGAGAAATAGAGAGAGAGAGAAAGAAAGAAAGAGAGAGAGATAGAGATAGATAGATAGAGAAAGATTGGAGAAACTGGGTCTCTTTTCCCTGGAGAAGAGGAGACTTAGGGATATGATAGAGACTTACAAGAAGGGCATAGAGAGAGTAGAGAGGGACAGATTCTTCAAACTTTTGAATAATAAAAGAACAAGAGGGCATTCGGAAAAATTGAAAGGGAATAGATTCAAAACGAATGCTAGGAAGTTCTTCTTTACCCAACGTGTGGTGGACACCTGGAATGCGCTTCCAGAGGACGTTATAAGGCAGAGTACGGTACTGGGGTTCAAGAAAGGATTGGATAAATTCCTACTGGAAATGGGAATAGAGGGATACAGATAAAAGATTACTGCACAGGTCCTGGACCTGTTGGGCCGCCGCGTGAGCGGACTGCTGGGCACGATGGACCTCGGGTCTGACCCAGCAGAGGCATTTCTTATGTTCTTATGTTCAGTGTACAGCAGGTACAGTTTAACATAAAACTTACAATTTTGTTAACAATAAGGGCTCCTTTTACGAAGGTGCAGAATAGCGGGCGCTAAAATGCCAGCGGGCTAGCCACTACCGCCTCCTCCTGAGCAGGCGGTAGTTTCTCGGCTAGTGCATGCTAATCCCGTGCGCGTGCTAACACCGCTAGCGCACCTTTGTAAAAGGAGCCCTATGACAGTAGCAAAAAAAAAAAAAAAAAAAAGACCAAATACAAACATAAATGCAATATCCGCCTTGAACCGCAAGGAAATGGCGGAATAGAAATCCCTAATGTAATGTAATGTAATGTAATGTACATAAGGTAAATCAGAAAATTGAAACTTAATAACAGGTCTACTGTGAAACAGTTGAAATTCAAACCACAGAGATATATCCCTTGACAAGTTTAAAGGGAAATTAAAAAGTTACCTATTTACGGACACTTTTGAATTATTCAGCTCCGTATTAGTAGGACATCGACTCTCATGAAGACAAGGCAGCAACCACGTAATTCCCCTATGTTTTATTGTGATGTCATAATGCCTCATTCCACCAGTGCCTAAGAGCCAATGTCATCAGTGATGTCACAATGGCTTGATTGTTCTTTACTTGGCTCACTTTTACTACATTTTGAGTTCTAGAGTGGTGCAGTGGTTAAAGCTGAGGTTGTGGGTTCAAACCCTGGGCAAGTCACTTAATCCCCCATTGCCACTAGTACATTAGATAGATTGCGAGCCCACTGGGACAGACAGGGAAAATGCTTGAGTACCTGAATAAATTCATGTAAACTGTTCTGAGCTCCCTTGGGGGAACGGCATATAAAACTGAATCTAATATAATAAAAGCCTAAGCCGTGCATGCGCACTCACACCACGTGTTCCGTTTTCCATGCACCGCAGGTAGGAGTGTGCATGCGCGCGAATCTCTCTCTCTCTTTCTCTCTTCAAGGTGGATGTCGGCCGCGGCAGCTGCAGGCCGCGGTGGCTGCAGGCCATGGTGGCCGAGCACAGAGCCGGGCTGAAGTTTCTTTTTTAACTTCAAAGACGCTGCAGTGGCTCCTCTCACGAGCCGCTCCTGCGTCGGAGAAGGCGGCGATCATGAGAGGAGCCGCCGGGAAGTTACACTGCTGGGGGCTCGGGCTGTTAAGTCCATGCAGGCTCCTCTCGCGGTAAATGGAGGGAGAGGGAATGCTGCAGCTGCTGGACAGGAAAGTAGGGAAGGAGATAGGAAGAAAGACACAGGGACACAGGCAGGGAGAGAGACAGAAAGACAGACAGACAAAGGGGGCCAGGGAGGGAGAGAGACAGAAAGAAAGACAGTGGGAGGAAGAGAGACAGAAAGAAAAAGACAGGGGTAGGGAGAGAAACAGAAAGAAAGACAGACATATATTCTACCACCAGCGGGAGGAAGGGAGACAGAAAGACACAGGGACATGGAGAGACACAGAAAGACAGACAGACAAAGGGGGCCAGGGAGAGAGACAGACAGAAAGAAAGACAGCAGAACAGAGAGAGAGAGAGGCGGAAATAAAGACAGACAGACATATATTCTAGCATCCGTTAATGTAACGGGCTAAAATACTAGTGAATAAATAAATGAATTGCTGTTCTAGAGGCCCCTTCCCCACTTTTTCTCATGCTTTGCTCTATTACACGTGCTGATGCTTCAGGGTACAATGTTCCATGAGCCAAAAATTTTGCTCAATATGCCAACTAAGGGCTCCTTTTTACAAAGCCGCGTTAGCGGCTTTAGTGCGCACAACTTTTAATCACACGCTAACCCCCACGCTAGCCAAAAAACTACCACCTGCTCAAGAGGAGGCGGGGATATTTAATGCGAGTTAGAATCTGATGATATATTAAGTGATGTTAAAGTATAAATGATTGTTTTATATGTTACACTTATTGTGAGCTTTAAAAATGAATAAAGATTAATTTAAAAAAAAATTCTGTGGAGTAGTGGCACAAAAGAAAAAAGGACTTAATACATAAGCAAGAAAATCAATTTTTAAACTAGTGGCCTTAATGGGATTAACTCCTCTAATCAACTTTTACCAATTTTAACCCTTGGTAATCTTCTTTAAGTCCAGAAAAGTCCGTATATGGTCCGGAACGAAAAAAAAGTATACTTCAGACCAGCATATTTAATGAGGCATTTACAGGGATACGCTAGCTGAAAATTAGCCCCCCAAATCCTTTACTTCTTGCCTCATATTAGGAAAAAGCTTCCTTCTTTCCTGGGTTTCCTTGTTGACATCAGGATAGATCCAGACCCGCTGTCCCAGGAAAAGAGTCTGTGCGTTCCTGAAGTACAGCTTTATTACAGCGTTTAAGGGCTCCTTTTACGCATTAGCGGCTTTAGCACGCGCTAACCCCTGTGCTAGCTGAAAAACTACCACCTGCTCAAGAGGAGGCGGTAGCGGCTAGTGCGGCCAGCAGTTTAGAGCGTGGTATTACACGCATTAAACTGCTACCGCGTCTTTGTAAAAGGAGCCCTAAGTCTTGTTGAAAACCAAACGAGGTAAGCAAGGTCACCCTCTCCTCAATCCGTGACATTGATGATATCAATAGCTCAGAAATGTTGCCAAGATCCATCTGGAGCTGGTTCTGAGGTTCTTTATTTGTTGTGGTTGCTTCAGCACCTCTTTTTTTTTTTTTTTTTTTAGAAACAGGAAGGTAATAATAATAATAATAATAATAATTTTATTCTTAATAGATTTTGTTCAGGTGCGAAGCTTAAATTTTGTATCAGGTAATTTATGAACATTTCAACCGGTGACTTATCAACTGATTTTGGAAAATTTAATGTTCTTAAATTTAATCTTCTATTATAGTTTTCCAGTTGTTCTATTTTCTTATGGATCATTATTTTATCCTTTATTAAGTTTTGTTTACTGTTTTCAAGGCTATAATATCCTCATTAGTTTTTTCCAACTTCAATTCAATGTCATTTTTTTTTTTATTTCATCTACGGTTTTTACAAGAGAGTCAACTTTGCCTACCAAGTTCGTTGTTTCTTCAGTAGATTTTCAGATCGTTCCTTCCATTTTCTGGAGCATTCTCCAAACGCCCAAAAGGGATACCTCCGAGGGAGTTGTGGTTTTACCCTCAGCTCCTTGTTGTTTTACCTTCACCGCGGCTCCGTGTTCAGCCCTGCTTCCCTCATGAAAGAACACTCCAGCAACCACTTCGGTATCAGGGCTTCCTTCAAGCATAGGCATCTCCGTTGTGGGACACGGAGGGATAGTTAAGTCCTGAGGGGATAGGGAAACTTCTGGCTCCGGCGTGCCATCCAAGTTCCAGGAGGGCACCTCGCGCTCCAGAAATAAGAAGAGGTCTGGCGGTGAAGTCCAGCAAAGTCTGGCGCATAGGCGTTGACGAATCAGAAGGTGAGGGCCCCATTCGGATTGAGCCTTTGTGTTTTGTATGCGGCATTGTACGGAGAGAAATCAGAGTTCCAGGAGCTCGACCTCAACTCACCTGTCTCACCGCCGCCTTCTTGGCCACGCCTCCAGGATGAGATCGCTCTTTATGCTTTTAACTTTAACCGGTTAAGTGCCAAATATTGCACTTAGCAAGTTAAGTGCTGACTCCGCCCCCAGAATGTCCCCAAAGTAGCTGGCTTCAGCATGGGCACTAACCGGGCTTTTTCAGTGGCACTATTCAGTTAACTGCCACTGAAAATCCCCAGTTAAGTCAGGACAGGTGATTTAAATATGTCGACTTAAATGTGGAAATTCTGTGGTGTTAACCTGTAGGTAAATGGATAGACATTTTCAAATTATATGTTCTTTAGCTAAATAATGACCTCTTTGGATTTAAGAAGCTTATTTTTCATACTTGAACCCACAGTTTTCTTACATAAGTCATGAAAAACAAGCAAAAATTATAAATGACTGATGAAAAAAAGTTACCCAGGTGGTTTTGCAGTGCTTCAATTAAATATTTACATCACAATGTTTTATGAACTACAGTATTGTCTTTCAAGCTTTAATTTTTTTTGCAAATAAAATTAATCAATTCTTTGTATACTCTAATTTTTGCACTCTGCAAGCAAACATGCAATAAATTTGACCTGACTGCATGTTGGACTTGTTAGCCTCATAATTTCAAGTATTTATCACCAGAGGGAGTTCCATAAGTATATTATGACCAGAGGAAGACCAATGATCAGGCATCCGTTAACCTCCAGTCGGGAGAGAACAAGTTGGCTTCTAAAAACAGAAGTAAATTAAAATTTTAAGAAAACTAGAAATCTACTATTGAAATCTCCAAACTAAATTGTAAATGAAAATGTAACAAAATATCCATCTATGTTAAGATTTCAACTCAGAGGTGAAACACTTGTGTACCCAACCCTTCTCCCTCTCTCTAATCCATCCATCATCTGTTTAATACCCTGTTTCCCCGAAAATAAAACAGTATCATATTAATTTGGAGGGCTTATTTTAGGGGGATCTTTTTTTTATGTACAACAATCATCTCTCCCTTCCTCTCCTCCACCCCAATTCTTCCTCTTTCCTTTCTCCCCCTCCCCCATGTGCAGCATCTTTACTCCCCTCTCACTCATCCCCTTGTGCAGCATCGTTCTACCCTCCCTCCAATCCCCATGTGCAGCAGAACCCCACCGACCTGCCCACTGTGAGACTGACATACCCAGTGGTGTACCAAGGAGGGGGGTGGTCAGTCCCGGGTGCACGCTCCAAGGGGGTGCAAAACCGGCTTGGTCTGGAACCTCCCGCGCTGCTCTAAACGGCACCTCAGCACAGCTGTCATACTTATTCCGGAGTAGAGTCGGCAGCCGCGCTGAACTGCAGATAGGTCCTGCAATGACTGCGTCTACTGCCTCTGCTCCGGAAGAAGTAAGTGATGTTGGAGGGGTGTGGACCGTTAACCGCAGTCATCGCAGGACCTTGCCGCAACTCCCTGCATCTGCCGGCCCACCCCCTTCCGACGTCACTTACCTCTTCCTGAGCAGAGGCAGCAGAAGTAGTCATCGTGGGACCTTGCTAATTTGGATGGAGAGAGAAAGGAGCATAGCAGAGTGGTGGAAGAAGAAAAAGGGGGTCAGGGTGGTATGGAAGGCTGATGAAGGGAGAGAAAGGGGGTTAGAGTGGTATGGAAGCATGGTGGAGGGGGAGAAAGGGGGCAGATGCTGATGGAATTGGTGTGTAGGGAAAGGTGAAAGAGACATAAGGGGGAAGGATACTGCATGGAATTGGGTTGGAGGGAAAGAAAGGGGGCAGATACTGATGGAAGTGGGGTGAAGGGAGAGAAGAGAGTGAAATGCCAGACCATGGGGGTGTGGGAGAGGGAAGGAGAGGAGAGAGATGCCAGACCATTGGAGGAGGGAAGGGAAGAAGATGGATGCCAGACCAATGGGGGTGAAGGGAGAGATGGAAGGGAGAGGCATAAAATTTCTGGAAGAGGAATAGAAGGAGAGAAGATGCCATATAGAAGGGGCAGAGAGAAGGTAGACAGTGGATGAAAGGAAGAGAGTGACAAAAAGATGAGGAAAGAAGAAACCAGAAAAATTAAGGTAGAAAAAAAATTATATTTTATTTATTTTTTTCGCTTTAGGGGAGATGCATCGCTGTTTCTGTGGTGCTGCATTGTATGCAGAGTCCAGCTTCTTGGTGCTTCAGTTTAACCTTTGTCTACGTATTTTTATTTTATCTCCCCATTTACAAAACTGTAGAGTGATTTTTAGCGTTGGCATCTGAGCTGTTACCACCGTGGCTAAAAACCACACTACAGTTTTGTAAAAGGGGGAAGGGTTAGTTTGTGATTACATACTAGGCGAAGGTGTTTTTTTCTGTGTTCTGTGTATTCGAAAGACATGGTTTCATTAAGACATTAGACTTGGAAATACACATTAGGGAACCCACACATTCCTCAAAACATACACTCGACATGATTCTTACATCCAAATCCCAATTCATATCCTATTCAGTACCTCAAATCTCTTCTGTACCATGGTCTGATCATTATTTAATTGCTTTTAATTGCTGCTACTCTCACCAAGTAGAAACAATTTCCTCCTCTGCACCTTTAAAAAAGGTTACATTCAGAGATTTCTCCAAAGTGGAAACTTCTGATATTTCTCCTTTTTTTAGTTCTTCTATAATTATTCCTAACTTCAATTCTATTGATGATCAATTATCTTTCTGGAACTCTTCGCTAGAATCTTGTTTGAACAAAATAGCACCTATAATCTCTAAAACTATTCCTTTCCATAAAACTTGTAACCCATGGTACTCAGAGGAACTGTCATTCATCAAAACACAACTCCGATCCCTAGAAAGAAAATGGCGCTCATCGAAAACTTCTGCAAACCTACAACGGTACAGAGAACATGCACACTTCTATAAAAATAAAATTAATCAAGCTAAAAAAACTTTCTACTCTAACAAAATCTTTAAGGCCAAAAACAGTTCTGAATTATTTTCGATTCTTAAATCCATTACACCACAGTCCAAAAACAATAACAACACTTCAGAACCCACTCCCAAAGCTCAAGACTTGACCGACTATTTTTGCGCAAAAATTGTTCTTATACGAAAAACCTTCGCTGCACACAAATCTGAAGAGTCCCCTCACAACAATGTTAACTTTACTATACCAACGTCCAAATGTTCAAACTTCAAACTTCCATCCCTCAAAGAAATAGAAGGAGTCTTTCAAAGAATTAAATTAAAAAATTCCCTATCCGAACTTATTCCGCCATTTTATTTGAAAAAATTTTTCTCTTGTTTTGGCCCCTTCATTCACTCACTCATCAACAATAGTCTTCTTACAGCTACCGTTCCTACTAATTGGAAGAAAGCAATAGTTACTCCGATAATGAAAAAATTTAACGCCAATCGCAATGACGTATCTAATTACCGCCCAATTTCCAATTTACCTTTTTTAGCAAAAGTGACAGAAAAACTGGTCTTTGAACAGCTATCGGATTTTATCGAATCATCTAATGCTCTACACCCCAATCAAACGGGATTCCGCAAACATCATAATACCGAATATTCAATGCTAGGTCTTATAACCAACATTCATTATTTCCTAGACCATCACAAATCTGTTGCTTTATTTTCCTTGGATCTTTCTGCGGCGTTTGACACCATCGATCACGTTCTTTTACTTAACCGTCTGGAATCTTTCGGCATCTGTGGACAAGTTCTAAACTGGTTTAATTCTTTTCTCTCTGATCGTTCATCCATTGTTATTATTAAAGACGATCACTCTATTCCTTATTCTTCATCTTTTGGAATACTCCAGGGCTCTATTCTATCACCTCTTCTCTTTAATATCTTCCTCTCTCCTCTACTCACTATCTGTCAGTCATTGGGTTTCACTTCATTTTCTTATGCTGACGATATTCAACTTCTTCACCCGTTTGATCCCGAAAAAGACGACGAAATCAAAACAATTAACAGTAAACTAGATATAGTAAAAAACTGGCTTAGTTCCAATAAACTATCTTTAAACATACAGAAAACTCAAACAATGTTTTTTACTTGGAGAAAAGATATCACTCCAATATCCTCGTTCTTACTCGACAACTCTCCAATAGAATCAGTATCTTCCTTAAAAATTTTAGGCGTGATTCTTGACACCAACCTAAATTTTCATAATCACATTAACCAAATTGTTAAATCCTGCTTCTACAAACTCCGTCTCATACGATCCATTTCCTCATTTTTAGAGCCAAAATCTATTAACATACTTATTCATTCTATGATAATTTCAAAACTAGATTACTGTAACTCTTTGCTGTTCAATGTACCGCAAAAAGAAAAGAAGAGACTTCAAATAATTCAAAACACCGCAATAAAACTAGTCCATAAAGCAAAAAAATACGACCATGTAACTCCTCTACTGATCAAATCCCATTGGTTGCCTATTAATCACCGAATCAGTTTTAAAATAGCATTCTTAGTCTTTAAAGCTCTGTTACTTAATGAACCACAATTCATTTCCAGAATGATTATTCCTCATCATTCTCCCCGATCTCTTCGGTCACTATCTCAAGATCTATTGTCAGTCCCCTCTTTGAAAATAGTGGGTACAAGAAGAAATGAGATGTTTTCCGCTTAGCTCCTCAAACTTGGAACGCTCTGCCACTCTATATTAGAAAAGACCAGGACCTCATCTCATTTAAAAAACTTTTAAAATCCTTTTTATTCAATGATGCTTTTATTAACTAATGATCTAATTACTTGTTGTTTTTTGCCCCTTCCTTAAGTGTTTTTTACCCTTTTTGTCTCTTCCTTCTTAGACTAAGAAAATTGTAACTTTGCCCTCTCTTTCCTAGTGTATCTAGTTAGTCATGAAACCTTTTAAGTTTTAATAATGTTTGTTATATATATTATTGTTTTTAAAATTTGTTAAAATTTGTTTTAGGACTGTTTGTTCACTCATTAGATGTTTTAAACTGTACATCGCTTAGAAAATCTTGTTTATAGGCGATTTATCAAATAAAATTGAACTTGAACTTGTTTTCTGTTAGGATTGACTGTGTTGGATTGATCTGTACTAGTTTGGCTTGTTTAGTTTTACAATGGGTTTATTGATATTGTACTGCTCACTGCAGTATGTAAGATGCTGCCTTTTCCTAGGTACTCATGTGGCTTGTTACTAAAAATCATGTTTTCATACAGATGGGGGGGTGACAAAAAATGATGGGCCCCGGGTGTCACATATGCTAGGTACGCTACTGGATATACCTCTGCTCCGAGGCCTCCAAAAACAGCGACAGCGGCATCGCTCTGAATGCTCCTGCTCCTGAAGACGATTACGGGAGGCCTGAGGAGCAGGAGGGACCGGGCACCCCTCCTGCTCCCAACGATTCTATAGGTTGGCGAATTGGTCGGCCTGCCTCCAATCACACACAGATCGGATACAGATCGGAGGGTTAGTGAATCTAGCCCTTAGTGCTTAATCACACTAGATTCAATTCCTATTCAAATAAATAAATAAATAAACTTAGCTTTGGTAGCAAATTTTCTTTTTAGGATAGATTCATCAATCATTCATTTATTTAATTTAGTAACTCAATTCAGGAGGATCTTTACTCTGATAAATTAAGTGGGGTGGATCATACCGGCGGTTGCGGGAGGACTCTTGAAACAGTAATATGCGAAACATGTCGGGTCCTACTCTCCCGAACCAAATTACTAAAATAAATATTTGATGCGTTGGAGTGGTAGGGCTGAGGCTCAGTAAAATATATTTAAAATATTTCAAAAGTAGATGGTTGCTTGGCGTGTGAACTAAAAGTTTTTGATAAATGATTATAGGCTCTGAGCAGATTTTTGATTCAAAATTTGCATCACTTTTTTGAAAGTCTTACTGCACACCAGGCATGATGTGAGATGGATGGAAAAGGATGAGCAAATAACCCTGGAAGAGGAAGATAAACAAGGAGAATCTTAGACAGTTTGCCTTAAGAAAGCTTCTTTGAACACATCCATGAGATGAGCAGGTAGCTGGGGCTGAGTCACACCTCAGGAATGCACTCCCCCCTCCCCCTCCGAGATAATAAGGCTTCAAAGGCTGACCACATCAATCCCTGATAACAGATTACCTCAACAAGTCGCTAATTAAAGCTACATAAACCTGTGGAATCAACATTTTGCTAAAGAATTGGCTGAACCAGCAACTTTACTTATAACAGTAGCGCTCGCGCCAGATAAAAACTGGCTGCTGAGACTTTTCTTTAAGAATAAACAAAAATAATTTTTAGGTTGTAAAATACAGATGTTCCCAGATTTGGCCAAGGAGACCCAGCGGAGGAGACGTGAATTTTTGCTAAGGAAACCTGGTGTTATGGCTCTAGGGGCTACATTTTATTTGCGACATCCATGTAAATGTGTAATTAACTATCGTTCACATAAATTTGTCTTCTTTGAGCCATCTCAACTGACAACCTTTCTATCAACTTCATGTTTGGAGAAAGATGGAACATGAGTGCTTAGATTAAGGAAAGGTGTATTTCCAGTCTACTAGTAATAATTTACTTAATTTAAATTTTCTTCGTATTACTTGCCCATCATCCACCTTGGATCTTAATTGTGGACTTGAGTAAAGATTTAGCTTATATTAGATGTTTGATTGAAGTATATGTTTAATTATTAATTCTTTTGCTGAATTTCCTTTCTGTACAAGTTATGCTTGATTATATTGAAAAAATTCAATAAATATATATTTTAAAAAAAAACAACATTTTGCTGATCCTGTTAGGGCTCCATCCAAAAATATTTACTGTACACCAGGGGTGTCAAAGTCCCTCCTCGAGGGCCGCAATCCAGTCTGGTTTTCAAGATTTCCCCAATGACTATGCATGAGATCTATTTGCATGCATTGCTTTCATTGTATGTTAATAGAGCTCATGCATAGTCATTGGGGAAATCCTGAAAACCCGAATGGATTGCAGCCCTTGAGGAGGGACTTTGACACCCCAGTAGATAAACAATCTGTACAATTAATGAAGACTTACAAGAAAGCTACTTTGCAATATCACAATTTAACTTTATTTTTTTGTATACTGCAATACCATAACAGTTCTAAGCGGTTCACAATAAAGAGATACTGGTAACAGACAAACAGCGAAGTTACAAATGATGTAAAAATACAGTGGCATGATTATTGCTATCCTGTATCAGCTTTTCTGTTCCCCTGTTCATCTAGAACCTAGAATATTGGGGTACAGTGTCCACAGCTCCTGTGGGAGGAGGGTGTCAACATTTTCTTAAAACTACCCAAACTTGATTGCTGTCGTAAATATCCCAGAGGTTTATTCCACTCCTGAGGACCCACACAGCTGTTTCATTGTTGGAATATGTAGGTCATCACGAGTCACCGAGCGCAACATGTTGCTCATAATTGAAACAACAAAAAACGTCTAAAAACCGGCCTAAATTGGCACTTAGACGATCTAAAAGACAAGTCGTCTAAGTGCAGACGAACCAGGTTTTAGATGTATTTAAAAATGACCTAGGCCTTCACAGTGCTGCAGTATGTTCAGTCTATCACTTTTCTGGCCCCTCCCATGCCCAAAAGGTCTTTTTCTAGGTGTTTGTGAGTTGGACGCATTTTTGGTCGAAAATGGGGCCTAAAGATGGACGACTTAGCGGTCTGAGCGATCAGACAGCCGGACCGTACAGTTGGACGATTTCCGGGGAGAAAAAACATGCTGGACGTATTTTTCAAAAATGGACCTTTTCCCGTGTCTGACTTTGGGTGACTTGGGACTTAGGCCAAAACGGACTTAGACGTTTCTTTTGATTATGCCCCTCCACGGTACTAAAAATAGTTCAAACTTTCCCAGAAGTATAGAACCTTTGAAGCAGACATGGTGAAGGGTTACAAGTTGGAACAGAGTTTCCAAGCCACTTAGGTAAATCCCAAGAGGCTGATCAACATGCGCATGCTTGGATGAGTTATCGTTTTGGGTTTTTTTTTTTAGGTCTTCATGCATATGCATGCAGCATGAAATAGTGCAATAATATTACTCTGTTTAAGCAGTGAATGTTTCACTGTACTTCTCAAGGCCAGTGGACCTCCCCGGGCGCCAGGTTGGTAGGGGCGCCGGCACCTCTCCTCCCCCACCTCTTCCCATTCCTCCCCTCCATGCATGTACTCTCCTTCCCTTCCCCCATACCTCTAGTTGAAGTTGTTGTTCGTGGCGGTGAACAATGTGCTCTTTGCGACCCCATTGGCTCTCCCGCTGACATCACTTCCGGGTCCGTGCATAGGAAGTGGCATCGGAGGGAGAGCCGATGGGGTCGCAAGGAGCAATGTTGCTGACCGCTGCGAGCAACAACTTCAACTAGAGGTGCAGAGGAAGGGAAGGGGGGGGGGGTGGCGCGCGTGGCAGGCGGGATCAGGGAAGGAGCGAGGGGGGGAAGAAATGAGAGCAAGGGAGGGGCGTCACTGCTGCAGGTGCCTCTCGCCCTCGCTACGCCACTGCTCACAGCCACAAAAGCCATTGCAATAACAACTTTTCCTGATCAGATCCCAATGTGATCAGCCAGTTCTAGCGCCTCGAGCTCCCCTGCAAGTCGCAGTGAAATATTTGCAGGCCATGGCAGGGAGCAGGATGTCAATTCTCTGTGCATTTTTTTAGTAACTGTTACAAAGAACATATTGACACCGATATTCAGTCAGGACAGGCAGTGTATAATGTAGACAGTTTCAAATTAGTCAATATTGAGCAGTGTAATTAAACACAGGTATATTAGTGGGATATCTAAGGTAGATGTTTCACTTGTATCGGCATTTTTTGTGCAGTCCAGATGAACGTTGCTGCGTACATATATCAATTATGCAACAAACTACACCTTCTTTTTGGTCACATCATTCTGGATATATAAAAATGTATTTGTTCAGTATTAAAGCCGAAGGGATCTCCCAAAAATTGCAAAAGCAAAATCACATTAGGCAAGATCATAAAACACTATGTATAAAAATGGAGGAAAAAAGCCTCAGACATCCAACAGCGTGCAATTTTAGAATTCTTATCTTCATTTGTAGATATATCACTAAATAACATTCCTTTGGAATGCGTTTCAACCATAAAAATCTCAGGTGTCATTTTTGATTGAAAAAAAAAAAACAACCCAAAAAAACCTTTTATTCTGTGAACACATCAGTAGTGTGGTCACATCTTGTTTCTTCAAAGAGACGTCTGTGTCTGCCAGCGCCTTTTTCATGACTACCCTGCTGAATTCAGAAGTTTTGCAGTGAAACGCCTGATGCAGATGAGGAGCGAAACAGGGATTATCCTTGTTGGGTACAGTGAACATCTGGGTTCCCGTGCAACAGCCCTGAAGTAGCGCTGGAGGTTAGCGCTTGTCTACAGGAACGCTGGCAGATCGCACTATAACTGGAACAGATACGTCCTGGCTTTAATTACTGACTTGGCAGTGGTGAAGTTTCAGTGTTTTTTTTTCCTGGTGCAAGGTGCCTGTGCAATGTCATCTGAAAAGCTTTTTTACTTGGAACTGAAGCGACTTCAAAAGGTGGCGTATTGAGCCCTGTGCTTTACTGAGAACAAACTATCGGAGCAGGAGTGGAGGTTTTTTCCTAAAACCCATGAAGCTGAACTGAGGTTTTTTTTCTCCACTCCAATATTTATGCTGTTTGGTTCTCTTCCTTCAGATAAAGTAGCACCTGCTAGAAGCACTGCCTGCATGTATATTTTTGGAGCAGGCTATTTTTTATTTATCATGATTATTGTGCTCCGTCCATCTAGTATAGCAATTGAAATCACCCATTATAATACTGTTGCCCAATTCTCCAGCTTTTCTTTTTTTTTTTTTTTTTTTTTCAATTATCTTTATTAACAATTGCAAAGGAACATACAACCATGAGCAGAACAAGCAAAAAATAAAGCATCCAGAATCAGCACTTGTTGTCATTATCTCCAGCTTTTCTAATCTCTAAAACATTTCATCATCTGTCTGTTCATTTTGTTCCGGGGAACGATAGTATGGCCCTACTTTTATATTCCTTCCCTTCATGCATGGAATTTCTATCCATTTATCAGGCAACTGTTTGCTGAGCATCAACACTTTTTTTTTAATGCACTCCGTATTATGTTGGTCTATTCACCACATGGAAGTATCCAACTGTGAGTCCCACACATGAACGCCCACCATCAGAGAGCATGAGGGAACTTCACTAGGCAGCCATTTCTGACATCAGACTTGACTGAAGCCTCCTCTGGCATTACCCTGGAATTTTAGATACTGTGGAATCTCATTTGGCATATTTCTGGAGCTAGACTGGCAGTGGTGGTGCCTGGATTCTACAAAGAGGGTGCTGAAAAGTTCTCAGCCCAACCAACTTCCTAAATTCTGTAAGAAAAGAGTGTTATTTTAAACTAGTCATTAAGCCCGTTACATTAACGGGTGCTAGAGCAGATGTCTGTCTGTCTGTTTTGTTTTCTTTGTCTCTCTCTCTTTGGACGCTGTCTGTCTGTCATTCGTTCTGTCTGTGGCTCTCCCTGGCCCCCTTTGTCTGTCTGTCTCTCTCCCTGGCCCCCTTTGTCTGTCTCTCTCCGTGGCCCCCTTCTGTCTCCCCCCCAAAGCAAACCAAGATTGCTCCCTGCCCCCCAGCACACCCCTCCCCCCCTAAATCAAAGCAAGTTTGTTCCCTGGCCCTCTTTCCCTCTCCCCCCACCCCAACTTCCCTGTGCAGCAGCAGCATTTCCCTCCTCTCCCCCACCCCACTACCCTGTGTAGCCGCAGCATTTCCCTCTCCCCTCCATTTCCTTGTGCAGCAGCATTTCCCTCCCCTCTTCCCACCCCACTTCTCTGTGCAGCAGCATGTTTGTTTCTGGCCGGCTCCCTTACCCTTTCAGCGCACAACAAACCTTCCTCTTCCCCGGGCCCGATCTCCACGCTCCCGCCCCTGTACTGCGGAACACGTGAAGCATCCAGCAGGTCGGGCAGTGCCCCGTGCCGCTACCTCAGCCAGTCACGTGCCTCCAGCTAGCGTAGGCACCATGAGGACTGACACAGAAGCACACCTCACGGCGCCAGGAATCACGAACTTTCAAGAGTGCATGCGCGCTCTAGGGTTTTAGTATTATAGATTGTAGAAGTGCCAATTTGCAGAATCGTAATACTATGTTTTGACATTGTTTCAGATCATTGATTGAACCATCTCAGTGAAAAGTCTGGAATTTTTCAAGTGTGGAACTCCAAGCCATCATGAAGTTCCTATTCCTGCAGAAGAAAATGCCAAAGGAAATTCATGAATGTATGATGCAAACACTGAGTGACAAATGCCCATCATACTCCACAGTGAAGGTGTGGTGTGCAAATGTTCAGTGTGGAGATTGAGACCGAAGATGCAGCAAGGTCTGGGAGTCCTCAAATGATGTCAACTCCTGAAACTGTTGACTATGTCCATGACCTGATTTTGGCTGATCGGAGAACATTGGCTAAAACAATTGCTAAGACACTACAGATATCATGGGACGTGATGGGTGTATAATCCACAAGCAGAGTGGGTGACTAAATGTTTGAATGCTGATGACAAACAACATTGAGTGGACACTTGCAAGTTGATTTCGCAGCATTTTCAGTGAGCTGGTGCCAACATTTTTGAATGATTCGTTACTGTTGATGGCACATGGTTACATCACTATGATCCTGAGATAAAACAACAATCCATGCATTGGCGGTACTCAGGTTCTCCAAGGTCAAAGAAATTCAAGACTCAAAAGTCAGCAGGAAAGGTCATGGCAACAGTGTTTTGGGATCAGGAAGGTGTTGTAATGGCTGACTGACTATCTTCCAAGAGGCCAAATAGTTAATACAAAACACTACTATAACATGCTGTGCTGATTAAAGGAGGCACTGAAAGAAAAAAAGAAGAGGGAGGCTGTGAAAAGAAGCTCTTTTTTTTTTTTTGCAAGACAATGCACCCCGCTCACAAGACTGGCAAAATGATGGATTTTTGATGCATTTGGGGTTTCTGTCCATAGACCAGGGGTAGGGAACTCCAGTCCTCGAGAGCCGTATTCCAGTCGGGTTTTCAGGATTTCCCCAATGAATATGCATTGAAAGCAGTGCATGCAAATAGATCTCATGCATATTCATTGGGAAAATCCTGAAAACCCGACTGGAACACGGCTCTCGAGGACCGGAGTTCCCTACCCCTGCCATAGACCATCCACCCTATTCACCAGATCTTGCTCCATCTGACCATTTTCTGTTTCCAAACCTGAAAAAAAGAGTTTGAAAGTGCAATAATTTTTGAGTGATTCGCAAGTGACTGCAGCAGTGGAGCAGTATTTCAGTGATCGGACACCAGAGTATTTTTTTGGAAGGTTAACAGAAACTTCAGAATCGATGAGCCAAGTATGTTGAACTTAGGGGTGAATATGTGGAATAACTTGTAGGTTTATTGGCTCCATATCATTCTCTTCTTGGTTGGGCTGAGAACTCTTCAGATTCAGGGCTGAGAACTTTTCAGAGGCCCCTTGTATTGTGATGTCATAATGCCTCATTCTACCAATGCCTAAGAAGAGCCAGCCTCATTGGTGATGTCATAATGGCTTGGTTTCCCTATACTTGTGCCCATTTGCTAGATGCATTTGCCTCATTGAAATGAAAAATGTCAAGAAAAGTGTGGAATAACTTGTAGGTTTCATGGCTCCACATCATTCCCTTCTTGGCTGGGCTCAGAACTTTTCAGCTTCGTGTGCATCCTATTTGGGCCACAAGTGCCAAAGGAAATCGAATTCAGATAAGAGAGTGAACTTTTAGAATTCTAGAGGATTGCTTGAAACTGAATTTTAATTGAGTTTTCTCATCTTTCATTTTCTAGCATACGGTACAATACCAGGCAGCTGCTCTACGCAGCCAGTCCATTATATCCTCGCTAAATAGAGAACAAACTGGCAGATGTTTCCGCGAGGAAGGAAATGAAAATGGATTTCTTTTAATTCTCATTAATGAGTTGATATGCAGATAGTCCTTGCAGGCGTTAAACGCTGGAAGGTGCAGATGCTGAGCTGCAGAGGTAGACTGAAGCATTTGTGTATAATGAAATACATTTTAAGAAAGCTGGCAGGACACAGCTGTGCTTCGAGATCACAGTCTTACTCCCTTCCTGATCTATGGGTCTCAAGTACACAGGATGTCTCTAAAACGCAGGCTATTAAAAGAAATGCTTAAACACACTACAAACGTGGTACACATGGACTAGGGGAGGAAGGATGATTGCATCTACTGTGGCAGTAAAGGGTATGCTTTGAAGGTAAGAGGGTCGATATTCAGCTGGCGATAGGCAGTATTTTTTTTAAATTATTAATTGTCGCCAGCTAGATTATTTTATTTTATAATTTATGTTCCGTATATCCTACAATTCTACGCGGATTACAAATTATTCAGGCACTCAAGCATTATTCCCTAACTGTCCTGGCGGGCTCCCACTCTATCTAATGTACCTGGGGCAATGTGGATTAAGTGACTTGCCCAGGGTCACAAGGAGCAGTGTGAGATTTGAACCCACAACCTCAGGGTGCCGAGGCTGTAGCTTTAACCACTGCATCACACACACTCCCTGGATATTCAGTGCTGGGCTATGTCTAGGCACCAGCAGTGAGTATCTTGGGGCTAGCTTGCACTACATATATCTCAAGTACATTACATTACATTAGGGACTTCTATTCCGCCTATACCTTGCAGTTCAAGGCGGATTATAAAGGAGCTAACTGGACATTTCCAGTGAAGTTACAACAGTTTTGGGTTTGTTTGTTTTTTTCGGTTACAAGGGAGGAGAGGTACCTGGATTAATTCTGGAAGAACTTGCAAATTGGATATTAAATTGACTGTACGTTACTGTGTGATATAACAAATAGATTACAGTTAGAGTACAAATAAGATTACGTTACATTTCAGGGATCTGAATACCGGTACTTGGTTGGTGTTTTGGGGAGGAAGAGATTATTTAAGGGGAGGTTTGGGGGGAGAATTTATCTAGGAGGAGGGGGGAAGGGTTGGGTTAAGATATCTGGATACATTTTTTGAAAAGTAGGGTTTTGATTTCTTTTCGAAAAGTTTTGAAGTCGCCCGTTGCCGTCAACAGTACACAGGAAATCTTCTCTAAAATGAATGTTATTAAAAGAAATGCTTAAACACACCACAAAGTGGTGCACACAGACTAGAGAAGGATGTTACGTCTACTGTGGCAGCCCTGACCAAGCCACAAGCAACAGAATTGAGTATGCTTTGGAGGCAAGAATCCTAAACAACTTGGGCCAATGATGGATCCCCAGAGCCACTGTCCATG
Organism: Geotrypetes seraphini; assembly: GCF_902459505.1. NCBI lineage: Eukaryota > Metazoa > Chordata > Amphibia > Gymnophiona > Dermophiidae > Geotrypetes > Geotrypetes seraphini. Next base: position 39,366,070 of record NC_047093.1, on the reverse strand, counting down.
GTGATGAAAGGTGAAGTAAAATATTGAAAAAGCTCCAAATAAAACAAAGCAAAGCTCAAACATATCTAGTATTGGATATGTTGTATCATTCATTCATCCATAAAATACCGTTGTTTAAGAGTTATTGGTTGGACGTTGTGAGCATATCCCCCAGAACATATTCAAAAGCAATCCGAAGTGTGTTTATGGTCAGCAAAACCAGACATGGTTCACATTGTTTTCCTACAGGCAGACTATCCTTTCTAAATCAAACCCTAATACCACCACAAATTAAAACTATCCTTCCCCTCGCTAAAAGGCATTTCCCACACAGGAAAGCTAGGGACCTCCCTCCACTTCAAAATCACTGAGCTCTGGAACAACCTTACCTCCCCTCTTCGGAACTTGAGCTCTCTCCAAGTTTTCCGCAAACATCTGAAAACCTGGCTTTTCTCAAAAAACGTAAGTCTCCCTCCAATTTAGGAATCAAGGAAACTCTTATATCTTGGCATCCCAAGTCCTCTAAATTTTCTTCACACTTCTACCTCTAACCCTCTGTTGTAGTTCCTTCCTATTTCTCCTACTGTAAACCGCGTCGAGCTCTACGAACGTGGAGATGATGCAGTATACAAACCTAAGGATTAGATTAGATTAATATTAAACCTCACCAAGAAATAGGGAATAACTTTTCCCTTTGTTTCACTGTGATAATCATTCCCAGGCTTAGTGGGCTTTTATATTTTTATTTTCTGAAATACTTTGCAGTAGACTCTTTTGTTGCCATTAGTATGTGATTTATCAATGGGGTACATTTATTGTAGGGACCACTGCAAGAATACTGGGTTCTCCAGGTGAATCTTTAATCTTGCACCTCCCCAAAGCCCTCTTCCCCTACATTCTAGCATCTCACTGCTGCCTTTCTTCTCCCCATAGCCCAGCACGCTCCTGTTCCCCTCCGCTTTGTGGGTGGATATGCCGCCTGTGTACAAGTGCAGTGGGCTTTCCTTGCAGTGTCTCTCGGGGGGTCCTTTGTGGTTCCTGATAGGACATAGGTTGAGAAACTTAGTGATTATATATGTCCTTTCCCTAGTGTTTTGAGTAATTAATACTTCCCCAGGTTGCCCGCTATTTTGCCAGCCCCAAACTCTCAGTACTCTAGGCAACTGCCTAGTTTCACCAATGGCTCTGCTTTCTTACATCTAAAACATATTCGGTCTTAAACGAAGCCCGACCCAATTAGCGCTAGGTTATTTTGTAGATCCATGACAAGACTTCTGACAAGAAAGTTTGACATATAGGGCATCAGGGATTTCAAAAATTTGGGAGATGTTGCTTTCATGTCCTATAATGGTAACATTTGATTCCAAGTCTCTGATTTACACATAGTTTCTGTATTCCAGAAGAAAATTTGACTGACTTTCCATATAGAAGAATATGAAGCCTGCTTTCAAATGTTCTTGCTCATCCAATCTCTGGGAAAAATCCATTAAATCTTTTAGCACTGGGAGGAAGGAGCTTGATTTGAAACTGCAGGATATTTGTTTCAAATTGAAAAGTCTGCCTTTTGTTTTGTAGACTACTTCTCCTGATCTGGAGAATGCTTCAGCCCTAAATTTTCACATTGCCATAATGAACCCCCTTCTCAAAGAGTTTACAGTCTTAGTGGAGACCAGATGCAGAAGGAAACAAACAGTGAATGTCAGGGATTAAATAGGCATCTCCCTGTTCCCTGCAGTTCAGATCAATAGGGCACTTCCCCAAAGGAGCTCCTCAGTATCTTTCCTCCTTCATCTCTCCCCAGGCACTCTGCTCATCAGGTAAGTCTCTCTTATCTGTACCCTTCTCCTCGGTGTCAGGTCAAAAGCGCGCCGGGACAAAGGCGCGCCCAGACAATTGTGCGCAGCGCACGCTGCTGCGCCACTCTAAATTACTGTTTTTAGTGCTCCGATGGGGAGGCGTGGGGGGGAACCCCCCCACTTTACTTAATAGACATCGCGCTGCGTTGTGGGGGCGTTGTGGGGGGTGTGGGGGGTTGTAACCTCCCACATTTTACTGAAAACTTCACTTTTTCCCTGTTTTTAGGGAAAAAGTTCAGTTTACAGTAAAATGTGGAGGGTTACAACCCCCCAAACCCCCCATAACGCCGGCGCGATGTCTATTAAGTAAACTGGGGGGGTTCCCCAACAAAAACCCCCGTCGGAGCCCCTAAAAACTGTAATTTAGAGCGGCGCGGCGGCGCACACTGCGCTCAATTGTCGGCGCGTGCTTTTGTCTTTCGCGCCGTTGTCTATGAACCCTTCTCCTCTATGACCAACTGCACACTTCGTCCCTTCTACTTTGCTGCACAGTATGACTGGAACAAACTGCCTGACTCGACGTCAAACTTCACCTCTGGCATCATTCAAATCCAGACTCAAAGTCCACTTCTTTGAAGCTGCTTTCAATTCCAAACTCCAACCCACCTGCCAAGCAATGTGACAATGTGGTGGCCAAAGCCAGAAGGATTAGAGAAGGGCATAAACATCAGAAAGGAGGAGATGATAATTCTCCTATAAAGGTCATTGGATAGTCCTCACGGAAACTGCCTCACTAAGCATATGAAATGCCTAGATGTGGTTCAGAGGAAAGAGAACAAAACGGTGTGGTATCTGTACCAGAGGATATATGAGAAGAGATTTGAGGAGATGGTTGAGTGGAAGACCTGAGAGAAGCAAATTGTGGTAATTAATCTAAGCAAGAGCTAATGAGAATGTGAAGAACTGATGGACCCACGAGCCAACGTCGGGTGGGAAGGCGCTCGTGCAGGCGTGGTATAGGCGGTATTGAGACTTCTAAAGAAGTTAAAGTGACAGTACACTTTTGCACTGTCCATACCAGGGCTCCATGGATGATGTCACCCCTTCTATGAAAATATGCTGCCTACTTGTCTTGGGGTAAATACATATTTACCCACAGGACTAGAAGTACTCCCCCAAAATTCACAGGGGGTCCATTCCAGAATTTTGAAAAACTGCAAATGCAATTTTTAGGCAAGGGAGACAGGAGAGAGTAGCTGGAGAGGCAGTAGAGGGCAGCTGGAGCGCCGGTGGGTGAAGGAAATTACTCACAGTCTGTTCCGACCGCCTCTTCCTGTAGTAAAGTTGGGCTACACCAATCAGGAGCTGCTTTGACACGCAGCTCCTGAATGGTGTAGCCCAACTTTACTACAGGAAGAGGCGGTTGGAGCAGACCGCAAATAACCGGGTCTGCGATTCGCGAACCACGACTGACTGGGGAAATACTGTACAATAATCCAGGAAATTGTGCGTGCTAATGAACAGCTATAAACTGGGCAATCTTCAAAGCAGAAATATGCTATAAATTGGGGGGGGGGGGAGGAGGGAGAATTTACCCATACCTACTCATATGCCACTTATTCATCCCTGCAGTTACAAATTATCCCTTTCTTAAGAGGGATGGGGAGGGACAGGGAAGGAGAGATAAGACAAAGACATTTAAATACCATCCCTTTTCTAATAATTCATAGCATCTTGTTTGCTTTCTTGGTTGCCCACGTACATTGGGCAGAAGGCTTCAGCATATTGTCCACGATACCCAGATCTTTTTCTTGAGCGCTGACCCAGTGGCGTACCAAGGGGGGGGCGGGAGGGGCGGTCCGCCCCGGGTACCAAGCCCTGAGGGGGTGCTCCCGGTCCGGTCCAGTTCCCCCCCCTGCGCCGGGTGTCGCGTCTGGAAACAGCCTGCAGCAAGATCGCGATGCCAGAGATCTTTGCCTGCTTCGACTGTTTCCTCCGCCGCGGTCCTGCCCCTCCTCTGATGTCAGAGGAGGGGCGGGACCGCGGCGGAGGAAACAGCCGAAGCAGGCAAAGATCTCTGGCATCGCGTGATCTTGTTGCAGGCTGTTTCCCCAGGGCAGTAGCGTACCAAGGGGGGCGAGGGGGAGGTCCATCCCGGGTGCCGCCTTAGGGGGGGGGTGCACAGCTGGCCCGGTCCCTATCGCGCTCCTACCCTCCCAGCGAAAGCAGCATCGGCGCCATTATCGAAAAAGGTAATGGCGCCAGGCCTTGGAGCACCAAGGCAGACCGCTTCTCCCCCCTCCCAGCCGAAACCCCGCTGACCATCCTATCTCTCCTCCCCCAAGTGAACCTTTCCGACCCTCCCAGCGAAAGCAGCAAACCTCCCTCCAGTAGCGTCGGCTTTATCCTCCCTCTGCCGCATCACTGATGACGTCATCAGTAACGCGGCAGAGGGAGGAGAAAGCCGCGAAGGAGGTTTGCTGCTCTCGCTGGGAAGGTCGGAAAGGTTCACGGGGGGGGGGAGATAGGAGGGTCAGCGGGGGGTTCGGCTGGGAGGGGGGAGAAGCGGACTGCCTCGGTGCTCCATTACCTTCTTCGGGCAGCAGCAGCGTTTACAATTCGCTGCTGTTGCCGGCTTCAGGCCTTGTTCTCTGCCTGGTCCTGCCTACTTCCAGTTTTCATGAAGACAGGACCCGACAGAGAGGAAGGCCTGAAGCGGGCAACAGCAGTGAATTGTGAATGCTGCTGCTGCCCGATGAAGTTCAGGACATCAGGACATCGGGGAAGGAGCAGGAAGAAATCGGCTGCTGGCTTGAGGGTGAGGGTAGGGAAAGAATCGTGGAAGTGGAGAAATCGGCACGATTGCTTTGTGCGGGCTAGGGGGAGAGAGAAAGAAAGGAAAAAATAAAGAGGGGGGGGGCCAGGGGGAGAGAGAAAGGCAGAAAGAAAGAGGGGGACCAAGGGGAGAGAAAGAAAGGCAGAAATAAAGAGGGGGTCAAGGGGGAGAGAAAGAAAGGCAGAAAGAAAGAGGAGGGCCAGGGGGAGAGAGAAAGAAAGGCAGAAAGAAAGAGGGGGACCAAGGGGAGAGAAAGAAAGGCAGAAATAAAGAGGGGGGCCAGGAGGAGAGAGAAAGAAAGGCAGAAATAAAGAGGGGAGCCAGGGGGAGAGAGAAAGAAGAAGGACCAGAAGAAGGACCAGAGACTCATGAAATCACCAGACAAAAAAGTAGGAAAAATGATTTTATTTTCAACTTAGTGATCAAAATGTGTCCGTTTTGAAAATTTATATCTGCTGTCTATATTTTGCACTATGGCCCCCTTTTACTAAACCGCAATAGAGTTTTTTAGCGCAGGGAGCCTATGAGCGTCGAGAGCAGCGTGGGGCATTCAGCGCAGCTCCCTATGCTAAAAACCGCTATCGCAGTTTAGTAAAAAGGGAGGGGGAATATTTGTCTATTTTTGTATAGTTGTTACTGAGGTGACATTGCATAAAGTCATCTGCCTTGACCTCTTTGAAAACCCGCGGAATATAAATGATAATTAACATTTTCTCTGCGTACAGCGTGCTTTGTGTTTTTAAAATTTTATTGTTGGTAGATCATTTTGACTTGGCCACAAAGGTAAGGGGGAGGGAGGGAGGGGAACTGCTGAAAGACATCTAGTAATCCTTGCAGGCTTGACTGCAGGGAATTATTTTTGTAAAATCATGTTTTGTTATGTGACTGGCATTATCTAGACTTTAATTTCTATGAATGAATAGAATGAAAATGATATAAAATTACTTGCTTGTTTTTATGTGCGTGCGCTGAAGGAAAGTGGAGAGAGAGTGGGCTGAGGATGCTGAAGGGAAATGGGGAAGAGAGTGGGGAGAAGACGCTGATTTATAAATTGACAATTGTACAGAATATTGTTTCTTTTTATACTTTAATATAAACAATTCAAGGCTTGTGTGGATGGAATCAGGTGGTTTGCGGGGATGGGGACCGAGCTTACGGGGATTAGTCCAATAAAATGGTATTTTTTTATTTCTCATTATTTGTTTTATTTTTATTTGTTAATTTATAAAGTGGTGATTGTTATGTATCAGGTTTTTCAAATTTACATCTACTGTCTTTATATTTTGCACTGTATTAGAGGACATGTGTTACTGTTTTTTGTGGTGTTGCATTGTATCCAGGGTCTGGTTTCTTGGCGGATCAGTTTAACTTTTGTCTACATATTTCTATTTTTAGTTTGTGATTATTCCATTTTGGGCGAGGGTGTATCTCTGTTCTGTGTGTTCTGAAAAAGACATAGTTTTCAGTTGGCATTGACTACAGGACCAATTGACTGTGCGGGATCTGGCTTGTTTAGTTTTACAATGTATGTGTTGGTGTTCTAGTGCTCACTGCAATGTTTAAGATGCAGCCTTTTCCTAGGTACACTCTTGTGGTGCGATATGTAGATTGGTACTAAAAATCATATTTTTCATATAGATGGGGGGGGGGTGTCAAAAAATGATGGGCCCCGGGTGCCACATACCCTAGGTACGCCACTGCGCTGACCCCCAAGGTGGACCCTAGCATCTGGCCACCCGGATGGTCTCGGGACTCAAGGATCTCCCGTATGAGGAACGGCTAGATAAATTGCAGCTACACTCACTCGAGGAACGCAGAGAGAGGGGAGACATGATCGAGACGTTCAAATATCTCACGGGCCGTATTGAGGTAGAAGAGGATATCTACTTTTTCAAAGGTCCCACAGCAACAAGAGGGCATCCGTGGAAAATCAGGGGCGGGAAACTGCACGGTGACACCAGGAAACACTTCTTCACCGAAAGGGTGGTTGATCGCTGGAATAGTCTTCCACTACAGGTAATTGAGGCCAACAGCGTGCCTGATTTTAAGACAAAATGGGATCGTCACATGGGATCTCTTCACAGAGAAAGGTAGGGGAGGGTTATTGGGGTGGGCAGACTGGATGGGCTGTGGCCCTTATCTGCCATCTGTTTCTATGTTAATGTGCATCGCTTTGCATTTGTCCACATTAAATTTCATCTGCCATTTGGATGCCAGTCTTCCAATTTCCTAAGCTCTTCCTGCAGTTTTTCACAGCTTACATGTTTTAACAACCTTGAATAGTATTAGTGTACAGGGGACTGGTCACCTTTATATACCGCTGATCCCAAATCATCCCCTTACACTCAACATCAAACTTGTATCGATTGTGCAGTAAACATAGGAGAGCAAGGATTTATTTCACGCATCACTAAATGACAGAATCAGGACAAAGGAGTGTGGTTCTGAATGAACTTTAGAGCCCAGCAGATGAACCTTATTCCCAGATCCCAGGGTTACATGCACAAGTTCAATAAAGCAAAATAAAAATGGTGCATTTCATCCGTAGCCTTATCCGCTGGGCTAATTTGTCAGACATGTCAGAGGCAGTGACCTATGACAAGGCCAGAACATCTCAAAGGACTAACTGCAGTCGTAGAATTTGTCCTGGAAACCCTTCAGGATTTATTTTATTTTACTGTATATTTATTAATAAATTCCTTTGAAGATGACAGAGTTCAAAAGCTCTTATTACAAGTTCTAAGTCATATCTTTCCAAGGGTGTTATGAGTTCAGTTGAGTCAGGGCTAGTAGCTGCTTTCCCCACCATTCTCCAATCCTACCTATGGCATCCAGTATCTGAAATCAAGCATTGTAATTATTAGGAAATTATTTAAAAATGTGATCATGCCACCCCATTATATCTGAAGCATCATTGGTTGCCAATACCTCATAGAATACACTTTAAGGTATTGTCATTGACACACACGGATTTATCACACTTTACGTCCAGAATATTTACAATCTATGGTTATACCATATTCTTCTACTAGAGTTTTGAGATCTTTGCAATATTTCAGATTACCGACTCCTCAACTGAATAGAGCAAAATGGGCCTCAACAAGAAATAAAGCCATTTTCTATTTAGCCCCCTCAATTATGGAACACCCTTCTCTTTTGTGGAAAGAAAAGGGGAAAGTTAAGAAATTTAAAATGGCTTTTGAAGACTTTTTTAAAGAAGCTTTTAATACGCAGGTAGATTAGCTTTTAAAGATCTAGGCTGTTTGCGAAATATAACCAATACAATAATGGGATGAGAGATTGATCCTTTTTTGTGTTAGTATGGAAGAATCAAGACCTTTGTATGCATGGAATTCAGGTCTGTCCTATTTTATGAATTGGAGTTCTCATTGGGGGAGGTTTTCTGGTTTTAAGTATAATTATAGATTGTAAACCACTGAGTACTGGGCATTGGTAGGCGGTGTATCACAAATTTTAATAAACAAACATATGGCATTCATTTTTATGCTTTAATAGCAATATCTGGGAAGAGTTGGATTCTGGTCACCTGAGGATTGCATGGATTAGCAGAGGGGTGGGACAGGGAAATGCACTATGGTTCCATGTTGTGTACCTAGATCAATAAAGCATGAAAAGTTAAAGAGAAAGGATTCAGGCAGTGGCGTACCAAAGGGGGAGGGTCTGTCCTGGGTTCAGCCTATAAGAGGGCACTCCGAGCGAGGTCCAGTGTCAACTTCTTCCAGCAACAGCAGCAGCATTCATAATTTACTGCTCTGCCAGTGTTGGGCCTTCCTCTCTGCCAGGTCCTGTCTTCACAGAAACAGGAAGTAGGCAGGACCCAGCAGAAAGAAAAGCCCCACACTAACAAGAGCAACGAGTTCTGAACGCTGCGCTGCTAACTGGGATTGTGACAAAAAGAGAGAGAGAGAGGGAGGGAGAGAGGGAGGAAGGGAGAAGGAAGACCAGGGAAGGGAGAGGAGAGGAAAGAGAGATGCCAGTCCATGAAGAAGGAAGGGAGGGAGGGAAAGGAGATGCCAAACCAGGGAGAAAGGAGGGAGGCAAAGGCAAGAGAGAAGATACCAGAGAATGGAGAGGGAGGAAGAGATAGAAGAGAAGGGGAGGAGAGATATGTCAGTGCATGGGAGAAGGGAGGCAGATGCTAGACCATGGAGTGAGTTGGGGTGGGAAAAAGGGAAGGAAAGGAGAAGAGAGAGATGTCGGAGCATGGGGGAGGGAGTAGAGACACAAAGAGAAAAAATGGAAGGGACAGAGAAAGAGGGCGGACGCTGGATGGAATGGAGAGTGAAGAGAAGATGAGGAAAGCAGAAACCAGAGATGACAAAAGGTAGGAAAAAAAAAAAAATTTGTTGTTGCTTTATAATAAAGCAGTATTGTAGCTGTATTGATAAACATTTATAAATATAAAATAGAAATAAGGTAACCTTTTTATTGGACTAATTTAATATACTTTTTTACTAACTTTTGGAAACCAAAATCCCTTTCCTCAGGCAGTGGCATACCAAGTGGGGAGTGGCAGGGGGGTTACTAAAAATATTTTTTTTATATATATGGGAGGTGTTAAAAAATGATCAGCCCCGGACGTCACTTACCCTAGGTATGCCAATGGATTCAGGGAAGAGGATTATTAAACAAGGCTAGGCCCACATTCACAGATGAGTACTGGTGTTACCAAAAAGGTACTTTAAACCACAGAGGACACTTCCCTTCTGACCATTAATCAGCACAGAGATTTCTTCATGTGGTATAGTTCACTAGCATAGCTAGAAATCCATTTTTTTATGGGAGTGCCCAGGGATGGACACATTTCCTCTTTGCTCTCCCCTCCCTTCCCCTGGCCACATTAAAATTCATACCTTTGGTAGTGGGGTTGACCAAGCCCCACCAACTAATGAGGTCTGCTGCCCAAACACTCCTTCCCATGTTGCCTGAGCATTGAGGAAGTTGGTGGCATGATCCAGCCACCAACATCTGGCACTACCCAAGCATGACTGGGAGTGCTGGGGTTGGCGGCTGGAAGCGCACTGCTTTCTCACTGCTCAGGCAGAATGAGGAGGGGGGATTGGGCAGTCGACCTCTTCAGCCAGTGGGTCTTGGGCATCCTTGCTAGCCATTCAACGGCTGCCGCAATTTGGGATAGAGGGCCTGATCACAAAGCAGAGAGACCCAAACCCCTGAGGCCCTTCCCATGGCCATAATCATAACGGGGCAGGGGTGAAGCAGTTGAAGCAGAGGTATGAATCAACAGAGGGGCGAGGGGGGTGAGAAACAAGCAATTTCTCCAGTCACTGGGACATATCCCCTCCATCAGTGCATTGATCCTCATCTCGCAGTTGCTGAGTGCTCAGAATCTCCAACACATCAGATAAATATAGCATTGGTGAGGCTCAAGTCACACATTCAAACAGCTGTGCTCCTGCACCTGTGCAGACAGACTGCATTCCTCAGCAGCTTGGGCAAGCAATTACCAGGCAAGGGAGTAACAAGGTGGAATTTGGAAGACGGCAATTAGAGTGGGCGACAGAAGACAAGCCAGTCCAAGTTCTACAGAAGAATTAGAAAGCGCACACTTAGAAGGAAATCCGTGTCTCCTGGGTCAGCGTGAATTGTAAAAGGCGGGGGTTCCACTTCAGGAGCTAAGACAGAAATTCAGGTCATAAAGACTTGCAGCTGATCTAAGGATCTGTTCGGTGTTCATCACCTGCTTTAAACCAGCGCTCCTTTTCTACACAGACAGCAGATACACTAAGCCAGCCCGACCATTAGGCAACAGTAGGCAGTTGCCTAGGTCAACAGCTTTCTTCAGAGTACCAATGAACAACTGGGGGGTCCAAGCAAAATAGGTCCTGACAGGTATACAAACTCAAAGGACCACTGGTTCATATTTTACCCTGCATTTTATGGGATTTTTGATTGTGATTGTTGACTAATTAACTTTATTTGATTAATTGCCTCTCACTATGAGCATAGCGGTGGTGTACAATTACAAAATAGAAATTTGGGCGGGGCTACAAGCTAGGGTCCTGAAAGTTATTTGAGAGTGGGTGTAAGGCTGAAGGTTTGCCTGGGGGGGCCCACTACGCTTGCACTGGCTCTCTTAACATGACCAAATTTTTTTAAAAAAACTGCGAAGACCGATGTTGCTGATGTGGACTTTATTAATGTAGAAGAGTCGATAAAATGCAATGTAATGTAATGTAATTTATTTCTTATATACCGCTAAACTCCGTTAGGATTCTAAGCGGTAAGCATCCACAATTTGAAGTAATGAGGAGGACCCATACGACCCGTGTTTCAACCTAATAGCTTTCCTCAGGGGTCCCGGTGTAGTCTCTTCTAGAGTATGTGGATGTAAGAAACTACGCCCGTACGTAGAACGCCAGCTTTCCTCTAGAACCATCTCAGCAAGTGAAAACTTGCACAAGAGGATCTGTGCACTCTTGTAGACAATTTTTAAAACATTATTATCCCTTAAGCCGCCAATTGATAAATATAAAAATAGGCTATTAGGAATTATGACTGGGATAGCCATCCAAATGGTCCCAAAAAATTGGAAAAACAATTGGATCGTTTGAATTTTAGTTTTTGGTGGCACTCATTATGCCTTTGTTACAGGATGGAAAAAATGATAAATGATCAACGGGGAATTACTAAGGTATTTCAATTAACATGGGGGTCCATTGACTAACTTTATTAATAATAGTTGATTGATTTATTTTGGTTATAACTTACACATCCAAGGGGTGGGTGGGTGGGCTGGGTATTTTCATAGATGTTAATTTGGGGAGGAATATTGAAGGAATCTTTATATAAATATTTATTTTTTTTCTTGTTTAGTCAATTGGGTGGATGGGTGGGAAGGGTAAAAGTGGTTGTTCATGTTTTTATGAAAGATAAAAGTGCTTTTTCTTGTTCACTAAATCAATAAAGATTTATTAAAAAAAAAAAAACCCCAAACAAACGCAGAATTACATGTATTTTTGTTTTACCTGAACCATCGCTGCCTCTGGCCCACCTATTTTTTCTGCCAGCAATAGCATACAGGTTGTGGATTCTGCATGTACAATATTTAGAAAGGCTCTTGACCCAGCTAAATGGCTGTTCATAAATTGTTCTCCTAGACATTTAGAAACCCTAGGAAAATTGAGATCATAAACCCTATGGTATCTCAGTATGAAAAATTCCAGCCAACTGATATTTAAAACCATTTAACCAGTCAGGAATGGCTCCTGGCCAGTTAAATGACCCTGGATAGTGCCAGTTGGCACTTAGTGGATGGCCGGCCACATAACCGGCTATTCAGCAATATTTATTGCATCACCGGCTAAGTTTGGCAGTCAAATTAGGCTGCCAAAATACCTGGAATATCTTTTGCCGGTTTAAACCTAACCGGCCAGCGCTGAATTTAAATTTAAACCAGCCAAATCACACCAGAATATTCAATGCTGGTCACTGTAAATGGCCCAGCATTGAATATCCAGGCTGATTCACTATCCATCTGGCCACCAATCACAAGTTCCTTGAAAAGGCATTCGATGGGACAGGGGGATGATTGGATTTTGGGGGTTTACTAACCTTGGATCTGGTGATTTCATTATTAGCCATGAGTTACTATTGTTCATTGCAGGTTACAACATTACAACTAATTGAACCAATAATTCAAGTGCTCACAAGATTAAGACAAACAAATACAGTGGTACCTCGGTTTACAAGTGCACCGGTTTGCGAGTGTTTTGCAAGACGAGCAAAACATTCGCAAATTTGGTGCCTCGTAAACCGAGCTTGCCTCGCTGTACTAGCGCCCCCCCCCCCCCCCGAGAACCGGCACCTTCCCCCCCCCCCCACGATCCGGCACCCCCCCCCCCCCGCCGCCGCCACCACCTGAGATCCCCCAACCCACCCGAACAATCTTCTTACTTCCCTCCGCATCGGCATCGCCGGCATCAGCATGTCCTGTGCCCGATATGCTTCCTGTGCCGGGCCTTGAGCATGCGCACATGCTCAAGGCCCGGCACAGGAAGAAGATTTTCGGGCACAGGACATGCTGATGCCGGCGATGCCGATGCGGAGGGAAGTAAGAAGAGGGTTCGGGTGGGTTGAGGGATCTCAGGTGGCGGCGGGGGGGGGGGGGGTGCCCGGGTGCATGATGGCGGCGAGGGGGTGCCGGATCGCGGGGGGGAGGGTGCCCATTCACGGGGGGGGGGCCTTCGGGGGGAGCAATGCCGGTTCTCGGGGGGGGGGGGGAAGGTTTGGGGTGGGAACATATCAAAGCAAGTTTCCCTTACTTCCTATGGGGAAACTTGCTTTGATGTACAAACATTTTGGATTACGAGCATGCTCCTGGAACGGATTATGCTCGTAATCCAAGGTACCATTGTATTATAAAATCACTGTTCAACTAATAAAACATTTTTCAAAAGAAAAAAAAAGTTTTAAACAACTGTCTAAACTCCCAGTAACTCTTAATCTTTCGAATTTCTAATGGTAATGCGTTCCAAAAAGAAGCCGCTTGATAAGAGCTTTGTGAATGTCAGAAGCAAAACAAACAATGGCTAAGTAAAAAAAGAACTCTATCGAAATCAATAGGTGAAGGATGAATATTCATGACTTTTTCCATAAATGACATGATCAAACTGCTAAATTATGGACCAGTCAATATCCTCCTTCCCGCCCTGGCCTTTTTTTGTGCAAAATACGCTAAGGAATCAGCAATCTATGGCCAAGAATTGAAATAGGCTGATTAATTGTTTCATTGATTTTTGGCCCTCATTAGGGAAGGTCAGTTATCACAGTATTCTCTCTCACTTCTCCTATGTGTACAAACTGAACTTGGCCAAACATCAGTGGTGAGCATAGAAATCCAGAGCAGATGCTTCAGTCCTGCTTAGATGGGCCATTTCTAAGTGTAGCACGAGAGTTCCATTCCTTCCCGTCATGGCTAGTCAGCGTCAAATATCTACTTTCCAGCCTAACTCTGCTTTTCATTCTATTCTTTCCAACTTCATTTGATTCACAAAGTCATAAATCTCAAGGCAAAACAATATCCCCCAGATTCTACATAGGTTGCTCAAAAGTGGGTACCCAGATGTGCCGTGGCATTTTCAAAACATACGTCTAAGTCTGATTTGGATGTATGGCGCTAGACATCCAAAGTCGGCAGTAAGAAAATGCCTATTTTCGAAAGGTAAACCATCATGCGTCTAGAAATATATATTTATTTATAAATGATCTGGAAATTGGAACAATGAGTGAGATGATTAAATTTGCAGATGACACTAAGCTGTTCAAAGTTATTTAAACGCATGCAGATTGTGAAAAATTGCAGGCAGATCTTAGGAAATTGGAAGACAGGGCATCTAAATGGCAGATGAAATTTAATATGGACAAAATCAAAATGATGCACATTGGGGAAAATAGCCCAAATCATAGTTACTAGGGTCCACCTTGGGGGTCAGCGCCCAAGAAAAAGATCTGGGTGTCGCTGTACCTTCTGCCCAATGTGTGGCAGTGGCCAGAAAACAAACAAGATACTAGGAATTATTTAAAAAACAGATGGTTAACAAGATTATCCCCCTCTTCTACGAAACCGAGCAAGCGTTTTTTGGCGCAGAGAGCCGTGCTGAATGGCCCGCGCTATTCCTGATGCTCATAGGAACTCAATGAGCGTCGGGAGCAGCGTGGGCCATTCAGCGCTGCTCCCTGCGCTAAAAAACGCTAGCGCGGTTTCGTAGACGAGGGGGGTAAGACTTAAAGATCTCAATTTGTATATCTTAGAGGAAAGGCGGGAGAGGGGAGATATGATAGAGACATTTAAATAGATAAATAACTGCAGCAAAAAAATGTTGCAACAATGTTATAAGCCAAGTGGAGGAAATATCCTTTGAAAAACCATTTAAGTAAAGTGGAGAAAAAAACCTCAACTAGTTTTATATGCAGACGGCAACCATCCAAGTTCCGTCTAGGTTCTGTTGTTAAACTTTCAGTTATACATACTGTACAACTAAGTCTAAGCCGGCCCTCGTCCCGCCCAACTCCTGCCCTCGATACGCCTCCCAAAAAGCCCCCTTTAGCTTTGGACGTTGAGCGGCACTATGAAGGCCTAGGTCATTTAGAAATACGTCCAAAACCCGGTTTTATTATCGGCACTTGGACGTTTTTGAGAAATGTTCATCCAAGTGCCGACTTAGGCCGGTTTTGGAACGTTTTTCTCTTTCGATTATGAGCCCCTTAGCGTACATGCGCACTCCTACCTGCGTGATCCCTGCCTCCGTGATCTGTAGCTCCATGGCCTGCGGCAGAGAAATGTTAAAGCGTGCGGCGCATGCGTGTGCACGCATGATGGCTTACTGTATCCAGCAGCAGTTACTGTGTGCCGGTTGCCCTTTCCACTGTATACAACACAACGCGTGATTTAAAAAAAAAAAAAAAAGGTAGGTGGGAGAAGGGGCACGATAAACAGACAGGCAGTGGGCAGGGACATTGACAGATAGACAGAAATAGAGACACACATACTGAAAGACAGGTAGGTGGGTGTGAAAGACACACAGAAAGAAAAAAAAAATCCAAACAGCGGACAAGTAGAGAGAGAGATACAGAAAAAAAGACAGACAGAGACCAAGGAGACAGACAGACATACAGCGGCCAAGGAGAGAGAGAGAAAGAAAGACAGATAGACATGGGGCCAGGGAGAGACACAGATAGAAAGAATGACAGACAGAGGGCCAGAGAGATAGACAGCGGCCAAAAAGAGAGAAACAAATAAAAAAAGACAGACAGCAGTCAAGGAGAGAGAGAGACAGAAAGAAAGACAGACAGACACACCTATTCTAGCACCCTTTAATGTAACAGGCTTAAAGACTAGTGAGAAAATAAAGATCCACAAATGAGTTGGAAATCAGTTTGTCATCAGAATTGTTTCTGATAGACATTAACAAACAGCAGCTCACAACTGCACTGGTATTCTGGACTCAGTCAACAGATGTGCTTATAGCTATCTTCTTAATGGGCAACAACCTACTACCCAGCCTGACAGAAGGGCTACCACAGATGTGCCATGTCATTCAAAGGTAATTAGGGCATTTTCAGCCAAAAGGACATTAACGGAGATGTCAAATAATTTGAGCTAAAATGTACTGCAAGAAAAGCTGTTCACCCTGCTGCAGAAACCAATTTAGGTTTAATTCAGTCTTTTAATACAAGGATGTGACATCTCCTGAAGCTTTATAGCCTGTATGGGGTTACTCTTGATAGCATGACTTTTTATTACTATTGCCATGGTCTCCCCTGCAGCTGGCGCACATATGCTACAGATTACCGCTACACAGACAATATATTTTGAACCACAAAATCATTTGACAACAGCAAGTTGGTTGCAGAAACACTGGCCTCAGAACATTTGCGTTTTCTTCACAAATTCAGATGAGTGCAGTTATTTAATTGGGGTATGTGATTATATTAAGGGACTGGGATTTGTATAACACCTTTGTCTAGTTTTACAACCACACTCATAGTGGTTTACATACAGGCACTTCAAGCATTTTCCCTATCTGTCCCAGAGGGCGCACAATCTATCTAATGTACCTGGGGCAGTGGAGGATTAAATGACTTGCCCAGGGTCACAAGGAATAGCATAAGAACATAAGAAATGCCGCTGCTGGGTCAGACTAGTGGTCCATCCTGACCAGCAGTCCGCTCTCGCTGCTGTGAGTTCCCGTAGTCTCTCGAGACTATGACGAGAACTCCCTACAGCTATTTCCTAATGGCGATCTGCACGGGGCAGGAGCGTAGGAAGATTGCTCCTGCCCCGAAAGCCCGCTAGACCACCAGGTAAGGCCGGGATGCCGGGGGAAAGACTTAATGATTTTTTTTTTTTTCTTTTTCCCCCTCCCCCAAAAATCGCGAATATGTGAAATCGCGATTACCGAAACCGCGAATGGGAAGGGGGAAGTGTATTCACAATTTTTTTTAGGGGGAAAAAAAAAAAGATTTGTTTCGGACTTTCCCCGCCTCCCTCCCGGCATCCCGGCCTTACCTGCTGGTCTAGTGGGGCTTTCGGGGCAGGAGCAATCTTCCTACGCTCCTGCCCCGTGCAGATCGCCAATAGGAAATGGCTGCCTTGGGCTCCAGTAGTAGTCTCAAGAGACTACGGGAGCTCACGGCAGCCATTTCTTATTGGCGATCTACACGGGGCAAGAGTGTAGGAAGATCGCTCCTGCCCCGAAAGCCCACTAGACCACCAGGTAAGGCCGGCACAGGCTGCCCAGCCCTGAGAGGAACGATCTTCGCTCTGTCCGGCCCGGAGCGGGGAAAGGAGACCGAAGCATCCGCACTGGCCCCTGCAAACACGCATGGAAGGAGGCGATCAGAGGCAGAGACCACCAGGTAAGGTCCATGGGTGGGTCAGAGCCAGCACAAAGTTATTCGCGATTTTTCACACTTCAGGGTCCGGCTCTGCCACTAACCCCCCGCGAATACTAAGGGAGAAGTGTAATACCAATCTTAAGTGGCTGCAATCATTCCAAAACACTGCAGTGAAATTGCTCCATTGACCAAGGAAGTTTGATCATTTTATACCCATTATGAACATTGAACACTGGTTGCCAGTTTCTTATAGAATCTCTTTAAAAATCCCAACATTGATGCATAAGATACTGTGTATTTATTCAAGTCTTCTATTCTTTTCTATCTCAGTTATTGATCCCCTGCTTTACAATTAGGCCACTTAGATCTGCTCAGCAAAATCTTCCTCTAATTCCTTCCTTTCAATAGATTAGACTGGATCAGGACATCAATCCTCAGTCTCATTACCTTCATATGAAAAACTTAAATATAAGCTGAAAGCATACTTTTTCTCTTAGGCATTTGCTCACTAAAATTTTCTAAACAGATTTCCCTGGAGTAAGTTGCGGGCACAAATGGGCAATGTGCACAGATTTGTGTCCACAGTGTTATTTGACAAATATGGAATCCGAGTTATAATGCACAGTGTTCCCTGTTCGCAAATTGCAGACTCACTCATTTGCGGTCTGATCCGACCGCCTCTTCCTGTAGTAAAGTGTCAAAGCAGCTCCTGATTGGTGTAGCCTGACTTTACTACAGGAAGAGGCGGTCGGAGCAGACCGTGAGTGATTTTCTTCACTTGCCGGCGCTCCAGCTGCCCTCTCCTACCTCCCCTACCTTTTGACAGGTGAAAAACCGCATTTGCGGTTTTTCAAAATTTGCAGGAGTTCCTAGAAAGGAACCCCTGTGAATTTCAGGGAGTACTGTATTTGATATGCTTAGGATTACCAGATGTATCTTTATTGTAACCTACCTGTAGCCCATGCACTGACAAAATGCATCTTTATAGTGAACCACTTGTATTGTAATCCACTTGTATCCCATGTATTGACTAAATGGACCAAAGCTTCCAAAGAGTAAAGAAACCCTTTCTGACCAAAGAGTCCACCTGGTTCTTCAGTCAAGCCCTGGCCAAGTATTATTCCCCAAGCCTTAATGGTAGATTGAATAGGATAGCTGAATTTATTTATACGCAATGATGTTTTAGTATCAAACGGGTGCGGTGAAGCTATAAAAAACTTCATTTTTTTCTGAGTTAAGTTTCAGTGCTTTTACCCACAGAATTATTTATGTTCATTTCATACAAGGGGGAGCTGAAAAGTTTTCAGCCCAACCAAGAAGAGAATGATGTGGATATGGTTCAATCAATGATCTGAAACAATGTCAAAACATAGAATTTCATTTCTGCAAATTGGCACTTAACAAAATAAGATAACACTCTTTTCAGCTACAGTGGCAAAATAATGCTCAGAATTTAGGAAGTTGGTTAGTTGGACTGAGAACTTTTCAGCAGCCCCTTGTATGTAATAAAGGTGAGCCAGGTATAGGACAATCAAGCCATTGTGACGTCACTGATAAGGTTGGCTCGTATTGGTGGAATGAGGCATTATGATGTCACAATCTCGGTTCTAGTTACCAGAGACTGAAAGTCTTCACACTGCCAGATGGTGCTGAAAAGTTTTCAGCCCAAGAAAAGAATGATGTGGATATGGTTCAATCAATGATCTGAAACAATGTCAAAACATAGAATTTCATTTCTGCAAATTGGCACTTAACAAAATAAGATAGCACTCTTTTCAGCTACAAAGGCAAAATAACACTCAGAATTTGGGAAGCTGGTTGGTTGGGCTGAGAACTTTTCAGCAGCCCCTCGTATTTAATAAAAGTGAGTCAAGTATAGGAGAATCAAGCCATTGTGACATCAATGAGGTTGGCTCTTATTGCTGGAATGAGGCATTATGACATCACAGTACCAGCTCTGGTTACCAGAGACTCAAACTCTTTACACTGTCATGGGGTGCTGAAAAGTTCTCAGCCCAACCAAGAAGAGAATGGCATGGATATGGTTCAATCAATGATCTGAAACAATGTCAAAACATAGAATTTTGTTTCTACAAATTAGCACTTAACAAAATAAGATAACACTCTTCAGCTACAGTGGCAAAATAATTTAGGAAGTTGATTGATTGGGCTGAGAACCTTTCAGCACCCCTTCATACATTCATTCTAGTACATTTTTAACTACAACTTTTAACACAAGAAAATTGTACATGTGTTATTTCATAAATTAGCTGTGATATTTCAAAGAAATACTGGGAGTACCCAATGCGGATAGCTTACCAATAAATAATTGTTATCATATTCCCCAGAAGAAAAAAAAACTGTACAGGATGTGGACCATCTGGTAACAGATGAAGTTAATTTGACAGAGTTTCTGGAAGACTCTCAGGATGTTATCCAGACTCGGTCCACAATGATACTAACATGTATGAGTGAGACAGATAAAATGTTGTTAATGAAACTTTATTTCAAAAAATAGACTGACCAAGTTCTGTGGGGACTTGGTTAGTATTTTTCCTGATGTCTCAAGATCCACGCAGTTTAGGAGAAAATAATTTTTGAAATTGAGAACTAGAGTATTGGCACTTGAAGCATCTTTTTACTTAAAATTTCCTTGTAAATGTTTGGTTAAGTTACAAGACACTGAATTTGTTTTTTGGGACCCCATTCAGTTGCAACAATTCCTATCAGCTCGTGAACAGAAGTGAGATCTTTTCTTTGTATTTTTTTTACCTTATCTTCTTTCATTCTTTGATGAGAAATTTAGGTTGGAAGTCAGAGTCCTAAATTTAGTAGGGAATGATTTGGGTTCATTGGAATTCAACCCATTTCTTTGTTTTCCTTTAAAATTAAGTTTTGTTAAATAAGCAATATGTTTCCCCATTTAGAGGGCTTGTAAAGGATTGTTTTTGTATTGCTTGGTGTGTTGTAAATTTGTATTGAAATTCCTTTTTTTCTTTGATATCTTTTGATATTGTAAACGTATTAAATTTCATAAATAAAAAAAAATAATAATAAATTAGCTGTGATACATTAGTTTTACATGTACTAACATCTAATGAAAAGAATGTGCGCTAACAAAGGCATATCCCTACTACTCTTTCATCTATATTTCTCTGATCTCACTGCTTCCAAGCAGTTTCACTATACCAGAAACATCAGACTTATCTAGGCATGAAAAATACTAATATAATGCTATTTTCATTGCTTCCTATTGTACAAAAGCAGAGCTGCAGAGAAAAAGGGAGTCTTTATTCTCAGTGGGTGAGTATTTACCTATCTACATAGGCATTTGCATTAAAATAAGCCAGTGTCCCCCTGGCTTTTTGATCTCAAAGCTCTGCAGACTTAAAAACTTGCCTTAATACTTCTCTGCCGTGCTCTGGCACATAATTACAAAAGTTCTGTAGATGTGGTCTACTGGTCCATGCTGTTGATTCACTGTGCCGCTAATCTCCAGTTATCATTAATCCAAAGGATTATAGGCAGCCTGGGAGCCAACTCACCGAGATTTAATTCACTCCAGGAACTGACCCTCCCTTGGTGACATTAAAATTGGCAGAACAGACCTAAAAGTCAATTTCTTTCTTTTATTAACTTTGGAGGTATAAGTGAAGCTTATTGATTCCTATCACATTATCTTAATGAAATAAACCAATTCCAGTCCACCAAAGCGGAAACCCAGTCTGGTTTCCAAGAAATCCACAATGAAGATTCATATACTGTATATGCATTTGCATGAATTTTGCCCAGTAAGTTACTGTGCATATTTTGTTACCCTGATTATTAAAACAAAAACACAACTGTGGAAAAGATGTTACTGATGTATATGTTTATTCAGTTTAGCATATAAAAAAAACACGATAATCCTCATAAATCCACTTGAGAAATCAATGCGGCAAATCCTACATGGCCCGTGTTTCGGCTCTAAAAGCCTTCTTCAGGGGCCCTATAAAATATATGAAATGCGTTCTATGTAAAAGGAATTATTAAAATGTTTTAGTGTATGAATTAGAGAAAGGTAAAAGATAGGTTGAATGGAGAATTATATGAAAACATGTGATGATATAAGTAATATGTTTGTTTATTTATTTAAAAAATTTCTTCCCCGCTTAACACCAAAGCTGGTTACAGAAAAAAAAAATACATATTCCTGGGCACAGTCGAACATCTTACAACGCATACATCTTATCCTATATTTACATATGATAAATGCATCCTATTCTATTCCATCATATATAATAGCTACAATTAGTATAATATACTTCCACATATACTCGCTAAAACTAGCAAATGCAAATAAAACTGTTCACCCTCAATAAACCGTAAAATACCATGTTGTACAGAGCTAACAAAAAGCTTTCACAAATAAAAGCATTTTCAATTGCTTCTTTACATATTTTCTCTCTGCATAATCTTAAACACCCTGGCAAAGTGTTCCACAAATGTGGACCAACCACCGAAATGGCTGTTGCTTGCGTCTTTCTATAATGTGTTTCACCTAATACATTGCAGATTGTGATCTCAGATTTCTAATAGGCATATACTGCTTCAAAAGCCATCTTAGATACAAAGTCTTGTCAAAATTTTGTATTCAATCCTCCATTGTATTGGTGACCAATGTAAACTCTTCAATACTGGCATAATGTGATCATTCCAGACAACTCCAGTGATCATGTGGGCAGCCGCTTTTTGCACTACCATATTACTTATAATTATCACATAGGTGAGCTTAAGTTAAATACAATGGGTAATATTACTTAGGATGGACAGTGATATCTTTTCTATTTTCTAAATGCTGTGTCTCTGAATATTTCTTCTGTCGATGTTCTGCAGGGATTGCTCCTTGAGACAGCAAATCGGAAAAACATGTATTCGTGTTGGAGCACCGAACAGTTTTGAGTATAAGATAAGCGCTTACTTTGATGAGAAGTTATAGTGCTATATAATAATTTTTTTTTTTTTAAGTAAAAATTCTTTTGATATGGATGTAAGTGGAGGAGGGCTGACCAATGAGGAGGCTAGCTATATAATACCTGACCTAGAGTGAAATATGTTGTTCAGGTGTAGCCACTGAGGTCATTCGCCAATTAAATGCTAAATTAAATTGGGAATAAGCTTTATAAATATTTCCAAAATAATTGATTAGATTTATTGGAGAAAAGAAATATCATATAAGTACCGTATAAGCAACATATATGAGTTGGATGAATGTGAAATTTTATCATGAGCCACAGGCAGGGAGGGGAAAGGGAGGGGGAGGCTGATGGCAGGAGGGAGTGGGCATCCCTCCTGCCATTTGTGGGGGGGTTTCCTTCAGGGAGCGGGAGCCAAGCCCGTTGGCATCCCTCTTGTCTTTTTCTGGTAGGGATGGCGTTGCATCCCTCCTGCCTTTTTCTGAGGGGGGGCATTAAAACCGCATTTGTGTCGGAGTCACATTTGTCAGAGGGCCATTGGCAGCAGTGGAGGTGGGTTTCATGCTTTTAAATGGACAGATATTTTGCTTGTGTAATACACGCAAAATATCTGTGCCATTAAAAAAAATGGAAAAAAAACCCCGGCAGACCTGTTGGTAACACAGTTACTGACAGGTCTGCAGTAGTCGGGTTTTAGAATAGTAAAACCCGATTCAAAATAACCAAGCAATTGTTAGTGAATCAATCGCTTGGCTATTTTGCATGGGGTTTTGCTAATTTGCATGGGTAGATCAGATGGGATCGTCGTTACATGATCCCTAAGTCTGCACAGAGGTGTGAAATTGCATGAGTCAAAAGAGTTTGGTTTGAGTAAGAGTGAAAAGAGCCAGCTCTGTGGGTGCTGAGAATCCCCACTATTCAGCAAGTTTTTCACCCTGCTCTCTCTAAGCTAAGTCATTAAGCAGCTGAGCACTATGACATTTGAAGAGCTTGACACCTCAGTAACCTGCGCTGAATGGTTGCCTGAACACAAAAAGGACCCTGTCTAAAAATAATGCTTTTTGTAAATGTTAGCAGAGACTGAAACAGGATTGGTATGTTGTGTTTTTGTTTTTTTAATGCTTCAAATTTTATTTAATAGCATCAGAGGACACTCGGGCAATTGTAGAAGTGGAGCCACAAAAGGTTTTAAAATACCTCCTGTAGCAGGTTCCAAATTAGCAGACTTTTGTCTTAAAACTCCTTTCTAGTTCATCTCAAAGGTGAAGGCTTACCATTTCCTTCAGGTCCAGAGAAAGAAAGCAGGTTTGTTTTTTTTCTCTTAATAGCCCGAGACAGGATAGATAATTACTAAAATTACCCATTTAACACACTGAAGCAAAAACCTATTGTATCCAGCCACACACACAGGCACTAAGGCACCAACATTTGCAAGTATATTAGGCACACAAATATATGTAACCAACATGTTAACCACATAGTTCAATGCGGTATATACATTTTTAAATAAATAGATATTAACATAATCAAGTGTATGTGCATATAACATATGTATAAAACATCTTTTCAATGTGTCCATTCTAAAATTACCTTCATATTCAGTTAATAGTGGGCTGAAATGTGAAAAGTCTCTTAAGTATTATGTTCAAGTATTATAGAAACACAACAGCAGATAAATGCAAAACGGCCCATCCAGTCTGCCCATCTGCAGCATTCACTATCTCCTCCTCTCCCTATTGGCTAAGGCTCTTTAAACCTGCATTGTGATGTCATAGAACTTTATAGTTATAGAAACATTCTAACATGATGGCAGATAAAGGCCAAATGGCCCATCCAGTCTGCTCATCTGAAGCATTCACTATCTCCTCCTCTCCCTATTGGCTAGTGCTCTTTAAAACTGCATTGTGATGTCATAGAACTTTATGGTTATAGAAACATTGTAACATGATGGCCCATCCAGTCTGCCCATCCGCAAAATTCACTATCTCCTACTCTCCCTAAGAAATTTTACATGCCCATCCCACACTTTCTTGAATTCAGACACAGTCTTTGTCTCCACCACCTCTACGGGAGACTATTCCACACATCTACCATCCTTTCTGTAAAAAAAAAGTATTTCCTTAGATTACTCTTGAGCCCATAGTCAGACTGAAATCCTGACCACCAGATCCCAATAATAGCCACTAGATTTTGACTATGGTTTTGAGTCTTTCTTCTAGATTTATATGGGCACAAAAATTAAAATATAGAAATGACCTCCATGGTATTTGGGGATATATGATCAGTAACTTATTTGCTGCTAATGACATGACTGACATCTGCGTTGAAGTGTAAATGGGTTACATGAGTATCCTATCATGCAAAGATCTGATGTAGTCTGGTGATGACGTTCCGTTCCTTTCCAGTGATGGATGATCCTTCTTTATTTAATAAGACATGATCCTCATTCCTGAATCATGCCAATCAGAATTATACTGTCCATTTATGTGAACAGAAATGCTTTCATTAGGTTTTGTATCCTGATGCTGTGCCTTTCACTCTGTCAAAATCATTGCATTTGTACAAGATTACTTTTAGTACAGAAAAAGAGAAAACTTATGGAAAATCAATAATAAAGTTCCAATAATTACACGAGAATGCAAACCTTACTATCGATGTGCAAGAAACCACATGGCAAAGGTGTTATTTTTAACACCCCTGAGGACTTTGCAGTCTGACTTTAAACACAAGTCTACGCAGCCCTCTCAGGGTTGGGCAGTGAGCACTGGAGACGGAGTTTGGGTCTCCAGGTCCTAGCTCTAACTACTAACAGCAGTGCCAGCCCATGCATCAAACAAATAGCAGACTGTGTCACTACTTTGCATCTGCCAACAGGAAGATGGTGGGCGGGAGAGACATGTTTCTGGAAGCTAAGGGGTGGAAAAGCCTGCCATTGTCAAAACAGGACACTATGAGCATTAGAGCTAAAAAAAAAAAAAAAAAAAAAAAGGCCAAATGCAGATTTTACCCCCTCCTTTAGAAAGCCGCGCTAGCGTTTTTAGCATTGGCTGCGGCGGTAAGAACTCTGACGCTCATAGAATTCCTATGAGCATCGGAGGTCTTACTGCCATAGCCATCACTAAAAACGCTAGCGTGGCTTTGTAAAGGAGGTCCTTAATCAGCTGCTCTCACTTCTCAGAGACCCTTCATCTTCTCATCTCTTCTCAGTATCCTCATTGGTCAACTTCCTCAGAGAAGTTGTTGTCTGCAGTACAAATGACGCTATGCTATAGCCCTTCTAATTTCAGGAAGAATCACACAAGAATCCCAAATGTATCCTATATTTAATCTAAAGGATAAAATGTGATGGAATTTTTTGTAAAAAAAAAAAAAAAAAGAGGAGAAAGTAAAGAACCCTAATAAAACTCCAGGAGCAAGACATAAAGGGAAGTAGGGAAGAATTGTCAGGCTTCAACTCAGGAGTGTAGCCACGGGGCATCTGGGCTCAGGCCTGTCCACCCAGCAGCCATGTTGAGGTCCCTACATACTGCCAGTGGCTGACCCGGAAGCCTTCCCTCTGACCCATTTTGCATCAGAGGAAAGGCTTCCGGGTCAGCCACTGGCAGCATTTAACCGCTGCCGGCGACCTGAAGAGAAACAGAAATGCTGCAAGGGCTAGGGGGTGGGAAGGGAGAGAAAGAGAGAGAGATGCTCACCCATTTTAGACTCAGGCCCACCTAAAATTGGCTGTCTGGCTATGCCACTGTTCCAACTGGGTCAATTTTAGTCAGGAGTCATAGTGTAGAAGTAAAATGCTTTTATTTAATCCAGAAGTACAATACAACAAAATCAACATGGAGCCATGTTTCAGCAAAGAAATGCTTACATCAGGAGTTGTTTTCTCTGGCCAATTCTGGATAGCATTCACACCGAAACTTTCTGACAAACAGAAAAATATATTGCTCCTTCACCAAAATTGGCTAGAATGGCACCTTAGTGTCTTCCTGCTGTGTCCTGGATACTGACACTCAAACCGCGTAGGAAACATAGAAACTTTGTAAAAACCCTAGCTATTAAGTAGAGATCATAGCCTCAATATTCAGCCTATGGAAGGCAGTCTGGCTAGGGTTACCAGATTTTACTGGTGCTCTGTATGATTCTTCCAGCTCCATACACTTTGACATCATCTCTCTGCAATGCACTATGGTAATTCAAGGTTCTGGAAAAACAAGATGGCCACCCTCTTGATGCTTTTTCACTGCTCTTTCAACATCTAGGTTTTGACAAGCTAGGCATCAAAAATTACCATAATAATCTGCAGGACTTCTCTCTAGTTGAAGGTACTACTGTTTTAAAAGCAGGGTAGGGTCATTATTCCCCCTTTCTATCTTCTCCTAATATGACTATCTTGCAGGGACACAGTTTTTGTTTCAGGAAAAATCACGAAATAAACCAGGATGTCCAGACCCTTTCAAACTAAGCAAGAGAAAGAAAAGATACAGATATAAGAAATATATAAAGCAGATCACCTATGTATAACCCATTGGAATATTTAATGGGAATCTCCAGCATCCTGAAATCTCATATCAGCTTTTTTTCTTGTTTTCTTTTAATTATTGGAAAAAAAAAATCTAATTAAAATCTATCAAAATGCTCTCAGCCTCAAGCAGCATTTTTTTTTCATCTTCACGCTGAAGTGATTTCAGAGTAAAATGGGGTTGGAAATATGGAGACCTTTTTGCATACAGACAGCAGCAGTAGCATACAGAAAACTGTGACAATAACGTACTGAAAATTAAAGTGTCTTTCTTTTACTGGGTAGAAGTTTAATTGAGAGCAAAAGAAAAGACTGGGCTGGCGTACAAGCTGTATCAGGTAACAGCTATTGCACAAAAAGAAACTACAGTACAATGTATTAAGTTAAATGTCTGGCTGATCCAAAACTGCACCACCCAGGACAAACTATGATGAAAATGAAAAATAAAACAAATCAATAAACATAATTTTAGAAAAGCAATATTTAAACACAACACAAAGCACAGTAACAAAGGACAACAATGAGCAAAGAAATACTAGACTAGCAAAAGCACAAACCCCCTCCTTTACAAAGCCACGCTAGTGTTTTTAATATAGGCTGCCGCGGTAACAGCCTGGACGCTCACAGGAATTCTATCGGAGCTGTTACCGCAGTGGCCAGTGCTAAAAGTGCTATCACGGCTTTGTAAAGGAGGGGGAAAATTACAGAGTAACTGAAATACTGCAAAGAAGGACGTTGCGGGTCCATTTTAACTCACAATCTGCTCAACACCCATCAGTTACTAGGGGACACAGTTATGCAGAAACACACTGGAAAACCAGCTCCTGCCCTGTTCCCTGAACGTCTGCAACTTAGATATACCTCAGATATCAAAAGAAAATTGGTTCTACAATCCGGGACCAATGCAAATGTGAGGGACTCACTAAAAGGAGGTTCCAATCCTCTTGAACTTATAAAGTTCTAAAGAGCCCTTTTTACTAAAATGTGATAAAAATCTGAGCTTTGCATGTTGTAAAGCAGAACTTTCCGGCATGCTAAGCTGAGACTGTAAGCGACATTTATTAAAGCATTTTTTTTTTTTTTTTTGTAGGTTGTTTGCTAATGTCATCAGCACACAGTACCTGCAAAAAGTTAACACGGAATCACTGAAAACTTCATCACGTCACATCTGCGCATGCTCAGAGGCCCTCCAGACACGGCGAAAAAGAGACAACTTTTTTTTTTTGGGGGGGGGGTGGATCAGGGTGGGGTCAAGTGTCCTATTTTTTTTTTATAGCCAAAATCTGGTAACCCTAACTTTGATGCCGTGTAATGCGCAAAAGTTTACACTTAACGATGAAAGTGTAGATATTCAGAATATTCAAGAATGCAACTGGTGCTTAAATGTGGGCACCCGGTTATAGAATTGCCCCCATGTTGCACATTTTAGTGCAACTTCCTCCCCCTCCCTACTTTCGCTGTTTTGTAAAAGGGGGAGGGGGTTATTAATACATCGCTGGTTGAAATAGATCTACACATGTATTTATGATGCGGTAGCCTTGCATTAGGCTTCACTTATATATATTGATATTGGCCAACATTTGCTTATTTCTGACCTGAAGGGTCACCTTCAAAAGCTAATCAAAAATGCATTGTTAGTCCAATAAAAAAAGTATCACTTTGTTTCCTCCCCCCCTTTTACTAAGCCACAGTAGACGTTTCTACTGCAGCCCGGAGCGCTAAATGCTCCAGCCCTGCTTCAAGGCTCATCAATCATCCTTCACCTTCCCCTCAATTAAAGGTTGTACTCATAAAAAGATTCATCAGCAGACTACCATCTTACCAAGCTGCCTCCAAAGACCCAGAACTGAGTCATCTGGTCGAAGCATCAGCCTCCTCCAGGCACTTTAGGAAGCTCCTATAAATATAACTTTTCTCAAAATTTAGTAGTGCTGCTTAGATAAGAACATAAGAATAGCCTTACTGGGTCGGACCAATGGTCCATCAAGCCCAGTAGCCCGTTCTCACGGTGGCCAATCCAGGTCACTAGTACCTGGCCAAAACCCAAAGAATAGCAACATTCCATTCAGAATCCTAAAGAATAGCAAGATTCCGGAATCCCAAAAAGTAACAAAAGATTCCGGAACCCAAGGAGTAGCAACATTCCATGCTACCGATACAGGGCAAGTTACCTCAACTGTTAACCTCACTTATCACTTATGACAGTCATAGTTCACTCATACTGGCCAGCTGTGCTTCCTTTGTAAACCTCAACTGCCTACCTTTAAACCGCTCAGTTTACCGCGGCAGCCCTTGTCATTAGTCTTTTCTACTGCTTTGTAAATATACAGTATACTGCCAACCACCTTTGTAACTCCACTTCTAATTGGTGGGAGTGTGTGGCACAGGGGTTAGAGCTACAGCCTCTGCACCCTGAGGCTGTGGGTTCAAATCCCTCACTGCTCCTTGTGACCCTGGGCAAGTCACTTAATCCCCCCCACCCACCATTGCCCCAGGTACACTAGATAGAGTTTGAGCCCGCCAGGACAGATAGGGAAATATGATAAAGTACCTGAATGTAAACCACTTAGGATATAAGTGGTATATTAAATAGTAAAATTAATCTCCTTCTCACGTTGTATTGTAGCTCGCTGACACTGTCAGTTTTGTCTTTCTTTGTAAACCGCATACAACTGCAAGGCTTATGCGCTATATAAATTAAATTTTATGTTATGTTATGCAGCAGAAACTTGTACCACGGCTTAGTAAAATAGGTCCTTTATGTTTTGTTTTATTTCTACATATCACATGTATTTACAAATGAAAAGAGCAGGTCCTCTTATCTTGCCCATTTTTCACCAGCATAAACTGGTGACTATCAGTGACTATCATTAAAAGGAAGGGCTGAGGATATCAATGCCTCACGCAGGAGTTAAAACAGCGTCAGAATCCAATTATCTCCCAGTCATAGCCTGCCTCCCCCGACAGCTCCCATTCGCCGGTGCTGGTCTTCTTCATCCCTCTCATGTCCTGATTTCTGAATTAATCCAGAGGAATAAAAAGAGGGGTCAGCACCTCAGAATGAAAGGGGACGGTAGGGGGGAAGGGGAGGAGCCGTGATAAGGCTAAGTTTCTTTCACGGTTGTTGTCACTAACAGGTGTGCAGTGTTTCTTTTCAGCAAAAAATCCTAAAGCTTCTGTTCCATGCTCTGACTTACTGTGTTTTATGATTTTTATCTCCAGGATTTTTTTGTGGAATTTTTATTTATCTGTGTTTATTCAGATTGCATACCTTTTTTCTTAAAAACAATATTAAAACCTTCTCCTGAGTTTTCAGCACCCTTTAGTATTTGGGGGACTCAGAGGTTTCTGATAAGAAATTGATGCATTTGCTTTCCTGGGTACACAGATACTGGTGGGTGTGGCAAAGTGGCCAACGTTTCACCAGCTTGTACCTTACTCGTACCTTTAACTGTAACTGAGTCCTACCTGTACTGGGCCTGGAAGTGTTCCTGTACAAAGCTGTGACCCCCCATGGGCTGTAGGGTTACTTGTGTGTTTGCAGAATTCTCCTCGGGGCCAGGAAGAGGCTGAAAGTCAAAGAAAACAGAATGTTACCCATTGAAAAATCAGCATTTGCTCTTGGACAACTTGTTATTAAGGTGAGAATCAGTGTTCTCTGGGACAATCCAGCCACACATACATAGGGTTATCAGGTTTTCCAAACAGAAAATCCAGACCCATGGCCCCGCCCCCGTTCCACTCCAGGCCCCACCCCCCTTGACCTGCATGAGCAATGAGCGATGTCGGACGGCATTCACGCATATGCTGGTGTGATGCAATGATGTCACGGACATGCGCGTGATGTCCGTGCATTGCATCCACGCATGCGCGCATGCCATCCCGATGTCACTCATTGCCAGAAGCTTTTCAAAACCCAAAGTGCTGGGTTTTGAAAAGCCATCCGGAAGGCTGGCAACTCTACACATACAGGCATTACAACTGCATATGTTTGGGGAAAGAGAGCACTGAAACTGGGAGCAAAGAATTATCACCCCCTTTTTACTAAGCCATAGTAGAGGCTTCTAAGGTGGCGCAGAGCGCTAAATGCTCCAACGCTGCTCCAACGCTCATGGTGGAAACCTCTACCGTGGCTTAGTAAAAGAGGGCCTATGTTATTATGACAACACCACTCCCCCCAAAAAAAAACCCAATCAAAATTGCAAATTCCATTTTAAGAAAAAAGATGTATCATCTCCAGGAGGCACAGTCAGACACTATGAAACATACATTCATCAAGCAAAAGGAGTCTTTAGAGAGGTTGGGAAATGATGCATTTCAGACGCTGTGTATCATAAAGCATGATTCATACAAGGTCTGCATAATGTAGCTGAAATTAAGAAAAAGGTAAGCATGGGATAGCTGACTTCCGAATGGAGAGTTATTCATTCTTCAGAAGCTGCCCAGACTTGGAAGCAGTGACACCATCCTCAAGCTGGAGGAGCATGAGGGCTCTCCAGGCAGGTAGAGGCAAGCTATGCCAGACAGAAGTCATGCTCACTGGCTCAGGTACTTGCTTTGGGGAGACAGGGCTCTGCTGTGCATAAGAGCTACATATGTGATGAACAGATTGATGGCTTGCGTATGTTGCAAAAATATAAAGCGTGATGATCTGGTCATAAGTTTGCTAGTTTTATAGTCAAGATGAAGACATGATGAAATGTATATTTTCCTCAGTTAGCCACAGCCACATTGGTAAGATTATTAAACAACACAAACAGCTAAAAACATTTTTTTTTTGGACAATAGTGGGTCAATATTCAGCTGGTGGCAGTCAGCGTTTTTTGGCCACTGACGAATTTATTCCTGGATATTCAATGCTAAACCGTGTCCGGGCATACATGGTCAGAAAATATTTATGCAGTTAAATGCAATATTCAGCACTTAACCACATAAGCTGAACCGCAGTAAAATAGGACAGCTTTTTATGCAGCCTGATTTACGCAGTAAGCTTAACTCATAAATGCTGACTCCGCCTCATGATTACCCATAAATTAACATGTTTTATCATAGGCGTTAACCGTGGATATTCAGTGGTTAAGTGCCTCTGAATATTTATGGATAGCCCTGGACTTAAACTTCTCCTGGCCATTTAGATCACATTGAATATCAGGCGGTACATTTTTTGACTAAATTTTGGAAGTTAAAACTTCCTTTCTTGGGTGGGACAATATTCTCTGAAAGCTAGTTTGCATGTTATCTTGAATGAATGAGAATTCTTAGAGGAAAAGCTTACTCTAAACATTATTTTAACATACAACGTGCACATTGTTAATGGCATAAGGTAGTGAGTTCCACAATGATGGTCCCATATAGCAAAAAAGCCCTCTTTCTTGCACTCTTTTGGCTTTAGGGTAGGGGTGTCAAAGTCCATCCTCGAGGGCCGCAATCCAGTCGGGTTTTCAGGATTTCCCCAATGAATAGGCATGAGATCTATGTGCATGCACTGCTTTCAATGCATGTTCATTGGGGAAATCCTGAAAACCCGACTGGATTGCGGCCCTCGAGGAGGGACTTTGAGATCCCTGCTTTAGGATGTATTTATTAAGTGAATTAGCATATGTTAAACAGCTGTGTTAATCAACGTGTTTGTGTTAGTAAACATCCATCAATATTCATGCAAAATTTCCTGGCATAACAAAGAATTTTTAAATGAGCTCCATACTTCCAAAATTCATAGTAAGCTGCTCATAAGCAGTTAGTGCAGACTGTGTTAACAAATCTTAATTTGTATTAAGCCACTAGAACTGCAGGTGTAGTTAGCTTTTATTCAGTGCCTCAACAAGCTAATCAAGTTTCAAGTTTTATTTACCCCCTGTTTTACTATGCGTTTTAGAGCGTGTTTAGCACATGCTAAATATACATGCGTGCTAACCGCTAACGCGTCCATAGACTAACATGCACACGTTAGCGTTTAGCACGTGGTTAGTGCACGCTAATATTTAGCGCACGCTAAAACGCTTAGCGCACCTTTGTAAAAGGAGCCCTTCATCTTTATATACCGTATTTCAAGGAACCGATCAATGCAGTTTACAATGGTAATAAACATAAGAATAAAAGAGAGGAGATAATGCAAGAGAAGATAAAATGTAAAAAAAAAAAAATAATGGAACTACAAAATATTATAGGAAAACAAACAAAAAACTAGAGAGTGCATACAATTGATTGAGGATTGGACGTCGGACTTTAGACTGAAATTAAATTCCGAGAAGACCAAGTTTTTCTTTGCCTCACCTCGCAAGAATGTATTAGAGGACCTCTCTTACTATTAAGAACATAAGAACATAAGAAGTTGCCTCCACTGGGTCAGACCAGAGGTCCATCCCGCCCAGTGGTCCGCTCCCGCGGCAGCCCATCAGGTCTGTGGCCTGTGAAGTGGTTTCTGACCACTTCTATAACCTACCTCTAGTTTTATCTGTACCCTTCAATCACCTTATCCTCCAGGAACCTATCCAAACCTTCCTTGAACCCCTGTAAAGTGCTCTGGCCTATCACACCCTCCGGAAGCGCGTTCCATGTGTCCACCACCCTCTGTGTAAAAAAGAACTTCCTAGCATTGGTTCTAAACCTGTCCCCTTTCAATTTCTCCGAGTGACCCCTAGTGCTTGTGGTTCCCCACAGTTTGAAGAATCTGTCCTTATCCACTTTCTCTATGCCCTTTAGGATTTTGAAGGTTTCTATCATGTCCCCTCTAAGTCTCCTCTTTTCCAGGGAGAACAGCCCCAGCATTTTTAACCTGTCAGCGTATGAAAAATTTTCCATACCTCTTCTCTGGACTCCCTCGAGTACTGGACTCCCTCGAGTACTTCTTGAGGTACGGTGACCAGTATTGGACACAGTACTCCAGGTGCGGGCGCACCATTGCGCAATACAGCGGCATGATGACTTCCTTCGTCCTGGTTGTGATACCCTTTTTGATGATGCCCAGCATTTTGTTTGCTTTCTTTGAGGCTGTCGCACACTGCGCCGATGGTTTCAATGTTGTGTCCACCATCACCCCCAGGTCTCTTTCAAGGTTGCTCACCCCTAGCAATATTCCCCCCATTTTGTAGCTGAACATCGGGTTCTTTTTCCCTACATGCATGACCTTGCATTTCTCTACGTTAAAACTCATTTGCCACTTTTTTGCCCATTCTTCCAGTCTCGTTAGGTCCCTTTGCAGGTCTTCACAGTCTTCCGTGCTTCTAACCCTGCTGCAGAGTTTGGAAGGAAGAATTTACAATATTCTGTTTGTTCCTCGGTCAGAATTTTGCAAGTCACGCTTGACCAGAATTTGTCCATGATGAGTCAAGTGGATTTGGTAGTCCATAAGGGCTTCCACATCCTATGGAAATTACATCCTATTAGAGCTTATTTTGACATAATGGCATTCAAGCTACTAGTTCAATCGCTAGTATCTTGGACCCCCGTTTTCAAACAATTATCTCTTATGACTTTCTCATATCTGGAATTGACAGCATTTGAAAACTTACTTATTCTCTAGATTTTGGGGTAATTAAATTCCATGATGATCGCACAGTTGTAAGTTGATGTAATCTTTTGTAAACCATATAGATCTGCAAGGTTATGCAGTTTAGAATTTTATTTGTATCCTATATCCAGTGTCATAAGCATTTTTAAAAAGGAAAGCTTTGAGAATGGATTTACATTAATCTAATCTAAGGTTGAGTGGTAGTGAATTTCATAACGAGAGGCCAATAACAGAAAAAAATTGAACTACATGTAAAAGCATAAACAATGTGACTGAATAAAGGGATAGTGTTGAATAAAGGGAAGATAGTGTTGAAGCGAACGAAGTGTACATGAAGTTAAATAGGGTATAAGGAGTTGTTCAAGATAAGGGGGTGAATGGTATAACCATGTCTTAAATACAATAGGTAAGATTTTGAATGTGATCCAATGTGCAATGGGAAGCCAGTGGGCGGATTTGAGTAATGGAGTGACATGACCCTATTTCTATGCTTCTACAATGAGTTTAATGGAAGCATTTTGTATTAACTGTAAGCGAATGTAATTCTGTGTTGGTTTTACCATTATAGAGAGAGTTATAATAATCTAATTGGTTTGAAGACAAGTGAATGTATGAGTGTGTTCAAAACTGATGGATAATGAAGAGGTTTAAGGGAGCGGATTTTTCTAAGTTTTAAGAAGCATCTATGACTAACGGAAGATACTTGAGATTTACCACCCCCCACATGTCCCACTCTCCACATGCCCTACCCCCCACATGTCCCACAGTAATGTCTCTCTCTATGAGGTTGTACTTGGACTTAAACGGCATCAGGAGTGTCAGTATTCATCTCGGTTAGCCCAAAAACTATGGGTTAGACACTAATATGTCATTTTTTATAATTAAAAATTCACCCCCCAAAAACCAGGGCTACGCGTAGCCCTGGTTTTTGGGGGGTGTTTTTGTGAATTTTGGATTTTTTGGACATCCGTTCTTGTGTGTTTGGATTTTTTATAATTATACATGTCACCCCCCTTACCACCCCCACAGTGTTTGTTCCCAGATAGTAAGTGATATGTATACCAAGTTTGGTTGATATCTGTCCATGCGTTTCAGTGTTATGCTGGAACATACATTACATCCGCTTAGATAGATTTTAATTTTTTTAACATTGGGAAACTTGTTTGCATACATGGCTATTCCTTCTTTCTTTCTTTTTTGACCACCAGAAACCACTGCTTTTTTTCTTTCAGCAGGGAAACTGGAGATCCAAGGGGAACCTGCCCTCCCCCCTCCAATCTGAAGCACAAAATATTCAGGTGCACTCTGCTAATGTGACTTAAGAGCCTGCAATGCTAGGCAAGGAGCTAATGAGATTCAGCCAACTTCCAGGGTGCAGTTGGCTTAGGCTGGGGAGAGGAGAGAGATGCTCCTTCCAGTCACTCACCCAGAAGAAAGTGGTCATGGCAACAGCAGATAACAGAGAAGATGCAATTAAGAAAAACTGCCAACATACCGTTTTAAAAGGCAAAACATTAAAAATCCACCTTCCAATATTTGTTTTTAATAGAGTTCTAGGGTGGATCGACTCTCTGTCTCT
This sequence comes from Geotrypetes seraphini, assembly GCF_902459505.1. Classification (NCBI taxonomy): domain Eukaryota; kingdom Metazoa; phylum Chordata; class Amphibia; order Gymnophiona; family Dermophiidae; genus Geotrypetes; species Geotrypetes seraphini. The sequence goes on along the minus strand of NC_047093.1, from coordinate 39,330,521 downwards.
CTTCCCCCCCCCCCCCCAAAGGGGCCTTGGAGTTGTGTGCAGCAAATTACTAGGCAATTAGCACTTAGATAAATGGAAAGGAACCTGCCCAAGAGCTATGAAAACACACTTACACATGGCAAAAAAAAGAGAGAAATTCCAACAGAAATGCTGCCAAAGAACAAACGCTGGCAAGAAACTAGAGCACAGTAAATATTTCAACTGTCTAGTTGATGGCTTTTCACAGCGCTGGATTTATGATGCTGGCACCCCTAGGCAGGACCAGAGAAAGGTGCAGAGGGGAGATCCCCACCCCCCACTACAGCAACCAGAATGGGACTGTTTAATCCAGGTACTTGGTACCTTGCAGATTTGATACCCTAGGCAGCTGCCTATACCACAAAATAGACAAGGAATAATAGGCTGCAGATTTATTTCAAGAATTAACTCTGTAATGTGGGGGTTGTAGGAGACGGGGAGAGGGAGAAGTGGAAGGAAAGAGATTGATTTTCACTGATTGACCATGGAAAAGAAACACCCATGGTTGATTTTCTTCTTTGAAGAGGGGACGGAAAAGTTTAAATTATCAAACAAAAATGCATTAAAAATATTGACCTAGATTGGCCACTGATGAAAACAGGAAACTGGGCTAGATGGACCATTGGTCTGACTCAGTATGGCTGTTCTTGTATTCTTATTCGAATAACAGTAACAGTACATAGGCCCCGATTCACTAAAGCCAGCGATTGTCGCTAAACCTGTTTTCACTGTTTTAGCAACGATCGCTGCTAACTGACCCGATTCACAAAATGGCCCACTGCGTATTTTTCCCCTCCATCGCCCATTTTTCGATCTGGCCATGCAAATTTGTAAAACCCCATACAAAATAGCCAAGCGATTGATTCAGTAACATTGGCTATTTTGCATCGGGTTTTACGATCCTAACTGTGTTACCGACAGGTCTGCCAGGGTTTTACAAAAAAATTTTTTTTTAATAGCACAGATATTTTGCGTGTATTACTCACTGAGCGATTGAGTCGGTGAGTTTGCATGCAAATGATTAGCACCTCTGTGCAAATCATTTGCATGCAAACTTGCTAGTGAATTAATTGCTGTTTGCAAATTGGCCAGAGAATCGGCCATCAGCAATTATTGTGGTTATAACTGCTGTATGGATGCAGGTCCCAAATACGCAATCGAATGAAGACTTCACTTCACAGAATCCAGTTGGGTTGTACTTTCATAGTAATCTGCAATCTAATTTGTGTAGTACCGGTAATAATATTCTGGTGGTCCTTGAAATATTTTCTCTGGGTTTTTGCTGTGCGTAAATTTGGGCCTGTCTCTTGGCTTTCTGAAATTTAGAGCAGATTGGGAGCATCTTTTCTTCTAATCTATACATTTGATTCCAGCCCAGGCTGGTTATATACAGTAGCATAGCGAGGGTGAGTCTCTGCCCCTTGCTCCTTCTCCAATCCTGCCTGCCACCAACATCTGTGTTTAGTCAATAACTATAATGTGTTTTATCCTACAATTTGTGTAAGCCCGAGAGCTAGTCTTGACGGGTGAAATTTAATACTGGGCTGGAGGGCCCTGTTATCGCCCGTTGGGTATAGGCTAACAGGTAATGAAAAGGTAAGGGGTGAGTTCCTTCCAGCCCTGACCTTTCGGAGCATCTGATTTGTCGGGGCATGGAAGGTTCGAGAGAGGGGGGTATAAAAGCTGGGACCTGGGTTCCTGGCTCCTGAGGGCGGCTTTTTGGGCTTTCGTTTTCACGACGGACCGACTGTACGGTGAGGCAGCATGGCTGAAGTGGTTGGCGGCAGCGCGATGACTGAGGTCAGCGGGTTGGAGAGTGAGCCGATAGACCTGTCCCTGCACACCGGCGATTCCTTCGCCGAGGACAGTGCCTTTGATCAGGTTGGTGTGGCTGCTTCTCTTCTCTGGCGGCTCTCTATGCTGTCTGCCCTGTGTTTAGCAACAAGCAAAAAACAAAAGGAATTGACCCCAAAATATCCACAAAGAAGAAAATCCAGAGAAAACCAAAAAAACTCTGTGGAGTGACGATGTTCCTAAATGGACTTTATTTGAAAGTATCAAAGTTCCAAAGGTACACTAAAATCATCCACATAAAATAATTCCATCCACATAAAAGTAAATCATCCACATAAGAGCCTTAAAGGACCTTAAAGGACAGAGTTTTTTTGGTTTGCCCTGTGTTTAGTCAATAACTATAATGTGTTTTATCCTACAATATAAGAATCCCATACTGGTATACGAGCGTATCTTAAAACAAGTACTCTGACCCAGTGACACAGTGAGAGGTAGCTTTGACAGAGAATCTCTGTGAATGATTGCATCTTACAGAGAGTGATGAAGTGGAAAGGCATGGGAGCAGACCACAGATGCTATATGTGGATTTTTCAGAGCAGAGATTTTTGATGACCATTAGAAAACCAACAGAGAGTGGGACAGTGCTCCCTAAACTCATTTCTTGCTGGACTGTGCAGATAACCACCACCAAATGGACAAACTGCCATCGTTGCCCCAGTGGTCCTTCCTCATGCACTGCATCTAATCTAATCTAGTTTCCATCCTATATACCGGATCATTCCAGCAAGGACTCGAGCCGGTTAACAAAGTTTAAAAGAATCTAATATAATAAAATGATAGGCCGCGCATGCGCACTAAAAAACGTGTTCCCTGATCCGTCGCAAAAATACGAGTGCGCATGCGCGGCCCTGGCTGCGGCTTTCAAATTAAAAAAAAAAGTTACACAGCTGCGGCGGCCTTCCTCACCCCCGGCTCTCACTGTGCATGGTACTGGCTCCTCTCTCGAACTGCACCAGGATTGAGAGAGGAGCTGCGGCAGCGGCTTTCAACGACGAAGAAGCTGCAGCTGGGGCAGTCGGTGCCTCCCCCGCCACGCACAACCCGCTCCCTTTCCTGCAGCTCAGGCACCACAGAAGCTGCGAAATATACTGAGCGTGAAAGCGCGCAACCCGGTCCCCACGTCTGCCTACCCTTCCCCCCAACACAGCGCATTTGCCCCCCCCTCTCCAGAACGAATCGATAAATGGAGCCGGGCCGCCCTCCGCAACAGACCACAGGAGTCCTTTGCTGCTCACCCCCCTTCCCTTGCCGCTGACCCGACTACCTACCCGGCGATTTAAGCAGCGTGTGCAGGCGTCTTCACACACTGCTTCAGGCCCTTCTACTGCCCTGATTTGCTCTGCCGCGTCTCTGATGATGTCATCAGGGACGTGCCAGAGTAAATCAGGGCAGTAGAAGAACCCGAAGCAGCGTGTGAAGACTGCTGCACAGGCTGCTTGAATCGCCGAGTTCCTAATCGGGTACGCGGGAAGGGAAGGGGGGGCGGCAAGGACTCTATCCGAGTAAATAAAAAACTCTGGGGAGAACGGCAGAGACCGCCCCTGTACTAACTCCCATGGACAGGGGGAGCAGGAAGAGGTGATGATGGACAGGGGGGGGGGGAAAAAGGAAGGGAGGCCTATTGTTGGACAGGGGGAGCAGGAAGAGGTGCTGATAGACAGGGGGGGAATGAAGGGAGGCCTGCTGATGGACAGGGGGGGGAAATGAAGGGAGGCCTACTGCTGGACAGAGGGAGCAGGAAGAGGTGCTGATGGACAGGGGGGGAAATGAAGGGAGGCCTACTGCTGGATAGAGAGAGCAGGAAGAGGTGCTGATGGACAGGGGGGGAGGTAAAACAAAGGGAGAAGGGCTGCTGCTGGATAAGGGGAGCAGTGAAGGGGTGCTGGTGGACAGGGGGGGAAAATGAAGGGAGGCCTAATGCTGGACAGGGGGAGCAGGAACAGGTGCTGATGGACAGGGGGAAAAAATGAAGGGAGGCCTACTGCTGGACAGGGGGAGCAGGAAGAGATGCTGATGGATGGGGGGAAGGGGGTGAAATGAAGGGAGGCCTACTGCTGGACAGAGGGAGCAGGAAGAGGTGATGATGGACAGGGGGGAAAAAAGGAAGGGATGCCTATTGTTGGACAGGGGGAGCAGGAAGAGGTACTGATGGACAGGGGGGAGGTAAAACAAAGGGAGAAGGGCTGCTGCTGGATAAGGGGAGCAGTGAAGGGGTGGTGGTGGACACAGGGGAGGTAAAAAGAAGGGAGAATGGACAGGAAAAAGTGGCTAAGGAGACAGAAAGAGAAAGAAATAAAGACAGACACACACATATATTCTAGCACCCGAGGGAGGAAAATGCTGCACAGGGAAGTAGGGAGGGGGGGAAATGCTGATCCACAAGGAATTGGAGGGGGAGGGAATGCTGATATGGCTACTGTACAGGAAAGTGGACAAGGGGAGATAAATGCTGCATAGGGGGCAGAAAGAGAGACAAATAGAAAGAAAGACAAATAATAGGAGGGAGGGAGACAGAAAGAAAAGAAGAAAGACACAAGGGCAGGGAGTGAGACAGAAAGAAAGAAAGACATACATACATATATTCTAGCACCCGTTAATGTAACGGGCTTAAAGACTAGTATAATATAAAACAATAATGAAGGTAATAGAAAAATTATCAATAAATTAGATCAGTCCTCAGTTAAGAATCTCTGAAAGAGATAAATTTCAGATTTTTCCTAAAAAGTGATAGAGATAATGACGTTCTGATAATTGAGGGAAAATCATTCCAAACTTTTACCAAGGAATAGGCTAAGGAATGTGAAAATTTACCTAGGGTTTTAATCCCTTTAACAGAAGGGAAAAGCAATTTAAATTTATGTGTATTCCTGGTAGTGTGAAACCGAAGAGAGTTAAATGATAGAGATAATAAAGGTGAAAAAATTCCATGTAAAATTTTAAAAATTACATTGGCACATTTAAATTGAATTCTCCAGTATATAGGAAGCCAATGAAGTAACCTCAACAATGGAGGGGCATGATCATATTTATGTCTTCCTAAGGAGTAATGGATTATAGGAATGAGGTCAAATAACCAGAGGCTTTCCTCACTGTCCTTGGAGCAGCTCATTGCTACAAAACAGGTCCATGCTCTTAACACTGTAATTGACCACAGGGCAAGAAATAACCCATTTTCCAAATTTACCCATATGCTTTCCCCAATCACTAGAGTTTTGAGAGCTCTTCTCTTACTGGTAATTGATCTTTCAATATTCAAACACTTTACATTTAGGGTTTCTTCTGAGACCTCAGAAGAAGAGAGGCTCTGACAGCAAACAGAGAGAAATGAATCACTTTTTCCTGTACCCCAAAGTAACCAGTGGAGATGATACTGTACTTTTCACAGTATAAGCCACTGAAGTAGTGGCATAGCCATAAAGCCAATTTTGGTTGGGCCTGAGCCTAAAGTAGGTGGACCTGTATCTCACTTTCCCTCCCTTCCCATCCCCCAGCCTTTAGAACATCCTTTCTTTCCTTCCCTTCCCCATCCCAGCCCATGCAGCCCTTTCCCTCCCTACCCAGACGCCTTCCCTCTGATGCAGAAGGCAAACACATTAGAGGGAAGATATTCGGGTCCGCCGCTGGCAATGTGCAAGAATTACTGCCGGTGGCTGCTGGGTGGGCGGGTCTGAGCCCAAACTGGGCAGGCCATGCCCATCCAGGCCCGCCATGTAACTATACCACTACACTGAAGGATTGAAATGGCTTACAAACAGGGCTGGTCCAACCATTCAACAAGATGAGACAGTTACCTACAGCAGCAGCTTCTTGGGAAAAAGGGCAGCAAAGGACAGCAAGTAAGAAATTAAGGGGACTAATTTAAAGAAGTTGCATATGAGATCAGAATGATGCTTGAGAATAGGGCAGGAGAGGATAAACATGTCCTGCTATAGATTATGCAGCTGGTGTCACATGTGTGTGTGTATGTCTAGCAAGCTAGTTGCTTCTTCCATTAAAGACCTGGTTGAATAGCCTTCACTCTGCTTCCTGAAGTACAGGAAGAGGGCCATTTTTAATAGGACGTCTTAAGTCCGACTTTGGACATTTCCCACAAGACGTCCAAAGTTGGAAGTGGAGAAATGGCTATTTTCGAAACCAGCAACATCTCAAGACATCCACTTTTTTATTTTTGAAAATTGCCTAGTTAGATGTCTTGGCCAACAGGACATCCAATCCTTAGGATGTCCACCTTTGTCATTTTTGACCACAAAACCATCCAAGTTCAAAACATCCTAATGCATACCATGTGGACATAAGAGGGGCCAGCGTTGTAATGGACTGGCCATATATTAATAGAGCAGTGGGTCACCCTAGACGGCACCGATATGAACTTCACATAAAGGGTGCCAGAAATACATCTCACCATATCTCCCTTCTAATGTATGGTGAACCCTCCAAAACTCTCCAAAATCTACTTTACCCACCTACCGGCCCTTATGGCTGCCGGTGGCACTTATATGGCCTTGTAGTAGGGTTTTGGTGGCCTCACACTTTCCATCACAAATGTGGTTAGAGTGACTTATGAGCCTGGGTTCTCCTCTCTATGGCTCACTAGCCCACTCACTAGGCCAGTGTTCTTCAGCCTTTTTACACCTGTAGACCATCAGAAATAAAAGAATTATTTTGTGGACCGGTATCGGTCCGCAGACTGGCGGTTGAAGAACACTGGGCTAAGTCATGGGCCAGACCCTGCCCATCTCTACCCAATCTCCACCCCAGACCCTGCCCCCATAGTCCTAATTGTAACACTATTTTTTTCCATTCATTTTTCATATATACACACAATATAATCTTATTAACAATGCATCGATTGCACCGCGGACCAGCAGTTGAAGAACACAGTTTTGGGCCTGATGCACATGCCGGCCCTGTGGACCGGCAGGAAATTTCTGTGGACCGGCACCGGTCCATGGACCGGTGGTTGAAGAACACTGCACTAGGCTATTTAAGACATATTTATGATGCTCTACTAGGATTTCTCATACCAGGTGCTGCTGTTCTAGAGACAGATATGTACTATTTCATTTAGATTTTTGGGAGGTAGAAGGAGATCCGTGACCACTGGGTGTGTGTGTGGAGGGGTCATTACTTAATCTCTCTAGTGGTCATCTGCTCAGTTTGGGTACCTTTTTGGCACTTAGATGCTTGTAAAACAGGTCTAGCTCACAACGTCTAAGTTCTGTCCAGGATGTCCTGGGAAAGGTTTGATTATCTCTGAAAGATGTCCCAAGTCTAAGCCCGCCCAGAGCAAGCCTCCAACATACCCCCTTTACTCATGGACAACTGGTTTTGAAAATCAGCACTTGGACATCCAAATGCTGATTTATGCCGGTTTTTGAAAGTTTTAGAAATTTGGAAATGCCCCTAATAGTCTTGTGCTCAGAAAGCCTTTCAGGGAGTGCATTCTAGAATGTGGAGGTTACTCCGGAAAAGGCTTGCTGGCCGGTGTCACATCCTGTGATGTCCACTGGAGAGAATGTGGTCCAATGATGTGTTTCATAGGATTGTTGTAGGATGGTCATGATTGCTGATTTTAGCAAACTGTTAGGGAAAGGAAGATGGGATAAAGGCCAGAAATTGAATGGAAGGTTCTCCTAGGGAACCTTATACTCTTGCCTAATGGTTGGGCTCTCCATAATTACAGTTTTCCCATAGGAATCTTAGTGCAAGATAACAACTGTCATAAGAACATAATTGCCGCTGCTGGGTCAGACCAGTGGTCCATTCGTGCCCAGAAGTTCGCTCACGCGGTGGCCCCTAGGTCAAAGACCAGTGCCCTATCTGAGACAAGCCCTACCTGAGTACGTTCTGGTTCAGCAGGAACTTGCCTAACTTTGTCTTGAATCCCTGGAGGGTGTTTTCCCCTATGACAGACTCCGGAAGAGCGTTCCAGTTTTCTACCACTCTCTGGGTGAAGAAGAAGAAGAACTTCCTTACGTTTGTACGGAATCCTTGCTGAGCACCCAGTCCCAGGAGTCTATTCTAGGGAAGTTATTCCACATGTATTTCCAAGGAGAAAACGAGCAGAGATTTGAACAAATTGTTTTAAATTGCAGAAATGTGCTCCATCACTTTCAGGAGCCCCTGGGGAACCCCCCAGCTGAGAGCTGAGAAAGCCTTGTTCCTAGTGAAGCAAAAACTATAATCCTCCCTAATGAACTTAATTACCAGAGGTGCCACCGTACAGAATCCCATCTCTCTTCCTCCACCAGTGCTGGCTATATGTTTGCAGCTCTTAACTGGGTTCATATTTTCAATTAAAGTGAGTTAAAAGCTCAGTAAAATAGTTTCTTTTTCTTTCCAATTTTCCATTCATCTATGTGGCTATGTTTTGGGGTTTTTTTCAGTTTTCTTTCCATGTCCACACTGGATGATGTTTATAGCAGGGCAGGTCCAACCCATTAGACAAGATTAGGCATTCGCCTAGAGCAGCAGTTTCTCAGGCGGCGCAAACAACAAGAGGGCATCCGTTGAAAATCAGGGGTGGGAAACTACGAGGTGACACCAGGAAATTCTTTTTCACTGAAAGAGTGGTTGATCGCTGGAATAGTCTTCCACTACAGGTGATTGAGGCCAGCAGCGTGCCTGATTTTAAGGCCAAATGGGATCGGCACATGGGATCTCTTCACAGGGCAAAGGTAGGGGAGGGACATTAAGGTGGGCAGACTAGATGGGCCGTGGGCCCTTATCTGCCGTCTATTTCTATGTTTCTATGTAAACTCAGAAACAATGGGAGGTACTTTTCTCAATAGTTTTCAAATAGCCCAATTACTTACCCCCCCCCTTCCTTTACAAAGCCACGCTAGCGTTTTTAGCACTGGCCGCCATGGTAACAGCTCCAACACTCATAGAATTCCTATGAACATCCGAGCTGTTACCACTGCAGCTGGCGCTAAAAAATCTAGCCTGGCAGAGCCTTGCCGGTTGCACAAAATGCAGCGACTAGACTAATAACGGGAATATCGAGATTTGATCATATGACACCTTATCTCCAACAATTACACTGGCTGCCAGTTGCCCTCAGAATTCAGTACAAAGTGGTAATGATTTGTCACCAATTCCTTTAATGTACTACAGTGTTCTCCCGCGAATTTGCGGTCCACGAATCGCAGACTCACTAATTTGCGGCATGCTCCGACCACCTCTTCCTGCACTAAAGTCGGGATACACCAATCAGGAGCTGCGTGCCAAAGCTCGAGAAAGTTTGCGGGACACTGGTTTGCAGGATTCAATTTGCCACATCTCAAGATTTTTCAATACAAGTTTTATCCTAGTGTGACACATACTGAGAATCTTTCTAGTGCCAATATACATTTCTTAGTAATTCATTGGTCATAGCGAGGGAGTTAAGTGAAGAGGTATGTTTGTATTGGTTTTCTAAAGTTGAGGAGTCCAAGGGATCTGCTCTGTGGGGGAAGTTGATTCCAGTGGCTCGGTATGAAGTGAGATTAGGTTTGCATTTGAAGGGTAGTTTATAACAAAAATTAAAAAGGACTCCATATATAGACAGGACAGAAATGAAAACTCATAGTACAGAGGCACATGTATATATGGTATTATCCATCCTAACTCCAGCCTGAATGTGAAAAACAATCAGGACTACAGAGAAATTATTCTTCTATAATTTTTTCGTGAATATTTGCACTGAGTATTCTTCGCCAAGGGGTAGTGGGATGGTATTCCAAAGGGAAGGTTCAGTGGCATGGAATATTCTGGACCAAATACTGGATAAGTTGATGATGATATTCAGTATCGGGAAGCTGGCCAGCTCTACTTATCCATGAATCCGAGGTATTCAGACTGGCACCCAGATAGGTAACCGAATAAAGTTAGGAAAGTCTTTTTTTCTGTCCTAAATTTATTTCTGGTAACCAGGTAACTTCTACCTTTGTCCAATTACTCTAGAGGAGAAGGGTCTATGAACGGAGGCTGATACAGAGCCCATACTCCCTAGAATCTAATGATACTGTCACCACTGAAATTCATGATGTACCATGCGGGGCACGGCTAGGCTTGGGGTGGGTGAGGGTCCTGCAAGACTACCAGGGAATTTGGGGGGGACTTGGGGAAGAGGGAGAGAACTGCTAGAGAGAGGGGATCTGGGGGTTCACTACACCATCAGGGCACTTTTTTAATGTTAGGGGAAAAGGAAAAGTAGATTTGGGCCAGAAGGACAGAATTTTTAAGCTAGGTATGAGGGCTGTTTGAGTAGACTGGAGCCATAAAGCAGTGCAGGCCAGGGTTGTAGGATTGAGGGGGGAAAAGGGTGTCGCAAGATACCTTGCTCTCAACCAACCCTTCTACACTGCCCTGGAAATGGCTGTAGGGTAATTAGTGACCACTTTAACATGCATTTACATGTAAATGCATACTAAGGTGGTCTGCAATTATAGTTTCAGCATGAGTTAATAATACCCATGCTAAAATCATTTGAGCATTGCTTAGCTGGTAAATCCTGCAGTGACACCAAGTGAAAGCCATGCTAATGCTCTGTGCTTTGGCTCGAGTCAGCTGAAATCTCTCACTACCTTCAGGACCAGACTAGAGGACATGTTCAAACTCTACAGACCTAAAACTTAGCAAGATCAGTGGGGGAAATACAGTTTGGTGAAGAACAGAGTGATGCACTAGGCCGCAGTGGTTCCCAACCCTGTCCTGGAGGAACACCAGGCCAATTGGGTTTTCAGGCTAGCCCTAATGAATATGCATGAAGCAAATTTGCATGCCTATCACTTCCATCATATGCAAATCTCTCTCATGCATATTCATTAGAGCTAGCCTGAAAACCCGATTGGCCTGGTGTTCCTCCAGGACAGGGTTGGGAATCACTGCACTAGGGGTTCACCGCATCTTTTTCTCAGCACAGCACAATTGTAGTAGTTCTCAGGCAGTGACATTTGCAAATTCAGGAGCAGGATATTTTTTTAACACTAGCTCATGCAATTGACTAGCAAGCTTTAATGCAAGCTACTTTAGTTTTGTCCTAGGAAAGGCAAAGGTCTGAAGCTAGAGCTACTGAAAATAAGCAATATATTTCTGCATCTCGATGGCCACAAATTTGGACTTGGAGAATGAGATGGACAGCGTCAGCATCTATGAGACAAACATGTTTTTTTTCTGTTACATAGATCTTTTTGGACCCCTGTTAGGTTACACAAGTTAGACAGTTCTAAATCTAATAGATGCTGGCACTGTCATCTTGACATTGGATCATCTGTTGTTCTATTGTCCTTTGATACTCAGCTTTTAGAAATCAATATGGGGGCAGATTAACCTCATACTGGAATCAACAATCCCTCTGACGTATGAGGCAATTATATGTGGAACATTGCTGCATATCAAGCCTCCCATGGATCGCTACAAAGGCAGGCTTTTCCTAATTATGACAGGAGTTGCTATGCAATTGATAACCAGCAATTGGAAAAATTGCGACCGTCTCAACTTTCCGTTTTGGTGGGCCAGTGTATGTTTAGGTTACAAATACGAAAAGATGAATGCAGATATATTAGGGATAGCAAATTATTTAAATTGGTTTGGGGCCCGTTGACATCCTTTGTTAATTCAACATATCTGTCTTTGTTTAAACTTTCGTTTATTTTTATACATATCCAGGATGGGGTGGGTGGGGGGAGATATTTTTCTGGTTAATTTCTTGATTAAATTGTTGGATGGGAAGGAAGGGATATTTATTTTCTGCATTGTTATTAATGGAATTTAAGTGCTTATTTTGTTATTAATGTATATATAATTCAAGGCACTTTGTATTAGCTTTGAAAATTAATAAAGATTTATTAAAAAAAAAAAAAAATAGAAAGAAAATAAGGGTTACTCGGTAGAGAGCAGTTTGCTCAGTCTGCTCCAGCCCAATGGTAAAGTAAGGGGAGGGTGGGGGTTGAACCGCCCTGGCACTTTCTTGGTGGGGGCGCTGACACTTCTCCACCACCCCACGCTATGCTCACATCCTCCCTTCCCCACCCCATATCTCTTTAAGATCTTTGTTATCACGTCAGCCTGACTCCCACTGAAATCATTTCTGGGTCGCAGGGCCAGGAGGTGGCATCAGAGGGAAAGCCAGCACGAGCAGCAGGCTGGAAAAGCTACTCGCACTGGCAAAGATTTAAAGAGGTATGGGGTGGAAAGGGAGGGTGGTAACACAGGGGGTGGGGTGTTGGTGCGGAAGGAGCGGGGTCGAGAGGAGGGCGTGCGGAGGGCCACTTCCTAACCTCGCTTTGTCACTGCTCCAGCCACATCTATTCATTTTTGTAATTTGAAACAAAGCCTGGTTAGGATGAAATACTAGGGATATGCATTCATTAGTGCAGTGCTTCTCAACCCCAGTCCTTGGGGCATACCCAGCCAGTCAGGTTTTCAGGCTATCCGCAATGCATATGCATGAGACAAATCTGCATACGCTGCCTGCTTGGTATGTTGATCTATCTGATTTATACGCCTTGTGGATATCCTGAAAACTTGACTGGCTGGGTATGCCCCAAGGACTGGGTTGAGAAGCACTGCATTAGAGCCCATTTGGATCAATAACATGCCTTCAAAATATAACATGCACTCAATTGATTTAACATATATTAACATACAAACTAAGGCTCCCTTTTATCAAGCCACTTTAGGGTTTTTTTTATCACTAGCTGCTTAGCTCTAGAAGCCTGGACCAATCAGGCCTTAGGCATAGTGGGTCCGCCCATCCCCACTAATCCTAAGGCCTGATTGGCCCAGGTGCCTAGCCTGGGCCAATCAGGTCTTAGGATTCGTGGGGATGGGGCCGGGACGGGGCGGGCCTGTCTCATTTCCACGAGGCGGGCCCGTCGGCTGGACGGCAGCAAGACCCGTCCAGCCGACCAACATGTAAAGGTTAGTTGGGGGAGGGAGGGGTCGTCGGGCTTTCCGGCAGGAGGATTGGGCATCCTCCTGCCAATTACCAGTTTGGGGGGGAGGGGGGTTCCAGGGGGGTTCTGGCAGGAGGATTGGGCATCCTCCTGACGGCGATTACCAGTTTGGGGGAGAGGGGGGTTCCAGGGGGGTTCTGGCAGGAGGGTTGGGCATCCTCCTGTCGGTGATGGGACAGGCGGCCGCGACCGCTATACTTATTGCAGCAGGGAGATCCCTTGCTGCCATAAGTATAGCGGCCGCGTCTACTTACAATGTAGACCAGCATTTTGCTGGCCTACATTTTAAGCGTCTCTTCCTCTACTAGGGAGACGCGTAGGGCCGCCTAGGTTCGCCTAAGGCCCTTAGGCGAGCTTAGGCATCTTGCAGGCCTCCCTAGGCTCCCGGAGGCGCTTTCAATATAGGCGGCCTGCCTGGGGAGCATTTTTTTAAAAAACGTGCATCCCGATTGGCTGATTAGACAGCTGTAGGACGTCTACAGCTGCCTAAAATCGGGACGCACTTTGGAGAATCAGGGCCTTAATGTACATGCAGCTTAGGCACAAGAGACGGTAATAATTCTGATCAATATAATATGTTATGAAGATTTGATATGCATTAATTATTTTTATTTAAACAAATGTGTGAACTGAACAAAAAAAAAAAAGTCCCCAAATTAAGGAAAAACAGCCAAATAAAGGCAAACTGAAATTCTTTGCTGTGTGCCCATCCTTCCTAAATAGATTTGAAGAAAAAACTGACACACATGGACTAGAGCAGTGGTCTCAAACTTATGGCTCGCCAGATACTCTTTTGAGGCCCTCAGTATGTTTATCATAATCACAAAAGTAAAATAAAACAGTTTCTTGATCCAGAGAGTGGTAGAAAACTGGAACGCTCTTCCAGAGTCTGTTGTAGGGGAAAACACCCTCCAGGGATTCAAGACAAAGTTGGACAAGTTCCTGCTCAATTCCTACACAGGTGAGGCTGGGCTCATTTAGAGCACTGGACTTTGACCTAGGAGCCGCCACATGAGCGGACTGCTGGGCATGATGGACCACTGGTCTGACCCAGCACCGGCAATTCTTATGTTCTTATGTCTCTTTAGGTATAAATAACAATATTATTATTAAGACTTAGCCAAAATGAAAGATTTTTAAACTATAGAGTTTTACCTCATGTAAAATTGTCATTTCTTTAACAAGACATTAACTATTTTTCTGAGGCCCTCCAAGTATCTACAAATCCAAAATGTGGCCCTGAAAAGGGTTTGAGTTTGAGACCAATAGAGCAACAGAAAGAAAACTGTATAGCATACAGGATTTTCAAGGCTTATGTTTTGCCATTGCTCCTACCCTGGTACACCTCAAAATGCAGTCATCTGGTACAAATTTCCTGCTGGCAACATGAACTACAGCTGGGCAACTCTGTCCAAAAGTAAAACAATACCCTCCCCACAGCCAGAAATAACTCCCTTAAGGAATTAAGCAGCAACAAGCCCTTTCCTTCTGTATTTTCCTTAATTGGCTTTCGTTCCTATCCAAATTGTCTCCCATCTTCTGTCTGTCTCATTTATCCCCTTTTAATATGCCAAGTATTAGTTGATGTTTTCTTTGTAATTGTTTTCTTTCTGTATGTGTTAATGATATTGTTAATGGCATTTTTATTATGTTCATGCTCTGTTGTTTTTTTTTCTTTTATTTTTTATATGCAAAGTCGCTTACAAATTGGATAAGCAATTAAATCAAATTTCAATAGAACCTTGAAACTTCCAAACACATCTCAAGACAGTCGTTTGCATAGGTATACCTAGGACTACCAGACATCCGGATTTACCCAGATATGTCACCTTTTTTAGAGGACTGTCCGAGCGTCCAGATGGCTTTTCAAAACCTGGCACTTTGTCATTGGGTCACATTGGTGCACGCGCAGACGCCCTTCTGATGCAGCTCCGAACACAAGAAGAGTTTGGGGAGGGCGAGGCTAGGGCGGGACTTGGGCGGAAGAGCACGAGTTTGAGGCAGGGCCCTGGGTCCAGATTTTGCGATCGTAAAATCTGGTAACCCTAGGTATACCAGACAGTAGATAAGTTCAGCCATTGCAAAACAACAATCACCAAAACCCTGTATCACGGAGTAGGATGATGTCAGAGAAATAATTTACTCCTATAACTGAGCTATCATTCCAGAAGAAAGACTTTTCGGCCGGTTCTGGATTTCGACCAACCTGATCCTGGTGCATTATGGGACCTACAGCACAAATTTCTATGGATAGCATCATGGACTACAAATCCCACATGTCTTTGGGATGTAGATTTAAAGCCAGGAGTAGCCACAACATCTTTCTCCTGGATTAAGTAACTTGGAAGTTCTAGAAAGAATAGTAAAAACAGTAGTAAAAGGCTGGCCTACCTAGGGTTACCATACAGCTCCAGAAAAAGGAGGATGGAATGAGACATCTGGGTTTTACTTCCATAGCTTTCAATGGAAATAAAACTTGGATATCTCAATCCATCCTCCTTTTCCTCGAGCCATATGGTAACCCTACCAGAAAGGCTACCCTTAGCTACAAATAATCCCAATATAACTGGTGTCAACAGTGATAAAATGCCTGCTAGAGAGACAGACAAGAAGAAAGAAGGAAAAGCTACAGCAGTCTTGAAAGCACCCCAGCCAGTCAGGTTTTCAGGATATCCACCATGAATATTTATGAGAGAGATTTGCATGCACTGCCTACACTCAGTGGCGTAGTAAGGAGGAGGGGGCCGTCTGCCCCGGGTGCTGTCTTGATGAGGGCGATGGCACCCCTCCTCCTCCTCCCCCCACCGCGCGCGCCTTCACTTCCGCTCCGAGGTACCCATAGCTCTTCATTGGCATGAGCAGCGACTCCAACCTGCTGCCCGCGCCAGCGTCGGCTCACCCTGCGATGCCACTTCCGAGTCTCGAGCCTAGCAAATTAAGTCAGAGGGAGAGCTGACGCCAACACGGGCAGCAAATTGGCGACGCTGATTGCACCGGGGAAGATAAAAGAGGTGCGGGGGAAAGGGAAGGGGTGTACGCATGGGCAGCAGGAGGGGCGGGGAGGGGCCTCTCACCTTCGTTATGCCACTGCCTACACTGCAAGCAGATCTCTCTGGGGATCACTGAATTAGAGGCACAGAGCGAGGAAAGAGAAGAACTGTTCAGTTTTATAACTCCTAATGCCATTTTTGCTCAAAACTAGACTGCATGGGCACAGAATTTCATAACCTAATCCTGGACTGACACCCTGTAGTGCAGTGGTCCTCAAAGTCCTTGCTACACACTCAGCCAGTCACGTTTTTCAGAATGCCCACATGAATATGCATGAGATAATTAGAATTTCATACAATGAAGTTAGTGCATGCAAATGTATCTCATGCATATTCATTGTGAATAACCAAGGACTGGGATGAGAACCTCTGCTCGGGTGGCATCAGTGTTAGGTTAATAATACTAGGGTTACCGAATATCCGGATTTCGCTGGACATGTCCTCCTTTTGAGGACATGTCCAGGGGTCCAAACGGCTTTTCAAAACCCGGCAATTTGTCCGGGGTTTGAAAAGCTGTGTTTGGGCAGGGAGGAAATCTGCACTTGCCCGACAAGGGCAAGCAGTGGGGGCGGGGCTAGGGTGGGCTTGGGGCGGGATTAGGGTAGGGATAGGCGTAATTAGGCAGGCCTGGGGCGGGGCTAGGGGGGGCCAGATTTTCCGAAAGGAAAATTTGGCAACCCTAATAATACTGTCCTTACTACTGAGTTGGAGTCAATCTCAAGGTACTGCTTCTCAGCTTCCATCCTGAGTTGCTCCTTATGACAGAGACAGCAGGCAGTGCTGACATACCAGTGGGGTGCCTTCTTTCATGCAGTTAGCTTGATTGGCATCTACCCTCCTGCTCTAATTGGTTTGAACTTGAAAAATGGCCTTATGCATAAAAATTACATTACTAAATAACACTGAAGTGAGTAAATGCATTATCATCTTATCTTGAAAACCCAGAACCAGTGCAGGATTAAGAGAGGCAGCAGAAGGGTGTTATCAGTGATTCCACCAGTCTCTCCAGCCACCTGGACATCCCTGGCAGAAATCAATAAGTTACAGGAAGAGGGAGTGGGAAGGAAGAAGAAGGCAGGAAAGAGAAAAGACAGAAAATAGGAATGTGATCAAGACAGTTGACAAGACAGATGCCGACGCACATATGCCGACCGTGCACTCACTCAGTCACATAAACTGTAAAACAGAGCCCATGTAAATTAAAGAGGAGGTGAAGGAAACTCAATACCCATTATACTTCAATCCAAGCCCTTGCTTTTCTGTCCAAATGACTCAAAAAAGCCTTCTTTTACTCCAGTGCTACACTTAAGCATCCAGGGCTGAAGGCTAAAGACCTGGAAGGCATAATTCTCTCACATCCCTCCCCCACTGACAGGGCTGGCAAGGGTATTAGGCACCCTAGGCAAACTTTCAACTTGGCCCACAACCCTTCCTCCCCCAAATAACTATCAAGTCCCTAGTTCCTCTCCATGAATTCAAATAATTGAGAACAAATAAGCTCCTTTGGAGGGGCTTAAGGTATTTGAATCAATCGGAGTCTTAGGCCCATCCCAGTGCATCCCAGTATACACCAAGAATTGGGCCTAGAGCTCTGATTGGCCCAGGTACCTAAATCCCCTCCTATGGTATCTTAGGTCAGTATGTCCAAATTGGGCACCAGCATTTATATCAAGTTTCAGTAGGCATACCATATATACTTAAATATAAGCCAAAAGTTTGGGCCCAAAAATGGGGGTCTCTGCTTATATTCGAGCCAGTACCCACCTGTCCACCTCCCAGATTTGTTGCAGGCCTCCACTGGATCTGCCGTAAGACCTGGTGGTCCAGCGGTGGGCCGGGACAGGAGGGATCCCTCCCGTCTCCTGTCCCGGCCAACTGTGACAACATCTACCTCCCTCCCGCCTCCCCTGCATACCTTTCAGTTCCCTGGTGGTCCAGCAGTAAACAGGAGCAATCTTCTTGTACTCCTGCTCTGCACAGAGCCGCTAGCTGAATGGCTGCCATGAGTTCTTGTGGGACTGTAGGGAATTCAAAGGTACATGGGGGAGGCAGGAGGGAGGTAAAAGTTGTCAAAGTCGGCCAGGACAGGAGGCGGTAGGAATTCCTCCTTTCCTGGCCCACTGCTGGCCCACCAGGTCTTATGGCAGGCCTGGTGGAGGTCTGCAAGGCATCAGGAGGGAGGGAAAGAGAAGGGATACAGTATAGGGCAGGGAGGGAGGGGGGGCAAGGTGAAGAACCTGGCAGGGCAGGACAGGGAGCTGGGTGCAGAGCCAGGTAAGGCAAGGGAGGTAGTGGGGGGTGGGGGTATGCTGGATGCAGAGCCTGGTAGGGCAGGGCACTTGAATATTAAACCCTCTCCCCAGTTTATATTCAAGTCAACCTTTTTTTCCTCCTTTTTGGTGGGAAAAAGGTCACCTCGGTTTATATTTGTGTCTGCTTATATTCGAGTATACTGTATACCGTGGGTCTGCCACCCAAAGTTAGGGTATAGGAATTGGCGCTAAGCTCAATTCTATAAAGGGTATATACCATTTATAGATTCACGCTTAGTGCTGATCTTTTTCGGTGCCCATGTTTGCGGGCCATTTATATAATCCGGTCCCTTTATGCCTAAAGAACAGTGATAAATTAACTAAATCTGCTTTCTCATATTAGTTGCTTCCAAGATTTATAGGATGACCTGTAATTAATGCTTGCAATAGTTTATGGTACTGCCAGAAAGGGATGAAAAACGTAAATTTAAGCATTTAACAAACCTACCCACCCGTCCCTGAGCTTATGTGAAAGTGCTGCCCCCTGCTGGCTGATTGATGCCTTGCTCAGTGTCTAAAAAAAAAAAATTAATAAGAAAGACTCATTTAAAATCAATGATTTTTCTTGAAGGACCTTTAATTTACAATTAGTGATTCCATTAGGTTGGTTATTGGTTTCAGATAAATGAATCAGGACTGTGGCATTTAATTACCAACATAATTCAATGCATTTTCAAGTATCTGAATAAAAATAAATGTTGCAAATGGCACCGTGAGCTATTAAGGGGCTGAGCAAAGTAGACACTCTCTGGTCACAGAGAATCCTCAACAGCTGGATACATGGAGGAGAGAAAGGAGGAAAGCTGTCAGGCTCTATCAACACAGAATTCCCTCTCTTTCAATTACCTACCAGGGTTTAATTATGGAGCCAGCCAAATCCCAACATCTGAACTTCCTGAGCCTCCCATTTTACATAAAATCTAGCTATATACTGTCACCTGCAGGGCAAGTCCGAGATCCATGTGTCCACAAATAGGGGGACCTGGTAACCTATATTCCTGGCCAAGATGTACTTCCTGAGCCTCCCATTTTACATAAAATCTAGCTATATACTGTCACCTGCAGGGCAAGTCCGAGATCCATGTGTCCACAAATAGGGGGACCTGGTAACCTATATTCCTGGCCAAGATGTCCCTGAGGCTCCAAGAGCCTCTCTTCCACTTCTCTCGCCCCTTCCTCAAACGACCCAATCTCTCCCGTTACCCCCTCTCACTGATCTCCCCCAACTCTCTAACTCCAATGACATGTACAATCCCCCCCTCTCAAGCTCACCTTCATCATCCTCGTTGCTTGCAATTCTGATCAATTGTAATTACTTGTTAAATCTTGTTTATTTGTTGTGAAAAGTCCCCTCCTCATGCTCACCTTAACATCTTCATTACTTGTAAATCTGGTTAATTGTAATTTCTTATTAAATTTTGTTTAATTGATGTGAACCGCCTAGAACTCCCTGGGTATGGCGGTATACAAAAATAAAGTTATTATTATTATTATAATGGGGAGAAAGGAAAGAATAAAAGCAAGGAACAGCGAGAATGCAGAAAGAAGCCCAGGAGTTTTTCTAACGGGAAGAACTCATTTGTACTTTGGCCTAGATTCACTAAGCTTACCGACCATGTCCCGACCAGTTTGCGACTCCAACCCGATTCACTATCCTTCCTCCCGATCCAAACCCACACATGCAAATGAGAGGAAATGGCATGCAAAGTAGGAAGGCAGCGATTCACTAAAGAGAAGAAGGAACACCGAGTGGGCTGACCAATCAAAAACAAAGCAACTGCTGAGAACTACGTCCTTTCCGACTGTCCTGCTCTCTTCCGCCCTGAAATCCCAGCCCTGCAGCCCTGAAATAAAACACCTTCTTTGTGCAAAAAGTGCCCTGCTCTCTGCCTCTTCCCTGCTCGATGTGTTTTTTTGATAGGTCTGTCTGTCTTTTTTATTCATTTTTTTTCCATGGCACAGATATTTTGCGTGTGTTACACACGAAAAATATCTGCCCCATAACAACAACAAAAAATGAATAAAAGACAGGGGCAGACCTGTCAAAATAATGCCCCCCACACCCACAATCCACAAATGGCAGGATGGATGCCCAGTCCCTCCTGCCATCGGGTCCCTCCTCACCACCCCCCCCCCCCCCCCGAAACAAACAAACAGCAGGAAGGATGCCTACTCTTCCCCCCCACCCACGAAACAAACAAACGGCAGGAGGGATGCCCACTCCCTCCTGCCACCGGACCCAAGCACCACTCCTGCCCCCACCTTTTAAGGGAGAGGGGAGGGGGCGTCATCCGGGTCTGGAGGCAGGAGGGAGTGGGCATCCCTCCTGCCGTTTCTTTGTTGGGGGAGAAAGGAGTAAGCATCGATGGCAGGAGGGAGTGGGCATCCCTCTTGCCATATGCTTAAGCCCACACCGCATGGGTGTTCGGCAAGGGGGGGGGAGGAGGGGGCCGATAGCAGGATGGACCGGGCATCCCTCCTGCCATATTTTTCAGCGGCGCGGTTTAGGAAGCATCAGGTGGCAGGAGGGAGTGGGCACCCCTCCTGCCATAAATTGCGGGTGATTGACAGGAGCCCTGACAGCAGCGATTGGAATCGGCCGCAATTGAATCGCTATCTTTTAGTGAATCTGGGCCTTTGTGTTTTGCCTTAGTGAGTGACCAATCAGACCTCTTAGCCCAGAGCATGAAACCTGAGCGCTACACTATAAAGGTTGTGATCCTTGAGCAAATAAAGGAACTGTTTGCTTGTTTTTTTCCAAGGCCATGCTGACAATTGGGTGGGTTTTTTTCTTAACAATTAGTTTGGGGTTGATTTTTTTCTTAACCATTATTAACTCTTGGGGAAATGTGATGGTGCAAACTGTGCTCCACCAGCTGCTTTGAACCTTGAGTTTCAGCTGGTGGCACAATAGGCAGAGGCGAGGTTGGAGACACCGATGAACAAGGTTTATAAATTTATGCACACAAGCCTGGTCATGGCTAAAGGACGTCTTGAGTTATCCATGTAAAGTCATGCACAAAACTTTATCCATGGATATGCAGCAGCAGGCTTACATGCTTAAGTCCCACTGAATATATGAATAATGTCGTATGCATATTTTTGATCAATTTATTAATTTACCAGCTTTCTTAGAATATCATCTCCAATACGTTTAGCCCATTCCCAGAGTGAATTTATTCTGCAAAGGGTCAGACACATGTGGGATGTTAAAAGGATGAAACTGGCAAGGGACCTATCTGCAAATGTGGGAAAAACATTTATACTCACAAAATTATGAACTTTTCAAGGATAATTCTTTGACAGGCTGCTTAGGAAAAGGGGGTATGCAGGCACCTATTTTAAGCCTATTTTATAAAGAAAAGTAGACACCGTGATAGAATGAATATTAGTGCAAGTGATAGTGCACTTGCTTTTAAGTGCAATACCTAGATGTTAGCCAGAATACGCGCAAATTATAGTACAATCGACTCTACCTAAGTGCATGTTGGTTAAGCGCACGCTTCAATTATCCGCAGTCTACCTTTTTTTTTTTTTTTTTACATTAAAGTCAATGGACGTAAACTCTGGATATTTGCAATTCGGATAAGCACACAATCCGCTTAAGCACACTGATGTCATAGGTCCAACCTCTATTCTTTCATGTTACGTTCACTCCGGTTACATGCAATCACGTTCTGACTGGGAATGGCTAGGCTTCACAAAGCAGCTTAAGCGCTGGGACAGCTGGGAAAGTGAGTGCTCCGCTTCCACTCAAGCCGTAGGGCATGGCTTTCCGGTACTTTAGGCTCCAGCAGCCCACGCGCCATATTTAAACTAAGCCGGCTTAACTACAGCTTCCCCTTCCCCTCCCCCCCCACTCCTATTAAGCACACATTCTGTTTAAGGCATTAGGAGACCCGGTCCAAAGGGCGCGCACTTAAGCGGAGTCAACTGTATTCTGTAATTTACATACGTATTTGCATGCTCCATCTAAACTCCCACTGACCCTCTGAGTGGGGGAAAAACCTCACAAATGTTAAATCCAGTGAAAAGAAGTAGGATTGAAAAAAGAATTTCCAAAAGAAAGCGAGAGAATCTACACAGTTTATTTTCTTATACAACTCTTCAAAAACAACAGACCTGACACGGCACTGCTTTTCGGCGCAGGCGCACCTGCCTCAGGGGCCAACACTCTAATTTAAAAGCAAATGAAGATAAATATCATGGATTTGCATTGCATCAAATGAGAACTTACTGAGGGAGCTGAGAACCTCAAAAGCCCAAGAGGATAGCAGGTCTAAGTATGTAATTAAAACAAATTGAAGAATTCAATTTCTTTTAATTACATACTTAGCTAGGGCAGGGCTAGGGCAGCTCCAGACTCAGGAGAAGGTCCCATCGCTTGCACAGATCCTGTTAATACCCATCAGCTGAGAAGGTGCTGGAGCCCTTTCTTTGACGAGCAACCCACTATGTGTGAGGGACAGCATCCATCAAGTCATCAACCCTAGTTTATGTGACTACAGATTTTGCATTCTACGGTCCCTTCCTGACACGTTATGGCCCATGGGAGAGAGGCAGATTCCAGTTGGACTGGTAGCCCAGAAATCTGGAAAGCTTTGCTAGATCAAAGCAAGGAAAAATCTCCTGTGAGAATGTGAAGCTGGCAAGTACAGAGTTACTCTTGTATTCTTAAGAAGAGGAACAGATGGTTAGTTCTTAAAGTGTCTCACTCATGCTAAAAGTCTTGGAAATCTGACGCCTCAGAGCTGCTTCCGTAGAGCTGCTCTGTGCCTTTCAGCTCCAATCTGCTCCGGTTTTTTGGGTTAAAATTTCATCATTATATATTCAGTTATGGCAGAGAGAATACGGGTTATGAGCAGTGGCGGAGCAGAGCTTATGATTGTTTATCATTTATTTGAAATGTGATAACCTATCTTATATGGGATAGAGGCCAAGGTGGCTTACAGAATAAAATATTAAGAGAATAGAAACAGGAATGCCAATAACTTGATGGGAAAGAGAACAATTACAGTCATACCTCTAAATCAGGGGTGCCCACCCTTTTTGGGCTTGCGAGCTGCTTTTTAAATGACCAAGTTAAAATGATCTACCAACAATAAAATTTTTAAAAACACAAAGCACACTGTACGCAGAGAAAATGTTAATTATCATTTGTATTTCGGGGGTTTTCAGAGGTCAAGGCAGATGACTTTAAAATATGCAATGTCACCTCAGTAACAACTATACAAAAATAGATAAATATACCCCCCCCCCCCCTTTTTACTAAACCGTGATAGCAGTTTTTAGTGCAGGGAGCTGCGCAGCTCCCAACGCTCATAGGCTCCCTGCGCTAAAAAACACTATTGCGGTTTAGTAAAAGGGGGTCATAGTACAAAATATAGACAGCAGATATAAATTCTCAAAATGGACACATTTTGATCACTAAATTGAAAATAAAATCATTTTTCCTACCTTTTTGTCTGGTGATTTCATGAGTCTCTGGTTGCACTTCCTTCTTCTGACTGTAAATCCAATATTTCTGTCTTACTGCCTTTCTTTCTTTCTGTCTCTCTTTCTTTCTCTCTCCCCCTGCCCCCTCTTTATTTCTGTCTTACTGCCTTTCTTTCTTTCTGTCTCTCTTTCTTTCTCTCTCCCCCTGCCCCCTCTTTATTTTTGTCTTTCTTTCTCTCTCCCCCTGCCTCCTCTTTATTTCTATTTTTTCTCTCTCCCTCCCCAAGCCACCACGTCAATTTCTCCCTGCTTC
Organism: Geotrypetes seraphini; assembly: GCF_902459505.1. NCBI lineage: Eukaryota > Metazoa > Chordata > Amphibia > Gymnophiona > Dermophiidae > Geotrypetes > Geotrypetes seraphini. The sequence continues at coordinate 39,306,598 of NC_047093.1, read as the reverse complement.
CCCGAGCCAGGCCTGGCGCGTACAAATGCCGGACCCACAAACTTCACCTCCAGTGTCAATTCTGATGTCAAAGAGAAAGTTCAAGGCCTGCCAGGCAGTGATTGGTTGGCCCAGAACTTCCTCTCCGATGTCAGACTTGATGTCGGAGGTGAAATCTTGTGGGTCCAATGCTTCTACACGCCTGGCTTGGCTTGGGGAGGCAGGAAGAACAAGATCGCAAAAGCAACGCGATCGACTCATGTTGCCTTTGCGATCTACTAGTTGATCGCGATCAACCATTTGGGCACCCCTGCTCTAAATGAAGGTCTTAGTATCCCTGTTCAAACAAGACAGTTTCAGTGCAATTTTGGACAGGAAGGCACTCTTAGATTCTAACACGTGGTCAAGCTGGCAAAGACCATATTAGTCCTACTATTTATTTATATCCCGTTGTCCCCAAAGAGCGCAGAATGGGTTAAACATGCATAATATAAGTACAAGATTACACTTCTCCCTCCACATTCGCTGTGATAGGGGATTAACCCTTTCAGGACCATAAGGATCGTAGGCCAATTTTTGTGGTTTTGACGACATTTTTATGGTAAAAAGGGCTTGCAGATGCCAAAAAATTGATTTTTTTTGTGAAATATCATTATTTTTATTTAAAAAATCACACTTCTGGCTTATGGACAGTGTGGCAAGTGAATCTTCTCGTCAATCTGGCAACGACGCTAATGAATGAATGTCGGAACCAGTTTGTTTACATAAAGGCAGTATCATATGGAATCCGTACATATCAAATTTAGAACTGTAGACTATCCCAATCAAAATTTATAGGATTTTAAAGTTATGGGACAAATATATCCCTTGGTCCTGAAAGGGTTAACAGAACCGCAAATAACTTTTTCATATGTTATTCGCTGTTTTCTATTAAAAACCTTCATGAATATGTTGAAACCGTGAATAACATGGTGGGAGACCTGGCCTGTTCCTGAAGGAGAGGCAAAACACAGTGAAGAAAGTGCTGGGAATCGGCAATTTTCTCTGTAAATGCTTGCAATCAGCGATTTCTCTATGCAAGCTGATGTAATTTGGGGGGAGAAGCCAGCAAGCTAAAAACCGTGAATAATCAAAACTGTGAATGCTGAAACCACGAATACGGAGGGAGAAGTGTACAATGCAAGTTTTCATCCTAGTTGGCACATGTTAGGTGTAGTTATCCTTACGTGACACAGACTGGTTCGGTTACCAATATACAATTCTTTGCAGTCCATGGATCAAGGGCAGGGAGGTCACGTGAAGAGGTATGTTTTTTATTGCTTTTCTGAAGTTGAGGAGACCTTCAAGAGATCTGATCTATGATGGCAGTCGATTCCAGTGGCTCGGTATGAAGTGGGAGTAGGACCGTTGTTTGGCAGTTTGTAGTTGAAGGGCACGACCAGGGGGTGTTTTGAGGCATATTTCATCCTGGGAGTGGAGGGACCAGTTTGGCACGTATGGAAGAAGTTTAGCCATCACATAGCCCGGTGCCATGTCGTGCAAGGATTTGAACGCTTGCATTAGGCCCTTGAAGACACAACATTTAGCTACAGGCAGCCAATGAGTCAAGGCTAGAGCTTGGGAGACAGGGTCAAGGGCACGGAGGTTTCACAGAAGCCCGATTGCCGCGTTTTGAACACACTGTACATTCTTTGCCATGAGGCCATTGAATAGCGCATTGCAGTAATCCTACTTATCATTTCTATAGCGCTATTTTAGATGTACACTAAACATATATTAGGCAGTCCCTGCTTGACAGTCTCTACTTAAAATCTAATCAAAATAGACAAACAGGACAAATAAGGGATTAGGGAATGACTAAAACAGACATGGAGAGCTGAAGTTTCCTCTTCTTTATGTGTCAGTGTTCAGACTGAGTGGGTAGGTTGGAGTGGAAAAGTTTTACTTAGCAGTATGCGGAAGAGGTAGAAGCCTGGGAAAAGCATCAGCAAAAGTTGGTGCCTCTCTCCCAAACTTGGTAGCAAATAGAGAACACCTAGTCCAGTCATTGGCATGTGGGTAGGGTTACCATATTTTCAGCGGCAAAACATTGTACACATGGCCCTGCCTGTTCCATCTCTGGTCCTGCCTCCAGCCCCGCCCAGTTCCGCCTCCAGTCCCACCCCCACAAAGCCTCCTCTCGTCTTCCCCGACGAGCTCCAGCTGCATCTGGAGGGCCTAGAGCAGGGGTGCCGAAGTCCCTCCTCGAGGGCCGCACTCCAGTCGGGTGTTCAGGATTTCCGCAATGAATATGCATAAGATCTATTTGCATGCACTTCTTTCATTGTATGCTAATAGATCTTATGCATATTCATTGGGGAAATCCTGAAAACCCGACTGGATTGCGGCCCTCAAGGAGGGATTTTGACACCCCCCCTGGCCTAGAGCATGCACAGATGTGTGTGACGTCATCTGCACATGCTCAGAGGCCCTCCAGATGTGGCCGGAGCTCGTTGGAGCTTTCCAAAACCCAGACAAACTGACAGGTTTTGGAAAGTCAGTCCGGGAGCCCAGAGAGTCCTCTAAAAAGGGGACATATCCAGGTTTTCCTGGACGTCTGGTAACCCTACATGTGGGGAACATGTATGCTTGCTGCTCCTCCCCACTTCTAAATTTCCTCATTAGACCAGCAGCCCAGATTGCAAGGGAAGAGGAGAAGCTTTCACAAAAGCGGCGATGCCTATGCTCAAAATGGGCCCAGTTGCTGGACTGGATCTATTCCACCTTCTTGTAAGAGTGAAGAGAGAAGTACTGACTTGTTGTGTCACCAAATGCGTTTGCTTCCTCCTCCTGATTTGTAGAAAAGACCAGAGGTAGCAGTCTATAAATCTAGAGTGGCAACCCTCAGCCCTGAGACATAGCCCCCCTTACCTCATTGGGGGCTGCAAGAATGTCCCCTGTTCCACCGGATACGATGCTTAGGATTTGTTCTGTCCACATCTTCTAGCTTATTGGACCCTGCCCCACAGAGGTTTGTGGTGCTGAAATCTTCCACTATGGCACATTGCTTCCCATTTCAATTCCTTACCTTCCTCCTTCTAAAATCAGTCATCACAGTTAGTCCTTGACAAGAGGGCAGTAGACCCCCCCAGGTCCATTCAAACCCTAGCATTTGTGAATGCTGAATCCCACCCATAGATATTGCCATTTGTGTGATGATTAAGTCCCCCTTCTCACCCCCCAAGAATTGTAATCAAATCTTCAACAGCCAGCATGGCCCCTCAAACTGTGTCAAGTGTTGTCTGGTCTTGCACTAGGGGTCTGGGTTGCCTGTAGCCTTCCTTCAAACAGGTTCTTAATATTGTGGAACCTTATCTCTGGTTGTCGTCATCAGGGCCACTCCACTCTCAGAAACCTCCAACGGGCTCCCCAGAGGCTACCTATATCCATATTCTGCTAGTTTCGTAGCTCATAGAGACTGGTTGATCTGTGCCTGCTTCCAGGCTTCTGCTCACACGTCTACGGTTTCTGCTTGCATCACTGCCGCTTCTGTCTCATTTCCGTCTTCGGAGTGCTCTTGCTTCCACATTCAGCTGTCCTGCTTCTCATGTTTGGATTGTCCACTCATGACATCATGACCTCTGATCAACCGTAGACGATGCCTTCCCTTTTGGAATGATGCTTTGGCCTGCTTGGATTACTTTAACAGACTGACCTTGGTTAGCTTAATATGAAAATTGCATTTCATTTAGCTCAATCCATCTCTTGCCTTCTACACGCAATCAACACATCTTGAAATTCTGTTTTGAAGAGAGGCCAAGTACAGTAAGCCATTTAAGACACCATTGGGCTAAATCTATATAACGTGCCCAAAGTTATGCACCTTCTTTTAGGTGCTAAGATGGCCTATAATGGAAGTTAAATATCAAAGCAGAGGTGATATGGCAGTTAAGCGCCTAAGTGCATTTAGCATTATTCTATAACTTTAAAAAAAAAAAATCTGAAATTTGGGGCTCCTTTTACGAAGGTGCGCTAGCGGTTTTAGCGCACGCACCCGATTAACTGCCTGCTCAAGAGGAAGCGGTCATCTAACACTGGTGGGTTCTGGATAATTAATTTTTTTATATAGTTTTCTTATGTATATCTCAAGGACGCCTCAGCCCCACCACTCCACCGCTGTATAATCTCGCAACCGCGGGAAGCATTACGTGGTGCCTCATCATTGGCCGTCCCCTTTAATGTGCTTAGAATAATTGTAGTAATTTATATTGTTCAATAAATATATAAGAATATAAAGTGCTTAGTACTTAGCTTTAAACCAGCTTAAAATTTGCTTCCTGGTCAGCCAAACCTGGGAGTAAGACCCGACATGTTTCGCTCAAAGAACTGCATCAAGGGTCACCCGAGATTGCCATTGTCATCCGACTCCACTTTCAATATACAATTATTCTAAGCACATTAAAGGGGACGGCCAATGATGAGGCACCACGTAATGCTTCCCACGGTTGCGAGATTATACAGCGGTGGAGTGGTGGGGCTGAGGCTTCCTTGAGATATACATAAGAAAACTATATAAAAAAATTAATTATCCAGAACCCACCAGTGTTAGATGTTGTGGTATATTTGGGCTGGATAGAAGAGCTTGTTTTACACATTGCCATAGTTGGGGATGCTACAAGAGGAAGCGGTAGCAGCTAGCACGCGCTATTCCGCGCATTAAGGCCCTAACGCGCCTTCGTAAAAGGAGCCCTTGATGTCAAAGCCCACACAGGACCCTATACTGATTTTCCAGTTTTAGCGCCTGAGGCAGACAAAAAAAACCACCCCCAAAACCACTGTCCGTCGCTGGCTGAATATTGGTCAGTTGGGTTTTAGTAAAAGGTCTGCAACATCGAGGTGATGAACTTGATGTAACAAGGGCTTGTCCCAACAGGCACAAAATGAGAGAATCCCCTCAATAAGAAAGGCCCTTTTGTGTGTTAATTTATGTCAGCTTCCTTGCTTGCTGGAAAAAAAAAATCCAACCCCTGACAGCTGCAGCTCATGGAAGGTTTAGAATGGCTGTAATAATTATTCCTTTAACACTAAGTGATTCCTCTTCACTGCCAAAGGTTCACCTGCTTCATTAAGCTTTTATCTCTCTTGCATTCTAGCTTGTAGGAGGATTCTGCAATGCCATTTTTCATGCTTCCTTAACAGATAATGTTTTATTGAGCTGGAACTATTTGCTCTTGCAATAAAGAAAAGAACATTTGAAATAAAAAAATAAACGTAAGTAGGAAAAGACCACTGGGACAAGTAGACTGGGCACCAGGTCCGCCCAACGGTAGGGGCTACCTGCTGCTCTCTTCTCGTCTTTCTGCTGCTTTTAACTCATAACTCTGACCCACCCAATGGAGTGGTAGGGGGGGAGGGCAGGTGGATTGACCTGGACGCCATCTTCACAGGGGCACTGGCACTTCTTCTCCGCTCCGTCCGCCGCATACCTCTTTAAATAGTTTCTGGCGCAAGCAGTGTCTTCCACTTGCTGCTCGCATCGGCCTTGGCTCCCTTCTGATGTCACTTCCTGGTCGCGGGACTAGGATGTGACTTCAGAAGGTTCCAAGGCCGACGCGAACAGCAGGTGGAAGATACTGCTTGCGCCAGCGAACATTTAAAGAGATCTGCGGGATGCAGGAGTGGGGGGTAGGTGGCACATGGTGCAAGGCGCAAGGCACGGAGAGGTTAGAGTAGGGGAAACTGAGCATGGCGATGCCAGGTGCCATCGCCCCATGCACCAACCTCCCTCGCTATGCCATTGGACTCACCTGTAAAGTACCCATGTCTATTTTGTAACTCCCTCTATAATTCTCTACCCCAATTGCTCTGTTTATCTGTCTGATTACATTGCAAGCTTTGTTGTGCAGAGATTCTCTCTTATATAGTTAATGTAATATACAGCATTGCATGCATCTGGCAGCACTATAGAAATGATAAGTAGTAGTTGTCACCTCTCTGTTCCCTTCCTGACATCTCTCTCTCCCCCCCCCCCTCCTTGGGTGTCCAGCATGCGAGAGAGTATTAGTCCTCTCTGTTCCCTTCCTGACACCTCCCTCTCTGGATGTCTGGCTCGCAGGACAGCATTTGTCCATGGTGCTCCAGAGTCTTGGTGGCTGATAAGTCAGAAGCAGCAATGTAAACACTTCTGCTTGCACCTGGCCTGCCAATGTCTTTCCTCTACCTCTTCTGTCCACAGGAAGTGATGTCACAGGAGGCAGTACAGCAGAGGAAAGGCCCTAGCAGGGTGACATAGCTGATGACCAGGATATTCAGTGGAAGATAGCTGACTGACAGGATGGCTGGCTAAATAGCACTGGATATCGGGCAGCAGTATTCTATAATGGTGGCTGGGCATGTGGCATTGAGGTGCCTAAAAAGATTTGTCCACTTATAGAATTGCTACCTTAAACATCCATTCCCTCAGGAACAAACTGTGATTATGAGCCTTCCTGGGACAGAAAGATATCTTCTGTATCTAAATGTAAGTTGGCTTGAGCAATAAGTTGACATGGTATGAGCTAAATCCAAAATCTCTCCCCCTTCTCTTCAATATGAATTCTGTGTGACAATGACTACACTTAAGAGCCCAGGCATTGGATTGGGCCCTACTCAGGGCAGACTGACCATTTGGGCAATCAGGTAGTGCCCAAGGGCCCAGAGCAGTTGGGGGGCCCTGTAACTCCTCCCCACATGACTGACATCGCTCTCCATTCTTGAGTCTGGCATTCTCCCTCTCTCTCATCCCCTCCCCTGCTCTGCAGCTCCCTTGTCTCTGACCCCTCATACGAGAGGAGTTCCATCCCCTTTGTCGTCTTGGTCACTCTTCTTTGAACTTTTTCTAGTGCCGCTATATCTTTTTTGAGATAAGGAGACCAGAAATGAACGCAATACTCAAGGTGAGGTCACACCACTGAGTGATATAGGGGCATTATAACATTCTTAGTCTTGTTAACCATTTCTTTTATAATAATTCCTAGCATCCTGTTTGCCTTTTTGGCTGCTGACGCCACCGCACATTGGGCGCATTGTCTACAATGACACCATGATCCTTTTCTTGAGCGCTGACCTCCAAGGTGACCCCTAGCATCCAATAACTATGATTTGGATTATTTCCCAATGTGCAACACTTTGCATTTGTCCACATTGAATTTCATCTGCCATTTGGACGCCCAGTCTTCCAATTTCCTAAGGTCTTCCTGCAGTTTTTCACAGTCCACATGCGCTTTAAATGACAGTTTAGTGTCATCTGCAAATTTAATCACCTTGCTCAATTTCTAGATCATATATAAATAAGTTAAATAGCATTGGTCCCAGCACAGATCCCTTTGACACACCACTATTTACCCTCCTCCCCTGAGAAAAATGGCCATTCAACCCTAACCTCTGTTTTCTGTCCGATAACTAGTTCTTAATTCACAATTAAACACTGCATCCTATCCCATGACTCTTTCATTTTCTCAGGAGCCTCTCATGAGGAACTTTGTCAAACGTCTTCTGGAAATCTAGATACATTACATCAACCAGCTCCCCTTTATCCACATGTTTATTCACACCTTCAAAGAAGTCAAGCAAATTGGTGAAGCAAGGCCTCCCTTGGCTGAACCCATGCAGACTCTGTCTCATTAAATCATGTTTGTCTACATGTTCTACAATTCTATTTGTTATCATTGTTTCCACTATTTTGCCTGGCACCGAGGTCAGGTTTACTGGTCTGTAATTTCCCAAATCTCCCCGGAACCCTTTTTAAAAATCAGCTTCCCTCTTAAGCCCTCTTGGCTTTCTTTCACCATTTTTTTTGAAACCTCTCTATTGGGACTCCCTAAATGTTCTGGTTCAACAGTATCCTTCAAGGATGCTCTACATCAGGGGTCTCAAAGTCCCTCCTCGAGGGCCGCAATCCAGTCGGGTTTTCAAGATTTCCCCAATGAATATGCATGAGATCTATGTGTATGCACTGCTTTCAATGCATATTCATTGGGGAAATCCTGAAAACCCGACTGGATTGCGGCCCTCAAGGAGGGACGTTGAGATCCCTGCTCTACATCAAAACATCTGCTCCTGAGCAACTGTTGGTGGGGGGAAGAGGAAGTGAAATTGGGGAGAGAGGAATGTGGGACCTGGGGGGTGCGGGGGGAGAACCCATGACCCTTATTGCCCAGTGGCCCAGATTCCTGCCAGTCCACTCTGGCTCTATTTCGAACAGTGGATCTTTAGGGGAAAAAAATTCTGATTTGTAAATCTTAGCAACGTTCAGGCTGGAGCTACCATGCAAACCTGAAAGGCAATTTGCAATTTATTTTTTGAGCCATAGCAAGTATGACAATATCTTAGCTAATTGCATAGGGTAGAAGGAGTTCAAACTATTCTTATACACATCCATCTGGCAGACAACCTTGCTTGTGTGTAGGAGGTGATTTTGATTTACATTGGTTATATCGTGTAATTGCTAAACATCTTGATATTTTATTTGTAGATTTTGAATGGTTTAAGACTTTGTATATTGAGCTACATTACACTATAATTTGTTCCATGCTCTGCTCATCACCTCACACATTCAGTAGCATGCATGTTTTAAAAATGAATGGAGAGTTACTGCTATGGACCTCCCCCCCCCCAAAAAAAAAAATGGGTCTCTGCAACAGAGACCTAACTAGTAGTGACACCATGAATAATTATGAAATACTGCATGCAGTATCAAGGACAGACACAATTTGTCTTGAACATTTAGTAAAGATGCTCCACACACAGGTTCTTTCCCCCCCCCCCCCCCCCACAAATAAAATAAACACACAGGACTAAATTCTATAAATGGAGGCCTGATAGTCCGTGCTAGGTAGTTGACCATGAATGACTCCCAGAAGGCTGAATAGCACACAGCTGGTTATCCCGTGATATTCATCAGGAGATAGATGGCTATCTCTTGCTGAATCCAACTTAGTGGATTGGCCTGTAATTGGTTATGTCACGTGATATAGCCAGTGACTACCAAAATATTGGCCTAGATGACTATGTCTTGGCCTACCATAAATTGACCAGAAATTCAATGCCGAGTTTGCTGGCAATCTCCTGCACTATTTATTCATTCAGTTTCCTATACTTTTCTCCCAGGGAAGCTCAGAACGGTTTACATGAATTTTATTCAGGTACTCCAGCATTTTTCCCAGTCTGTCCTGGAGGGCTCACAATCTTTCTAATGTACCTGGGGCAATGGAGGGATTAAGTGACTTGCCCAGGGAGCAGTGTACTGAGATTGTAGCTTTAACCACTGCGCCACACGCTTCCCCTAGTATGAATATCAGAGGATGATGTCCAACTTTGTGTGCCAAATTAAAAGAACACATTGGGGCTCATAATCGAAACGAAAATACGTCTAAAATCCCGCCTAAATCAGCACTTGGACGATCTAAAAGACAAGTCGTCCCAAGTGCCGATAATCGAACCGGGTTTTAGGCGTATCTAAAAACGACTTCAGCCTTTTCAGTGCTGCTATACGCCCAGAGCAAAAAGGGGCGTTTTAGGAGGAGTGGTGAAGGCAGGATTGGGCAGGACATGGGCCGACCTAAATTTAATCATACTGCACATATGGTGTCAGGTCAAAAGCGCGCCGGGACAAAGGCACGCCCAGACAATTGAGCGCACCGCTCAAAATTACTGTTTTTAGGGCTCCGACGGGGGGGCGTGGGGGGGAACCCCCCCACTTTACTTAATAAACATCGCGCCGCGTTGTGGGGGTGTTGTGTGGGGTTTGGGGGGTTGTAACCCCCCACATTTTACTGAAAACTTCACTTTTTCCCTGTGTTTAGGGAAAAAGTTAAGTTTACAGTAAAATGTGGAGGGTTACAACCCCCCAAACCCCCCATAACGCCGGCGCGATGTCTATTAAGTAAAGTGGGGGAGTTCCCCAACAAAACCCCCCCCGTCGGAGCCCCTAAAAACAGTAATTTTGAGCGGCACGCGCCTCCGCGCTGCGCTCAATTGTCCGGGCACGCCTTTGTCTTTCGCGCCGTTGTCTATGAACCTGCAAATATAACCGAAAGTTTAACCAGGCTGCCTAGATAGAACTTATACGTAGCAATTTAGACGATGTAAAACCAGATCTAAGTGCCCAGAAGTTATTCAAAGCGACCAGATATCCACTGTTGAGACAAAGTACAGACCACCACACACACACCCAGTGATCACTGACACCCCCTCCCCCCCACACACACCGTCATAAAAATCAGAATAAAAACTTTACATATCTGCCTCCAGAACATCAGCACCTGGTATTGAAAAGCCTAGTAGAGCTGCACAGAGGTGGCTTAAGTAGTCTGGGTGGTGGGCTAATAGGTTTTGGGGGACTCACCATGACCTATAAGTGAGATGTGGTGAGATGTTTATGTGGTACCCTTTTTGTGTAGTTCGCAGCAGTGCCCTGTAAGATGCCCCACTACTCTGTTGCCATGTCTAGATGCCCAGTCCATTACTTTGCTGACCCCACCCTTATCCAAAAGGTCTTGTTCGAGGCGTTTTTGACTTGGACAAATTTTTGGATGAGAATGGGGTATAAAGATGGACTTAGCGGTCTGGACAATCAGCTGGCTGGATGTATAATTAGACAATTCTCATTAAAAAAAATTATTTTGGTCATATTTTTCGACAACGGACTTTAGACAATGACGACTTTGGGTGACTAGTGACTTAGACCCAAAATGAACTTAGATGTTTCTTTTGATTATGCCCCTCTAAGTTTCTTTATTAAAATGTTATCCCGCCTTTTCAAACATTGTTTATGGCCAATCAGGGACTTTCAAGGGAGGAGCCCAAGGCACCTCAGCCAATCAGGGCCTTAGGCCCCTCCCCATGCATCAGATAGCATAGCGGCCCGGCAGAGCAGCAGGAGGACTTTGCGCTTCCTCCTGCTCCCGAAGATGAGATTACGGAGGCCTAAGGAGCAGGAGGGACCGGGGACCCCTCCTGCTCCCAACGATTTTCAAGGTACGGGGAGGGGGGCTGGGTGCAGCCGGCCTGGCAGGCAGGCCTGGCCCGACTAGGGGTGGGCCAGTTCGAGGGTGGTGCGGTGGGCCAGACGGGGGGGGGGAGCCGGGCCAGTGACAGGAGGGAGGCCTATGGAGCAGGAGGGATTGAGCACCCCTTCTGCTCCCAACTTTTATGTACGAGGGGGTGGCAGGCCGTTGGGTGGGCAATTTTTGACTCTCCTGCTCTCTGCCACCCTTCCCCGCAGTGCAGCCCCGCTTTAAAACCATGGGCTCACACTACAAGGAAGAGCGGCAGAGAGCAGGAGAGTCAGGGGAAGCAGAGAGAAAAGAGTCGGGGCAGAGCAGTTTTTTACACAAGCGACTGATTCTCACCAGTTGCTTGTTTTTGATTGGCCAGCCAGTAGGTGTGTAGGGAAAAAAGTTTAGTGAATCACTGTCCTCCCAAATTTGCATGCCATTTCCCTCATTTGTATGCATGGATCGGGATGGGATCGCTAAACACGTTATTGAATCGGGTCAGAGGGAAATCAGGTCGCAAAGGGCTTGCAAACCGATCGGTACATGATCGGTTTGCTTTGTGAATCTAGTCCTTAATGATTTAAAAAGCTTAATCAATGCCAGTAACAAACAATTGCTGACTAAGTCTCCATGTCTCTGAGCACAAACTATCCACAAATGAAAATATGATATAGACTTTGCTATTAGAAATATTTTTGAATTTGTCACAGTGATTTACATAAGCGTGTTTTTTGTTTATTTTTGAGTATTTTTATTTTATTTTTGAATAACAAACAATTAGCAACTCATAATTTACTTAAATTAAAATAAATTGGAAGGTAGGTGCCTATCACTTTCAGGTAGAGGCCAAGTCCAAAGTGCCTACCAGAAAGTAGGCGTAGTTAGGGGCAGATCATGGGTTTCTTTGGCATGTAGGCTCCTGTTTTGGACTTAGGCACCAGTATTTAGGTCAAGAAAACCCTAGCATAAAAAGGGTGTGCCTAAGGTTAGTCCACATTAGGCACCACTTTAGGCCTATCAATGGTGCCTAACTTAAGACTGACATCCACTGGAGAAGTTGTTTCCTAGCAGCATAATTGAGTGGGAATCTCTGAGCCCGAGTTTCCAGCTATCTTGGCATCTTGTTGGGCTTGCTCCAAGTTGCCAACGCTGCCAGGCAAACTGAGGTTGCCTCCCAGTGACATCATAGGGGCCTTGCGGTTCCCTACAAGAGACCTGTGCTCCTGTGGCAGGTTGCCACAGTTGCGTGGCTGCAGGGTGTGGCCAGAAGGGCACACTATGCCCCTTGAGAACCCCTTGGAGCTCTAGGGAACAAGGGGGAATAAAGATAAAAGCATTCCTTAATCTTTATTTAAGTAGATTGATAATGGGAAAATGCAAGGCTAAAACTAAAGTATCCACCCCGATCCCAGTTAGCCCAATGGACCATCATTTAATACCAGTAATTTGAATTATAGTCAAAATCAAGATTCTTCACCAACAGAGATTTCATTGTCCCCTCTGGAGTATATTCCGCCCCCTCCTCCTTCTATGCCTTGCGATAAGAGGACCTTAATAGAAGGCCTTCTATCAGAAACAGGATCTCTGAAGGACGTACAAAGACCGACAAAATTAATTTTTACTAAAATACCTCAGATGGTGACTTTGTTAGATCTTTCATTGAGTGACCCAGTATCTGAAGAAAAGCAAGATGTTACCCTTAAAGATTTGTGAGATATTTAATCAAAGGATGGAAGGGATGTTAAGATCAGTTATTTCTCAGAATAAGGTTTTTTCACAAGACGTGGTCGAAAAACTTGTTAATGTGGATTCAAATGTTACTTTATTGGATAAACACTGCAGCATGGTTGAATCCCAGGCCTCAGCTCTACAGACTGTTTCAGCCTCTGCAATAAAAGACTCTTGTAATATACATTTTGAAATGGAAATGCTTGAGAATTCAGATAGAGCTAGAAACCTGAGATTTATTAATTTTCCTATTATACACTATCTGGCACGTCAAAGCAGCTCCTGATTGGCGTACCCTGACTTTAGTTCCCGGAAGAGGCGGTCAGAAAATACCACGAGAGACTGAGTCCGCGATTCGCGAACCATGAATTTGCAGGGGCATACTGTATATAAGATCTTTCTATAAGATATGAGTTAAACCATTGCACCATGTAGGAATTAAATAGGCAGATCTTGTCCCGGGTGAAATCTCTGCATGCTGTGGATCTGCATGGAAATAGTGGCTTTCTGATACTGCTATTTACACAGGTTTTGCTGCTATTTACTTGTGGATATCTTAAGAAAATAATGACCTAAGCCCTAAACAAAACCCATCACAGTGTGTTGTACTGACATTTTAATCATGTTGGATGCCTTGCATTCCATGTAATTTCTACACCCTGGAAAACACTATTGTACTACTCAGATTATGCAAATTCCTTGACAAACCAAATAATGATGTAATGTAATGTAATTTATTTCTTATATACCACTACATCCGTTAGGTTCTAAGCGGTTTGAAGAAAATATACATTAAGATTATAAATGAGAAGTAAGAAGGTACTTAAAAAATTCCCTTACTGTCCCGAAGGCTCACAATCTAACTAAAGTACCTGGAAATTAATAAAGAAGAGAAAATAAAGATGGTTGAAAAAAGAAAAATTCTATGTGAACTTATAGGATGGAAATTAAACTGACAGTGAAGAACTGTATGAAAAATACATATGGAATGATGTTGCATAAATGCACTATGATAGAAAAGTGAGAGAGAGAGGAGCTTTTTATATGGAAATTAAGGTTTGTAGTAGGCAGAAAGCTCTTAATTCTAAGTTCAGAGAGTCACAATCACCTGGATGTAGTTAATGTTCAAATCTAATGGTTATTAAGAATATTTAACATAATACAGAGTCATCAACAAATTAATATACTGATGAACTCTCAATATGATGACACCCCCTCCTTCTCTTCTTCCTGATTTAAAAAATTTCCACCTGACCAGCGGGCTCACACTCTATCTAATGTCCCTGGGGCAATGGGAAGGATTAAGTGACTATCCCAGAGTCACAAGGAGCAGTGTGGGTTTGAACCCACAACCCCAGGGTACTGAGGCTGTAGCTTTAACCACTGCACCACACTCTCCCCTCTTTAACTGTAAGGCCTACATAGAGATAATTGCAATAGGATCATTGATTCCCTCTCTTCATTATACATTCTTCTAGGAGTCAAACAGCTATCAGACCCACAGAATCAGCAGGTTCATAGTCAAAAGCGTGCGCCGACAACCGAGCGCTAACAACTGAGTGCAGACAACTGAGCGCAGGACCTAATCGCACCGAAGAAAAACCATATTTTAAAGGGGTCCGACGGGGGGTGTTGGAGGGGAATCCCCCCGCTTTACTTAATAGAGATCGCGCTGGCGTTGTGGGTGGTTTGGGGGGTTGTAACGCCCCTCATTATACTGGAAACTTAACTTTTTCCCTGTTTTTTAGGGAAAAGTTAAGTTTTCAGTATAATGTGGGGGGTTACACCCCCTACACCCCCCCCAACATGGCAGCGTGAGGCAGCACGATCCCTTTTAAGTAGAGTATGGGGGGGGGGGTTTCCCCCCCCACACCCCCCCCCCCGTCAGAACCCTTTAAAATACGGGTTTTCTTCGGCGCGATCAAGCCCTGCGCTCAGTTGTCTGTGCTGGGTTGTCAGCGCGCTTTTGACCCGTCACCGAATCAGCAAAACCACAAAAAAAAAAGTGGTACGAGGCAATGGTCTTTCCAAATGAAAAGGTAGCCAAAAGGATCATTAAAATCATAAATGTACTATGTCCATCCACAAAGATGTAGACCCGACATAGCACTGTGTTTCGGCGTATGGCACACCTGCCTCAGGGGTCAGACATGAACTAAAATATAAAAAGGGCCTATGTAATTAAAAGAATAATAAAATATAATTTATTTAATTTTCTTTTTTATCCCATTCTCCCCAAAGAGCTCAGAACAGATTACAGTTTGATATACATATGACAGAGTTAACAGATTACAATTTGCCATAGTTACAGTAAAAGATTTTTTTGATACTATTTTTTATCCTAATTTAACATATACTAGGGATCTAATACCAATAGATCATGCAATAAGAATATTCACATACATGAGACCACCATATGATAAAAAGATGTGCTGATAAGAGAATAAAGAGTAAAAGATTGATTGTGGATCATGCAATGGTGACATACACAGACAATTATCATATTGTCATATAGAACTTTGCCTGTGTATGTCACCATTGCATTTTCCACACATGCATAATTAATCGGTTACTATTTATTTTCTACGAGCACATCATTTCACTATGTGGTGGTCTTGTGTATGTGAATATTCTTATTGCATGATTTTATAAGTTATATTAATTTAATTACATAGGCCCCCTTTTTTCAAGCCGCGTTAGGGTTTTTTTTTTAATCACTGGCCACCGCGGTAAAAGCCCCAACGCTCATAGCGTTGGAGCTTTTACCACAGCGGCTGGCAATAAAAAAAAAAAAAACTTAACACGGCTTGATAAAAGGGGGCCATAATTATTGATTAACTATTTATGAGTATATTTATAACTGTGTTTTTATTTGTATGTTTGATTCTTTTATGTTAGTCACTACCCCTGACGCAGCCTGTGGGTGAAACATGGCAACATCGTATCATTGATATTAATAAATCAAACTTCTTGCTAGTCAGACTGATTCAATTCTTTTATTTGGACTGATCTGCTTTCTGGTCTTGTACTTGATTTGAGGCCTCTTATTTGTGTTGCTGTCTTGAAAAAGCAATTTGGACATTCTTACGCTCCCTGTGAGTATAATCGCAGGCCGATGGTCCTTTTCTATTTGAATGGCTGGTGGGTCCATTGCTTTGCTTTTACTTAGGGTTATCAGACGTCCAGGAAAACCCAGACATGTCCTCTTTTTAGAGAACTGTCTAGGTTCTTGGACAGACTTTCCACAACCCGGCAGTTTATCCGGGTTTTGGAAAGCCCCAACGAACCCTGGCTGCATCTGAAGGGCCTCTGAGCAGGCGTGGATGACATCACACACATCCCGCGCATGCTCCAAGCCCTCCAGATGTGGCTGTAGCTCATCGAGGAAGAAGAGAGAAGGCTTTGTGGGGGGCGGGGCTGGGCAGGGTTGGGGTGGAATGTGAGAGTTCTGGAGGCGGAACAGGGTTGAGCCCAAAATCCGGTAACCCTACTTTTACTTCAACTATCCTTTGCTGCCCTAGGCAGCTCCCTACTTTTGCCTAATAGTTGGGCTGGTCCTGGATATACCAACACCACAAAACCCTGAAGCATTTTCGCAGTACATAAAGAGTGTAGGATCGGCAGTATTCCCCTCCCCCTAAAGAAATAATCCTTCCTTGTTTAAAACACTTGAAGAACCTTCCCTGCTATTTTATTGTACAAAGCTGTGCAGACTTTCTAAAAGCATCAAAGAGGGATGCTGATAACCTTCTGCGAAAAGTGCCCATGCTATAAAAAGAATCTTGCATACAGAGATAGCCAGATCGTGAATCCCTTTTGATATTCCCACTGGGTGTTGTGAAGGCCAGGTCTTTCTGTGAAACAACAAAAATAGCCATGCTGATACCATGGATCAGGTGGGAGGGGGGGGGAACCAGGAAGCAAAAGGTTATGGAAGATGATCTATAGATACTTTTCTCTATATTATATAGGAGTATAAAACCTTTAATATTGAGCCCACTATTTCATTTTACTCTTAAAGATCCTCTAATTAGCTAGAGAAAAAAAAATGAATTATATACCGATAATTTATAAACAGCTAAGAACAGAAGCCAAAATTATAATATTTCATCATAAACTATTGCTTTTTGATTGATAAAAATGTATTCTAATAGTTCAAGATTTATTATTATCAAAATTAGATTATAGTAATTATGTTTATGCAGGCTGTGAAAAAATTCCATTGTAAGAAATGCAAACTATTACTATAGATCAGTGGTCTCAAA
Organism: Geotrypetes seraphini; assembly: GCF_902459505.1. Lineage (NCBI taxonomy): Eukaryota > Metazoa > Chordata > Amphibia > Gymnophiona > Dermophiidae > Geotrypetes > Geotrypetes seraphini. The sequence continues at coordinate 39,289,611 of NC_047093.1, read as the reverse complement.
CTTGCAGCCCGGGGCCCACCAGGTCCTATTTTGAGGTCCTCGGTATGTTTATCATAATCACAAATGACCTATTTATTTGATAAATAAAAATATTAATTTTGATATTTTAATGAGGTCTTCTGTTTCTATTCTTATTGTCATAGTATGTTTTAATTTTTTAATAATTTTAATATTGTACTTAAATGTTTTTAACAATTGTATTACTTTCATTATATAATTTTAGATTGTATGTAGATAGTGTGTTCTATGAAACTGTACCATGTGCTGAAATGTCTCAGTATTCTCCTGTTTTGAACCGCCCAGAACTACTGGTTGGGCGGTATACAAGAAAATAAATTATTATTATTATTAATAAAATAAAAGTTTCTTGATAACATGTCTCTTTAGCTATAAATGACAATATTATTATTAAGACTTAGTCAAAAGGAAAGATTTATAAACTATAAAGAGTTTTACCTCATGGAAAAATTGTCATTTCTTTAATAAGACATTAACTTTTTTTTTCTGAGGCCCTCTAAGTACCTATAAATTAAAAATGCGGCCCTGCAAAGGGTTGGCGTTTGAGACCATTGCTATAGATGCAGTGACATAGCAAGAGTGAGAGGCACCTGGGGAGTTGGCCCCCTCCCCTCCCCTCTTCTTCACCCTCTCCTGCCCCCCCCCTCGATACGCGCGCCCCTCTTCCTTTCCCCTGTGCCTCTTTAACTTTCCCGGCATGAGAAGCATCACCAAACTTGCTGCCCGCGTTGGTGTCGGCTCTCCCTCTGATGTCACATCCTAGGCGCAGGACCCAGAAGTGACATCGGAGGGAGAGCCGATGCCGGTGCGAGCAACAGGTTGGAGTTGCTGCTCCGCACCGGCAAGGAGCTAGAGGTACGGTGGAGGGAAGTGAAGGGGCGCACATGGCGGGAGAAACAGTGGGAAGGAGCGGGGGGGGGGTGGAGAGGAGGATGGGTGCTGGCACCCCCTCACTTATTATGCCACTGTCTAGGCATCACTAAGCATCACCTAGCCTTTACAGAATCGCACGTAAGCAACACATTTCTTGGTGCCTAAGTTTTAAGCGCCATTTATAGAATCAGGGCCTTCATTTAAGAGGCTCTAAGTACTCACACATTTAAGACCCCCCTTTTATCAAGCTGCATAAGGTGTTTTTTTTTTAATTGCAGACCGCTGCGGTCAAAGCTCCAACGCTCATAGGAATTCTGAGTGTTGGAGCTTTTAATGCAGTAGTCTGTGATTAAAAAAAAAAACAACAACAATCCTTACGCAGCTTGATAAAAGGGAGTGGGGGGGGGGGTTAAGTCTGCCATATTCGATTATCACTTTTTATAGACTAGTGCTTGATGTCGATTTTTCTGGTGATGATTTTTTTAGCGCCGTTTATAGAATTCCCCACCATATGAGTATGCGCCATGAGATTTGGTGGTGATTGTTTCACGTTTCCTACACCCAGTCACATAGAATACAGACACATTTAGGAGACCATTCTATGTTAATAGGTTAAACAAACTCCGCTGTAAAGTGATTTTTTTTTTTTATTCTTCTCCTAAGATTCTTCTCAAATGGAAATTTGCTACTACAAGCTAATCTCGGAGTTGAATGTATTTTAATTTGCTGTTTTCCCTTGAGACGTCTAAAAGTCTTCCTAAAGGTTGTCTCTTGTTCTCTCTCTTTTACCCCCTGAAATTAATTGCTTCAGTAAACAATTAATGCTAAATGGTAAACTCAGGGCAGCTCTGTTGTTTCACCAATTAAGGGAAATCGATTTGGTTCAAGAGCTGATTCTTAACCAGGTCCCTCCTGCTTTCTGTTGTGACTGGAATGGAAAAAGAGAATGAAGCTGCCCTGCATCTGCCAGGATGGAAACTGAAGGCAAATGAGTAACAAATGCCCAGAGACACCAAAATGAGCATAAATTAGGATTCCACATGCAGCCTTTCTCTTTCTGCTAGATTAGTAACAAGAAAGTCCCCAGGAATCTGGTAGCAAAGACTGAATGCCAATGAAATAGGTTGTTTCTCAGTCAGGTAAAGCGATCAGCATACATGAATGAGGGACCAAGAGAGGAACAGGAAACAGGCATGAAGGAAGAGCCACCAACTGCAAGTTATTTTGGACTATCCAAGCCGGCTTTTGAGGGGGTAATTCTATAATTAAGGTACTAATATTTATGTGGCAGCATTTAAACAAACACAAAAACAGAGAAGAATGAAGGCAGATAAAGACCAGAGCAACCTGGTGTCAGGTCAAAAGCGCGCCGGGACAAAGGTGCGCCCAGATAATTGAGCGCAGCGCGGAAGCGCACGCCGCTCAAAATTACTGTTTTTAGGGCTCTGACGGGGGGGCATGGGGGGGGGGAACCCCCCCACTTTACTTAATAGACATCGCACCGCATTGTGGGGGCGTTGTGGGGGGTGTGGGGGTTCTAACCTCCCACATTTTACTGAAAACTTCACTTTTTCCCTGTTTTTAGGGAAAAAGTTAAGTTTACAGTAAAATGTGGAGGGTTACAACCCCCCAAACCCCCCATAACGCCGGCGCGATGTCTATTAAGTAAAGTGGGGGGTTCCCCAACAAAAACCCCTGTCGGAGCCCCTAAAAACTGTAATTTTCTTCGGCGCGTGCCTCCGTCTTGCGCTCGGTTGTCGGCGCGCGCCTTTGTCTTTCGCGCCGTTGTCTATGAACCGAGCAACCTATCCAGTCTGCCTATCCGTGCAATCTATTTCTCCTTCCTCTCCCTTAGAGTAGTTCACCCTTGAGAAGAGAAGACTGAGAGGGGATCTGATAGAGACTTTTAAATTGCTAAAAGGAATCGACAAAATGGAGCAAGCTCACTCACCAGCAGGGGGAAAGGATGGAGAGCAAGAAATAGCTTTATTCACATTGGCGAATGTGACCCAGACTCGGACCAGAGGCCATGGCCTGAAGCTGAGAGGGGACACGGCCAGGACGAATGTCAGAAAGTCCTGCTTCACACAGCGAGTGGTGAACGCCTGGAACTCTCTCCCGAAAGAGATAGTGGAGGAAACTACCATTCTAGGATTTAAGGGAAAATTGGACGCACATCTTCTTGAAGGACACATTGAGGGATACGAGTGACTAATGTATGCGCCAGGGTACGCCCGGCTGAGCCTCCGCGTGTGCGGACCACCGGACTGGATGGACCCCAGGTCTGATCCGGTGCAGGCATTTCTTATGTTCTTATGTTCTTGATTTTTGTAATGTAATCTATTTAGGGTCAAATAAAAAGATTTGTCACAGATTGCGTTTAATAGAAAATACGACAGTTCTTTTGATGTTAGTCTAAGAAAGTTTGATCATGTGAGTCCTTTTTATCAAAAGCTGCATTGGTTGCCGTTTGAGGCAAGAGTTCTGTTTAAATTTGGATGTATTTGTTTCAAGGCTATATTTGGCTTAGCCCCCGAATAGCTTTCCTTTCAGTTCAAAGTACATAATTCTAATAGAAATACTCGAAATAATATTATGTTTATGTATCCATCTTTAAAATCTGTTCAATATAAGAGATTTCATGAACGAGCGTTTGCTTTCAATGCAGGGGAAATTAACACTTGGGGGTCTTTTTATCATCTTCATGTCTCATCTAGGTACTCCACCCCGGCCCACAAAATCTATCATCTACCGCAAAAAAAATCACGAGCGAATTGTTCTGGACCCAATTTCTTAACCAACTTCCCCCTTCTCCTAAACACACAGACCCAGAGTCCAACTGGCATAATTGGGTTACCCTTTCCGGGACTACCTACCATGCTCTGGCCCCTTTATCTACAAAATCTATCTCCAACTCCCACAAAGCCCCCTGGTACCTTCCATATCACAGGGAACTAAAACAGAATTGTCGAGCCCTGGAACGGAAATGGAAAAAATCGAAATCCCCCTCAGACAAACAATCCTGGGGAGACAACATCAAGTGCTATAACACAATACTAAAAAAAGCAAGAAAGAATTTCTATGGAGATAAAATAACCAGATCAAAAAATCAAAATAGTACTCTGTTCTACATCTGGCGAAACTTAACCTCAAAAAATGACTCCACCTCTCCCCTCTCCCCTCCTTCCGCAAACTACTTAGCCAAATTTTTCAATGAAAAGATTTCCACCATAAGGAGCTCTTTCACCTCAGCAGTCTCTTACAATTCTCTTCCTCCCAATGACTCAAACCCTATCCCAGCGGATAGATCCTGGACGACATTTGAACCCATATCTGAACCCCAGATCTCTAAACTCTGCCTCAGACTGAAATCCTACAAATGCATCTTAGATCCTTTCCCATCCCACCTTTATGAAAACATTCCTGCACAGGCCATCTCCTCCCTTACGAGATTCATTAACTCTGCTCTACTATCAGGCTTGTTCTCCACAAAAATGGGCCACATTGCCTTGTCACCTATTCTGAAAAAAGCCGGTCTCGACCCCTCCCTACCATCAAACTACCGTCCCATAGCAAATATCCCTCTACTTACCAAACTTCTAGAAACCATAGTTGCTACCCAGCTCTCCTCCTATCTCGAGAGATTCTCCATTCTTCACCCCTACCAACATGGCTTCAGACCCTGCTTTAGCACTGAATCCCTCCTAGTTTCCCTAATTTCAAAGGTACAACAACTACACTCACGTAACAAATTCGCTGTCCTACTACAATTCAATCTTTCCGCTGCTTTTGATGTCGTCCATCATGACATACTACTTTACCAACTTTCCGAGATTGGAATCGACTCCACCGTCCTAATGTGGTTCTCAAACTTCTTACACTCCCGTTCCTACACCGTCAACACAAATGGCACCATGTCCACTCCTTGGACTCCATCTTGCGGTGTCCCTCAAGGATCACCCCTTTCCCCTATTCTCTTTAACATCTACATGTCCTCCCTGAAACTCTTTCAACTATCCCCCCTGGAAACAATCTACACTTATGCAGATGACATCCTTGTCCTCCTTGAGACTGACCAGAACCTCACCAACCTCCACGAAAACATTACAGCTTGCATAATGAGACTCCGTGCCTGGTCCCTCTCGGTACAGATGAAACTAAACGAATCTAAAACAAAACTACTCTGGCTCAGCCCAAAATTCGAACACCTGCCCACACTTTTCGCACTACCCACAGGCGATACACTACAGCTCGAGTTCTCATGCAAGGTCCTTGGTATCACTATCGATTCCTCTCTCTCCCTCAAAGACCACCTCAACTCCTTGGCAAAATCATGCTTTTTCAGCCTTCACATGCTGAGGAAAGCTAGATCCTACTTCAGCCAACAACACTTTGCCATCCTTGTCCAATCCATCATCCTCTCCAAACTAGATTACTGCAACGCCATCTACTTAAATCTATCAAAAAAAAGTATTCTAAGACTCCAGCTAATCCAGAATACTGCAGCCAAACTGATCTTCTCAAAATGCAAGTCTGACCATGCCTCCCCACTCCTTGCCAAACTTCACTGGCTTCCAATAATCTCCAGAATCCATTTCAAATGTTCCTGCCTGGCTTTCAAGATCATTCACGGAATCCTGCCTCCTCTTATCCCACTGTCTTTCAACTCCTCCAGTCCCGACTCCTCCAGAATTGCCCAAAGGCTTAAACTAGCCTTCCCCTCTCCACGCGGCATCCACTATTCAGGCAAACTGGGAAAATCCCTTCTCTTCAAAATCACAGGTCTTTGGAACGACCTCACCACCCCGCTGCGGAACCTGAGCTTCCTTCAGTTATTCCGCAAACAACTGAAAACCTGGCTTTTCAGCAAATTGTAACTGTATCCTTCCCCCCTTTCTCTCCCCCCTTCTACACATAAGTTCATGTAATCCTTTTTCTTCTTCTCTACCCACTATTTTAAGTTCTTGTAAACCGTGTCGAGCTCCATTCTCATGGAGACGATGCGGTATATAAACTTAAGGTTTAGATTAGATTAGATCAAGCTGCGGTAGGGGGTTTAACGCGCATAATACCGCGCTTTAAACCGCCTACCGCGCTAGCTGCTAATGCCTGCATTGAGCAGGCGTTAGATTTTAAGCCGGCTGCGGGGGTTAGCGCGTGATGAAGTGTCCGACCCGCTAACCCTGCTAGCACAGCTTGATAAAAAAGACCCCCCTTGGTTGAGCTCTCTTATTCCTTTTGTCGATTCTTATTATTCTTTTAGGAAGATACTAAAAACTAAATTATTTGATAAAAGCGAAATTTGATTAACTTTTTAACTATTTGTTTGCTTTGCTGAATGTATAGGGGCTCTTAATCGAAAGAGAAAAACGTCCAAAAACCGGCCTCAGTTGGCACTTGGACGATCATAAACGAAAGATGTCCAAGTGCCAATAATCAAACCAGGTTTTGGATGTATTTCTAAACGACCTAGGCCTTCATAGTGCCACTGAACGACCATAGCTAAACGGGGCGTTTCAGGAGGAGTGTTGAGGGTGGGATTTTGGCGGGACGTGGGCAGGCTTAGACTTAGTCGTACAGCTTGTATAACCGAAAGTTGTACAACAGAGCCTAAACGGAACTTGGACGTTGTGACTTAGACCATTTAAAATATGGTCTAAGTCACAAAAACCCACCTAAAGTCACCAGATAAGCACAGCAAACACATAATACAGACCCCCCACACACTACCCCAGTGATCACCGACCTCCCCCACCCCATAAAAATCGTAATCACATCTTTAAAATTCAGCCTCCAGACCATCATCACCTGGCAGCCTGGCATAGGAAAGCCTAGTCGTCCAGCACAGAGGCGGCTTAAACCATCTTGGGGGTGGGTTAGGGACCCATGGAGAGGAGGACCCATGCCCATAAGCCCCATTGATACTGAAACATGCACTCCCTTATACAGCCCCAAACCCCTTTTGTACTGGCATATAAGTGGCTCCTGCAGCCATGAAGGTTATTGGGGTGGTAGATAAGTGGATCTAGGGGATTCTGGAGATGGTTTCGGGGGCTCACCGTGACTTATATGAGAGCTATAGTGAGATGAAGACATGGCACCCTTTTTGTGAAGTTCACAGCAGTGCCCTGTAAGGTAGCCCACTATTTAGGTGTCATATCTAGGTGTTCAGTCCATCACTTTGCAGACCCCTCCCACGTACAACAAAGCTTGTTCTAGGCATTTTGGACTTGGACAAAAAGTTGGACGGAAATGTGGTATAAAGTTGGATGATTTAGCGGCTTGGACAATCAGATCGACAGGACGTATAGTTAGACGATTTTCAAAACGAAAAAAAATTTGGACATATTTTTCGAAAATGTGTCCTATGCTATTATGCCTCTCCACAGCGTTCATTCTCATGTAATTTGATGGTTTTTAAATTATTTGTATGTATCACTGAATGTCCAGTGTTCTTTTATGTGAACTTTCTATTCTTTAAACTATGTGACTGCAACAGAACTACTACCCGAGGCCACGAGAAATACTGTACTATATTGTCTTGTGGGTGCTTTAGCATTCCTAGGGCTTCTAGAAAATCTTGTTCAAAGTAATGTATTTATGACCTAGACAAAGGACTACACACACTGTTCTTGATTTTGGGTTTAGCTCACACCTTTTTCAATAATAGCTTAAGGTGAGTTACATTCTGCTACACTAGGTGTTTCCCTGTCTTCAAGCAAGGCACAGTGGTAGGGCAGCCTTTTTTAATTGGGGGGGGGATTATGATGTTACAGCTGAAAGTGGACTGGGTTAGGGTAGCTTTTTACCCCTAAATTCTACATATGGTGCCTAAAGTTAAAGCAACAGAACCAAAAGGAAGAGGGGTCCAACCTTGTCTGCAGTAAAAAAACCAATCAGGAACAAACAAACCAAAACTGCAGATGTGTACAACGAAGTAGGCAAAATTTATTGTGACAACCAAAATATATATTAAAACCTTTTTACCAAACAAGGGACCCAACACGGTCCGTGTTTCGGACAACCTTCATCAGGGGTCCATGGTAGAAAAAGGAAAAAACATGTGTCACAAAAAATGTTGAAAAATACAGTAAAACCAAACAAATAATGTGTCGCGCCAAGAGTCACTAAATGTAGTAGGAATCTCGCGAGATTCAACATTTTTTGTGACACATGTTTTTTCCTTTTTCTACCATGGACCCCTGATGAAGGTTGTCCGAAACATGGACCGTGTTGGGTCCCTTGTTTGGTAAAGAGGTTTTAATATATATTTTGGTTGTCACAATAAATTTTGCCTACTTCGTTGTACACATCTGCAGTTTTGATTTGTTTGTGCCTAAAGTTATATGCACACATCAGCACGCTTAGCTGATTAATGCACATAACTTAATTAAATAATAGACTTTATCAGTACCGATGATTGGCAATTAACATGTTAATTGACATTAATTGAAAATTAGGCGCATAGCACAAAGTGGTAAGCACTTTGTGCAAAGCGTGTAGTTCAGGAAATTACTAAAGACTCAATTATTTAATAGGCCGACATTATAATGATCTTACTTTTTCTCTTTTAACCATGTTTCTGTTTGATTTTCATGCTTCTTATTTGCATGGTTTGCCCTTTTATCTTGTTCAATTTTATTGTAATGTTTGTACTTTTATTCCGATCAATTTTATTGAAATGCATGCATTGCTTTTTATTGAATTTTATTGTGATTTTCATTGAAAATGTATGTATGTATTGTTCTTTCTCATGCTGTGAGCCGCTTAGAACCTCCCCGGTATGGCGGCATATAAATAAAATTATTATTATTATTATTATTATTATTAATAAAAGTTGCCATGGTTACGGGCGAATCGTGGACATGTTTTCGAGTTAGACGCCATTGAGAATACAAATAAGGTGCAGGCATTTAGGCCAAGAAAATCTTGGCACAAATCCAGTGTGCCTAGATGTTGGGATGACTAGTGACGCATAGCAGTGCTTAGGCAGTGATAAATGCAATTCTATACAATGCATATAACTTTTATAGAATCGTGCTTAATGTTGCACTAGCCATGCCAAATTTTTAAGCGATATAGGTAGAATCTGGTCTTTAATGTGCATGGAGCTACCAGGGCAGAAAGGAGAGCATGGCAGGGGCTTCTAAAGTACAATATTCATAGCTCTTTCCCCACCTGATCTTCTGTGAGAGCTTCAGATCAGCACTCCTAGGGAATATTAGTCCCAGGGCAGGATTAACCAATAGGCACATGCCTAGGACCCGAAATGGTCAGGGGGGCCCGATGAATGTGGGCATCATCATTGTTTTTTTCCAAACGGCGATGGACCCCTCCAGCATCGATCGGCAACGTGGGCCCCCCTGATCATCAACGCAGCCCCCCACCATTGATGGAAAGTAAAACAAGCAAGCAACACGGGTAAGAAAGGCAACGGGAACTGTAACTGTGCAAGCGGTGCTGCTTGCCCAAAGCTTCCCTCTGACGCAGCTTCCTGTTTCCGCCGGGGCGCGTGGTGGGGTGGGGCGGGGCACGGGGGCCCAGTGTACTTGTGTGCCTAGGGGCCCTCGACGAATTAATCCTGCCCTGATTAGTCCTACTAACCCTTTCTGTAACAAATAGGCTAAGACTGAGTCAATTTTGTCCACAGAAGATGTGAAACAGCTGCATTTGATAGTTACACTGTAAAAAAAAAAAAAATGCACTTAGGGGTCATCAGTTTACAATGGCCTAGGCTTGTTAAAAATCCTGACCCACCAACATTTCAGAATGCTCCTAATCTGATTCACGAGGAGGCTAAGAAATGTCTTGGCATTTCCAAAGGAAAATCTGACCCTGAGGTCTCCCACATGTGCACCAGCAGTTACCCAATGACCAAAACACCGGTTGAAATCTACATTAAGTCTTATATGTGCTTTAAAAAAAAAAAAAAAAAATCCCTGCAGACTTTCTGAAGTCAACAGAGCATTTTTATGTCACTTGGCTCTTCTCAGACAGAAGTTCAATGGTTTGATGGAAGCTTCATTTACTGTGAAATAATGACCCGACGACAGCACCCTCGGGGTTCCTTTTCCAACGCAGGAGCCCATCTGCTGTGTGCTGCCATCAATTGCGTGACTAGAGTCTGGCAGGAGAATTGCTCTGGAGTGTGTTTCCACATAACTCTGTCGTACTTAAGATGTAGTTCCTGTGGGGAGCTATCAGTTGACTCCATTGCAACAAGCTTTACTCTTGCTAAGTACGGTAAACACTATCAAGCTAGCAGAGGTGGTCACATGTTGTAGTTCCTACTTTTACCATCTCAGATCTATTTAGACAGCTTAGCGCAAAGCACTATGGGAAGTGATATACCTAATTCTACAGTAAATTAAGAGAACTTTAGTTTTACCAATCCCCCTCCCCCCCCAGAAAAACACAAAAGGTAGGGTCATATGTGTAATTTAGTTGTGGCACTCATTTACTTCTGCTTCTTCTGAGCTTCCAGTACAATCAAAGCCTGCCTATGCTGAGCAATGGCCTCAAGAGCCCTCATTCATAACAATCATAACCTCCCTCATGTATTTTAACCATCCCACCAACAGCCCTTGGTTAGAAATCACAGGCCATGTTTTCTTCGGGACCACGGCAACGTGTACTCAGGCGAGGCCAGGATGTGTCACTTGGGTAGTTTGGGTTTTTGTTCTTTGTTGTTTTCATTGTTTTATTTCAGTTCTTTTTCTTACTCCTCCTGAAGAAGCCTTTTGGCAAAACTGAGGTCTGGGTAGAGGAGAACTAATGAATGATTTGGGCACTGGGAAGCAAAGGTGTTATTGTATACTTGGTTTTGCACAGAAAGTGCCTGGCCTCCTGCTGAGCTGTCTGAGCAAAGTACACTGATCTGCTACCACAGAATAGATCTGGACTCTGACAGCTCCCATTTGAACACATAAGTGACACTTTGTCCAGTTTTGATTCATTTATATACCGTATTTTTCGCACTAAAAGATGCACCTGACCATAAGATGCACCTAGGTTTAGAGGAGCAAAACCAAGAAAAAAAAACATTCTGAACCAAATATACTAGGCTCTGCACCTAGCCCCTCTCACTCCCTACCAGGCTCTGCACCCAACCCCACACTCCTTGCCAGGCTCTGCACCATGTCCTCCCTTCCTTACCAGGTTCTGCACCAAGCCCCCTTTCCTGCCAGGCTCTGTACCCTGTCCCACTACCCTGCCCAGTACCTGTCCTCCCTCTGGTGGTCTAGTGGTAGGCCGGGACAGGAAGGATCTGTCCCAGCCGACTAACAATTTTTTACACACACACATGGTACCTTTTTAAATTATGGTGGTCCAGCGGTGTATCGGCAGGAGCGAGCTTTCCACGCTCCAGCCCCTCCTTCACTGGACAGCTGCCTCATCATATCTTGCGGCCAGCGGCACACAAGGCAGGAGCGAGCTTTTTGCGCTCCAGCCTGGCCCCCGCACCGCTCCCTGAATGGATATAATGTTATATGATAAAATCAGACAAGTTCCCTTCTTTATCTTCAAAAGAGTCTGCTGGTAATTACAAGTTGTAGGTGATCCTTAAAGTTGTTATAGAAACACATAAGTCGTTCAAAGTGGTTATAGAACAAATATAGTAGAAAAATTAATTAATAAAAGAAATACACAAGAGAAATAAAGAAAAAATGAGAAAAAAAGAAACACTACCGAGGGGTTTGGGTTTGCTTTTTGTTTTCCGACGACTGTATTAAGGAGCAGAACAGATACAATATGCTAAACAGTGTGTTACAGAAAACTGACTATGAATGGCTCCAAGCTCTGAGGTTTTTCTCCCTTAACCTATGCAGTGAGATGGTAACTTGCAGTGTCTGATATTACTAACTAAGGGACCTCTCAACTTAAGAGTGGGATTCAGTATTATTTAGTCTTATATTATTTAGACCGCTTGGTCAGACAACAGTTTTTTGTTTAGTACGATGTACACAGGCATCATAACAAGAGAACGGCTTCTAGCCGTCCAAACAGCACATAGTCAGCTATCCACCGATATCTTCTGAATATCCCTGGCCTCTAGATTACTGTGAGTGTAAGTTCCTGGAATGCAGAGAGCTATGTTTATGCAAATTTTGTGCACATTGATCTTGTATGCAAATTGGGGATGGAGAGCCTGCCTGACGCACGTGCACAAAGGTTCCAGGCCCCTCCTCATGGAATTCGCTCTTGCTTTAACACCAGTATTCCCTCTCTTAAGGAATTCAAAGTTTCCCTCAAGATGTGGCTATTCACCCGAGCCTTCTCGCCTACTTAGCATGAAGAACTTGAGGCTCTGACGCACTGAGGTTATTCCATGCAGAATCATTGTGCTACTGGCCCAGTCTCTCCTGTACACTCTACCCCACAGGTGTCAAACTCAAGGCCCGCAGTCCGAACCCAGCCTGTCTGGTTGTTTTATGCGACCTGCGGTGTGATCAATACGGCGTTTTCATTGCCGCCCCCAGTGTTATCTTCTGGCCTGCTCCCTCCTCCTCACCGCCGCGGTGCACAAAGCCGCAGGCAACGTCAGAGGGAAGGCTTCCAGATGAGGCGTGGGACGTGCGAGGTGCCGCCACACACAGCTTTGTGCACACTGCGGCAGTGAGAAAGAGGGAGCCGGCCAGAAGATATCACCAGGGGTGGCAATGAAAACGCACATCACACCGCAGGCAGCATAAAACGGCCAGGCGGGAGCAGGCCAGAAGGTAAGACGCCTGCCAGAGGGAGGCACCTAATTGAGGCACAGCATGGAGGGAGGGAGACAACAAAAGTAGAGGGAATGATTTTATTTTCAATTTAATGATTGAACTGTGTCAATTTTGAGAATTTACATCGACTATATTTTGCACTGTTCAGGAAGAAATACATTTGTTTCTTTTCTGGGGGGGTTGTACAGCATACAGTCTTGAATCTTAGGGTTTGTTTATATATATTAGTACTTTTAGTTTTTGGTCCTGTATTTGCAAAGGGGTTATCTGTGTTCTGGTAGGAATGAATGTTGAGAAGCTATGTGTAGTTTAATTTTGTGGTTAACCATAATGTGTTGTTAATAAGATCATATGTGTGTATATATGAAAAATGAATGGAAAAAAAAATGGTGTTACAATTAGTACTATTATGGGGGCGGAGTCCGGGGCAGAGATTGGGCGGAGATGGGCGGGGTCTGGCCCGTGACTTAGCTTGTGTTTTGGATTTCGGCCCCTTAATGTGATTGAGTTTGACACCCCTGTTCTAGCCTTAGTATTGTGTGAGTGATATATTTCCTATCTACATGATGGCATTCTTTTCCTCTTTCCCCTCCCCCCAAAAAAAAATAATAATAATTTTTTTTAGATTATATACTGCTTAATTCTGTCTTGTACAGTTGCAGTGATATATTAAATGTAAAAAATAAATAAACACACTTCTTGCGCACAAGTCATGGCAAAACCAAAAGTATCAGCACACATTAATGCCTGTTCTTCTGCGTTTAAAGATGAGCCTTGGAAAAATTTCTAGCACACAAAAATGTTTTTTTTTATGCGCAGAAGGATAGGTATCAGTTTTTGTTCTGCCATGCACACAAGTTCTCTTACCTCCTGTTGTTTGGTTTTGGGGTTTTTTTTAAACTTGTAGACACTTCTGGCTGCAGAAGTTGATAATACTGGTAGTTACATCTTAAATCTAGCATTAAATTCTATCCTTTAACCCTTCTTCGCTGTGCTGGATCTGGTAAAAATTTTCTCACGGTGTCCACATAGTAAAAACCACTGCTCCCTTCTCTGCCTGGCATGGAATACTTAATGGCCTCATTACCATACATTATAAAACAATCTTCAGTCATGTTTTCTGCATGACTTAGCATCCGATCTCATCCCCTTTGTGCATTGCTGGCTCATTAATGCATGTGTACAAGCCTGCAGCAAGGCTTGCCGTGGCTTTCTGCATCTGCCCCTGAGTTTGGGGCTGGAATAAGGCCCACACCCAAACTTTTTTTTTAAAAAAGGTGGAGAGTACAGCAACAGACCCTTATCTCTCGCTATCTAAATCTAGCTTTCAGATGCTGCCAGTATTAATGTAATGTAATGTAATTTATTTCTTATATACCGCTACATCCGTTAGGTTCTAAGGACAAGGCCCTTCATATGACTGTTCTGATTGCTTTTAGTCTCATCATAATTCCAGAAGTTTCTTTTACAGCTAATTTGAGTCATCAGATGAAGAGGGTTGGAAGGTGTTTTTCCATTCACATCAATCTTAACTCACAGTGCCATTAAGCCCCACAGGATTCTGAGAAAAACAGAATATATTCATCTTTTTGAACTCATACATATTGAAACTGTGTCGTTAACACGCGCCAGGGCTTTGTACATGAGTGCTAATGAAGACTGCTCAACATTTCAATCTAATTAGCTAGTCTCCTTTACATTTTGACCCTTTTCACATGACCTTCCTGTCTTAAACTGTTTGCTACCCTCCAAGTTTTGAAAAATTAATCCGGACCTAGATTTCTTTAGTTTCATTTATCGACAGAACTGCAAGAAATGTGTCTTTCTGCAAGTACCAGTCCAAAAGTCCTAATGCTACCTAGGATTCTGGAATCCTGCAAAAGCATCTGCCCTGAACCAGAGCTGAGAACTACATACCAACTGCTTAGCCAATGGAAACCTGGCACACAGTGTTGGGGAAGGGTGTCAGGTCAAAAGCGCGCCGGGACAAAAGCGCGCGCAGACAACTGAGCGCAACGCAGAGGCGCATGCCGAAGAAAATGACTGTTTTAAAGGGCTCCGACGGGGGGTGTGGGGGGGAACCCCCCTCACTTCACTTTATACAGATTGCGCCGCGTTATGGGGGCGTTGTGGGGGTTTGGGGGTTGTAACCCCCCCCTCCCACATTTTACTGAAAACTTCACTTTTTCCCTAAAAAACAGGGAAACAGTTAAGTTTCCAGTATAATGAGGGTGGTTACAACCCCCCAAACCCCTCACAACGCCGTCGCGATCTGTATTAAGTAAAGTGGGGGGGTCCCCAATAAAAACCCCCATCAGAGCCCCTAAAAACACTCTTTTTCTTCGGTGCACACTTCCGTCTTGCGCTCAGTTGTCGGCGCGCGGTTGTTCTTCGGCGGTTTTGTCTATGAACCATGGGGAAGAGCCAAATGAAGAATAGCACAGCCCGAGAACTGAAAAGACACTGCGGGCAACCAGAGCTTCTCCAACATGCCATGCCCATGGCATTCATAACTGTGCATTCGGTTTTTTAGTGCACACTAAATCAATTTTTCACATATTAACATACATATTACAACTTACATATTATGCACATATTAACTTAGAAATTATGCACATTAACTCTTCAGCTTGGAAAAGAGACGGCTGAGGGGAGACATGATTGAAGTCTACCAAATCCTGAGTGGAGTAGAAAGGGTACAAGTGGATCGATTTTTCACTCCGTCAAACATTACAAGACTAGCTGACACTTGATGAAGTTACAGGAAAATACTTTTAAAACCAATAGGAAGGAAATATTTTTTTCACTCAGGGAATAGTTAAGCTCTGGAATGCATTGCCAGAGGTTGTGGTAAGAGTGGATAGCGTAGCTGGTTTTAAGAAAGGTTTGGACAATTTCATGGAGGAAAGTCCATAGTCTGTTATTGAGAAAGACATGGGGGAAGCCACTGCTTGGCCTGGATCGGTAGCATGGAATGTTGCTACTCCTTGGGATTCTAGAATCTTGCTACTCTTTGTGGATTCTGCATGGAATGTTGCTACTCCTTGGGATTCTAGAATCTTGCTACTTTTTGTGGATTCTGCATGGAATGTTGCTACTATTTGGGGTTCCGGAATATTGCTTACTCTGAGATAATGGAATGTTGCTATTCCTTGGATTGGTCACCGTGAGAACGGGCTACTGGGCTTGATGGACCATTCGTCTGACTCAGTAAGGCTATTCTTATGTTTTTAGTCAAGTAAAATAAATGGGTGAAATGAGCTGAAAAAAAATCAGAAAATTGGGGGGAAAGCCCGAACGACTGACAATAAACTGAAAATCTTTGGCCTGTGAACATCCCTAGCTGATGATGAATCACAGTCCACAGAACATGGTCTACCTGAGAGAAGCTGAGGGCCTCCTTAAGGCTAGAAATGAGACCCTAGCGTATCCTCAATACTGACAGGAAGGAAAAAGCTATAATTATGTTGATGAGGCAGGAGAAGGCGGCAGGAAGGTGGTAGTGCAGTTTAGTAATGAAAGCAGTAAACTGAATCAATGAGAAATCCTGGGTTCCTCTACCTGCCCCCATAAATGACTGTGTATAACTTTATTTCTTTGTGCGTCAGTTTATTCAAATATATTTGGATAACGAGAGTAACGAGGGTCAATATTCAGCGTGGTCTAAGTAGGCAGCAGAACCTTTGACTGGCGGTCAAAGAGGAGCTGGTAGTTATGCGGGCACCAGCCATATTCAGTGCCAGTGCCCACATGGCTAACTGGGCTGTTAGGACTGCCTTTTATGCTATCCTATCTTTGCCTGCTTAGCAATGCGGGTGCCGGTACTGTATATTGGCTGTCACCTGCATCACTTTCAGGTTGACAACTGAGCCACAAGGTCTTAGATTTCCTTACACATCCAGGGTGGGTGGGTGGGGGGGAGGGAAATGTATTTTGAGGATTTAAATTACTTAATTATAATATTGTAATCACATCATATGTCTTATTGTATTAATAATTGGGAAAAGGAAGGGAGAAAATGATTGTTTAATGTATTACTTGTGTAGTTAATAGTTTGTTTTATACAGTATTTTATGTTCAATTAATTGTATTGTACTGTTGAAGTTTAAATAAAGATTTAAAAAAAAAAAAAAAAAGTCCAGGTTAGTGTCAGCCTGTGGCTGGCTGCAGTTTTAAAACCACTGACCCCCCCCCCCCCATGGACTGAACATTGGGAAGAATATCGATTTCCTCTCTCCTACCCTCACCGGAAACTTCCATGAAACATGTGACCATGGGGCTCATTTTCAAAAGAGAAAAACATCCAAAAAGTGGACCTGCGCCTATGAAGTGACATCAGAGGAAGAGTCAACGCTGGCGTGACAGCAGCTCGGGGGTTGCTGCTCACACCAGGATTGTTACAGAGGTACGGGGAAAGGTCGCGGCACGCAAGAAGCGTGTGGAGGTGGGTGGTGGAGAGGACGGGGGAGGGGCACCACCGCCCCCAGGCACCTTTCGCCCTCGCTTTGCCACTTATACCGACTGCACCTAACAGCTTTTTCCTTAAACCTTTGTAGGAGGCATTAACTGAGAATGTATAAGTGATTTAGATCTCTATCAGCTAGATTTACTAAGATGTGTTACCGCACATTTATTTATGAACTGCCTTTTCATAAAGAGATCCACCCAAAGCAGCTTAAAATACACTGAATAGTAATCCGGTACTCAAGTATTTTTCACTATCTGCAGGCGCGCAATCTAACTGTGTGGTACCTAAGGCAATGGAGGGTTAAGGCAGTGGTTCCCAACCCTGTCCTGGAGGAACACCAGGCCAATTGGGTTTTCAGGCTAGCCCTAATGAATATGCATGAAGCAAATTTGCATGCCTATCACTTCCATCATATGCAAATCTCTCTCATGCATATTCATTAGGGCTAGCCTGAAAACCCGATTGGCTTGGTGTTCCTCCAGGACAGGGTTGGGAATCACTGGGTTAAGGATTCACAAGGAGTAGGCTGGGATTAAACTTACAACCTCAGAGTGCTGAGGTAGAAGCTCTAACCACTAGGCCACGCCTCCACTCATTAATACACATTACTTATATATACGACTCATTTTATGCAATCGGACCTAGTTACTGAATGCTGACGAGGCATGTTTATATCATTGGCATGCTCTAATGTAGCAATTCTCAACCCAGTCCTTGAGGCACACCAAGACAAGTCAGGTTTTGAAGATACCCACCATGAATTTGCATGAGAGAGATTTGCATAGAATGGAGGAAGTGCATGCAGATTTATCTCAAATATATTCATTGTGGCTATCCTGAAAACCTGACTGGCTGGATGAGTCCCAAGGATTGGGTTAAGAATCTCTGCTCTAGTATGATAACACACTTTAGGAAATCTAGCCCTATATTTGGTCCTGCACCAGTGTAGTAGCAAGGGGGGTAGGGAGAGCGAACCACGGTAGGCGCCAATTTGGTAGGGGTGCCGGCACCTTGACTCTTCCCTACCCCCTGGCAATGGGATGGGACAAAATAGGATTGGTCGGGTCAAGTCTCTGAAGGGCACCTCCTAACCACTACCTCTTCAAATCTTCACCGGCAGGGAGCAAGCTGTCCTATGCACTGCTCACACCAGTGTGATCCCTCAGTCTGACATCACTTCCTGTTCGCAGGGCCAGGAAGTGACATAAGAAGGAAGGCTCAGCGGGTATTCCAACCTATTCACTGAAGGCGAAGATGTGATGAGGTGCGGAAGATGGGCAAAGTGATGTCAAGGCAGCAGGGAAGTATGAAGGAGGGGTGCAGCGATGTCAGGGCAGTGGGGAACTGCCTATGGGGGGGTACACAGGGCAGTAATGCTGGGCACCTGAGTCAGATGAAGAGGGTTGGAAGGTGTTTTTCCATTCACATCAATTTCAACTCACAGTGCCATTAAGCCCCACAGGATTCTGGGAAAAACCGAATATATTCATCTTTTTGAACTCATACATATTGAAACTGTGTCATGAACACACGCCAGGTCTTTGTACATGAGTGCTAATGCCAACTTCCCTTGCTACGCAATTGCCCTGCACACAGACCCACTCCTGGACAGCATCAACACCAAATTGCAGCAGATAGCACTAACTCTGAAATACAAAGCAGAGGCAATATATATGGTATATAAAAAGTCAATTTATGCATTTTTGTCTGGCATGTGTGTAGCAATGCACAAGGCATCTCTTGTGTTTGTCACTGTGAGCCTTTTAGATTCTTTTTCAAGAGAAATAAGTTCTCAGATGCCTGTTTTCTGCAGTTTCTCTCATCTCTCTTTTCATTCTCTTCTTTAATCTCTCCTCTTTGGAAAAAAAAAAAAAAGGATCTAAAATCATCTCTCGCAGAAGAAATTTCAATTCAAACCAGAGCAAATGGCAAATCTTTTGAGGTCTGACTGCTTTCAATTTAGAAGCAGACTCAGTGCATTAATGGCCTGATTTATTACCTAGAGTCTCTCATTTTGTGCCTATGGTACAAACCTTTTTCTAAAGGCCTGAGTTACTAGATTCAAACAGCTTGCCCTGCTACATATCCCCTCCTAGCACGGCTAACGCAGCCAAAAACTGGTCAGCTGTCTTGGCCCCTTCAACATTTTCTACTGTGTAAAAGTTTCTTATAAAACAGGAAGTCAGGCTTGGGTAGGGTAGCCAGATTTTACATTCACCCCCATGCCCTCCCATCCCCGCTACTCTTTGGTTTTTTGCCAGGTACTAGTGACCTGGATTGGCCACCGTGAGGATGGGCTATTAGGCTTGATGGACCATTGGTCTGACCCAGTAAGGCTGTTCTTAAGTCAGGGTTGAACCACAGTCCAGTGGCTTCTCCTAGGAGCTCAATTGCAGGCCTCAACTGCAGTGCACAAAACGCTAAAGACTTTTCTATAAACATTTCCACAGCGTTTACACCTGACCTCTTCCATAAAACCATTTCTGACAGCCGATTTACTTTCTTCAAAAGGTTTACGGTCTTTTAACAGAGAGTCACACAGAAATAACGGACTAAGAGGACAGATAAGCCCAGTCAGGCCCGTCTCCTCTGCCCAGCTTCATTCCTGTTGACAACAGATAAGCGCCGTGAGGCCCATCTCATCTGCCCAGCTTCATTCCTGGCACCATACCATTGTTCTATTTATGAGCCTGACCTCGGCAGTAAAAGAAGAAAGCCCCACCTGTTTTTCCACGTCTGTGGCGAAGATGAAAGAGTCTGTACAAAGTCTGACAAGGCTCGAAAAGAGCCTATTGCTTGTTCTGAGAGAGCAGCTCATAATTATTTGGAAAAGGTACAATTTTCTCCCAGTTCTTTCAACTTGGCCTCTGCCCTGCTGCCTATCTCATCCAGAATCTTCTGATGTAGGTGAACTAGCTCGTTAATACCTGCAAAAGCAGTTTTTAGTGCTGGCTGGCGTGCTGAATGCTCTGTACTGCTCCTGACGCTCATAGAATTCGTAGCACAGACCATTCAGCGTGCTGTCCTGCACTAAAAACCACTTTTGTGGTTTCCTAAAAGTGTTGGGGGTGGGGGGAGAGCTAAATACGCTAGGGTCCAAGCCAGAAATCTGGGAAGGAAGGGATCCCAAAGATTACCAGAAGGCCAGAAGGGGTAGGCTTAGGGGACCCCTGTTACAAGGGGGGTGGGGTCAAGGGCAATTGCCCTGTTTGCACCCCTGCTAATACCAGCCTTGATCCTGTGCAGGTGTATGTGTTGGAAAAAGCAGCAGTCTTAACGTTTCACAAGGGTTTAAGATGCTGGGTGGTTGCTAGAGGTATCTGGAGCTTTAGAGACCGCAGTGCATCCAACAGTTGCTGATGGGTGCGTGGTGGTGGATCCAGTCATCGAACATGTCGATCGAGGCAGTCCCAAATGTGCTCAGTTGGGTTAAGGTCTGGGGAATTCAGAGGCCAGGGATGTCTTGGCTGTGCTCTGTAAACCACTTACGAACAATTCTGCCAGTGTGACGTCGCATTCTCTCTGTGCATCATTTGGATGATTTTAAACACCTTTACTTGAAGACTTTTATAAAGCTTGGCATCAAGATCATCGTCTCCACGGCTTCCTTGTGTTGGTGTTCTCTTTGTTTCTCCTGTGGAATTTTGATTGGTGATGAGTTTTTTGTTTGTTTGTTTTGTTGAAAGATCCCATCGGCAATAGGGAAGACCGTCAACGTGTACAGGTGTACTTGATCAGCCTACTGGCCACCAGTGTTCCCGCTAAGCTGCGTTGGCCTGCGCTCGCGCACAAAATATTACATCGCAGCGCAAAGTTTCTCTTCACAGCGCACACACGCGTCGGTAAGGTAAGGGGACGCATTGGGGGGATTGCACTTCCCCACAATTGCCATGCTTCGGTTCCTCTTCTTCCTTCCTTCCCCCCCCCCCCCCCCGCGGGACCCTGCGGCACCATCAACTCTTACTCCCTCTAATGTCGGCCCTGCAGCTCCAGACTTCCTCGCACCTTCTCCCCTCCCCCTTTGGATCGCTATTATTTTAAATGTTATAGCCGCGGAGCTGTATCCATCAGTGGAGATGTCTAACCTCGGCCTGCCCCGGAACTCTTACTGCAGCAGCCGCCCGTCTAGGCAGGAACAGGAAGTCACTGTTGCAGTAAGAGTTCCGGGGCAGGCCGAGGTTAGACATCTCCACTGATGGATACAGCTCCGCGGCTATAACATTTAAAATAATAGCGATCCAAAGGGGGAGGGGAGAAGGTGCGAGGAAGTCTGGAGCTGCAGGGCCGACATTAGAGGGAGGAAGAGGTGATGGTGCCGCAGGGTCCCGCGGGGGGGGGGGGGGGGAGGAAGGAAGGAAGAAGAGGAACCGAAGCATGGCAATTGTGGGGAAGTGCAGAGCTGCAGGGAAGAGTGTTGCGGTACCCAGCTGGAGGGAGAAGGAAGATGAGGGAGGGAATTAAAGGAGATGCCAGGGCTTGGAGCGTAGGAGGAAGGTATGCCAGTCTAAGGGAAAAGGAAGGGGGAGATGTGAGAGCATGGAGGGGGAGCGAAAGATGGAAGAAAAGGAAAGGAGAGAGATGCCAGAGAATCAGGGAAGGGGAGATACCAGACTATGAGGAGAGGTGTGGGAGAGGGAAGGCGAGGAGAGAGATGCCAGACCAATGGGGTGAAAGGAGAGATGGAAGGGGGAGGCATACAGTTTCTGGAAGGGGCATAGAAGGAGAGAAGATGCCATATAGGGGAAGAGAGACGGCAGACAGTGGATGGAAGGAAGAGAGTTACAAGAAGATGAGGAAAGGAGAAACCACAGAAGACAAAGGTAGAAAAAAATTTCTATTTATTTATTGCTTTAGGAGACATGTGTCACTGTTTCTGTGAAGCATTGTATGCAGAGTCCAGCTTCTTGCTGGTTCAATTTAACCTTTGTCTATGTATTTTTATTTTATCCCCCCTTTTACAAAACTGTGAAGCGTTTTTAGCACCAGCCTTGGTGGTAGCAGCTCTGATGCTCAGAATTTTATGAGCATCAGAGCTGTTACCTCCGTAGCTAAAATCCACACTACAGTTTTGTAAAAGAGGGAGGGGTTAGTTTGTGATTACATATTCCTTACTAGGCGAAGGTGTTTTCTGTGTTCTGTGTGTTCGAAAGACATAGTTTTCTGTTAGGATTGACGGTGTAGGATTGATCTGTGCTGGTCTGGCTTGTTTAGTTTTACAATGGGTGTATTGATGTACTGCTCACTGCAATATGTAAGATGCTGCCTTTTCCTAGGTACTCATGTGTGACGTGTGGTTTGTTACTAAAAATCATGTTTTTCTTACAGATGGGGGGGGGGGGGGGGCCAAAAAATGATGGGCCCCGGATGTTACATATGCTAGGTACGCCACTGTATGTAAAGATACCAGAAAGCTGGCGTAGCAAAAACTTCTAAGTTTTGAGTATTTAACCCTCCCACAATCTCACGGGCACTCGTTTCAAGTTTATTGAGATTTTGATTTAAACGCAATATCAAATATTTTCAATGCGTATAACAAAAATAAATTTGGGGAAATAAATAAAACCATTTGAACCAGTGTTCCCGCTAAGCTGCGCTGGCGTGCGCTGGCGCACAAAATATTACATCGCAGCGCACACGTTTCTCGTCACAGTGCACGATCGGAAGAGGCGTACGGCAGATGGCAGGGCAGCGAGAGGAGAATCGGGCGAGTTGGCTCATAACTTGCTGGCGCCCGATATTTTTGGCTCACGGTGAAAAAAGTTTGCTCACAACACCCGCCCGCCCAGTGGCCACACAGGCAGCGAAACTAAACCACCAACTATCCAATCTACTGATCATGACACCAGACTACAAAACTTTCAGAAAAGAAATAAAAACCCAGTTATTCAAGAAATCTATCAAAACAAATTAACACCGTAGGAAGCACTTCAGTCCCCCGAAGTAACCCGTTCAACTCTGTAACTCTTCTGGAAATGTCCAGATAACCTCTGATGTAATCTGCCTTGAACCGCAAGGTAATGACAGAATAAAAGTCACTAATGTAATGTAATGCCCATATTGGTTGAGAGTGCCTTCCAGAGGAATCAAGTGCATATTTAAATAGTCAGAATGCTTGTGACGATGGGTGCTTGGCACGTGACGAGGGTGGGAAAAGAAGGGGCGGGGCGGCGCAAGCGTGAACAGGCCCCCCCATGCTAGGACGATGCGAGTAGTGCCCCCGAGAGCGCTTGAGTGGAAAAAGCGATCTCTGACCCCTCCCGCCTCGCACCACCAGAGTCGCGGCCGACTGACTGACTCATCCCTCCGTTGCTGCATTCAGCCCCTTTATGAAGTAGATGATCTGAAAGATACATTTCATGTTCTTGGACTCTGATCCAAAACTTCAAGCTGATCTGTGAATCCTGAGAATTAGAGCTTTTTGACTGGTTGCACCTACGGAGATGATATCACTGCAAAAGTTTTCTGGGTGCTACTGAAAAGCTTGTCCATTTTAAGTCTTTCCCACTTCTTCTCACTTTGATATTTTCCTAAATGTTTTAAGTAACATTGGTGATAAAGCAAACAAAACATGTATGTCAGCACCTTCTGCTGGCAGAGGATGGTACAACAGGAGCTTTAAAGCATTAAATCTTTGTATAGGAATAAATCTTTATAATTGAAAAAAAAAAAAAAAAAAGATTGCCTGTGGTCCACCCATGCCCGTCCCATGTGAGCGCCACCTTTTCCAGTTACTACTACTGCTTCTCATCTCTATAGCGCTGCCAGACATACGCAGCGCTGTACATTAAAACAAGAGACAATCCTTGCTCGACAGAGCTTACGATCTAATCAAAACAGACAAACAGGGTAAATACGTAGGGGTTAGGGAATTTCTCACAGAGGGCATGATAAAACAGACATTTGTGCTTTACGAGTGAGTTAAAAGTGGCCTTGAAAAAGTGGGTTATGCACTAGAACACAAGCACCAAATTACAGAATAGCTCCTATGAGCACTTAAGTGCCTAATTTGGTTTAACCCCTGTTTTGCCACCTTTTTAGTATACAACGGTATGTAGAAAAGGGATGATAATGTTTCTTAAACACATACTCATAATAAGAATTACTTACATTATTACCCTCATTTGAAATAGAAGGGAGGGTGGCAAGTGGGAATGCAGCTAAAAAGGTGATCAGGTAAAAAAAGAAATGGATGGGCCAGCTGCCTCACATTTAAAAGGGTCACTGTTCAGCCCAATCTCCTCCCTTTTCCCTGCTCTGATAACACAGTTCAGTCCAAAAGCCCATTTGGCGGGCCTCTTCAAAAATTCCTAGGGAAGAGGTGTGGAAAGAAATTGGAAGACTGGGCGTCCAAATGGCAGATGAAATTTAATGTGGACAAATGCAAAGTGATGCACATTGGGAAGAATAACCTGAATCACAGTTACTGGATGCTAGGGTCCACCTTGGGGATTAGCGTCCAATAAAAGGATCTGGGTGTCATCGTAGACAATACAATGAAATATTCCACCCAATGTGCAGCGGCAGCCAAAAAAAGCAAACAGGATGCTAGAAATTATTTTAAAAAGGGGTGGTTAACAAGACTAAGAATGTTGTAATCAGTGTTCCCGCTAAGGTGCGCTGGCCTGCGCGCGCGCACAAAATATTACATCGCAGCGCAAAGTTTCTCTTCACAGCGCACACACGCGTCGCAAAGGTAAGGGGAGGTAAGGTAAGGGGACGCATTGGGGGGATTGCACTTCCCCACAATTGCCATGCTTCGGTTCCTCTTCTTCCTTCCTTCCTCCCCCCCCCCCCCCCCGCGGGACCCTGCGGCACCATCAACTCTTACTCCCTCTAATGTCGGCCCTGCAGCTCCAGACTTCCTCGCACCTTCTCCCCTCCCCCTTTGGATCGCTATTATTTTAAATGTTATAGCCGCGGAGCTGTATCCATCAGTGGAGATGTCTAACCTCGGCCTGCCCCGGAACTCTTACTGCAACAGTGACTTCCTGTTCCTGCCTAGACGGGCGTCTGCTGCAGTAAGAGTTCCGGGGCAGGCCGAGGTTAGACATCTCCACTGATGGATACAGCTCCGCGGCTATAACATTTAAAATAATAGCGATCCAAAGGGGGAGGGGAGAAGGTGCGAGGAAGTCTGGAGCTGCAGGGCCGACATTAGAGGGAGTAAGAGTTGATGGTGCCGCAGGGTCCCGCGGGGGGGGGGGGGGGATGAAGGAAGGAAGAAGAGGAACCGAAGCATGGCAATTGTGGGGAAGTGCAGAGCTGCAGGGAAGAGTGTTGCGGTACCCAGCTGGAGGGAGAAGGAAGATGAGGGAGGGAATTAAAGGAGATGCCAGGGCTTGGAGCATAGGAGGAAGGTATGCCAGTCTAAGGGAAAAGGAAGGGGGAGATGTGAGAGCATGGAGGGGGAACGAAAGATGGAAGAAAAGGAAAGGAGAGAGATGCCAGAGAATCAGGGAAGGGGAGATACCAGACTATGAGGAGAGGTGTGGGAGAGGGAAGGCGAGGAGAGAGATGCCAGACCAATGGGGTGAAAGGAGAGATGGAAGGGGGAGGCATACAGTTTCTGGAAGGGGCATAGAAGGAGAGAAGATGCCATATAGGGGAAGAGAGACGGCAGACAGTGAATGGAAGGAAGAGAGTTACAAGAAGATGAGGAAAGGAGAAACCACAGAAGACAAAGGTAGAAAAAAATTTCTATTTATTTATTGCTTTAGGAGACATGTGTCACTGTTTCTGTGAAGCATTGTATGCAGAGTCCAGCTTCTTGCTGGTTCAATTTAACCTTTGTCTATGTATTTTTATTTTATCCCCCCTTTTACAAAACTGTGAAGCGTTTTTAGCACCAGCCTTGGTGGTAGCAGCTCTAATGCTCAGAATTTTATGAGCATCAGAGCTGTTACCTCCGTAGCTAAAATCCACACTACAGTTTTGTAAAAGAGGGAGGGGTTAGTTTGTGATTACATATTCCTTACTAGGCGAAGGTGTTTTCTGTGTTCTGTGTGTTTTCTGTTAGGATTGACGGTGTAGGATTGATCT
Source organism: Geotrypetes seraphini (assembly GCF_902459505.1). Lineage (NCBI taxonomy): Eukaryota > Metazoa > Chordata > Amphibia > Gymnophiona > Dermophiidae > Geotrypetes > Geotrypetes seraphini. Next base: position 39,263,490 of record NC_047093.1, on the reverse strand, counting down.
GTGCTGGTCTGGCTTGTTTAGTTTTACAATGGGTGTATTGATGTACTGCTCACTGCAATATGTAAGATGCTGCCTTTTCCTAGGTACTCATGTGTGACGTGTGGTTTGTTACTAAAAATCATGTTTTTCTTACAGATGGGGGGGGGTGCCAAAAAATGATGGGCCCCGGATGTTACATATGCTAGGTACGCCACTGTATGTAAAGATACCAGAAAGCTGGCGTAGCAAAAACTTCTAAGTTTTGAGTATTTAACCCTCCCACAATCTCACGGGCACTCGTTTCAAGTTTATTGAGATTTTGATTTAAACGCAATATCAAATATTTTCAATGCGTATAACAAAAATAAATTTGGGGAAATAAATAAAACCATTTGAACCAGTGTTCCCGCTAAGCTGCGCTGGCGTGCGCTGGTGCACAAAATATTACATCGCAGCGCACACGTTTCTCGTCACAGCGCACGATCGGAAGAGGCGTACGGCAGATGGCAGGGCGGCGAGAGGAGAATCGGGCGAGTTGGCTCATAACTTGCTGGCGCCCGATATTTTTGGCTCACGGTGAAAAAAGTTTGCTCACAACACCCGCCCGCTTAGAGGGAACACTGGTTGTAATGCCCCTGTATCGCTCCATGGTGCGACCTCATCTGGAGTATTGCGTTCAATTCTGGTCTCCTTATCTCAAGAAAGATATAGTGGCGCTAGAAAAGGTTCAAAGAGTGACCAAGATGGTAAAGGGGATGGAACTCCTCTCGTATGAGGAAAGACTAAAACAGTTAGGGCTCTTCAGCTTGGAAAAGAGACGGCTGAGGGGAGAAATGATTGAAGTCTATAAAATCCAGAGTGGAGTAGAACGGGTACAAGTGGATCAATTTTTCACTCCGTCAAAAATTACAAAGACTAGGGGACACTCGATGAAGATATAGGGAAATACTTTTAAAACCAATAGGAGGAATTTTTTTTTTTTTTAACTCAGCGAATAGTTAAGCTCTGGAACGCGTTACCAAAGGATGTGGTAAGAGCGAATAGTGTAGCTGGTTTTAAGAAAGGTTTGGACAAGTTCCTGGAGGAAAAGTCCATAGTCTGTTATTAAAACATGGGGGTAGCCACTGCTTGCCCTGGATCGGTAGCGTGGAATATTGCTACACCTTGGGTTTTGGCCAGGTACTGGCGACCTGGATTGGCCACCGTGGGAACGGGCTACTGGGCTTGATGGACCACTGGTGAGGCTATTCCTATGTTCTTATGTTCTAAGAAGTGCCACCGGGGCTTCAGGTGCCCCTCTCCATGCTGTTTATGGGCTTGTAAGTACTATGGTTGGCAGCCCGGCATTTCATTTATGTGATACTTCAAGATCCGCTATCACATTTTGTATACAAGAACAAGATCAAATATGGTAGAACAAACGTAGAATGGAAGAATGAATGAAAAAAAAAAAAGGAGGGGGGAACTGCAGAGCGCAGAATAAAAAGCAAGCAGGTACTTGAGAGAATCTAATGAGCTCAGCTGCTCTGCAATCCAGTTCAGGAAAACATACATGAATGCACAGAGTTCTACAGCAGGAGCCCTGGCTGCCCGCTGCTCTCCATTATACATACAGTATTTAAACCTGCTTCTGTTGAATGTGCCAGCTGCATCCCGAGTGCTATAGAGCAAGGGCTGCCTTTCTCTAAATCCTGCATGTAGCTTTGTGGAGGTGGGGTGGGTGAGGGGGGGGGTGAGGATGTATTCAAACGAGGCCCTGTGCTGCCTTGCTGTCCCAGCAGTGGGGATGTGCAGGAATGTGTGTGTACAGACTGCAGACACCTGCTCAGAGAGGGGAAAAGGAACGAACTGGAATGGATACTCCCTTGTTTTAAAATGCAGAGGGTGGGGGGGGGGACTCTGATACTCAGATAATGCTCTTGGGCTCATCTTGTCGGTATGGAGGGCTGTGAGTGCATTAATAGCCAGGAGACTTACTGACGGATCAGAACATACATAAGACAGGGGAGGAGGGAAGGAGAACAAACTGTGCTCATAAGTGAATTCCTGGAGAATATGGAATAATGGAGGAACAACATAGGTTCATTGTTATCATGGGTGGTTATCCTTCTGATAGATGGAACCTGTCAGGTCAGTGGGCGGAAACTCACAGGATGTAAATGATGACTTATGGTTACAGCCTCAGAACCCTGAGGTTTTGGGTTCAAACCCACACTGTTCCTTGTGACCCTGGGCAAGTCACTTAATCCCCCCCATTACCCCAGGTACATTACATAGATTGTGAGCTCACCAGGACAGACAGGGAAAAATGCTTGAGTACCTGAATAAATTCATTGTAAAACCGTTCTGAGCTCCCCTGGGAGAACGGTATAGAAACCTCATCTCTCGTTGTTCAACTACAAAATGGGGGGGGGCATTGTTGGGAGAAAGCAATCTTGAGAGAGACTTGGGTGTGCTGGTGGATGCATCACTGAAGCCATCTGCACAGTGCGCAGCGGCCTCAAAAAAAGCCAACAGGATGCTGGGCATCATAAAGAGGGGCATAACAACCAGGACGCGGGAAGTCATCATGCCATTGTATCGAACGATGGTGCGTCCTCATCTGGAATACTGCGTTCAATATTGGTCGCCGTACCTCAAGAAAGACATGGCGGTACTTGAGAGAGTTCAAAGGAGAGCAACGAAACTGGTAAGAGGGCTGGAACACTGCCCATACGCCGAGAGGTTGGATAGGCTGGGGCTCTTCTCTCTGGAAAAAAGGAGGCTCAGGGGAGATATGATAGAGACCTTCAAGATCATGAGGGGCATGGAGAGGGTGGATAGGGACAGATTCTTCAGGCTGAAGGGGACAACAGGTACGAGGGGGCATTCGGAGAAACTGAAGGGAGATAGGTTCAAAACAAATGCAAGGAAGTTTTTCTTCACCCAAAGGGTCGTGGACACTTGGAATGCGCTACCGGAGGAAGTGATCGGGCAGAGTACGGTACAGGGATTCAAACAGAGACTGGACAGATTTCTGGGGGATAAAGGGATCGTGGGATACTGAGAAAGTATAGAAACCCAACCAGGTCGTGCATGTGCAAGACCGGAGGGCTAGGACTTCGATGGGAAGATAGGACTCATCAGGAAACCAAGGTGGCATGGGGGCCCCTTCTGGTGATTTAGACAGGTCATGACCTGTTTGGGCCGCCGCGGGAGCGGACTGCTGGGCGTGATGGACCTATGGTCTGACCCGGCGGAGGCACTGCTTATGTTCTTATGTTCTTAAAATTGAATGAAAGAATAAATAAATGGTTTAAGATTAATTTTTGGATATAATGCTATAAAAGGACACTGACATTTAGATGGCAAAAGATACATGAATGGCCAGAAGATCGGGATATAATTATATTTATACTGAACTCTGTTCTTGGGCTTGGTTTTTTTAAACATTTTTATAAACGATATTGCTGACGGGCTATATAGGTAAGATTTGCCTCTTTGCGGATGATACCCAAATCTGCAATAGAGTAGACACCCCGGATAGTGTGAATAACATGAAAAAAAGCCTAGCGAAGTTTGAAGAATGGTCTGAAATTTGGCAGCTAAAATTTAATGCCAAGAAATTCAAGGTCATGCATGTGGGCTGCAAAAACCCAAAGGAATGGTACAGTTTAGGGGGTGAAGAACTTATGTGCACGATAGAAGAGCAGGACTTGTATGTGATGATCTTAAAGTGGCCAAACAAATTGAAAAGGTGACGGCGAAAGCTAGAAGGATGCTAGGGTACATAGGAAGACGTATGGCTAGTAGGAAAAATGAAGTATTGATGCCCTTGTATAAGACTCTGGTGAGACCTCATTTAGAATATTGTGTACAATTCTGGAGGCCGCACCTTCAAAAAGATCTAAAAAGGTTGGAGTCAGTCCAGAAGAAGGCTACTAAAATGGTGCTTGGTCTTCGTTATAAGGTGTATAGGGACATACTTAAAGATCTCAATATGTATACTTTAGAGCAGTGGTCTCCAACTCAAACCCTTTGCAGGGCCACATTTTGGATTTGGAGGTACTTGGAGGGCCTCAGAAAAAAAAAAAAAAAATAGTTAATGTCTTATTAAAGAAATGACAATTTTGCATGAAGTAAAACTCTTTATAGTGTATAAATCTTTCCTTTTGGCTAAGTCTTAATAATAATATTGTCATTTATAGCTAAAGAGACATATGATCAAGAAACTGTTTTATTTTACTTTTGTGATTACATACTGAGGGCCTCAAAATAGTACCTGGCGGGCCGCATGTGGCCCCCTGACTGCATGTTTGAGACCACTGCTTTAGAGGAAATGCAGGAGACGGGAGATATGATAGAGATGTTTAAATACCTATGTGGTGTAAATGTGCATTAATCAAATCTCGTTCATTTAAAAGAAAGCTCCGGGGAGCAGTTTACCGGACTGGAGGAGAGCTGAGAGGTGTCCCGTTGCTGGTCCCGAGTGTACAGCGGCGGCTTCCTTTTCCTGGTCGGCGGCGCTGACAGGCACTAACAGAGACGGACCCCTGACGTCACTGGGTCCGTCTCCGACAACTTAAAAGCACCCGCTGCTGCTGTAGACACACTGGAGCAGTTTACCAGACTGGAGGAGAGCTGAGAGGTGTCCCGTTGCTGGTCCCGAGTGTACAGCGGCGGCTTCCTTTTCCTGGTCGGCGGCGCTGACAGGCACTAACAGAGACGGACCCCTGACGTCACTGGGTCCGTCTCCGACAACTTAAAAGCACCCGCTGCTGCTGTAGACACACTGGAGCAGTTTACCGGACTGGAGGAGAGCTGAGAGGTGTCCCGTTGCTGGTCCCGAGTGTACAGCGGCGGCTTCCTTTTCCTGGTCGGCGGCGCTGACAGGCACTAACAGAGACGGACCCCTGACGTCACTGGGTCCGTCTCCGACAACTTAAAAGCACCCGCTGCTGCTGTAGACACACTGGAGCAGTTTACCGGACTGGAGGAGAGCTGAGAGGTGTCCCGTTGCTGGTCCCGAGTGTACAGCGGCGGCTTCCTTTTCCTGGTCGGCGGCGCTGACAGGCACTAACAGAGACGGACCCCTGACGTCACTGGGTCCGTCTCCGACAACTTAAAAGCACCCGCTGCTGCTGTAGACACACTGGAGCAGTTTACCGGACTGGAGGAGAGCTGAGAGGTGTCCCGTTGCTGGTCCCGAGTGTACAGCGGCGGCTTCCTTTTCCTGGTCGGCGGCGCTGACAGGCACTAACAGAGACGGACCCCTGACGTCACTGGGTCCGTCTCCGACAACTTAAAAGCACCCGCTGCTGCGGTTGCGGCCGCAGCCGCGCGGCCGCAGGGCGTGGCCGAAGGGGCGTGCCCTAAGGGGCACGCAAGGCCCCTTGGGTGCCCCTTAGGAGCCTCGTGGAGCCCGGGAGCCGGCAGTGGTAATTTCATTTGGGGTACATAGACCCGGATCGGATCCTGCTTCCTATTATTGGATCTAAGATGTTTATTCCATGTCTACTGAAGTGAGGGCGTCGTTGAAGTTTTTCTTTCTTAAATAATGCCGAAAAGACGAGGAAGGAACACCGGAGGAGCCTCCCGGCGACCCTTAACCCCAGTGGTCACTATTGATGATTTTCTCCGACGCCTACAACGGGAACAAGAAGGGTCGGGTGCTAGCTCGTTGGGGATACCGCCGGAGAGTAGTGCGGTGGGTTCCCCTGATGTCACTCTTAGCCCCGACGTTAGGACACCACCCCTCCAACCGACGCCGCAAGCTGCCAGCTCTCCACGGGACCAGAATCCACCTGAGGAGGTGGTTTCTTCTTTGTCCACAGAGGCTAGTATGGAGGGCTCGCTGAATATGACATTGGGACTTGCGACCGGGACAACAGAGGTTGGAGGAATACAAGACGTCACTGAGGTAAAGCTAATTTCAGAACATTCAGACACTACACCATTACAACTTTTCTCACCTACAAAACCTCCTACAGTCACACTCGAAGCATTATGGGACTTGGTAGTGAATCTGGGGAATTCCTTAAATCCTCAAATAAAAAGTTTGGATAAAGAATTAAAAGAACAAAAGGAAGAAATAAAAGTTTTAAAGCAGGATATGTTACAATTTAAAACAGAGACACAAAATACAAATAAGGAGTTAATGCTACTGAAACAAAATCAAGATATGCTGGTTAAAGATAATATATTACTCAGGAAGAAGTTGGAAGTGCAGGAGAATAATGGTCGAATAAATAATTTGAGATTTATAAATTTTCCAAGAATCCTGTCAACTTCTCCTAGAGAAATGGTGAAAAGATATTTTATGGAAATTTTGGAAATTCCTGAAAACTCCTTACCTCCTCTCACAAGAGTGTATTACCTACCTGCTAAGCCCCAATTCAAAGAAGGAGAAAAAATTGAGGAACCCCGGGAGAGGTCATTGGACATTTCGGCTATACTGGAACAATCGGATAGAGAATTGGCTGTTCCAGCTACTCTCTTGTTGTCTGTTGCTTTGGCTCCAGACAGGGATTGGATATTAAAACTTTTCTTTAAAAATAGATCCAAAGACTTCCTGGGACAGCATATTCAGATTTTCCCTGATGTCTCTAGAGAGACTCAAAAAAGAAGGAAAGAATTTTTAATTCTAAAACCTGGAGTGACACAAATAGGGGGTATTTTCTTTTTGAGATATCCATGTAAATGTGTAGTTAGATATCTATCATTGAAGTATATATTTACAGAGCCATCTCAACTGATTAGCTTTCTCTCAGTGAAACGTCTAGAAAAAGGAATAACAACGTCCAAGGAAAGTTAGTTTCCTGCACTTTGGTCAGATAAGGATTTTTCTTGTTTAATTAATTTGAATTATATATGTTCTACTCTTGATTATGGATCCAATAATATTGAGGACTAGTGTGAGATCAGTTAGATTAGTATTTCCTTGAAGTAAATATTAATTTTGTAATTTTATTTCTTCTTTTGAGCTCACTTTACTGTACAAGATGTATATGCTTGGAAATATTGTAAAAATTTTATAAATAAATAAATAAATAAAAAAAAAAAAGAAAGCTCCGGATTTTCTAACTGGAAAATCTGGCAATCCTAGTCCAGACCCCACCCCACTCAGGCTGTTACAATATATTTTGTGCCTAAAAATAGGCACCTGTTTATAGAACTGCTCTCTACCTATCATATGGTTATTTTATGCAGATCTTAAATGCTACTTTCGGTGTTATGATGCGTTACACTTTTGACTATACAATTACTTTGGTGGAGTCTGTACTGTCGCTTTTGGGAACTAAAAGATGTTTCTCGGTTAAAAGCTCAGTGACCTCCTGCCACGCTGCCTGCACTTTCCGGGCTGTGCCAGCCTGGGTTTCACCCCACTCATGGCTTTATAAACTTCTATTATATCCTCTCCCTGTCATCTATGCTCCAAGATGTTCATTTCTAGTGATTGGTTACTCTTGAGTCTACCAATTTGATTTATTAGATCTTCCAGGTTTGCTTTAGTTATCTCTGTGAAAAAAAGGTTTCCAGTGGGAGTATGACCCTAGCATCCTTCTCTGCAAAGAATGAGGCAAAGAATTAATTTAGTTTGCTTTTTTTCTTTATCCTCTCTGCATATTCCTTTTAGCTCTTGGTTGGCTAGCAGTCCAGCCAATTCCTTCACTGGCTTTTAGCCTCAGATGTACTTGAAAATGTTTTTAGTGTTAATTCTTGCCTCTGCAGCAAAATTCCTTTTCAGAGTATCTCTTGCTCTGCCTTATTACTGTTATTCATCTAAGTGCCTCTCCTGGTGCCCATCCCTCTTTTCTTTCTTAGGATCTGTTTTCTTAAAGAAGCTCTTTGGTCTTTTAGTGCCTCTTTCACCTCAGCATTAAACCACACAACCAGACATTGACAGTCTTCTTGGTCTTCTTTCAATCTTCCTTAATGCAAGTAATGTATTTTATCTGGGCTTCCTGATTTATAATACAAGGTTTAGTCTGTCAATTCCAGGATGCTTATAGCTAGGAGTGAAAGAAACCTACTTCTGAGTGTCCTGGAAGCCTTAGCTTTAGTTAGTAGACATCTGGAGTGTAATTCTATAATGGGGAGCTATTTTTAGATGCTAAGAATGTACCTATGTGGAGTCGTCTATAATGGAAAGTAGATAACTATTTTTCTGTATAGAATACTAGCATAACAGGGCAGATATATGAGAGAAGTGGCACTTGTGTTCTTCCTTATTCAGTTGAAACCCTGCAGTTACGTACCATGATATAGAAACATTGGGATATTTTAAGATATCATTCTGAATTTATTGATTTACCTCGTTTTGCTTATAAATGAGATCAAAATTTGGAGGAATTAGTAAAAAGATCAAAGTCTCGAGGTTTTTCTTTGAATATAGATCGAGGACATCATCCGTGTGGGCGTTGTGTTTACATGCATTAGCAATCACCAGTGTACGTATAACTCATGGAGATCAACAATATGAACTGTCTGATTATACAGATTGTACATCCATGCAAGTAATATATGCGATTATATGCCCATGCAGTTTGATGTACATCGGTCAAACCCGCCGGGTAGTTAAGCTTAGAATAGCAGAACATCTGAGTTGTCTACGCAATAAGAAGGAAGAAGCGCCACTGGTAGAGCAATGGCTTGAGAAACATCATCGGGAATTTGATCTGAAATTTGTAGTGTTGAAGCAATTCCACATCACCCATAGGGATAATATTTCAAGGCAATTAGTGAATTGCGAACAAAGATTTATTTTTACTCGGGACACTGTATCCCCCAATGGACTCATTAAAGCTATGGAGTGGCCTTTGGGCTGCTAATGGTGCTTTACCCAATCAATTTAAAATACGTCAGAAGGTATCACGTGATTTAAGAGAGAAGTGCGAGCGTTCAGCTAGTTGAAGAGACAGCGTTTGTTAGTGGGTGTGCCGCCATGAAGTCCTGCATGGGACTTTAATCCAATATGAGGCTGTTCGCTGCTAAGAAGATGTAAGTGTTTACAGGATTTAAAATTTTTCTTGTTTATATAGAATGTATTATCCGGATTGATGTTGAAATGTTGCTACTGTTTTCAGAGTGCTGCAAATATCTTCCTCTTGACAAAGCTGAAGGGGAAACACATATCGTGTCATACAATTACCGGAGACCACATACTGTGTCGAGGAAGTTGCTGGACTTTAACAAGATGAACTGTATGGATCGTTTGGACTGATGAACTTTTTAATTGTTTTTGAATCGATGAACTATGAACTGTTTGGATGGATTTTTTTGAATTTTGTTTTTGTGTTTGCTTTTGATTTTTTGGATGTGATTGGAGAGCACTAAGCACTTTGGATTGGGATTTGCAGCTGAGCCCAGGAGTTAAACAGCTATTTCAGTTGAGATAAGTACTCCTCTACTCTTATAAAAATCTTTTTGCTGCTATTTAAATTATTTAATTTATTGGCAGGGAGGGAGGAGTGCAATGATGATTGAAGCCTGAACTGATAGAGTCCTGCGCTCATTATATGGTTTGCATTGGCTTTCATTGAGCACTATTAATTAATTGATTATTTATTAAGGTTTTTATAGAATTTAAATTTATAATTCTCTGTTTTGGATGTACATTTTAGATATGACAACTTACAGCTGGTGTAAATGATCACGCCTAGATTACTTAAAAAAAAAAAATGTATGCAAATTGTAGCAGTCTATAATTTGTGTGTCTAATCAGGATCTGGGAGGGTGAGATAGTGATAAAGGAAGCCCAACAGAGCTCATTACGATAGGCCAAATCCTGAAGCGCTCAACCAGAAATCCATCCCTCAGTCAATTCTGTTTCTGCCAATCAGGATGGCAAAACAAGGAAAAAGCAGTGGGATTATAGGCCACATGTTCTTTTTCCACTGATCATGGCCTGAGTGATGTTCTGAACTGGACCTCATGAGGTCCAAAGCACAAGCCAGGTCGCAATCTAAAGAAAAGGAGGACATGGCTTTAGGTACCGTCATTGTCTTCCTTCTGCCAATCCAATTAGCAGAGGGGATGGAAAGAAGGGCTGGGGAAGGGGTCTAGAGATGAATCAGCATAGAGAAGGTGGAGAGGATCTATGGAATGAGAGGAGATTGAAGGGTGAGAGGGAGTCAAAAGGGCATATGTGTGTGAGATGTAGAAATGGGGGCATATGTCAGAGAGAAAGACACAGGAGCCGAGCATGGATAGGTTATATACGGGGCTCCCACTTACACAGATCATTTATTTGCTTAATTTATTTTAGGCATTTATATACTGCCCATCAAAGTTATCTAAGCGGTTTACAATCAGGCACTCAAGAATTTTCCCTGCCTATTAATAAGGGTTTACATTCAGGTACTCAGTCATTTGTCCCTATCTGTGCCAGTGCGCCTACCATCTATCAAACTACCTGAGGCCAGATTGAGTGACTTGCCCAGGATCACAAGGAGCAGCAGGAGGCTTGAACCCAAAACCTCAGGATGCCGAGGCCGTAGCTCTAACCACTAGGCCACTCTTTCCAGTAGTATACTGTATAAAGGTATTTGCATCCCTGCCTCATTCGGGTGCCAGCACTTATACCAACTGAATGGCTGGCATAAGTGCAGGCTCCTCCTAACATGTTAGGTGTACTGATATTGGTTGCACTAGAATTCTATAATGAAACCCAGGTGCCTTGCTTGGGTCCGTGATAGAACAGGCTCAGCCTGAATGGATGCGCCCAGATATAGAATTATCCCTTTTGTGTTCTTATAGCCTTAACACAAAGGCATGGCAGCACTATGGGAAGGGATTCCATTAACCTGAACTTTGGAAATAATACGGTGTCAGGTCAAAAGCGCGCCGGGACAAAGGCACGCGCAGACAATTGAGCGCAGCGCGGAGGCGCACACCGCAGAAAATTACAGTTTTTACGGCTCCGACGGAGGGGCGTGGGGGGGGAACCCCCCCACTTTACTTAATAGAGATCGCGCCGCATTGTGGGGGATGTGGGGGGTTGTTTTTAGGGAAAAAGTTAAGTTTACAGTAAAATGTGGAGGGTTACAACCCCCCAAGCCCCCCACAACGCCGGCGCGATCTCTATTAAGTAGACTGGGGGGGGGCTCCCCAACAAAAACCCCCGTCGGAGCCCCTAAAAACTGTAATTTTCTTCGGCGCGCACCTCCATCTTGCGCTCAGTTGTCGGCGCGCGCCTTTGTCTTTTGCGGAGTTGTCTATGAACCAATAATACTTAGCCTGAATGCTTGAATATGAAAGTAGTAAATAACCTTTGGGTCCTGCCCTGCCACATGGGAGTCCCCATATGGGCGGCACTTTTTGGGCATCCTTGATCTTTGGGTGTCATTGTATGGGCACCCAAATGGTAACATCTAAAAGTTCTCCCTACACTTCTGCCACCCTCCTCTATACTGTCCTCTGGTGCAGAGCGGGACCAGCAGCTGCAGGTGCTGCGTTTATTTATTCATTCAATTTTCTATACTGTTCTCCCAGGGGAGAATTTATTCAGGAACTCGAGCATTTTTCCCTGTCTGTCCCAGCGGGCTCAAAATCTATCTAATGTACCTGGGGCAAGGGGGGGAATTAAGTGACTTGCCCAGGGTCACAAGGAGAAGCGTAGGCTTGAACCCCCTCAACCTCTGAGGCTGTAGCTTTAACTACTGCACCACACTCTCCCATTGACCTCCAATGTAAGGTGCTGGGGTCAGCAACTGCAGCAGCACTCCTCAGAGCAGAAGGAAGACCATAGCTGCACCAGGTGATCCCTCTGAGGGAGAATGGAACAGGCTCCTCGACTGCAATGCCCCATATAAGGGCCTGTTCCATTCTTCCTCACAGGCACCCCCTAGGGCAGCTACATTCTCCTTTACACTTGAGGACAGTCGGCCTGGCACATTGCATCAGGGGAGGAGGGTAGAAGTACAGAGAAAACTTTTAGATGTTGCCATTTGAGCATAGACACCCAAATGATCTGTATGACAGCATCCAAACAGGGGTGTCCAAAAGTCCTGCATTGAATGTGAACATACTCTTGATTTTCAGGGCCAAAATCACACAAATTACCCAGGATAAAGCAGGTCACAGTAGCACCTCACAATACAACAAATCTTGCTTCTAAAAATCGGAAGTCCCGTCTCTCTCTTGGAATAACCATTCTAAAGATGCTTTCTTGAAATCCAATTTATATAATTGCCTTGGAATAATGCTGACACTGGCCCAACCAATAAACATCAAAACCTTCAAAGAGCACCGTTTTTGCCAGGACCTTGTAGAACACAGCTATGCAGAGAGCGTCCCATCCTACACTTCTCCTCTTTCATCCCGTTAGAGAAGCCTCATTATCTGCAATTCCCTGATAAATTGTACACTTAATTATGCCCCGTTTCCATCCACCTGGTTTCAGTGAAGGTAAAGTTTTGCACCCGTGAAAGAGTGCTGGAGAATGTATATTATTTTAATGGCCCTCGCTGTGAATAAAGCTTTCACATCTGTCCTGCAAATTAATTATAAAAAGGAAAAAGAACATAATTCCCTACTGTATCATAACACGCAGTGGAAATGCCTCACTGTTCTCCATTCAGTACGGTATGCAGCTGGTGTATTTTCCCTCATGCTTCCAGGTACAAGTAAAGGGTAAATTGATTGTTTCAATCACACTATCTTGCTAAAATCTAAAAACATGAAAGCACATTTTTTGCTGAGCAAAACCCCATTAACAGAAGCACTTCAGCAAACTGTGCAGTGCAGCCGTCCCTGGAGTGGAAGGTTAGGTAACCAGATTATGGGTGATGAGACCAAGGTGAAAAATCAATGACAAAACGCTGGCTAGAATTCATGTTTATCGAGATCAGACTGGGCTTATCTTTTTGCACTGGTTCATGGCTTCCCAAACTTGCCCTGGTGACCTAATAAACAGAATCCTAATAATGAGCATTCATGAGATATATTTGCCTTATATGCAAACATCATTCATATTCATTCTGGCTGAAAAATTGGACTGAGTGTGACCCCTCCAGGACAAATTTGGGAATCCCTGTACAAACATTTGGGTGGCAGAAAGATTTCAAGACTTAATTTTTCAAACAGTATTTTGGAGTGAAGTGAATGTTATAGTATGGGTAAACTTTTATTATTAGGTTTGGTTATGTTAAACATAGCAAATGACAGCAGATAAAGACCTGAACGGTCCATCCAGTCTGCCCATAAGTTATACCCATTAAAAAAGGCATGATTAAAATAACTTGTCTCTTCTTTGATATTTCTGGGCCGTAGACTGTAAAGTCTGGTATTCTCCTAGGTTCCAAATGCTGAAGTTGCCATCTAATCAAGCCATTGTGACATCACTGCTGAGTTTGGCTATTATTGGTGGAATGAGGCATTATGATATCACAGTCTCTGCTCCAGTTACTAGACACGTGGAGGGGCATAATCAAAAAAAGCGTCAAAGTCCCCTTTTAGCCTAAGTCCCTAAACGTTCAACCCAGAAGCAGGGAAAGTGTCCATCTAATATAATAAAATGATAGGCCGCACATGCGCACTAAAACAAATCGTGTTCCTTGATACCGTCGCGGAAACACGAGTGCGCATGCGCGGGTTTTACGTCACCTGCTCTCCATCTCGCGCCACCAACGATCTCTGTTCCTCACTGCCAAAACCACCACCTCCTCCTTCTCGACGGCTCACCCGCTTCTAAAAATAAAGAGAAAAGCACTACACTGCGCTAACGCTGGCTTTGCTGGCTTCTGTCCACTGCGGCCCGCCCTCTCTGACTACTTCCTGTTTCCGTTAGGGTTGGCCGCAGTGGATAGAAGACGCCGAAGCCAGCGGCTGTAGCCGCCGATCTCCGTTCTTCCGAGGGGGGGGGGTCTGGGAGGAGAGGGTTCGCGGCCACTCAGCGCCCCCAACAAGGAGCCCTGCAACTTTCCGCTGCCCGGGACACGAGTCATTTGCCGCCCCCCCCCCCTCTTCCCTTACCGCGGGCCCGACTGGCGATTTAAGCAGCGTGTCAGCAGTCTTCACACACTGATTCGGGCCGTTCTACTGCCCTGATTTGCTCCGGACGTGCCAGAGTAAATCAGGGCAGTAGAAGGACCCGAAGCAGCGTGTGAAGAGTGCTGACATGCTGCTTAAATCGCCAGTCGGGCCCGCGGGAAGGGAAGGGAAGGGGGCGGCGGCAAAGGACTCGGACCCGCGTTTGTAGTCGCGACTGTGGGAAGGGAAAGGGGGTAGAGGAAACGCTACAAGAAGAAAGACACAGGGGAAGGTGCACAGGGAACTGGTGTGGGGGGAGGGAAATGGAGGGGGAAGGAATGCTGCTTTGGACAGACAGACAGAGGGAGGAAGGGAGACAGAAAGAAAAGAATAAAGACAGGGTCAGGGGATATACAGAAAGACAAACAGACAAAGGGGGCCAGGAACAGAGACAGACAGAAAGAAAGACAGCGGGAGTCGCGTCAGGAGGGGTGCGGGATGCCGCAGAGGGAACTTTTCCAATGGGTGCAACTGGGCAGCTGTCGGGAGCCTCTGATCAGAGGCAGAGCAAGGTAAGTGTATCATAGGGATAAGAAGGAGGAGGGGGGAGAAAAAGGAAGGGACGCCTACTGCTGGACAGGGGGAGAAGGAAATAGGTGCTGATGGACAGGGGGGGTGAAGAAAAAGGAACGGAGGCCTAATGTTGGACAGGGGGAGAAGGAAGGTGCTGATGGACAGGAGGGAGGTAAAACAAAGGGAGAAGGGCTGCTGCTGCATAAGGAGAGCTGTGAACGGGTGGTGGTGGACACAGGGGAGGTAAAAGGAAGGGAGAATGGACAGGGGGAGCAGGCAAGGGGTGGTGATGGACAGCCAAAGAAAAAGAAAGAAAAAAAGCAGCTAAGGAGAGAGAGAGAAAGAAATAGAGAGACACACACACATATATTCTAGCACCCGTTAATGTACAGAAAGCGGCCAAGGGGAGAGAGAGAGAGAGAAAGAAAGAATGAAAGACAGACATACATATATTCTAGCACCCGTTAATGTAACGGGCTTAAAGACTAGTAACCAAAATAAACGTCCATGTTTTGATTATGGCCTTCCTCTGCCTAAATCTCCACTAGGTCTAAAAGTACACCCACAGCACGTCTACACTTTTTAGCCATAATGAAAGAAAAAAACGCCTAAGCCCCAAACGTCCAACAGAAGAGCTTTTAGGTGAAGGAGGAGCCAGTCCTTCACCTAAAAGCTGGATTCTGTAACTGGTGTCTGTCAAAAACAACACTGGTTACAGAATCCCCCCCCCCCACAACCATCCAGGCAGGAGGGTGCCCAAGCCCTCCTGCCATGTCAAACCACCAACTCCCCCTCCCCCCCAACAACATCGGGGCAAGAGGGAGCCCAACCCCTCCTGGCCCAGGCGACCCCCCTACCCCCCGACTCGATTGGGCCAGGAGGGAGCCCAAGCCCTCCTGGCCCAGGCGACCCCCTACCCCCACCCCCCACTACATTACGGGCAGGTCGTGGCAGTTCGGGTAGAAGAGTGATGGCATCGCGGTAGGGGAGATGAGGCATCTCTCCTGCTGCGATGGTTAGGTTGCCGGGCCGCTGAACTGATGGCACCAGCGGCCATCAGCTCAGCGGCCCCTTTTTCGGCACTTAGACCTGGTTTTCTTTCGTCTAAGTCAAACAGGTCTAAGTGCTGACTAAACTGTTTTGGTTATAGGTGTTCTACGCCTAGGTGTAGGTCGGCCCACCTCCCGCCCACTGCCCGCCCTTTCCCCTCCTCTAAACACACCTCTTTTCTCTCTGTGCATTTAGAGGCAGGGGAAAGGCCTAAGTTGGTTTTAGATATGTCTAAAAACCAGCTTTGGTTATGGGTACTTGGACGATCAGGCTTTTTGATCGTCCAAGTAGCCATTTAGGACACTTTTTAGACTTTTTTTTTATTATTATTATTACCCCCATAGTAACATAGTAAATGATGGCAGATAAAGACCTGAACGGTCCATCCAGTCTGCCCATACTTTATACCCATTAAAAAATATATGATTAAATTATCTTGTCTCTTCTTTGATATTCTGGGCCATAGACTGTAAAGTCTGGTATTGTCCTGAAGTTGCCGTCCAAGCTCACTCCAGCTTATTCAACCATCCCGTTGTCTGCAGGATATCTGCCATAAAGTCTGGCCAGTAGCATCCTCAGATTCCATATTAGTGGAGTTCCCATTGATGTCCACCCCAGCCCATATTGTTTGTTTGATTGGTAGGTCATAACTTTTGTTTGTATTATTGTGATTCACTTAGAATGTATAGATGATGCAGAATAAAAATATTTTAAATAAATACTTAGCAGCATGCTGGTTAAAAAAAAAAAAAATTTCTCTGTAGCACAAACCAATTTCCAATATATTGAATGCAAACATCAGCAGACTGGCACGCAAGAGCTTGCACGAAAGCTATAGATTTTTGTTACATGAAATCCTGACTAGTACACGGTACTTCTATCTGCATCCCAGACAACAGGCTCCACCAATACAACACATATCTGGTTTTATGTTCTGCATCAGACAATTATTCTTCAATCAGGCAGCAAATTGTAGCACCCTAAGTGAAGGAAAACAGCGTTGCCATAGCAATAATCAAGCTATAATGTGCCAACTCCATGACACTTAATATTCTTGCAAACTTCCAGGTTGCATGTATTGTGCCATCACACGCTTCTCTGGTACACTGCGGGTGCCCGGTGCTGCCCAGAGACATCACCACAGTTGCATATGGAGATGCTCAGACCGAGTCACAGATTCCCATAAAGACAAAAGAACAGCGGAACAGAGGAGTGGCCTCATGGTTAGAGCAGAGGATGGAGAACCAGGGGGAGCCTAGCTCAAATTCCCCTGCGGCTCCTTGTGATCTAGGGCAAGTCACTCGGGGCCGAATTCTCAAAACTTACCGTGCCTTTAACGACAGTCGCTAAACCGGCTCCAGCCGGTCTCGCATGGCAGTATTTTACCAGCCGATAAATATCAGAATGGCTCACCGTGGTTTTTTTCAAGCCTCCGACTCTGCCATGCAAATGTATTACAACGAAGTCATTAATATTAAAGTGGTCGTAAAACAGGCTCATTTAATATTTAAACGAGCACTCCAGACGATTCTCTATCGTCGCTGGGTGATTCTTCAAGCGTGTCTCAGGCGTATGTTTCTGGCTGTGGCTCATGCTACAAAAAATTTTTTAAATACACTATTACTATAAATTATAGTAGTATAATAGTTTTTTGGGGAAAAAAAATCTCAGAAGCACGTGTCTCAGGTGTGTGTATTAAAGGTGTGTCTTATGCGCGCTTGTTGTAAATTGATGCTTGCGCCTCCCCTTCTGGAGGATGCTTGCACCTTAATGCTGAGAAAATGGTGACAGAGCTTTACGATCTGGTACCCAGCATCTTTTCGTGGTACCCTCACTAACGATCACTGGGACCCGCCGTGCAACCATCTTCTCTGTTAACTGCCCCTACCATCTGGAACGCTCTGCCTAGTCATATCAGTGAGGAGCAAAATTTAGACAAATTTAAAGGGGCATTAAAGTGCTTCCTTTATAAAGATGCTTTCGAATAATGATCTTTCCTTTTTTTCTCTAAAAATGTCCAGCGGCAAAGAAGGTTTCCTACCCTCTTCCTATTGTTTATCCCTTGAATGTTCTCTTTTCTTTGCTATATTGTAGTTCTCCCCTCATCCACTATGTTTGTCAAGTCTGCGTATCATTTTTGTCCGTGTCTATAAATTTTAAATTTTCTACCCCTTTTTGTTAATGAACAACGCCTAGAATTCAAGATAGGCATTTAATCAAATTTTTAATAAACTTGTAAACTTGCATTCCTTCGTTTGAAAAAGGCTCACCTTCAGTACATCTCTATCATATCCCTTCTCCCCCACCTTTCTTCTTCCAGTGTATACATATTGAAGTCTATAATTCTGTCCCCATCCACTTTATGACAAGAGACCCTATCACCAGAGACTTATACAAGGGCAAGTCTGTTTCTTTTTTTATCTGCTTGTATAAAGCTGCAGGCATCGGCTCTACCCGTGCACCATCCAAATGTGCTCTAAAAAGACCCTCTGTGTACCTGTGGGGAGTTTGCGGTGGCCTCTCTCTGACAACTTTGCTACATTCAATATTTATTTATTTTCATATATCCTGCCTGCAAGCCACTGAAGTGGTACATTCAGGCTACTCCTCCACTCCAGAGGCAGCACAATGTCGGTAGCTGCTTTCCTGACTGAATACCAAATTGTTATCTATTTTTAGTTCAGATAAGACTGAATACAAAAACTCCTGAACTGATAACCAATCTTCTAACCTATGTGTTGTATGGATAGTTATTTCCTGAAATTATTTCTGGTTTTAAGTCAGGATTTAAAATCTTTTTTTTCTCTATATACCCCCCCACTCCCCCTCCCCACACACACACACATATAGACAGATTTATAGAAACACAGATACATGCTCTGAAAATGCAGCTATGAGCAGGGCTAGATCCTACATTTCTTAGGGGGAATGGAGGAAGCAGGCAGCCTCAAAGCCACATAGGGCTAGAGCTACTCATGTGGGCTACCACATTTATGTATCTGTTTACTGAAGGTCCCATTTTATGCAATGGGATCTGTAGGCTGGTGCTTGGAACTCCAGCACTGTAAGGAACAGGCCAGCACCCAACCAATCCCACAGGAGAAGCACAGAAAAATAGCTTCCCAATGCTCAACCATAAAAAGATGCAAATAATATGCACACTTTGACTGAAAGCAAGGCGAAGGAACATGCCTGGTGCATGTGCTACTCCTGGCGGAACTGTGCGAGTACAGAATTCCTCACCCTCTTCAAGACGTATAGAATTCTGCATATGCTGTGCAGAATTCACTACAAACACGGGCAGTAGAGGAGGGAAGTGAACCACTGCACAGTGGGTCACTTCTTCCTCCTGAGCTGGCTTAGCTCCAACTGTGGTAAGAATGGATAGTGCAGCCAGTTTTAAGAAAGGTTTGGACAATTTCCTGGAGGAAAAGTCCATAGTCTGTTATTGAGAAAGACATGGGGGAAGCCACTGCTTGCCCTGGATCGGTAGCATAGAATGTTGTTGCTCTTTGGGATTCTAGAATCTTGCTGCTCTTTCTGGATTCTGCATGGAATGTTGCTAGTATCTGGGGTTTCGGAATCTTGCTTACTCTGAGATAATGGAATGTTGCTACTCTTTGGGTTTTGGCCAGGTACTAGTGACCTGGATTGGCCACCATGAGAGCAGGCTATGGGCTTGATGGACCATTGGTCAGACCCAGTAAGGCTATTCTTATTATGTGAATCACAATCACTTCTTCCTCCTAAGCTGGCTTAGATCCAACTGCTTATGCAAACCACGATCTCACATGTGGAGAATTCCACCAGGAGTGATGCACCCAAGAGTTTTGCAGTGAGCACAGCTCGTGTATGCATGCGCCCGGAAAACCTGAAAGCAAAGCACACATCAGCACTGTTCTTCTGTACCTTTGAATATAAGCTTTTCAAGATTTTTTCCCACCTGAAAAGCTTATATTCAAGAGCTGAAACCAAGGAGCCGATGTGTGCTTTCGCTTTCGGGTTTGCTCTGACTCGCACACATTCGTCTTTCGCTACCAGCACTTAGGGTCTTGCACAGGCTTCCTTCCGCTTCCAAATTAAGGGCTCCTTTTATGAAGCCGTGGTAGAGGTTTCTGTTGTGGGCCGGCGAGGTAAAACCTCTACCGCAGATTTGCAAAAGCTAGTGTAAATAAAAACCAGCAGATTTTAAAGAAAAAAATTGTGGGAAATCCTCTCTTCAAAAATCAGCACTTGGGACATTTTGGCGAGAAAAATGTCCAAGTGCCGATTTCTGCAATTTCTTGGATATCTTGGAGTTTTGAAGATGCCTCTAACAGTCTCTCGTGCTGGTGCCCTCTCAGCATTCTGAGCTCACTAATACCGGGGCTGGTTCGGCACTAATTAACTCCAGCTTCGGAGTTAAGTTTGAGCATTGGCCTGCTAGTTATATAATATGACCTTCATGGTGTTAGTACACAAACACATTAACGCATAGTAATAACTCTAAGAATATTAGGTCATTTTATATAAAATACCCCATTCTCAATAACATAGATTCACAAAGCAGACCGATCGTGTACCGATCGGTTTGTGACCAGATTTCCCTCCGGCCCGATTCGCTAACCTCTCCTGCGATCCACTTCTAATCCATGCAAATGAGGAGAAACGCATGCAAAGTAGACAGGGACGCGATTCACCAACAAAATTTTTTAAACCGACTGGGTTGGCTAATCAACCCAAGAAGCGACCGCTGGGGACCAGTCGAAAACGTCTTTCCGACTCTCCAGTTCCATTGAAGCCCTACTCTCTGCTGCCCCGAATCTCTCCTGCCTGCCACCCTGATGCTCTTCCTCTGATCTCTCTTGCCTGCTCTGCCCCGAATCGTCGCCCTGCTCTGCCCCGATCTTTCCTGCCTGCTCTTCCCCAAATCGCCACCCTGCTCTACCCTGATCTCTCCTGCCTGCTCTGCCCCAAATCGCCACCCTGCCCGTCCCCGGTTTTCTCCTAGCTGCCGCCCTGAATCTCTCCTGCCCTTCCCCACACTGCGAGCCCGTGGTTTTAACCCGCGGGTCTAAAGCGGGTTAAAGCCACAGGCTCGCTGGGCTACAAAAAAGTAAAAATAAAAAAAATTGCGGCTCAGAGGGGTTATGATGGTCTGTGCATACGCGGGATCGCACACCAGCGATCCATGTTGTCAGATGAGGGCGTTCCTACGATCATCCTCATTTGAATGTTTTCCTCTTGTGAATTTGTCGGGCCGGCTGGGATCGGCCACAGATCACCCAGGAAAAACAGATTAGTGAATCTAGCCCAAAGTGTATGGAACTTTAATTTTCATTCCCATTTGCACTCTTCAAGTCCTCACGCCCACCCCCACCCTCCTTCCTAATCAACTGTAGAATTGAAGAGCATTCCAGATTCAAATGTTCTAATGCCAGACACAACCTGCTATGTGAGGAATGCTGTTGTATCAGCTCAGCCTGAAGATGATTCACTCCAGGGAAGTTTAAACATGCTGTCCTTTCAGCACCTGCATTCCCCTTTGGAAAAAAGCAGCAGGAACCCAGGCGAATGCACTGCATGGGCATCACTAGGCTTTACTAGGAACTGGAGAATGGCACGGGAACACATTTTTCCCCCTCCCTGTGGGAACTCATTCTCCTATCCAGGCAAGTTCTTTTCCTATCCCTGCCCCATTCCTGAAAGCTCTGTCCTCATCTGCACAAGGCTCAAACACTTTAAAATCATAAGTAGCAACATTCTAGAGCTCAGATTGTGATGTCATAAGGCCTCATTCCACCAGTGCCTAAGCTCTGTCCTCATCTGCACAAGCTTCACTTTAAAATCATAAGTAGCAACATTCTAGAGCTCAGACTGTGATGTCATAATGCCTCATTTCACTAACGCCTAAGCTCTGTCCTCATCTACACAAGCCTCAAACACTTTAAAATCATAAATGTTCAAGGCTTGTGCAGTTAAGGCAGAGCTTACAGGAATGGGACGGACAGGGACAGTGACAGTGACAAAACTCACTGGGATGGGACGGAGGAAAATTGGTCCCCATGTCATTCTCTACTAGGAACATCTCTTAGGCTGTCACTGCTTGTAGAAGCTAACTTTTCAAAATGATTGGAGGTGTTAAACCCAATGGAAATTACCCCTCCCTGGACACCTTCAAGGAATTTGCTATATATTTTGTATGCTCAAGCATCCACAGAGGTGGCTGCTATGTCACTGCTTGAAGCCAATGTCTTAGGACCCTGCTGAGAGACCGTTAAGTCAGAGCTCCGCCAGTGGTAGTATTTTTAACCAGAGCTGTCGGTTCTCTGAAGATAAGATCAGGAAAGTATGCACATGGAGATCAGCACAAGCTCAAGGCCACCGCTAAAGGGCATTAGGGCAACTGCTTGCACATTTCTGTTGGGAATGTTATTCCAAATGAGATTTAATCACGGAGGGGCTGATTGTATTTAAGGTGCCTTTTACAAAACCGCACTGAATGTTCCTATGACTGTCAAAGCAGTGCAGAGCATTCAGCGCACCAAATGGTGCTAAAAACCTCTTGCGCGGTTTTGTGAAGGGGGATTAATTGGCAGAATAACCCTTAGCAGCCTCAAAATTTGGTAAAAAAAAAAATTGAACTATAGGTGCCTATTTCATATAGCTATAGGTGCCTATTTCATGATGCCTAATGCCTAAGTGGATATTTCTATGGGCAGAGCATGACTTTGGCGCCGTTAAATGCGATTCTCAAAAAAACTCGGGCGCCTTTAAAGCCCAGATCTACATTTCAGGCCCCTAAGTTTTTACATAGGCGTCACTAGCCGAGATTCTGTAAATGGCACATAAGTGCGATTGACACGCAGCCGGCGCCCGCTAATTTGGGTGCCTTTTATAGAATCACTCCTTAGCACTGCAGACTGTGGTTTCAGAAATATCTGTTTTAAAAATGAGCGGGGGTGGGGGGTTGGAGGGGGAGAGCTCTTAGCATTTTTCAATTGAATTTGAAAGCACTACAGTAACAGTAATTCAATATATCCATCCATCCATCTGAAGGCAAGATATGCAGATCGGGTGCAAACATAGACAACTGAGCTTGGCAGTCCACCCTTGGTCATTTTCTTAAAAAAAAAAAGTCTTAAGTTGGAAAGTATTTTAAAAATATCCACGCACAGGCATGGTTTCACTTTCGCCCTTGTCTCTTTAAGTGTTGCTTGGAGTGACACTACCGCAGTGGGAACCGGGCTTCCAGTTAAAGAGTTGCGCGGGGACAGAAATCTCAACCATCCCCGCCCGTCCTCGCCAGGATCCTCTCCGTCCCCACCCATCCCCGCAAGGAATTACCTCCATCCCCGCCCGTCCCCATAAAAAACAGCAATTACTTCTGACAGGATCATTAATTCCACAGTTTCTTTTGTGTTTGCGCTGCTGTTTTCCTTGTGGAATCTCTTTGGTGGAACCCTTTTTTTGTTTTCTGTTCAGGTAATTAACTTATAAACCCCCTCTTTTACTAAGGCTTACATGTCCATTATATTATATGGACGAACCCTGCTTCCAAAGCCTTCCATCCCCGTGGGAGTCCCGTTGGCTAGAGGGGGGTCCCCGTGGGAGTCCCGTGGGTTGGGGAGGATTCCTGCGGGACTCCCGCAGGACCCGTGGGATTCCCGCGATCCCCGTTCCTGTGCAGACCTCTACTTCCAGTGTCCTGGCAGGAAGTTACTCCAGTCTTGGAGCAGCACTGATGTCACTGCATGAATTTCAAACTTACAATAACACGGAAAAGTGCTATTACCATCATGTATAAGTACCATATGAACTTAAAATAATTTAAAAGGGTCTGTTTGTACAATGGACACTTTTTTCAAAATTACAGTCTCCCAGATTAAAACATTATAGGATTCTTTTGCAACAATACACTTTCAAAAACCTTTGCGGTAATCTTTCTATATGAGCAGCTTAAAAGATTTATGCACATAGCATAAATCAAGAAATGGATCTTTTGTATTTTAAAAAGTCTGTTTCATTTTCAAGAAAAGTTGGACTTTTAACACTCATGCTACAGCCAAGCCTGTTATGTCCTCTACTGATAATTGTGTGTTTTTCACAAGAACAAATGAAGACAGGTACATGATTCGATTTCATTCATTGATGCTATGAAATGTGGGTCATTTATAAATTGCCTGATCTGTGGACATTGAAAATTCAGTTTTTCCATGGTAAGTCCAGGTAACATATGTACTATGTATTCAATTCTCGGACCGTCTTTATTCAAAGCCTTTGCATATTGTTTCATCAGGCCTAGCTTTATATGTAGTGGTAGGAAGAAAAGATCAGACTGACTATGATGATAATAATGGATGTCAGTGAGAAGAGAGTAGAACTACTGGTATTCAAAAAATGCTCAGAGAAGTGAAACCCTGAAGAGGGGTTGAAAACCACCTCTTGAGAGGAAGAGTTTACCATCCAATCATTGCATTCACATGTAGAAAATTACTCTCTGGTCACTGAAAAAATATATTTTGTAACACTTATGTGGTATTATTCCAAAAGCTATATCAGAGACTCTCTATATGGACAAAATATGATTGCACTTAGCTTGCAGAAAACTTAGAAAAGTTAACAGTCTCAGGGGTCCCAACGTGGCCCCGTTTCGAGATGTTCTGCTTCAGGAGACCCAAACGTGTTTGTTTAAAGCCCTCTGTGCAGCCTTGATAGAAACAATTTTTTGCCAAGAGAAATCTGAAAAAAATGTATATACATTGTTACAAAACTCCCTCATCGCAGCAGTGTTCTCTAGCTTACTGCAAAGAGAGAAAAAACTTGACATCATTTATAGCAAAACAATGAGGAAAAGAAGAGCTCATACACACATACCGGTCTTAAGATTCAAAGTTTCCAAACGACAAGGAGCACAAACCACCTCACCCGATTTATATCAAACAGAGGGGGAGGGGAAGGTGACCTCCGTTAAAACGTGATGACGTCAGCAGAACGTCAAAACTATTTCTGCTGACGCAAGCCAGCTGATGATGCACATAAAGTATGTTGAAAAAAGAAAAAAGAAAAAGACTAAAGAGATCACAAAAACGCAGCCCACTCAATTTCACTGTTGAGCCCGTGTGGGTGTAGAGTATTCAATGTGTAGATCCACTGCTGTTCTTTACGCCACAATGTCCTTTGTGCATCACCCCCCCGAGATAGAGTGACAATGTCCAGAATAGAGAATTTTAAATCTGCTATACAGTGAGCATGATGAAGCCAATGTTGGACCAGCGGGGCTTCTTGTACACCTGATCTTATTCTACTAAGGTGCTCTCCAATGCGGGTCTTTATGCTCCGAATAGTGTGGCCCACATATTTCATGCCACACGGACATTGAATAATGTATACCACTTCTTTGGTGTTGCAATTAGAAGCCAAAGGGGTGGGTTTCTTCTTCACTGTTAAATTCATCTCCTGAATGGGGACACTGTGCGGGCACACTTTGCAAGTACCACACGGCGTGTGCCCACTCACATCCGGGGAGGCTACTGCAAGTGTGCTAAAAAATTGTGAATGTACCAGACGTTGTTTAAGATTCTGGTTCTTGGTGAAGGCAAAACGGGGCACAACCTGAAACTCAGGGTGGTATTGCATGATGTGCCACTTCTGTTTGATGATACGTTTAATATGGAAAGCCAAATGTGAGTAAGGTAAAACACATACCAGAGGTTGTTCTACAGCTGTGGGTTGAGACTCCAACAACAGGGAACGGTTAGCATACAGCCCCCTCTTGTATGCTTTTCGAATAACTCCAGCTGGATACCCTCGTTCTTCAAATCTTAATTTCATAACCTCCGATTGTTGAATGTAGTCTTGTGTGTTAGTGCAGAGTCTCCGGAGTCTTAAAAACTGTCCCACGGGAATATTGTCCCTCAGATGTCTGGGATGAAAGCTGTCATATTCCAGTAGATTATTACGATCCGTGGGTTTACGGTATATGGTTGTTTGAAAATGTCCATTGGTTAGTAACACATTAATGTCTAAGAAAGGGACTTGATGGTAATTGATAGTCATAGTAAATTGTAGATTGCCGTCACAACTGTTGAGCCATTCCAAAAACTGGTGCAACTCATCAACTGTGCCCAACCATACTCGTCTATATATCTCTTCCAAAACAACATATGTTGCCAATATGTTGAAGGGTACAAAAAACTGTTCTCAAATTTAGAGACATACAAACAGGCAATAGACGGAGCCATTTTGGCTCCCATGGCTGTGCCTTTTACTTGTTTGTAAAAGGCATCACCGAACTGAAAATAGTTCATGCCTAATGCAATGGCAGCCAAGGTGGTCAAAAAATTAATCCTGATGTCTGAAAGATCCATAAGGCATAATTCTGCTCTGATGATGTCTATTGCCTCACGTTGGGGTATATTAGTGTACAGTGTGGCAATATCTAAGGTGAAAAGTATAGCTCCTTCCGGGACATCGTGAAATGTGTCTAAAAATCTGATAATAGAAGCTGAATCCAGGACATATGAAGGTGCGAGAGGCACCCTGTTCTTCAAATAGGAATCCAACATGGATGATAATGGTTCCAATACAGACCCTATCCCTGAAACTATGGGTCTTCCTGGAGGTGATTGCAAAGACTTGTGGATTTTGGGAACAAAGTAAATAACAGGGGTCCTGGGATTTTTACAAAATAGAAATCTGTATTCCCGATCTGTAATAATACCCTGCTCCAATCCATAGATTAGATGATGTGAAATCACATCCTGAATATCTCCTACAGGGTCCATGTGAAGAACCTCATAATAAGTGGTGTCTGTAAGTTGACGATAAGCTTCAGCCTCGTATTGGTCAGTATCTAGAATGACTATACCCCCTCCCTTATCAGCCGGGCGTATAATAATGCTGTTGTCTGTTGCTAGAGAGTTCAAAGCTAGCAACTGAGGACGGGAGAGGTTAAATCTACTGAGGGATTGCTGGTGTTCTACAGTCCCTATATCTTGAAGTACAAGGTTCTCGAAAGCCTGAATATGAGGGTCTACTGTGCCCGGAGGGCACCACGTGGATTTAACCTGTAGGTGTGGATGAGACATAGGTTCTGAGTCCGGCTGACTATTGGAATCCATAGGGGAGCTGCTCTGCATGTCAGATTTTTCACTATGGAAAAAATTTCTAAGTCTGCATTTTCTGATGAATTTGAAAATAGCTATACGGGTATCAAAAGAATGGTATGTGCTGGTGGGAACGAAGGATAAACCTTTGTCTAGAAGTGACTTTTCAACTGAAGTAAGTTGTCTGTGGGAAAGATTAAAGATATTAGATGTCAGGGCTGGTTTTTTGGAAATCTTGTTCTGGTCGATCTTTTTATGCTGGGCTTTGGACCCCCTTGAAAATGGACTGAGGAAGCTGCCCCTACCACTACCTGCTGCTTCTTATCGTTATCTGAGGAGTCAGATGACGTTTGTGTGTATGTGGGACGATTGCCACGTCTAATAGGACGGGATTTGTCCATCCAGACATAGACAAACCCCTTAGTGTAATCTAATTCATCACGGCGGAGTTTCTTAATCTTAGTTTTCTTAAGGTCTTCCCTGAACCCATCCATCTTGGTGTTAAACTCCTGAAGTGATTTGGTGTAATCATCAACTGGTAAACTACTTTCTAAACTGTCTTTAGAAGACTGAAACTCACTCTTATAAGTTTGTAGTTCAGTCTTGGTAGTTTCTATGACTAACAGCATCAAGTCAAGAGAACACTTGTTCAAAATAGCATTCCATTTATCTAGAAATGCAACATTGTCTAAAAATAGTCTGGGTTCTGTACGCATACGGAGCCCCCGTGGTATACGCTTTAGACGGCAGTACTCCGCTAGAGTGGCCGCATGAAGCTCTGCCCTTGTTATCCGCTTCTGCAAAATCTCAAGGTTGTCCCAATCCGAAGGAATCGATATGTTTTCCCCAGTGGAAAAAAGTTGAAAAGATGCTAATAATTCATTAGCTTGTTGGTCACTGTATGTGTGCGCTTCCCACCCCATGGTAGCCATAATGCACCCTGTAAATTAGGTACAACTACGTTAGGAAAGTACAGGGAAATATATTAATATATTTCCCTGTACTTTCCTAACGTAGTTATATGTAGTGGTGGCAGCATGATTCTATCTCGTGTTACCAAAGGTCATTATACACAAAAGAAAATGTGGGTAATTTAAATACATAAATTTCCCATTCAAGAAAAAGCTTGTTATGACATCCCAATTCTGCAGAAGAGATCTTTTAAATAACGGTAGAATTTAATAAATTCAACTATATCTAAGAAACTAGAGATGATGTGGTCTATCAAATTTTCTGAATCAACGCCCCAAATAAGCCCAGGAACAGGTCAAAAAACCCAAGGCACTCTCCACTCTGCATCTGCCCCCTCCCTCCCGAATGTAATTATGTACAAACTTTGATGGATTGGCTCTTGTTGGTTGGTATGTGGATGGTATGTGGTTTCTTGCTTTTGTCGTTACCTGTCATCAATCCCTTATGTATTTCATTGTTGTAAGTTACAGAATGGGGGGGGGGGGGGTTGTGACCTTGATTCTCAGGGCTCTTAAGTGTTCAGGGTCCTGAGCCGGATATGCCCAAATGCTTTTTGATAGTTGAGATTGGGGATAGTTGGGACCTGTCAGTCACTTTGTTTGCAAAAATGATGACGATACTTTCTTACTGGGTCTGTGCAAATTCTGTTTATGTAGTTACTATTGTATGGATGGCAGCATTTATCTTGTTTACTTTCTGTTATCATCAATAAAAATGTGTAAATCTAAAATGAATATCGTGATTTCTGGCCTTCCTGAAGGTCTTGTTTAAGGACCAAAAATTCAACCAGGATGACATAATCAAAGCATGAATAAGTGCTTCTCTTCTTGATTTGATGTGGCTTAGCTTTTTTTCTATCTCCTGCTAAGAGGTTTCTTTGTTTGTATCTAGAGGGAAAATGTTAATTACTTTTAACATCGGGTGGTATACACACCATTGAGAATATTGGATAACGTACAGTAGCTGCATGCAGTAATGCCTTCATATCTCTTGCTCCTCTCTATAATGCTCCCGGAAAACCTTTTTCATTTTAAATATAGATGTAAAGCTACACATCAAGGCTGACACCTCTGTTGATGGACAAGACCTCCAGGATTTACTCTGTTAATAAAACGCTACTCTTCCAAAGCATTTTTTGATGTCTCTAATCGCACAGGTCAGTTACTGTTCAATCTATAAGAGATCAGCTTATAGCTCAGGCAACCTCTGAGGGGACACAGCTGGAACCAGATGTTGGTGGTTAGTACTAGTTTCTCGCGGGGGTTAAAAAAAAAATAGATTATCCTTTGATGTACTCACAAGAATTCTGGCCTGGATCACATAAATAACTCTTGAGTGTGCTGGTGCATGCTTGTTTTAATATTACAAAGAAATGGGGAAAAAAACATGTACCATAATTCAGGTCGCTCTCTGTTTGCTGGGTAGTGAAAGTAATGAGCTTCAGGATGAAATAATATTATTCAGAGATGCTATATTCAAACTATTCATCTTGTAATCTCCCTATATACCTGCAGACTGATGGTAGGAATGGCAAGTGACATTTTTCCTATCATAAAACATAGAGTGATTGAGATTGTATTTGAAAAATGTCACATTTTCTGCAATTCTGTTCTAAAGTGAGCTTTGTATACAGCCTTGCCAAATGTCTTAAGAGTTATTATTTCAAAGGGCCGTTGGATGGGGTGTTGGCGGGGAGGGGGGGGGGGGAGAGAGAGAGAAGAGAAATTCTTTGCCCGTGAAGTTTCTATCCAGCATTTGGGAACATTTAACCAATGTGTAATCAGAATATCTTCACTATTTCTATCTTCCACATCTTGGGTTCAGCAAGATTGTCAGGGGATCAAGCTGGGGTACCACTAACAACTAGAATAAAATGAAATTTTTCGCCTCCAAAAATGGTTTCAATCTGGAGCAAGTCCACCAAACGTGAAGAAAAGTTCCAACTTAGGGTTACCATATGGCTCTCCCCAAAAGAGAGGATGAATTGAGACATCCGGGTTTTACTTCCACTGACAGCAATGGAAGTAAGGAGGACAGATAGATATCTGGGTTTTATTTCCATTGAACACAATGGAAGTAAAACCCGGATATCTCAATCTGTCCTCCTTTTTCTGGAGCCATATAGTAACCCTATTCCAACCCTACTGGGCTTTTGGGTCACAAGACACTCATGCACAAAGCTGTTTACTGCAGTTGTGCTTTGCACTCCACAAGTCACTCAAACCACTTCCCTCTCTTGGAGACTCCAGTCTATTTTATTTTCAAAGGTCAAATAACACGAAGTATACAGAGACTGGATTCTAACAGTTTATACATTGGCTTAACTGTACTTATCGATATCTCCATGGTGTCTGAGTGGGATATTATGATAAATCTACTCAGCTTAACTTCTGTGACCTCCAGCATACAGACTTTCTAACGATGACCAACCCACCAGGGATACTCGGAGCTAACCTTTGTCTTTTTTTTTTTTTTTTTTTTGCATTCTCTGAAAAGTGGTACGACATTGGGGATGAAGTTCTTCTGTGTATAAAAGATTTGGGAGTGAGAGTGACAACTAAAATGGAGATAGATTAATCTAAATATATTTACTGTGGAAGAAAGAAGGGATAGGAAGATACAATAAAGACATTTAAATAACTTCACCGTACAAATGCATAGGAGGCAGACCTCTTTCAATTGATAGAAAGTTCCTGGAAAGAAGGGAAATAGAACAAAGGAATAGAAGGAATTATTTCTATACAGAAAGGGTGATAGATGAATGGAACAATCTCCTAGTAATGGCGATGGAGATGTGTCTACATTCAAGAAAGCCTGGAGCAGGCACACAAGATCTCTAAGGGAGAGGAAGGGATTGTAGAACTTAGCAGTTGGTACAGATAAACCAACTGAATGGCCCATCTGGTCTTTATCGGCTGTCATTGTCTCTTTCTATGCTTCTGTAAGCATTTTCAGATTTCCAGACAGCCTGGAAACGATCCTATTCCCATTCCTTACCAAACCTGTGGAACAGCCTACCACCTCATATCAGAGCCCTTAAAGGGCTGTTTAACTTTGGATAAGCTGTAAAAACCTACCTTTTTGCCTAGTCACTCCCTCAACCACCAGCAGCAGTGAGTAATTCTATATGAAGACATATTGCAACACACTGTATGTAAACTGCAACCCGTTCTGAGCTCTTTGAGGAGGACGGGATGTAAATCTAAATGAATAAATTTACACATTTTCATTTTGCATAGCAAAATATCCAAACAACAAATGCCAACTTTGCTTATCAGAGTGACTTAAAAATCAAAAACCAATACAAGCTGCTCCCAGTGGATCTGCAAATCTATACTCAGATCATAAATCAATGGATCTGAGTTATGATAAGTAACCATAAGAATGTACCCTAACTTCATATTTATTTTTAAAGTTAAGACATTCTATTAAAATTCTCAAGTGATCACATCCAGCTGACATGTTAAAGCTTTACATAAGAATAGCCTTACTGGGTCAGACCAATGGTCCATCAAGCCCAGAAGCCTTTTCTCACGGTAGCCAATCCAGGTCACTAGTACCTGACCAAAACCCAAGGAGTATCAACATTCCATTATCTCAGAATAAGCAAGATTTCGTAACCCCAAATACTGTAGTAGCAACATTCCATGCAGAATCCACAAAGAATAGCAAGATTCTAGAATCCCAAGGAGTAGCAACATTCCATGCTACCGATCCAGGGCAAGCAGTGGCCTCCCCCGTGTCTTTCTCAATAACAGACTATGGACTTTTCCTCCAGGAACTTGTCCAAACCTTTCTTAAAACCAGCTACTCTATCCGCTCTTACCACATCCTCTCGCTAGTATAACATACTACTTTAATAAGTACAAACCCTGCCCGCTTACTGTCTAGAAGAGGGGAGAGATGAAGAGAAAACAACATGTTGGCCCCTTGACAATTTAAAACCCAACTTCAGGCACTAAGACAAAATACGGGATGTTGGTAGTGGCCCTAGAGATATGGATCTAAAGAATTCCTAAAACCCAAAAACAGACATGGTCTACACAAAGGATTTCATCTGCTTACATTACTGTCAGCAAAAGGTGTTGGGTGCCCTTGTGGTAAAAAATGAGAAGTTTGTCTGAATACCCGACTGGTTTTCCGAGGCATGCCCTAAGCTATCTACTTAAATATTTGACAGAAACAGGGCAGTGGTAGAACTAGAAAACACAACTTGAAGTTGCAGGGCGGTAGACTTAAGAGAAACATCAGAACGGGTGATGGATGCCTGGAATCAGTGGCGTAGCGGGGGGTGAGCTGCGCCCGGGGCGGTGGTGCCCCTCTCCTGCCCTCTTCCTTGCCCCTCTGACGCGCACCCATGCGCCCCTTCCCCATACCTTTTTTATCTTTGCCGTGAGCAGCCACAAACTTGCTGCTCGCGTCGGCTTCGGCACGGGTCCCAGAAGCCAACATGACAAGCAGGCAGAGTATGAAAGGCATGGTACAGTAAACATTGACTGGCAAAAAATGGTATGAGAAATTGTAGCACGGCAGACATAATATGGCAAAAATACCCCCCCCCCCTTTTATAAAATCATGAAAGTGGAATTTAGCACCCGCCAGCGCACTGAATGCTCTGTGCTGCTCCCGACACTCATAGGAATGAGCATCAGAGCAGCGCAGAACATTCGGTATACCAGAGGGCGCTAAAAGGGGGGTATATTTGCCATATTATGGGCTCCTTTTATCAAGGTGCTTTAGCGGGGTTAGCACGTCGGACATTTCATCACGTGCTAACCCCCGCGGCAAGCCACAAAACGAACGCCTCGTCAATGGAGGCGTTAGCGACTAGTGCGGCAGGCAGTTTAACGCGCGGTATTCCGTGCGTTAAACCCCTACCGCAGCTTGATAAAAAGAGCCCTATGTCTACCATGCTACAATCTCTCATACCATTTTTGTCATATCATGTTTCACTTTGTCAGCCATGCTTGTAACACCATGACTGCTGCACTGTGTTCTGCCATTCTACGCTCACCATACCGTGTTTAGTCATTTTACATTTTACCATGCTTTGTTAACTATGGGCTCCTTTTACAAAGGCGCGCGGGTGTTTTTAGCGCATGCACAAGATTAGCACATGCTATAGCGTGCGCTAGCCGAAAAATTGCCGCCTGCTAAGACCGCTAGCGCACCTTTGTAAAAGGAGCCCTATGTTTTGCCATCTCTGTCGGACAATGGTTGCCTTGCTATTTTCTACCGTACAATGTCTGAGAGTGTGGTGCAGGAGTTGTAACTACCCTGTGGTTGTGGGTTCAAGGCCACATCATTCCCTGTGACCCTGAGCGGGCCACTTGGGTCCCCCATTGCCCCAGGTACATTAGATAGATTGTGAGCCCACTGGAATAGACAGGGAAAAAAGCTTGAGTACCTGAATAAATTCATGTAAACCGTTCTGAGCTCCCCTGGGAGAACATTATAGAAAATTGAATAACTTTTTTTTTTTTAATATTTTTTATTCATTTTCATAATTACGTTAAGTATTAAAAATATTCATTCACATTAACAATAAATACATCACTTACGAACAATCATTGGTACATTTCATAAATTCTTATCCCTTCCCCTTTCCCATCCCTCCCACCCATATACTCCGTTATCGTATAAAACATATAATAATAAAATTCCCCCCTATTTTATGCAATGAGACCCTGTAATAAAATACCATGGCTTGTGGCAAAATAACCCGTCTGAATAGCCATGTTGATAACTTTCCTCCTAAACAGGATGAACTTTTTATGTTGGGGGGGTTTTATATACTTTTTATTGACTCCCTCTCATATATGAATCTCATGCTAACCCATTTTGTAGTGCTGCCTCTTTAATTCAGTTGTGAAGTCCTTGGTCCATAGCCATAAGGTTGCAAATGTAACTCTCTTGGATCTTCATTGAGAAAAATGGGTCTGCAACATTACAGACCTTCCAAAACCTGTCCCATAAATCATAGGTCTTTTATGAGTAATGCAATATGTGCTGGAACACTAAGCCGGAAGTCTCAGCTTCATGCTGCATGACTTCATGAATTGTGAAGGATTAGACTAAAAAGAGTCCAAAGAAATAAACTTGTTTTATTTGTCCTTCATTCGCCATGCACATTGGTTCAAGCATTGTACATTGGACTGGGAACTGAACCAGTAATGACTTCATCCCCTGCAGGTACACAATGATTATGTAAGATTATCTTTCAGAAAAAAAAAAAAGAAACAAGGTCTTAAGGTTACCAAGGAAATTATATAGCATGAATAAGCAGCAACGGATACATTAAACTAATAATGCCAGTTAGTTACAATTTTTCAGCTTTCAGAAATAGTTACTATATTTCTGCAACAAGCGCAATACCATTTAAAATTGTCTTTAAAGAATAAAGCCCCATTTCAGAACAATATGAAAACTCAGCAGTGGGCATATAATGCAACTCAAAACTTGGAAGAAATATTTTAATACTACAAATATAATCAGTAAATTTTGGGGCTGTTTTCCCAAATGTTTTTCATAGTAATGGGGCCGTCAAGCACAGTATTCTGTTTCCAATAGTGGCCAATCCAGGTCACAAGCCTGGCAATATCCCAAAAGAATAAAACAGATTATATGCTGTTTATCCCAGGAATAAGCAGTGTCTGTCTTAATAATGGCTTATGGACTTTTCTTGTAGAAATTGGGCCAAATCTTTTTTTAAACCCTGCTAAGCTAACTGCTTTTATCACATTTTCTGGAAATTCATGTGCACCCATTCCACTCCCTTCAATATTTTATAGACCTTTATCATATCCCATTTCCAAGTTGAAGAATTCTAGCCCCTTTAGCCTTTCCTCATAGAGAAGTTGTCCTGTCCATTTGGTCATTTTTGCTGCCCTTCTCTGTACTTTTCCTTATTCTGCTATATCTTTCTTGAGGTATGATAATCAAAATTGCATACAATATTCGAGATGCGGTCACATGATGAAGTGATACAAAGACATTATAATATTCTCAGTTTTGTTCTCCATTCCTTTCCTAATAATTCCTAACATTCTATTTGCTGTCTTAGCTGCTGCTCCACTGGATTCCAACAAACAAAACCAAAACTCACATGATTTGCCTTCATAGGGTACCAAATGTTGAACAATTCAACTGCAGTGGTTTCCATACTGCTGCCATTAACCAGTGAAAGAGATAAGCGAGAGAAACAGAGATCAGTAGAATGAACAAGAGAGCATAGTGACAAGGCACTTCCACAATCGTGCCAACATAATGGATGGCTCCAGGTCGTCAGGGACAGGCTGGCCAGTCCTGGCTTTGTGCCATTGCATTTAAGAGTTTCTTATTATTATTTCTTTAAAGCCCACCAGGGAAAGGGAAATATCTTCAGGTTGATATATTCAAAGCAATTTCACCAATCAGAAATAGCTCCTGGCTGGTTAACTCCCACACACTAAACGAAGCAAATGTTTTCCACGGCACATCTTAATTGAAATTATACCATTGCAAAACCAACCACAAATTAAATTTGAGAGATAGTTATTACATTTCTTTATGCTATGTATGGGTAACAGCGGGATCTGGATAGTCCCTGCTGCTGTCCATCAACACCTCCCTTTGCTCCATACCCACCCCTAAATAAAAACCAACACACTTTATTATGGAATATAGATGCAGCTCTTTATTTAATCCACAATAACCAATAAATTAACTTTGAATAACTTAACATCATTAACATATTGAACCTCAATTAAAAAACAACATCAGCAAGCCCGTGTAAACATTAACCTTTGCCCCCGACCCCGCCACAAACAGCAAGCGTCTGAGGGGTGGCATGACCTCATGCCCCTTTAACCCGGGTCACCTGACCCCAAGGCACGGCTCCCAGCCGGCCCACCGCTCATCGCCGGATGAGCCCCAGCACCCAGTAGCTCGGGAGACCCGCCTCCCCAAGCCACCAGGGCCACCAAACCAAGGGCGAGTGGGTGGGAGAAAAACCACCCTGGAGGACCTGAGACAAACCGAGTCCTCCAGGGCCCCGATTTATCTATTCCCCTGCCCATCCCTCTACCCCAATTTTAACCAATCCTAGACTCGCCTTTTGGCGAGCCCCTCCCCTATTCCTTTCTTACGCCTACCTAACTAACGGTCCTCTTCCCCCAGCTTGCCTCGCGGGCAACACGAGGGCTTCCCAGCCCCATGTTACCATACGCCCGTCGAGACAAGCTCTCGAGCTACTTTTAATTGTAACAATGGTGAAACTAAAGTAGATAGAATAGAATTGCTAATCAATGTGATGGCTGTGCTTGTTTTTGAGTGCAAATTAACTCAAAACGTGGCTCCATAGTCGACAAGCAAACATGCATTTCATCATCCACCATCTACAGTCATTCTTTTGTCTTTTTGTTTAATTTTTGTCAGAGCTGAAAATCCAAGTTCGCAAAGATAAGAAGATCCAAACAGTAACAAAGCCTCGATTGCTTTGTTGCTCAAGTTAGGATAACTATTGTTTAAAAAATAAAAATAAAATTACTTGTTGTTAGTTTTCAAGGACCAATCATGTCAAAAAAAAAAAACCCAAAAACGATGCTTGTCTGGGTGGTTGTATCCTTATGCACACAGATGCTCATAACATTGACAGATTCTTGCGTACATGTCATCTATTTTAGTGTATACTTATGAAGGGAATTTAAAAAAAGATAAAGTAAAATTCTGGAATCTCTCATGGCACAACCGGAATCTCTTCAGGGCACACAATTTGAGAGACACCGCTGTTTCAGAAAACAAGTTGAAGAATGCTCTAAGAAGGCAGAGCATGCCAAAGAACTAGGACTTGATCAAAATTGATTTATTATGTGTACTCACTAGACGGGCAGAGCTGACCTCACTTCTTTGTGGACTACGGTCACTGGTACAAAGACAAGTGCTAGTAAGACCCTATTAAGCATTAGCATAAATCAAAAGGCCTTGGGCTGTCAGAGAAAGTGGATCCACCCCCACAGCTGGTTGGCCAAGGCTATTATCCGTACATTCCATAGATCTAGAAAATCATATTGCGCATTTGCAATGAAATGGAAATTTCAAAAATAAAAAGGACCAGATCATCTGTGCACAGTTTTTCAAGCTCGTCCCAGGATTCATAGCTGGTTTATCCGTACCAACAGTACAACAAAGCCACAAGGATGCTCTTGCAAAAAGGGGGGAAAAAACAAAACAAAAACCCAAACCAATTCATGGAACTGCTGTGTCTGCGGTGTCGAGGTAAAATCATAATCAAGAGCCTTCAGTGCCACAGGTGTTGAACC
The DNA here is from genome assembly GCF_902459505.1 of Geotrypetes seraphini. Classification (NCBI taxonomy): domain Eukaryota; kingdom Metazoa; phylum Chordata; class Amphibia; order Gymnophiona; family Dermophiidae; genus Geotrypetes; species Geotrypetes seraphini. The sequence continues at coordinate 39,226,580 of NC_047093.1, read as the reverse complement.
TATTAAGTTAAATTGGTTCTCCATCAGAATGATTGTTAAGGTGACCTCTTAGGCAGGACTTGAGAGAAGTTGTCAAGAGCCATTTCGGTGGCTCCACTGCCTAAGTGTGAATTTAGCGGTCTTAGCCTGCCTCCGTTTTGTTAATGGATTGGAAAAGTGGAACATGGCTCCTGCCTTAGTGGGGTCCCTCTTCAAAAAAGTACTTGAAGTGCACTGGGTAGCAGAGAGATCGAAGCATACACAATGCATTGCTGATAAATGCCGTCTCTGCAGGGCGAGCTTCCAGGCTATAATTCTACCAAATGATTTAATTTAATTTGAACACTTATATTATATGCTTAACCATTAGCTCAAGGCAGAGTACAGTACAGTAAGGGAAATAAAAACGACACACATATGGACTACAGGTCAGTAATTCCAACAAATTACGGGGAAAAAAAAAGAGCCGATCAGTACCACCTCAATTCTTCAGGAACTGGAATGGTCTTCAGGATGGTGGAGGGGAGAAATAGAGGCAGCTCAGTAAAGGGAACACGTTAATATATAGGGAAAAGTGTCTTCCAGAGAAGCCAGAGCAGGTCAGCTGGCAATTGATATAGCTCTGAGAGTTCAACTTTTAAAATAATCTGCAGCTCTCTTCACCTCTGTAGTGCCAGTGGTGATAAAGAGAGTTCAGTTGCATCTGGTGGCATCTGTGATTCTGTGCAGCTCTTGGGGTGCCTTTTGGCTTTTTTTTTTAATCTCCATGGCTAAGTAATCACCACCACCTCTACAGCTCCAGAAAGGCTCCTCAAAAATCATGCAAAATTATTCCTCGGTAATGCAACATTCTAAAAGAACAGCTTCGAGTAGCCAAACTTGTTTTTCTCATTGCTGTTTTCTAGACAAGAGTCCAAATACTTTCTTCAGATTTCCCTGAACAGTTGCAGGTCGATATTCAATAGACGATTACTCCTAGCTGGTTACCTCTCACTCACTGGATCTGTGGCTGTTATTCAGGAGGCACCTACCCTATTTTTTGCTCCATAAGACGCACTCTCTCCCCCCCCAAAAAAAAAAAATGGATGGAAATAAAGGTGTGTCTTATGGAGCGAATATAACAAACACCCCCCTCCCCCCCCCCCCCAGTACTTCTTTTTAAATCCCAGCGGTCCAGTGCACTTCCTGTGCTCCTGCCTCACTGAAAGGCTGCCTCCTGATTTGTTCTCCTGATCTCTTCTGGCTGTGGCAGAGCAATGCACAAGACAGGCAAGTGCTTTTTGGGTGTCAGGTCAAAAGCGCTCCGGGACAAAGGTGCGAGCAGACAATTGAGCGCAGCACGGAGGCGCGCGCCGAAGAAAATTACTGTTTTTAGGGCTCCAACGGGGGGTGGCGTGGGGGGGAACCCCCCACTTTACTTAATACAGATCGCGCTGCGTTGTGGGGGCGTTGTGGGGGGTTTTAACCCCCCAAATTTTACTGAAAACTTCACTTTTTCTCTGTTTTTAGGGAAAAAGTTAAGTTTACAGTAAAATGTGGGGAGTTACAACCCCCCAAACCCCCCACAACGCCGGCACGATTTGTATTAAGTAAACTGGGGGTGCTCCCTAACAAAAACCCCCGGAGACCCTAAAAACAGTAATTTTCTTCGGCGCACGCTTCCGTCTTGCGCTCAGTTGTCGGCGCACGCCTTTGTCTTCCGCGTTGTTGTCTATGAACCGCATTTCGCGCACCTGCTGGTCCCACGCTGGTCCCTGAATGGCTGCCATCAGTTCTCATGAGTCCCTGCTGCTGCTGGAACAAATCAGGAGGCAGCCGTCCAGCGAGGCAGGAGAGTGGAAAGCGCGTTGGACTGCCAGGATTAAAATAAGGTACCGGGGGATTTTAAAAAAGGTTCTGGTGGAGCTGCCTACTACTGCCTACCACTAGACCTGCCTGGGAGGGGGGGCTGCGTACCACTAGACCTGCCTTGTACCCTGTCCCGTCCTACCATTAGATCACCAGATGGGGACAGGGGACAGGGCAGGGCGGTGGGCAGAATTTTTTCCCTTGGGTTTTCCTCCTCTACGGGAGGGTGTGTCTTATGACCAGGTGCATCTAATAGAACAAAAAATACTGTAATCGGAGAAGCCGCTGATATTTGCACAGATGACCACAGCACTATCCCAATAGTGTCAAGGTGATCTGGGAGCAGAGCTAAGGTGAAAGTTGATCAGCCACTCCCAATATTCAGTACCAGTGTCCAGATAACAATCCAAGCAAGCTGGATCGCACATGCAGTTGTCTAAGCCTACCCAGATAGCTCTCTGGGTACTGGTTCTGAATACTGGTGGCTTCCAAAGATCTGGATATTCTGCACCAAAGATCTGGATATTCTTCATGAGTAGCACTCATCTCAGGTAATCAGTCTTTCCGTGCCAGCGAGTGGTACTCCGACTGTGAATATTCACCCTCTTCTCATATAATCAGTTTTTTTGTACAGTGTTTACACTGGCTGAAATCTGGTGTAAATGTCGGCACCCAACTCCTGACATTTTGGTATGGAAATGGGAATATTTCAAAAGGTAGGAAAATATCTAATCACATACAAAGCAAACCTTGCTTCTCCTATATATAGAATCTCACTGTTCAAAAGAAAATAAAACCCTCAAACTGAGTTGAAGTATATTAAACACTAGGTGAAGAAAAATAAGACTTCTGTACTCAATAGTTTTCAGTGCGCTGAGCAAAGCTAGAGTCACTATACTTTCTTTCATCGGTCATTAGAAAAAAAAACCCTGTTTCAAAAAAATCCTTGTGCAGGAGCTTCAATTACACTTCATCTTTTATGCTATAGTCTCAAATATGCCTCCTCTTTTATGAAGGCGTACTAGCCGATTTAGCACGCGCTAAACATTAACACGTCCATAGAATATAATGGACATGTTAGCATTTAGTGCACGCTAAATCAGCTACCACGCCTTCGTAAAAGGACCCCATAGTCTCTTAAAGAGCCATCCAGAAACTCTTCCTTGCTCTTATACGTTTCATAATTAATTTATTTAAAACTATCTATTACCTGCCTAAAATCTTAGGTGATTTACAATAAAAGACATTCATAATCACTTAAACAAACACACATAAAAACACTCCCATAAAACCCAAATCACCCGCAACCTCACATGTGATAACAAAAAACAACATCAAGCTCATAGATCAGTGTCTCTCAAACTTTTTTTTTTTTTTTTAGCTCTAGCACACTAAACGGAGCAAATGTTTTTCATGGCACATTATAATTGAAATTATAAAATTGCACAACCAACAAAAATTAAATTTGAGAGTTATTTATTTAAAGTTTCCTTAAGCTATATATGGGTAATTGTAACAGCGGTGAAACTAAAGTAGATTGCTGAGGCCGTGTAGCTCCAACCACTGCGCCACACACTCCAAAGCTGTAACTACAAGTGTGCCTGGGTCCATGAAACGTGGCCATGTCGGGCACATCCTTGTGTTCCTGGAAGTACTCTTAATAAAGACCTTATATTTTGGATTTTGTTTGCTTTGCTTCTTTGTTTTGCCCCACAGTGGATCTAGTGGGCCAGCTGCCTTATTGTTTTCTTACTTCTGATACACATACAAGCCTTGCCCAAAGTGCTATTCTGTAAGCTTCTACGTAAAGCATAGGTGTCAGAACAGGGCAGGCCACAGGGGCCATGGCCTCCCCAAAGATTGGCGGTCACCATTTGTTGCCCAGCCTCCCACCCTTTTCCCAACATTCCTTTTCCTGGCATTCCTGTTTATGCCAACTCAATGGCAGGTGTAGGAAGGTGTGCCTAGATCCGTCAATCGATATATATATCTGTGACACTCCCACATCGCATCCTTGCTCCTCCCACATGTATGACCTCTTTTAAGTTGCACACTGCGCTGCTTACTTCATAGGCAGCGGAATGTTGTTTGGTTTGGGGGGGGAGCAGGAGCTCTGCCCTAGCTGCAGTGGATTCCTACAGCAAGACCTATCCCCAATTGCTGACTCCCCTACTCACCTCCTCCTGGTATTGTACTTTTAAATCTTCAGGCAGCGTCAATGAGCAGGCCTGCCCCGGAACCCTTCATTCTACTTCAGGGGTCAGGCTTGCTTACTGATGTGATTGGACCTTGAAAACTACCGGCAAGTAATTTTAGTAGATTTTCAGCTCTGATAGAAATTAAATTGAAAAAAAAAAAAAAAAAGAGAACGACTACAGATGGATGATGAAATGCGTGTTTGCTTGTCGACTATGGAGTCACATTTTGAGTTAATTTGCACTTAAAAACAAGCATATTGATTAACGATTCTATTCTATCTACTTTAGTTTCATGGTTGTTACAATTACTCATACATAGCTAAAAGAAACTTTAAATAAAAATCTCTCAAATTTAATGGTTTTGCCATTTTATAATTTCAATTATAATGTGCTCTGTTTAGTGTTCCAGATCTACAAAGTTTGAGAGAGAGTGGTCTAGATTATTAGCGTGCGTGCACAGATTATAATATTTCATAATCTACAATTGTATTTGCAAACTCCATCTCAGACTCCATCCTAGTACATGCCTGCAGGCAAAATGCATGCCACCATGTCATGTGGTATACTTTTACGCCAATATTTTGCAACAAGCCATTTACATGGAAGCATTACTCTCTACTAGAATTATCCCCTCTATTGGCTAGATTCATGAAGGGCACGGATTGGATCCAATCCATGAGGGATCCAATCCGTGACTGGGGGGCTGATTAATGAATCTCTCTCATGCAAATGAGGGCAATCGGAATCATATCCCTAACCGACTGCTGAGATCGCTCTGTAGCGATCCCGACTCATGCGTAGACCATCTGTTGATGGTCTGCGTATGTGTCTAAGAACCGTGACTTTTTTTAAAAAAAACTTTTTCACTAGCCCAGTGAGCTCGTGGTTTTAACTCGCTTTAAACCTGCGGGTTAAAACCACAGGCTAGCACTGCGGGGGAAAGCCAGGGCAAGGAGCAGGAGAGCAGATTCAGGGAGTCAGGGCAAGGAGCAGGAGAGCAGATTCGGGGGCAGAGAGTCGGGGCAAGGAGCAGGCGAGCAGACTCGGGGGCAGAGAGTCGGGGCAAGGAGCAGGAGAGCAGATTTGGAGAGTTAGGACAAGGAGCAGGAGAGCAAATTCAAGGGGAGAGTCGGGGCAAGGAGCAGGAAAGCAGATTCGGGGAGTCGGGGAAAGGAGCAGGAGAGCAAATTTGGCGCAGAGCAGGGCGGCAGGAAAAAATCACGGCAGAGAGTCGGGAACAGAGAGCTGGAAAGACAGCAGGCAGAGCAGGAGATGGCAGTCGGAAAGTTGTGAATGACTGGTCCCCAGCAGTTGCTTGTTTGTGATCGGCCAGCCCAGTTGGTGTTGCAGGGTTTTTGTTTGTAGATCGCTGCCTGCCATCATTTCAATGCCGTTCCCCCTCATTTGCATGCGCAGATCGGAGGATGATCAGGACAGAGGTTAGTAAATTGGGTCAGAGGGAAATCGGGTCGCAAAGGGGTCGCAAACCGATTGGTACACAATCAGTTTGCTTAGTGAATCTAGCACTATATGCACTAAAAAAAAAATCTATTTTTTCAATGCAGTTGAACTGCACTGATCATGTTTTATAGTATCAGAGCGGGCTGACCTTCCAAAGCTTTTTCAGCATTGGAGACAAAACTGTAAGCGGCCATTCATGATCTGTTGTAAACTTCAGCAGTAGAAATTAGATCTCAAGACAATAAGTCTTGTTTTTATTGATCCCTGGAGGGTGAAGGAGAAAATTCTCTGTGTGCTCTGTCAACAGGTAACTTCTTTATTTTTCTCTTATCACATATAAAATATTTGTTTTGACTGAGACAGTAGAAGATTAAGCTAAAATCACAGTCTAGAAAATATATTTAGAAGTGAAACTTTCATTTTCTTTAGAGAATTAACTCTGCACGTTTTTCATTTGTAGAATGCCTTTCCATAGTTTTGGTGCTTTTTCAAGTGCAGAATACTTACACAGTATTCAGAGACATAACTTTCCTCAAAGAGGATCCCATCACCATTATTCTATAGCAATGGGTGAAAATTTTAGAAACACTCCTGACCTGCCCATGCACCTCCCATAGCCACACCCAGTTCTGAGTTCCATTCTATGATATTTGGGCACATGTTGCAATAGATGTGTAAGATGTGAGCACCAATTGAAATTTCTGTAATTAGTGTCAATTAGCTCCTAATTGGCACTAATTGGTTTGTTAGCCTACTCCCTCTGGCCAGCAGGCCCACCTCTTCAAAATGACAGGCCTTCCCTGGCATACATGGGGAGAGCCCTAAGTCCCATTTTGGCCCAGGTGTCTAAGTCCCCTCCCACAGGAGGGGCTTTAGGTACCTGGGCCAATCGGAGTCTTAGGACTCCTTCCCAGTGCATTCTGGGATGCACTGGGAGTGGCCTAAAATTCTGATTGGTCCCTCCCATAAGGATATGGCCAATCAGGGCTTCAGCTCCTCCCCAGTGCATCCCAGAATGACCAGGAAAGGGAAGGCCCGCCATTTTGCAGTGGCGGGCCTGTCAGCTGGAGAGTGTATGCCTCCCTCTTGCCGGACCTTCATTTTAAAAGGTATGAGAGTGGGGGGGTGGCCTTCCTGTTAGGGGAAATGCTGGGTGGTGTCTCCAAGTGGGTGGGTGGGGCCCTGGTAGAGGGGGTCACTAGGTGGCCAGGGGATGCTTCGAGGGGAGGGTCGATGCTTCAGGTGGGGTGGCAAGAGGAATTGGGCAAGCCTCTTGCTGAGGGATGCTTTGTGGGGGCGATGCTTTGGGGGTGTAGTGGCAGGAGGAATTGGGCATTCCTCTTGCCACGGACAGTCATGGGGGGGGAGCATAAGAGTGTAGACATCCCTCCTGCTGGCCAACTTGCAGGGGGGGGATCCCTGCTGCTGCTGCTGCTTAGCTGATCATGGCAGGAAGATTCCCTTGCCGCAATCAGCTCAGCAGCAACACAATTCTCTAAATGGTACCTATGACATGAGGGGGGAGGGGGGCTGTTATATCTTAAGGAACATACTGCTGGACATTGGTGTTTCCTCGAGCATCCAAATTTAGGGATTCAACTTGAAAATTGGCATTTTTCATGTAGTAATTTTATCCTGTTTCTCCTGTAGTGATTTCTTCAAAAGCAAAGAGCATTTTTTTTATTTTAGTGCCCTAAGAACACATGAAAACCCTCCTTGGCCTCAAGCTACCACTGCATTCACCTCCCATCTGGGTCTCCCTCTACTGTAACTACTGTACTGCCTTTTCCCTATGGTTCCAGCGCCAGTCTGCTATGACAGCCTCTTCGTTGTCCTTTTCTGAAGCTGTCCTGATGCGGCAGCCAATAATTTTGCCTTTGTCAGCAGACACTGTCAATTTTGTGATTTATTGTACATAATGATAAAATCAAGTCACTGGTCAGAATTACTTTCTATGGAAAAATGTTTCTTAATTTCATTGCTCTGAGTGAAACAATTCTCTTCCCTTTGAAGGTTGTGAAACCTATTACTCTTTGGCCATTCTTCCATGTTACAGCAGAAGGTACTGTAACAATGTAACAAATTCTTCATATAACAAAAGACTTGTCATTGGCGGCTCTGTTCATGACTCTTTTTCCTATTCAAGTTCCTGGGCAGTCTGGCTGCCCCAGAGACATAAAGCAGAGATGAAGAAACATTCTGGGCCCAAGTGTCTGGGCCAAATGTTTGGAATAACTAAACTATTGGGGGCTGGTACCCATTAAGAATAGGCAAGCAGAAAACTGTCGCCCCCATGTTCTTTTCTGTGCCATTAACAGCGGGACCTGGAGTGACCCGCTTCTATATAACACTTTACCCCCTTCCCAACATATCTTTCACCTATCCCAATGAGACAATACACTTTGTTGGTAATACCTGGCCGCAGCCCTTTTTATTGAATATTGAACATATTCATATAACAATTAACATAAATAACTATATAAATTAACTGCCATAAATACCCATTAACAATAACCCATAACAATGGTATCACCATTGTGGACTTGATCCCGAGCTACCATTAGATATAGTTGGCCCCCGACCCCGCCATCTAAGCAAGGGTCCGAGGGGTGGCATGTCCCACACATGCCCCATTATCCAGGGTCATCCGACCCACCAGGCACGGCTCCCAGCCGGCCCACCGCTCATCCCTTGATGAGCCCATTAGCCAGTAGCTCGGGATACCGCCACCCTTCCAACCCTACAAGCCCCGAAGCTAGAGGGCGGGCGGGCGGGAAAGCTGCTTCGGAGGACCAGTACTGTTCGGGTCCTCCGCGCGCCTAGACCTTTGACTCCTCCCACCCACAATCCCTTTCGGCCGCGACTGTCCAATGCGATCCCTTCTGAGGGACCGCCCCCCTTTGGCTACGCTACCCCCTACCCCTCCTCCGGCCTAGCTAGTCCGACGGGCGACACAGCGGGCCACCCAGCCCCGCGTTAAGTTCGCCCATCGAGACTAGCTCTCGGGCTTTTTATTCTGAGAATGTTCATTTTATTCATATTTGTTTGGCCAAATTCTATCACTGCAGCAAAGTCATTGACCCCTCGAAAACTGATAACGATCAGAACGGCACATGGTGTGATTTTATAAAAAGTCCCCGCTATATATAGGATCACACTTAGCATCCATATGTGGCTTAACGTCTAGGCACATCCATTTAGGCCAGTGGTTCCAAAACCTGTCCTGGGGGACCCCCAGCCAGTCAAATTTTCAAGATATCCCTAATGAATATGCATGAGAGAGATTTGCATATAATGGAAGAGATAGGTATGCAAATCTCTCTCATGCATATTCATTAGGGATATCTTGAAAACCTGACTGGCTGGGGGTCCCCCAGGACAGGTATGGGAACCACTGATTTAGGCCAAAGAAAACCAGGCCTGAATACCAGTACCTAAGTTGCGCAAGAATCAGGCGTATTCTTTAACAGTCCACCTAACTATTAGAAATCCTCATGATCTGCCCATGTTCCACCCTAGCCATGCCCTCATTTGTGGCAAGAGCGGACAGCGTTGCTGAATTTAAGAAAGTTTGGACAATTTCCTGGATGAAAAGTCTATAGTCTGTTATTGAGAAAGACCTGGGGGAAGCTACTGCTTGCCCTGGATCGTTGCATGGAATGTTGCTACTCCTTAGGATTCTAGAACTTTTCTACTCTTTGTGGATTCTGCATGGAATGTTGCTATTATTTGGGGTTCCGGAATCTTGCTTACTCTGAGATAATGGAATGTTACTATTCTTTGGATTGGCCACCGAGAGAACGGGCTACAGGGCTTGATGGACCATTGGGCTGACCCAGTAAGGCTATTCTTATGTAAATTTTAATGCCTCAGTTTAGGAAATAGATGTAAATAAGCTTTACAGGTAAGAATGTGCCCCACCCACAATCCATATAGACTCCGTCCATTTGATTGCCTATCTGCTAATTTCATGTTATTGTCATTTCTCTGTGTGTGTGTGATGACATGCATACATGACTAGAATACTAGCATTTATACACGAGTCAATTAAATCTACATTTCTTATAGAATTATCCTCTAAAATAGGCACCAATCCCAGTATGTATTTCAGTAGCATTTTCTAAAGATTCTACCCAGCTGATACTGTATTTTTCTTTCATTCTTATGAAGAAAGTTTTATTTGAACGAATTTGTATTTATATGCTTTTATCAATGCATCAAAATAGACAGTGTATTTTTGATAGATCTATATGAATATATTACATGTCTTATAAAAGGAGAAAACATCTAACATAATACAGCCAAACAGTCATCAGTAAGTCATCGGTGACAAAGGCTATTACGAAGATAAATTTGTTTACCTGCATTATTGATTTGTGCATGAGATTTGTACTATATTCTGTTAATTCTGCTCTGGTTTGATCTTCCAATATTCCAGATAAAAAGAACAAAAGATGAACTTCCTAAACTTAATAAAGAGGGTAGGCTTGTTTTTTTGAGGTAGGCTGTTTTAGAGTGGGGGGGGGGGTTTAATGTCCCTTTTATTAAGATTTAACACATTTTTGCAAGCATGGAGGGCCATTTTCTTAAAGGACATCTAATTCCAATTTGGACGTTTCCCGCTAAACGTCCAAAGTTGGAAGCACAGAAATGTCCATTTTCAAATGCCAAACTGCTGGATATCCAAAAAAGCACAGTTACTTACCGTAACAGGTGTTATCCAGGGACAGCAGGCAGATATTCTTAACGTATGGGTGACGTCACCGACGGAGCCCCGGTACGGACCTTTTTAACTAGAAAGTTCTAGTTGGCCGCACCGCGCATGCGCGGGTGCCTTCCCGCCCGACGGAGGAGTGCGTGGTCTCCAGTTAAGATAAGCCAGCTAAGAAGCCAACCCGGGGAGGTGGGTGGGTCGTAAGAATATCTGCCTGCTGTCCCTGGATAACACCTGTTACGGTAAGTAACTGTGCTTTATCCCAGGACAAGCAGGCAGCATATTCTTAACGTATGGGTGACCTCCAAGTTAACAGAGAGGGAGGGGGGATGGTTGGCCATTAGGAAAATAAATTTTGTAACACAGATTGGCCGAAGTGTCCATCCCGTCTGGAGAAGGTATCCAGACAGTAGTGAGTAGTGAACGTGTGAACTGAAGACCAAGTGGCCGCCTTGCAGATTTCCTCAATAGGCGTGGAACGGAGGAAAGCCACAGAAGCAGCCATAGCTCTGACCCTGTGGGCCGTGACAGCTCCTTCCAGTGACAGGCCGGCCCGAGCATAACAGAACGCAATACAGGCAGCAAGCCAATTGGACAGCGTTCGTTTAGAGACAGGACGACCCAGACGGTTGGGATCGAAGGTCAGAAAAAGTTGAGGAGAGGATCGGTGAGCCCTGGTACGGTCAAGGTAGTATGCAAGGGCACGTTTACAATCCAGTGTGTGTAACGCCTGTTCCCCAGGATGAGAATGGGGTTTCGGGAAGAAGACAGGCAATACAATAGATTGGTTGAGGTGAAAAGCCGAAACCACCTTGGGAAGGAATTTAGGATGGGTACGCAGAACCACCTTGTCATGGTGAAAAACAGTGAACGGTGGATCGGCGACCAGTGCATGCAGCTCACTGACCCTCCTGGCAGAGGTGATGGCAATGAGGAAAAGCACCTTCCATGTGAGAAGTTTGAGCGAAGTAGTAGCAAGAGGCTCAAAAGGAGGTTTCATGAGGGCTGACAAAACCACATTTAGGTCCCAGACGACAGGAGGAGGCTGTAGAGGTGGTTTGATGTTGAAGAGGCCTCTCATGAAGCGGGAAACCAGAGGGTGAGCCGTGAGAGGTTTTCCGAGGATAGGCTCATGAAACGCAGTGATGGCACTGAGGTGGACTCTGATTGAGGTAGACTTGAGACCAGCCTCGGACAGAGAGAGCAGATAGTCCAGAATGGTCTCTACCGCCAATGAGGTGGGATTGTGATGATGCAGGAGGCACCAAGAGGAAAACCGGGTCCACTTCTGATGGTAACATTGGAGCGTGGAGGGTTTCCTGGAGGCATCCAGAATGCGACGGACAGGCTGAGACAGGGTATCTGGAGAGGTCAGCCCGAGAGAAACCAAGCAGTCAGGTGGAGGGAAGACAGATTGGGGTGCAGTAGAGACTGATGCTGCTGTGTAAGCAGAGTAGGAAACACAGGAAGAGGAATGGGCTCCCTGGAGCTGAGCTGGAGCAGGAGGGAGAACCAGTGCTGTCGGGGCCACCGGGGGGCGATGAGAATCATGGTGGCCCTGTCCTTGCGGAGCTTGAACAAGGTCCGCGACATCAGAGGGAGTGGAGGAAAGGCATAGAGGAACCGATCCGTCCAGTCGAGTAGGAATGCATCTGGGGTCAGACGATGCGGAGAGAAGAGTCTGGAACAGAACTGGGGCAGCTGATGGTTGTGAGGAGCTGCAAATAGGTCCACTTGCGGGGTGCCCCAGCGAGCAAAAATGGAGTGGAGAGTAGGAGGGTCCAGGGTCCACTCGTGAGGTTGCAGGATGCGGCTGAGCTGGTCGGCCAGGGAGTTCTGTTCGCCCTGGATATAGACAGCCCTGAGGGACAGATTGTGGGCTATGGCCCAGGTCCAGATTCGGAGGGCCTCCTGACAAAGGGGATGAGATCCGGTGCCGCCTTGCTTGTTGATGTAGTACATGGCGACTTGGTTGTCCATGCACAGGAGAAGAACCTTAGGGTAGAGGAGATGCTGGAAAGCCTTGAGAGCATAAAACATGGCTCTGAGCTCCAGGAAGTTGATGTGATGTTGACGCTCCTGAGGGGTCCAAAGTCCCTGGGTGCGGAGATCGCCCAAGTGGGCCCCCCATGCATAGGGGGAAGCATCCGTGGTTATGACCATGGAATGAGGAGGCGGATGGAAGAGAAGTCCCCTGGAGAGATTTGAGGAGTTCAACCACCATTGAAGAGATTGCTGAAGAGACGATGTCACAGAGATGGGATGAGAAAGAAGATTCGTGGTCTGTGACCATTGGTTGGCCAGGGTCCATTGAGGTATCCTGAGGTGGAGTCGTGCCAGAGGAATCACATGGACTGTTGAGGCCATGTGGCCTAGAAGGACCATCATCTGGCGAGCAGGGATGGATGGATGAAGGAGCACCTGCCGGCAAAGGTGAAGTAGCGTCCGGTGCCGGTCGGCAGGAAGGAACGCCCTCATCTGATTGGTATCGAGAACTGCTCCGATGAACTGCAGGCGCTGCGTAGGAAGCAGATGTGACTTGGGATAATTGATCTCGAACCCCAAGAGATGGAGGAAAGAGATGGTTTGATGAGTGGCTTGTAGCACAAGCGGAGATGTAGGTGCTTTCACCAACCAATCGTCCAAGTATGGGAACACTTGTAGGTTGTGGGACCTGAGAAAAGCCGCTACCACAATCAGGCACTTGGTGAACACCCTGGGTGATGATGCGAGACCAAAGGGCAGCACCTTGTACTGATAGTGGTGATTTTGTATCTGGAATCGGAGGTAGCGACGCGAAGCCTGATGGATTGGGATGTGAGTGTAGGCCTCCTTGAGGTCCAGGGAACATAGCCAGTCGTGTTGAGATAGAAGAGGATAAAGCGTGGCCAGGGAGAGCATTCTGAACTTTTCTTTGACCAAACACTTGTTGAGGTTCCTGAGGTCTAAGATGGGACGAAGATCTCCCGTTTTCTTGGGTACCAGGAAGTAGCGGGAGTAAAATCCCTGACCCCTTTGGTCTGGAGGAACTTCTTCGATGGCATTGAGGAGGAGGAGGGATTGGACCTCCCTGAGGAGGAGAGGAGTTTGGGAGGAGTGAGAAGCAGACTCTACGGGAGGATGATCTATGGGAAGAGTCTGGAACCTTAGTGAGTATCCGTGGCGGATGATGTTGAGAACCCACAGGTCTGATGTGATGGCCTCCCATCGTTGGAGAAAGATGGTGAGGCGGCCTCCGATAGGTTGAGGAAGAGGCATCGAAGGGTGGAGACTGGCTATGCCCTGGAGAAAGGAGTCAAAAGGGCTGAGGAGGTTTAGTCTGAGGGAGAGGCTTGGTCGCCTGGTGAGACTGAGAGCGAGCCTGAGTGTGCTGTTGTTGGCGAGGACGGCGAGATTGCTGCTGAGGAGGATTCAGCGGCCTGGCAGAGAATCGACGTTGATAAGAGGACTGAGGTCTGTATGGTCGTGCCGGTGGAGTTTTCTTTTTGGGTTTAATGAGGGTGTCCCATCTGGTCTCATGAGCCGAAAGTTTTTGTGTTGTGGTATCAAGAGACTCCCCAAAAAGTTCGTCACCAAGACAGGGCGCGTTGGCGAGACGGTCCTGGTGGTTTACATCAAGGTCAGACACCCTCAGCCAGGCTAGGCGTCGCATGGCCACAGCCAGTGCGGAGGCTCGTGAAGTAAGCTCGAAGGAGTCGTAAATCGAGCGCACCATAAACTTTCTGAGCTGAAGGAGATTGGAAATCTGCTGTTGGAAGAGTGGGACCTTACGCTCAGGTATATATTTTTCTAGAGCAGAAAGTTGTTGGACCAGGTGTTTCATATAAAATGAAAAATGAAAGGTGTAATTGTTGGCTCTGTTAGCCAGCATGGCATTCTGGTACAGGCGCTTTCCAAATTTGTCCATTGTCTTTCCCTCTCTGCCAGGAGGGGTGGAGGCATAAACGCTGGAGCCTTGAGATTTTTTGAGAGTGGACTCTACAAGGAGGCTCTCATGGGGCAATTGGGGTTTGTCAAATCCCGGAATAGGGATGACCCGGTATAAGCTGTCCAGTTTTTTAGGGGCACCTGGAACAGTCAATGGAGTCTCCAAATTTTTATAAAATGTTTCCCGGAGGATATCATGTACAGGAAGTTTAAGAAACTCCTTGGGAGGTTGGTCGAAGTCCAAAGCTTCTAAAAAGGCCTGGGACTTCTTAGAGTCGGACTCAAGGGGGATGGAGAGAGCCGCTGACATCTCCCGAAGGAACTTCGTGAAGGAGGATTGCTCAGGCTTAGAAGTTTCAGCCATGGAGGGTTCCTCATCTGTAGAAGAGGCATCCTCCTCGGTACCGAGTGGGGATTGTTCCCATAGGTCTGGGTCCCTGATAGCCGGTTCAGTATGGCGGGTTTTAGAAAGGGACTTGCCAGATCGCATGGATACGGTGCCGGGGGATGAAGACCGGCGTCGATCTCTGTCCCTGGAGGAATGGTGCCGATCCCGATCCCGAGACGACCGGCGTCGATCTGGGGCCTGGGAAGGGTCCTCTGCCGAGCAAGTCTGAAGTGCAGGCTGAGCAGATAAGACCGGCATGGATGTGTTCAACGGTACCGAGGGGGTGGATACCGGTGGAGCGGTGCGAAGCTCGGGCTGGACCGGTACCGGAAGGAGCGGTGCCAGTAAGGTTGGAAGGAGCTGTTGGAGTTGCTTCTGTAGCTGCTCCTGGAGGATGGCCGAGATTCGGTCCTCCAATGGGGGCACCGGTACCGCTTTAGATTTCTTCGGTACCATAGGTGCTGCTCGACGCTCCGGCGATGAGGAGGCCGATGACGAGGCACTCACCGTGATCGGAGCGGAGCGTTTACGGGAGCGGCGGGACGTCGGAAGAACCGGGGTCACCGCTGTAGCTGGAGGTCGCTCAAGGGAAGTGGAAGGCTTCTTAGCCGGCTTACCTGGCGCTATCGACCCCGAAGGAGGATCAGGCGGTGTCGATGTGGTCGGTGCCGATTTAGGCGGTGCCGTCGACGTCGGGGCCTGATCCATGGTAGAACCGGTACCGAAAAGAATATTTTGCTGTATTTGCCGGTTCTTAAGAGTGCGTTTCTTGAGAGTAGCACAGCGGGTGCAGGTGTCAGCCCGATGCTCTGGACCCAAACACTGAAGGCACCAGTTGTGTGGGTCAGTTAAAGAGATCGGGCGTGCACACCGCTGGCACTTCTTGAAGCCCGGTTGAGGGGGCATGAAGGGAAACACGGCCTCCGCGAAATCAAACCCGGAGGCTTGGATGATTACAACAGGCCCCGCCGGGGCCGGCTGCAAAAATAAGGAAAAAGACACGAAAAGAATTTTTTTTTTTTTTAGAAGAATGAAGTCGAAAGACAAAAATAGAACCAAAATTGGATCAAAAATCGCAAGCGGGAAGGCAAATTGAGAGTTTTCAACGGCCGTTGAAAAGCACATGCGTCTTCTTCGCTCCGCGGAAACGAAGAAACTGGAGACCACGCACTCCTCCGTCGGGCGGGAAGGCACCCGCGCATGCGCGGTGCGGCCAACTAGAACTTTCTAGTTAAAAAGGTCCGTACCGGGGCTCCGTCGGTGACGTCACCCATACGTTAAGAATATCTGCCTGCTTGTCCTGGGATAATATTTTATTTTGAAAATCGTGTACTTGGACGTCTGGGCTGACAGGACGACCAGCCCTTAGGATGCCTAACGTTATACCCCATTATCAACCACAGAAACCATTCAAGTTGAAAACATCCAAATCCAGACCATTTGGACATGGGAGGGGTCAACATTGTGATGGACTGGCCGCACAGAGCAATGGGCCACTGCTGTGAACTCACATAAAGAGTGCCAGACCTTTTTTTTTCTTTTTTGTTATACATAATTTTAATATTTGAAATAATTTTTTAACTTTTTATTATTATAAACCAACCAGATACTTGTGATGGTCGGTATATCAAAATATTAATAAACTTGAACCTGAACCATATAACCCTTATAATTTATGACCAAAAAAAAAATCAGATAAGCTATTATAAAGAACTTTTTTTTTTAAATGGCTAAAATGGCTAGCACACCTTAGTAAAAGGATCCCTTAGTGATAGCAATAATTTTTATCAAGCCACATAAATCTTTCACTATCTGTACATGAAATAACAAACGACAAACAGTAGTAAGCCGACACAAATGTAGAGCATTTTCTAATAAAACAATCAAACACCACAATGCCATAAATAATCAATAATCAATCATTTTCATAAATACACATCCTAAAATATGTGTCCTTTTGGTCGCTGTTCTTTATGCTGAACACACGAGCAATTCAAATTGCGTTCCACTGGATGCCTGTGCTGGATCGCAAAAAACCCCCCAAAAAACCAGCCATTCACATTTTCTTGCGTCTTTTCTTAATGTAAACCAACAGCCCATATAATTTATGGTGAGCTCTTCAAAACTCCCCAAAAACTCCCCACCTACCACCCCAACAGCCTTCATGGCTACAGATGGCACCTATAGTAGAGTAGGGTTTTGGTGAGTTTTAGTGAGCTCACACTTTCCACCATAAATGTAGTGGTTAGAGTAGCTTTAGGTCCTGGGTCCTCCTCTCTATGGTTCACTAGCCTATCCACTGGCAACTTAAGACACCTGTGTGATGCTTTACTAAGCTTTCCCATACCAAGTTCTGATGTTCTAGAGACAGGTATGTACTCTTTCATTCAGATTTTGGGGGTTTGGGAGGGGGTTAGTGAGCAGTGGGGGAATGTAGAGGGGATAATACCTTAATGCATCTAATGGTAATCTGGTCAATTTGGGTACCTATGTGGCACTTAAACGCTTCTAAAACAGGTCTAGCTCTGAACGTCTAAGTTCCATCCAGGACGTCTTGGGGAAAAGGTTCAATTATCGCTGCAAAACATCCATACCCACCCCAAACCCGCCTCCTAACTCACTCCCTGCAACTCTGGACACACAGCAGGAGAAACGTCTCAACTGGGAAACCAGGAACCAAGAAAAAGGGTTTTGTTTATCGGCACTTGGACGTTACAGCAATTGGGTCGTTTTAGTTTTATTGATTATATATATGACTTGACCGGAAAATAGGATCAAAAGGTGTCAATTATTATCATAAGAAAAACATTTTTAAAAAATACACCACTGTTACCACCCACTTTTTAAGTTCATGTATTTAAGGGGTCCTTTTACCAAATAGCAATAAATAGAGCCTTAGCATACTCTTACTTGCATCTTTCTTGTGTATTAAGACCATTTTTACTGCTGGGATAAAATGGCCAAATTTCCTATTTTTCTTTTAAATAGCAAAAAACTAATTTTCTCATTAGTGCATGGCCATTAGCACCTTCTACTGCCCATTATGTAGGTGGTAAGGACTCATATGCTAAGCGTGCACTTATCAGCATTCAGTGATGCAAATGTGCTAATCAGTTAGCATAGAATATACCACCTATATCAAAAAATATATATTTTTTTTAGCACAGATGCCTCAGCATATCCCATGGTACAGCATTTTTGTGCTGTGGTAAAGACATGTTAGTACTTACTGCAGCTTTGTGAAAGTGCCCCTAAAGAGGTTTAGTGAAAAATCTATGCACCCAGCCTAGTAAATTTTCAGAGAGTCCAATTTATGAGCATAAATTATTTTAATGTTAGGCTCCACCTCATTATAAGCTAGGTTTGTTACAGGAAAGATGTGCCATATGTCACAAAATTTCCAATGATTGGGATGGTGTGGAGCTAAAGCAAAAGGGGGGACTTTTTCTTGATACAGCCTTCGGGCGAAACATGTCAGAATGACAGGTCCCTTCCCGATAACTATTGACAAAGGGAAAACTCAGAAAATGCAGAAAAAAAGATAAGTTGAAAGATTATTTATTTATTTACTGAAGTATAGAAGCACTAATACACTAAAGCACTTTATATAAAACATAACGGTCTGATGAGGAGGCTAGTGCCACATAGTATTTGGCCACTCAAACCAATTGACTAAAAATTATAAATGAATATGTTATGAAGTACTGTTTGTGGAGAACACATATGTCAGAGCGGCATAGAACTGATATTCTTATTAACTTTCTCAGAGCTGCTGTTCCTGTTTAGCCGTAACAGGCAACTGCATCCTCCTCTATATTTTTCAAGGACTTCAGCAAATCAACATAAAACTTTTTTAAAAAAAACCATAAACGAGAAGTTAAATATGGATTTCTCTTTTCCACAAAATGAAAATTGATCTGAATGGATATTTCCCCTCCTTATCCTCTCGAAAAGCTGAAACATCTGTGAAATTATGAAATATTTGTGCTCCCTTATATGGCTAAAGGAGTTTTGGTCTGTGTGCACTTCTGTCTGACTATATCTCCAAGCATGAAGTGGGAGGAAGAAATCTAGAATTATGAAAAACACTTGCGAAAAGCTCAGAGCCATGGGTGGTACGTATTGTGCAACAGAATGCAGAAGGTCCTCAGTCCTGAGTTCACTAGAGATGCTGGTAAAAGCAGCATTCTTAGCACCCTCAACTCCAGCCCCTGGAGGAAGGACATGGGGAGTGTGTGGTGCAGTGGTTAGAGCTACAGCCTTGGCACCATGAGGTTATGGGTTCAAATCCCGCACTGCTCCTTGTGACCCTGGGCAAGTCACTTAGGGGTCCTATTACTAAGACGCGTGCTAAATGCTAACGTGTCCATTATATTCTATGTTCTAGGATACGCTAAATCGGCTAGCACGCCTTGGTAAAAGAGGGGGGGGGGTTAATCTTCATTGCCCCAGGTACATTAATTCAAGGAGGAGCTCACTGGGACAGTTAGGGGAAAATGCTTGAGTATATGAATAATATAGAATCCACAGGCTATCTGCATAGAGAGAAATCTCTAGTTCAAAAGGCCCCTCCTCGTTCCAATAATACAATAATACAATATTATTATGCTCAGTTTAGGATTTTATATGTTCATTCTAGTGTTTGGTGTTTGCCCTTGCTACAGAAAGTTGGGCCTGGTGAAGACCTCAGATGAACACCTCCAGGGCCATAAAACAATCCATTTCACCCAATTTCTTCACTAGTTGCAACTCCTCTGTTTCTTTCTAATACCCAGCATCACCCTCTCCTTTCATTTCATAAGGATTATGCCAACAGATCCTGTGCAATTTTTTTTTTTTTTTTGCTCTGAAAAAGCTCAATGTTGCTACATTTTGTATGCTAACGTAATTTTGTCCTTTATTCTGTGAAAGTGCTTCATTACACTTCCCACAGTCTCATTCGGGCTTAGAATCACCTTGTCTGATTCAGATCCCAAATAATGAATTTACTGCGTGAGAAGGAAGTACCGGAGAATGTGACATCATTTCCTGGAGTGCATTATGGAGGTATGGGGTTGTTGGAAATTTAGAAGGACCTAGGCGGTCAGTGACCTAGATGTTTGGAGAGGCTAAAATGAGGTGGAGCTGGGATGGGGCTAGGCCGCGGTGATATGGGGTGTGGTGGTCCAAGATAAAATCCTTGGGGTACATTGTCCTTCTGTTTCTCGCTCCCTCCCCCAGTAGTCCTTCACTTTTTTTTTACCCATGAGTCCAATCTCTCACCATCGTCCCATCTCATCCCATAATCGCCCCATCTCTCTCTCTCTCCCTCCACCCCCTCCTTGATATTTCCGTTGGGCTGCTGCCTGCCCGAGTCCACGGCGGGAAGAACAAATAAGAAAGGTGATCACCATCTTCCCTTCCCTGATGCTGTTTCTCCCAACTCCTGAGGCTGCCAAGAAAATAAAATTATGGGCGGGGCCAGAGCCCAGTGTGTTCTGTTTCCAGATTTTCATTTTATTTATTCAATTTTTTTATACCATATTCCCAGGGGAGCTCAGAATTGTTTACATTAATTTATTCAGGTACTTAAGCATCTTTCTCTATCTCTCCTGGGGGGCTTACAGTCTATCTAATGTACCTGGGGCAATGGGGGGGGGATTAAGTGACTTGTCCAGGGTCACAAGAAGCAGGGTGGGTTTGAACCCACAACCTCAGGGTGCTGAGGCTGTAGTCTAAACCGCTAGTCTCCCTTAGAGGGGAGAGGAGAAGGAGGGAGATGAGAAGAACCAGCCGCGGTGCGCACACAGGGCAGTCTCTGGAGTTGGGAAGACAGTGGCAGGGAAAGAAAGGGAAGATTACCCTTCCTAATTTGTCTTTCCCGCTGCAGATTCGGGCAGGGAGAGGCTTGCGGCTGGGGAGGCTTAGCTGCTCTAAGCCTCTCGTGCAGGGTGCCAATGTAAATGGATGCCACTCCTGTCACAGTTTTGATACGTTTTAAATTATGAAGATGGCTCATGATGCTACACCTCTTTTAAGAATCAGGTTGGAGTTCTACTATATTCATTCATTCAATTTTCAGGGGAGCTCAGAACAGTTTACATGAATTTATTCAGGCACTCAAGCATTTTTTCCTGTCTGTCCTTATGTGATTTTCCAGACTTAGAGGATATGCACTATCCTCTTTTCTTTTCCAATATGAAATACAAGACCTATTAATCAGGGCAAAACAAGATATTACATCCAGTGGTTTTGAAATTACAGCCATGTAAATCTGATGGGATAACACAATATCCTTTAGCACTTAATGATGCACCCACCCCCAATCATTCTCTCTCCCATCCCATAACTGCTAAAAGCTTTCATTCAAATTGTCTCTTTCCTCAAACCATCTTAGTCCACTCTTCCCAATCACTGCTCTAATGCATAACTTCATTCATCTTTATGGCTCAGATGGGACTTTGGAAGCTCCATGGAGCAAAGACTCCATGTACTAAATATTTCATGATCATAAGAAGAGACACCATACTGGGATTTCTCTCTCTCCCCCTCGGTGAGCTGAGTTGCATTTTCATGTAGTAAAATCATCTAAAGACAGGCAGCTCCAATATCAACACAATCAAACCACCAAAGCACAAACAAACACCAGTCAGATAAAGAGAGAGCTGGGGCCAGGGCCTCCTCCATGGAAACCAGTCCTGATAAGTAATTGATTTTTAATCTAGAAGCTGTTTTTCTAAAGCTAACACTTTCCAACTCTTCCCCTGCATAGAGCACTTTTAAGGCAGCTATTGAGAAAGCACAGTGTGTCTTATTTCCTCAGTCACTTCTTCTGTGGCTTTTATTCCCTCGGTTATTTTTTAATACATTTTGTACTATTATATACAGTATTTTTACTTTTTTTTGGGGGGGGGGGTGCTGGAAGGAATTGAAAGCTGGCTATCTTATTTCTGGCATCCTTTTCCATGCTCTCTCATGCATTACTCAGGCTCTGTTCCTGCTACCTTGTGGTTCTGATAAGCATCAGCTCAGCAAAAAAAAGCCATTTCGTTTGGGTTTGCAGTTATAATGAAGTAGAAGAGTCTTTCAGGTACTTTAAAAAGGAATATAGGTTCCAGAATGGGAAAAATGACTACTAAGAGGAAGCTATGAGAAAGTTAATTTAAACTCCTAATCAGGGGCATACCAACCAGAGCACTCCCTCCTCCAGGCAATGCGTATTTGTGTGTGTGTTGGGGGGGGGAGGTGAAGCAGTCGTGGGAACTCATTTTCTCGTTCCGGCGAGTTCTTTTCCTGTCCCTGACCCATTCGTGAAAGTTCTGTCCTCACCTGCACAAGCCTCAAACACTTTTCAATAAAGATGATTGAACTAAAAAAATAAAAAATAAGTGCTTGAGGCTTGTACGGTTAAGGCAGAGCTTACAGGAATGGGACAGGGACAGCGACAAAACTCTCAGGGACGGGACAGGGACCTTGAGTTCCTGCGGGGAAGGGGAAAAATTTGTCCCCGTGTCATTCTCTAGTTTTGACCACCTTGTCACTAAGGTTGTGCGTGTCCTTTAATACATAGCTCATAAAACAATGCCGGCAATTTGATAAATTGGTGTCTCATTGTAGATAAAGAATTTTGGATTTGAAATATCACCACTAGAAAATGACACGGTGACAAAATTCATCACCGTTCCCGTCCCCGCGGATAACTGCGGGAAATAAACCCATGTCATTTTCTAGTGTCTATTTCAGCCTCAGTCCTTCTACCCCAGCATTCTTCAAAGCAAAGCTTGTGGGTCAGTGGTTGTGGCCATTCATACTCTGATTCTTATGTGAGCCAAGGATAATGAAGCCATTGTGACATCACTGATGTGATTGGCTCTTAGGCACTGGTGGAATGAGGCATTATGACATCACAATATCTGCTCTGGATACCAGAGACTGTCATTCTGTAGTGTCTGTTTCAACCTCAGTCCTTCTACACCAGCATTCTTCAAAGCAAAGCTTGCGGGTCAGTGGTTGTGGCCATTCATACTCTGATTCTTCCCTCTCTCTTTAAAGAATGGCATGAAGATGGTTTCCCACGGCTATCCGCGGGGACGGGAACGGTGATGAATTTTGTCACCGTGTCATTCTCTAACACCACTACGAAACAGCGTGCTTTGCATCAATTCTGTTAATGGTTTAAGGGCACGCCCAAGCCATCACAGAATATTAGCAGATAATTGCACTGGCGTGCCAACGATTAGGCATGCCTACTTACACCCAGTGGCTTAATAAGGAGGGGCGGCGGTCCGCCCCAGGTACCCTCTTGAAGGGGGCACCAGCACCCGTCCTCCTCTCCGCCCCCCCCCCTTTCCCCATCCCTCCCAGTACCGAGCGTGTGCGCGCTGCTTCCCTTCCCCTGTACCTTTTCAACGTTCGCCGCACAAGCGGCAACCTCAACCTGCCGCTTGTGCCAGCGTCAGCTCTTCTTCCGACGTCACTTCCTGGACCCGCGCCTAGGAAGTAATGTCAGAGGAAGAGCCAACGCTGATGCCAGCAGTAGGTTGGGCTTGCTGCCCGCGCCGCGAACATTAAAGAGGTACTTTAATGGTTAAGGGAAGGAGCATGCGTGCATGCGTGCATGGCAGAAAGGGGAGGGGAAGGAGCAGATGGGGATGGAGAAGAGGGCGGGGGAGGGGCACCGCCACCCCAGGCGCCTCTCACCCTCGCTATGCCACTACTTACGCCAGTTCAACAATGGGATAAATAGGTGTGCCCTCAGTGCACCGTGCAAAGCCGTGCTGTCAGTTGGTGTTTCCAAGTTTCCAAGTTTATTTATAATTTGATATACCGACTATCTACATGTATCTGGTCGGTTTACAATACTAAACATATAAAAATTAAAAAATAAATGGAAAGCGGGGTAAAAGCAAATTGAGACGAAGACATTGACAGAACTAGATACGAAAGGAGTCTGGGGTGGGGAAGGTTACTAATTACATCGTAAAAATAAAAATAAGAGGCGGATTGAATGGAAGGGAAAAAACAGCAAGGATGGGGGGGCGCTTCATAGAAGCGGTTCTCATGAAAAGTTTACAGGAATTGGGGGAATAAAAAGGAATTTTATTGTGCGCTTTGATATGCGTCTTGGAACAAAAAGGGTCCGAGTTTGGTTTTAAATTTATCGATGGCATTTTCGTGGCGGAGATGAGACGGCATGGCATTCCAAAGGGGCTGTGGCAGAGAAGATTGTGTTTCTGGTGTACGTGCGCCAATCAATTTAGGACCAGTTTATAGAAAAGCGCACAACTGCTCGAGTGTACCAAGAGTGTGACGGTGGGGGTGGTCCAACCTGCGTGCAGGAAACTGGGGGTGCATGGAGTAGTTTTAGGGTCGCCTTCCACCTGGTTGGCTTCGCCAGTCCCCGCCCCCCCCCCCCCATGACATCAACTTCCTGCTCCAGGGCAGGGGACTGGCAGAGCCAATGTCTGTGAAATTGCTCCAGTAACCTCTCCCACCCCACCCCCATCCTACGTTGCCTGGAGGAAAGTGGTACTCCACCCCAGGTAGCCACCAAGCCAGGTGTATAGCCCTGTGTATGCCCTTCAGTGCTATAGACGTGATAAATATTATGATAGTAATACTACACCATTGCAAAGCTGCCAATTATAGAAACATGATGGCAGATAAAGGCAAAATGGCCTATCTGCAACATCCACTACCTCCTCCACTCCCTATTGGCTAAGGCTCTTTATACCTGCATTGTGATGTCATAGAGTTTTATGGTTATAGAACCAACAAACAACAGTGGAGGTTCGAGAACGATGGTGTGCCATTTTATTCAACAAATCATAGTCTTATGTGGTGGCTCGACACGCACGTGTTTTGGCCTCTGCGGCAGGAGCCTTTGTAACTCATGATCACAATTTCTCACATAATTAAGAAACTGAAGATTCAAAGTCACTCGGAAAATTAATCATAGAAGTACAGATACACACTGCACACGCCAAATATCTTTTTGAAGGTGCGGCCTCGAGAATTCTATACAATATTCTTTTTTTTTTTTTAGTTCAATCTGTTTTATTGATTTTATAGGAAAATAAAGTCCAACAATAGAGTGCTTCTGAAAAGAGAGCACAAAATAACAAGGAAAACACTTGCCAAGTACATTAAATCGCATGAAATGGGAGACTATACATATGCATTACAAGTAAAATAAAGATACCAATTATCATGGTTTATCTTTTGTTGTTCTGTTGCTTTTGTAATACAATATTCTAAATGAGGTTTCACCAAAGTCTTATACAGGGGCATCAATACCTCGTTTTTTCCTACTGGCCATACCTCTGCCTATGCAACCTAGCCTCATTCTACTACTAGACTATAATCTAGGTACACTATTTGCACCTAACATAAGAACAGCTTTACTGGGTCAGATCAATGGTCCATCAAGCCCAGTAGCCAATCCAGGTCACTAGTACCTGGCCAAAACCCAAAGAGTAGCAACATTCCATTATCTCAGAGTAAGCAAGATTCCGGAACCCCAAATAGTAGCAACATTCTATGCAGAATCCACAAAGATTCTGAGCAAAAGCAAGATTCTAGAATCCCAAGGAGTAGCAACATTCCATGCTACCAATCCAGGGCAAACAGAGGCTTCTCCCATGTCTCAATAACAGACTATGGACTTTTCCTCCAGGAATTTGTCCAAATCATTCTAAAAACCAGCTATGCTATCCGCATTTACTACACTTTAATAGAGTGTAGTTACTTTTTTTGTTGTTGTTGTTAAAATGGGCCCTCAAAATCAACCTTAATGAGCTGTTTTCTATGGTATTTGCATTGTAGTAGCTCATAATTTATTTAAATAACTCCCAAACACATTAATATAAAAAAGGCTACTTTTCTGTGAATCTTCTCACAGTTGGGGTATTACACATGAAAAAGCCTGAAGCACTGGCATTTATTAGAAAATTTTGGGGTGTGAAGCCCCCACAGTGACCAAATTTGCACCTTGGTATAGCAGCCTTGGAGTTTTGCTTTATCCTCGTTAGAAAAAGCCATCAGAACAATTTATCTCCATGCATGCTTCATGACATCTCTCACACACATAGCAGAATTCCCCCCTCCAGCTGCAAAATATCCCTTCAGCAGTTAATCAGTGGGTTGAGAGGGTTGTTGCAGTAGAGTCTGCCAATGTATACAGAGATGTTATCTTTTCAGCAGGCTGAGATTTATGCGCTAAGCCCCCCTCCCTCCAGGAACAACTTTTTTTACGGCCGGATCTTCCCCCCATCACAATATGTAGAACTGCATCACATAGACCGAACATTTTTTTTCCCCCCCCTTTGTAATTTATGGCTTAATTTTTAATTATCATGTCTTGCCAGCAGCAACAAACCAGCCATTTTCTTTGGAAGCTGCCTGGCATCGTAAATTGTATTTACTGAAGGATTAAGGACTGTTTGTGGAGACATCACAGGCTGGAAATGTAAGGGTTGTCCTAGAATTCCAACAGGTCCGCAGAGGCTCAGACTTGGTAATTAAGGGAAATTAAATAGTTACTAATAAAAGCTGAAACTCAGACCTTGAAGTGAAGTATTCCATGTGTGCATTATCTCCAGGGGTGTACTTGAAAGAAGTTTAGCGCTAAACACATCTTTTACAGTCTACTATTGCTTTCAGAGAAATGGATCCTTGGGGCTGTTTGAAACATAAATATCTGTTGTGATATCCAAGTCATATTTTCCTAATTTACTAGTTCAACACCACAGATTACATTCTTCAGCCTAACTATAACAGCGGAACCTGGAGCGGCCCGCTCTCACACAAACCTCTTGTCACCCCACCCATCCTGGTTTCCAATAACACACTCTACGCTGTCGTTGGAGAAACCTGGCCGCAGCCCTGTTTATTGAAATAAACATAAAACTTCAATAAATTATAACCATGTTTAACAGTCACTGTAAACAACATTGTAAACAAACACATCTTGAACCCGAGCTTCTGCGGCCATTAAATGGCCCCCCGACCCCGCCATACTAGCAAGGGTCTGTAATATAATAATTAAATGGCCCCCGACCCCGCCGTGCTAGCAAGGGTTCGAGGGGTGGCATGTCTCCACATGCCCCATTGTCCAGGGTCATCCGACCCACCAGGCACGGCTCCGCGCCGGCCCACCGCTCATCCCTTGATGAGCCCAGCAGCCAGTACCTCGGGATACCGCCACCCACTCTACTCCTGCCCTCCAAACACAGTATCGTGGGCGGGAAGCTGTCTTGGAGGAACCGACGACCGTTTGAGTTTGCCTGCACTGCCTTCTTGGTATGCAAATCTCTCTCTCATGCATATTCATTGTGGATATCCTGAAAACCTAGCCTGCCAGTAGATCTCAAGGACCGGACTTGGGCAGCCCTGCTCTAGTGTGTACCTTATGCAGTGGAGGGTTAAGTGACTTGCCAAAGTCCAAAATGAGTGTCAATGCAATTTGAACCCTGGTTTCTGATGCAACCCTTAACCAGTGCTCTAACCACCAGGCTTCATCTCTGCTTCTGCAATTTTCTCACAGCTGTTTTCTGGGTGAAAAACATGAGTTACAGGTGAAAAAAATGCATTTTAAAAAACTTACCCTCATGGTGACATCGAGGGTTAAAAATTTAGCTCTGGCTGGCAAGAAGTAATGTTACTGGCACACACTGCTGACTACATAAGTCCTTTTGAAAATTGATGCAAATGTACCTTGCAGTATTGGACCTTCTACGTCATAAAACGCACTGCATGCAATGTTTAGTTAAGTGTTTAAAGTCAGGCCATAAACAAAATTGTCCTTTTCCTTGTGTTGTAATCAAATGACAATCACTGCATGAAATATTATTCAAACTTTCACTGTATCTGAAACAAACCAAAAAAAATACTTTAATTGGAATGTAACCTATTGCATTGTAAATGAAATGTGATTATTGTGTGGCCCAACAAATCCTGAACACGAAGTTGCTATGGCAACTAGAAACTGCCCTCTAGCACTTCAGATTTTCTTGCCCTCTATAAATACATATTTACCACCGCTTTTGCTGGAAACAGGAACTTCCTGTTCTTTGCACTGTGCAGTGCCGAAGTTCCAGCACTGACCTCAAGGGTCTCAAGTCTTGTGAGATCAGCACTAGAGTTCCTCCATCTCGTGGGTCTAATTCACAGAGAGTAGTATGGTGCAGTGAGAGGCAAGTTCCTGTTCCCCATGGCACATGAGTAGAACTGGCCTAATGGGGAGAGGGATTGGGTGCTTGCAGGGCTGGTGTTAGACATGGAGTCTAGGGAAGACGTTAGGGAGGGGTCCCCAAAACATGCTTACAAGGCTGTCCCTCTCAACTTCAGGCAGGTTTGGAGCCCCCTGTGACATGGTTGCCTACTAATGCCAGTCCTAAGTGGAAAGGGATTTAGCTGGGGGGGGGGGGGGATGCTGGCTGGCTTTCTGTAGTTGGTTAAATGGATGGAGAGTAGGGGCTTGGAGGCACCTAACTGGGTTTTCTGGTAGCGAGGCTAGCCAACTGGAGGAAGAGGAAAATGGCAGGATAATGAGAAGACGGGGATGAAAGGGTTGGAGAAATGATGGCTGTGTATTTCTGCCAGTGACCTGCAGATTTGCATTAAAGCATTTGGATTTAGGTCACACTTTTCCAGCGGTGGTTGAAAGTGAGTTACCTGAACTATAGCTACAGTAGGTGATGCAAGGTTCCACGAGTCACTGCACAAGAAAAGGTTCTAGGTGTCATCACTGAGGATACATTGAAACCCTCAGCTCAATGTGCGGTGATGGCTAAGAAAGCAAACAGAATGTTAGGAATTATCAGGAAAGGAATGGAAAACAAAGAGGAAAATGTTGTAATGCCCTTGTATCGTTCTCTGGTACAGCCACACCTCGAATATTGTGTGCAATTCTAGTCGCCGTATCTCAAAAAAGATATAGCGAGATTAGAAAAGGTACAGAGAAGGGTGATGAAAATGATAAAAGGCATGAGACAACTTCCCTATGAGGAAAGGCTAAAGCAACTAGGGCTCTTCGGCCTAGAGAAGAGACAGCTCAGGGGTGATATGATAAGAGGTCTATAAAATACAGAGTGGAGTGGAAAGGGAAAGATGTGAATCGCGGTGACAGGTCAAAAGCGCGTGCCGAGACAACTTAGCGCAAGGCGGAAGCCCGCGCCGAAGAAAAACACTGTTTTAAGGGGGCTCCGATGGGGTGTGTGGGGGGGGGGAACCCCCCTCCCCCACTTTACTGAATACAGATCGCGCCGGCGTTGGGGGGAGTTTGGGGGGTTGTAACCCCCCACATTATACTGAAAACTTCACTTTTTCCCTAAAAAACAGGGAAAAAGTTAAGTTTCCAGTATAATGAGGGGGGTTACAACCCCCCAAACCTGCCACAATGCCGGCGCGATCTGTATTCAGTAAAGTGGGGGGGGGTTCCCCACCAACACCCCCCGTCGGAGCCCCTTAAAACAGTGTTTTTCTTCGGCGCGGGCTTCCACCTTGCGCTCAGTTGTCTCGGCGCGCACTTTTGACTATGAACCGTGAATCGCTTGTTCACTCTTTCCAAAAATGCTAAGACTAGGGGGCAAAGTGACGGGTTTTGAAAAGCCGTACAGATCCCCGGACATGTCCTCGAAAAGGAGAACATGTCCGGGGAAATCCGGACGTCTGGTAACCCTATAAAAGATATAATACCACATGTATAGTTGCATCATCTTTAACCATTAAATTTAATTATTAAACTACTCCTCCACAGTAAATCAGGCCCTACAGGAATAGAGGGGTTCATAGACAAGTCGGCGAAAGACAAAGGCGCGCGCCAAAGAAAATTACAGTTTTTAGGGGCTCCGATGGGGGGTTTTGTTGGGGAGCCCCCCCCCCCAGTTTACTTAATAGAGATCGCGCCGGCGTTGTGGGGGGTTTGGGGGGTTGTAACCCTCCACATTTTACTGTAAACTTAACTTTTTCCCTAAAAACAGGGAAAAAGTGAAGTTTTCAGTAAAATGTGGGGAGTTACAACCCCCCACGCCCCCCACAATGCCCCCACAACGCGGCACAATCTCTATTAAGTAAACTGGGGGGGTTCCCCCCACGCCATCCCCCCCGTCGGAGCCGTAAAAACAGTAATTTTGTGCGGCACGCACCTACGCACTGCGTTCAATTGTCTGCGCGCGCCTTTGTCCTGGCACGCTTTTGACCTGACACCGAATAGAGGTGCCCTTGGAGGGGTTCTCTCTCCTCGTCTCCCGTTCTACTCTTGGAAAGAGTCTCAGCTGTTGACTTCTAATGTATAGGCGGGTGCAAAGAATTATATCCCCTCCCTCCCCCCCTTAACAAAACCACACAAGAGGTTTTTAGCAACGACCGACACACTGAATGTTCTACGACCGTTGGAGCAGTGCAGAACATTCAGCGCTCCAGCTGGCGCTAAAAACCTCTTGTGCAGTTTTGTAAAGGGGGGGGAGGGAAGTGCAGATTATACATGTTAAAAATAAATAAAAAAAATAATTCAAAGAAAATTTCTCAAGGCCTGCTCTAATAATCATGTTTTTAATAACATTTATATTGCTTAAAAAAATTGACTCAAAATTGCTCATAAACACCCCCTCCCCCATTTGTACCCTTCCCCCCACCCCCCTCTTACTGCACCTCTCCTAACAATAGCATTAGGCAGCCTGGTTAATCAGTGCCTGAAATTGTTCTGACCCAGAGGAAAAGAATTTCTCATGCCAGCATGCCCACAGACAAGGTTCCCTTATCTGTATGCTAAGAAAGCCAACTGAATAAAACAATCTGTCACAGGAGCAGGTGCCTGGAATATTAGTTCCCAGGTCAGAAAACGACATGCTCATGGCGTGTTAGTCCACTTGAATATGTTAAAATAAGGGGCAAGATGGTACCTGTCTACTGGAGCAACTTAATACATTTAGACCTGCTATCTTTTAATTGGCCAGGCCAGTGCATAAGAAAATTACCCTCTCAATCCCTGATTCCTTCCATCCCAGTAACCAGTAGAAAATACTCAACTTGTGGACCAAGTCCACCGTCAGACCCCCAATCAAAGCAGCCAACCCTCAGAACAAGCCCCCCACCCCCACCCTTGAAACCATCCCCTCCCCTATACCTGATCTATCCCCTGACACTTGCTGGGGGTTTCCTTGTTTCCAAGTTTATTTCAAATTTGATATACCGTTTATCTAAACGGTTTACAATGAATATCGCGTAAAAATATATATAGTAAAAATAAAATAAATGTAATTAAAATTAAATTCAGGGGAGTGGGGGGGAGAGACAAGACTGATAAGACTCACTTGGCATGAGGAGAAGGACATATGGGGATAAAAAGTGGGTTAGTGTGAGGGAGAAATAATCCCTGGTTGCTACTTCCTTTTTGGAGCTCAGGTTCAAAATGAACTGCTCGAATGCTAGTGGAAATCTTGTAGTACTACCACTGCAGGTTAGACCCCTAAATAAAGAGTGCATGGAGTCAGGAGTAGAGAGTGACACGGGGACACAAATTCATCCCCATTTCCTCCTCTCATCAAACACTTTTTCCTGTTCCTACCCCATCTCCGTCCCCTCGCTATCCCGGCATTTTTTCAGTCACATCCCCTCACCATCCCTGTAATCTTCAATGATGGTAGCAGTGTAGACATTAGGGGCTACAGGCCACACTTGAAGGCTAGGAGAAGTACAAGAGATTACAGGCTTCAGCCCCACTGAGCCATGATCTTCCAAAACTCATATGTTCTGAAGTCAAATACATTATGCATCCACAGAACCCCTTGGCCTTTCCACCAACACTGGAATGCAGAGCAGAGGTAGGATATTTCTCCTTAAAACTTGACATACAAAGAAATTTTTGCTTCCACTGTAATCTTCATAAAACAGGCAAAGTAATACAAAAAAAAAATCTATAAAACAAAGGGTCACTCAGAACCTTCAGCAAAGCTATCATGCCACCATTAACATTAAGGAAACCTACCTATGATATTTTAGGGTTCTAAATATTACAGCAGGGCCCTGAAACATCAATACATCTGTTGAGAAAACTGAACAAGGCACATTACTTCAGAATGCTACATGAAAAATTCATGCTAACAGAATACCTTGGTCACACACATAGAACACACATGCCAAATACAGACTAAGTGACCACAAATTTCAAATATAAATTAGACCAAAGCTAAATTTGGCAGGCAGTATAACACCAGAGATATAAAAAGAGATGCATTTCCTTCTGTGCTGAGCAAAACATTAAGATGGCGCGTGCTAGGGATGGCGTTAGAGGATTGCAACTAGCGCAAGTGCACTTGGCCCCCTGGTCTGAGCGCCCCGAGCCCATCGGAAACGGATACGAATGATACAAAACTCTGCAGCCCGACTGCTCATGGGAATAGCCCGATATGAGCATCTCTCTCCCATTTTGAAGAGATTGCATTGGTTGCCCATAGCGTTTCGCTTTCAATTCAAGGTTTTGAAACTCGTACATTGGGGTGTTTAGGATTTCTTACCATATGATTTGGAAAAATGTTTATCAAGACTCAAACTTGAAACTTGAAAGCTGTATATTTCATTGCAGAAGCTGAGATCTGCAAATCATCTACTGCTGGACACAAAGAGAGAGAGAATAATATCTATAATATCTGGTTATGTACGAATGAAGAGTTCTTGCTTCTTTTTAGCCGGTCTACTGATGTGGAATGCCTTGTCAGGAACCCTATGTCTTTGTAGAAACCTCCTGCAATTAAGGAAGTTGCTTAAAACCTACCTGTTTATTCAAGCTTTTTTTAAGTACCAAATATACGACAGCGGTTGAGTTATGTTTTTACAGGTAAATAGTTTATTACATTGAAGAAAGATGGCACTTAAGAATTAGTCTGAATGAGGTCCAGGATATCTCTCCCTTCCCTTCAGCTCTCCTCCTCCCATAGATCCAAGACCTCTCCCCTTTCTCTCCAGCCCGTCTTCTCTAGCAGGTCCAGGACCTCCTTTCCCTCCAGCTTCCCCCCCCCCCTCATTCAGCAGATCTAACACCTCTATCCCTTCCCTCCAGCCCCCATCCTCTAGAGATTAAGGACCTATCTCCCTTCTCTCCAGTCCTCCTCCTCCATAAGGTCAAGGACCTGTCTTTCTTCAGCCCTTTTCCTCCCACAGATCCAGGACTTCTATCCCTTCTCTCCAGCCCCCTCTTCCAACAGACCCAGACCTCTCTCCTTTCCCTCCAGCTCCCCGTATCCAGCAAGTCCAAGACCTCTCTCCCTTTCCTCCAGTCCCCTTCCTCCCATCCAGGAAACTATATCAAGATGCTCTCTGATGTATTTCATGGGTGGGACATGGCAGAGAGGAAGGCCCGGGAAATGGCTTATGTGAATACAACCTGGCAGCAGAAAAATAAAAGGTAAACACACAATAAGGAGTTGAGGAAGGTATGACAGGGCTTTCTGGAAGGGGATGGAAAGAGAAGGGGCCAGGTGGTGGAGAAGGAGGAAGGAATACATCAGAGATTCAGGGGGAGTAAAGACAAGCCCAGAAGTTGAAGGAAATGGGCTCGAGGATCCAGCTTCACCATTACCACAGGGATGCCATGATGACACTTCCCATCATCGTGCATTACCACAGAACAGTCTACCGTTACCATGGTGTTCCCTGGGGATTTTTAAATGTTATCCCAATTACCATGGTAACTGCAGTATTACTACGGTAATCATCATCGCGTCATTCTCTAGTCAGGACGTTGGGTGTTTTGATAGCACTCCAATGAGGGAGTTTGGATCTGGGATAGGATAAAAGATGCATATCTACTGCATGCTAGTAGCCCAATGCTCTCAAGCAGGAAAGATAGCTCAAAGCGGGAGTTCTCTTTCTATTGAGGACAAATTCAAGCTGTTACTCAATAATAGAGCTGCACAGCATACTATACTATAATGCTTCTAGCCTACCTAATCCCCATAATAGTAGGTTCAAAACAGACCTGTATCTTAGAGCTTTATTAGTGGGAAAATTAAAATTAACCAGGCTGAGTTCCTGCTTTGCATTTCATCATTATTTAACTCACATTGCATTAAGGGCATTTAACGGATGGTTATTTGACAAAAAAACAAACAAACAAGTGCATTATTCTCTTAACACATATTAGTATGGTAACTACCCTTCTAAGATGTAATAAACAGAAATAAAAGGTTTCTATTATTAACCATTAAATGAACTAACACAGCAACCACACTACGTTATCCTTTATCCTCTAAAATGGTAATTTTCAGAGCTGGGGTAGGCAATGGTGAACAGCCTACCAATATTCTGCCATGAACCTATCACACAAGTGGCACCCCCCATAAGTCATTTGTGGCTTGGTACTTGTGTACAGGAGATTTCCTTTACCTTTTTTTCTACCCATGGAAAAGGAGACTTTGAAAACTGTCCACCCTCAGTGTGGCTAAAATTTTGCCCTTCATTCTTTCAAGTCATTCCCAGCGGATGGAGAGAAGGCACACCAATATCACTGGCTACCTAAAAAGCAGCCACCGATCATGTGTCAATCACGGGATGGCGCCATACAGAGAATCACACCTCTGGGACAGATAGGTGCTAGAAATGTTAGGGTTACCAGACGTCCGGAATTCTCAGGACATGTCCAGGGGTTCGGATGGCTTTTCAAAACCCAGTACTTTGTCCGGGTTTTGAAAAGCTTCTATCCAATCGCTGTCTGGAAGGGGGGGGGGCGGGCTGGCGCATGACGGAGCGAGGATGGGTGGAAATGGGCAGGCCTAGGGGCGGGTCTAGGGGGGTACAGATTTTCCAAACAGAAAATCTGATAACCCTAAGAAATGTAGGCCAGGATTTTCCAGGCCGACATGTAGGTGCTTTATAGCGCCTAATGCCATTTCTGGTGTTAGCCACACCCATACTGGCATTAAACACCCTAAAGTGGCTATGTAGGTGTGATTGTGGCACCTTTTATTTAGGCACCAGTAGGCACTTTATTTTTACAGTTTTATTTGCCATTTTAAACAGCTATTCTCAATTAACTTAAGCACCGGTACAGCGCTTCCAGCGCCTAAGTTTCAGCGCCGTTTATAGAATATCCCCCACTATACAACAGCACATGCTGTCTTCTGTCTTCAAAGCTACGCACATCATACTTCCAATCAAAAATCTTCCCACAGAGAAAGCAGACGCAAAGAGAATAGTTAAGAAGCAAGATGGCCGCGGTGTAGTTAGGACGCCGACAACTCGTCTCCCTGCCAGGAAATTTTCCTCTCTATCCGAGTCTATGCCTAAAAGGAGGGGGAGAGCAGCTGCTACAGCCCGGCAACCCGAACTCACCCAACGGCAAGGGACAATGGACGGCTTCTTCACATCTTCGCCTCGGGGCGAACTGGCATTGCCAAACCAAAGGGAGGTTTCGGCTTTTGGGAGCGAGGTATCACTTAGCCCAGCAGGACCACTAACTCCCCAGCAGCCACAAGAAAGGGAAACTACTGTGGCTCGGAAGGGACAGGAAGCCACTTCCCTTACTGAGCTGGAGGACTCCCCGGCGTCCCTGGATTCTTGAGAGGCAGCAGAAGTGAACAGGAAGAGGGCAGAACTGACCATACCAGAAGGAGGACAGATTCCAACGGTCCCCATACTGGAAAGGCCAGCAGAGTTCACGTTGGAGTCTATCTGGAAGGTATTAGACTCCTTGTACCAGTTATGTGCAGGAACACTACTTCTAGTCAAAGAACAGGAGAAAAAAATTGAGTCTTTACAGGAAGGAATGAAGAATCAGGGGGTAAGAATGGATTCCTTGGACCAACAGGTTCAAGGGATACAAAATCTCAAGTTACCTTAATGCAAGATAGACAATTGCTAGTAAGGAAAGTTGAAAATATGTAAAATTATACTAAAATGCTAAATTTAAGAATACTCAACTTTCCTAAAGTACTGACAATGTCTCCTAGAGATTTATTTAATAAATTTCTTAAGGAAGTATGTAAATATCCTGATTCAGGACTTCCACCTCTACATAAAATATATTTCCTTCCAGTATCAAAGAAGGTTTCACAACCTGAGATGTTACATGACCAAGCGAGCTTAATGGACTTAACAAGAATATTGGAAACTTCAGTGGATGAAGCCATCTTGTACTCTACACTTCTGGTGACTTTTGTCTTTCAACAAGGCAAAGAGGTGCTTCTTAGGCTGTTTTTTAGGCTTAAAGAGGTGACCTTTATGGATTCTAAGATCTCCATGTTCCCAGATGTTTCAAAACTAACTCAGACTAGAAGGAAAGGGTTCCTTCAATTGAGACAATCCATACTGTCTTTGGGTGCTAAATTTCAGCTTAGGTACCCTTGTAAATGTTTGATCCTTTTGGACCAACATTCATATATCTTTTTTGACCCTGTTCAGTTACGGTTTTTCCTAGAGGGGAAAGGAATTGTTCCTCCCAGTACCCCCACGCGGACTTAGTCCTTAAATAATCTAGAAGATGTAACACTACTTTGTTGTAGTCGTATTGTATATTTCCTTGATATTCATCAATTCCCATGGTGTAATGTGAATTGCTTTTCCTATATTGTGACTTTATCTGAGAGATTGTTTAATTTATAAAGAATCTTACTTATTCTCTGGAACGCATTGCCTAGAGGTTGTGGTAAGAGTGGATAGCGTAGCTGGTTTTAGGAAAGGTTTGGACAAGTTCCTGGAGGAAAAGTTCATAGTCTGTTATTGAGAGAGACATGGGGGAAGCCACTGCTTGCTCTGGATCGGTAGCATAGAATGTTGCTACTCCTTGGGATTCTAGAATCTTGCTGCTCTGTAGATTCTGCATGGAATGTTGCTACTATTTGGGATTCTGGAATCTTGCTAACTCTGAGATAATGGAATGTTGCTACTCTTTGGGTTTTGGCCAGGTACTAGTGACCTGGATTGGCCATCGTGAGAACGGGCTACTGGGCTTGATGGATCATTGGTCTGACCCAGTAAGGCTATTCTTATGTTCTTAGGAATTTTTCAGGGGAAATGACTGAAGTAAATCTGTGAACATTGTGTTGCTTGGAACATTGCTACAAATTCTGCTGATAAGAACTACCTTTGGAGCTTGGGGTTTGGACCAGTATGAGCAGTTAGATTATTGTGTCATTAGCTCATAGATGAATGTCTTCCTGAGGTGTGTAGCATTCATTGGTGGGGCAGACACCCCTGTAGATAACATTATTTTGATATGAATGAGCATAATTTTTAGTATCACAGAACTCAATGGGTTAACAGAATTCGATACAGGGTGTGCCCTGTGTGCAAAGTCTGCCATTTGCCTTCAATACTCAAAAAAGTATTCTTCCTTGCATCTCTGTAATGTTTCTTTTACCTCAACCCACCGGGCAAGTCACAACAGGAAAATCCCTGATACTGCATGTTATTATTACATCATAACCTTTTTTCTAAGGTCTTTAAATTAAATGTAAAATTAGAGAAAAGCAAACATTTATGTTTGTCATTTTAAATAGTCTCTTTACTTCCTTAGAAAGGGAGATGAAGTCGTTTTGCAATAAATTGGAAACTAGCCAATCACAATGTGAAATTTCCAGCCCATTGTTCTAGGCCACGCCCATGAGGTTTAGCAAAATAAACAAAGGCATTTTCCTTCTTCCTCTCCCCTGCTGTCTTTCAGTTCTTGCGCCATGCATTACTTGGTCTTTCACTTTGGAGGCTGTCGTTTGTATACAGCATGTCAGGAAATATTACACCTGTTCAGTACGTTGAATGCTAGAAAGGCTGGAATTTTTACTGTTCAGAGCTTATTAATAATAATAATTTATTTTTATATATCGCCTAACTATCGCTTATTAATAATAATAATTTATTTTTATATGTCGCCTAACCAGCAGTTCAAAGTGGTTTACACAATAGGTACTCGGCATACAATACAATAATAACATCATACATAAAATTATAAGTAACTAATACAAGCATTAAAACTAATGAATAAGGAAAACACAATATAAACTAAAATAAGTATGGATAAAAGGATAAAAAGTACATTATAACTACATGATAATATGAAAATCAATAATGTATATTATATTGTTTAAATAAGTGGGTTTTAAGATCTTTTCGAAATTGATAGTAAGTAAGAAATGGAGAAACAAGAAGATTCAAACATGAATTCATTAATCCTGCTTGGAATGCTAAGGTCCTATCCAAAAAGTTTTTGTAACGACATGCATTTGCTGAATGAAAATAAAACCAACCAGATCTATGAATATTTTTCTTAGAAACAAAAAAACTAAAATGAGAAACAAGGTAAGCCGGTGCTAAACCAAATAAAACTTTAAAACAAATGCATCCAAATTTAAATAACACTCTAACCTCAAACGGTAGCCAGTAAAGCTTTGATAATATACACTGATATGATCGTGTTTTTTCAGATTAAAATTCAAATGAATAGCTGTATTTTGTATGATTTTTAGTCGGCTAGTAGTTATTTTATACGATCCCAGATAAATAACATTACAATAATCCACCATTGAAAGGACTGAAGACTGAACCAGGATTTTAAATGATATAAAATCAAAATATTTCCTAATAGTACGCAGCTTCCAGAGGACAATAAAACATCTCTTAGCCAGAGAATCTGTATGGGCCTTAAAAGATCTAAAATAACCCCTAAAATTTTCAGTGCCAGAGATATCGAATAAGATTGACCGTTTAAAAGTAAAGTTATTTCAGTAATTTTTTCATTAGGACTAGCTAGAAAGAAGTTTGATTTGCACGGATTTAATTTCAATCTAAATGTAGATGTCCAAGTTTCCACTTATAAAAGCTATATAATTTAACACTTCTGAAGTGAGTTTGGTTAAAGGGATGAGTATTGAAATGTCATCTGCATAAACATAAAATATTACTTGTAAACTATGTAATAAATAATATAAGGTTGCTAGGTAAACATTAAATAAAGTTGGAGAAAGTGGTGAACCCTGAGGGACTCCACTTTCATTTACCCATCTGGTAGAGTATTGTCCAGCACTGACTACCTGGTAAGACCTATTTTTCAAAAACCCTTGAAACCAATTCCACACCCTACCTGAAATTCCAATGGAATCCAAACTTGCTAGCAGTATATCATGGTCAACAAAGTCAAATGCAGGGCTGTGGAGTCAGAGTCGGAGTCGAGGAGTCTGAGTCGGAGGAAATTTCGGGTACCTGGTGTCGGAGTCGGAGTCAGAATTCCAAAACCTGAGGAGTCGGAGTCGGAACATTTATCTACCGATTCCATTTTTGAACTTGGCATACCAATCACGAGCGATTCTTTCAGCTATAGCACCCACTATATACACAGCACAAATGTTGCGAGCAGCTTCTGCGGCCTTAGAACCTTGATTAAAAGCAAAAAGAAGGTGGTGTCGAAAATGCTCATTTCTCTCAACTTGACATTCCATTTTAACGATCTGAAAATTAACCAGTGCTGTGGAGTCGGAGTCGAGGAGTCGGAGGAAATTTCGGGCCTAGAGTCAGAGTCGGAGTCTGAAGTACAAAAAACTGAGGAGTCGGAGTCGGAACATTTATCTACCGACTCCACAGCCCTGCTCAAATGTTCTTCTTTTCTTTTCAAATACTTTCATCTCCACTGGCATGACCTAGAACCAGCTGTGCCAGAGTGAAACCAGACAGATATTCTGCTGTGTCCGTGATCCTATGTCAGCCAGCGTCAGGGAAATATCTGGGGGTGCCAAGGAAGGAGACAAGAGAAATACGGGGAAAGGAAGGAGCAGTTCACTTTACACCCCACTCCACTCTTCCTTCTATATACTTTATCTATACAAAAGAACTTTCTGAGATACTGTCATTTAATTTCACTTCCTCCATGCATTCCTCCATGCATTGTTGTTTTTTTTCTTTAGATATATCTTTATTGAACAGAGAAGAGCAAACAAACCAACAAGTCACAAAAATGTGCAATATAAAAAAGAATAATACAGATCAGAAAAGGCATAAAGCAGTTTTAATTTGATCCCTCTCTTACGCACCCCCCTTCCACCCAAATGACCAAATATAGAAGACTAACTGTCAGGTATTCAGCATCAGGACCAAGTCACATTATAAGTTTAGCAGATGGCTTCGAATAGCAACAAACAATGAAGACCAGATAGGCTCCCAAGTAGTTTGCAATAGTTTGCCCTCCCGAGAATCCATGTTAGATACCCTCTGCTTCTCCAGTTTGCATTTCTATTCTGTTTAACCAAATAATAGCTCCAGGCAGATAACAACAGAAATGTAAAAACATGTGAATTCAATTATAATTACAAGTGAATATAGAATTAGGATATAAAGACAAATGTGTATGGCCGTTTGGTGGAAGATGGGCTGGGGAGGGCTTCAATGGCTGGGAGGGTGTAGATGGGCTGGAGTAGGTTTTAACGGAGATTTTGGCAGTAGGAACCCAAGCACAGTACCGGGTAAAGCTTTGGATTCTTGCCCAGAAATAGCTAAGAAGGAAAAAAAAAAAAAATTTAAATTGAATCAAGTTGGGCAGACTGGATGGACCATTTGGGTCTTTATCTGCCGTCATCTACTATGTTACTATGTTAAATCAGTTGCTACCATAGATATATAGATATTTCTTGAACAATCATGTTTTTAAAGGGCAATGAAGTTCTACATACTGGGCCTGATTCTGTATAGGACACCGATATCAGTGGCTGCCTAAGAAGTGGCCACCGATCGTGTGTCAATCATATATCGGCGTCCTATTCAGAATCATGTCTACACTCCCGGACAGACGCGTTAAATGTAATCCATCATTCTGCAGGCCTACATTTAAGGTGTCAGTCTCGCACCTACGGAGACACGTGCCAATGCTTAAGCCCGCCCAAGGCCACTTCCGGGCAAAACCATGCCCACACCCTGCCTTGGGCGTGCTTAAGCTGGAGTACGCGTCTCCATAGATGCATTACAGAGGCCTACAATGTAGGCAAACTGCCTCGGAAACTTTTTTTTTTTTTTTTTTAATGCGAATCCCAATTGACTGCCAAACAGCAGTAGGATGACTACCACTACCTGCAATCGGGACCCGCGTTTCGAGAATCAGGCCAACTGGGTTGATATAGGTTAAATCGCAATAAAATCCACATATCTAGGCCAATTCAATTTATATATCTTTTTTTTTTTTTTAAATTGAGAACAAAATCTATCAACAGATGGGAGAGTTACTTTGTACTGGCAAGTTAACGGCAGCTGTTGAATTGGAACATATTAAGTTACCCAGGAATCCATACAATTAGGAGATAAGCCATGTAATAACATAAACATAAAAAGCCAAATGTTCTAAATTAAATGCTAGCCTTGATAGGCAGCCAGTGGGTGTGAAGTAAAAACGGTTGCCCTGTCCCATTTCAGTCCTCTGAATATCAGCTTTGCAGTGACAATTACTTGAAATTTGTAAAAGCAAGATTATTAATCATCTACTAGATGAAGAAAAAGGATGTTATCTGTGGCATTGTCTTCCTGCCCAGCTACCCTCAAGAGTACCAGGAAAGATTTTTAAGTTCCCTCAACTTTGGAACAACCTTCCGTTCCTTTTAAGAAGTTCTGGTTCGCTCCAATCTTTCCATAAGTTCTTAAACACCACCTTATTTACTAACCACTTTGAAAATTAATTCTTCTTGAAATTTATTCTTCTTTATGTTTTTTATCTGTTAAGTTAATTATTGTAAACCTAGTCGAGCTTTCTTAGAATGAAGATTCAGTATATAAAGCCAAGCCTTAGATTAGATTAGGACAGAAGACTCCAGAGAAATCTAAGCTTT
Source organism: Geotrypetes seraphini (assembly GCF_902459505.1). Lineage (NCBI taxonomy): Eukaryota > Metazoa > Chordata > Amphibia > Gymnophiona > Dermophiidae > Geotrypetes > Geotrypetes seraphini. The sequence goes on along the minus strand of NC_047093.1, from coordinate 39,185,294 downwards.
GGGGTGGCTCCAAGTCCCTCTTAAGGTGAAATTGCTAAATAATGGACAAATTAGGGTTCCCCCCCCCCCCCCAAAGTCAACACAGCAGAAGATTCTTCCCAAAACAGATCCTGCTCCAATATGCAAATATTTGATGGAAATTAGTTCTCAGAAGTCTCTCAATAGTTTCACTTTCATTTCTTTGACCGAACCACTCATGTCCCAACTTATTTCCTCCAAGACTTCAAAAATAGCAGTTCTCTGTTCAATAGGCAGAACAGATCAGATAATATACCAGTCTTGGAATACCTCTCCTCCTTTTATTTTTTTCTTCAGGTTTTTATACTGACTAGCTGTAAACCAGCATTATCCCAGTTAGCTAGCTCAGTCTGTCACAGCACCACCCACAGGATAGCTCCTTATTCAGAGCCATTTAGCTAGCCACCACCATGGATGAAAGAAAAAGTTCATCTGGTCCAGACTCTTTATGCAGCAGTCTACCAGTGTTCCAGCCACTGTTCCCTCTAATCCAGTGGTCTCAAACTCAACCCCTCTGTAGGGCCACCTTTTGGATTTGTAGGTACTTGGAGGGCCTCAGAAAAAAATAGTTAATGTCTTATTAAAGAAATGACAATTTTGCATGAGGTAAATCTTTTCTTTTGACAATATTATTATTAAGACTTACCCCCTCTACTACGAAACCACGCTAGCAGTTTTTAACGCAGAAAGCCACTTTGAATGGCCCGTACTGCTCCCGACGCTCATTGACTTCCTATGAGCATCGGGAGCAGCGCGAGCCATTCAGCGTGACTCCCCCCGCTAGAAACCGCTAGTGCGGTTTCGTAGAAGAGGGGATAAGTCTTAATAATAATATTGTCATTTATAGCTAAAGAGACATATGATCAAGAAACTGTTTTATTTTACTTTTGTGATTATGATTAACAAACCGAGGGCCTCAAAATAGGACCTGACGGGCTGCAAACTGAATGGAAGGAGTTGTTTTACTATTATATTTTCAATAGTGAGGCATAGGCAAGTTTTGCAGGACTCCAGGGAACCTGCCTGGCCCTAACCATTGAAAACACAATATTGAAGCAGCACCACCCACTGGCAGCAATGAAGCTGGAAGACACCTGCCAGCTTAGAGGGAACAGTGGTTTTGGCACCTCCATTTCTTCCACTCCAAAGGGTTCCTGGTAATCTCCAGTGGTTTCCAGCTCCATGGCTTCAGGTTCTGCTTTCTCAGCAGCCACTATCACCTTAGGATTTAGAGATGGGAAGTCTCTACCCTGCCTAGTGCTGGCTCCAAGAAACTTGAAAACTCCTCCTCCTCTAAGGTGATTGGTTCCTTTTAATTGCAAGGAATGTTCTAGGTAACTCAGATGTTTGTTGCCTATCTAGGTAATATTTTGGACCCTCTCTACCTGCCCATCCCTAGCTTTTCCAAATTTATTTCCCTTCCTGCCAGTTAAGCTATAGTTTGTCTAATATGATGAAATTGACCATATACTTTCTTGATGCAGGAGTTGGCGGCATGCCTCCAGCCACCATCGGGATTTCTTGCACATGCTTACTTTTTTTTGGAGTCATTAATACTGGGTTACACTAGTCTTCTATAACATAACAGGTTCCCCTGACCACCATCAGAATGCCCAAATGGAGACACCCTGTAATGGAACTGTTTTATAACGGCCCACAGTATATATTTAGAAAGAAAGTGTACTAATTTTAATACAATATGATGTAAAAGAGTTTTGTATATTGCTAATGCCCAATAATCTGGTTCTGTGCTGTCAGAAATTATAAAGAGTCTAGTATAGTACTAGGAAGACAATAAGAAATATTTCATCATTTACAGACAGCTCCTGAATACCTTTTATATAAGGTCAACAATATCTGGAAAACAAATGAGTTTTTAGATTTCTCCTAAATTTCAAGTAATTAATCTCTGATCATAGCATAATTGACAAGGGGAGAGTGTGGCGCAGTGGTTAAAGCTACAGCCTCAGAACCCTGGGGTTGTGGGTTCAAGCCCACACTGCTCCTGGACAAGTCATGACAAGTCACTTAATGCCTCATTGCACCAGGTACATTAGATAGATTGTGAGTCCACCGGGACAGACAGGGAAAAATGCTTGAGTACCGGAATAAATTCAAGTAAACTGTTCTGGGCTCCCTTGGTAGAATGGTATAGAGAATTAAATAAATTTGAGAAGCCTGGTAAGACATTCCCTCCCTGCCCCTTTCAATTCCTACTTTCCACTCTATGGTCTTGGCAAGGTCGTCACAGGACAAATACACACACTATTCCATTCCAAAATTAGTCCAATCAAAGGATCTGCACACTTTTACACCTGCTATCTTAGGCGGCCATTTTTATATGATCAAAAATATTTTTGGTTCAGAGTATGCATGTACGTGTAATTCCAAATCCTGCTCCTGGAAAGGCCTGCATCTACAGAGGATAAAAGATTTGCAAAATAGCATTTTCTGTATACTTTTACCTATAGGTAGAGAGAAAAGTTTTAAGAAAAGCCCATTTCTGTAGGTAAAAGCACTGTTACTGACAGAAACAGCTTTACAAATTACCTTAAATAACTAAGCACCACTGTCCAACACAACCGAAAGATGTAAGAGTTGCAGCCACTCTATAAATTTTGAAATCTCTCTCTCTCTCTTAAATCTGCTTCAAGTGCAATTTATTGTTAAATGCAACGGTGAATTAGTCCACAGGCTGGAAGCTCTTCCTTATAACTCTGCCTTGGCAGGCCCTGGCTGTTCTTGCATGGACGAGGCTAAGATTCTTTGCTCTCACCTGCCTGGCATCAATTTGCGGGCTGCTGACATAGTCAGCTATTCCTGCTTCTCGTGGCTGTAAATAAGTTGAAGCCTTCACAACATTAGCACTGGGCGGAGGCCGAGTGTTCCGGAGCATGACAGATAGGATGACCCTGCCTTCGCTCGTCATCTGCTGTATTCACCCCACTGATTTCTTATGCTTTCCTTCGGCTTTTGAGTAGAGAGTAAAGGGTATAGAATAACCAGATCTCTCTGCTTCAAAAATTGTAAGGGATGGGTTCCCCTATCAGGACCCAGAGAGCATAAATGGCAAGTTCCTGCATTTTATACTTTGCATAGTTTTCTACCTACTGAGCTGGGGATTTCCTGAGAAGTGAGTCGGGGGAAGGAATATTAAACTACTTTGGTCAGAATTTCTACCTCTAGTGTTTGAATATTTTACATACATTCAGCACTAACTATGGGCTCCTTTTATCAAGCCGCGCTAGCGGTTTAACGCATGCAATAGCGTGCGTTAAACCACCGGCTGCGCTAGCCGCTACCACCTCCTCTTGAGCAGGCGGTAGTTTTTGGCTAGCGCAGGGGTTAGCGCGTGATGAAAAGTCACGCGCGTTAACCCCACTAGCGCGGCTTGATAAAAGGAGCCCTATATGTAGAAGCAGCGGTACTGAATATAGTTTATAGGTTATGATTTATATTCTGCCTTTATACAAGGCGGATCACAACATTATTGTTTATTGTTTAATTAGTTTTTTGATTAAACGCTTTATCGATTCTGCAAAGCGTTGTACAAAGCATTAAATAAAATAACATTTCAACAAACAAAATTACAATAAAACATACTTTCAAAAAAAGAACTATAAGACAAACTACTACACATACTAGGTTAATTAAGTACGAACGAACAGAAGACACACAAAGGAAAAAGGGAAGAAATACAATAGCTATAGTAAATGAGAGAAACATTAAGGGTAAGCACAAAAGGGCAGGAATTAATAGAAAAAAAAAAGAAGACTAAAATAACTTTAGTTAAAATCAGCTTAAAAAAAAAGAATGATAAAACTTTAGTTAAAAGCATCTTTAAAAAGGAAACATTTTAAGTTGCTTTTGAACGTTTTTAAAGTATTTTCCGTTTTTAGATACAGCGGAAGAGCGTTCCAAATCGTAGGAGCTGTTACGGAGAAAATGGAGGTTCGACGTGTGCCAATTATTTTTAAGGAAGGGATAACTAGATTAGACTGGGATATGGATCTCAAAGATCTCGGTGGGTCATAGGGAATCAATACTCTATCTATGAAAGCTGGGGAATTAGTCTGCATAGTTTTGAATGTCAAAAGGGCTATCTTATAAGTTATCCTATGTGAGATTGGTAACCAGTGGGCGTCTTTTAGCAGAGGGGTAACATGGTCATACTTAGTTGCTCTGGAAATTATCTTGATGGCCGTATTTTGAATTAGCTGCAGACGTTTCAAATCTTTGTGATATATACGTTTTAAAAGCGAATTGCAATAATCTATTTTTGAAATTATGAGTGAATGAATCAAAATGTTGAGAGAACTGGTGTCAAGAAAAGGGGCCATTACATACATAATTTAAAAATACAAAAAAAATGCATGTCAAGTTCGGCATTCATGGTGGTTTTGCTGTCCCAAATTAAGCTGCTGAGCTATTTGCATAGCAGGCTGAATATCACTGCTGTTCATATTGTAGCACTAACAACCGCATTTCTGGAACAAGCTACCTACCCACATATAATCGTTAGAAAGTCTACTAAACTTCAGGAAGATGGCATCCCTACCATTGTTATGGGGTTGCCATGCTAGAAGTTCCCTTCCTGGTACTTCTTAGCTCGGAAGCTTTTAAAGAATTAAGTAATGACATAGTAATATACATAGTACATGATGGCAGATAAAGACCCAAATGGTCCATCTAGTCTACTAACCTGATTCAATCTAAAAATTTGTTCGTTTTTTTTTTTTTCTTCTTCTTCTTATCTATTTCTGGGCAAGCTTCAAAGCTCTGCTCGGTACGCTTCATAGATTCCAACTACCGAAGTCTCCGTCAAAGCTCACTCTAGTCCAGGGATCTCAAAGTCCCTCCTTGAGGGCCGCAATCCAGTCGGGTTTTCAGGATTTCCCCAATGAATATGCACTGAAAGCAGTGCATGCACATAGATCTCATGCATATTCATTGGGGAAATCCTGAAAACCCGACTGGATTGCGGCCCTCGAGGAGGGACTTTGAGACCCCTGCTCTAGTCCATCTACACCAGTGGTCTCAAAGTCAAACCATTTGCAGGGCCACATTTTGGATTTGTAGGTACTTGGAGGGCCTCAGAAAAAAACAGTTAATGTCTTATTAAAGAAATGATAATTTTGCATGAGGTAAAACTCTTTATAGTTTATAAATCTTTCCTTTTGGCTAAGTCTTAATAATAATATTGTCATTTATAGCTAAAGAGACATATGATCAAGAAACTGTTTTATTTTACTTTTGTGATTATGATAAATATACTGAGGGCCTCAAAATAGTACCTGGCGGGCCGCATGTGGCCCCTGGGGCATGAGTTTGAGACCACTGATCTACACCCTCCCAGCCATTGAAGCCCTCCTCAGCCCATCCTCCACCAAAACGGCTATATACAGATACAGACCATGCAAGTCTGCGCAGTACTGGCCTTAGTTCTTCAATATTTAATATTATTTTCTGATTATAGATCCTCTGTGTTCATCCCATACTTTTTTGAACTCCGTCACCGTTTTCATCTCTACCACCTCTCTCGGGAGCACATTCCAAGCATCCACCACCCTGTCCGTAAAGAAGAATTTCCTTACCCCTCAACCTCAAATTATGTCCCCTGGTTTTACCATTTTCCTTTCTCTGCAAAAGATTTTGTTCTACGTTAATACCTTTCAAGTATTTGAATGTCTGAATCATATCTCCCCTATCCCTCCTTTCCTCTAAGACAGGGGTGTCCAATGTCGGTCCTCGAGGGCCGCAATCCAGTCGGGTTTTCAGGATTTCCCCAATGAATATGCATGAGATCTATTAGCATACAATGAAAGCAGTGCATGCAAATAGACCTCATGTATATTCATTGGGGAAATCCTGAAAATCCGACTAGACTGCGGCCCTCGAGGACCGACATTGGACACCCCTGCTCTAAGATATGCATATTCAGGGCTTCCCTCATACATCTTTTGGCACAAATCTCCAATCATTTTTTTCGCCCTCCTCTGGACCACTTCAAGCCTTTTTGTGTCCTTCGCCAGATACGGTCTCCAAAACTGATCACAATACTCCAAGTGCGGTCTTACCAATGACCTGTACTGGCCCAGTTTGACCCCTCTCTCTTATAGATGGCTCCTCTAGGCAGGTGGCACTGCTCACTGCTCATTTGCAACTGCCAGGAAGTGTGGAACAGAGATTACCAAAAAGCAGCAAGGAAGGCAGAACTTTTGGCAAAATGACAGAAAAGCATGCAGAGAAAAGCTACAGAAGAGATCTGAAAAAGTAGGTCATCACATTTTAGAAGTTTTGTGCAGTACTGCAGCATTTCCTAGGTAACTAATGATAGGAAGGTCCACATTTATGCTCTTGGAGAAATTTACCATCTATTCTGATTTTCAAAAACAAACCAAAACCAAAATCTTGAATTAAAATAAAACATTTCATGGATGTTAAAGGAACTGGCCAATTAATTCACTGGGAGATAGGAAACCTGAATTTAAGTTTTTCCTCTGTTTTGGACACTTTGGGGATAATTCTATTAACTAAGGGGGGTATTCTATAAACAGCGTCAAAACCTAAGCACCGGTAGGCGCCCTACCCACATCTAAGTTAATTGAGAAATGCCATTTAAAATGCCAAAAAATGGTAACATTAAAGTGCCTACGGTTCCTAAATAAAAGGTGCTGGAATTGCCTACATAGGCGTTATAAATGCTTTAGGCGTCACCAATGTTAGAAGTGGCATTAGGTGTCCTAAAGCACCTAAGCAGGAGCGATTAATACAAACCTAGGCATCAGAAATGTAGGCCTGGAAAATCCTGACCTATATTTCTGGCACCTATCCTTGCCGGGGGATTCCAAAAATACTGCACAGCTTGCCATCGGCTGATTGCGGAAGGGGAATCCCTGATCAGCTGAGCAGGCAGGACTCCCCAAAACTGTGGCTTTGGGGAGTCCTGCTAGCTAAGCTGATCAGGGATTCCCCTGCCGCAATCAGCTGTACTGGCAGGAAGATTCCCCCATTTCCTCTCTCCCTGCCGGTTCAGCTGATTGCAGCACGGGAATCCTCGATCAGCTGAGCTCCGGTTCAGCCGATTGCAGCAGGGGAATCTCCGATCAGCTGAGCTGGCAGGACTCTCCAAAGCCGTGGCTTCAGGGAGTCCTGCCAGGTTAACTGATCGGGGATTCCCCTGCTGCAATCAGCTGATGGTAGGCCCTATAATATTTAGATTTCTGAGATGTGATTTTCTAACAGGCGCCATTGTGTGATTTACACGCGATCAGCATCAGCTTTTAAAGCAGCCACCAACTTCAGCACCAGTTAAAGAATCTGGGCATAAGTGCTAACATTTACACACTGACCCTCAAATTCTGTACAGGTCACCCAAAATTAGGAGTACACTTTTGGGAGGATCACAGATATGCATGTAAAGTAATTTGCTAAATTGGTGACAGCAATCATTAATTGGCCTTAACAAGTGCTAACTGACACTAATTACTAGTTATATGCATATCCACTCTATGCACCCATTCCTAATTCATATTGTGTGCAACTCTAAAGGGGATGTGGCAAAGGGAGAGGGTCTGAGCGGGTCATGGGCATACCCTGGATTTAGGTGCAGAGTTATAGAATACTTCCATTTCTGCACCTGACAGTAGTTGGGTGCACAGTTAGGTGCAAAAATGACTTAAATTAGTATTAACAATTCCATACGGACCTGCCTTTGTAGACGTCCCACTTAGCATACATCATCTCATCCATGGTCTTGAGCGCATTACAGTATGACTGATTGAAAGTAAGATGGTGTTGAACCCAGAAAAAACCCAGTTCTGCAGTCCCTGCCTGTACTACCAGCTGTTAATTGGTCCCTAACCATACAGCTGCTTTCTCTTTTATCAGATTATTATTGTACAGCAGGGGTGTCCAACCTGCGGCCCGAGAGCCGTATGCAGCCCAGTGAAGTATTTTGTGTGGCCCCGATCGAGGGCGATGCAGTGTTTTCCTTTGCTGCCCCTGGGTGTTTACCGTCTTGCCAGCTTCTTCCTGTGTCTTACTGCAGCGTTTGCACGTTTGTGCATCCCAGAAACATTTTTTTCAGCCAATGCGGCCCAGTGAAGCCAAAAAGTTGGACACCTTTGTTGTACAGTAATTGTAAACTGCCCAGTGGCACTTACATTTAACTGGTGGTAAATCAAGCATTCTCAAACAAAATACAAAAAATTTAAGTTTGGAATCACAGGTATAGTGTTACCAGAATTGCTCTTCAAAAAGAGAGGGCACCTGGCCCCGCCCCAATCCGCCCCCCAAGCCCCGCCCCACATGAACCTCATGTCTCCTTTCCCGAGCTCGGCTGTCGACGTGCAGCATTATCACGGCGAGGTCCACACGTGTGAAGAGGTCCTGCCGGGTTTTGGAAATCCCTCAGGGCACTCGGACAGTCCTCTAAAAGGAGATGAGGGCGGGGGAGGGGCGCCACCGCCCCGGGCACCTCTCACCCTCTCCATGCCACTGCACATGAGATCTGGTGCTATCTCTCTGCAACAAAATATACCTCACCTACTGATTCAGACTCACATAAAATTTTCATGACTCTTGTCTTTCAAATGTAGTGGAAAATGGTGCGATAGCTATATTTGTCCACTATAAAAGTAGTAAATAGAAATAAAACAAAAGGCTAGATTCACTAACCTGCCTGTCCGTGCCCGATCCATGGCCGATCTGCGGCAGACCGGCCATTTCACAAAGGCTCAGCATGCAAATGGGGGCGATCGGAGGAACACCCCCCACGACCACACTGATCGCTAGTGAGCGATCCTGAAGCACGCCCAGACCATCTGTAGATGGTCTGCGCATGCTTACAGAGCTAAAAGCTGCTTTTTTTTCTGGGTTTTTTCCTACTACTTCACAAGCCCATGGTTTTAACTTGCTTTTTTTTTTTTTAAACTTCATTTAGTTTTTAATGCCAACAAAAAGTGCAATACAATTTACATACAAATAATAATAATCAAAAAAGCACTTATAAACCATCAGAATCTATACAAAAAATAAAAATTCCCTCCCCCATCCATCATTACCACGGGCTCACACTGCAGGGGAAGGGCATGGCAATCGTGGTGGCGAGCCGGGGCGCAGGGCGGCGAGAGGAGAGTCGGAGCTGGAAAGGGCTGGAGAAGTCAGGCTGAAATGGGCAGATCAGGGCGAGAAGAGTCAGGGCTGAAATCAACTGAAAAGGGCAGAAGTCGACAGAGAGCATGAAAGGTCGCTTTTTTTTGGATCGGCCAACCCAGTTGGTGTTCCTTGAAAAGTTTAGTGAATCGCGTCCTTCCTACTTTGCATGCCGCTCACCTTCATTTGCTTGCGCGGATCGGAATCGGATCGGCCATGAGGTTGGTAAACCTGGTCGGGGTCGCAAAGTGGTCGCAAACCGACCGGTACACGATTGGTTTGCTTCGTGAATCTAGCCCATAGAAAAGAAAATAATATGATACCTTTTTATTGGACTAACCATATCTTTTTGATTTAGCTTTTGAAGACAATTCCTTCTTCAGAAATGAGCAAATGTTGACAAATACCAGAAAATGTACGTGAAACATAAAATCATTCCAATGACAGTCTCATAGAAAGAAGGGTGGGGTGGGTTAGGTTAAAAAATAAGGAAAGCTGAGTGGGTGAGAGACAGAGAGAGATGAATGGGTGATAAGAGAGCGACAGAGCAGTATAATTTTATGGTTTCTAATGTGATTGAAAACTCAGATCTTTGTTAAGTCTTGTCTGGTGGGTGTCAAAATATTTCATCACTTTGACTTCAAAAGGTCTTACATAGTAACACGGTAATATCAGCAGATAAAGACCCAGAGGGTCCATCCAGCCTGCTCGACAAGGTGGTTAGAGCCACGCCCACCACGCTGTGTAACCACAGAGGCAGCCAAATATGATGAAGTCAGAGTTATACTCACATTTCATCCCCAAGTATTACTGATAGTTTTCAACTCGCGGTTTTCCCCTCCTCCCCCCCCCCCCCGAGCTGTACAGCACCATCACTCACAGCATGCGAGGCTGAATAAATTGCGGCTGTACTCTCTCGAGGAACGTAGGGAGAGGGGAGACATGATTGAGACATTTAAGTATATTACCGGTCGTATCGAGGAGGAAGATGATATTTTCTTTCTTAAAGGACCCTTGGCCACAAGGGGGCATCCACTAAAAATCAGGGGCAGGAAATTTCATGGCGACTTCAGGAAGTATTTCTTCACCGAAAGAGTGGTTGATCATTGGAATAGACTTCCTGCGCAGGTTGTCAAGGCCAGCAGCGTGCCAGATTTTAAGAATAAATGGGATGCGCATGTGGGATCTCTAAGAGGGTAATAGTGGGGGAGAGTCATCGGAATAGGCAGACTCGATGACATATAGGATATCTGGGAGAATAAATTTAGGGAAGGGGATCTTTAGTGTGGGCAGACTAGATGGGCTATGGCCCTTTTCTGCCGTCATTTTTCTATGTTTCTATGTTTCTAAACATTCCTGGATATTATGAACAACACTATACAAAGCAACCTCTGATAAAGAACCCTACTTTTTGGACCTTCAGAAAGCGAATACATTCTGGAATTAATTTTTCCAACAATATTACTGCATTCCTCATTGGTCCTTCTCTTCTTATCAAACTCTGTTCTCTTAAAAGATAAGAGTACAAGTGTTCCACATTTCCAATTAATATACCATTCAAATAATTATTCCACTTAGCAATAATCGCGCCTCGGATAAACCTCGTTGGCTACGATACTGACATTGTAGATGTATGAAACTCTGTTGATTCCAGTTCAGAAACACGAGTTTTCAAAGTCTCAAAGTTGTTCTGTGGACACACTTTATAGTTTTTGGAACGTTGTGAATTTGAAACTTAAATTTTTGAAAAGCTCATATTTAAGCACAGAAAGACAGGTAACCAATGGGTGCTTTCATTTTGGGTTTTGCTCGGACTCACACGCACGCTTATTTCTCACTGTCGGTATTTAGAAGCTGCACAGGCTTCCTTCCACTTCCAAAAGATAACAAAACTGGCGGTTTGATAGAAGAAATTAACAAAAAAATCCTCTCCCCAAACTCCTCTGCACTGCCCCAGAGCTGGTGGTAGGTTTTCCGTGTTATAGACCGTCATTTCCAATCTGCAATAGACTGCCATCTGAGCATTATGAAGGAATGCTAACTGACCTCATTTGCATCCATTTAATTGCATTTCAATTAGATTTGCGACAATGCTTAGCGCACACATTAACACCCGCGCTCCAGACCTTTGAACACTCTGCACATAATAAAGTGCGTACAAATCAAGCGCTAACCGCTTCATAGGCTAGCATTGGTTTTGAGCATTTCACACCCCCCTTGTTACTAATAACCTAACAGTACGTTGGCCTACAAAATGCTGCAAATAATGAGGTTTCTTAAATGTCTACATAAGTCAATAGGTAAATTGAGAAGGTTAATGACTGGAAGTTAATTAAAGGCCGGGACCAATTTATTTAATTGAGAAACCAGTAAGAAATTATATCTGCAAAGAAAAACAGATGGGAGTGGGTAGATGAGGGACAGGGTGGAAAGAGATGAAGGGGGAAGGTTTTCAACTTGGGCTAGGGTTATCAATTTTCAGGCCGCAAAAACCCGGACACGTGGCCCTGCCCTGTTCTGTCTCTGGCCCTGTCCCGTTCTACCCCAGCCCTGCCCTGTTCTGCCCCAGCCCCTCCCAGTTCAGCCTCCGACCCCACCCCACAAACCTCCTCTCTTCTTCCCCGACAAGCTGCGTCCGTGTCTGGAGGGCCTGGAGCATGCGCAGATGTGCGCGACATCATCCACGCGTGCTCATAGGCCCTCCAGATGTGGCCGGAGCTCGTCAGAGCTTTCCAAAACCCGGACAAACTACCCCCTCCTGAAGCTAAAGGCTGATCTCAGACCAAAGAGCTCCTTGTGACCTTGGATAAGTCACTTAATCCTCCATTGCCCCAGGTACAAAGTAAGTACCTGTATATATGTAAACCGCTTTGAATGTGTAACCACAAAAATCCAGTATACAAGACCCATCCCCCTTTCCCCTTCCACAGAAAACCCTGAATACATTAACTGAAAACTATTCAAATTAACAGCGGAAGCTGGAGCGGCCCGCTTCCCTGATGCATACACTTCCTAACCTTCAAATCCCTATCCAACCCCCAAAAAGACACGTAGACCTGAGTGGAGAAACCTGGCCGCAGCCCTGTTTAATGTAAAATAAACATATTTAAATAACATTTACATATAGTAAACAACATATACAAACAGCATTAAATAACAGTTTATCTAATTAAACCAGCACAATGGTATCACCATTGTGACCCTGATCCCGAGCTACCGACTCAGAAGTAAATGGCCCCCGACCCTGCCGTCTAAGCAAGGGTCCGAGGGGTGGCATGTCCCCACATGCCCCATTGTCCAGGGTCATCCGACTCACCAGGCATGGCTCCCAGCCGGCCCACCGCTCATCCCACGATGAGACCAGCCGCCAGTAGCTCGGGATACCGCCAACCGAAACCCAACACTTCACCCCATAGTACTAGCGGGCGGGAGGGCGGGAAAGCTGCCTCGAAGGACCGGAAACCGTTACGGTCTTCCGAGAGCCCTCCTTTTATATCCCCTACCCACCCTACCCTGCGGCCCCGACTCTGCCGTATCGGAGGTCACTCCCACGGCGGGAAAGACCTCCTCCTTTAGATTTTAAATTTCCTTCCTACCTAACCACCCCCCCCCCCAACACTTACCCGATGGGCGGCCCCGCGGGCCTCCCAGCTCTGCGTTAGAGCCGCCCGTCGAGACAAGCTCTCGGGCTTTTTATTAGTAAATCACAGCATATAAGCAAAACCCATCTTAGAGAGCATTCCTTTCACTATCTAGACCCTCTCCTCTTTACCTGCCAAGTCCCCCCATTGCTGCCTTAAAATTCTTCCTATATATTTGATTACCCCACCCCCTCCCCAAGCTAAGGCTGATCTCGGACCAAAAAGCTCCACGTCAGACTGAGCCACTCCTGGTTTGTCCCTCCTTGGGTCTACACATGGACAGAGTTAATCCAAGAGTGGATCAGGTTAGGCTTTAGGACCCAGAGCTCTCTGGTTGGTTTAGATGCCCTCTTTGCACCATGACCATTCTTCTTCCTGCCTTACATTCCCTTTGCACCTCCCTCTTTCTCTTGAGAGACACCTCCCTCTTAGTAGTAAAGTCAGGCTCCATGATTGTTGTTTGCCTCATTTATTTACCTTTTGCATTCTTCTCCATTCCTCATACGTGCATCTCACGACTGTATGTGCAGTTATAATGGCTAAATAAATAGTGAACTCATTCCTGACACTAAAGCACTGTAGATTTCTGTAGCAGGCTGCAGCCAAGGGGTGTACCCATAGAACAGAACTTTAGTCTCGGCTGGCTGCCTTTTCTAAATTTCTGTTCTTGTTTTGCCCCTTTGGATGGATGAAGTTCTTTTTAATCATGAACCATGAACAAATCATTCACTCCTTCTCTTCCCTTTTTTCAACTCTGTCTTTTTTGCAGATGTCCAGATCCTGAGCAACTCATCCTGATCCCCCAACTTTGAAAAAGGAATCTTTTTGGGTGTATCTGTGTGTTACACAAGCCCCTTCTGTATGCACAGATGCTATCATACCACAGTAGGTGATTCAGAAGGACATGCCAATACTGGGGGAAGAAAGCCATTTTCTGTACCCTGTTATTTATGGCACTTCCAAATGGCCGGGTGCCCGAGTTGTATTACAAAACCTGCAGGAAGAAAGCCTGCTTTGTTACATAAAGCGTCATTTAAGCCAAAAGCAGCACTGGCCCCTGTACACTCTCACCTTGTGCCTCTCTGTCTGAACTATGTGGAATGTAGTCCGTTCTCTTCTCCTCCCAGATCCAACAGAGAATAAAGTAAAAACAACAGAGAAACAAGTTCCATGGAAGCAAACACCCTGCCCCAGTGACTTGTGTTCACAACCCAGCCAAAGAGTTCCATCTTCAAAAGGTCTGTCTGCCTAACTGGACAAATCTTCAAGATGTATGTTATATCATTATATCTTCCTGGAGCAACAATTCAAAGCAATTTACATATCATTAAAATAATAATACTAATAAACACCTACTCTACTTGGCAAACAGTCAATTTTATTTAGCTCCAGCCCTCTGGAATGCCCTTCCATTGTAACAGTGGAACCTGGAGTGGTCCGCTCCCCCAAAAACCTCCTCATACCCATGCCCCCTCCCCCTCCTCAATAACACACTCAACTCTGTTGTTGGTGAAACCTGTTCGCAGCCCTGTTTATTGAAATAAACATATAACTTAAATACATTATTAACCTTATTTCACAAAACAATCATCGTATAACAAAAACACAACTTGATCCTGAGCTACTATATCAATTAAATGGCCCCCGACCCCGCCGTGCTAGCAAGGGTCTGAGGGGTGGCATGTCTCCACATGCCCCATGAAAGCGGTTTTTAGTGCCAGTGTCAGAACAGCGCACGGCGGTCACTAAAAAATGTTTTCGCAGTTTTGTAAAAGGGGAGGTACACTATTAAACTACTTCTTTTATGTGCCATGGGTTCCTTACAGTTTATTTGTTTATTGGGATGTATTAACTGACTTTTCATGAAGAGATTCACCCAAAGCGGTTTACAATATGTTGAATAGTAATCAGGAGTTTGTAAGTATTTTCCCTATTTCTCCCAGCAGGCTCACAATCTAACTGTGATACCTGGGGCAATGAAGAGTTAAGTGGCTTGCCCAGGGTTACAAGGAGCGGCACTGGGATCAAACTCGCAACCTCAGCAAGCGGAGGCAGCAGCTCCAACCACTAGACCACTGCTCTGCTCCTGCAGTTTGTTGTCTCAAATTGTTCTTAATTTCTTTATTTGTCCTATTTTGTGTAACAGATTATATTTGTTTCTTTGTTAACATGTTCTGGGTTTAACTGGGAGGACAGACTAAAACAGGGGTGTCAAAGTCCATCCTCAAGCTATTAGCATACAATGAAAGCAGTGCATGCAAATAGATCTCATGCATATTCATTGGGGAAATCCTGAAAACTCGGCTGGATTGCGGTCCTTGAGGAAGGACTTTGAAACACCTGGTCTAAAACAATGAAATAAATAAATAAATTTTACTTATTTGGTTTCAAAGTATAATTGTTGTCCCCTTTCTGTTTACTCAGTTTTTGTAAATGGCTTTCATTTGTCTTTTTGGAAGAGAGGTATATATCAAATTTTTAATAAACATAAATGTAAGCATGATATAAAACAACAAAAACCTGGTAAAGAAACATACAATAAACATAAACAAAGGGCCAGCATTAAAGAGGATGCAAAGCCAAAACACAGAGGGCCCTGCCCTTGTCTGAAACGGAAGAAATCACAGCCTGCAGGCTCACTCCCGTATTTCTACCCTTGTGCCTTGCATAAAACCAACAGAAACATAAAGCAATACCACCCCCCCCCCCACACACCAATATCTCAGTGTTCCCCAAGGTTAAAATTACCTGCCGTCCCCCAACTCCAGTCATGTAGAAAAAGCCAGCACAAAATTTAACACCCCCCCAAGCATGGAAGAGGTTTTTAGCGCCAGCCAGCACGCTAAATGCTCTGCGCTGTTCTGACGCTCATAGGAACTCTATGACCATCAGAGCAGCGCAGAGCATTCAGAGCACTAAAAACCTCTTCCACGCTTTTTGTAAAAGGGGAGTTTGTTAAATAAAAAGATGTGGCACTGGGACAGATTCTAGGGCACAGGGTAACTTTAGCCAGTCAGGGCCGAAGTCTCAAAACTTATGGTGCCTTTAATGATGGTCGCTAAACCGGCTCCAGACGGTTTAGCAGGGCAGTATTTTACCGCTCGATTAGCAGAACTGCTCACTGTGGGCTTTTCCACGCTTCCTAGCAGCCTCCAATTCTGCTATGCAAATGAGGTACGACGAGGTCATTACTATTAAAATGGTAGTAAAATGAGCTCATTAATATTTAAACAAGCACTCCGGGTGATTCTCTATCATCGCTAGGTGGGCGCATGGGTTTCCAAATCCCACTTTTACGTGTAAATATGAACACCTAGGGCTCCTTTTACAAAGATGTGTTGGGGCCTTAACGTGCGTAATAGCTACTGTGACCATATGGCTCCAGAAAAAAGGGGACGGATTGAGACATCCGGGTTTTACTTCCAGTGAAAGCAACCAAGATTTCTCAATCTGTTCTCCTTACTTCCATTGCTTTCAATGGAAGTAAAACCTGGATGTCTCAATCCGTCCCCTTTTTTCTGGAGCCAAACACCCGGATGTCTCAATCCGTCCCCTTTTTTCTGGAGCCATATGGTCACACTAGTAATAGCGCGCGCTAAATTGCCCCGCACGCTAGCCGCAACCGCCTCCTCTTGAGCAGGCGGTAGTTTTTCAGGTAGCGCGCGCTAATCCGGTGCGTGCTCTAAAAACGCTAGCGCACCTTTGTAAAAGGAGCCCCTAGTTTATCCAATTCTCCTTTTAAGACATAGACAGGGCCCAAGTCGAAGGGATTGGGGGAGGTAAGTGAGCAGGCAGCATGAGGAAATTTACAAGTTCTAGATTCTGAACCTAGGTGACCAAATTTTGAAGACCGAGTAGGCTGGAATGGTGACCTCACCATGTGGTGAGAGCATCACAGCCCTTGAATCTACTGGAATGGATGGTCTAAAACGGAATGTATAAATAACACGGTGACCCTTCTGCATAAACGGAAATGCAACGTCTATCGACAGCTGTTCTGCATCTAAAACATGTACAACTGACCAGGTCGTTTGAAGACATGTGGCTTGACTTCAGCCAACGAGATCCTCCCCAAAACTTTAGAGGGCCTTAGTAAGCCAGGATAGTAGGACACTGACCTTGGGTAATGTCTTGGGCTTCTGGCCAGGTGACGAATTGAGGTCTTCATGTACTTTGTCCAGCAGCCAGAGGAGGAACTCCAGGGCATCGTGCTGGGAATTCCCACGGAACTGGGAGCCATGCTTGGAGACAACATTCTGGAGGAAAGAAATGGAATGAAATTCTATGAGCAACTGGATTTTAAAATGTACTTGACAAGAAAAAAAAAAAAGAACAATGGGAGAGAGGAAAAATGGGAATTTCATTCCTTCGGGAGACAACTAAAGCTCAATATTCAGAAGCAGTTATGTGGTAGGTATTATCTACTAACTACAACTGCTTTGCTTTAAATTCTGTGAGCCTTCAAAAGCCATACAGATCACAATGGGGTTATTTTATTAGAGGGTGCTTCTATCAAAATAACCAAAAGGTGCATATTTTATGCTCATTTTATAAAGACTCACCCAAAGGCTTGTTTCTTATACTACTATTACTCTTAATTATTTCTATAGCGTTACCAGATGCACGCTGCGCTACAGAGTCATAAAGAAGAAGAAAACAGTCCCTGCCTGAAAGAGCTTACAAACTAAACAGACAAGACAAACAGGATGTCATGGATACAGTTAAGGGGAACGGATAATCTGCTGGCTGGGCTGGAGAGCAGAGGGAGTACAGGACAATCAAGCCATTGTGATATCACTGATGAGGTTGGCTGTTATTGGTGGAATGAGGCATTATGACATCACAGTCTCAGCTCTACTTCCCAAAGACTGAAACTGTTTACCATACTACTGCTATGAATTATTTCTATAGCGCTACCAGACATACACAGCGCTGTACAGAGTCACAAAGAAGAAAACAGTCCTGCCTGAAAGAGCTTACAATCTAAACAAACAAGCAGATAAACAGGATGTCATGGACACAGTTAAGGGAAACGGTTAATCAGCTGGCTGGGTTGGAGGGCAGAGGAGCAGGGTTAAGGATTGAAGGTTTTATCAACAAGGTGGGTTTTCAGTCAAGGGAAGGGGCTTGACGGACAAACTCGGGTAATTTATTCCAGGCATAGGGGGCAGCTAGATGAAAGGAACGAAGTCTGGAATTGGCAGTGGAGGAGAAGGGTAAAGCTAAGAGCAGCTTATCTGAGGAACGGAGTTCTCTGGGAGGTGTATAAGGAGAGAGAAGCGAGGAGAGATAGAGGGGCAGCCAAATGAACACACTTGTAGGTCAGAAGATACAGACTACCACATTCAAACTATAGTTACCAAAAATGGTATTATGGACCTCTGCAGCTATACTCAGATGGTAAAATCATCATCACTGAGATATTACATGCCAGAATTGTCATTAGTCCATCAGTAAATCCATATGTACTACTACTATTTATTTCAATTTATATCCCATCCTCCCAGAAAGCTCAAGACGGGTTACAGAAAAACGTATATAGTTTCACAGACAGCAAGGAACCTATCTATGACCCATTGGGACATATAGTTTCAATAAACAGAGGAAACATACATGGTAAGAAAAGTAGAGGGTAACCTACCAAAACCCCGGGACTTACGTAGTTTATCATTTCTACAGCACCGAAAGGCATAAGCAGCGCTGTACATTTAACAAGCAATAGAGGGTCCCTGCACAGAAGAGCTTACAATCTAATTTGGACAGACAGGACAACTAAATCAATTTCTAATATTTCAAACATGTCCACTCCTGCATATAAGACAAAAAATTATTCTGCATGCTGTATTTCTCTTAACTCTACATACTGTAACTCGCTGACTGTCCAGCCCTCTTCAATGTAAACCGCCTAGAAGTCTCACGACTATGGCTTTATAGAAGAATAAAGTTATTATTATTATATATTATATAGGGTTGGGGTGTTTCTTGCAGAGAGAATAATAGGATGGACATAGGTATCTACTGGTGAGTGGGAGTTAGGTATTGAAAGCAGCCTTTAAAAAAATGGGGTATTAGCTTGGATTTGAATACTGCTAGAGACGGAGCTTGACTTATTGACTCAGGAGGTCTGTTCCAGGCATAAGGTGCGGCAAGATAGAAGGGATGGAGTCTGGAGTTGGCAGTGGAGGAGGAGTATGGATAAGAACATAAGAATTGCCACTGCTGGGTCAGACCAGTGGTCCATCGTGCCCAGCAGTCCGCTCCCGCAGCGGCCCCCAGGTCAAAGACCAGTGCTCTAAATGAGCAACTTACCTGATGAACGGAGTTTATAGGGGGGGGGGAGAGGGGGCATAGGGGAAGATGAATGAGGAGAGACATTGGGGGCTCTGGCGGAATATAACTCCATACAGTCATTAGTTTAACTTGGTTTCATACCTTAGTTTCATAACATTTAAACATATGGTAGCAAAAATGATTAATGCTTGATTTTTGCTACAACATATTGAAATGTTATGAAACTACCCCCCCCCCCCCATCTTCCTTTTACAAAGCTGCACTAGGGGATACAGTGCGGCAAAAACCTCAAAGCCCTTTAAATCCCCATAAGCTATTTGGCTTTGTAAAAGAGGGGGTAAGTTATGAAACCAAGTTAAACTAATGTATTGAGCTATATGGATAATTTACTGATGAACTAATGACAATTCTGGCATGTAATATCTCAGTGATGATGATTTTGCCATCCGAGTATAGCCGCTGAGGTCCACCATACTAATTTTTGTATCTAGGAAGATATATTGTGGCAGAGCATTTTATAAAGACATCATAGGTGCCTTCATAAAATAAACACCTGGAACTAGCACCAACAGAGTACAAATTCTCATGCCCAAATGTATGCCAACTCTGAGGAGGGAGAGTGTGGCGCAGTGGCTAAAGCTACAGCCTCAGCACCTTAGGGTTATGGGTTCAAAACCGTGCTGCTCCTTGTGACCCTGGGCAAGTCACTTAATCCCCCCATTGCCCCAGGTACATTAGATAGATTGTGAGCCTACCAGGACAGAGAGGGAAAAATGCTTGAGTACCTGAATAAATTCATGTAAACCGTTCTGAGCTCTCCTGGGAGAATGGTATAGAAAATTTAATAAATAAATAGTCTATCCCTTGAGTGTAGGGTTGCCAGACGTCCAGGTTTTGAAAAGCCTCCTCAAATCATGCCGGGCATGGAGGAAATCCACTCATGCGCGGATGTCATGCGCGGATTTCCTCCCTGCCCGACGTGATTTGCGGGCAATTGCAGGCAGCAGGAGGGGGGGGGGGGAAGGCTAGGGCGAGTTTAGGGCGGGGATGGGAGGAACTGGGCAGGCCTGGGGGGGCGGGTCTTGGGGTCTGGATTTTCCACTTGGAAAATCTGGCCACCCTACTTGAGTGTAAGTAGAGCTTGAAACCAGATATAATCCTGCATAGCTGAGTTAGCTCCTTCATGCAGAGCAGGGACCAGGGTCATGTGACAGCAAGACAGACTTAATAGTCAGCCTCCGACCACCACTGGGCACCTTGTAGGCCTATTATATCTACAGTCGACTCCACCCTTGACAGCGCACGTTTCGGTTATCCGCACGCGACCTGCACGGTCCCGTTTTATTTTTTACATTAAAGTAAATGGACGTAAACTCCGGATAATTGCACTTCTGATAAGCACACAATCCGCTTACGCACACCTATGTTATAGGTCCAACCGCCATTCTCTCACGTCAGTCAAGCCAATCAGACCCACCGTCGCACACATTCGTACATATTTGGATGAGCCACGTGTTTTATTGCATTAGACCGAACAGTGCTGTTTCTACAACTGTACCGCATTACATTATATTCGGTGTGTTTTTGGTTGAATAAAAGTTTTATTGCATTTGACTACAGTGTACTATAATTTCACGACTGACAAAGTTGTACTCCTATTAAGCGCACATGGCGATCCGGTCCGAAGGCCGTGCACTTAAGCGGAGTCTACTGTGCCTCTGTTTAATACTACATATTCTAACTATCCCATCTTGCTTTTTTTATAAGATTTTAGCACTTTTCACAAACATTTCGATGAAAATAATGCCCTCAGACGTATACCGTATATTTTACAGACAACATTGCCAAAATATGTTCTTCAGAATGCCAACGACATTGACAGGGTTTAGCAGAAATAGATAGCTTTGAAAGCTGTTTGTCTTCTCCAGGAATTATTCCCTTTTGGGAAAGGCTTTAGTAAGCCTGGACTAGAAACACATGTAGAACTCCTCGGGCACACGCACTTCTTCATTCCAGATACAAATCGCTTTGAGCAGTGAAGAAAACATAGATAAGCTCAGAAATGAAAATTGACACACAGCATACCCATAGCACAACTCTTGAATAGAGGGTATAGATGAGCTGGGAGTATTGATCATCACCACTCTGGGGATTAAAAGTCTTGTCTGAGAATATTTATTCAGAAACAAACCAAAACAAGCAGCATTTCTGCATTTATAAAGAGATAGAGATGGAACTTTTTAGGCTAGGTCATTTCCGTTCGTGGTGAGGCAGGACTAGAGAGCACTCAAAGAGTTCCCTTGTAGGGTTACCACATGTCCAGGAAAACCTGGACATGGACATGTCCTCTTTTTAGAGGACTGTCCGGGTACTCTGACAGACTTTCCAAAACCTGGCAGTTTGTCCGGGTTTTGGAAAGCTCTGGTCACGTCTGGAGGGCATCTGAGCATGCGCAGATGATGTTACGCGGATCCATGCATGCTCAGAGGCACTCGGACACAGCCCGGAGGTCAGGAATTAAAAGAAGAGGCGTGATGGGGCGGAATGGGGCAAGGCTAGAGGCGGAATAGGGCGGGTCTGAAGGCAGAGTGGGTGGGGTTGGAGCGGAACAAGGCGGGGCTGGGGTGGAATGAGGCGTGGCCATGCATCTGAGATTTTTGGACGCAAAATCTGGTAACCCTATTCGCTTGAGCACTAAGGATTTGCGCCTAACGTACATTTAGCTTTAAGGTCTAATTCAATTTGATATATTACCTATCCATATAAAATCTAAGCAGTTTATGATTTAAAAAAAGGATGAAAATAAAGTTAAACATATTAAAATCACAAAAGTCCTGATTCTAGTAATGGCGCTCTAACTTCCCCTTTTACAAAGCAGCGTTAGGTGTTTTTGCGAACCCATGTTAGTGAATGCCACAAGGCAAAACCCCAAACCCCTTCAAATCCCTATGGGTTTCAGGGCAGTTACTGCAGTGGTCCGCTCTAATTGGTTTTGTAACAGAGGCACAAAATTAGGAAAAAAAAAATAGACCACAATATAAATTTGTTTGATGTTTGAACAAAGAACTTGAATAAAATAAATATATAAGTATAAAATGAAAAAATGACCATAAATTAGAATGTAAAAAGTTATCACTCTGTAGCTGGATTACATTTTTACCGACTCCAACTAAGTACACCCAAAATTGCTTCCAACTCCTACTTCGACTCAATGACTCCGATTCCACAGCCCTGTATAGAAGTACTCAGTCCTACACCAATACAATTTACAGAGTTCTTCAAGAAACTTCTGCTTGAAGCTGTTGTGTGATTGATATATCCGGTAGCATATAATTACAGTCTGAGGTCAATGTTTAAATAATCTGGTCTCTACTTAAAGATTATGTTTCTTTAAAAGCATATCTCTCCTTCTCCAGCTAACAAGTCAGCTTTAAGATCAGTGACCTTGGGGTGCAGTCGTCAAACTTTCAACCAGTATTTTCATCTAGGGCAGTACATCAGCAAGGTTATCTCCGAATGAAGGACAGCCATCTTTTCATAAAATGTGGCAATATGCCCCTCCATTTCAAGGATGTTCGAGTCATAATGAAGGATGGTTAACCTTTAATGACAGATTCATCTACATCGGATGACAGGTAATCCTCTCCAGACTGTACAGTGAAAAGTTTTATCCCGATGGAAAGATGTTGATGAAGGCTGGGCATATGCTAACAGTCCGTTGAATATAATTTTGCTTTTGAACAGGCGGTCTTATCCAGGACTGTCATCGCTTTCCACACAGCCCCTGACGTCCTACGTTCACACAGTTGACAGAGGCAGATGGCACCAGTTTAATGAGGCATGAGCTTTCCAGGACCAGGGTCCACTTCCTCAGATATAGCTCATGCCTCAATGACAGTGTCTCTCAATCTGTGTGCCGTGGCACAATGGTGTGACCCAAAGAGATTCTGGGTGCGCCACGAGAGATTTCAGAATTATACTTTATTTTTAAAAATTCCCTTCATAGGTATACACTAGAATAGATGACATGTATGTCTCGTACGCAGGACTCTCCGTTAAAATGCTGCTGCATGACTCATATTCCGTAAGAACTGCTATTCTCACATTACCCCTCTCCTCAAGTCGCTTCATTGGCTCCCCATCCATTTCCGAACACAGTTTAAACTCCTCTTGCTGACTTACAAGTGCATTCACTCTGAAACCCCCCCCCCCCCGATAGCTCTCCTAACTCATCTCCCCCTATGCTCCCCCCCCCCTCCGTGATCTCTGCTCATCGGGCAAGCCCCTCTTATCTGCACCCTTCTCTTCCACTGCCAACTCCAGACTCCATCCCTTCTTTCTTGCGGCGCCGTATGCCTGGAACAGGCTGCCTGAATCAATATGTCGTGCTCCGTCCCTGACAGTGTTCAAATCCAAGCTAAAGGCCCACTTTTTTGAAACTGCTTTCAACTCTTAAGCCCCACTCACTACTGTCAGATACCTATACCCACTATAATCTCCCCAACCCTGTCTAAATTAGATTGTAAGCTCTTCTGAGCATATGTCTTTCAGCGCTATAGAAATAAGAAATAATAATAAGGATACAACCGCCCAAACAAGTGTCGCTCTTTCACGTGACTGGCCTTAAAAAAATAACAGCAAGTAATTTTAGTTTTATTTTTTTATGAAGTAGTTATCCTAACTTGAGCAACAAAGCATTTGAGGCTTTGTTACTGTTATCTTCTTATCTTTGTGAACCTGGATTTTCACTTTGACAGAAATTAAATTAAAAAAAAAAAAAAAAAAGAGAATGACTGCAGATGGTATATGATGAAATGTGTGTTTGCTTGTCGACTATCAAGCCACATTTTGAGTTAATTTGCACTCAAAAACAAGCTCATCCATCGCACTGATTAGCAATTCTATTCTAGCCACTTTAGTTTCACTGTTGTCAAAATTACCCTTACATAGCTTAAAGTGCTTAGACCAGTCAGTGCCAGCGCAGTACAGTATACCCCTACGAACTCACGGTTCAGCATTTGCGGTCCCAGTTATTCGTGGTTTTTCCCTCCGCCTGTCACGTTCTGCTTTTTGAAAAAGGGAACGGATGGCTGCAACTTCTCCGCAGCTCCAGTGCTTCTGGGCAGTGCTGGGTATGTTTGGAGCTGACCAGAGTACACAGGTTGGGCCCGGAGTGGGGGCGGGGGGGGTTGAGTTGCAGACTAGAGCTGCCGCGATTGGATTCGGCCGGGAAGTGACAACCAACGACAGTGAGTCCCAAGTCTCCTCCAGGGTGGCAAAAAGTAAAACCTGACCTGCTTCTAATCTTTGTTTTGTTTTTTCCTTCGTGGCTCCAGTGCTTCTGGGCAGTGCTGGGTATGTTTGCTTTTTTCTCTTTCCTTTCTATACAGAAACTCTTTCACGCACACACCAGTCTCCCGGCTCCAAAAGCTTCTTCCACTCCATTTTGTTCCACATCCGATATTCACGGTTTTTCACAATTTGTCGGTGCTCCTGGACCGGAACCCCCGTGAATTTCAGGGGAGTACTGTAAATCAAATTCTTAATAAACATAAATAACTTTAAATAAATACCATAACTCTCAAATTTATTTTTTTATTGGTTGTGCAGTTTTATAATTTCAATTATAATGTTCCCCAAAATCACTTACTCCGTTGAGTGTGCCAGAGGAGTGGCGTAGCAAGGGTGAAAGGTGTCTGGGGGGCTGTGGCGCTCCTCCCTGCCCTCTTCTCCACCCCCACTCCCATCCGCTCCTTCCCCACCACCTCCTGCCGCACATGCGTGCTCCCTTCCCTTCCCCCCATTCCCCTTTAACGTTCCCGGCACGAGCAGCAACCGCCAACCTGCTGCTCATGCCAGTGTCGGCTCTTCCTCAGATGTCATTTCCTAGGTGTGGGTCCAGGAAGTGACAGCAGAGGAAGAGCCGACCCTGGCACAAGCAGCAGTTTGGGGTTGATGCTCGGGCCCGGAACATTAAAGAGGAACGGGGGACAGGAAGGGGCACTCGTGGGGGGGCCAGGGAAGGAGCGGGGGTGGAGAGGAGGATGAGTGCCATCTCCTCCACCAAGACAGCGCCCAGAGCGGACCATCCCACCCCCCACCCCTTACTATGCCACTGTGCCAGAGCTAAAAATAAGATTATAGATAGATTTATTTAACTTGACATACCACTTCATTACAAAAGCAACCTAAGTGGTGTAGAATTAAAATACATAACATACAAAACCCCTAGCCGCACATGTGCACTCAACTGCGTGCTTCCGTGATCTCTGATCTGTGAGATGTAGGTCCGTGGCCGCAGGAGTGCGCATGCGCGAGTCCCCAGCCTTACTGCTTCCCAGCCGCCAGCGTTGGACTCCCTGCTCTCCAGATCGCGGTGTCGGCTCCTCTCATGTCGGCTCCTCTCGCTTCCGACGCTGGCGGGGATCGAGAGGAGCCCTGCGACACTCGCCCAGAGCAGGCCAAACCGCGGACCGGGCAGGGAAGCGCCAAAAGAGACTCCAGCTGCCAGCCGCTCAGTGGGACCAGGCAGGCAGCCACGCGAGGGAGGGAAACAGAAAAAAAAATGGTATGTGCAGGGAGAAGCTGGGCCTGCCTGCGGGAAACACGATAAGGGAAGGGGGGGGCCCTTGGAGCAGGCTACACTGTGGGAGGGAAGGGGGAGGGGCCAAAAGGAGCAGGCCACTTCGTGCTAAGAGTAGGGAAGGGGGTGGGGGAAAATGCTGATACTGCTGCACAGGGACTTGGAGGGGAAGGGAAATACCTAGAGGGAGAGGGACAGAAAGACAGAGAAAGGGGGCCAGGGAGGGAGAGAGAGAGAGAGACAGTGGGAGGGAGAGAGACAGAAAGACAGACATACATATATTCTAGCACCCGTTTATGTAACAGGCTTAATGACTAGTTAAAGAAAATAACGCCATAAAACTGATAGGAAAACCTATCCCAAAGCCCACCCAATCTCACAGCAAACCCCCAATAAAAAAATATCCTATTTCAAGAAAAAAAAAATTAGCTAGCCTATAAGATGCCACCTGCCTCTGTCAATTTTGTTACATTAGACCAGGGGTAGGGAACTCCGGTCCTCGAGAGCCGTATTCCAGACGGGTTTTCAGGATTTCCCCAATGAATATGTATGAGATCTATTTGCATGCACTGCTTTCAATCCATATTCATTGGGGAAATCCTGAAAACCTGACTGGAATACGGCTCTCGAGGACCGGAGTTCCCTACCCCTGCACTAGACCAGGGCTGCCCAAGTCCGGTCCTCGAGATCTACTGGCAGGCCAGATTTTCAGGATATCCACAATGAACATGCTTGAGAGAGATTTGCATAGCAAGAAGGCAGTGTAATTGCTAATATAGAATTCACGTTTAACGTGTTGTACAGCTTAACCAACCCCTAAGTTTAGAAGACCCGTAAAGAATTACCCCACAAGGGGCAATTTCCAAAAGCCATGTATCCTAGTGAATTGCTATTTACCTGGACAAATGGGCTATTTGAGACCTGTGGGGACCTATCGTTTTGCTTTGGCTTGCTTTGTTGCTCTCACAAACAACTGCCCTGGGTGAATGCCTAGTCTGCCTCAGCCCTGGACTTTGCCCTTTTGGGGGGGCTGAATCTTAAATGCCAGACAACTGACTATTCTTGCTACATGTTAACCCAGAACTTGACACTCGTGGCACTGGTTAGCCAACTCTGCTCTAACACATTTAAAAAGAATGCACTGACACTTACGGGCTTGTAAATACTGACATGACTTGTTCAAGGTCACCCCAACTGATATCACACAACAATCTTTTACAGGTTACCGATTGCTTTTCCATGATAGAAATTCAAAGGCAAATTCTGATTACTTTCAAAAGGTCAGGCCTAAAGGATGCCGTCTGGTTATTTCTCCCTTTGGTTTGACTGGCAGGAGACAACTCTGATCCGGAGAATTCACAGAAGGATGCTCCAGCCTAACCTATCTGCTATAATCACATCGGTGCAAAAGAAAATCAAAAGCAGTGAATTACTTTTTAAACAAATTAGTCATTTATTAAGGCAAGTAGTCATTCAGCTGTAACCGCTTACACATCTCCAACAGTATGTGTACAGCTTTTGCAAGCAAACATTTCCAGGCTAGACCTTAAAAAGTTCTGTTGTATTGTACAAATGCCATAAACTCTGAACAGTCTTACAAGAAAACAAGAGGAAAAAAAAGCTGATTAAAAAAGAAATTGGGTAGCAACTTGTAAAAATGTAATGTTTCACCTTTTAAAGTGATATACTTTGCCCATTCCCTCTCATCAAATTGTATTAAAAGTCCCACGATTTATTTGACTTCGCATGAGGGTCACTATCTACTGTTTTATGGTAGAAACTGAGTATATGTTATTGGGATTTGGCAATAGAGGACTTCTTTTCAAGACACAGTGTCTGTCACAAGAGGTGTTACATTAGAACGATGTCTAAAATCGTAATAAGAGCAATTTCAGTCTTAATAACGTAGCTGCAAATAGGAGATACCCAACTGAGCAGGAAAACAAGACAAGACAGATGCAGTACAAGGCAGGTTTCTTTCAAAACAAAGCATGAAGTTAAGAAATCCTAGGAGGCAGATAATCTCCATGACAGTTTTGTTATCTGAAAGGTAACATAGTAGGAGCAGTTTTTAAACTAAGATGTTGGGCAAAGCCAACAGTCACCCAGGAGCAGATGGTTCGGTGTGTAGTATCCTTGAAGGATATTATTGAAACAGGATAATTAAGGAGTCCCAAAAGAGAGGTTTCTATAATGGTGAAAGAAAGCCAGGAGTGCTTAAGAGGAAGGCAGAGTAAAGGACTCAAATTATCCCTGTCATCTTCTCAGCAGTCTGTAGATACAAGGAAAAAACACGCTTCCCATTTTGGAAACTTGTGTCCTCCTTTTCATTTTTGACTTAGTATAGAATAAGGTCAGCCGTGAGTGTAACTTAATGAATTAATTACACGTACCTCTTCAAAATCTTTGGCAGCAGTGAGCACCATCTCACATCTGCCTCGGCTCTCCCTCTGACATCACTTCCTAGTAGGGTGACCAGGTTATCCATTCCAGAAGGGAAACCTTTTGGCCAGTCCTAGTTTAAACACTGCATCCCAAAGCAGTGTAATAGTTGTAGTCCGTGATTCTATCCATTGAAATCAGAGCTGCAGGTCCCATAATGCACCAGGATGAGGTTGGCAGAAATCCAGGACTGGCCAAAAAAGTCTCCCTTCTAGAATGGGTAATCTGGTCACCCTACTCCCTGGTCCTGCGAGCCGAGGCCAGGGTGAGCAGCAGCTAGGAGATGCTGAAGATTTTGAAGAGTGGCTGGGCAGAGAGGAGAAAAGGTGCCAATACCCCCTTCGAGAAGGCGACTGGGGTGGCACACCCTTTCCATCCCCCCTCGTAACACCACCGGGCGTGAGCATTTATGTCAGTGATAGACCTAGCATAAGTGATCACGCTTAAAGTTAGGCATATAAGTGCAGACTTACACTAGTGTTTTCTAACAGCATCTAATTATAGGTGATCTATAGAGTAATACCCCCATATGTACATATAGGACCAGTTTCCATAAATGGTACCCAAATTTGGGTACTGGAAAAGTCAGCATGGCATGCTATTTTATAAAGGGCACTCCGAGTTCAGCGTTCTTTATAAAACAGCGCTTAGAGCCCATTCCCACTGGTGTAAATACCGGTGACACACTAGGGGAGGGGCCTTAGGTGCCTGAGCCAATTAGGACCTTAGGCCCCTTCCAGTGCATTCAGGATGCTAAGGGAGGGAGAAGGGCCGCCATTATGAAGAGGCAGCTCTTCATGGCAGGAGGGAGAGGGCATCCCTCCTGCCTGATTTTCAACGAAAGGTACGGGGGTGGAGGGTTCTTGAATTGGGGGGGTCTCATGCGAACCCCCCAGCCCTTGACCACCAAGATTTTGTGGGAGGGGTCAGGGAGATCGGAAGATGGGGGGCGCTTGGTGTCTGAGGTGTCAGAAGGAAGGGAAGGCACATGTGCAGCAAGGGCCAGAGAAGAGGAGAGGTGCCAGCGCCCCCATCAAGACGGTGCCCAGGGCTGACTGCCTCTCCCCCATTACTACGCCACTGAAGGGAGGGCATTCCAGGCATCTACCATCCTCTCTGTGAATAGCTAGTTCCTCACGTTATTCCTGAATCAGCCCCCCTGCAATCCAAATTCATGTCCTCTAGTTTTACCAACTTCCTTCCTTTGGAAAAGGTTTGTTTGTATATTAATACCTCTCAAATATTTGAATGTCGGTGTCATATTACACTTGTTTCTCCTTTCCTCCAGGGTTTAACATAATAAAAATATAACATAAAATTCAATTATATACCGCTATACACCTGGTAGTTCAATGCAGTTAACAAAAATTATCTCAAGGGTGCACAAATGCTGCACACACAACAGTAGACTAAAGGTTGGGCAGAGTTCGAGAAGAATAGGGAGACAAAAGATCAATGTTCTATCAAGAACTTATTGTACCAAAGAGTTTTTAGGTTACGAGGAGGAGAACAATATAATGGGAAGAAGCTCCTGGCTCAGATGGGCCGCTTGGAAGGCTAATAGTTTTGAGATAAATGTGTACATCTTCAGATCATCAAGTCTCTCCTCGTACATCTTGTGGCGCAAACCCCATATCATTTTTGTTGGTTTTCTCGGAACCGCTTCAAGTCTGTTTCTGTCCGTAGCAAGATACAGCCTCCAAACCTGAACACACTAGTCCAAGCAGGGCCTCAACAATGACTTGTTCAGGGGCATCAACAAGTCATTGGCGAGGCCCCACTCGGAGTATTGTGTTCAGTTTTGGAGTATCTTGGTAAGCACTTAAAAAGACTCGACCCAATTGCACTATTAACAACATTTGTTTCCAAAAACAATCCCACGAAAAAATGGCATAAAAATTTTCTGGCTGCTCATCCCTAGAATCAACCCAGAAAGAAGATTTTGATGATTGAGGTTCTATTCATAGGAAGTACCACAGAGTCACGGTGTGCAATCATGCCACCATCTCAGGACCTAATATTTTTAGGAGGTCATTAGCATCGATTTATTGAAATATTACCACTTTATCACCTCCGGTAGTAAAATAGAACAGTCTACAAGTACAGACTGCCGCTACACATGAAGTAGCCTAGTGCTAGTCTAGCGGAAAATCGGAATGCTTTTCTCTTCTGCTTAAGAGCAGAAAAAAAAGCAGGTGTCTTTTCCCGAGTTATTCATTTTCCATTTCCCATAGCCCTTAGAATCTCTAAGAAAATCGGTCTGCTGTAGGAAAATGGGAAACAAACGACCTGGCAAATATTTCTCATGCACTTTGCAGTTTATCTTACTAGATGAGTTCCGAGTCACCAAGAAAATACACAAATGACTTCTATTCAAATTTAAATAAGATCAAACGAATGTAAATTTATTGCACACATTCACTTTGGATGTTCAAGAAACCTGACTGGTTTGCATAGCTCTAGAGCTGCCTGGCCTGGATTTAAAAGGCAGAGGGGTGCGTCGACTACCCCCATCTCAAAAAGCAACAGCCTTCCTCAAACTCTCTGAATAGTAAACATGTTTTTTTTAATGACTGCACTTGCAAAGCTTGACCTGCAGGTAACCCAGCATTGTGTTAAAAGAATTGGTTTGAGAAAGGCGCAGCATTTCCCATGAACAGCGAAGACAATATTGAGTGAGGCACAGTTCTGTGTTCATGAGAAAATAATTGTTTTATGTTTTTTCCTCAACAGTTTCCTTTTGCTGCTTTGAGCTTCCAGCTTAATTGGAAGCAGCCTCTATGGGGCTATGAGCAACATGAGGCTTTTAATCACAATTGCCCAGGAGTATTTCTTTTTTTTTTTTTTTTTTTTTTTTACAGAGTTACCAAACGTCCATGAAAACCCGGACATGTCCTCCTTTTGGAGGACTGTCGGGGTGCCCGGACAGACTTTCCAAAACCCAATAGTTTATCCAGGTTTTGGAAAGCTCCAGCCACATCTGGAGAGGTTCTGAGCATGCGAGGATAATGTCACGCACACATCTGCGCATGCTCGGAGGCCCTCATATGCGGCCTGGAGGTCAGGAATGAAAACATGAAGCTTTCTGAGGGTGGGGCTAGAGGCAGAACGGGGCATGACTGCAGCGAAACAAGTTGAGGCTGAGGGCAGAACAGGGCGTGGCCATGCATCCGGGATTTCATAAGTCAAAATAAGGTAACCCTATTTTTACATCACCCTTCCAGTTCAGCCCAGCAATCACAACAGTCCTCAGCCAGAGATCACAAATCACACGACTCTCGAACCCATAAAAATGTAAACGCTAATTTTTGAACTGTAAAAAGATGTCTATCTGGAGCCTTTGCTATTAAGGAAAGTAGACCCCGACTTTGAATACGCAAATTACTTATTTAGATGTGGCCCTTGCACCAGCTATAGAGCTAGTGTAAATACTCAGGATTAGAGGTCCTTTTACTAAGCTTCAGTAAGCACTTGCATGTGCTTATCACAGCTTAAAAGACCTTACCCGTGGTAATTTTGCAATATGTGCTTGCAAACTATGCGCTAAAAAAAAAAAAAAGATTCTTTTGCAGAAAAGGTTGAGTCTGGGAGCAGAGAGTGCTCTGGGTTTTGAAAATCTTCCTCAAAATCATGTCATGTGCGGATGCCCTCCTGCCCGATGAGAGTAGGCAGCGGGGGCAGGGCTAGGGCAAGATTGGGGGGCGGGACTGGGGCATAACAGGGCAAGGATGAGTGGAACTGGGTGGGCCTGCGGCGGGTCTAGGGGTCTGAATTTTACTAAACTAAAATCTGGTAACCTTATGCTACCCAAGTTCCCCCCCCCCCCCAAACACACTGTGTACGCCCTTTGTCTCACCTGGTTCCCCTATGCATTGCCTCAATATTTTTTAAATTTCTTACCTTCCATTTGTATTTTCCTTTTATGTATCCTTTACTATACTTATTGTAGTTCTCCCTACTTCCCTATGTATTGGTACGTCATGTCCGTCTGTGTTGGTTTTAGTTAATAATTAAGACCCTGTTTTAATTGTAAATCGCTTTGAATTAATGATATTGCGATACATCAAAATTTTAATAAAACTTGAAACTTGAAATTTGTTAGCCTTTAATATTGT
Organism: Geotrypetes seraphini; assembly: GCF_902459505.1. Taxonomy (NCBI): domain Eukaryota; kingdom Metazoa; phylum Chordata; class Amphibia; order Gymnophiona; family Dermophiidae; genus Geotrypetes; species Geotrypetes seraphini. The sequence goes on along the minus strand of NC_047093.1, from coordinate 39,153,048 downwards.
ACCTAGGTTCCCTCCGTTTCCTGTATCCCCACTGGTTCATCTGTTCCCCCGCTCTCTAAAACTGTGTTTGTTCTACTGTTACCCACCCTGAGCTTTCTAAATAAATATCTTATCAGGCAGCGTCTATACGGCATTCTCTTCCACTTTCCCCAAGACAAGAATTCACTTTTCTGGGTTGCAGAAATTGTTAAAGACTTTTTTTTAGGTAGGAAATTTGCATTGTGAGTAATCTAGATATAGAGTTTACGGAATTTCTGAAAGTTATTCAGCTACTGTACTTTTTCGTGTTAGCTGCTTTGAACTCAACTTGGTAAACTGCAGTTTATAAATGTCTTTTAAAGTAATGTGTCTGCATTACCTCATGCTAACTGATTAGTGCAGGGATCATGTGTGAGCCCTTAGGCCTGGATTAAACGGCACTGCTTTTTTTCAGGTGCCACTAGGCACTCAAGCTCAGTGAAAAATTCCATTTAAACAACGTTTTTTCACTGATTTTCAAGGCGCCTATCAGCGCCTAAAATATCCGTGCTGGTTTGGAGAGTCTATTTGGATTCCTTATCGCCCAAAGGACGTAGTCTCCTTTTGAACCCAACTTGCTTAGCTTTGTTGCAACGCGCTCGCCACCAGGATCGGTCACTGCAGGCACCTTTTCTTTTTTTTTTTTTTCTTCCTTTCCTCTTGGGGACTCCTTATTGTGACTGCCAAGGGCCACAAGAGTACGGGCCTTTGGGATATTACTGACCTGTTGGTCATCTTTTGTGTGTCTCGGTGTCAGGTCAAAAGCGCGCCGGGACAAAGGCGCGCGCAGACAATTGAGCGCAGCGCGGAGGCGCACGCCGCAGAAAATTGCTGTTTTTAGGGCTCCGATGGGGGGGGGTGTGGGGGGGAACCCCCCACTTTACTTATTAGAGATCGCGCCATGTTGTGGAGGCATTGTGGGGAGTTTGGGGGGTTGTAACCCCCCACATTTTACTGAAAACTTCACTTTTTTCCTGTTTTTAGGGAAAAAGTTAAGTTTACAGTAAAATGTGGGGGGTTACAACCCCCCCAAACCCCCCACAACGCCGGCACGATCTCTATTAAGTAAACTGGGGGGGCTCCCCAACAAAACCCCCCGTCGGAGCCCCTAAAAACTGTAATTTTCTTCGGCGCGCACCTCCATCTTGCGCTCAGTTGTCGGCACGCGCCTTTGTCTTTCGCGGGGTTGTCTATGAACCGTGTGTCTCTTGGGGGGGGAGTGGGAAGGGGCGATTATATTAGGGGACTTAGTTGACAGGGTGGGGTAGGGGAGGTGAGAGGTGAGGTTGCCTGCTTTTGTTTTTCGAAACGCAACCACCAATGTTGCATTGTTGGATGTTGCTTCTTTTGACTTTGTTCTGGTCTTTATTGTCTGTTGTTAAGCATTCACAATAAAAAAAAAAAAGATTTGAACATAAAATATTTGTGTCAGAATCGTGTGTGTGTATGTGTGTGTGTCAGAGAGAGAAAGTGGGTGAATGTCTGTGTTTCCCTAACAATTTCTTTGTTCAGTGTCCATTACATTTTCAGAATATGTCAGGGGGCATATGAAAATTTTGCCAACTCCCCTCCCCCCTTTTACAAAACTGTAGCGCGGTTTTTAGCACCAGGCATGGTGGCAACAGCTCCAACTCTCATAGGAATTCTATGAGTGTCGGAGCTGTTGCTGCTACAGCCGGCACCAAAAACCGCGCTACTGTTTTGTAAAAGGGGTTTTTTTAAAAATCCATTTATACCCATGAATACATGTCCCAGACAGTATGCTCCTTTCGTTCTGGATAGAATTTCTTGTTCATCTAAGGTATTTAATACCTTTTCTGATTTTACATAAACTAGCCTTTTGTCACGCCGAAACCTGCAGATGACTGAAAGGAATAGATTTATTGACTAACTGACAACTGGAGCTACCTCCCTGGCAGTGATCCAAGCCTGTACTCTAAACCTATCAGAGGAACTGAGTCAGTCTTAGCATCGCTTCCTGAAGGGCTCTGCAGCCAGTCCAAAGGCAATTAACAGCAAAACTCTGAGAAGCAGGTCTTAAAATCTTGGTGGCAAAGGGCCCGAGTCCATAAACAGCACCTAATAGGTGCCTAGGAAAACAGCAGATGGGCCGATATAAACTTTTGTGATCCACTGAAGTGATCTGAGTTCATAAGTCCAGTCTGTCACTTGCTTATAAAGCTTGAAACAGGTAATTAAACTCTGGAATTCATTGCCAGAGAATGTAATGAAAGTGGTTAGCTTAGCTGGGTTTAAAAAAAAAAAAATTTGAATAATTTCCTAAAAGAGAAGGCCTTAAGCCATTATTAAGATGGCTTCGGGGAAATCCACTGCTTATTCCTAGGATAAACAGCATAAAAGCTGTTTTTCTCCTTGGGATTTTGCCAGCCGGGTCCTTGTGACCTGGGTTGGCCACAGTTGGAAACAGGATGCTGAGCTTGATGGACCTGGGGTCTGTCTCAGTATGGCAACTCTGGTGTTCAGGACAATTACTTAATTTTTGCACTGAGTTCATGCCTTTTCAGTTGTAGTTTAAGATGAGTTGCATTACTAATGTACATTAACCAGCTAAGGTGCATTAACTTGAATTAATGCTTGTTACTGTTCTTTAAGTCAATAGTTAGTAGATAGACTCCACTGGTAATAATGGGGCTTGCATTATTTAAAGGGCATTATCCATGGTCAGAAAGTATATCACTGAGAACTACATCCTGGCTTTCTTGGCTCTTAGCCCCTCTGCTCTAATCTCTAGAGCAGTGGTTCTCAACCTAGTCCTGGGGGCATATCCAGCCAGTCAGGTTTTCAGGATATCCAAAATGAATAGTCATGAGACGGACTTAGGTTTGTATGCACTGCCTCCTTTATATATATATCTCATGCATTGTAGATATTCTAAAAGCCAAAATGGCTGGATGCGCTGAGGACTGGATTGAAAACCTAGGCTACTCCTCTACTCCTATTTTGAAAGGGTTTTACCCAGGTTTTATGATCTGAAACTTATTCTCGGGGTCAATAAAAGTCTAAGATAATAACTACAATAGCTAGAATTTATTAAAAAGTTACAAAGGATTTTCTGAAAGAGGTGTCAGTGATAGAAAGTGCACACCAGGCACAATATGAATGTCTGGGTGCCCAGGCGGACTTTCCAAAACCCAGCACTTTGTCCGGGTTTTGGAAAGCTCTGGTCATATTTGGAGGTCCGGTTGACGTCACACATGTGTGCGCATGCTCGGAGGCCCTCGGACGTGGCTTGGAGATCAGGGATTACAAGAAGAGGTTTGCTGGGGGCGGAGCTGGTGTCAGAACAGGGTGGGGTTAGAGACAGAATGGGGTGGGGACTGGGGGCAGAATGGGGCGTGGCCATGCATCTGGGATTTTTGACACGAAATCTGGTAACCCTATGTCTGTGTGAGTGGAGGAAGGGAAAAAATTTGCAACTCCTCCCTTCCTTTTTGACCTTCTTACCCTTAGCTTCCCACCCAAATTAAACTATGGGGGCTCATTTTCAAAAGATGGTCTTGGAGACAGATCAATCTTTATTTGACAGAAAAACATCCAATGTCAATAGCATACACACAAGATGGCTCACAGCAAGCATAGAAAAATCTGGGAAAAAATACACAAATGCCAGTTCTACAGCAGAAAACTGGAAAAGGTTTCATATTATGTTGCTAGGTGTGATATTCTGATATCAGAAGGCCAGTACATGAAGAAGGACACGGTACAACTCGAAAGGGTCCAGAGAAGAGCAACTAAGATGGTTAAGGGTTTGGATGAGTTGCTGTACAGCGAAAGATTAGAGAAACTGGGCCTCTTCTCCCTCGAACAGAGGAGATTGAGAGGGGACATGATCGAAACATTCAAGGTACTGAAGGGAACAGACTTAGTAGATAAGGACAGGTTGTTCACCCTCTCCAAGGTAGGGAGAACGAGAGGGCACTCTCTAAAATTGAAAGGGGATAAATTCCGTACAAACGTAAGGAAGTTCTTCTTCACCCAGAGAGTGGTGAAAAACTGGAACACTCTTCCGGAGTCTGTCATAGGGGAAAACACCCTCCAGGGATTTAAGACAAATTTAGACAAGTTCCTGCTGAACCAGAACATACTCAGGTAGGGCTAGACTCAGTTAGGGCGCTGGACTTTGACCAGAGGACCGCCACGTGAGCAGACTGCTGGGCACGATGGACCACTGGTCTGACCCAGCAGCAGCAATTCTTATGTTCTTAGACAGAAGAGCACAATAAGATGGTGCAGTTCATCTGTTGGAAGCCATAGAAACACTATAGCATCACTGTGCTAGAAAAATCCTGGGATTACAACACAGCACTGCGGAGGATGATGAAATTATAATAAACCCCTGAATAGGGATCTACCATGTAACCAAGCAGAAAACCTAAATGTAATCACAGCTCCAACGTGCAAACTGTATCAGTCATGCAAAAACGTCAGTTTTAAAAAAAAAACATAAAATAAAGTGGAGAAAAACTCAGAAATTTAGCGCTCTCCTGTTCTCAATATTAGCAGAGGAACTAGGTGATTCCAGGAAATTTAAGGAGATTTGGGGACCATTGGAACTGTACATAAAATATCTTTAAACAAGGTTTATATGATCATGTCAACTTTCAAATTCCAAAAGCGTTTTCCACAGCAAAAATGAGAGGGTGCAGTTGGGAGGGAGGGTGAGTGGGAGGAAAGGTCCCACCTAAGCCCCACCCACCTCAAAGCCAAACCACGCTCCCTTGAAATTCCTGGATACTGTGGAAATACTGTAAATTTGCATGTGTAAATATCGGCTTTCTAAACTCAGGTTTTACATGTGTATGCAATATATAAACATGTAAAGATTGTTATTTACATATGCAATTCTCAAATGACTTCTACAATAACAGCCATTATAGCGTGAGAGAAAATTGAGTACCAAGACTTGCAACTGAAGGCATGGCAAATGTGTTAGAAAGATACAGAAATAGTCGTAATTGTCTTGGCTGCCAACAGTCTGATTAAAAATCTTGTCTGTGTATATTACACCTTATAAGCTCCAGAAGCAAACTCTCTGGTACAATGCAAGTATTAAAAAAGCATTAGCATGTAAAGTTGAGAAATTTAAGTCACACACAATATATCTTAGCTTAAGAGTAGAAATTCATCTTGTCGCCTATGTGCATATCAAGCCCATTTGGAGACATTATTTCAAGAGAAACACTGACATGAAAGATCAACAAAGAGTACAAGTAAAGACTAAGAAATACGGAAAAGTGCTTCAACAGCACGGAATACGACAGAAGTCATCAATCAGCTTGTCATCCCTGCACTGTCATACAGCTTTGGAAAGCAGGTTCATCTCAGAAACAACTCAACCAGCTGGATTACGAACCTGAAAACTCCTCCATGCCCCCTGCTAATCAATAAGTCAGAGTATGCCGAGACCTGACATCCCATGAGCTGAAGAAGGTTTGGATCTTATATATATATATATATACACACACACTACACACACACTAGTCTTTAAGCCCGTTACATTAATGGGTGCTAGAGATGTCTGTCTGTCTGGGTTTTTTTTCTTTGTCTCTTTCTCCTTGGACGCTGTCTGTCTGTCATTCGTTCTGTCTGTGTCTCTCCCTGGCCCCCTGCCTACCTATATTTCTCTGTTGCGCCATGCCTGCCTGTATCTCCGTGGCCCCCTTCTGTGTCCCCCCCTTCCCAGAGTAAAGCATGATTGTTTTGTGCCCCCCCAGCAGCCCCCTTTTCCTCTCCCCTTGTTGTGCCATGCCTGCGTGCTCCGTGGCCCCCTTCTGTTCCCCCCCAGATGATTGCTGTCTGCCCCCAGCACACCCCTCCCCCCAAAGCAGCCCCTTTCCCTCTCCCCTGGTCCCCTGTTCTACCATGCCTGCGTGCTCCGTGGCCCCCTTCCCCCCAAAGCAGCCACCTTTCCCTCTCCCCTGGTCCCCTGTTCTACCATTCCTGCATGCTCCGTGTTCCCCTTCCCCACAAAGCAGCCCCCTTTCCCTCTCCCCCTGGTCCCCTGTTGTGCTCCGTGGCCCCCTTCCGTTTCCACCTCCCTTCCCATTCTTACCCTCCCTCCATGCCTCCAACTGGAGCTGGTCCTCTTGGCGCAGATCATCATGCAGCAGGGCCGGCGTCCTGCCCCGGTACTGCTCGCCGTCGGGAAGGTGGAGAGCGGCCTGCAAGGTTCGCTACAGCAGCTGGTGAACCTCAGCAGGCCGCTTTGAAGAGGAGTGGCAGCGGGAAGGAGGAGTCGCTGGCACACACGCCTCCAGGTAGCGCAGGCGCCGTGAGGACTGGCACAGAAGCACACCTCACGCCACCAGGACTCATGATTTTTCAACAGCGCATGCGCGCTCTAGGGTTTTATTATTATAGATATATATAGGGATAAACTCAATATATGTTGCTAAAAGTAAGGTGCATAAGTGCAACTGTTTTATAAAATGTGCAAAAACAGTTGGAATGCCCAAACATATCCATGCCCCTCCCACATTAACACCCCTTTGCATTTGCACACAAGAGAAGTTAAACGCATTGTTTATAGAATAGGGCATACGTTTGTTATGTGCACAATGGCAAATCAGCACCACTTAGAGCCTGTTAATGTCAATTATTGGTATTTATCATCAATTTGGTGGCATTAGTTAATAATGTTTTCAAAACAGAAAGACGCTCAAAAAATGATATAAAGTGGCACTTGGACATTTTAAAGCAAGGATAAAGGACCAGTGTTCCAAGAACCGAATCGTAATACGAAAGCGCAAAGAAGTGCACAAGTCTCTGGATGTCCAGAATAAATAATTTATTCAGAAAAACACTTTAATATCAGGCTGAAAAGCAACCTAAATGTAAATTAGGTACAAATTATGTCACCTGCTCACATGAAGTGAGACTCGGACCCTACACAGTCTGCGTTTTGGCAAGAAATATGCCTTCCTCAGGGATCCTAATTTGATGGACAACAAGATACGGTACCTAATGCCACCAGCAACATGAATTTCCACGTGCTTCTCGTGACCCCGTCGTCTCTCCCACTGACATCTCTTCTTATGCGTGGCACTCAGAAGTGACATCAGTGGGAGAGACGATGTAGTCGCGAGGAGCGCTTTTAAAGTTGTGGAAGTGGTGGTGAACAACTAGAAGTGTGGGGGAAGGGAATTGGGGGTGCGCACGTGGCGAGGAGTGGGAAGAGGCAGGGGAGGAGAGGAGGAAGGTGTCGGTGCCCCCACCAACATGGCGCCAGAAGCAGACTGCCTACCCCCCCTTACTATGCCACTGCTGTGCACTGATGCCTACCATGGCAGTGCAGAAGCCCTTTCAGGATACAAGTTTCAAGTTTATTTAAAAATTTCTTATACCGCTTGATCAAATTTCTAGGTGGTGTATAGAGAAAATACCATAAAATCAATTAAAAAATTAGCAGTGCTAAACAATACCAGGGTATATTACCTTGTTTCCCCGAAAATAAGACCTACCCCTGAAAATAAGCCCTAGTCGCCGGCAGCAGCAGTGCTTCCCCCTGCCGCCATGCACCCCCCATCCGAACCGCAAGACAGGAATACCTTATAACAAACCAGCAGCGTCGGCATTCGGCAGCAATCTATACAGGCTGCTTTGCGGCCTTCTATTTCCTGGGCATTCCTCTGATAATGATGTCATCAGCAACGCAGCAGAGGAAGCAGCCTGTGTATATTGCTGCCGAGTGCTGCCGCTGCCGATTTGTTATAAGGTATTCCTGTCTTGCGGTTCGGATGGGAGGGAGAGATGGGTCAGCGGGCGGAGAGGGGGAAGGTACGCGACAGTGGGGGGATAGAAAGATGCTACAGGGGGGATGGGAGGAAGGGAGAGGTAGAAGCTACAAGGGTTCTGCTGCATAAGGGATGGGAGGGAGGGCTAGAAAGATACTGCACATGTGGGGGAGAGAAAGGAAATAGGAAGAACTGGGGTGGAGGAGAGGAAGGGAGAGATGATCATTGTACATGAAAAAAAATAAGACATCCCTGAAAATAAGACCTATTGCCTTTTTTTGGCCCAAAATTAATATGACTGTCTTATTTTCAAGGAAACACGGTAGTACAACAAATGACATGACATACGGACAAATGGGAAAATGGGCAAGAACTACAATCTTTGAAGAAAAGAACACAGAGAGGGGGAAAAACAATAGGTAGGGATAAAAAACCAGAAAAGCATTGTTTTGGTCCTTAAAAGGACAGTTATTCTTATTTGAGTGACTCTTGTCCATCTGAATTGAGCAGTGTGGATGTGTGTCTGGTGGAATGTTTGAGGTGTGTCTGGAGGTTTGGATGCCTTGACTGGGGTGCGCATGTTGTACGGATGTGATGGATCGTTTGGGGATCCTTATTGTTACAGTTCTCTTTACTCTGAAAATTATAGGCGAGGGATACGGGACGGCATGCTGTTCTCTCTTAAAGCTTGTTATCCGTTAACTACGGGGATGTTGAGCCTTATTACTGTATACAGTTCTTAGTTTTCTGCTCACGATTGTTTTGTATGTTATCCAAACTGAACTGTTTGCTATGTGGAATGGACTTCCATGTTCCTTGTTATATTCTCATGACCCCTGTACTGTTTTTGTTTGTACTGTAGGGGACGGTGGTTGTCCTCGTGTTTCTTGTCTTAATAAATATGATATTAAAAAAAAAAAAAAAAAAAAGGACAGTTATTGTCCAAACGCATCTTGGAACAAGAAGGTTTTTAGTTTGGATTTAAATCGGTTTAGTGCGGACTCTACGCGTAAGTAATTGGGCAGCGAGTTCCAGAGGGAAGGTTTGGTGACAGCGAAATTATTAGATCTCAACGTGCTGATTAACTTTAAGGATGGTATGGTAAGGAAGTTCCGTGACGTGGAACGGAGTGATTTAGAAGGACTATAAGGGATTAGAAGTCTATCGATGAACTCTGGCTGGTTACTCGAACGGATTTTAAAGATTAAAAGTAGGATTTTGTACCTGATTCTATATTCGATGGGTAGCCAGTGTGCTTTGAATACAACGGCTATTAACAAGCACGTAAACTGCTTGTTGAGGGTACACGATAGCCCACGGTAGCTTTCTGCATCAGCATCTAAGCAAGTAACGTGCATCATTTATAGAATAGCACCAAGTGTGCACATAATACTTAAGAATGTAAATGTTCACTTAAGTGCCCACATAAGTGCTAATATTCTTTCATTTTTTGTACTCAAATGACACAATTTGTCACTAAAGTTAAAGTACAGAGAAACTTAAAGACCAGCTTTATTATATGCTGTGCACATTTTCAAAGATATGTGTACCCTGTTTCCCCAAAAATAAGACCTATCCCGAAAATAAGCCCTAGCATGATTTTTAAAGATGTTTCTAATATAAGCCCTAGTTAAGATCGACCCCCGAAGCCCCCCTCCTCGAATGTCCCCGACACTCTCCGACTCCATCCCTGACACTAGTGCTGCCTGATTCGCCGAAAAAAAACGGACTCTTCAATTCAGCGATCCCCACCCCAGTGAGACCTGACATACCTTCACTCTGAGTCCTCCAAAAACAGCTGCCGTCGCTGCTGTTTTTGGAGGCCTTGGAGCGGAGGTATGTCAGTCTCACGGTGGGAGGGTCAGTGGGGTTCTGCTGCACAAGGGGATGGGAGGGAGGGATAGAAATGCTGCACAAGGGGATGGGTGGCAGGGGAGAAAGATGTTGCACATGGGGGGGAGGGAGAAAGGAAAGAGGAAGAATTGGGGTGGAGAACAGGAAGGGAAAGACGATTATTGTACATGAAAAAAAATAAGACATCCCCTGAAAATAAGCCCTAATGCATTTTTTGGACCCATAATTAATTTAATAAGACACTGTCTTATTTTCAGGGAAGCACGGTTTCTAGAGGTAATATTCATGCTCTATCAGTTTTAGGAGCTAGAAGTTTTCTTAATCTTTAAGCCCCTAACCCCGCAACTCCCCTGAAACTCCAGGATGAGCCCTGTTAACAAGAAAGTTGTGCATGCAAAATCTGATTGCTCCATACAGGCTGTGAGGTCAAAAATGACATCATGCCCGAGTGGACCAATCACTGATCAGACTACGTGCCACATGAGGAAGTTGTGTGGCACGACTATACTGACCCCCTGCTGCTTCCAGAAATGCAGAACTTAAGGATAGTGTCTTTAAATCTGATAGAGAGAATCATCACTACACTCCATATGTACTTCTGAAATATTGCAATGGGCCATGGATTTGATATATTGTCTTTGTGTGGTACAACCAAAGCAGCTTACACATATTCTATGCTGTATAACTTTATATTTTACAGGAGTCTAGGGCACACACAAGAGGAGAATGAATCATGACATTTTACTACTTTAAAAATGTAATATCCTCAAGTGACAAGTGACATGCTTCCCACATATAAAATAATGTATTTACATGCCCATTCAGAGTCCCAGAACAACAGGCAAGGCGATGTACAACAAAGCAACAGAACTGTTTCCACCTCTGACTCTGGTGACCTGGACTCAGCTCAAAGAGCTGCATCCTCTTTCTTTTCTGGGAGGGCGCGGGAAAACGGTGAATTGAAACAGGCTTCACAACCAAAAGCAGCAAGACAAGTCACATGAATAAGCGCACAGACAAAAGATGAAATGGCCTTTCCCCGATGAAAGGTCTGAATGAAAGGAGGCAGCATTTCAGCAAAGTCATTAGCACAGGACCGCTTCTGGCTCTAGGCTGCTGGTGTTCCTGCTTTCTGCGTTGATGCTGGAATGCAGAAGGCCAAATACATCCGCACAGTGGGGCTTATCTCCCGTCTGCTGGTGTTCACCGACTCCTCTGTCCTCTTTTAACATTCCTGCCTACAACCTGAGAGAGGCAGCTGACAGCAGCTGGGGAGGGATCCAGACTCTCAGCATCCCCACCCTCTGAGGCTCCATTTCCAACAAGGGTTTCTCCAGTGACGGGTCTGTGGCCAAATTTCGCTGACAATGGAGCCTAGGAGGTTGCAAGTTCGGAGAACTGTTTCACTCTGACCAAAAATCAAGTTCTATTTTATTTTTGCTGAATCAAAGCGTAAATTCCAAAATCCCTAAAAAGGAGTCAAACACAAATTGCAACAAAATGAAATTAAATCCAGACATTCTTTCATCTCTCCCAGCAAGGACTACACCACAATAAAACAGCATGCAGACAGCTTGAAGTACGAAGAAGATCAGGCACAAAACCGCAGCCTCATCCCTATCAAGCAACTTGACTTACTCCTCAGTCTCCTCATCCCAATCATGAACCTGACTTACTCCTCAGTCTCCTGCCAGCCTGCATTCAACCTCAGTAGTCCAGTATTTATATTTTAAACACTAGCCACTTTGGCTGAATTAGATCCGGCTATTCAGCACCTCTATCCAGAATCGGCTGTAAACAACATCGCTCTCTGGAGAGCGGCAATCTGACCACTATCCGGAGAGCAAACCGAATAGAAGGCCAGATTCTCGAAGATCGCTGGTAAAATTCGACAGGTCGCTGTAGCAGCCGTAAATCTACATAGAGCATTTTGGACCTCAGTTCGTTTACAGAAATTAGGTAGCTCTAAGTCTAGTAGATGCTGGTACTGTCATCTTGAAGCTGGGACATTAGATCATTTACTATTCTATTGTCCATTGATACTTGCTTTTTGGAAATCAATTTGGGGTCAAATAAATAATTTATTGGAAAATCCGGTGGCATTAACTTACGATACTGTGTTATTTGGTACATCAATGAGGGCTAAGAGCCAAATATCTTTTAATAATAATAAACTTTTGCTCAACAAGGGTTGCCATACAGCATATTATGAAAAACTGGAAAAATTGGGACCGACTGAATTACAGTTTTTGGTGGAATTCTTTATGTCACATCTTTAAAATGGAGCAGGTAATAGCCATACAACAGGGGAATTTTAAGAAATTTCAGGATGTTTGGGAGCCATTAACAAAATATTGTAAAGAATGAATATACACGTCCACGTGTGTGTGGGGGGGTACTTTATGTTTTCTTATGTTTAAAGACAGTTGTTGGGGATGTGGGAGGGAGGGATATTTGATCTGAATGAGACTTTGATGGAATATTAAGTGATGTTAAAGGTGTAAAATTATTTAGTTTTTATTTATTGTATCTTTAATGCATCATTTTTTAAACCGTTTAGAAACCTCACGGTTATTAGCAGTATATAAGAATTAAATTAAATTAAAGAATTAAATTAAAATAAAAAAAATTAAATTAAAATGGTTTTTATTTTATATCGCACTTATTGTAAGTTTTTTAAAAAACGGATAAAGAATTTATAATTAAAAAAAAAAAAAAAGACGAACCATTCTCAAAGAATTACGCATGCAAATGAGGTTCGCGAAGAGTTGCCAAATTTACATGAGATCAGTCGCTGGTGATAGTGATTGGCACATGCGCAGAATAGTCCGTGGAAAGAGGCATGGGCGGATAGGAGGGGCAGAGAACTACTAGAAAACAGTGCGTCGTTGTGACAATCATAGACGTGCCAACGTTACTGGATGGAGGGGAAGGGAGGGGGAGGTGCAACTGGCTTTCAGCAAGAACATATAAGAGACGCACTCGAGACGTGCACGTTTGAGATTTTTTTTCCCATCACTATATTGCTATAATTTAAGTGAAGAGTGTGGGTTTTAAAAAAATTTCTAGCATGAGCCACAGCCAGAAACACACACCTGAGATGCACTTTTCACAGTACAGGCAACCCCGGACCAGCTGGCAATTTTTGGTTGCTAAAAGCCAGCGCTTTGATTGGAGACTCACCCAGCGATGATAGAGAATAACCCAGGTGCTAGTTTAAATATTAATGAGCCCATTTTACTACCATTTTAATAGTAATGACCTTGCTGTACTACATTTGCATAGCAGAGACGGAGGCTGCCAGGAAGTTCAGAAAAGGCCACGGTGAGCCGTTCTGATAACTGGACAGCAAAATACTGGCACGCTAAACCAGCTGGAACCGGTTTTAGCGACCATTGTTAAAAGCAGGGTAAGTTTTGAGAATCTGGCCCAAAGTTAAGACAGCCTTTTTTGTTGTCCTAATTTTAGCCAGGTAGCTATCTGAATATCGATGCTAACTAGATAACATCTAACTCCATCCAACCACTCCCCAGGCTGCTCTGACGCTAGCCAGCTAGCGCTGAGGGGCCTGTGAGGATGTCCAGTGACAGTATCTGTGGACATTTATCCACATAACTTCAGCTGTAAATATGGCTCTAAGTATTGATGTGATATTTTCTTTTTTTTCTATTTTTATACCTTATGAAGGTAATTCTGTACGCAGAAGTCTCCATTTATGTGCCCGGATGCCTTCTCAGCTTCTCTTTATTGTAAACCGCATAGAACCGAAAGGTACTGCGGTATAAAAATAACATTTATTATTATTATTATTTCTGTGGTACAACCAAAGCAGTTTCCGTATTTTACGAGGTATTTTCTCTGTTCCTAGTGGGCTCACAATCTAACACCCCCCTTTTTTTTTTTTTTACAAAATCACGGTAGTGGCTGCCACACGGTAAATGCTCCGACGCTCATTAAATCCCTATGGGCGTCGGAGTGATTACTGCAGCAGCAGCCGCTACCCTGACATTGCAAAAAGAGCCCTACGTTTCTGTACCCGGGGCAACTACAAATTGGTGAGAATAGTTAAATAGGAAAAGCTTTCAAGAACTTTGATTTCATGTCTTTTGTAATAATTAAAAAAAAAAATAAAAAAAAATCTGGGATTAGCATGATTCGATTTAATAGCAAGTTGAATTATTTAAATGCTTTGAGGGTATTGCTGCCCAAGCCACAATAATCAATGATTTTCCTCATTCTCAGGCTGGAACTAAACGATCCAGAGATCAAAAAGTGTGGCTGCTGACCTGATCACACTCCCTTCCAGCTCGGAAGACCTACAAAAGAACTTGCCCCTCCCTAGGGACCCACTGCCAATAATTCAGGACAAGCTAGAAATGATAACTGCGAAGATCCAGCCAAGAGTTTAAAAATACATCAGTGGTGGCAGAAGTCTGAGGGGTTGGCAGACGTGGCAATGCCAGTGACAGAATGGCTCTCCTCTTTTCTTGTGCCATTATCTATCCTGGCATCTGCGCCTTCTCCCTTGCCACATACAAGTGTTGCTAGGATCACCGCAGGCCAGTTTTTTGTTTTTAAATTTCGTTTCCCATTTCCATCCTCACTCTTTCAGAAATAGGGGGGGTGGGGACACTCAGAAAAATGTCAAAACGGCTATTATAAAATGTTTCAGTGAAATAGGATCATTGGTTGGTGGCTGTCAAAACATTTTGATGGGATTTCAACATCCGAGGTGGATATACTTCTAATGCCTACTCTATTCTTCCCTGTAGAAGACTCTCCCTCTCTGCCTCCTGCTTACCGTCTCCTTACTCCTTACTTCTATCTTTTTTGCCTATTACTTGAATTGTACATCGCCTTGAATCTAATTAGGCATAGAGTGACTAACAAATTGTAGATTAGATTATATATCTATATGCCATTCTCAGAGAGAGGGAGAAAGAGCATAGCGCCTACATTGTGGGGGTTCAGGGTTTTTATATTTTGTTTTGGGGTTGGGGTTTTTTTTCCAAAATGTATAAAAAGTGTCATTAGTGGGGGAGGGGTGTTAACAAGAAAGAATTTTTTAATATTCTTCTTCGCGTGTATTTTACTTGGTAAGTTGCTAAATGGTAAGCGCCTAGAATGCACGGCTTCCACCACAGCATCGGCGTGTTGCCTCCCTCCTCTCTGTAAGAAATTTTTAAAAGTACAGTAAAACCTTGGATTGCAAGTAACTTGGTTTGCAAGTGTTTTGTAAGACAAGCAAAACATTTTATTACATTTTAATTTGATATACAAGCATTGTCTTGCAATACAAGTACACAAAGTATACACACATCACATCTGAGCCAAGGGTTCTTCTCTTTCAGACGCTGCAAGAGTGTAGTGACTGTTCTAAATGAGCGAGGTCTTGCAATACGAGTACATACAGTATACATGTGTGAACTCCTCCCCCTGCAGTCCATTGGAGAGATCAATCTGCCTGCTTTTAAATATCAGCAGCAGTGGAGATCAACTGCTATTACACCTAAGCAGCAACGAGACCAGCCACAACCACCGAGAGCACACAGACCCGATACTACCAAGAGTGTTAACTCTTCCCCCCCTGCAATCCGCTAAGAAGATCGACTGTCGGCTTCGGGCGGCTTTCCCGCAGAGGAGAGAATCCTGCAATCACCGTGGGCCTCATCTGGGGCAGCCTCCTTGGAGCGGCTGGGGCACGGGCAGTGTGTCTGGGAGGGAATGCATGGATGGGAGAACATCGCAGGGGAGGAGACATAGGCATCCTGGGACTGTCTGCCAAGTCTCTTCCCTGAAGAAGCCCTTTCTGGAAACGTCAATCGCTCCTCCTAAACTTACTTGCTACACTTCATCACTTCATCATGCTTCTATTCTTTTCTCTCCTCTCTTCTACCTTCCAAAGTATTTAGATCAATGCTGTCTTGTTAAAATGTTTATTTTATTTTTATTTTTCCTCTAACTCTACTTTTCACTTCTCTATTACCCTCCAGGTACTTTAGTTAGATTGTGAGCCTTCGGGACAGTAAGGGAATTTTTCAAGTACCTTTCTTATTTCTAATCTTAATGTATATTTTCTGTAAACCGCTTAGAACCTAACGGATGTAGCGGTATATAAGAAATAAATTACATTACATTACATTACATTACATCATCACAACTCAGCCGATGCTGCTTCTACCTTTCTAACACTATGAGCATAGGTTGAAGCTGGAAATATTTTGCTTCTTCATAGAAACATGACAGCAGATAAAAGCCAAATGGCCCATCTAGTCTGCCCATCCACAGTAACCATTATCTCTCTCTCTCTCTCTGAGAGATCCCATATGCCTATCCCAGACACTGTCTCTGTTTCCACCACCTCTTCCGGAAAACTGTTCCACAAATCTACCACCCTTTCCGTAAAAAAGTATTTCCTCAGATTACTCCGGAGCCTATCAACTCTTAACTTCATCCTATGCCCTCTCATTACAGAGTTTCCTTTCAAATGAAAGAGGCTCGAGTCATGTGCATTTATATTACATAGGTATTTAAATGTCTCTTTCATATTTCCCTTCTTGCGCCTTTCCTCCAAAGTATACAGATTGAGATCTTCATATAACAAACTGCAGTCCTTGGGTTTTTATGTTTGAGTTCAGATTTATTTGATATACTTCAAACAGAAAATATCTTCTTAGCGATGTACAAAGCTATTAGTTATCCTTGCATTTTAAGAATAGAACTATGAAATTTTGTGGTGATCTTGTTTCTATATTTCCTGATGTTGCAAGGGCAACACAATATCGAAGAAAAGAATTCCTTAAGTTAAAATCTCAGGTACTAGCACTGAATGCTGTATTTTTCTTAAAAGGTTTTCTTGCAAGTGTATTATCAAATTGCAACACAAAGAATTTATATTTTGGGATCCTATACATTTGCAACAGTTTCTTAGTAAACATGAACAAAGCAAGGACATGGAAGTTGAGAATAATTGCTGATCTTTACTAGGAGTTAAAGTAATCACAGCACATAAGAAGGCGTAGCTCAGTTTATTCTGAGTTTAATATTTTCTTTGTAATATTATCGGCCTCTTTTACAAAGGCGCGCCAGCGGCCCCGAAGCCCATAGAGATTTAAAGGGCTTCGGGGCTATTGCCGCACGGCTTTGTAAAAGAGGCTGTATGTATTATGTTTAAAGTAACTCCTCCATATTGTTGGGCTAGAAAGATCATATAGCGAGGAAAAGATTGGTTTAATTGATTGTTTATGATTTTGGTATCTTTATTGTTCAAATTGAACTGTAATATGAAAAATTATAATAATAATTTAAAAAAAGCTATTAGTTATCCATAGCTAGGAGAAACAGGAGGAAACTTTATGCCATGAGACCTGTAGCTCCAATATCTACATTGATTTTATGCTATAAATCTACAGTGGTATAGAGTAGGAGGAAGGGATTTTGCCAGTCTGAAAGCTTGCGTCTTGAAACATTTGTTAGCCTGAAATTATGGAATGTCTGTAGACAGCTATTTTGGAGATTTTCGTCCTCTAGAATAGTTTTTCCCTGTCACCGTAGCAGGGACTTTATGCAACTCTATTTTTTTTTAGAATCTGAAGTGCCGGGTTTCATGCACAGTTCTTCTTACTCTGTAGAAATCTGAGTTAGCTCCTGTAGAATTCAAGACTTTGTTCCTGGACGACTGAAGCTATCTAATTGTTTTAGCGGTAATTTTATTGGGAGATGAAACTGTCTAGTGTCTTCTTTATTGCACGTCAGGCCCTAAGGGCCTTCTGCTATAATTATATTATAACCAAATAAAAAAATTTACAGATGCACTTAGGAAGAGGCCATGGAAAACAGACTAGGATGCATTTCACTGGTTAATGGCACTTTATATGTCCAAAGTGATAGAACAAAGTAATGGGGGAGGGGGAGAGAAAAGAGGTAAAAAAAAAAAAAATAAGTAGATCTCTACTGCTTCTAGTAGGGACATTAAAAAAAAAAAAACCAGCCATGTTGAAATACTTCTCCAAAGTTCATGATATTTGTCTTTAAGGTCCTTGGAGAAGGGACGCACTCCTACATAAGAACATACTGTCCCATACTGGGACAGACCGAAGGTCCATCAAGTCCAGTATCCTGTTTCCAACAGTGGCCAACCCAGGTCCCAAGTACCTGGCAGAAACCCAAAGAGTAACAACTTTCCAGAGCTGAGCTTGTGATGTCATAATGACTCATTCCACTAACGCCCAAGAACCAACCTCAACCAGTGATATCATAATGGCTTGATTATCCTATACTTGGCTCACATAAGAACATAAGAATTGCTACCCTCGGACAGACCAAAGGTCCATCAAGTCCAGTATCCTGTTTCCAACAGTGGCCAACCCAGGTCCCAAGTACCTGGCAGAAACCCAAAAAGTAGCAACATTCAAGAGCTGAGCTTGTGATGTCATAATGACTCATTCCACTAATGCCCAAGAACCAACCTCACCAGTGATGTCATACTGGCTTGATTATCCTACACTTGGCTCACATAAGAATTGCTACCCTGGGACAGACCGAAGGTCCATCAAGACCAGCATCCTGTTGCCAACAGTGGCCAGCCCAAGTCCCAAGTACCTAGCTAGATCCCAAGTAATAAAAGAGATTTTATGCTGCTTATCCTAGGAATATAGGAAAGGGAAAAAGAAGGTACCAAGCCTCGAAGCAAACAAAATCCAAACAAAAAGAGGCACTGGAGATGTCAAATCCAACCAGGTGGTCAATGTTCCTTTATTAACAGTTTGTATCAAGGTTAGAAAACAGTTAAAAGCCCAAAGGCGGAGTCCCAACTAGGATCCGAGTCAGGACTCCACCTTTGGGCATTTTGCTGTTTTTTAACCTTAATACAAACTGTTAAAGGAACATTGACTACCTGATTGGATTTGACATCTCCAGTGCCTCTTTTTGTTTGGATTTTGTTATCCTAGGAATAAATAGTGGATTCCCCCAAGTCATATCAATAATGGCCTAAGAACTTCTCTTTTAGGAAATTATCCAAGCCTTTTTTAAACCCCGATAGGCTAACTGATTTCACCACATTCTCCGGCAACGAATTCCAGAGTTTAATTACACGTTGTATGAAGAAATATTTTCTCCAGATCTATTAGCATACAATGAAAGCAGTGCATGCAAATAGACCTCATGCATATTCATTGGGCAAATCCCGAAAACCCGACTGGATTGACATTTGACTGACATTTGACACCCTTGCTCTAGTGCCTCATCGACGGAATAATCCAGGAGCTGTCTCAGATCACCGAACGAGAGCCTGACAAGACCATCCTTGAGACTCCCAAAGCTTCCAGAACTTCAGGCTTGAATCCAACCGTCGGAATTCAGGAAGTCACTGGAGACGCTGATTCCTGGCAGCTGGTGACTTCCTCCACAGGAAAACGCAGAAAACCTTATTCTGTTTCTCTCTCTCACATACAGGGCAGCTCTACATCGACACCACACATCCCCCTTAAGAACAGATACCAGCTGCTACAGGAGGATCCTGACAACGAGGTACAAGAAGTGGTTGAGCAGACGGTTCCGGTTCCAGAGTCAACAGATCAGCCCGCCCCTAGAAAGCGCAGAGTTGTGGTCATCGGGGATTCGCTGCTAAGGGGCACCGAGGGACCAATTTGTAGACCCGATCTGCAATCAAGAGAGGTCTGCTGTTTGCCAGGGGCCAGGATCCGGGATGTAACCGATAACCTGGACAGACTCATCAAACCTCAGGATCACTTCCCTATGATCCTCATCCACGTCGGAACCAACGACACTGCCAGGTGCACCCCGGGGAGCATACCTGAGGACTTCAGAGCCCTGGGAGAGAAGCTGAGGAGGATGGATGCGCAGGTGGTCTTCTCCTCGATCCTCCCAGTGAGGGGCAAGGGCAGTGCCAGGGAGGATCGAGTCCGGAGGGCGAACG
The DNA here is from genome assembly GCF_902459505.1 of Geotrypetes seraphini. Taxonomy (NCBI): domain Eukaryota; kingdom Metazoa; phylum Chordata; class Amphibia; order Gymnophiona; family Dermophiidae; genus Geotrypetes; species Geotrypetes seraphini. The sequence goes on along the minus strand of NC_047093.1, from coordinate 39,133,482 downwards.
ACTGGCTGCAGGGATGGTGCAAGGAGATGAACTTTGGGTTCCTACACCACGGAGAGGCACTGCAAGGACTTCTGGGACCAGACGGGTTACACCTGACCAGGAGGGGGAAGAACGTCCTTGGACACCGTCTAGCCCACCTACTACACAGGGCTTTAAACTAGGTAAGTTGGGGGAGGGTACGGGCACAAACAACCCACATGACGAGCTAAGCTACCAATACTCTTTTGAGACTGAGCTAAGTAAATACTATATTTCTGGGACACATTACAATTTTGGGTCTAGGGGGAGGATACATAGCGATTCTGGGTCTAGACGGGGTACACATTATAATTCTGGGTCCAGAGAGAGTGCACACGTTGCAAATCGCACTAAAGGAGCTCGAGTAGCCCAAACGGGAATAGCCCCACAGAGTACACACATTACCGAGTCTGAGATAGGAGCACACTATAGTCATGGGGAGTCCGAGACAGGTTCAAGCTTTAGCTCTGGGTCTATGAAGTGTAAGAGACAGGCAAATAATGTTAGGGAGTGTAAGAGACATGCGAATAATGCTAATGGGGTCCTAGTTGATAAAGAGGGATCGTCCCCACTGAGATACAACAAATACACAACGTGGAGGGCTATGTACGTCAACGCCCACAGTCTGGGAAATAAGATCCTAGACTTAGAAACAGAAATGAGGAATGCTGACCTGGATGTAGTGGCGATATCTGAGACCTGGCTCACAGACTCCCACGGGTGGGACATGGTCATACCAGGTTACAACTTGCTTCGCCGGGACAGGGAGGGTAAAATGGGAGGAGGTGTAGCATTATATACTAAAGATGACATTAAGGTCACTAGAATCACGGATGTACAGTACACTGGGGAATCCCTTTGGGTAAATCTGGCCAGAGGGAAGGACAAATGCCTGTATCTTGGCGTAGTATACAGACCCCCAAGACATCAAGATGACCTAGATAAGGAATTAATCGGAGATATAGAGAATATCACCTTACGAGGTGACACAGTATTGGTAGGTGACTTCAACATGCCTGATGTGGATTGGGTCACACTTTCCTCTTCTTCCGGCAACAGCAGAAAGCTATTAAACTCTTTGAATGGAGCAAGACTCAGGCAACTGGTATCTGAACCAACAAGGGATCAGGCAATACTGGACCTAGTACTTACCAATGGGGAAAGTATCACAGAGGTCTCGGTGGGTGAAACTTTGGCCTCCAGTGACCACAATATGATATGGTTCAATATCAGGAAAGGTTTCACGAAATCTACATCAATGACCAAGGTTCTCAAATTCAAAGACACAAAATTCCAAGACATGGGAGACTTCGTTCACCAGGCGCTACAAAGCCAAGCAGACACCGACAGCGTGGAAGAAATGTGGTCAACTCTGAAAGCCACCATACAGGAAGCAACAAACCGCTATGTTAAATCAGTAAGCAAACGGAGTAGGAACAACAAGCCACAGTGGTTCTCTACGGAGATCTCGGACATCATCAAAGAGAAGAAAAAAGCATTCATCTCCTACAAACAATCAGGGACACAGGACTCTAGAGTAAAATATCTGGCCAAGTCAAGGGCCGTCAAAGCAGCAGTTAGGGAGGCCAAATTCCGCATGGAGGAGTCTCTAGCAAAGAACATCCAGAAAGGAGATAAATCTTTCTTCAGGTATATCAGTGACAGAAATAAGAACTCGGGAGGGATAGTACGTCTAAGAAAACCAGACGGAGACTATGTAGAAACGGACTCGGAAAAAGCCCAACTGTTAAATAAATACTTCTGCTCAGTCTTCACCCGCGAGGCGCCGGGAATCGGCCCTCAGCCACAGACAAGGGTTAAATCAGTTGACCCGTTTAGTAATTTCAAGTTTACACCCAGCAGCGTCTATTGCGAGCTGTCAAAAATCAAGGTCAACAAGGCAATGGGGCCTGACAACCTACACCCTAGGGTGCTCAGGGAGTTGGGTGATGTCCTAGCGGAACCGCTATCCGCGCTCTTCAATCTCTCCCTTAGTACAGGTAACGTCCCGATGGACTGGAAGACAGCTAACGTCATCCCACTCCACAAGAAAGGCTCCAAGATGGAGATGGCAAATTACAGACCAGTGAGTCTCACATCGATAGTGAGCAAACTAATGGAAACCCTAATCAAACACCAATTGGATAGAATCATGGACGAGGAGAAACTAAGGGATCCCCGCCAGCATGGATTTACTAAGGGGAGATCCTGCCAATCCAACCTGATCAGCTTCTTTGACTGGGTAACGAGGAAGCTGGATGCTGGTGAGTCCCTGGACATTGTCTACCTAGATTTCAGCAAAGCATTTGATAGCGTACCACACCGCAGGTTGCTAAGCAAGATGAGTTCTTTAGGTCTGGGCGACACATTGACAAATTGGGTTGGGAACTGGCTTGGAGGTAGGCTTCAGAGGGTAGTGGTGAATGGCACCCCCTCCGAAATGTCAGAGGTGATAAGTGGAGTGCCACAGGGCTCCGTCCTGGGCCCGATCTTGTTCAACATCTACATAGGAGACTTGACAGAAGGGCTCCGAGGAAGAATAACTTTATTCGCCGATGATGCCAAGCTAAGCAATGTAGTGAACAAGAGCACAACAGACAATAATTCAATGGCAGATGACATGATGCATGACCTACTTCTACTGGAGCACTGGTCTAGGTCCTGGCAACTCAGTTTCAATGCCAAAAAATGCAAAGTCATGCACCTGGGAAGCCGAAATCCACGCAAACTTTACACCCTAAATGGCGAGATCTTGACAAAAACTGAAGCAGAAAGAGACTTAGGAGTGATTGTCAGGGAAGACATGAAGTCTGCAAATCAAGTTGAGCAAGCTTCATCCAAAGCAAGGCAAATCATAGGTTGCATACGCAGGAGTTTCGTCAGCCGTAAACCGGAAGTCATTATGCCACTGTATAGATCCATGGTGAGACCGCACCTGGAGTACTGTGTACAATTTTGGAAGCCACATTACCGCAAGGATGTACTGAGACTGGAATCGGTCCAGAGAATGGCCACCAGGATGGTCTCGGGACTCAAGGAGCTCCCGTACGAGGAGCGGTTAGGGAAGTTGCAGCTCTACTCACTCGAGGAACGTAGAGAGAGGGGAGATATGATCGAGACATTCAAGTACCTCACGGGTCGCATCGAAGTAGAAGAGGATATCTTCTTTTTCAAGGGTCCCGCGGCAACAAGGGGACATCAGTGGAAAATCAGGGGCGGGAAACTGCACGGTGACACTAGGAAGTTCTTCTTCACAGAAAGGGTGGTTGATCGCTGGAATAGTCTTCCACTTCAGGTTATTGAGGCCAGAAGCGTGCAAGATTTTAAGGCCAAATGGGACAAACATGTGGGATCTATCCGCAAAGATAGATAGGGAGGGTCATTGGAGTGGGCAGACTTGATGGGCCGTGGCCCTTATCTGCCGTCTATTTCTATGTTTCTATGTTTCTATGTAGGATTGTAATTCCTTTGGGGAAAGCAATGGAAGTAAAGCCCGGATGTCTCAATCCGGCCTCCTTTTTCTGGAGCCATAAGTTAACCCTACACACACATAAACATCTCTAAAGCCATGTGGTGTTTGTAATCCTTGGTTCTGCCCTTTGAATCCATGCTGCAGGTCCCATAATGCACCAGGATAGGGCTACCTGAAATCCAGGACTGACCTAAAATCCCCCTCCTGGAGCTGGGCAATCTGTTTTGCTAAAGTCTAAGGAAATAGTCCCTTTTTTTTTTTAAAGAAATTGGGATTTGAATACCACCTTTTTTGTAGTTATACAACCACACTTAAAGTGGATTACATATAGGTACTTCAGGTATTTGCCCTATCTGTCCCACTGGGCTCACAATCAATCTACTGTATCTGGAGCAGTGAGGATTAAGTGACTTGCCCAGGGTCACAAGGAACAGCACAGGATTTGAACCCACAACTAGAGAATGACACGGTGACAAAATTCATCACCGTTCCCGTCCCCGCAGATAACCGCGGGAAATAATCCCATGTCACTTTTTAGTGTCTATTTCAACCTCAGTCCTTTTACACCAGCATTCTTCAAAGCAAAGCTTGAGGGTCAGTGGCTGTGCTTATGTGAGCCAAGGATAATGACATCACTGATGTGATTGGCTCTTAGGCACTGGTGGAATGAGGCATTATGACATCACAATATCTGCTCTGGATACCAGAGACTGTCATTCTGTAGAGTCTGTTTCAACCTCAGTCCTTCTACACCAGCATTCTTCAAAGCAAAGCTTGTGGATCAGTGGTTGTGGCCATTCATACTCTGATTCTTCCCTCTCTTCTTAAAGAATGACATGAAGAGGGTTTCCCGCAGTTATTCGCGGGGACGGGAACGGTGGTGAATTTTGTCACCGTGTCATTCTCTACCCACAACCTCAAGCTGTAGCTCTAACCACTGCACTACACCCTCCTTCTTTCTATTGCTGTAGCTCCAATTGCCCACCTCAGTGGAAAGCTGAGACTTAATTCACCAAACAATCGCATTATTCTACCAAGTCCCAGATAGCTGTCCAATATTTAAACAAACTGTAAAACTCCCCTGTTGTGGGATTCTGTGGGTTTTCATGTAATATGAATTGACCGCTGGTGAGAAATGTTAATTGAAACAGCAGTAGCAGACGTTGTAATTAAAACTGGACTTGGAAATGAAAGACATGCATAAGGTTCAGTATATAACAGCAATTGAAAAAGCCTCCTGTCAGGTTTGTTTTAGACAGGTTAGGGGTCAATTAATACCTCAGCAATGTATTTAGAGAGTAATTATCCACAGATAAAACATTTATCTATGGGGGCTCAGAAAATATTCCTTGGGTAGGGTTAGATTAGGTCAGGGAAGGTAAGTGCAGGTGTAGTTTTAAATCAAAGTCTCTCGCCAAACTGAGCCAAGATAAGTGAAACTAGTCCTGTAGATATCATTACCAAGTGAACGATGAACCCCCAAACACCCTTGTCATACTGGTGTCTTTACTGGGGTAATGAACATCACCATCGGTTCATAGTCACTCACTAAAGCTGCTTATTGTAATTTAGATTTTCATGATAGAGAGACTTTACAGAAAGGTACTTAACCTGACAGAAGCTCTGCCGTTTCACTTCATTCAGTTTCGTCGAGGGGTTAACATCAATTTAAAGTCTCCTCTAGCTTTTCTTTGCAGCATCCAGATGTCAAGCGACCTTGCATCAAAAAGCCAAACATTTGGGCTTTCACCGATGCATCTTCACTTAATGTTCATTACCCCGGTAAAGACACCAGTAGGACGCGGGTGTTTGAGGCTCATCGCTCACTTGGTAATCGACCGTCCTAGGATTCAAAAGCAAACTAGATGCACATCTCCTTACGAGAGGCATAGAAGGATGTGGGTGACTAAAAATTACGCCCGGTGTACGCCTGGCAGGGCCTCCGCGTGTGCAGATCGCCGGACTTGATGGACAGAAGGTCTGATCAGGAGATGGCGCTTCTTATGTTATGTTCACATATCTTGGCTCAGTTTGGAGAGAGATTTATTTCTGTTGAGCAAGATTGTTGTTCCGATATTTGGGGGGTTTTAAATCAAAGTTACATATGTACTTTTTTCATAAGAAAACAGGTGTTTGAGCATGCAGGTAAGTTTCCCTAGGTAGAAATATTTTCATTATGGGGCTGCTTCTGTAAGCAGCGCAAGCTGCGGCAAGTGCCTGCTGCATGTCAATTATCGGCAGGCACCACTTCCAGAATCACCCTAAGTGCCAGAAATGTAAGCCAGTGAGAATCGTGGCCAGTGATGCCGAAGGCTGGTACTGACCCTAATCATGCCTACTTCTGGGCTTTGGCATCACTAGCTGCCAGGGATCTAGGTGCTGGTCCCGGAGGCCGCATAGCGGCACCTTTTTTTGTAATTACATTTTAATTGGCTTTAAACAGACTCCCACTGACTCAGGCAAATGAGGTCCCCCCCACCTGCAAAGACTCTTTGGACATTTCTCCACATCCCTCAATGACCACCACTGGATCCCAGGTCTTGTACTTGTCAGTGTACTGCAGTCAGTGGAACACCAAGGGGGAGGGGGGATTGGTCCACCCCAGGTGCAGCCTATGATTCCTTCGAGGGCCGGCGTCAGCATCAAGAACTTCATTCTGGCAACAGCAGGAGCAGCATTCACAATTTGCTGCTCTTGTCAGTATCAGGCCTTCCTCTCTGCTGGGTCCCGCCTACTTCCTCTTTCTGCAAAAGCAGGACCCAGTAGAGAGGAAGGCCCGACGCCGGCAAGAGCAGCGAATTGTGAACATTGCGCTGCCGACTGCAGGGTGACAAGGGAGGGTATGAGGAGAGAAATGCTGCACCCAATTGGGGAGAGGGAGGGAGAAGGAAGACAGATGCCAGACCATGGGGAAAGAAAGGAGGGAGGGAAAGGAGGAAGGAAAGGAGATGCTAGGCCATGAAGGGGGAAGGAAGAAATGCCAGAGCATGGGAGGGAGGGAAGGAGATAGAGATACCAGACCAGGGAGAAAGGAGGGAGGGAAGGAAAAGAAAGAGAGGAGATGTATGGGGAGGAAGCATGAATGGGGAGGGAGAGATGGAAGGGAAGGAGAGGAGAGAGATGCCAGGGCATTGGGGATGTAGGGAAGGAGACTGAGATGCCAGACCATCAGGAAGGAAGAGAGAGAGGAAAAGGAAGGAGAGGAGATGCCAGAGCAAGGAGGGAGAGATGGAAAGAGGAGAGAGAGCCCAGGGCATGGGGGAAGGGAAGCAGATGCCGGATCATGGGGTGAGTTGGGATGGGAAGGAGGGAAGGAAAGGAGAATGGGGGAGGGAGTAGAGACAGAAAGAAAAAAATGGAAGGGACAGAGAAAGAAAGTGGACACTGGATGGAATGGAGATTGAAGAGAAGATGAGGAAAGCAGAAACAAGAGAAAAAATAATTTTGTGTGTGTGCTGCTTTAGAATAAAGTAGTATTGTAGCTGTACTGATAAACATTTCTAAATAGAAAATGGAAATAAGGTAATCTTTTTATTGGACTAATTTTAATACCTTTAATTTACTAACTTCTGGAGACCAAAATCCCCTTCCTCAGAAAGTGGCGTACCAAGGGGGCGGTGGGGGGGGGCAGTCTGCCCCGGTTGCAGCTCCTAAAGGGTACTCCTCTGATCCTTTTTTTATATATGGGGGGGAGGTATTACAATTGATCAGCCTCGAGTGTCACCTACCCTAGGTAGTAGCGACTGACTGCAGTTGTCCATAAGCTAGGAAACCAGTCTTCTTATGATTCTCGTAGCAGAGACCTGAACAGTTGTGGAGAAGACTAAGAAGACTGATGGCTTCACAACAAAATGAAAGTGCTACAGAAGAGCAAGATGGGGGAAGGCCGCACACTGTCATTGCAGTTGCTTTGTAACTCCAAAGTTAGAAATCAATTCTGTCTACGGAGAAAATGCTGCTAGGTGTAAGAATCAGACTGCTACAACTCAGCAAAGTGATTTTCTCAGGGTGCTGTGGAAACAGCGCTCCCACAATGCCACAGCGGCAGGGGGAGTCGCATAAGACTTTTGGTTTGCTTGGTTGTTTGCTTTTTCTATATTCCCCCCTTCTTTCAACAGCAAGAGTGGACTAATATAAAGAGCATTTTAAAACCAAATAAGCAAAGAGCTACATTGTGGCACTGCCACAATACACAGAACACAGAGTGATTTTATCAGCCACTGTGACATCATCGGGCCATAGAATGACATTGTCTAGGTATGCGAGGGCCTTATTCTTCCTAAACCCCAATCCTATGGTCCAGTAGTGGAGGCAAGTTTGGGGAGGCAGAAAGAGATGATCGTTTTCCCCTACAATTTTCTAGCAAGCACACCGGATACTTCACCCAGTTTTAAAACGACTTTTCCAGGAACTCGGTTCCAAAAGAGCCGTGTCCTGAAAGACTAGGGTGGCAATTCTATAAACGGGTGTCACAGAAATGTAATATACTAAAGAAAAAACTTGTGTGAACAAAATAAAATAAATAATATTAAATAAATAATATGATAGTGCTCAGCGCTGTAACATGTGGGTGTTAATAAAGCATCATTGCACCTCCCTACCTGCCAGCCACTGATGACAATCAAATATCTGCTAAAACGTCAATTGAACTGTATGTATGTATGCACAAATAAAAAAAATAACATAATCCCACATACCTTAGAAACATAGAAACATAGAAATTGATGGCAGAAAAGGGCCATAGCCCATCAAGTCTGCCCATACCAATGACCCACTCCCTGAAACTCTCCTAGAGATCCCACATGAATATCCCATTTTCTCTTGAAATCTAACACGCTGCTGGCCTCAATCACCCACTGAGGCAGCTCGTTCCAATGATCTACCACCCTTTCAGTGAAGAAGTACTTCCTAGCATCACCCTGAAATTTCCCTCCCCTGATTTTCAGCGAGTGTCCTCTGGTTACCGAGGGCCCTGTAAGACTGAAGATATCATCTTTCACCACTATACGCCCAGTAATATACTTGAAGGTTTCAATCATGTCTCCTCTCTGTCTTCGCTCCTCCAATGAGTACATCCGCAGTTTTTTTAACCTTTCTTCATACGTGAGATCCCTGAGCCCCAAAACCATCCTGGTAGCCATTCGCTGAACCGACTCAATTCTCAACACATCTTTTCGGTAGTGTGGTCTCCAGAATTGAACACAATACTCGAGATGAGGTCTCACCATGGATCTGTACAGTGGCATTATGACTTCAGGTTTTCTGCTGACAAAACCCCTACGGATACAGCCCATCATTTGTCTTGCCTTGGACGAAGCCTTCTCTACTTGATTGGCAGCCTTCATATCGTCGCTAATGATCACTCCTAAATCACGTTCCACCGTGGTCCTGGACAAGGTTTCACCATTTAGTGTGTAAGTTCTGTGTGGATTTTTTTTGCCTAGGTGCATTACTTTACATTTTTTAGCATTGAAGCCCAGCTGCCAAGTTGATGACCACTGTTCAAGCTGTCTTAGGTCCTGCGTCATAAAGTCAGGCACACTGCTTTTGCCAACTATGTTGCATAGTTTGGCATCGTCGGCAAACAGTGATACTTTTCCTCTAAGTCCTTGGGTCAAATCTCCTATGAATAAATTGAATAGAATCGGCCCTAAGACGGAGCCCTGAGGTACTCCACTCATCACTGCTGACGTTTTGGAGGGGGTACCGTTTACCATCACCCTTTGAAGCCTACCATCTAGCCAATCCCTTACCCATGTTGTGAATGTATCCCCTAATCCCATCGATTTTAGTTTGTTCAACAGCCTGCGGTGTGGGACGCTATCAAAAGCTTTGCTGAAGTCCAAATATATCACGTCAAGGGACTCACCGGCATCCAGATGACTGGTCACCCAATCAAAGAAGTCAATCAGATTAGATTGGCAGGACCTTCCCCTGGTAAATCCGTGTTGATGTGGATCACGTAAATTTTCTTCGTCTAGAATTTTGTCAAGTTCCTGTTTGATCAGTGTTTCCATGAGTTTGCACACTATGGATGTAAGACTCACCGGTCTGTAATTTCCTGTCTCCGTTCTGCAGCCCTTCTGCTGACCAGCTGAAATATCTTGGTAGTTGGGCACCTTGTCCGTTACTATAACTGTGCAGTGTTGCCGGGATAAACTGCATTCAATCCAGTGGCCAAACAAAAAACGCCATGTCCCAAATGGTGAAAACCCCCCCCAAAATGACACCATAAAAAATATATTAAACTGTCCAAGATCAATGCTCCCTCAACACCGATCATGTTTCACATATGTCGCTTCTTCAGGAGGGAGACTCGGTTCATAGACGACGGCGCGAAAGACAAAGGCGCGCCCAGACAATTGAGCGCAGCGTGGAGGCGCGTGCCGCTCAAAATTACTGTTTTTAGGGGCTCCGACGGTGGGTTTTGTTGGGGAACCCCCCCCCCCACTTTACTTAATAGACATCGCCACGGCGTTATGGGGGGGATTGGGGGGTTGTAACCCTCCACATTTTACTGTAAACTTAACTTTTTCCCTAAACACAGGGAAAAAGTGAAGTTTTCAGTAAAATGTGGGGGGTTACAACTCCCTAAATTGAAATACCCTAGTGGGAACTTCACAAAATCATATAAATCACACACTTCCCACTTATATTTGAGTGCAAAATCTATTCTGCATACAGGAGTCGGCCTCAGTAATGGAGCCTACGCGTAGTCGTAGTCAATGACTGGGGTATTCAGCGTAGTTGTTTTAGCTCCTTTTTTTCCAATCATTGGCCATACTCCCGTATTTTTTATTTCAAACTCAACCATTCAACTTATTCCATTTTATTTTAAAAACTTCTAATAATTTATCAATAATTTATTTTCTGAAAATTTTCTCTTTTATCATATCTCACTAAAATTTTTTACTTTTTCTCATATCACACTTTATTTTCTTACTCTTTTACTGCGTATTTTTGCACTACTTCATCTATCAGAAGACTACCTTATTTAATCTATATCTTTTTACAATTGTTTACAGCAAATCATATTCAGTGCTGTTAGAAAATTACTTAGCTTTTTAGTCAGCGCTTGTATTTCAAGAAGAGCCCCCCACACCCCCCACAACGCTCCCTCAATGCGGCGCGATGTCTATTAAGTAAAGTGGGGGGGTTCCCCCCCCACGCCCCCCCGTCGGAGCCCTAAAAACAATAATTTTGAGCGGCGCACACCTCCGCGCTGCGCTCAATTGTCTGGGCGCGCCTTTATCCCAGCGCGCTTTTGACCTGACACCGGGAGACTCTGCATCCTCGGAGCTCCGACTGGACAAAAAAGAAAAACGCGGGCGACGTTGTCTCAGGGCAAGCCCGATGAAGCTGAGACAACGGTGCCCGCGTTTTCCTTTTTCAACCAGTCGGAGCTCCGAGCATACAGTCTTCCTCCTGAAGAAGCGACATATGTGAAACACGATCGGTGGATGGTGGATGCATAGAATAGTCCAGGGGTCTCAAAGTCCCTCCTTGAGGGCCGCAATCCAGTCGGGTTTTCAGGACTTCCCCAATGAATATGCACTGAAAGCAGTGCATGCACATAGATCTCATGCATATTCATTGGGGAAATCCTGAAAACCCGACTGGATTGTGGCCCTCATGGAGGGACTTTGAGACCCCTGGAATAGTCTCCCAGCAGAGGTGGTAGTGACGAACTCTGTGTCTGAATTCAAGAAAGCATTGGACAGGTACGTGGGATCTCTTAGGGCAGAGGTAGGCAATTCTGGTCTTCGAGAGCCGGAGCCAGGTCAAGTTTTCAGGATATCCACAATGAATATGTATGAGATGGATTTGCATGCACTGCCTCCTTGAGATGCAAATCTATCTCATGCATATTTATTGTGGCTATCCTGAAAACCTGACCTGACTCCGGCTTTCGAGGACCAGAATTGCCTACCCCTGTCTTAGGGTGAGGAGGAGATAGTGGATGCTGCAGATGGGCAGAATGAATGGGCCATTTGGCCTTTATCTGTCATCATGCTTCTGTGTAATACATAAATAAATCTAAGTAATACCTGTATAAAAGGCTCTTCTCCTCTCCTCTACAAATTACAATTGTCATAATAATCTTTATTGCTTCAGTTCATCCTTCCATCTTGCAGGGTTGAGCAATAAGGCAGAAAAAAGTGAGTGCTGGTTTTTTTTTTACAGATGCACTTTGAACACAAGACCAAAAGCCAAGAAATTTCTAACTGCGATAATGTGAACCTACTGAGTATGTCCTAAATGACCTGTCTGTAATTACAACAAGCATTTATAGCTTAAAAAAAAAAAAAAGGATTTCCAAATACAACACAATAACCAGTTTGAATTCTGAAGGCTTCTGTCATCATGTTTCAGGGTGGAATCGAACAAGTGGAGTCCCTCTCCTGTTTTGTACTTGGGCGAGATGTGTAATTTAATTCCTAGACTTTCTATGTTTTTATTCACTACAGGTAAACGCCATCTCCCAATAGTCAATGGGGCTTGGCTATCTCTCGCTAACCAGGTATTTCAGCAGCATACGATCCAGATAATGCCACTGAAAATTTGAGGAGGATTAAAAAAACTGAGGTGGTGAAGGCTGACTGGTGGTGATGAGATGGGATGAGGATTGGAACTAGCAGGGATAAAACTGGAGGACAGTGTGCTCGGGAGGAGAGTTGGGGAGCACAAAGTGGGGGGAGGGGGGAAGATGGACTTGGGAAAAGAGAAAATGGATTAGGGATGGACTTTGAGTTACAAAAAATGACTGTGAATGCACCTGAGCAGCCAGGCTGCCTATATCAGAGGTGGACTTCCACTGTGTTATCAGAGGAGGATTCAACTCAACCAGCCTCCCCATCAATACTGTGTTTGTTTGGTCCAGCAATAAACTTGGCTCTCGCACTGATGTTTTTCTGACATTCCCCTCCCTCGGGCTACCATATTTGTTAAATCAAAAAATAAGACACCTGACTCCGCCCCCCCCAGTATTTCTAACTACATGTGCAAAAGAACAGATAATTCTTTTATTCCTAAGCAGACCCTCCCAGGAAAACCTCAAAAAATGCTTCTGATATGAAATCAGATCGCAAAGTTTCAACATACACGTACACTCAATATCTGAGCAACCTGAGCTTTATCTGCATATCCAAGTATTTTTGATTCAGAAATAATGAAACTCCTCAGTAATTATCTCACAGTCCCAAAGAGCCTGCCAGTACGGGTGAGATTCACTAAACCCCCCTAACCTTTCCGATCCGTGTCCGATCTGATCCGATCCGTGGCCGGGCGACCGATTCACAACAAGTCTTCATGCAAATTGACGTGATTGGAGGCACGTATCACACCGAGCACACGGATTGCTGAAGAGTGATCCCGACACATACGCAGACCGCACAAGCGAGGCCAAAACAAAGGGGAGGGGGGGTTAAGAGCAAAAACGAAAAGAAAAGCCAGAAACTTAACAGGCATCCCTCGTCCACAAAACTGAACTCTAGCGCACACAAAAAAAAAAAAGCTACCAAAGCACATGCGGGGAGAGAGCTCAGAGCCGGTTTCTCGGTAAAGGGACAGACTCTTTCTGAAAAGCAGTTGCCCTTTCTCCCTACAGGGGCGTCTTGTGGCCCTTTGCTGCTCGCCACTATGCTGTCCGGGGCCTTCTTGGCCGCATTGCTAGTGCATCTTAGCTCCGTTCTGCCCAGCGATCTCTTCCAGGAACTCATCCGCTATGGCAAGATGTACGGCAGCGGGGTAGCTTCCAGCCACCAAGGGTTCCTACCTGCCCAAAATCTATTCAGGCACTGTTGGAATCAGCGGAGTGGACTTTTACTGATGAGCCCATGGTTTTAACCTGTGGATTTAAAGCGGGGCTGCACTACAGCATGTTCTGTTCTGTTCCAGTCCCGCTTTAAACCCATGGGTTAAACCACGAGCTCGAAGGGTGGCAGAGAGGCAGGGAGGCAGAGAGCAGGACAGTCCTTCTTTTTTGATCAGCCAGCCCAGTAGGTGTTCCTGATTTTATTTAGTGAATCTCTGCCTTCCTAATTTTGCATGCCATTTCCCCTCATTTGCATGCATGGATCGGGATCAGAGGTTGATCAGCCACGAGGTTAATGAATCTGGTCGGGGGAAAAATCGGGTCGGTACACGATCGGTGAGCTTAGTGAATCTAGCCCTAAATCAGGAAATCTAACTGGAAACAGCTCAGTATCACAGAACCTCTCAGAATTCCAAGACAAGAGATCACTCAAAGTTTTAGACCTTCAGTTCTCAGAAGAACATTTAGCTTTAAAAAAAAAAAAAAAAAAAGTTTCTGATTCTCCAAACTTCACATAACTGTGTACACTGGTTGAGGACTCAAAAGTTTACAGAAATGCACTCGAAAACTACATCTGAAAACAGCTGAATACCAAATCTATATATATAAAATCGGAGGTATGTATGTGTGTATGTGTGTATGTGCCGCGATCACGGAAAAACGGCTTGACCAATTTGAATGAAACTTTGTATGCAGATCCCTCACTACCTGGGGTGATATGTTCTGGGGGGTCTCGCGGCCCAAATGCACACGTGGGCGTTGCTACAAACAGAAAATCAGATTTCACCCATTCATGTCAATGGAAAAAATGTAAAAAGCTGCCATTCTCACAGTAATTCATAAACGGCTTGACCGATTTGAACGAAACTTTGTATGCAGGTCCATCACTACCTGGGCTGATATGTTCTGGGGGTCTCGCGGCCCACCTGCACACGTGGGCAGAGCTACAAACAGAAAATCAGATTTCACCCATTCATGTCAATGGAAAAAATGTAAAAAGCTGCCATTCTCACAGTAATTCAAAAACGGCTTGACCGATTTGAACGAAACTTGGTATGCAGATCCCTCACTACCTGGGGTGATATGTTCTGGGGGTCTCGCAGCCCACAACTCTATGTTGCTTGCTCAAGGGTGGGTTCACCCAACAATTTATATGTTCTTGCTCCAGGAGGTGAAACTAAAATTGTTGTTTATAATCACGTTTTGCGTTAGTTGTATTGTATTCATTTTGTCAAATATTTCACATTATAATTTGAATATTGTACTTTTTATTAAGCTGTAAAAAAATAATTTCATTCACCACTATAAAGTATCTTTATTTGAATCCATTTACAGGGTTATTGCTATAATTAAATACCCGTGCAACGCCGGGGCATCAGCTAGTTAAATATAAAACATTTGCTTTAAACACCAATGTTAAGCAATCTGAGTTGAATCAGTGGTCTTACACAGTAAAGGGATTAAAATTTACAATTCTCCATTTCCCAGTACTTAACACTTCTTTTTAGCAACAGGAGACACAAAAAAATCTTGTTTAAATTCCAAAACACACTCTAAAAGTCCTTATCAATTTTCCTTTGAAGTATAACTCCAAACTTAATTTACTGACGTTAATAAATCATGAGGACTAGTAGGTATCAGATAAGTTCCTGATCCACAACTCACACAAACTCAGCTTACAGCTTTCTCTCTATACACCTCAGCTCAACAGCCCATAAGCAGGTTTGATCTGCAGCATTTCTTTCTCAAGAAAGTTTTCTAAAAAGTTTCCTGTATAAAGACGCATTTGAGACCTAGATAGGATAACTCGTTTACGATTAAAATTTTATACTTTAATATTCAGTTTCAATTAGACCCCATGTATAGGTCCCAAACTTTTCTTTCTGACCCCTCTATTTTATTCCATTCTCTTATCTTTACTCCCTGCCACCTTCCTGATGTGTTCTCTTTAAATGTTTCTTCTTTTTCTTTAATGACTGCAGTTCATCCCGCTTTCCTTTTGTACCAGTAAGTAAATTTGAACGTATATATTTTATTTTTTGTAACAAATTGTCTTGTAGTTTGTCCCCTACTTTTAATATTGTCACGCACTGAAATACTTGGCATTGCGTGTACGACAAATTTTTAATAAACTTGGAAACTTGAAATCAAACATTTAAAGGAAATATGATTTCAAAAATGCTCACTCCTTCCACACACAAACTCCAAAGCTGACAAAGAAACTTTCACTCTGCCTCTCATCTTCTGATCTCCCTGCACCTCACAGGCTCTAAACATGGGTCCATCACCTGAGAAGCCATCAGCACCTCCCCGATGCAAGTGCTCCAAATTTATTATTATTTTTCTTCTTGTTACAAAGAGATCCATAATGAATACGCATTCAGTATGCTTGCATACACTGGATACTTAGCATATGCAAATTTTTTCTCATGCATATTTATTGCGGATATCCAAGAAAACAAACAGGCAGCTGATCTGCAAGATCCAGGATACAAAAAAAAAAAACAGTAATATATTAACCGGCAGCAGTGGTAACTGCTCCGACACTCATGAATGTGGCGCAGTGGTTAAAGCTACAGCCTCAGCACCCTGGGGTTCAAACCCACACTGCTCCTTGTGACCCTGGGCAAGTCACTTAAACCCTCCCCATTGCCCCAGGTACACTAGATAGATTGTGAGCCCGCCAGGACAGACAGGGAAAAATGCTTGAGTACCTGAATAAATGCATGTAAACCGTTCTGAGCTCCCCTGGGAGAACAGTATAGAAAATTGAATGAATAAATAAAACCCATGCTATGCATTCGTAAAAGAGGGGGGATAGTAAATGACAGCAGATAAAAACCTGCGTGGTCCATCCAGTCTGCCCAACAGTCTCACACTCATCATCTAGTCATTATTCATTCCCCTCCCCCTCCCATTTTACAAAACCGCGATAGCATAGGCTGGTGTGCTGAATGTTCTGCGCTGTTCCTGATGCTCATAGAGGTCCTATGAGCATCGGGAACATCACAGAGCATTCAGCGCACAGGCCTGCAATAAAAAACGCTATTGCGGTTTTGTAAAAAGGGGGTTTACTTGCTAAGTTCCTCTATAAAATATCCTCCCTTCCCTCCACAATAAGCAAGACCTGCACTCAGATGATATGATTGTGGTATAAAATATGCTGACATGGTGACAGAATTCGTCACCGTTCCCATCCCCGCAGGAAACCATCTCCATGTCATTCTTTAAGGAGAGAGGGAAGAATCTGAGTATGAGTGGGCAGAACCACTGACACTCAAGCCTTGCATTGAAGAATGCTGATGTAGAAGGACTGAGGTTGAGATAGGCACTAGAGAATGACAGTTTCTGGTATCCAGAGCAGATATTGTGATGTCATAATGTCCCACCAATATGAGCCAAGCTTATCAGTGATGTCACAATGGCTTCATTATCTTATATTTGGCTCACATAAGAATCAGAGTATGAATGGGCACAACCGCTGACCCTCAAGCCTTGCATTAAATAATGCTGGTATAGAAGGACTGAGGTTGAAATAGACACTAAATAATGACACGGGATGGTAGGATTATCCGCGGGGATGGAAACGGAGATGAATTCTGTCACTGTGTCATTCTCTACATAGGACACACACTGTAGAAGTCTGTAGATCGCCAAACTCCAAACGCAAAATTTATTCACCACATAAAATCATAAATAACACCTTTTGGATATGTTTTAATAATTTTTTTATATGATCTCATTTATTAACACAATGTGTGGCTTTATGTTCTTATGCTTTTGATTGATTATTTATTGTGAATGTACTAACATTTTTTTTTTATTGTCAGTTTTTACATCCCCTGACGCAGCCCTTATAAAGGCAAAACATGGCCGTGTTGGGCTTTTAATTAAATATGCGTTTATGATTTTATGTGGTGAATAAATTTTGCATTGGAGATTTGGACATCTATTCTGAGCTACAGTTTAGGGGGGTGGAGTTGGGAGGTTGTATTTATTGTGAATATCCTGAAAACCTGACTGATTAAATGTGTCCGGAAGTCTGGGCTGAGAATCCGTGAGGATACCTGAACACTCTAATGCAGGGGATGGTTGATTAGGCGTGTCACATATTTTATATCCAACAAGTAAACAACGAGGTCGGCAATTTATTATTTCAGTAGCACTACCAGATGCACGCAGCGCTGTATATTGGGCATGCAAGTAAAATAGATAAATCTTACATTACAGGCGAAACAAAAGGAAGGCAGGAAGGGTAATTAGAGAGATGAAGGCTCAAACAGAAGAGTACAAGTACCCACTCAGCACAGGCGAGGGATGCAGGTTCCTTTAGATTTGCATGAGAAAGGAAAAGATCAAAAGAAGCCGAGGAGGAGAATGGGTTTAATGAAGAGATGGGTTTGAAGAAAGCAGACGCCTTGAACAAATACTTTCCCTCTGTATTGTTCGAGAAAAGACATGGAAATAAGGGACTGAGGAGTGAACACATTAGCAGTTCCCCAGGAAACAGGATTCAAGGTACAACTCAGAACTGAAAGTAAACTAGCTTATGGAACCTGATAGGAGCTATAGCCCACGATAATGAAGGAGCAAACGGGAGAGAAAGTGTAGTTACTTACCTGTAAGGTAGGTTCTCCGTGGACAGCAGGATAGTCAGCTACATATGGGTGATGTCCTATCAGCTCCCATTTGTGGATAAGCTCTCCAATAGCTCAGAGAGATTTTTTTTTTCTCTTTCTCTCTGAGCATGTGCGGTGCCCGGGGCCCGGGGCATGCCCAAGCACTACCCATTTCCCCCTGCTTCCCCCTAATCCACAGTCTTTAGTCTCCACCCGTTCCCATCGGTCGGATTTTCTACAGCTCTCCATTAGAACTTTTCTACTCATCACCTTGAAGATGCCTGAATCAAAAAAAATGCCTGAGATGCAGGAAAAGGATGATTGCATGAATTGTGCGTCCGCTGGTTGGGTCCAGTGCACGAGGACCAGTCCTGCTTGCATTGTGCCCGCATGTTTGCGCACACACGCAAGCTGAGGAAGAGGGTATTGAGAGACTTCATCAAAAGGGATGAAGCCTGAGAATCAGCCTGCACGAGCCAGCCTGATCAGAGTTACAGCCCAGGATAATGAAGGAGCAAATGGGGAGAGAATGTGTGAAACCCTCACAACTCTCTCCAGCTTCTCATCTGAAGCAGAAGTTGCAAGAGATGGTGCACAAGGTGGAAACAAGGAAGAAGTGGGATACTGCAAATCTGTCCGTTTAACACTAACGGTGGTTTGAGAAATGGAAGCCCTGGTGAAGGACAGAATCGAAGCCAGCGGGTTACAGAATCAAAGGCAGCATGATTTCACAAGGCAAAAAATCTTCTCAAACTTGTTTGGTTTCTTTGATGGGGTGACCAAAAGAGTAGATCGATAAAATGGATGTGACCTATCTGAATTTTAGAAAAGCCTTTACCATGGTTTCCTCTAGATCAGTGTTCTTCAACCTTTTTACACCTGTGGACTGGAGGAAATAAAAGAATTATTTTGTGGACTGGCACTGGTCTGTGGACCAGCAGTTGAAGAACACTGATATAATCTTATTAACAACACATAATGGTTAATCACAAAATTAAACTACAAAAAGCACACTGTATGCTTCTCAACATTCACTCCTACTAGAACACAGATACCCCTATGCAAATATGGGACCAAAAACTAAAAGTACTAATATATACAAGCGAAACCCTAAGATGCAAGACTCTGCATGCAGTACAACCCCAGAGAAAAAGAAACAAATGCATTTCTTCCTGAACAGTGCAAAACTGAAACTATTCCTCGGTAAATCTGTGTTTAGCCTATGGAAAGTTCTTGCATTAGAATGCACTAAAGCCCAGATGCACTAAATTCACCATATACCTAACAGTCGTCATTAAACCAGTTGAACTGGTAATTTAGCTGACTGATGTACCCAGTGGCTTACCACGTGGTTTTCTGTGCGTCCATTGCAGCCTCCATCTCTGCTATGCAAACGACCTCATTAGTATTAAAATGAGATCATTGATATTAAAACGAGCAATGGCCTAACATTGCTTCGCAATGCACAAAATGTAGCGATTACTTCTAATGACCCAAAAAAACCAACAGATCTAGACCAGTCGTGTTTTACCGACAGGTCTGCCATGAAATCAAAATATAAAATTATAAAATTGATCATTATACTGGTGGAAGGCCGTATACTCGTGTGTGTTTTAAGTGTATGTGTTGAAGGCGCATCTTATGTGTGCCCATTAAAAGTGTAAAGTTAAAAGGGGAAAGCATACGAGGGGGCATCGAAAAGATGGGCCCCCAACCAGAGAACTCAAAAATTTTCTTTCATCATGAATGAAAAATAAACAAGCCCTGGATCAAGAACTTTTCAGCACCCCCTCGCTTATGGCCCACAAACGCTTGGCATTCGCATGGGATGTGGCTACTTGTCTGCCCCCTCCCCACCGACAATAGCATCGATGTGCCTATGACGCACCACAATAAGGCATGGGTATGACTGATGCTCATGTGTGCCTATGCAGCTTTCCTGTATCAATTGGACTATACGCATGTGTGAAAGTCGCTTTCCCAACAACCAAGCGGATGGGATTACTGCAAACCTCCACGAAACTCATTTGCATGCAAAGTTGTTTGAACATTGATTGTCGTTTTAAAATCAGACATTGGGAGAGGATCCTTATCCTTCCCGGCAGCAGTTTATCAAGGGCAGAACTTCTCAATCTGTGGGTCCAGACCAAAATAGGGTCACAAAACCTGCTTTCAGGGTCATAAGAATAGCCTTACTGGGTTAGACCAATGGTGCGTCAAGCCCAGTAGCCCATCTTTATGGTGGCCAATCCAGATCACTAGTACCTGGCAAAACCCAAAAAGTAGCAACATTCCATGCAGAATCCACAAAGAGTAGCAAGATTCTAGAATCCCAAGGAGTAGCAACATTCCATGCTACTGATCCAGGGCAAGCAGTGGCTTCCCCCATGTCTTTCTCAATAACAGACTATGGACTTTTCCTCCAGGAAATTGTCCAACCTTTCTTAAAACCAGCTACGCTATCCGCTCTTACCACAACCTTTGGCAATGCGTTCCAGAGCTTAACTATTTTCTGAGTGAAAAAATATTTTCTCCTATTGGTTTTAAAAGTATTTTCCTGTAACTTCATCAAGTGTCCCCTAGTCTTTGTAATTTTTGGTGGAGTAAAAAATTGATTCACTTGTACCTGTTCTATACCTCCAAAGAGGAGGAGCTGACAAGAAATGTGAGATTAGGCTAGTATCACTAAGAGGATGTTGCACACCTGAAACAGTGATATAATTCAAGGAAAGCATGGAATAAATGCAATGGGCAGCGGCGTAGTGAGGGTAAGAGGCACTGGGGGTGGTGGCGCCTCTCCCCCACCCTCTTCTCCACCCTCCCACTCCTTCTCGAGCCCCCTGCCATGCACGCGCCCCCTTCCCTATGCCTATCCCCTACCCTCTTTTCCACCCTCCCACTCCTTCTTAACCCCCCTGCAATACACGGACCCCCCTTCCCTTCGTCTAGCCCCCCTTCTCTGCCCTCCCACTCCTCGATCCCCCTGCCATGCGTGCCCCCTTCCCTTCCCCCATACCTTTTTAATTTTCCCGGCGAGAGCAACAGTACGAACTTGCTGCCCGCGTCGTGTCGGCTATCCCTCTGCCACTTCCTAGGCCAGAAGTGACGTCAGAGAGAGGCAACACTGATGCAGGCAACAAGTTTAAGAGGTACGAGGGAAGGGAAGGTGTGCACGCATGCGGCGGGGTGGGGGGATCAGGAAGGAGGGGTCTGAGAGTAGGACAGGTGCTTGCACCCTTTACCTGGGGCAGACACCCCCACCCCTTGGCACCCTCCTTACCACATCAATGGCAATGGGACCTTATTAGTGGAAGGAGGGAAAAGACTGCAGATTAAACACTGCCAGTCAGAGGAAAGGAGGAAGGCACCAGTATTTAGACTGAGCAAATCAAATGATCCTTTTCTGCTCACATCATCCCTTTCCAAGGCTGCATGTTTTAGCCTCAGGTAGGACTTTTTTGCAGTGTCTGCTAGTCTCCAGCTTATAGGTGCAGTACACTGTCTCTGAAGCAGGAAAGTCCTGCGTGATCAGATTTCCTGTTTCCACAGAGCAAAACACCTTCCCAGTCTGCTGCCATATCCTTCCTCCAGGCTTTCTTGTTCTGCCCAGAGCTATCAGCCACATGCCACTAGTCATAAACTTTTGAGAAACAATCGCTTTATCAGATCCCGTTGAACTCCTGGACCTCCCCTCCCTCCCCCATCACCACCAACCCTCACATGATGTAATTGTACAACTCCCAACCACTGTCGACAAAGCAAGACAATCAAGTGGCATTGTTGGCTAACGATGTCCTGGATGCTGCTGGCTCCTGTGTTGGACGATTTCTATTATTAGTGCTCTGCTTTCCCGTGTATCATAGTTCTGTGCGGAGTTACACATGTAGCTGTAAAGAAGTTAAGTACACAGCACTTTTGGAAATGGATCCACAACAAATCTCGGTAGCCTTCACGAGGTTGTTCTCCTGTGCGCGTTTCACACTCCTGCGGTGGGGGGGGTGGGGGGGTTTGTGTAATCTTAGTTACCCTCTGCTATGTTATCTGATCAAGTATGATGTTTTTGCCTCAGACATCGACATCTTGCTAAATGGTATTGGTCCATGACACTATATCCTGCTTTCCAAAGGAAAAGAAAGCTTGTGAGATTGTACTGTGCGTAGGCGCTCCCCAACTTTTGTCTGGTGTCCTAAACAACGCAAATTTTTTGTGAGCAGGTCGATGCCAAAGGCTACCGTTCCCTGGCTGTGTCAGCTGACCATGTATAGGGAAGGAAGGACTATAAAATTGCATAGGTACCAGCGGAGCTGCATTATATAGTCCGCATTTCCTCTTTGCATGCATCAGTCAAATTATCGCATGTAATCATATGTAGTTTGCTCTTCTGTATCCCAATTTCCTGCCAACCACGTGTCCTTGTCGGTAAGTGCTGAAGGCTCTTGAGTCTTTTAGGAGGACAGGATTGGGACTTGAATAATGCCTTTTTGTAGGTGTACAACCACACTCAAAGCATTTTACATACAGGTACTTCAAGCATTTTCTCTATCTGTCCTGGTGGGCTCACAATCTATCTAATGTACCTGGGGTAGTGGAGGATTAAGTGACTTGCCCAGGGTCACAGGGAGCAGCACAGGGTTTGAACCCACTATGCCACACTGTCCTACTGGTTCATGGTAAGCTATCTGGGTCCGAGACTACACCGGGACATGCTGCCACAATGGCTATTTTTAGACAAAGATTGCTTTTTTTCTTATAGATCAATGGGCACAGTATGTGTGGACATTCGACACATCTGGGCTCCTTCAGTGGCAAAGTTCAGTTGAAGATTAGGACTTGGTTATTGGATAACAGAGGGTAGGGTTAAATAATAATAATAACTTTATTCTTCTATACCGCCAACAATCAAATGACTTCTAGGCGGTTTACACAGAAGAGAAACTGGTCAATCAGCGAAGTACAAAGTATTGAGAATAGAAGTACAGCATGTTATCTAAAGTACAGGCAGATTAAAAGTACTGTTAAGAGACTTCAGTTAAGAAATGAATTTATACAAATAGTACAGTCTTAATCCCTTTTCAAAATGCACTGTAAGATTGCTTGGTTCCATTGATATTCTACCATTTTTCTCAATGGAGGACAGTAAACACTGGAGTGCCACAGACACTGGTGCTATTTAACTTATAAAAATTTATAAATGATCGGGAAATTGGAACGACGAGTAAGGTGATTAAATTTGTAGATGACACTAAACTGATCAAAGTTTTTAAAATGCATATAGATTGTGAAAAATTGCAGGCAGACCTTAGGAAATTGGAACACTGGGAATCCAAGTGGTAGATGAAATTTAATGTGGACAAATGCAAATTGATTCACATTGGGAAGAATAATCCAAATCACAGTTATCACATGCTATACAATCCACCTTGGGGGTTAGCACCCAAGAAAAAGATCTGGGTATCATTGTAGACAATAAATGAAACCTTCTGCCCAATGTGCAGCGGCGGCAGTCAAAAAACGCAAACAAGATGCTAGTAGTTATTTAAAAAGAGATGGTTAACCAGACTAAGAATGTTATAATGCCTCTGTATCGCTCCATGGTACGACCTCATCTGAAGTATCGCGTTCAAATCTGGTCTCCTTATCTCAAGATAGATATAGCGGCACTAGAAAAGGTTCAAAGAATAGCGACATAGCATCAGCATTCTTGGAACTCATCTTGCTCAAACCCTAGAACATGCTCAACTTTTCATGAATTATTTTCCAAACTGTACCTGCCGAGATGCCCATTTCTTCAGCTATTCAGGAAAACTTAATTCATCTGTCTGATAAAATTAAATCCTTGAATTTCTTGCACACTTCTGTAGACGTTGCTTCCACAGGCCGTCCAGTGTGAGGGCCATCTTCAATGGACTCTCTACCCCACTTAAACTGTTTGCTCCAGAATCTTACTTTATAGGATGATGGGGCAGACTCACCATAAACTGCAATCGTGCATTCATGGATCTCCTTTGGCTTTTTCCCTTCTTTTGTGAGAAATATCATCACTGAATGATGTTCCAAATCTAGCAGTTTCTTACGTGAGACACACGAGGACTCTCCTGACATCCTGTCTCTTGGAATGTTAGACTTGCACTGAGCCACAGCTGTGCATGAGTAACCTTGAGACATGTCACAACATGCACAGATTTGTTTCAACCCGCTTGCTACTTTCTTTCATACTCAGGTAGATAAATTATTGAAGGCCCCTCGTATTTAACAGCATGTGCAGTGGGACCATCCACTTTACAAATATACACTCTAAAAGAAAAAAATGAACAGCACAAAGCGTGTCGTTCCCACATGGAGTGGTGCCACTTACACTTGTTACTGCCTCATTTTATAAGCCTCCATGTGTATGGGCTGTCTATTAAGTACTGAGGCCATAATTTTATCTTGTTTTCAGTTTGGCAATGAAAATAAACTACATGGGATTACAGAGAATGCCTCCCTTAATCCCTCACGTAAAGCCCTGGCCAAAACAAGCACTTGTTTAAAACTTATGCACGCCTTTGGACTGATGTAAAACCCAATGTGGAAATTTTTCCCTGTGCACAAGTATTCTCTTTAATCCTACCCAAACCCCCACCCCCTCGAACTCTTCATGTGGTACGTATCTTCCCATGTAAACAGCGGCTTCTTAAAATCAATATTTACATGTATGTGTGATTTAAATGGGTAACCGCTTTTATTTGCAAGTGGAGATGTTTCTAAAGTGAAAGTCTTAGAGCTGCCAAGGTACCCATTCCAGGAGGGAGATTTTTTTGGTCGGTCCTAGATTTCTGCCAGCCTCCTCCTGTTGCATTATGGGACTGCAGCACTGATGTCAATGAATAGAATCATGGACTACAACAAATACATTGTTTTGGGGGGTAAGTTTAAAACCAGCACCGGCCAAAAAAGTCTCCCTCCAAGAATGGGTAACTTGGCAGCTCTGTTGTTTGTTATCTCACTCTTTCCATTCCTACTTTCGCTGTCCTACCTTTATACCATACCTCCCACCCCACCCCACACACACACTCATTCCTGGTAAGAGATGTGATCTTAACCAAGTTTTCAAGGATAACACAGGGATCCTTTCTGCATAATGAAAAGGTTATGGGCAAAAATTAAGACTCTAGTTACCAAGGTCAGTTACTACGTCCCCAGATGCAATTACAATACTATATGTTTGAGAAGCAGTGACTTGTCATTATTTATACTGTAAAACTTTTCATAACTCATAATATAATACTCATAACAACAGCATTCTGTACCAGCAGTTCATAAACTCCTTACTCCCTACATGTCCTTTTAACAGAGAAGACCAGCTTCTGCACTCTAGACCCCTATTCCATGGAAGGATGGGGCTACAGAAACCCCAGTAACACTTTAGCAAAAGGCTGATCCCCAATGATCTAACATTCCTGTCAGATTGCTCTGCCTGGGGAACCAGGTAACCTGTACATCTTTCCCCTGGTATGTGCCAGATGAAAGAAGGATTGTATTTTTATGACACACTAAAATGGATTACTAATTCAGCCTATATAATATTATGTCATGTTTGTTGTACCTGTGGTTCCCAGAAAAATAATATGTAGCCACTCCCTGCCTTTGTAGACATTAAAATGGACCTTCAGTTTGGATATGATTATTCATCTGTCTAAACTGAAGCCCATTGAGTTATATTTCATATAAAGTAGGTATTCCCTGCCCCAGAGATCTTAAACTCTAAGACCCCCTATTGACTAAACTGCATTACGGTATCAACATAGCTTAAAATGTTTTGCTGCTTCTTTTTTTTTTAACAAAATGCACATTAAATAATAATGACTGGAAAATTAATTTTAGCATGGGTGTTTGTGTTTTAGAGTTTATAGGAAAGATAAGTTACATCCAAGTCAAACACACACACACAAATGAGCTACAAAGCAGGCAAACAGCTTATTTATTTTACAAAATGAGTATCATAGCTTTGGAGTAAATTTTGAGGTATTGTTAACAAGTTTAAGGAGTTAGCAAAATGTGTACCTCCATCTCAGCCCCTTTATGCTGGAGAGTCAGATCTTGTTTTCCTGAGTTCCTGGTTCTTCTAGGAAGGAGATTTCAAATTCATTGTTCATCTCCTACATTCTGTTCTACTATCTGCAGGGCTACCCAAGTCCTGTCCTCAAGATCATACTGGCAGGCCAGGTTTTCAGGATATCGACAATGAACATGCATGAGAGAGATTTGCATACCAAGAAGGCAGTGCAGGCAAATCTCTCTCATGCATATTCATTGTGGATATCCTGAAAACCTGACCTGCCAGTAGATCTCGAGGATTGGACTTGGGCAGCCCTGAATTCTAAAGCCACAATGAGGACCAAACAGATCAGGGCCAGCCTATCCATTAGGCAAAACTAGGTGACCACCTAGGTCTACAGCTTCTGGGGGGGAGGGGGGGGGGCAGCAAATAGCCTGTCAAAGCACAACAATAAATCCTGACAGCCAGGGATAAACATCAATGCATATTTCTACCAGCAGGAAGAGAAGACAGTTTTCAGATACACTTCTCCCTCCATATCCGTTGTTTCCGTATCTGCGAATTTGCTTATTTGTGATTTTTCGGCTGCTGACTCCGCCTCCCCCCATCATCAAAAAAGTCTATCAAAAACATTAATCTTTATAACACAAATGATGCTCTGTACATATAACACACAATGCAAAAACAGTCTGCCTTGTGATTAACAAAAAAAAAAAGTTTCAGGTGTGTATGCATGCATGTTCAGGAACCAAAGCTTTCGCATTGCACGTGCATACTGAAAGCCGAGGATAACATAAGAACATAAGAACTGCCATCACTGGATCAGACCCAAGATCCATTGAGTCTGGCGATCCGCACACACGGAGGCCCAGTCAGGTGCACTCCTGATGTAGTTTTAGTCACCCGTATCCCTCTATGCCTCTCGTAAGGAGATGTGCATCTAATTTGCTTTTGAATCCTAGAACGGTGGATTCAATAATAACCTCCTCTGGGAGAGCATTCCAGGCGTCCATCACTCGCTGCGTGAAGCAGAACTTCCTGACATTTGTCCTGGTCTTGTCCCCCCTCAGTTTCAGTCCATGTCACACTTGACAAGGTAAATAATTTATTTTCCTGTTCTATTTTGTCGATGCCTTTCAGTATTTTGAAAATCTCAATCATGTCCCTTCGCAGTCTCCTCTTCCCAAGGGAGAACAGTCCCAGTTTCTTGAGTCGTTCCTCGTATATGCTGCAGATTATGGACTTGCGCTACTGCTTTGGGTCCTGGAGTCCTGGTATGCTAAAGGTCTCATAGGAATTCTACGAGGGTCACAGCTAATACCGCCACGGCCGGTGATAAAAAAAAATCCTATCGCGGCTTCATAAAAGAGAGCTTTAATGTTTTTTGAGCATAGAGAGGTCCCTGTTCGGTTGCAAAGGGTAGATAGTTCTAAGGCATTGTTATCTGGATATAGAAGCATTGGATCATCTGCTCTTCTTTTGTCCCCTGATACTTACATTTTAGCAGTCCATTTCAGCATTTTGAGATATCCATCTGCTTTCAAAATCAGCATTATAATGCCTTTGGGAGGGGGAGGCTGGAGGAGGCAGATTAATTAAGTTAATTAAGTTAATAGAGTGTGTGTGGGGGGGGGAAATGGGTTTATAAAGCTGAAGGTTAGCCTAGGAAACCCAGTACCCTTGCACTGATACATATCATCACCCCAAAAGATTTTATCAGTCTTCTAAGAGACTGCTACCTTAGGGGGGGGTTAACATATTTTCTTCCACAAAACCCCAGACACATGACCCCACCCCATTCTGTCTCCAGCCCCACCCTGTTCTGGCCAAGCCCCGCCCCCCACACAGCCTCCTCTCTTCCCTGAAGAGCTCCAGCCGCAACTGGAGGGCCTGGAGCATGCGCAGATGTGTGCGATGTCATCTCAGAGACCCTCCAGATGCGGACGGAGCTCATTGGGGCTTTCCAAAAC
Source organism: Geotrypetes seraphini (assembly GCF_902459505.1). Taxonomy (NCBI): domain Eukaryota; kingdom Metazoa; phylum Chordata; class Amphibia; order Gymnophiona; family Dermophiidae; genus Geotrypetes; species Geotrypetes seraphini. Next base: position 39,105,551 of record NC_047093.1, on the reverse strand, counting down.
CTGGACGAATTGCTGATTTTTGGAAAGTCTGTCCAGTCCTCTACAAAGAGGACATGTCCAGGTTTTCCTGAATGTCTGGTAACCCTGGGGGGGGGGGGGGAGGGGTGCTGAAAAGTTCTCAGCCCATCAACTAGAGAATGACACGGGGACAAATTTTTCCCCATCCCTGCAGGAACTCAACCTCCCTGTCATGTTCCCGCAAATTTTATCGCTGTCCTTGTTCCTCCCCATTCCTATAAGCTCTAAACTTAACTTATGATTTTAAAGTGTTTGAGGCTTGTGCAGATGAGGACAAAGCCTGCAGGAATGGGGCAGGGACAGGAAAAGAACTCACCGAGGGGGACAGGGAAAAATGTGGCCCTGTGTCATTCTCTAAGAACATAAGAACATAAGAAGTTGCCTCTGCTGAGTCAGACCAGAGGTCCATCGCGCCCAGCAGTCCGCACCCGCGGTGGCCCATCAGGCCCATGACCTGTACGGTGATCATTGTCTGAACCCTTAAATCCCCTTGGTCTCTATCTAAACTCTCTCTATATCCCATCTCTACCTCTATCTGTATCCCTCAATCCCCCTATCTTTCAGGAATTTATCTAATCCTTCTTTAAAACCCTGGAGTGTACTCTGTCCTATCACAGCCTCCGGCAGTGCGTTCCATGTGTCCACCACCCTCTGAGTGAAAAAGAACTTCCTAGCATTGGTTCTAAACCTGTCCCCTTTCAGTTTCTCCGAGTGCCCCCTTGTACTTGTGGGCCCCATTAGTCTGAAGAATCTATCTCTGTCTACCTTCTCGATACCTCTCATGATCTTGAAAGTCACTATCATGTCTCCTCTGAGTCTCCGCTTTTCCAGGGAGAAGAGCCCCAGCCTTTCTAACCTATCTGCATATGAAAGGTTTTCCATCTACCATCAACCAACTTCCTAAATTCTGAGTGTTATTTTGCCACTGTAGATGAAGAGTGTTTTCTTATTTCATTAAGCGCCAATTTGCAGAAACGTCATTCTCTTCTTGGTTGGGCTGAGAACCTTTCAGTACCCCTTTGTATAGTATAGTATTAGGTCTCTGTGTTTTCTCTATGATTTCCTGCACAAAACTGCAGGCACTCCCATTTCAGGAATTTAATCGAGAACTGTAGCTTCAAGCTGGTTGCATCTCAGCTTTTCCTGTTCTGCTGCTGCTACCTTCTGCTCTGCTTTCTGTGTTGGGTGAGAAAAGATAGCAGTTCAGCTTCTGAACTGCTCCTTGAAATAATGATCTTTTGATGCCCTGGCATTTTGTTTCCCAAGGTTGCCATCTCAGAAAGCAGACCATGCAGTGGGTCCCTCCATACCATCCAGGAGCCTTTCAGAGCTATAGGCCAAGGGCTCTTCAATATATGAATAAAAAATTTATGGAACAGACTTTCTAGAATACCAAGCTCCTTGGGTGAGGGTGGGGCCGACTCAGGAAAATTAACAGGAAACATCTCCTGTGACTGCCATAAACATCTCTCTGCAACCTGTCATGTCCTAAGCTACCATGGTTGTCCTAAGTAAGGTACCATGAATGTCTACTGTAATCTACTGTGAATATGCTTTTGTAACCCGTTCTGAGCTCACAGGAGGATGGGATAGAAATCTAAATAAATAAATAATATCTTTCTACAGAAGCCTGAAAAAGTGTGGAATAAACACAGAAGATCCCTAGTGACAGAAGAATGGAATGAAGCATTGGGTAACCCATGTGGAGTGACAGGTATAGCCCAAAATTTATTGTTACTGAGCTCCCACCAGATGTGCACACTGTAAATATTTCTGTTTCTATGAATGCAAGACAACTTTGGGACCACCAGCATTGTACTCAGCCTGAATTGTTGCCTGAGCCTGGGTCCATAAAAATTTTAGGTGGATTCTGCTGCATGAAAGTTCATGTCTGTACTCGGAAAGAATCCATTCTGGTCCTAGGAGAGTATAAGTAACTCTGTTGGTTTCTGGTTATATAGTTTGCTTTATAATAGCAAGGTGGGATATAGTAAAAAAAATTCAGGTAAAACAGAAACACTTGTTTGGCCATGACTAATCAAGAACTCAGTAGCCCAATCAGGGACTGAAACCTCGCAACACTGAGAGATTACAGATGCATAGAAATAAAGGCGGACAAATGTCTGATAAAAATGTATTGTCTACGAGGAACTGCTGAAAGGTTCTCAGCCCAACCAACAAAGTTGGGGCAGTCTCCAAAGACAACTATACCCTTAGTCCAGTGATTTTTCCACTTTTTTTTTTTTTGTTCCGTATTTTTCCGATGGAATGAAAAAAGTGGAAAATCAGTAGACTAAGATTCATTTTCAAAGCACTTAAGACACACATTTTAGGTGGGCCAAGAATTTGGATAGGTGGGCCTTTCAAAATCCCTCCCCCTTTGTCCTGCATCTGTCTCCCTCCCCTCCTCCCCCAGAAACAGCATTTGCATTTAGCCCCCCTGCAACCCAGCAATTCTCCTCTCTCTGAAACAATACTCCCCTATACCATATTTAGGGTTACCATTTGGGCTCCAAAAAAAGGAGGACGGATTGACACATCTGGGTTTTACTTCCATTGAAAGCAATGGATGTAAAACCCGGATACCTTAATCCCTCCTCCTTTTTCTGGAGCTATATGGTAACCCTATCCGTACCTCAGTGCTTTCAACAGCAGCAGCACATGCACATTCCCCTTAGGGTTTCCTTTGCTGTGTTCTGCCAGGAGAGGAAACAGGAAATGATGTCAGCAAAGGCAGGACACAGCAAAGGGAAATCTACAGCTCTGGCATAGGGTTACCATATGGCTCCAGAAAAGGATGACAGATTAAATATCCAGGTTTTACTTCCATTGCTCTCGATGAAAATAAAGCCCAGATGTCTCTAAAGTCTCCTTTTACCTCCATTGCTTCCAATGGAAGTAAAACCCAGATATCCTCAATCCGTTCTCCTTTTTCTGGAGCTACAGGGTAACTCTAGTCTGGCGCAGGCATTGAATGTGCATCGTTGCTGCTGTTGCCGCTAGGGAAGGAGGTAGAACAGGGAAGGGATGTTGCCAAACAGCGAGCGCAGGGGGGGGGGCAAATACCAGATCCGGGGGAGGAGAGAGAGTGAGGCAGCAGCTGCTGAACTGTTTTGGAAGCCAGAAAGGGATAGGCCTGAGCCAAGGATGGCCCACCCATAGCCATGTCACTGCTGGAAAGTATGAGACTGGTGCGGGAAAGTAAGATTTTAATAAACTTGGGAACTTGGAAGAGATGAAGCCAAAGGAACTGCGATACTGAGTCAGATCAAAGATCTACCGGACCCAGTATTCTGTCTCTAAAAGTGGCCAATCCAGGTCACAAGTAATGCAGAATTTCAAAAAGTAGGTAGATTCTTGTGGCTTTCCTCTTAAAAACAGCTTATGGACTTTTTCGCCAGCAACTTCACCAAACCTTTTTTTTTTAAAACCCAGCTACACTAACTGCTTTTACCATATCATCTGGCAATGAATTCCAGAGCTTAACTGTGCATGCAATGAAAAAAATATTTCTGCCAATTTGTTCTACTTTACTACTTACCGTAACAACTTCATGTTCCCTAGTCTTTGTACTTTTTGAAAGAGTAAAATTGTCCATTCATTTTACTGCTCCAGTAAGAATGTCGCTTGACACTTATTCCTGCATTTTACACAGGTTCACTCACTCACCCACATTTACAGTACAAAAGTTTTCAGTCTTCTCAGCCAAATTTGTCTTGCAAAATCACCCTGAGATCTACATCTTAAATGCTCTTGGCAAGTAAGAAGTAGGAGGTTTTATTGCATGTCTGGTGCTCTACCCCCCCCCCCCCCCCCCAGTGCACTCCTGGTTCAAAATCATTGCCTGAGAGCCTGGCAGCTCTTTCAAGCACTACATTCCTTCCCCATCACCTACTCTGTCAATGTCCTGTTTTCAGCTATCCTTGCTTTCCAGATCATGCTTAGAAAAAAAAAAAAGAAAGAAACCAACCACTGGCTGTACTTTGATAACTTTTGGAAAACAGCTTAATTAGCACAAGCCTCAAGCTCGTGAATAAGAAAGCCTTACAATCATCTTCTTGTGGTGTGCACGTAGCTCTGTTTCTTTAAGAATGCCTTGCTAATAACTTGCTTTTAAAATGATTTTGCACAAAATCCTCACCTGAAACAAAGATCTGTAGGTGTGATACAGTCACTCCAAAAAGTAAAGCAGCCCAAACCAAAAGAGGAAGGGATGGGGACAAATTTGGCTCCGTGTCATTCTCTACATAATCAACCAAAGAGTTCATTTTCTACCTAGTCAGCACGGGGCCTGTGAGTCAGTGAATGTTCACACAGTCTGTACCCCCTCCTCCTATCTGGGTGTCCTGTGATACTGGAAATCCATCCAGACTATTAGGATCTGTGGGTGAAATACTTACACAAAAGGCTCTGCACTCCTGCTGTCTTTACACAGTTGGGCAAGGGAGAAGAGGAAGAAATGGGGAGAGTAGATGTTTGCTATTTTATTTCCATCATCACCTAAGGGTTCAAATGTGGGCCACGTTTTTAACTACATCAGAACTGCTGTTAACTGCTTTCAGGGGTAGCATACGGTGGTGACATGTTTAATATCACAGCTGCCACACCGCCTTTCAATATAAAACACTATTGTAGACTTTCTGGCACTAATTTATGAAGCATATGGATGTCTCAAAATGCCCAAATGGACATCTATGTGCTTGAAATGTCCAAATTTTGTTTTTGCAAAGGCAGAAAAGGGCCATAGCTCATGTACTGTAAAATAAATTGGTGGGGGTTTTTTTCTGTTTCTGGAGGACTCACGATTACAAAATAAGAGTTCTAGTGGGATTTCAACCTGGATCCTTGGTTCACAGTCCATTAAACTAATTATGCCCCTCTGCTTTGTGCGGATACCTGTGTGGCCATTTGTTAAGAATTGTTCATAATTCCAGTTTGCAAAATGGCTGTTCAAAAACACCTGCGAGATGGACGTCCATTTTGGATGTTATGACCTAGATGCTCTTATTCTGACTAGGATGTCCTTTCCAAAATGCCCCTCTTTGCCACTTAGGTGTTTTAATGGCAAACTCTTGCCAAGCTTTAGTCAATAGCAGTCGATATTTAGCAGTGCTTTTATCATCTTTATGTTTAAAGTTCAAATAAACATTTTATATGTCATCTACTTCCCTTATCACCATGAAGCAGTACAAGACCTAGATAGAGCATGGTAGGAGCCTTAGAAAACCTTCAGACAGGTGTTCACAGACTTTGAGAAAACTACAAAGGCCAAAAATGTAAAAATAATCCAGAGTAGCTCAATAGATACCAGTTCGCTCACCATTTCTTCCTTCCTCTCAAAGACATTAGCAGGTAGAACGTTTGCACTTGCCAATGTTCCTCTGTCACTTATAAAAGTTCACCTCTAATTCAACTGCTTCGCTAATACTCTTAACTAAAGCTATTTATCTTTAACCTAGTCTCACAAGGCTTGCAAAGAAAGTCTCATTAGCCATTTTGATTCAGCAGTGGCACTGGGAAGGAATAAGTGGGTTTCATTCCTGCCCTAAAAGAGAGCACTAGACTACCAGGGCTTGTTAAGATAGACCTGAATAGCCGGGGGGGGGAGGGCGTCAGATATTTGTCAGAGGGAGGATGGATAGAGTGGAGGCCCAGAGGGACCTGTTTTCCTGTGGGCAGGCAGATCAAACTCTCCGGGCTGGAACTGGGTAACTTGGAATCTCTGATAACCAATAAAAGGAAGATAACTCTTGAAAGCTACTCACAATTGTCTTAAGTTAGTTCAATAAAATGGAGTCACCTGGACTCTCCTCATCTGAAGAATGAAGGTAAACTCAGACAGCAAACAAAAGAACCTGGACTGCTATGCAGCTAATGTCGATTATAGAGTTTCAGTGACTGTCCATTGATCTGACAGGAATTTTAGAGGCAATTCTGCTGTGCCTTTCCTGGAGAACCTGGCTCACAGAGCTGCCAAGTTACCCAGATCTAAGAGGGAGACCTTTTGGCCTGTCCTGATTTTCAACTTACGTCCCAAGGCAGGAAATGTAGTTATATGTAATTCCTGATTTAACCCATTGAAATCAGCGCTGCCAGACCCATAATGCAGCAAGACAGAGTTGTCTAAAATTCAGAATGGGCCTAAAAGCCCCCTCCTGGAACTGGATAACTTGGCACGTCTGGGTTCAGGTGGTTTAGGTAAGTTCCTGCCCCTTTCAGCATGTCGGCATTTTGTAAGAGGGGTGATGAAATCTGCAGGTGCTCCACTAGTCATGCTAGAGGCAGGCAGGGTTGCAGGGCAGGGTGGAGACCAGGTTAGCATACCCTCGGCATATAGAAACTGTCCTGCTCCCTTCACCAGTGTACATACGCCTCCGTTACAGTACAGAACAGAATGTACTAACGTTTGCATTATCCTACATAGAATGACTCTGACATTCTTTAGACTTTAAACAATAACTGAGACCAAGTAGCTGAACTAGTCATACCAGGATGCAAACCTGTGAACTGCAGGTTTATGATAAGGATAGCCTGGTGTCAGCATGAAAGGCTGAGCCAATCAACATGAGGTTCTTTAGTTAAATTGGGATTAGAAGTTGATGAGGCCCAATGGGGTAAAAACCAGATCTAGCTTGTTCTATACAGCAGCAATTCGTACACCTTTGCGCTAAATAATTCTTCAGGACTAAAGTAATTCTACAGACGATACAAACCTTAAAAGCAGTACGTCTCCTGACCTGAAGCCCGCTGCCTCAGTAATTAACACAACGAGCTACAGGATCTGCCTGGAAGAAGCCTTAGCGATTCCCTGTAATATGCCAATGAGCAGAATTTTTAAATTGAGCTTCTCATGTTCTGTTTCTATGGCAACCATCACAAAAACAAAGCCCCTTTCTCATCCACTGTGACTAGTAAGGTGGGTCCAGTGTATGCCTTTTCAAAATGTCTTTTTTTTTTTTTCTATCTCACCAGGCCTCTCTCTCTCTGCTCCACAGATGTCATGGCCAGTTCAAGACATCCACATCAAATCTTACAGTGCTCTTAAGAACACCAGTCAGGGTTATCAGGGCATCCCCCAGAGACATAAACCCTCCAGAGACATTCTAAACTAGTCTTAGCTTTATTTATTTACTAGCTGATCACCCTGCGTTGCCCGGATATTTATTTATCCCAATCCTCTGGTATCGACAGACTTGTATTCACTGATTACACCTGGTAAAACGGAAAGTATTTGATTGTTTATATCGTGGACATCTTCATTTTTTAGCAGCAACAATGGCCCTCTGTATGGGGCTGAACTTGGACTTAAAAACGGTGTTGGGAGTGTCAGTATTCATCTCAGCAAGCCCAAAAACTATGGATTAGACACTAATCTGTTGTTTTCGATAATTTTTACGTCACCCCCTTCCCACCCCCACAGTATTTTTGCCCAGATAGTAAGTCATATGTATACCAAGTTTGGTTAAAATCTGACCATGCATTTCAGAGTTATGCTGGAACGTACATACACACAAAAAAATGTAATGAATAGTATAAGAACTCCCAAAGAGAAAACAGTCAAAGTTGCAATAGTGGTGTAGTGGTCACAAAGACCAACAGTTTGTGGATTTATATAAATGTGATATCAGAATGACCCCCGGAGTCCACTAACTCCTTAGGTCAGGTACTTCCTCATACATCCCTTTTTTTTGAAAAAGTTTATAAATAATTTTTATAAATAGTATTTTAAATGTAGGTTAAATAACTTAGCTTTTAGGTATGAAGCAGTCTCATAGTGTATTGATATCTCCAGTATTGACGCTTAGAGAGATGCTTCAGCGTTCAACTAACGCTCCCCTGGCCAACGCGTTTCGCCACACTTTGTCAAGGCTGGGGGCTTAGGAAACAGCTAGGAAAACTGATGCAGTGCCCCCAGCCTTGACAAAGTGTGGCGAAACGCGTTGGCCAGGGGAGCGTTAGTTGAACGCTGAAGCATCTCTCCAAGCGTCAATGCTGGAGATATCAATACACTATGAGACTGCTTCATACCTAAAAGCTAAGTTATTTAACCTACATTTAAAATACTATTTATAACATTTATTTAAAAACTATTTATAAAAATTATTTATAAACTTTTTCAAAAAAAAGGGGGATGTATGAGGAAGTACCTGACCTAAGGAGTTAGTGGACTCTGATATCCCATTTATATAAATCCACAAACTGTTGGTCTTTGTGATCACTACACCACTATTGCAACTTTGACGGAACATACATACATACATACACACACACACAACAGATAACATCTGATTTTATATATTTAGATATCTTTAGTAAATTAGATAAACCACACCATCACAATAGTGTCAAGGACGTGTACATACAATAAGTCATAACCAGCCAAACAAGATACATCATACAGGAGAACAATATAATTTGCTGAACATGACAATTCATAATCTATTTGGTTTTCCTTTGGGATAATATAGCGGTTATTTTAGAAGCTTTGTTCTTGTTTCAGATGTCTGAAAACTGACATTTAGACTCCATATTGCATGGGTGTCCAAATCCTGATCTTAGAAAATCAGAATGTAGATGTCTAACACTTAAAGTATGTTCATATGGCAAGGGAACATAATCTGGGTATGTTTTGGGCGGGACTAGGGAAGGGCCAAAAAGTTGGAAGATCAGCTCCAATCACAGAAGCAGAAGAGAATGTCCATATTTAAAAAGGTAGATGTCCGTATTTAGACTTGATACTTGTCACGTCAAACTTACAAAAAGGTGCTCTGATTGAGCAGCTGTCCACTGGAGAGATGAAGGCACGACACATGTTCATATACTCATTTTCTCAGTGGTCAGTGATGGATGGGAAAGCTGGACACTATGGAAACAAGAAGAAAGAAGATTGACTCATTTGAGCTTTGGTGCTGGAGAAGGATTTTATGTGTGCCGTGGACCACGAGAAGAACTAACAAATCGATTCTGGAAGAGATCACACCGGCTATGTCACTCGAAGCCCAAATGATGAAGTTAAGACTGTCTTATTTTGGTCACACCATCAGAAGAGAGAAATCACTGGAGAAGGACATCATGTTTTGGGAAGATCGAAGAAACCAGGCGAAGAGGTGACCTGCAATCCATTCTAAGCTCCCCGGGGCAAATGGTATAGAAAATTGAATAAATAGTGTGAAAAGTTTCATTCTCTGATAACCAGAGCTTGTATTGTGACATCATAATGCCACATTCCACCAATGCCTAAGAGCCAACCTCATCTGAGATGTCACAATGGCTTGATTGTCCTTTACTTGGCTCACTTTGGCACATTTTGATTTCTAGAGTGGCGCAATGATTAAAGCTACAGCCTCAGCACCCTGATGTACTGTTGCCTTGTGCATGGACTTGAGTTCATTGGTTGAGGGACTCATAGGCATTGTACTACAGTGACATCTACTGGCAGGATTTAAGACCTGGAAATGCAAAAAACTAGAAAGAGCTCTGGTGTGTGGAGTGCGAACCCAACCCAGGGCTGTCTCTACAATGAAATGGCTGAATTGTGAAGGGTTATAACATGAACTCTCATAGTGCTGGATCCTGGAACAGGAGAAAATTGCCAGAAGCAAAGAGAAACAAACAAAGCATTCATTGATCATTTAACACATGGATGCATAAGTTAACTGGCTTGTGTACATTACATGAAGGCACTGAAGTTACAAAGTGGCAGAAAAGATGACAGAGCAAGGAGAGAGAAGTGCTTAAATCTTACATTTAAGTTTGTATTTTAATTTTATAGCAGCCAGCTCAAGGGGTTGTGGCACTCTGAGCCAACATTTTCGAGAGCAAAGGAGAATGAGACAAACCCTTCAGCTCTGGTACCCTGAGTCAGTGCCTCACCTGGCTCATGCCTTAAGCTGGCTCTGGCACGGAGGGCTGAAAAGAGAGAGAAAGAAAGGAAAGGGTCCCTCGTAGGTGCTGCCGCTAAGGAGAAGCGAGACATAGATCTTGGCTAAGTCGCCAGACATGGCTATTACAAGGATCAGAAAGGGAAGGCATCAGGCAATAGGCAGCGATTGAATGCTGCTCAAATGCACATTAGAAACACGAATTAAAGTGATGCCGGATTACTGCATAAGTCCACTGCCTATGTCCAGAATAAACATCTGGTCATCTTTATTTGAGCCATCGATAACAGCATTTTTTTTTCTGTAGAAGATTGTGACCAAATTTGCATGTGTGTTTCTGCTCCTTTCAGAGAAGCCACAGCAGTTTGTTTAAATGTTATTATTTGGTATATTATTTGAGCCTGAATAAGTGTATGTATGTGTGTTGGGGTGGGGTCTTACTTTTAATAAAAGACATATCAAATAGAAAAGAAAAAGGTTCACTGTATGAAAATGGAAATGTCCTATTACTGACTGAATGAAGCATGAAAGTGCTGGATAAATAAAGATGAGATGAACCACTGCATACTAGGAGAGTTCAACACAGTCAGTGATTCTTGGATGAGCTATTTGATTCAGTAGGTTACAAACTACAGTGCTATCAGGGTTAAGGAGACTCCCTCTGAAGCACACTGGATCTTCCTCTTACACACCAGAGTTTCTGAGAACCTGCCGGGAGCGGGTTGCGTTCTCCTGTATAATAATGCACACGCAGATTCTACCTAATTTCTTTCCAGCCATTACCTACAGTGTGTTCTGAATTTTGAGTCATATGAAATGGTCCAATACCAGAAATAACCAGTCCACATTTTTTTTTCCCATTCTGCAACAAAAAGTACACTTGAGCTGGCTCAGGAGATATTTGGCTCCGATATATAGGATTCTGCACGTCTTCAAATATTTGCAGAAGTGAGGCCTATATGTTTAGCTATCTGGAAAATGATATGCAGTGGGATTTATCTGGGTAGAAGCGTCCTGGTGCAGTCTGGAGATGGAGGCTGGGTGATGTTTTCACTTACCTAGTTAGCAGCAATTTTCAGTCTACTAACCAGTTAACTGCCTGGACAAATTTGGTGGCAGGTCAAATGCACGCAAGACAAATGCACGTGGTCAAATGCGCGAAGACGAGTGAGCGCAAGACATGGGAGCGCAAGACATATAAGCGCAAGACAAGAGAGCGTAAGATAACTGCGTGAAGACATAAGTGCGCGGACAAATGGGTGCTGACAAGTGAGTGCAAGACAATTCAGTGCCAATGATTTCTAGTAAAAAGCACAAGCATGACATTTGAGCGCAAGACAAGTTAGCGCTGGCCACGCGCTTTTGTCCCGTCACCAGATAACCTAGTCAGGTTTTCAGTCAAATGCTAATGTAACCATGCCCCATTCAGTAAGTTCAGTTATTTACATTATTCTAAGTTTAGCACCTGTAATTCGCGCAAGATAAATACCTGTTATAGAGCAAGTTCTAGACCAGACCTATAGCGGACACAGTCAGGCAGCAAAAGGAAGGTGGACTGTTCTGAGCAAGTATAAATGGAGCAAACGTAACCAATCACAAAGACGCTAGTGAAGGGAGGGCGGGCTATTCCGAGCACGTAAAAAAGGAGCTTACGTAACGAATCACAAAGAGGCTAGCGAAATGAAGGAGGGCTCTTCTGAGCACGAGTCTTTGCGCTAATTTGTCTGCTCCCATTTGTTAGCGCACTTATGTCCTGGTGCAGTTATCTTGCGCTCACTTGTCTTGGCGCTCACTTGTCTTGCGCTCAATTGTCTACCCCCGTTTGTCTGCGCGTGGTTGTCTTGCGCGTATTTGACTATGAACCATAAATTTAAATCAGCAAAAAGGCTGTCGCAACTCTAACCGGTTACTTATCTGAATATAGGTCAGATATTCATCAGTACCTGATAATGCCCGGATGTTTAGAACTGACTGGTATATGGATACTGACACCGAGGGGGGAATTCTATAAAAAATGCCTAAAGACAGGTGCATAAGTAAATAGACACCTTTTACTAAGCCATGGTCAATGTTTCTACCGCAGCCTGGCGTGCTAAATGCTCCAACTTACAACCAAGCAAAGTCGTCCACGTGAATCCTTCACGGACACTTAAAGGAACCATACCCCACCCAAAGAGACCCTCCCAGCCCCAACTCCCCCAACCCAGCACTCCAGTGTCAGAAGGTAGCTTTTAAATCAAGTACTAATCTCTGCGGCCAAGTATTACCCACTAAGAGCCGGATTCGATAAATGGTGTTTACAAATTGGCACCGGAAAAAAAACTGGCGCTCAATGCCATTCCACAATAGGCACTCAAACATAAGGAAAATATGAAAAAGGATCTGCAAAAGTTAGAGGAATGGTCTAATGCCTGGCAACTAAAATTCAATGCAAAGAAATGCAAAGAAATGCATTTGGGGATTAATAATTGTAAGGAACCGTATATGCTGGGAGTTGAGAAGCTGATATGCACGGACGGGGAGAGGGACCTTGGGGTGATAGTGTCCGAAGATCTAAAGGCGAAAAAACAGTGTGACAAGGCAGTGGCTGCTGCCAGAAGGATGCTGGGCTGTATAAAGAGAGGCGTAGCCAGTAGAAGGAAGAAGGTGTTGATGCCCCTGTACAAGTCATTGGTAAGGCCCCACTTGGAGTATTGTGTTCAGTTTTGGAGACCGAATCTGGAGAAGGACATAAGAAGACTTGAAGCGGTCCAGAGGAGGGCAACGAAAATGATAGGAGGCTTGCGCCAGAAGACATATGAGGACAGACTGGAAGCCCTGAATATGTATACCCTAAATGAAAGGAGGGACAGGGGAGATATGATCCAGACGTTCAAATACTTGAAGGGTATTAACGTAGAACAAAATCTTTTCCAGAGAAAGGAAAATGGTAAAACCAGAGGACATAATTTGAGGTTGAGGGGTGGTAGATTCAAAGGAAATGTTAGAAAATTCTACTTTACGGAGAGGGTGGTGGATGCCTGGAATGCGCTCCCGAGAGAGGTGGTGGAGAGTAAAACTGTGACTGAGTTCAAAGAAGCGTGGGATGAACACAGAGGATCTAGAATCAGAAAATAATATTAAATATTGAATTAAGGCCAATACTGGGCAGATTTGCACGGTCTGTGTCTGTGTATGGCCGTTTGGTGGGGGATGGGCTGGGGAGGGCTTCAGTGGCTGGGAGGGTGTAGATGGGCTGGAGTAGGTTTTAATGGAGATTTCGGCAGTTGGAACCCAAGCACAGTACCGGGTAGAGCTTTGGATTCTTGCCCAGAAATAGCTAAGAAAAAAAAATGAAAAAATTTCAATTGAATCAGGTTGGGCAGACTGGATGGACCATTCGGGTCTTTATCTGTTGTCATCTACTATGTTACTATGTTAGAATAGCATTGAATGCCGATTTCAGCAGCCACATTTGGGGTACCAAAATGAACTGTACACCGGCTTAAACCACGTATAACTCCCAGCGCCCTATTTGGACTTACATCTCCGGTATTCTGAAAAACTGCGCACAAATTTTTGGAATGCCTATGATCTGCCCATGTACCTCGCATGGCCACACCCCCTTCTGAGTTGTGCGCCATGGAATCTGAGCAAGCATTGGTATAGAATCGTGCTCAGCAAGATGTGTGTGCAAATCCAAATCGGAGCCAATTCCTGCTGATTAGCTCCCAGTTATCGACATTAAGGGGGGGGAATTCATCTAAAGGCGCTAAATGCACTAGCACATGCTAATCACGAACGATTAGCATGTGTAAAATGCTAAAGATATCCATTATATTCTTATTAATCATTAGAGCGCACTAACACACTTAGCAGCCTTTGATAAATTCCCCCTTAATTGGCTTGTAAGCCAATTTAGTTGAATGCACAACTTGGATGGATGCCATATATAAAATCCAGGGACAGATCTCTCCATTGGCTCCCCACTGAGCTATTTATCCAATTTATATGCTTGGGTTTTCAGTCCCACTCTCTCAGTGGACCTATCTGTCTTCAAACCCGTGGAACAATGGATGAGAGAATTTAAGTTAAAATTTAACTCGGAAAAATATCCCAAAACTATTTTGCTACTCCTATAAGGTTAGTTGAGGATGATTTAAAACTGAATGCATCATACTACTACTATTAATTATTTCTATAGCGTTCCCAGACGCACACAGCGCTGCACAGAATCGCAAAGGGTAAGAAAACAGTCCCTGCTCAAAAGAGCTTACAATCTAAACAGGCAAGACAGACAAAAAGGATGCCATGAATACAATTAAGGTGAAATGTTAATCAGTGGGCTGGGTTGGAGGGCAGAGGAGTAGGGTTAAGGATTGAAAGCTATATCAAAAAGATGGGATTTCAGTCTGCTTTTAAACAAGGGAAGGGGCTTGATGGACAAACTCGGGTAGTTTATTCCAGGCATAGGAGGAACGAACTCTGGAATTGGCAGTGGAGGAGAAGGGTAACACTAAGAGTGAGTTATCTGAGGAACGGAGTTCTCTGGGAGGTGTATAAGGAGAGAGAAGCGAGGAGAGATATTGAGGGGCAGCAGAATGAACACACTTGTAGGTCAGCAATAAGATCCTTGAACTGTATACGATGGCAGATAGGGAGCCAGTGAAGTGACTTAAGGAGAGGGGTGACATGAGCGTAGCGAGGTTGGTAGAAGATGAGTCGTGCAGTAGAGTTTTGCACAGAGTGCAAGGGGTGAGAGGCGGCACTGAGGGATGCCTAGTGTGTAGTGAGACAGAAAGTTAAGAATGTGTGCTCAGACTGAGGCAGTAGTTCGCAAGAGTTTCCTTGTACTTTGGAAGCTCCGATCAATCAGATCATATTTTAAAGAGATTTCATTTCGGTCGTTAGTACACAATTCTAAAGCTTCATATAGTTATCATCCTGGTAGCTCTCACTGGAAACGTATATAGACACATCCCCAAAGATATCAGGGAGTATCCAGAAAAGTAATTATTTTTTACATCATTTTTTTTTTATACTGTCTGCAAACTAGGTAATGCAGGGAGCAGAGACTGACCCTCAGCATTTAGGAAAACTTTATCTTCGTGAGGGCTTCTGCAAGGTGAATTGCCCAACTTAAAGAGTTAAAAAAATAAAGACTGGTTTACAAGATACTGCCCATGCCAAATACCACATGGCATTTAAGGCCTCTTTACCCAAGTAATAGACACTGAAGCTTAAACACACCCTTTGAGTTCACTCCAATTGTATGGATAAGATTCTCCAGCTGCCTGTGTGTGTTGGCATTCTGTTTCTCAGCCATATAAACTTCACCCTGCTAATCCAGGGCTTTTTCACACACACATACACACAATCAATAGGACTTCTCAAGCTCATGCTATGCACTTCCTGAGCGCACAGCACCAGATAAGTGGCCGGTTTCCAAATACTGCAATATAACAGCCAGCTAGCATGGATATATGAATAAAAAACCAAAAAACGGTCTTAGAGACATTTGGAGCATTGAGATTAAGCAGCAAATTTCTGCATCTCAATGGCCACGAATTTGGTCTTGGAGAATGAGACGTACAGTATCAGCATCTATGAGGCAAAGTTGGTTCTTTTTGTTGCATAGAGCGTTTTGGACCCATGTTCGTTCACAAAAGTTAGATAGCTCCAAGTCTAATAAATGCTGGCATTGTAATCTGGAAGCGGGGACACTTGATCATTTAGTTTACCATTGTCCCTGTATAAGATTATTTTGGAATTCAGTTTGGACTTAAGTAAATTGTCTATTAGAAAACCATGTTGCATTATCCTATGATACTATTCTGTTTGGCATGTCTATGAGGAAAAAAAGTCAAATATCAGCACATAATAACAAACTATTATTAATCTTGACTGGGTTGCTATTCAGCATATCACCAATAATTGGAAAAATTATACTAATTTTAATTATACATTTTGGTGGAATTCGGTATGCCATATTTTTAAGATGGAAAGAGCAATTGCAATACAGAAAGGGAACTATAATAATTTTATAAAGATCTGGGGGCCATTGGAACGATATTGTAAGGAGTAAACATCATTTTCCTTTTTCTGGAAATTTCACTATATTATGTGTTTATATTATATTTATGATATAATTGATTATAATATTTGAAAGAAGGTGGGTGGGACGGGATATAATTTTTATGTTTTTAGAATTATATGAGAATTACAAGTGTTATTGTTGTTACTAATGATATATTCCTGTACGCTTGCTGTAAGTTTTCAAAATGAATAAAGAATTAAAAAAAAATATATATATATATATATAACATATATATATTACATATATATTATATATAAATATAATAAATATATATATAACAGCCAGCTAGCATCACCTCGGGGAAGAACCGCCGAGCATCAGATGCAGTTTTCACCAAGCAGTAAGAGTTCAGAAAATGTAGTAACGCAGCAAACGGTGGCAGATAAAGACCCAAATTCTCATGGGGGAACGCTTTATCCTCATAATGAGGACTCTGAAGAATGCTGTTTCTCAAGATGAATGTCACGGTATTGCACTTTCCACTGCATGTCACATTTGAGGCTCTAACACAGGAGTGGGCAACTCAGGTCCTCGAGGGCCGGAATCCAGTTAGGTTTTCAGGATTTCCCCAATGAATACGCAAGAGATCTATTTCCATGCACTACTTTCAGTCCTGAAAACTCGACTGGATTCCGGCCCTTGAGGATCGGAGTTGCCCACCCCTGCTCTAACATGATGGGCCTGTCATTCTGCAATCATGCCCCGTAGAGGAGTGGGCAAAAATCGTAGGTGGGATCATTTTGCATTTTCTTATACTGTACCTGTGTTGGGAAAGCTGAGGTTGAGCGCTTAAACCCCGAGTCAAGAAGTTAAAACACCAGATTGCTGCCATTCAACTGACATTTTCAGCCTGATTCTGCAAATGGGTGTTCCAATTTTAAACAGCGGTAGGCATCCTATCACCGACTGGCAGCCAATCAGGATGTATGTGTTTTTTTTAAACTCCCAGAGGCAGGAAACCTACACTGTAGGTGTTTGTTGCAGGTCTAGGGAGATGCATAGGGACACAAGTTTGCCCAAGGCTGGGCATGGGGCGTGATTTCACCTGGAAGTGACCTTGAGCAAGTTTAAGCATCCGTACAGGTCTCCCTAGAGCCGCGATAGACACCTGAACTGTAGGCCTGCAAATTGCTGGCCTACATTTCATCTGAAAAGTAGACGTGGCCAGATAAGCAGATTGTGGCATGGGAATCCCCCGATCAGCTGAGCTGGCAGACTTCCCAAAGCCACGGCTTCAGGGTGTCCTGCTGGCTCTGCTGATTGGGCGGAAAATACCCCTGCCACAGAGGACCCCCCCTGACATCCATTAATGTGTGGCAGGAGGGATGCCCACTTCCTCCTGCCTGACACCCCCCCTAGCATGGACAGCCCCCCCCCTGCTGAGATCAGCAAGAAGGATGCCCACTCCCTCTTGCCTGACACCCCCCAACACAGACACCCCCCCTCCCTCTGAGATCATCAGGAGAGATGCCCACTCCCTCCTGCCTGACCCCCCCAACATGGACAGCCTCCTCTGAGAGCGGCAGAAAGGATGCCCACTCCCTCTTGCCTGACACTCCCCAACACAGACACTCCCCTCCCTCTGAGATCAGCAGAAGGGATACCCTTTCCCTCCTGCTTGACACCTCCAACACAGACACCTCCTCCCTCCTGCCACCGGCCCCCAACACAGAACCAAAACTGATCAATGAAGCGGAACTTATTGGTAATGGAAGAGGGGTATGGAGTAGTAGTCACTGCTCTTGAACTATTTCTTTTCCACTCAACCAACCGCTTCTACGAAGTGATCCTGTCCCAAATGTTTTATCCTTTCCCTCCATTTTCTTTCAACCTCCTTTTTTTTTTTTTTGTTGTCTTCTTTCTCTTTCTCTTCTAATTATGTAACTTTACCCCTCCCTTTCCCCTTTATCATCACTTTCAAGTCTGTCCTGTTTATGTCTTTAATGTACACTTTTATTAACTCCTTTTTATAAATATAATCTTTTATCTTTAATTTTTAACATTTTACTGTAAACCAGCTAGATACCAGTTGATGGTCGGTATATTAAAAATGAATAAACTTGAAGCTATTTTATTGGGCAAACTGGATACATAGGCCAATGTGGTCTTTATCTGCTGTCATCTGCTATGTTACTATGAATGATTTGGCCTCTATGAGCGCAATGCATCTCAATTATTACCAGCACTGGTCTCCCACATTCCTTAACAGGATTCAGGTGCAGCTTGGTTTCTTTGTACCCTCTGTACAGCAAATCACTGCATGGATATCTGTATCCTCCCCCCTCCCCCCCCCCCCCCCCTGTCTTTCAGTGAAAAACAACATCTTTCTAGGCACTAGGACAGGAATGTGACATTGTACAGAATGCCCTGGTGGCAGAAGAATTTTTCAAGAGATGGCTTCTTTCCACGAGGTCTGAAGTACCTAATTGTGCAGTTTCCTAGCTACAGGGTCAAAAGGTTCACCGAAAGTTCACATCATTGTTAGCTATTATAATAGCTAAATGAACTGTACAGTTGCACCCCTAGAATGCGAACTTAGTACAGAGACATATCAGATGTCACTTGATCGGCTTTTAGCATGTAGCATATGTAATACTGCCTAGTCTAGTGAAGTGAGAAGCATATTTAATGTGTCTATAAATGGGAGCCCAAGACCCCCATGTCGATGGGCGGAATGTAACACGAGACTGGTAGAGCCCCCGTGTCGCCCATCGGCTGGGGGTGGGTGAATTAGTTGAGGTGGGGGGGGGAGCACTGGGCGAGGAGACTGTCAGGTAGGGAAATTTTAAAACGATTCGTTGAGGGGCGCGGGGGCGAGGTCTTAAAGTCGGGTCCCTGGAGTTCTCGGCTCCTTCTGAGGTCCTCCAGGACGGCTTTTCCCACCTGCCCACCCGTTATGTGGTGACAGATGTTGGTAGCTCAGGGGGGGGGCGGGTCTCCCGAGCTACTGGCTCATGGGGTTCATAGGTGATGAGCGTTGGGACAGCGGGGAGCCGCGCTCGGTGGGTCAGGTGACCCGGAAAAGGGGCATGAGGGACATGCCACCCCTCTGACCCTTGCTGTGGTGGCTGGGTCGAGGGAATAAAACCAATTCATTTGGTAGCTCGGGAGGAGCTCTTTATATGACGTTAATAATGTTAATGAAGTTAAGATACATAGAAACATAGAATATGACGGCAGAAAAGGGCTGTAGGCCATCAAGTCTGCCCATAGCTAATAAACTGAGCTGCGGCTAATTTTACCAACCAGAAGACTGTAACGTGTTTTTTGGTAAAGTTAAAGGTGGAGGATGATGATGGAAGGTGGTGGGTTGAGTATTTAGGCGGACAGCAGGACCTATCCAGATCCCACTGTTACTCATACATACAGCACCTAAATAACTTAGGGGGCCTTTTCCTAAGGCACGCTAACTGATTTAGCGTGCGCTAAATGCTATGGCGTCCATTATATTCTGTGGGTGCCTCAGCATTTAGCTCATTACATTACAATGCACTTCTTAACCACGTAACCATAAGTTCGACGCAGTTTACATAAGACTTAACAATAAATATAATACAGGAAGTAGAATAAGTAAGTTAGTTAGTCAGCTAAATCGGTTAGCACGCCTTAGTCAAAGGACCCTTTACTAAACAAAATCCATTTAATTGGTCAACCAAAATAAAAAACGTGGTTTTGGATTCAAGATGGAGAATTACAAACCCAGACGATGGGCTTCGCACACTCTTCCCACACTTTCCCCAGAATTAAAGTCCTGGATCTAAAGTGATTTTCAAAGCCCAAGGCAAGCACCCAGGACATCCTACATTTGTACTTGCTGTAAAGCTCCTTATACCCAGGGCAGGATTAATCAATAGGCCAAGTAGGCACATGCCTAGGGCCTGAATTAGTCAGGGGGGCCCGATGAAGGAGGGCATCAACATTGTTTTTTTCCAAATGGCGATGGGCCCCTCCAGCATCGATTGGCAACGCAGAACCCCCCCCCCCCCCGATCGGCATCACGGGCTCCAACACAATTGGCAACACGGCCCCTCCCCCATCGACGGAAAGTAAGACAAGCAAGCAACGTGGGTAAGAAATGCAACGGGAACGGTAATTGTGCAAGCGGTGCTGCTTGCCCAAAGCTTCCCTCTGACTCTG
Source organism: Geotrypetes seraphini (assembly GCF_902459505.1). NCBI lineage: Eukaryota > Metazoa > Chordata > Amphibia > Gymnophiona > Dermophiidae > Geotrypetes > Geotrypetes seraphini. Next base: position 39,085,439 of record NC_047093.1, on the reverse strand, counting down.
CTTCCTGTTTCTGCCTGGGCGCATGGTAGGGTAGGGCGGGGCAGGGGAGCCCAGCGTACTTGTGTGCCTAGGGGCCCTCAACGAATTAATCCTGCCCTGCTTATACCTAATACACAAAGCAGGCTGCAAAGCTTAACCGGAAAACACAAAGCAAAGATCACCTGGTTATATAAAAACGCTCTTTTCAAGTTATTTTTCTTGTCTACAAAACACAATCACACCGCTGACAGTTACAAATGCTGGCACTACCTTAGTTAAAAAATAAAACAAACAGGTAATAGACTACAAGAGAAATAAATTGAACTAAAGTGACAAAGAGTGACAGACCTTTCTGGGAAAGGGCACCAGATCACTGATCCATTGCTCTTTCCTGCTAATGGCATCACCTGAAAGCTGCCTCCCACAGAGCAGTTAGCAGAAGCACTTCGACTAACACAAGAGGCTCAGATCAATAAAATAGAAATCAAATGACTGATGATCCTTATGGAAGCCGCATGAAATATGTAACAGCAAAGGAGATCAGATTCACTGCAACATCCTCAGATCCAGAGTAAACCAAGAGAAGCCCCACAAGGGTTTCAGGAATCAGCTGCATTTGCCATCCAAAATAATGGTCTAGCCCTCTCCCGTGGGAAACGAAAGATAACCGAATCAACCTTTGTTTTTTAAAGTTTGGGCTCCAATCTTCCATCTATCCTCTCTTTTTTTTTCTGCCTCTTCATCACACTCCTAAAGATAATAAATCCATTGAATCTAGCTTTGGACAGGGACAACCTGTCTATTCTTTCTACCTAGACCCCGAAGGAATACAGCAAGGCGTTGCACGCATGATTTGGTCCATGAATGACGAACTCCCCAGTAGTAAGGCGGAGTAAGCCATATACGAGTACACAGGACGGCCAGGTTGGAAACTCCTTCAAAGATGTTCCCCTTTCCCATCCTACACATGCGTCCCCGGGAGTGGGGGAGGGGCGCAGATGGAACAGTTGCACTATACTGCCCGGATAGCTTAGGCTACGGATTAAAACTGGACGGAGCCTTCTTGTCATTTAGACTTTTTTCTTTCTTTCTTTTCTAGGTTTTATAAAACAAACACAAGGAGCGAGTCTGTTGCTCCCCAGGGGAACGGGAGGGGGGGGGGGGGGACACCGAAGCTGCAAACTTGCTCCATGATTTGCAGTTTCCCCAAACCAAGTTCCTGTATTCATATTTTTTTTTTTAATTATTATTTCTGAGCTGCTATATTAACCCACTACTACATGTAATTAGATGCTGGGTTTATGTATACCCGGTGTACAGCATCTGTTCAGTTCATTAGCAAGATTCTTATATAATATCTGCGTTATCAATAGGGGGGTTTCCTATGCACTATATAGTATTCATGCCATGGTCTTAATTAATAGTTAATTCCTCTATGCACTGTACAGTATCTGTGCTACAGTTATTATTAATAAGGGATTCCTGATCCCCCCTGCACTCTACATAGCAACCGCATTATGATAAATAGGGGATTCCCCTATACACTATATAGTATTTGTGTGATTATTTAGGGGATTCTCCTATGGGCATCTGTGATCTGATTGTTAGCGGGGGGGGTCTTAACAGGGGATTCCCCTATCCACTATATAGTGCGCTTGTGATTATTTAGGGGATTCCCCTATACACTATATAGTATTCATGTGATTATTTGGAAGATTCTCCTATGCAGCACTGTACTACTTAACAGGGGATTCCCCTATCCACTATATAGTGCGCTTGTGATTATTTAGGGGATTCCCCTATACACTATATAGTATTTGTGATTATTTTGGGGATTCTCCTATGTAGCACTATACTGCTTAACAGGGGATTCCCCTATCCACTATATAGTGCACTTGTGATTATTTAGGGGATTCCCCTATACACTATATAGTATTTGTGTGATTATTTGGGGGATTCACCTATGCAGCACTGTACTGCTTAACAGGGGATTCCCCTATCCACTATATAGTACGCTTGTGATTATTTAGGGGAGTCCCCTATGGGCATCTGTGATCTGATTGTTAGCGGGGGGGGTCCTTAACAGGGGATTCCCCTATCCACTATATAGTACGCTTGTGATTATTTAGGGGAGTCTCCTATGGGCATCTGTGATCTGATTGTTAGCGAGGGGATCTTAACAGGGGATTCCCCTATCCACTATATAGTGCGCTTGTGATTATTTAGGGGATTCTCCTATGGGCATCTGTGATCTGATTGTAAGCTGGGGGGTGTCCTAACAGGGGATTCCCCTGTCCACTATATAGTACGCTTGTGATTATTTAGGGGAGTCTCCTATGGGCATCTGTGATCTGATTGTAAGCTGGGGGGTGTCTTAACAGGGGATTCCCCGGTCCACTATATAGTGCGCTTGTGATTATTTAGGGGATTCTCCTATGGGCATCTGTGATCTGATTGTTAGCGGGGGGGGGGTGTCTTAACAGGGGATTCCCCTATCCACTATATAGTGCGCTTGTTATTATGTAGGGGATTCTCCTATGGGCATATGTGATCTGATTGTAAGCTGGGGGTCTTAACAGGGGATTCCCCTATCCACTATATAGTACGCTTGTGATTATTTAGGGGATTCCCCTATCCACTATATAGTACGCTTGTGATTATTTAGGGGATTCTCCTATGGGCATCTATGATCTGATTGTTAGGGGGGGTGTCTTAAGAGGGGATTCCCCTAACCACTATATAGTACGCTTGTGATTATTTAGGGGAGTCTCCTATGGGCATCTGTGATCTGATTGTTAGGGGGTGTCTTAACAGGGGATTCCCCTAACCACTATATAGTACGCTTGTGATTATTTAGGGGAGTCTCCTATGGGCATCTGTGATCTGATTGTTAGGGGGTGTCTTAACAGGGGATTCCCCTAACCACTATATAGTACGCTTGTGATTATTTAGGGGATTCCCCTATTCACTATATAGTACACTTGTGATTATTTAGGGGATTCTCCTATGGGCATCTGTGATCTGATTGTTAGGGGGGGGGTCTTAACAGGGGATTCCCCTAACCACTATATAGTACGCTTGTGATTATTTAGGGGAGTCTCCTATGGGCATCTGTGATCTGATTGTTAGCGGGGGGGGGGTAGGGGGATGTCTTAACAGGGGATTCCCCCTATGTGCCCTAGCAGCTCGCCCTCACCTTGAACTCCACGGACAGCTGCGGGGTGTAGTCCAGGGTCCAGAGCGCCCGCACCAGGGCGGCCAGCTGCTCGGTGACCTCGCCCTCGCCGCCGCTCCTCGCCAGCAGCCCGTGCAGCCGGGAGCGGGCCAGCTCGGCTTTGTAGCGCTCCAGCCCCAGGAACTCGGCCAGCAGGTCGGTGTTGCTCAGGCACTGGAGCACGGCGTTCATGAAGCAGGTGTTGCCGTGGTTCTTCAGCCCCTGCACGCCGGGGGTCTTGTCGCCCGAGCCGCCGGGCAGCCGGTCCCGGCTCGCGCCCTGCCCTTCGGCCGCCCGGCTGGCGCTGATCGTGCGGGGCTGCTCGGGCTCGGCGCCCTGGCAGGTGCCCGGCGGCCCCTGCCTAAAGCCCCCGTCGTCGTCCTCCGGGTGGGCAGCCCGCTCAGGCTCCCCGAAGTGAGACAAAGTGCTCAAAGTTTTCAGCACCCGGTGCACGAAATTGCCCACGGAGCGCAGGGACTTCTTGCGGAAGAGGAGCCGCCGCGAGCCCGGGCTCTTCTTCGCCGCCCTCTCCTTCCCCTCGGGCGAGGGGCTGCCGCGATCGCCCATGCCTGGTCCCCCCCCTCCTCCCTCCGCCGCTTCCCGGAGGGAGAGCAGGAAATCGAGCGGCGCCTGGGGGAGAGCTAGGCTGCGGGAAGTGCCCTCTAGCGGGGGGGCGCCCGCCTGGCTGCCCCGAGCGGGCGAGACATGGTGTTTGCTGCAGCGCCCGCGGTCGCCTTCGCCCTCCCCTACCTGCGGAGGCAAGGTGCTCGCGCCAACTCCATCTTCTTCCTGCTCGGCTCGGCTCCGCCCTCTCGGCTCTTAAGAGCTCGCTCGAGTTTCAAAGACGGCAGGGGCGAGAGAGAGGGGGAGGAGAGTGCCTGCCGGCGAGCGAGGAGGTGCTGCTGCTGCTGGGGAGAAGTGGTATAGATCTTAACCAAGTTGACTTCGAAGGGGGGGGACAGGTGCCTGGCATTGACTGGCGCCTCTCCAAAGGAGTAACTCTCAAGCCAAAATGAAGGCTGTCCTTTGGTGGGTCGGAAATCTGAAAAGCAGAAGGAGCCGACGACCGTTTGAAGAAATAGGTACGTCTGTAATCCGCTTAGGTATAAACAGAATATAGATTTTTGGGTTTAAAAAAATAAAATAAAAAATAGCTTTTATTTCCTGACATTTGGGGAATGTCATGCGCCCCAGAAGTGGCTGGATGCATGCTTCGGAAGTGGAACGAGATAAAACCAGGATCCTCATTGAACAGTATTGAAATCCTGGTTTAAAAAAAAAAAAAAAAAATCAGGATTTTCCAGGATTCCACGGAAATCCTGGCTTTCCCCGGACCCTTCTGAAGTTCTGTGACTGTAAAACATATTGTGACTGCAGTGTGGATTCCACCCCCTTATGTTCTGACCCTTTTTGTCTTTCTTTCATATACGTCCATGGGTCTTATTAAATGTTGCCCAAATTATTTTAGTAATGTACGCCACTTAGAAAACTGGTAAGCTGATTATCGAATTTTAAATGAAACTTGGATTCAGGGAGCTGCTTTAAAGCCAAATAATTCTAGTTACTTTTCCTGAAAACAACATACTCTTCCTTCACCCCCTAATTTATTTCTCATTTTTTCTAATCCTCTGTTCCATCCTGAGTGAGTGAGAACTGCTGCAACTTGGAAGGTAAGCTTCATGGAATCTGACTAGTAGCTGGAAAGGGGGAAACAGCAGGGAAAATCAGGTGCTGTGGCCCCAATAGGAATGGAAAGTCCCTGCTGCATTCTGCCATAAAAAGGTCACAGGCATGGTGGCAGGACCTTAATCAGTCAATCACCCAACTCTCAAATCCAGAAATGGCTAGAGCAGGGCTGCCCAAGTTCTGTCCCAGATCTACTGGCAGGCCAGGTTTTCAGGATATCCACAATGAATATGCATGAGAGAGAGATTTGCCTGCACTGCCTTCTTGGTATGCAAATCTCTCTCTCATGCATATTCATTGTGGATATCTTGAAAACCTGGCCTGCCAGTAGATCTCGAGGACTGGACTTGGGCAGCCCTTGGCTAGAGAAACAAGCATACAAAAAAAAAAAAAAAAATCAGATAGCAGACAGCAGGAGGGAAAGAAATACCTGAGCTTTTTTTTCTCTGTGCTGCTTGTGAACACCCCTTCTCCTTCCCTTATCCCAGGTTTGAGCAACATCATGTATCTACCAGGTCACTTGCTTTGAGTATGTGAGAGAATTGGATGGAGTTACCTAAAGAATTTTTAACGAGAACCTAAAATGTGTCGTAGGCAGAGAAGCATATAAGCACATTCAGTGTGTTCCTTGAATTATTGAACAGAATGGCATATGCAAAGTTTTCTTTGAAACTCAAAAAGAAGGACAAGAGCAGTGGTTCCCAACCCTGTCCTGGAGGACCACCAGGCCAGTCGCGTTTTCAGGATAGCCCTAATGAATATGCATGGAGCAGATTTGCAAGCCTGGCACCTCCATTATATGCAGAACTCTCTCATGCATATTCATTGGGGTTATTCTGAAAATCTGACTGGCCTTGTGGTCCTCCAGGACAGGGTTGGGAACTACTGAACTAGAGGACATATCAATTCCATAAAACAAAAAATACACTCCAGTGAATTTAAATAAATAAATGTATGTATTAACTCACTACTAATAATGAAGGGAAAAAAGCCTCGGGTGACCTTTACAAATAATCAGGCACCCTAACCCCCTCCTCCCTCTTGTACAAAACCATAGTGTTGTTTTTAACACTGGCGACCGGCACTAAAAACTGTACTATGGTTTTGTAAAGGGGGGGTAGGAGAGTAAGCACAGTGTTTCAGCATATCAGCAATATAGCTCACATAAGCTGTATGCCGAATTGACCATTATGGGCATTTTTTTAAAAACCTTCATTAGTAGTCTATTAATATAATGGTGCACTATATATTAGAGAATGACACGGGGACAAATTTGTCCCCGTCCCCGCAGGAACTCAATTTCCCCATTCCCTTGAGTTTTGTCGCTCTCCCTGTCCCTACCCCATTCCTGTAAGTTCTTCCTTAACTGCACAAGCCTCGAACACTTATGATTTTACAGTGTTTGAGGCTTGTGCAGATGAGGACAGAGCTTGCAGGAATGGGGCAGGGACAGGAAAAGAACTCACGGGGACGGGACGGGAAAATGAGTTCCTGCGGGGACAGGGAAAAATTTGTCCCCGTGTCATTCTCTAATATGTATGATGCCCATAAATTAAAGTCAGCACAAAACTAAAAAGAAAATGTAAGAAAAATAAATAGCTTATCTGAAGAAGATAGTGTTAAGATCCACTGACGGTGGCCATGGTTTCGCGGACTGGATCAAATACTGAGGCGTTAGTGTGCCTGATTATTTGTAAAGATCACCTGAGGCTTTTTTTCCTTCATTATTAGTGGTGAGTTAATAAATACATTGATTTAAATTCACTGGAGTGTATTTTTTGTTTTGTGAAGCTTTCTTTAAAGCACATTCACAGGACCTGCTGCTTATTAGGTAGTCCCCTCTATGCAAATCCCAAATTGTGAACAACTTGTGGTTTGTTTTCTTTACTCCCTGGCTAAGGCTGGGGAATCATTTACTGACTGAAAGTGGATGGATAGCCGAGTATAGAAATCCCAGAGTGGGATTCAGACTCAGGGGGTCTTTTCTAAAGGCTAGCATTTGTTATCATTCTGTCCACAAGCCCTAAACTGGATGGATTTCTCTCTATAGTACTTTACCTGAGCTGGTTTTAACTCTGACAAAAGGCATCATCCTTATTTTACATCCACTTTTGGCTTTCATTTTTCGAATACAGGTTCCTCTGGACCCCCGAGGAAGATGCTTTAATTGAAACATGGACCCGTGCTGGGTCCTTACTTATTTAAAGCTTATGTGGATTGTTTATGGTGGCCGTCATCAAATTGCGCTTCATCGACTGAATAAAAGCCTGTTTCATGTACGTCTATTCCACACTCTCTCCCTTTCTTTTTGCATTTGGTTTCACCACTTTGACTGCTGACCTGTTGGGGATTTTCTTGGTTGCAGATTTGTTATCTGCCACATGACCCGTTTTATTCCTATGGCCCCTGCTTCACATAACATGCATTAATCTTTAGTCAAAGACCCCCTCAGTCTGGGAGTGCAGTAGGCAAGCCACCTACTGATTGTATCACGAGGCCTCATATTAGGAGTGAAAAACAAAAGGAATTGACCCCAAAATATCCACAAAGAAAATCCAGAGAAAACCAAAAGAACTCTGTGGAGTGACGATGTTCCTAAATGGACTTTATTTGAAAGTATCAAAGTTCCAAAGGTACACTAAAATCATCCACATAAAATAATTCCATCCACATAAAAGTAAATCATCCACATAAGAGCCTTAAAGGACCTAGTCCGCTAGGGATACAGGACCCAACACGGTCCACGTTTCGACAAAAAGTCTTCTTCAGGGGTCCCTGGGTGTCCTATAAAGGTGAGTATGTGGGAAACAATTGTGTGGTGAGCCGGAAGTGAGACACTGCTTTTTGTCGAAACGTGGACCGTGTTGGGTCCTGTATCCCTAGCGGACTAGGTCCTTTAAGGCTCTTATGTGGATGATTTACTTTTATGTGGATGGAATTATTTTATGTGGATGATTTTAGTGTACCTTTGGAACTTTGATACTTTCAAATAAAGTCCATTTGGGAACATCGTCACTCCTCATATTAGGAGTGTGCAGCCCCTGCACTTTTATTTTGTTTAATATCTGGGGTCATTTACAGGATTAATCTGTTTAAATTTTTTTTATTTTGTTTTTTAAGAGCGCTAGGAAATGGGCTTAGCACATTCTAATGTGGGACTTTCTCACATGCTAAGCCCATTTTTAGCTCGGCCATAAATGTGGCCTTTTTCAATGATATCTTTTTCTGGCTGTGTGCTAATGTTAGCATTAATGTGCAGCCAGTGAAAAAAATTTAATGTGGAACCACTTACTGACTCCAACTTAAGAGGTGCTAAGGACTCCCAGTGTTATTCAGTTCATATGTGCTAATGTTATTGCTGGCTGAATTGCACGTCCATGCCCATTCTCAGCCCCTGACTTGCCCCCCTCCCATAATTTTTTTTTTTTTTAATACTATATATAGTGGGTTGTTATGATCTGGCCCATTATATATTGGGATGCTATGATCTGGCCCATTTCAAACTCAGGGTGTCTTTTCCCCCATTCCCCCTGCCAAATTTGGTCCTGTTCCATTCATTTCATAATGAATCATATATTTAAGAACTCATGCAAGAAAACTTCCCAGGACCTCAGCGATACCACTCAGGGCTCGAATGCTCTCATGGCCCTAGAGCTTAACATATCTGATCGTCACTGGTCCATTCATTTCATAGACAGGTCAACCACTTATATATGCAAGGAGGAGCTGAAAAGTTCTCAGCCAACCAAGAAAAGAACGATGTGGATATGGTTCAATCAAGGAACTGAAACAATGTCAAAACATAGAATTTTGTTTCTGAAAATTGGCACTTAATGAAATAAGATAAAGCTCTTTACAGCTACAGTGGCAAAATTTAGGAATTTGGTTGGTTGGGCTGAGAACATTTTAGCACCCCACTTGTAATTTCCTTTTAATATTCTGTTGGGTTGGAAAGAATTAATTATGGTTAGGTGACGTTACAAGAGAGCCATTCTTTCTGGGACACAAAGTGAGGAGGAGAAAGAGGAAAAGGGGAGATGCTTGTTGTGAATGGCCAGGCAGAGCTACAAGATGAGGAAATTTCCTGTGACTTTTTCCTGAGATTGAAAGGAAAAGGGTTTGTCCTGTGCTAGGCAGAGTTGGATATTAGCTACTTGGGCATGTCGTCTCAACAGTTGCAGACATTCAGATTCTGGACTCCCAAGCAACATTTTGCAGAAGAACCTTTGTGGAGTCATATCAGACCTTAAGCCTTTATGAGGCTGGTAGGAAGTAAGCATGCCAGAAGTGTTGGTCTATCATCTTGGGATATTTTCCTTCACCTGTGTTATATGTTTGTCTGCAGGAGGAGATGAGCTTAAGCACATTATCTCCAAGTCTCCAATAAGGTCCATGAAATAATGAGGCTCATATCATGAGATAATGCCTTTAAGAGCATCTCCTTTTGCTGGGTAATTTGATTGAAGACCAAGCTCATAAGGCAGTACGCCTACACTGCTGAAGTAAATTCAGTGGTTGTCACTCTCTGTCCCTGCAGTTTGCAGATCGCTGGATCTCTTCATGACTGGGCTCCTCTTCCCAAAGGGCACCTCCAACAGATATTCCATCAGAAATCTTTTCCACTTAAAATTTTCTACCAGGCAAATTACCTTATCCATCCAGTATCAGTTAGCAAAATGCTGGAACCAACTACCACTTACACTACGATCTTGTGACCACTATCTCAGGTTCAGAAAACTTTTAAAGGCATTTCTGTACCAAAACAGGAAGTCAACCCTAAAGTAACTGAAATGGTAATTGAAAAGCAAAACCCAAAACAAAACAGTAGAGAAAGGTACAAGGTGCAGGAATTTATTAAAATGACACAAATTTTAAAAATATATATGACATATATAAAACAAATACATAAGCTACAATAATTATATCCAAATAACTGGTCCTAATATCTGTGTGGACCGGACCCGACACGGTCCGTGTTTCGAAGAAACACTTCTTCCTCAGGGATCTCAAATGTTGGTACGTAGAATATCAGAAAACCAGATTGGATAAAATAACCAAAATAAAAAATAAACAGTCGTATAAGTGTCCTGTCTGAGGCACTGCACCATGAAAACCAAAGCACATTTCTAGACTTTCTAATGGAACTCCTGGGACATAGTGATGAGCCAGCAATGACCTACTTGAATTTGTAACTATGTATTTCTATGTATGACCTAATTGTATTAATAACTGTATTGATCTACCTTTACTAGCAACTCCATTGAATGTCCATGTCAAGCTGTCCATTTTAATTTCCTGGGTAACTGACCCAACCTCTTGTACTGTAATCTGACCTTGAACGGAATGCATAAAGGTAGAACAGAAAACTTGAGTAACATTACATTACATAAAATGTGAGGGCTGCTTAGGTGGATTTTATGCTACTTCTTCCCAACAAGTTTGAGAGAAGAAAAGTGTGCCAAAAGGAGGAGATACCACCAAATGTGGCTTTGGAATTTGTAGTCTTGGAACAAGATATATTAGTAGAGGAAGTAATCCATCCATCCATCCCATGTTCAATGAGTCTCCCACTGATCTCGCTGAAACATTCTGTAACCTTGGGGTGGGGGAGGGATTTGCCTCCAAAACACTGTTGGAACTGTGATTTGAAGGCAAATGCTGACCGTTGTGCATAATTTGATGTTTGCTGAGTTGGATGAGTAAAGAATCTGGAACTGGAGCCATGTATGCCATGTCCTAAGTTTGACTGGACAAACTATGAACTATTTAGTATCACTGAGAGGCCCAATAGAATATCCCCTTCTCTCAGAGGCAACATTTCTAGAAGAAAAAGTGTTTTTACATGGCTATGCAGCTTTAGGAGGTAGAGGAAGAGCTACACTGTGTAGGGTTATCATATGGCTCCAGAAAAAAAAGAGGATGGATTGACACATCCGGGTTTTACTTCCATTGCTTTCAATGGAAGTAAGGAGGACAGAATAAAACATCTAGGTTTTACTTCTACTGAAAGTAATTGACGTAAGGAAGACAGATTGAAATATTTGGGTTTTACTTCCATTGAAAGCAATGGAAGTAAAACCCGGATGTCTCAATCAGTCCTCCTTTTTCTGGAGCCATAGGGCAACTCTAGCTACACCCCTAAGGTAGGACTGTACAAAATATGCTTCTGGAACAATGGATTTTTACAATTTGGACCCCAGGTTTTGAACAGACCTGAGCATGGTTTGACTGACCTGGTTAAACCAGTGCTGGGAAGCAGAGTTTTCAAGATTTGGTCCAGTTTTGGGTTATCTCCATTGCATACTGGGGTTTGTAGTTGATGTTTCCTATTGCATTCCATAAAAAAAAAAATCAAGATTACAAGTTTATGTAGGCAGTAGGGGTAAAGCAGGACTGGACTAGTGTGTCCTGAAAATCGAGCCAACTGGTAACTTTGTCTCTAGCTTGCAAAAGGCCTGAGAGAGTCTCAGGACTTCTGTTTTTTAAAGCATAAATGTGTCTTGCACAGCATAGTCTTCCTCCAAAGAAAATACAATAATTCAGTTCCACAGGGAAAAAGCTTGATTTCATAGGGCTTTAAACTAGGTAAGTTGGGGGAGGGTACCTACTCATGTACTGGTGCGGAAAGGAACTATCCTGATGGGATGAGTCGACACTCTGCTTCCAAGGTAAGGGCACACATAGCAAACAGTTCTCTAGGAGCCACACAGACTCAGGTGGAAAACGCCTTACAGCGACCTAGCAAACACAATGTGTGGAGGGCCATGTATATTAATGCCCACAGTTTAGGCAATAAAATTCTAGAGCTGGAAACTGAAATAAGGGATGCCAACCTAGACGTGGTGGCAATAACCGAAAAATGGTTTACGGACTCACATGGGTGGGATATGACTATACCGGGGTACAATCTACTTCGTCGTGACAGAGAGGGCAGGTTAGGTGGTGGGGTAGCACTATACATTAAAGAAGACATCAAAACCACCAGGATCACAGATGTCAAATACACCGGGGAGTCCCTCTGGGTTAACCTGGCAAGAGGTGGCAATAAATGCCTGTATCTTGGTGTGGTATACAGACCCCCAAGACAAATGGAAGACATGGACACGGAATTAATTGAGGACATAGAGAATATCACTCTACGGGGCGACACTGTACTGCTTGGGGACTTCAACATGCCTGATGCAGACTGGAACACATTTTCAGCAACCAGCAGTAGCAGCAAGAGGCTTTTGGCCTCCATAAACGGTGCACAACTAAAACAGATGGTAACGGAGCCCACTAGGGCCCAGGCGATCCTTGACCTGGTACTCACCAACGGGGAAAGCGTCTCAGAGGTCTTGGTAGGAGATACGCTAGCCTCCAGCGACCATAACATGGTATGGTTCAACCTTAGGAAAGGATTCCCTAAATCAATCACAAAAACAAAGGTACTTAACTTCCGGGGCACCGACTTCACATGCATGGGAGATTTCATCCATCAGACGCTGCAGGACCAAGCAGAGACCGGTAATGTGGAAGCTATGTGGTCGTACCTGAAATCATCCATACACGAAGCTACTAATCGCTACATAAAATCGGTAGACAAACGGCAAAGAAACAATAAACCCCAATGGTTCACTGAGGAGATCTCGCACCTCATTAAGGAGAAGAAAACAGCATTTCTTTCCTACAAACGTACGCAGAGAAGGGAAACTAAAGTAGAATATAAGACCAGGTCTGCAGCGGTCAAAACAGCAGTTAGGGAGGCCAAACTTCGAGTGGAAGAAACTTTGGCAAAAAACATTAAAAAAGGGGGACAAATCTTTCTTCAGGTATATTAGTGATAGGAAAAGGAACACAGATGGCATAGTACGCCTTAGAAGACCGGACGGAAAGTATGCGGTGGCGGATTCTGAAAAAGCCGAAATACTAAATGAATATTTCTGCTCAGTCTTCACCTGTGAGGCACCGGGACACGGACCACAGTTGAAGGCAAAACAAATTGCGGAAGACCCGTTTCAGAATTTTGAGTTCACACCTGAAGACGTCTACAGCGAGCTGACAAGGCTCAAGGAGAACAAGGCCATGGGACCGGACAATTTACACCCAAGAGTGCTTAGAGAATTGAGAGATGTTCTGGCGGAACCGTTGGCCGTGCTCTTCAATCTCTCACTAAGCATGGGGAAAGTTCCGTTGGACTGGAAAACAGCCAACGTCATTCCTCTGCATAAAAAGGGTTGCAAGGCTGAGGCTGCGAACTATAGACCAGTGAGTCTCACTTCAATAGCGTGTAAACTCATGGAAACACTAATTAAGCATAAATTAGATACGGTCTTGAATGAGGGGAATCTCCGGGACCCCAGTCAACATGGATTCACCAAGGGTAGGTCCTGCCAGTCCAATCTTATCAGCTTCTTTGACTGGGTAACAAGAAGGCTGGACTCGGGAGAGTCCTTAGACGTCATATACCTTGATGTCAGCAAGGCTTTTGACAGCGTTCCACACCGCAGACTGCTGAACAAGATGGAATCGATGGGGTTAGGAGTAACACTAACTGCATGGGTTAAAGATTGGCTAAGTGGCAGACTTCAGAGGGTGATGGTTAACGGTCTCCAAAACGTCAGAAGTGACCAGCGGAGTGCCGCAGGGCTCAGTCCTGGGTCCACTCCTCTTCAACATATTCATTAGGGATTTGACTCAAGGGCTTCAAGGTAAGGTAACCTTATTCGCTGATGATGCCAAACTATGCAATATCATAAACGGCTACAATCTTCAGAATACTATGGAACAGGACCTCCGTACTTTAGAAAGTTGGTCCTCTGTCTGGCAGCTGGGCTTCAACGCCAAGAAATGTAAGGTCATGCATCTCGGAAATGGAAATCCATGCAGAACTTACACCTTGAATGGAGAAACTTTGACCAAGACTACAGCAGAACGAGACTTGGGAGTGATCATCAGTGCAGACATGAAGACTGCTACTCAAGTGGAGAAGGCTTCATCTAAGGCACGGAAGATGATGGGTTGTATCAAGAGAAGTTTCATTAACAGGAAGCCTGAGGTCATGATGCCATTATACAGAGCCATGGTGAGACCTCATCTAGAATACTGTGTGCAATTTTGGAGGCCACATTACCGTAAAGATGTGCTCAGAATTGAGTCAGTTCAGCGGATGGCCACCAGGATGGTCTCGGGGCTAGAGGGTCTCTCGTACGAAGAGAGACTGAACAAATTGCAGCTCTATACTCTCGAGGAGCGTAGGGAGAGGGGAGATATGATTGAGACATTTACGTACATCACGGGACCGGTCGAGGTGGAAGATGATATCTTTCTTCTCAAAGGACCCTCGAACACAAGAGGACATCCGCTCAAACTCAGGGGAGGGAAGTTTCGTGGAGACGTCAGGAAGTACTTCTTCACGGAACGAGTGATAGAGCATTGGAACAAGCTTCCAGTACAGGTGATCGAGGCCCGCAGTATCCCAGACTTCAAGAATAAATGGGATACCTATGTGGGATCACTGCGGGAGTCATACCAATAAATAGGGTCGCTAGGATACTGACTTAATAGAGCAGGTCAGTAGAGTTAAGGGGGCCAGTAGACTTAAAAGGGGGTCAATGGTATGGGCAGACTTGATGGGCTGTAGCCCTTATCTGCCGTCATCTTTCTATGTTTCTATTATAAAAACATAAAAGCTAATCGATTTAGTATGCACTAAATGCTAACGCATGCATGTTAGTCTATGGACGCATTAGCACTTAGCACGTGCTAATTCGATTAGCGCACCTTAGTAAAAGAGGGGATTAGTTTATTATGAAAATTAATAAATAAAAAAGGCACTTGGCAAAATGCTTAATTTCAGAGCATTTCTTCTACAAATTTCAGCCACTCATCTGCTCTTGGTACAGGTGGATCTCACCTTCCATTTTCTTCTTGTGCCTTTCGGAGGCAGCGAGATGTAGCCTGTTGCCCAATGGTTAGAACAGCCGACGTAAAACCCTTAGAAGCTAGGGTCCAGATTAGAGAGCTGCACGGGGACAGAAATCCTGCCCTTCCCCGCCAGGTCCTCTCCGTCCCCACCCATCCCCGCAAGCAATTACCTCCATCCCCGCCCATCCCCATAAAAAGCAGCAATTACTTCTGACAGGATCATCAATTCCACAGTTTCTTTTGTGTTTGCGCTGCTGTTTTCCTTGTGGAATCTCTTTGTATTAACCCTTTTTTTGTTTTCTGTTCAGGTAATTAACTTATAAACCCCCTCTTTTACTAAGGCTGACGTGTCCATTATATTATATGGACGAACCCTGCTTCCAAAGCCTTCCATCCCCGTGGGAGTCCCGTTGGCTAGAGGGGGGTCCCCGTGGGAGTCCCGTGGGTTAGAGGGGGATTCCCGCGGGACCTGCGGGATTCCCGCAATCCCCGTTCCCGTGCAGACCTCTAGTCCAGATGCTGCTACACTCTGTGACCTTGAGCAAGCCATTTCATCATCCAGTACTTTATATACAAATTTGTATTGTAAGCCCTTCGGGGATAGGGAGATACCTAGAAGTAACTTTCCATGGCTTAAATAATACATTTTGCTATAAACCTAGCCACGGTTGTCCCAGGTATACAGGTACAAAACAGGACTTGTGGAACCTACTTTCTGGGACATATGTGCATATAAGTAAATCAAACCCCACCTCAGTTTATGTTTATTAGGTACTGTATTTTATATCTGCTTTTATGATAGGGCAAAGTGGTTTACAATATTAATGATGGGTTTTACTAAACAGCTCTAGAGGTTTCTAGCGCAGGTAGGTGACGTAAATGGTCCGATGTAGAGAATGACACGTGGACAAATTTGTCTCCATCCTCACAGGAACTCAATTTCCCCGTCCTGTTCCCATGAGTTTTGTCACTGTCCCTGTCCTTGCCCCATTCCTATAAGCTCTGCCTTAACTGCACAAGCCTCGAACACTTATGATTTTAAAGTGTTTGAGGCTTGTGCAGATCAGGACAGAGCTTAGGCATTGGTGGAATGAGGCATTATGACATCACAATCTGAGCTCTAGAATGTTGCTACTTATGATTTTAAAGTGTTTGAGGCTTGTGCAGATCAGGACAGAGCTTAGGCATTGGTGGAATGAGGCATTATGACATCACAATCTGAGCTCTAGAATGTTGCTACTTATGATTTTAAAGTGTTTGAGGCTTGTGCAGATGAGGACAGAGCTTAGGTGTTGGTGAAATGAGGCATTATGACATCACAATTTGAGCTCTAGAATATTGCTACTTATGATTTTAAAGTGTTTGAGGCTTGTGCAGATGAGGACGGAGCTTGCAGGAAAGGGGCAAGGACAGGAAAATAACTCACAGGGATGGGACGGGAAAATGAGTTCTCGCAGGGATGGGGAAAAATTTGTCCCCATGTCATTCTCTAGTCTGATGCTCATAGGAATTCTATGAATGTCGGAGCACTTACCTCACCAGCCTGCGCTAAAAACCTCTAGTGCCGTTTAGTAAAAGGAAATAAAGGAGGAACAGAAAAGAACAAATTATCCATAAGTAAGCAAGAAGATGGGAAGGGAGAGAAAGGAGAAGGAAGTCATAGAAAACAGAAAAAGAGCGATATTTCTATCAACTCCTGATGTGAAAATGTAGTGTGGACAGAGAAGCACAAAAGATATAGGAGGCAAATGGAAATCAGTGATACACACTCTCCTCTTCAATTGTCCTCACTTTGGAGAGCAGGTTAATAGTTTATTTAGATTTATTTACCACCTTTTTGAAGAAATTGTCAGTGTTTGCCAAACCTAGCTCTTTCAAGACAAATTTCACTATTCTTTGCTTCTCTTGAAGCTGGAATGCCCACTAGAATTGGCTCATTATTGAGTCCTGACATATTATTACCCACCTTTCAAACCCCCTCCTTTACAAAACCGGTGCAGTAACAGCTTTGGTGCTCATAGAATTCCTATCAGCGTCCAAGCTGTTACCGCCACGGCTGGTGCTGAAAACATTAGCGCAGCTTTGTAAAGGAGGGGGTAAAAAAGGAAAATAGATTTTAAAAAAAGCATCTTCAGCATTTGTGGCCACTGGGGGAGTGCAAATACCTCTACCATGGTTGGGGAGCTGTCTCCTGAGTGAACTCTTACCCAGTTGGTCAAGAGCACCTCTCCAGTACTGTTTGTGAAGGCAGGAGTGCAGTATTTGCAAACCAGGTGCAGGGATAGGTGAGGCCTAGTTTTGGGATGAAAAAGCTATGAGTCGTTAACATTCTCTCTTGATGCATTCTTGTGTTCTGTAATGCTAGCCACAAATGGAAGAAGGGCTGCAGATACCAGGATGGAATGGAAGTGCAAACGTCAGTTCAGGGTACAAGCCTCCCTCTCTCCCAAACCCTCAAATTTTAATCAGGGCATGTCACTTTCCTGCTAATGTATCACCGTCCCAGGAAACTGGAGGGACATTTTCCTGGAAGGTCAAGTTTCAAGTTTAATAATTTTTTGATTAATCGCTTAATCACACTTCTAAGCGATGTACAGTTTAAAATTACATTTGATGGGTGACAATGCAAAAACAATACAGAATTACAATCAATTTTAACATACTCATAACATTAGGTAAGGAGGATTGAAATACAAATCTATAAAGTAAAGAGAAAACATTAAGGGAAAAATACAGAAGGTTAACAAAATAACAAAATATAATAATATAATTTAGTAGGGTTATCGGATATTAAAATTAGTTTTCAAAGGCATCCTTGAAAAGAAATGTTTTTAAATTACTTTTAAATTTTCCGAATTCCTGTTCTTTCCTTAAAAATATTGGAAGGGCATTCCAAGTTTGTGGTGCAGTAACTGAAAAAATAAATTGCCGTCTTGTATTAATAACTTTCAACGAAGGAATAGTCAATAGGTTTTGTTCATTAGATCTCAAAACTCTATTTGAGGAATAAGGAATTAATAATTTAAATAGGAAAGCAGGAGTCTTATTACAAAGGGTTTTGAAGGTCATTATACAAAGTTTATATGTAATTCTATGAATAACTGGAAGCCAGTGTGCATTTTTAAGAAGTGGTGTTACATGATTGAATTTTCTAGATTTGGTTATAAGCTTAATTGAGGCGTTTTGAATGATATGAAGGCGTTTTATTTCGTTTAACGCAATTCCTTTGAAGAGAGAATTGCAATAGTCGATTTTGAAAATCACCAAAGAGTGAATAAGGATATTAAGTGATTTAGAACATAAGAATTTAGAAATAGATCAAATTTTACGTAATCTGTAAAAGGTAGTTTTCATAATATTACTAATATGATCATGAAAATTTAGTTTATTATCAAAAATCACCCCTAAAATCTTTAAATTATTAACTAATTGCAGGGGGACGTTTTGTATAGAGATTGGAGTAACAAGAGGAAAACTATCTTTCCATGGAAAAAGCATAACCTTAGTTTTTTTTAATGTTAAGTGCCAATCTGTTTGTATCCAGCCATTGATAAATTTGGTCAAGTTTCTCATTAATCGCTAAGATTTCAGAGGTATCATTAGTGTTTAATGGATGCAAATTATGTCATCACTTTATACTTTGTTGTTGAGGTCCCCATTGCTTTTGAGATGGAAGGCAGGTGAATAGCACCAATGAACCCCTTCCTGCAGATTTTTAGGGTAGGGAAGGTTTGCTAGATTAATAACTTCACTTAGGTGGAGAAGGTTTTGCTGCATTACAATGGCCCAATTCAGCACTTGGCAGGCTCTTCATTCTGGCATTCCGAGTCACACCCCATACCTGTAGATGAGATATACAACAGAAAGTCCTGTGAAAAGTGCCCAGGTCAGATGACATTCCTCCCACACTCTGCCATACACACCTTGCAAGATCATAAATGATTAAATTCCTTCCTGTTAGGTGACAAATGGAGCCTGATCTGGGGGGAATCATGACATTGTGTAATTTCCTCTGCAAATCTAACATATTACAAAGCATTGGCAGGTAACGTTGTTCTGAACAAACCAATTCTCAATTTGTATGCTCTGTCAGATAATAAATACAGTCATTCTTCTGAAGTGGTAAATGGCTCCCTCACAGATTAACAATGATACTGTTCACCCAGCTATATACAATAGTGTCCAAATCATACGTCGCACAAAATACATGGGTTACGTTTTAGAGCAGCAGTAGAGCTCTCCTAATTAAGGTTATGTTTCCAAAAATAACCTATTCGTAAAAAAAACTTACACAGCTACAAATGCATTTCTTTTTCTAGTTTGCTTGTCCTTCCCTGCACTTTTGAAAAGGCTCTTCCCAGGCCTACTTAGATACCGTCAGTGTCAGGTGGTTGCTTGGCAGGGAGATTAGGACCACAAATCCCAGCATGCTGTGCAATAAAAGTGAAATATCAGGTGTGGATCCTCTCGAGATGAATGACTCAGTGTGATATTGTCAGCCTATATTCATTTACGAGTAGACACCATCCGTATCCTGCACAAGACAGGATACTTTAATTGTGTCAGAGGGGTTTATCTGCAAGTCAATGAGGGACAGTTGAGCAGTGCTAGTGATACATGGCAAAATGTTCCATATTATATCCACAACCAATGATATCCCATGAGGCCCTTCTGTCCCTATTCGAGCATCTAACTTGTGTTTGCAATGATGGAACTTGTGTCCACGATGATGGAAAGCAGTGCTGCCGGGTTCCAGGAGTAAAATGTTTTGGTCAGTTGTTGCAACCCAAACCAATGGATAGGGCTGACCAAAGGTGAATCTTCAGCCATGCACTCACTCAGGAGCAATTCACGGCTTAACTCTCCCAGAATCCAGCATCCACACTTCCTTTCCCTACCTCCTTCCTCCGTCCAGCATCTCTCTTTCTCTTCTCACCGACCCCATGTCCAGGAACTCCCCTTTCTTTTCCTACCTCCACCCCATGTTCAATATCTCCTCTTCCCTTTCATACAGCTCCCTGGAAGCAGCAATTCCCCCTCCCTACTCCCCCCCCCCTCCACCAGTGGCCAGCATTTCCCCTTCCTCTCCCCCTCTATAGGTACCCAATATCTCTCATGTCATCTCCCCTTCCCTTCATTTCCAACATTTCTTCCCTCTTCCTTTACCCCTGTTAGGCCTTCTACTACCTCCCTAACCCTATCTCTGCTCAACCTCTAGCTGCTAATAAATGAGACTCAGCACAGAAGTGAGTCTTTTAGTATAGCCCTGCATTCAAACCCTGCTGTTTCCTGGCCCCTCTGACACAAACCTCTAGTCAGAGGTGGCAGAATAGTCAGAGCTTGAATAAAGGCCTATGATGAAAGGCCCATGCAATGCTACAGTAGCATGTAAGTTCTTTCCTCCTGTGCCCCCTCCCCCCCCCCCCCCCATTCTGCCACCTTAATGATAAGGCTGGTTCCATTGTGGAATATTTAGTCCCTGATTCTGCTCATTAAAATCAGAGCTGTAAGTACCATAATCCATCCAAATGGGGGTAGTCAGAAATCCAGGCGTGCTCTATAATCTCTAATTTGACAACTCTGTCAGTCAACTTTGGTCTGCCATTATGAGTGAACCCAAAACTCAAAATGGCACTTAAGCAGTATGGACTCCTGTGTTAAGTCCATTGCAACATCCAAAAAAGTAGAGAAAAAGAGATCTCAGAATACATGCACCCACATAATTCAGCATAATCAAGTCAACATGGGGCTTAATCAGTCATAGGTCTCTCAAAAAGCTGCACAAAACAGCATGTGTATATATATATGGTGAGACCTTAGTTAGGACCACAGAAGAATGGGATTTAGGAGTAATCATTAGTGATGACATGAAAACTGCCAATCAAGTGGAAAAGGCTTCCTCCAAGGCAAGGCAAATGATGGGTTGTATCCGTAGAGGTTTTATCAGCAGGATGCCAGAGGTCATAATGCCACTGTACAGGTCCATGGTGAGACCTCATTTGGAATATTGTGTTCAATTCTGGAGACCACATTACGGTCAACTGATCAACATCTATTAGTTGTTCCATCGTTAAAAGTTATAGGTACAAGACGACATTCTATTTTTTCAGTTACGGCTCCTCTAGCCTGGAACGCCTTGCCAATTTATTTAAGAGAAGAAAGAATTTTAGATAAATTTAAGAGCAACCTTAAGGGATTTCTTTTTAAAGATGCTTTTAGTGATTAATTGATTTTTTTACATTTTATATTGAATCTTTTTTCAGTCCATATCAAATTTCCGTACCTCTCCCTATTGTTTTTATCCTAAATGTTTCTTTTATATTGAATTGTATTTCTATCCATTACCTTACCTATTGTTGTCACGTATGTTTATTGTTCTATTGTATATGTTTAGTCATGTTACGTATTTCAGACTATTTTGATTTGTTTTAAGTTGTTATAAATATGTATTTTTACCCTAAATCTGTAATTGATGATGTACATCGCCTAGAACCTGGAATAGGTGATTAATCAAATCTTATAATAAACTTGGAACTTGGATTACTGAAAAGATGTGCTGAGAATTGAGTAAGTTCAGCGGATGGCCACCAGGATGGTCTCGGGGCTCAAGGATCTTCCGTATGAAGTAAGGCTGAATAAATTGCAGCTGTACTCACTTGAAGAACGAAGAGAGAGAGGGGACATGATTGAGACATTTAAATATATCACGGGTCATATCGAGGTGGAAGAGGATATCTTCCGTCTTATGGGACCTTCGTCCACCAGAGGGCATCCGCTGAAAATCAGGGGAGGGAAATTTCATGGTGACTCCAGAAAGTATTTCTTCACTGAGAGGGTGGTCGATCATTGGAATGAACTCCCACGGCAGGTGATTGAGGCCAACAGCGTGGCAGATTTCAAAAATAAATGGGATATTCATGTGGGATCTCTAATGAGGTAAGGGCAGGGGGTGGTGAGCAAAATCAAGAAGAAGGGTCACTAGAGTGGGCAGACTTGATGGGCTTTGGCCCTTTTCTGCTGTCATTTTTCTATGTTTATATGTTTATATATATATATATATAATTGTTCATGTCTGCAGCCAAATCTTCCTAAACACAGAAAAACATAGAACTAAAGTAATCCAGCACAAAAAGCAGTTCAAACATCAAAAGGGCAAAAAAAAAAAAAAAAAAAAAAAGCATCAAACAAAAAACAAAATGCAACAGCAGCCCTGTTTGGCACACAACTATTCAAGAGTACTGGTGAATAGAATATTCCTTTCCAAAAATTTCAAATATTATAAATGAAAAACTTGTCCCATTATAGGCTCACCATTTTGAGTTTTGGATTTATATACAGTCCAGTCCTTGTGATTTTTATTTTGAGTTAACACCATAACAGGTCTAAGCACTCTGACCTGGGAAAGTCTGACTTCCTTCCTTCTCAGAAACCCTGGCTAGTACCTAGATGGGAAACCACAGGGGGGAAAGAGGCCCAGTGAATTGAAGAAAGCAGTGGTAAACCTCTGCCATATTCTGTTCAGTGTGGCAGAGATCTGATAGCTAACTGATTAGTGCGCGCTAATCGAATTAGCATACGCTAAATGCTAACGCGTCCATAGACTAACATGCACGCGTTAGCGTTTAGTGCACGCTAAATCGATTAGCATGCAAATCGGTTAGCGCACCTTGGTAAAAGAGGGCCTTAGTCTTGGCTTCCCAGAAATAGGTACAAAAAATATCAATGCCACATGAACTAAAACAAGGTCTTCTGAACTCATTCTTACCAGAGCTTTGTGAATGTATGGAAGCATGCCCTTTACTATGAATTTATATGAACATGCATGAGAGTTTGCATTTGACACTGGATGACAACCTGGAACATGTGAAGCCCAGTTTTGCATAAGACTTCTAAGCTAGAGTTTCTCTAGTATTTCAGTTTCCCTAGTATTTTACAAGAAAGCTCTAAATGTGAAGCCTTTTGTAAAACATGTTACAAGGATGCTAGAAGATACGTGTGTATTTGCCAGCACATCCAATGGCAACAGCCATTTTAGAAAGATGCACATGGGGGGGGGGGGGGAAGGAAAGAAAAGAACTGTGGGGGGTTTCACAGATATATGTGCTTAAAATACTTGCATTGTAAAATGGGAAATACAGCCACTTGAACATACCCTCTTCAAATTTGTATGTTCCATGGCTTCTAATATAAACTGTAAAAGCAGGCCATGGAGGACTTAGCAGTGGGTTACAAGGCAAAGCCCTATCTAATATAATAAAATGATAGGCCATGCATGCGCACTCAAAAATCGTGTTCCCTGATCCCGTCGTGGAAACACGACTGCGCATGCGCGCCCACGGCTCTCTCGCGCTTATGCTCAAGCCGCCGCCATGGCTCTTCTATCGAACCGCACCAGGATCGAGAAAGGAGCTGCAGCGGCGGCTTTCAACTAAAAAAAAAAAAGTTACACAGCTGGGGGTAGCCGCGAGGTTGCGGCGGCCTTCCTCACCCCCGACTCTCACTGCACGGAGCTGCGACGACGGGTTTGAAAAAAAAAAAGGGAGCCGTTAGCCTTTCAGCAGCTCCCTCTTAATTTAAGGTGTCGGCGGCTTTCAATTTAAACATGGGCGGCCCGCACAGAAGGCTGCCGAAGCCGAAACAAAGCTTCCCGGGGGGGAAGGGGGGAGGACGGCACGGCAAGCGATGGCGAGGAGGGAGTGGAAACAGGCCGCAGAGGCTGTCGGTGCCTGCAGGCCGCGGCGGCTTTAGGCAGATGTCGGCATGGGAAGAAGTGCTGATGGACCGGGGGGGGGGCAAAAAAAAAAGGAAGGGAGGCCTACTGCTGGACAGGGGAAACAGAAAAGAGGTACTGCTGGACAGGGGAAGAGGTGCTGATGGAGGGGGGGGCAAAAAAAGGAAGGGAGGTCTACTGCTGGACAGGGGAAACAGAAAACAGATACTGCTGGACAGGGGAAGAGGTGCTGATGGAGGGGGGGGCAAAAAAAGGAAGGGAGGCCTACTGCTGGACAGGGGAAAAAGAAAATAGATACTGCTGGACAGGGGAAGAGGTGCTGATGGACGGGTGGGGGGGGGGGCAAAAAAAAGGAAGGGAGGCCTACTGCTGGACAGGGGAAACAGAAAAGAGGTACTGCTGGACAGGGGAAGAGGTGCTGATGGACGGGGGGGGGGGGAAGGAACGGAGGACTAATGCTGGACAGGGGGAGCAGGAAACAGGTACTGCGTGGTGGACAGCTGAGGAAAAAGAAAGACAGAAAAAAAGAAATACAGAAACAGGCTAAGGAGAGAGAGAGAGAAAGAAATACACACACACACATATTCTAGCACCCGTTAATGTAACGGGCTTAAAGACTAGTTAGGAAAATAAGACTAAAGTGGGGAGAGTGTGGTGCAGTGGTTAAAGCTACAGCCTAGGCCCCCCTAAAGTGGTGGGTTCAAATCCACTGTGCTCCTTGTGATCCTGGGCAAGTCACTAATCCTCCCATTGCCCCAGGTACATTAGATAGATTGTGAACCCACCAAGAGAGACAGGGAAAAATGCTTGAGTACCTGAATAAATTCATGTAAACCATTTTAAGTTCTCCTAGGAGAATGGTATAGAAAACTGAATAGTGTGAAAAGTTTCAGCCTCTGATAACCAGAGCTGGTATTGTGACGTCATAATGCCTCATTCCACCAATGCCTAAGAGCCAACCTCATCAGTGATGTCACAATGGCTTGATTGCCTTTTACTACATTTTGATTTCTAGAGTGGCACAATGGTTAAAGCTACAGCTTCAGCACCGAGGTTGTGGGTTCAAACCCAAACTGCTCCTTGTGCCCCTGGGCAAGTCACTTAATCCCACCCATTGCCTCAGGTACAATAGCGAGCCCACTGGGATAGACACAGAAGAATGCTTGAGTACCTGAATAAATTCATGTAAACCGTTCTGAGCTCCCCTGGGAGGACAGTATAGAAAATTAAATAAATAAATTTCCACAGTATAGAAAGGAACCACCTCTGGTGGGTCCCATAAATCTGCTGGAAGTTGTTCTTAAACTGGAATCATTGTTTTAGACTACAGCACATAGCCCATGCTGATAAATAGCACAGGCTCCACCAGTAATGAGTGATATTAATGGTACACCTCTATCTATGTCTGAATGTAATGTGTTGTAGAGCACCCTGGGTAAAGATGCTGGAAGAAATGTCAGATACTTGCCTTGGGGCATGCAGAAACTATTCTGTCAGTGCATTTCCTTTTGTTTTTACATTAGCTATCACTTTTCTAGACTGCTGTTCAGAAAGCAATGATTAAGAACATAAGGATTGCTATACTGGGACCCAGATGCACTAAAGCCAGTGATTGTTGCTAAACCTGTTTTGACAGGTTTAGCGATGATTGTATTTGCCGATCCGATGCAGAAAATGGTTCACCACGTGGTTTTCTGCACAATTGCTCATTCTCCAATCAGAACATGCAAATAAGCTTATTAATATTGAAATGCCATGTGAACTAGTAGAGCAACTGATGCTCTAACATGGCTTTCCGATGCACTCAAAAAGTGATCGCTTTTGGCGATCCAAAAAAAAAGTGACTAGTCAAGACCAGTTGCTTATCTGTCTAACCATAATTTAGCCCTTTTTTTAATGGGCATAGATATTGTGTATGTTATGCAAGCACAATATCTGCCCCATTAAAAAAGAAGAAAAAAGCCACCGATGATGGCCATTCCCGATGTGTCCCCCCCACCCCGATGAACTGGTACCGGGAACCCCCCCTCCACATACACAGCAGGATAAATGGCAGGAGGGATGCCTCCTGCCATGCCTTAGGCTCCTCCCTCTGTAGATGCCTTAGGCGTCTGAGCTCAAGTGGGAGGGGCCTTCAGTGTCTGAGCCAATCAGGGCTTTGGGCTCCTTCCTCTGTATCCCATGTGATGCACAGGGAGGGGCCTAAGGCCCAAGGGGAGGGGTCTTTGGCACTGAGCCAATCAGGGCCTTGGGCCCCTTCCCATGCATCACATGATGCACCAAGGAGGGAAAGCCCATCATTTTGGATAAATGGGCCTTGAAGGTGGAGGCCTGTGCTTCCCTCCTGCTTCCAACATCAGAAAAAGGTTTAGGGGGGTTGGGGCTGTGAATATCAGAGCAAGATTTGGGTACGAGACATTGTGTCCTCATTTGCAGTTTTTCCAATATTCATCCCTATGAAGGCTTATAATAAGGACCTCTGAGGAAGGCTTAATTACCAAAATACAGCCCATGTAGGGTTTGGGTCTCACTCATAGTATATTGGATGCAATTACTGTAATACTTTTGACACAGACTATTTGTACCTGACATGCTTTCGCTTTTATTATGTAATAAATAAATATAAAAATTTTTTTATACAACTTCCTGGGTTTCCGGAAGCAAGTATTCTGCCTTTTGTATTTTCAGATTCTTCATTGATATTGTTGAACATCGATCCTCCTTGTAGACTTTGAGAAATGGTACCATGATATGATCTACCATATGATCTACCAGGGCTTACATTTCACACCTGGCAAATGTACTCTTATCATCACATTACATTCAGTTCTGGCCTGTTTTATCATTAACTGTTCCCAAAAATAAATAAATGATCAATAATCTTTGTTTTAACAACTATGTCTTATATTTGCTAATGTGATTTCAGTGAAATATTTAGTTTACTAGTTAATTAGATGGAAATTGCTATTTTGAACTGAGCCCTAAAGTACTGCTTATCAAGTGCAGTCTAATAAAGCCCTCCACTGCCCTCTAGTGGAAGTATTTGAGTATGAACTGAAAGGTACAATGCAATCTACTGTACAGTATATGTAAATTGTATGTTCTATTAACTGCTTTACTAGTATAAATTAAATATTAACCAAGTAGCAAAAGTATAGCATCTGTAATAACTAAGAGGCATCAATTAATAGGGGTTCTTCAAGGACAGCAGGATGTCGGTTACATGGATGATGTCATAATAGTTGCTATATGGGTCAGACCAAAGGTCAATCAAATCTAGTATCCTTTAAAAAGCTCTCAGAGTTTCTATAACAGTATACCATACCTGCGCAGGGCTTCTGGCATATGTATGACTACACAGGGGTACCACAGTCTTGTATAAATTTATTATTGAAGAAGCCAACTCCTCAAGGAGGCAGGTGGGTTTTGTTAAGACTGATCTAAACTTAGATTATGAGCCACTATTTTGAACTACTACTGCAAAAAGAGTGAACTAAAGCTAATATAACCTGCTGCCTTTGGAGAAGAAATGTGACAAGTAAGCAGCTTTGATTTCTTTCCTATTGGTTTGGTTTATTGGTTTATTAGGGATTTGCTAAACTGTCCAGTACAGGTTCATCCAGTTTAAGTAGAAACCTACACAAAATCCCTTATGCAACTGAAAACTAACTCACCTCTTCTCAAGACTTCCATCCATCCTCCCAGTCACCTTCTACCACTTTATTCCTCCCCTGTACCAAAAAGAGTTTTTATAAAATAGGTGCACAGTAGATGCAAAAATGGTGTCTAATTTCTAAGGCCCAGTTATAGAATTGCCCATTTTATATGGAATTTTGACTGCACTGGATGTTATTATTGTGCAGTAGGCTTTAGCATAGTCATGTGCAAACAAGCACTGAAACCTACACTAACAACTTAGTACAGTTTAGTAAATAGGCTCTTTAATCTCAAAGGTTTTGATCATTTTAGTGAATAAATGTAAAATATTTCATTATTTAAGGTGCTAGTAAATATCTTTATTTTTTTCTCCACTTAAAAGTTGGCATGTACCTTTTGTATGATGACTTTTATTCCCTTTGTGTTTCTAGTACTATAATTTCTCAAAATGATGGATAATGGATAATTTTGCTGAGTGCAACAATATGATTTTATGTGGGCACAATACTGGTCAAGGACTCAGAATACAAAAACATATTTGGCATAAAGCAATTCTAGACTTGATAAATATTCTGACTCATGTTAACAAAAACAAGACTCTAAACAAAGCTATATGTCTATCTCTCTGGCAACAGCAGATTTCCTACAAAATATATTGTATAACTATATTTATTCCAGCTGAATTGTTTTGTGTGACATTTGCACATAAGCCTCCATTCTCACTAATGTTGAAAGTTCTGTGCCTGATTTCTGCATGAAAACTAGCAGCCATTGAAATATATTTGCATGCATTAGAGGCCCAGCATAAACAAATAAATTACATGGATATTTATTGTGGATATCCAGAAAATCGGCTGACTATGGGGTTCCCAGGGCAGTTTCAGAAGCCTCTTGTATGGGCAAAAAATTCCATGTTGGCTTCTGCAAAGGTTTTGCTGCCAGGTTTTTCTGCTGTGGTATTTTATCTTTCCACAGGTTGCAGTAAATTGAAGTTTTGGACTAAAGATGTACCCAGCTTCAAAATTGTGTAAGAAAATGACTAGCAGAGATTTTGCAAGTTATTTTTCATTCTCCTCCTTAATTTCCATTTCTATTTTGACTTAAATAAAGTAGTGTGGTAGTCAGTGTGCTAGATGACTTCAAAGATTAAAAAATAAAAACAAAAAAATGGCAAAATGTGCACGTGTGTATATATTTGACCATGTGTGTCAGTGTGTGTAAGGCATGTGCATGTATGTGTGTGTATGCAGGCATATGTATACATGTCAGTGTGTGTGTGTGTATGCATGCATATGTGTACATGTCAGAGTGTGTGTGTGCATGCATATGTGCACGTGTCAGTGAGTGTGTGTGTTTGTACTACTAAAAATCTGAAAAACATATAGTACCTCTTTTAAGGACAACATACACAAACTAAGGGTCATAAAACCATACATCTGTAAGGGCAATAACATCTCCAAAAGAAGCAAACAAGTCCACTGTGTAGTTCTATTATTGTGTTTGGATTCAAAGAGCAATTAACCTTCATAATAATGCCAGGATAATTTTCAACTTCATATTGAAATTCTCCTTTTTTTTTTTGGTTATAATCATCATTCAGTTTTTCAAGATGTTTTTGCTTTACATGCAGAAAATGTTTCATAAAATTAGCTAACAAGCGCAACAGAAGAACCAATCTTCACAGGATCCAAATTTGCACCAAAAACAGTAGAGCTGACCAAGGAGGACAGCAGGACACTGAAGAAAATATGATGAAATAGCTCCATCAGACTAACAAGGCCATTAGATCTGCACGAGGAATCTCCTATTTAGAAAGTATATGTATAATAAATCCAATGGAGTCGAGAAAATGCCAAACCAACCTTGTGTCTAAGGAGGATCTCACAAAATGTGTCAGGAAGTTGTGGGGGGTGGAGAGATGCCGGCACCCCCAACATGACAGCGCTCGGGGCAGTCTGCCCCCTCCTCCCTTACTACGCCACTGGATGCATGTGTGTGCGTGTTCTTGAGCACGGTTTGGGTGGAGCACACGTGGAGCTGCAAAGTACATATATTCTTTATAAAAATGTTTACGATTTCAATCTAACCCTGGTTTAGCCCTAGAATTTTATAATGATATGTGGAGGGGCATTTAAAAAAAAAAAAAAACTAAGTCAGAATCGCAACATTTAGCTTATGTCTATCTTACAGCCATTTTTGAACAGGAAAAATATCTGAGTTTCCCTTTTGAAAATGATTCTAAGGTGGAAGTATTTGCACATAAGGCATCTAAAAAGAAGAGCCATTTTCCAAACTGACACATTTAACTTATAAATGACAAAAAAGCAGGTACAAGAAGGTCTGTCTGGCATCATTTTGAGAGAAATGTCCATAAAGATGTCCCTGCATATCAGAAGGGCAGCCTCAGTGAGGTGGACTTTAAACAATGGCACCAGGTATATTAATCACTATAACTTCTTTATTTTGTATTGTGAGCCCTCTTGGAACAGAACAAAATCTACTATATCTAACTGTACACCATTACAATAGCCTTCTAGCCTGCAAGTATCTGTTATGGAAAGATTAAATTCTTATCTCAATAATATTCTTTCCAGTATAGAGAGACGTGAGTCTTGATCAGTGGGTTATTCACCTCTACCCACAAAGTTTTGCAGAAGGAATCATCCACAGCTTTTCAGCTCTGCCTCCTGGTGTCAATGGGCAGTGCTCCATTTCCTCAGTTCATACCAAAGCAGTTGATCACCCCTAAAAGAGGAGAAATAACAAGGAGGGCATAAGGACCCTCCCCCCGATCAAGTGAAGTATTTTCTGCTTTGTAACAAAGATAATTAATTAAACCCCATTAAAATTTATATAAATGAGGTGAACACAAACAAGCCACCTACCTGAGTGCAACCAGCACTAACATTTATACTGCTGGTATAGGCTCTACCATGCACTTTGCCACAGTGAGCTATCACATCAAGTTTCAAGTTTATTAGATTTTTATATACCACCTACAAGGTTATCTAAGCGGTTTTACAATAAGGTACTCAAGTACTTTTCCCTATCTGTCCCGGTAGGCTCACAATCTATCTAACATATTTGAGGCTATGGAGGACTGAGTGACTTGCCCAGGGTCACAAAGAGAAGCGTGGGGTTTGAACCCACAACCCCAGGGTGCTGAGGCTGAAGCTCCAACCACTGCGCTGCACACTCACTTATTGTACTTGATTGAGAGCCCCAAAAACAATTATTTTCATACTTTCTGGGTTGTTCCAAGACAAGTTTTTAGTTTATAATCTTTTGTAAACCGTGTAGAACTCATGGTTACAAGTTCTACACGGTTAAGAAGTATGAAGTTATGTTATGTCTGAGACAGGAAGCAGGCTTGAATGACACATGAAAGGGCGGGAATCAAGGCTCACATCTCGGAAAGATGATTATCAAGGTAAGAACTTAATTTTCCCTTCCAATGCAAGAGAGATGTGAACCTTGACCAGTGGGATGTACCAAAGCTGTCCCCTGAGTCTAGGACGGAAGCAGATGAGTCTGCTGCTAGCACCAAGTACCCAAATATGGTGTCCATTTGTGCCACCACGTTCACTTTATAAAACTTTGTGAAAGTATGGAGAGTGGACTATGTAGCTGCCCTACAAATCTCCTCGGGTGGAACTGCATGGGATTCTGTCTATGAAGAAGCCACACTTCTGGTGGAATGTGCCTTCAAGGAGATCGGCAGTTGTTTACCACAGCCAATTTATACAGATGAAATAGCCATACAGATCAATTGGAAACAGAGGCTGGCTTTCCAAGTCTGGCAGGACTCGTGAGCATAAAAAGATGATCTGAAAGATAAAAACCATTTGTCACTTCAAGATAATGGAAAAGAACTCTTCTCAAGTCCAGTACTACCAAAACTTTCTCCTTTTCCTTTATATCTGTAGCCTGGAATGTAGGCAGGTGGACTTCCTGATTGACTACCTTTGGCAGAAAAGAAGGCACCATGCGTAATGACACACCGGCCTCCGTAAATCTGAGGAACAGCTCTCTACATGACAGAGCCTGAAGCTCCAAGACCCATCTTAATGAGGCTATGGCTAATAGGAAAACCATCTTGATGGTTAGATCCATCAGCAACAGCTCTTGTAAGGACTCATATAGGGCTTTACTGAGGGTCCACAGCACAATGTTAAGATTCCACTTTGGAAATGGTTGTCACAATGCTTCCTTTAGAAACGTGGACACATCTGGATGGGAAGTCAAAGAGCCTTTCTCCAATTGGGCCCTGAAGCATGAGAGGCTTTTTACCTGTTCCTTGAGGGAGCCAACTGCTAGGCTCTGTTTGTGACCATCCTGAAGAAATGTTAGGGCTGTGGAAACTGGAGCCCTAATAGCACTTAAAGATCTTCCAAGCCTTAGCAGAGGTTGCGACCGTAGTTGGCTTCTTAGGTCGCAGGAGGGTAGCTATGACCCCCTTCCAAGTAACCATGAAAGGAACCATGACTCAATCACCCCTAGGACATGTGGTTTGCTGTCTGGTAAAGACTTAGGGCGATGATCTGCCACATTAGCCATAAGGTCATCCAGACCTTTGCCAAAAAGCATATGTCCTTTAAAATGAAGACTGCTCAACGTAGATTTAGAGGCAGACTCTCCTGCCCATTGATTCAGAGCATTCTACGGGCAAAAATAGAATAAGCAGACAAGTTTCAAGTTTAATTAAAAATGTGATAAAATCACTTATCTGGACTTCTAAGCGAGTTACAAGTAAAAAAAAAAGGGGTCTAAAATAAACATCAATTAAAAAAGACTAAATTTAACAAGGCTGTACAAACAAGCCTTTATATTTCATATAAGCTTCAAACATTAAACTCCCAAAATCAGAGTCAAAACCCTGATTTAAATCTCCTGAGGACCCTAGCAAGGACACTTGCTGCCTCCTCATGCCGACACCGAGTAGCAATTTGAGAGCCTTAAGAGGGATTTTTGGCCCAATATTTGGGCATCCAGTATCTCCAAGATCCTGGAGGCACTAGAGTGGGCTAAGCCCAGTATTCCCACCCCTTCACATGCCCCGCGGCATGTGGCACATGGATGCTTCTCAGCTAGGCACCATGCACAAAACTGGCATAATACAGGGTTGGGGAGTTCATAGAAATCAATTATTATCAAAATTGAGGTGTTCTGAGGCAGATAAAGACTTTAAAAATAAAATCAGGAAATCCAAGATGGCTGCTGTGGCAGCTATTTGGCACAAAAAAATGGCTCAGGAGAACTAAATAAAACATTCAAGCATTCTGAAAAGGGGATTTTGGTGGTAGGGGTCCCTATAGGAAGCCCAAGATCCTTAAAATTTAAATTCCTGAACCACCCTGATGACTCCTATAGACAGTAATAGACTGTACTTACAGAACTGCCTGTGCTAAGCCTACATCAGCTCACACTGCAGCTGGACAACGGAGAAGATTTCTGCCTCAGACAAGCATAGAAGATCTTCTACTTGCATTCCTCTTTGGGCTACTTTTGAGATAGGCTTTAGAGCCTGAAACCCTCAACCCCACTAGCTCCTCTGCATCTTGTTGGGGAGGGAGGGTGGAAATGCAGCAGACACACACTAAAGTCCTTTTGACCAACATGGGACCATTCAGTCTGAGCTCAAGCGCCTGATAAATCAGAGGTGAGTCAAGCTTCCAAAGGAACAAACCCCAAGCTATCATAAGCGTTAGGGCAGGCCAGCTAGGAAGAGCCCTGTACAAGGACTGCACACCCTCCTCCCCCCGCCCCAGTCCTCTGAACCAAAAACTATATCTTCTCCTAAGCAGAGTTGTCCTAGAAATCCTGGGAATTTTTGGAGCACTGGAAAGCGTCGAATTCCGGATTAAAACC
This sequence comes from Geotrypetes seraphini, assembly GCF_902459505.1. Lineage (NCBI taxonomy): Eukaryota > Metazoa > Chordata > Amphibia > Gymnophiona > Dermophiidae > Geotrypetes > Geotrypetes seraphini. Next base: position 39,052,398 of record NC_047093.1, on the reverse strand, counting down.
CAAAAATAATATATCAATTGCAGAGCAGAAGAAGACATCTTTTCAACTCACTTGCAGAAGGAGAAACTGACGAGATGGGGGCACTACCTACTGACACAGTGAGGTAGAACTAAATAGCTGTGGATGATTCCTTCTGCAAAAACTCATGGGTAGAGGTGAATAACCCAATCTCTTTTGCACTGGAAATTTAGGTACAGTAGGTAATTTGGTGGTTTTGGAGGACTCACAATTCTACTTCAAATGTATTAGGTAGAGTGGGATTTGGACCTGGATCTACTTGTTCATAGTCCACTGACCACAAGGCTACTCCTGGGAGCTGCTTGCTGCTCAGTTGGGTGTGCATCTTTATTTGTACCTATCCATGGATTTTTTTCCTGCCTTTTATATCCTCCCTACTCTCAATGGATCTAGCCTGGTCACTGCAGAACTCTGCAGTCATGGGACCTAAATTTAGCCACCATATATCACCCTTGCTTAATGATCACAGATAAAGATAAAGGCAGTCCCCTGTATGCAAGTACCAAGTCATGAGAGACTTATGGGGGCTGCCCCTTGTGTGATGGTTTAGCAGGGTGGCTTGCCATTATCTTTACATTTCACTAGAGGGCTATGAACTCTGCCTTCACAGCAACCCTGGACTCAGGTGACCTAGGAAGCAGAAGAGCTGACTTGGGGATTAAACCATTGACCTATATAACAGTGTATAGTACTGCCTCTGAGTCACTGGGCCAGCCCAAAGGGCTCATGTTTATTTTAAGGATATAAAATATTAGACTGCACTCACTTCTAGTATGGCCTCTAATACAGCCAAGCAATCACAGTTAGCACACAAGGAGAGCCTTATAAGAACACATACAATATTAAAATGAGTGGTACAGATGTGTACCACACCTTTTGAAGAACTCTTTTCTTTCACAAGGTATACCTTTCATTTTTATAATCTTCTTTCATATATTTGTCCTTCTTCAATGCTGTTCACTCACTCTTTTTGTCTTTCATGCTCCTTTAGTTCTCATGAGGATACTTCCAACGCAGAACAGCACCATCTGAACTCACGCTGATAATACACTTGAGTAGGGGACAGATCTTGATGCTGTTGATGTTGCCACTGTGACCTATCCCAACATGAGTCACTTCCCCCTCATTGTAATCCCACACCTTCACTAGTTTGTCATCACCACCTGCAATGCAAGACAGAGATACACAGCATTATTGAGAAAGACAAGGTGGAGGCCACTGCTTGCCCTGCATTAGTAGCATGGAATATGCTACACCTTGGGTTTTGGCCAGGTACTAGTGACCTGGATTGGCCACCGTGAGAACGGGCTACTAGGCTTGATGGACCATTGGTCTGACCCAGTAAGGCTATTCTTATGTTCTTATTTTAACAGCCCACATGACTAAGAGAGCTGATGTGGGAAGGAAAAAACCATAATGACTATGTTGTAATCTGTCTAAATCTGTGTCATTAAGAGCTGTGGAGATTCTCAGCTTGGGACAATTGTCCCTGTGTCTTTAAAGGAATGGAAATGGATAAGACACATTGCTCCTGCTTGTTCGTATCAGCAGAGCAAAACACAGAAGAGAAAAGGTTGGGAGATAGAGAGAGATCGGAAAGAAAGTTTGCTTTGCCTAGGGTTACCAGATTTTCTCTTTTAAAAAAGAGGACACTTGGCCCTGCTCCATTCCACCCCATTCTGCCCACACAAAAACCTCGTGTCTCCTTCCCCAAGCTCAGAGCTGCGTCTGGAGGGCATCTTTGCCTGTGTGGGCATCAATGTGATGATGTACAAGCACACATGCATGCGCAGATGCCCTCTAGACGCGACCCTGAGCTTGGGGACTTCCAAACCCAGACAAACTGCCAGGTTTTAGAAATCTCTCCAGTTACCCAGACAGTCCTCTAAAAAGAGGACATATCCAGGTTTTCCCAACTTATAATTCAACAAAAAGATTAAAGCCCTTCTTTTCAGTTGGTTTGTTGTAAATATTTCTTTTGATCTTATTTACCTGTAACATAATGAACCCCATCTGGTGAGATATCCATTCCATTCAGCGAACCAGACAAGGATCCATCTAGGTCTCGGATTATCGAAGCATCAAATACCTCCCAATATCCTATCTAAAGGAGAAAAAAAAAGTGCTAATGCCCTTTCATTGTCACTAGGGACCAAGGCTATCATTAGAAATTAATGAATGTGCTGGGGACTATCTCATAAAAGCCTGAACAAACCTCTCAGTGCACTTATTAAACTGAAAAATACATATTTAGAAACAAATTATAAAATTGAGCCATCATATCTTTTCAACAGAGGAATTCTGGGGAAGCTGTTTCAGGGTTTGCTTTGTCTGCCTAATTTTAAGGGCCAGAAAACAATCTGTTATCCTAGAATGATTCAGTTGCCATCTGGTGGAGCTTAGACCTTTTTCAACAGAGGAAACAACCATGTGCAACATGTGTTCTTTTAAAATGAATGTGGTACATTCACTTCTCTCTTCTATTTCCTCTAGAATAGTACTATACTTGAATAGCTAGGTTGGGACCTCTTCACATTATTATATTGTTAATAAGTGGATGTGGCCTTCTGAGGCTCATTGTTTTACCTTTCTGTCTGTTCCACTGGTTATTATCTGGAACTCTTCAGGATGGTAGCAGACACAGCGGAATAAGGTATTGGACAAGATCATTTGAATTCTCACATAACGCCTGAAAATACCATAAGATGAAATCAATAAAACCATATACCTGAGTTTTCTCTTCTTCCTTCTGCTGTACTAAGTGGTGTTAAGGTGTGGGGATATTGACTCTGCCTAGATCAGGGGTGTCCAATGTCAGTCCTCGAGGGCCGCAGTCCAGTCGGGTTTTCAGGATTTCCCCAATGAATATGCATGAGATCTATTTGCATGCACTGCTTTCAATGCATATTCATTGGGGAAATCCTGAAAACCCGACTGGACTGCGGCCCTCGAGGACCGACATTGGACACCCCTGGCCTAGATAGTACTTACTACATTAATGGTAAAGCCTGTAGTCAACAGCCATTTTTTTTTCCAACACTCTAGATCCTTCTCCACTCAAAATAAGAATTATCATTCATTATTGTGTGTTATTAGTAAAAAGGCCCTATTGAATAAAGCGACCTATGGTAATTGAAGCATATTAATGTGCATTTGTACAGGTTAGTGGATATAGCCCACAGTTTGAAAAAAATAATAAAGTCTTGAGCTGGTAATGTGAACTTGAGATTTGGATAAATACACCAATGAAAAACATGGATACATAGAAACATGATGGCAGATAAAGGCCAAATGGCCCATCCAGTCTGCCCATCTGCATTAACCATTATCTCTTCCTCTCTCTAAGAGATCCCACGTGACTATCCTAGGCTTTCTTGAAATCAGACACAGTCTCCACCACCTCTACCAGGAGACTGTTCCACGCATCTACCACCCTTTCTGTAAAAAGGATTTCTTTAGATTACTCCTGAGCCTATCACCTCTTAACTTCATCCTATGCCAGGGGTGGGCAATGAGGGCTGCAATCCAGTCAGGTTTTCAGGATTTCCCCAATGAATATTCATGAGATCTATTTGCAGGCACTGCCTCCATTGTAAGCAAATGGATCTCATGCATATTCATTGGGGAAATCCTAAAAACTCGACTGGATTGCGGCCCTCATTGCCCACCCTTGTCCTATGCCCTCTCATTCCAGAGCTTCTTTTCAAATGAAAGAGAATCGACTCATGCGCATTTACGCCATTTAGGTATTTAAATGTCTCTATCATATCTCCCCTCTCCTGCTTTTCCTCCAAAGTATACAGATTGAGATCTTTAAGTCTGTCCCTATACGCCTTATAATGAAGACCACACACCATTTTAGTAGCCTTCCTCTGGACCGACTCCATCCTTTTTATATCTTTTTAAAGGTGCAGCCTTCAGAATTGTACTACCACTATTAATTATTTCTATAGCACTAACAGACGCATGCAGCGCTGCAAAGAGTCACAAAGAGTAAGAAAACAGTCCCTGCTCGCAAGAGCTTACAATCTAAACAGGCAAGACAGACAAACAGGATGTCATGGATATAGTTAAGGGGAATGGTTAATCAACAGGCTGGGATGGAGGGCAGAAGAGTAGGGTTAAGGATTGAAAGACGCCCTCCACCAAACTTAAATATGGCAGGAGGGATGCCCACCCCTTCCTGTCAGCAGAGGCCCTCTTCCCTCGTCCCCCTTCCTCCCTGTTACCTTTAGTTGGAAGCAGGAGGAATCCCTCCTGCTCCTTCTCCAGCTGCTGCCGTCTGCAATACAGGCCTTAGGCCTCTCCCTAGTGCATCATCTGATGCACAGGGAGGGGCCTAGGGCCCTGATTGGCTCAGATGCCTCAAGCCCCAATTCTTTTTGTTGCTGAACACTTGTGAGTTTGCTCTGAGGTCTGGCTGGGGCCAGACCCTGTTGCCTGACTGAGGAAAACTGTTGAAAGACTGTGTTTGGGGCGTGGTAGTCACAAACTTTTTGAGTCCTGTCAGCTACAGGCCCCTCTCAGAACTTTTTGAACAAGAGACTGTTCCATGTATGCATGACCCTGTGAAGAAACAGGGTGAGGATTTTCCTTTCCTTTGAGTTAATAAAGAAGTTTCCTTTATCTTTTCTGCTCATGTCTGGCTTTTTGTGTACCGGCCCAGACCTAACCCCTGCTCACGCTGTTACACTGACTCTCAAGATTAGGGATTACCATATTTCCTCCTGCTCCGTTCTGCCCCAGCCCTGCCCATACACAATCCTCTTCTCCTCTCCTTTCTGAGCTCAGGGCCGCATTTGGAGGGCCTCCAAGCACACGTGGATGTGGTGATGATGTCACACTCATGTGCGGATATGACATGATGATGTCACACGAATGCATGGATAAGTGGATGCTTTCCAGACGCAGCCCTGAGCTCCTAAACCCAGACAAACTTTGGCTTTTTGAAAAACTGCCTGGACAGTCCTCTAAAAAAAGGTCATGGAGGACATGTCCGGATAAATCTAATATATAATAATAATAACTTTATTCTTCTATACCGCCATAATCGTGCGACTTCTAGGCGGTTCACAACTGAAGAGAGCTGGACAATCAGCGAGTTACAATATGCAGATAGTCAGTGAAATTACAGTATACAGAATTTTAAAATGCAGCAAATTACAATATACAGTTTGTTTAGAATTTCAGAAGGGCCCTTTTAGAAAAAGTGGCGAATTACATAATACAATTTGTTAAGAATTTCAGGGGGGACATATTAGGAAAAAAGGAATGGAAGTTAGTGTTTGGTGTAGCTAATGTTTAGGTGATACAGCTGATCTTCCCAGCTTGCAAGCACTGATGACTGTAATGAAAGCACAGGCTTTCTGTCTACACCAAGTTTTTGTGACATACTCTCTTACCTCTTGGGGACACACCAATGTATCCTGACACACTGGTTGAGGACCATTTTACAATCATCAGCATACTCTGCACATAACTTGCATCTAATAGCTGATATCCTCTGTTGAAGACAGATACTCACACTAGGTCCCAAATGATGCATGCCCCATCAGCACCAGCAGTGACACACTCCCGGTTGTTCTTTTTGATTTTAATGCAAGACACAGTCGACTTGTGCTCTTTCATTGATGCCAGTAGTTTGTGGCTTTGCAGGTCAGCGTCCCACACTCTCACCTGATGGTAGCAAAAGCACTTTTTTAAGAGGGTAACTAATAACCATGGATCTCTTTTTCTCTCTCTCTTTTCTTTTTTTAATCCAGCCCTTTCCTCTTGCTCTATTGTACTTCTACTTTAGCTGGAACCAAGACTGGGATCTGGTGCAATGAACCTTTATCGCAACTACCTCCAACTGACCCAGGAAGCACGTGCAATAGGCACAGAGAAATTCTCAGAATTGAGTACTGTGATTACTTATCACAGAGATGGACCTGCCAATTTTCCATTAAGGAATTATCAGAGGTACTACTCCATAGGGTTAAACACTGAGCTATTGTTTGGCAATTCAGAATAGGTCCCAAATTAGGTTCCTAAAATGCTTATAGAAGCCTAACTTGAACTTTACTCTAAGGCTCCTAAAGTTGGGCCAGCTATAAGGACATCTAATTTGAGATGTCTAAGTTAGGCACCCATTGCAGGAAATCAGTGCTGACCCCCAGCCCCTTGTTCTTCACTTCCAGCCTTGAAGGGTAGAGGGTGTATCATAGGCAGAGAATGTGCAAGGAAACATTACCATGCACTAACTAGCTAATGCAGAGTTAATGTGGGAGCATTTAATATTTCCTAAATAAGAGGTGGTAAATGCTTCTGAGTTAACATTTTAAAGGTAACCTGTATTAATGTGAATATTAAGCAAAAAACCTGAAAAAATGAAAATGCCTTAAATACTGCCAAATTGGAAATGGGCTTAACAAAAGGGAAAGTTCCAAGTTAAAACACATTAAGCCAAGATGTCAGCACACTAGTAAAAGGCCCCTTAGTCATCTGCACTTAAGCTAGAAGCCTACATGTTAGGCACTGCTACCAGGTTACGCTTGCATTCTATAAAGAAACCTAGGCATTATAAAATAGACCTAGAGTGCAGCCTCAGGGCACATAAATGGAGATGCCCAGTTATTACCCCTAAGTGCTTAGCCCTTTAGAAAATCAGTCTTTTAAAAAATATAAACAATGCAACAAGAGGCCGCAGGCAGCCCCTGAAAGTCCCAACCCAGCTCATCACTGACTTTCCTTTGAATGCTGTGATACCACAGTGTCTAAACAATCCTTCTTAAACATATCAAAGCAACACTGCAGTAGAGAAAAACAGGCTGCTGATGTGATTGCAAGCAATAGAAAAGCACTTTTCCAAAACTCACTCAGTTCATTTTTTCTTGTCCCGGTTAAGTAATTTTTTTTTTTCCTCTTTATTCATTTTTAATCTCTCAACAAGTGTACAAATTAAACCATACATATACATGAAAACATCACTTGTATATCTGAAAAGAATAACAACAAAAGATATATATAAAACCCCATACCCCACCCCCTTCTCCCTTATTATATTATACACAATAAAATAACCCCCATCCCCCTCTTTATTATTTATGGTGTATATTCCAATAAAATAGAGTAAATGGTGTCTAATCATCACAAAAAGATGTCATTGGCCCCCATATTTTAATAAATGTCTTATAACTACTATTCTGTACAGCTAATGATCTTTCCATTTTGAACATATGACATAATGAGTTCCATCAAAAGTTGAAATTAAGCCTACTGCAATCCTTCCAATTATTGGTGATATCTTGAATAGCGGGTTAAGTAATTAATTTTGTGTTCATTTACTGTAGCTTATTCCTGGGCCAAAACTCATGGATATATAGGGGCATTTTCAAAAAACTAAAACAGCCAATAAAATGGCATATACCGGCACTTGGATGTTTAGATTGTCAAAACGTCCAAGTGCCGATTTTCAAAACTATCTTTCTGGACGTCTAATGAGGCATTCTACCTGCTGTGAGTCCAAGACTAAAGAGGGGCGTGTTGGAAGCATGTTCTGGGCGGGCTTAAGCTTGGACATTTCTCAAGACATCCTGGATGGAACTTAGATGCTCTGAGCTAAATCTGTTTTAACAGAATCTAAGTGCCAAAAAGGTACCCAAACCGACCAGATGACCACTGAAGGGATTAAGTAATGACCCCTTCCCCCACACTCACCGTGGAAACTAAGAAACTGAGGGACCATGCGCCTATGTTGGGCGGGAAGGCACTCGCGCATGCGCAGGCTATCGCGAACTTTCTAAAGACTTAAAGTGGCGATGCACTTTTAAAGTGTCCGTACCGGGGCTCCATCAGTGACGTCACCCATGTGTGAGAATATGCAGCCTGCTTGTCCTGGGATAATGGCCATTTCTCCACATCTGATATCCAAATTCAGACTTAGATGTCCTATCAAAAATGGCCCTCTTTGTGAGTTGTGGCACAGGAATAAGTTACAGTAAATGAATCTTACCTTGATAAACAAAATGAATCGCATATGAGCTCAAACCTGACAAAAAAATCTACTGAGTCCTCCTGATATTCAGCCAGCAGAGGACAGCGCTTTTTTGTTCACTGCAAATACTAAAACTGTTGTTTTCAGCAGCACTAACCAGTTAGCACCATACGGATGATTTAACTAGCCAGGAGCTATTTCTGGCCAGTTAAATCACTTTAAGGGCTCTTTTAACGAAGGTGCGTTAGGGCCTTAACGAGCGGAATAGTGCGCGCTAGCCGCTACCACCTCCTCTTGAGCAGGCGGTAGTTTTTCGGCTAGCACGCACTAATTCAGTGCGTGCACTAAAAATGCTAGCGCACCTTCATAAAAGGAGCCCTAAATATTGATCCAGCTATTTTCTTCAATTCTTATTGTATTTTTATGAAAGAACTGATTTTTGATTGACCAAAGCAGTGTGATTTTGACTTGGATCAGTAAAAAAAATAGGCAACCAATCTGTCTCCAGATTGACCTGCTTGATTGATGCTTGGTGCTAACCAGATGGTTTCAGCACCACCACTGTATATCTGTAGTTGTTATAAATTTTATTTATGCATTTATTTGTTATTGCAGTTACCCTCTTGTTCCATTTGCATAACGAAACATGGTATCTAGGTGCTAGAAATAAGAGTCATACGCACTTGTCCTTCACCTCCTCCACTGACGATCCGTTGGCAGTCACTGGTAGTTGCGATGGCTGTCACTCCTATGCTATGGGCATTTTCAATCACATACATCAAACGACCAGTCTCTGGCGTAAATGCTCGAATCTTTCCATCATTCCAGGCTGGTGAAATTCACAAATAATCAATTTATAACTACAAAAAAACTACAGTCCAGTTTACTTGTTACTGCAATTAATTTCCTTAATAGTCACATTTGATTACTAAATACTGGTGCTACCGGTAGAGATGGATTAGCAACAATTTGCCAAATTTCTTATTTCTGGAAAGTTTGATTAGCTGATGGTTGACTGTAGTCCCAGAGATCTAATAATATGTAATTCTTTAGTGTCCCTCCAGACCGGCACAGAAACAGACAGGTTTATGCTCCTCTGCCAGCAGGTAGAGACTGAGACACTAATTTTTGGCTACACTCCAAGTGGGCGGTGCAGTCCCTATTACAATCAGTCTTTTCTCAGTCTCCAGCAGGTGGAGTGGTAAGCTTGTGCAGTCTGTGCTGAGGTTTGTTTTGGGCCTATTGGATCTGATTTAGTGAATCTTTCTTGTCCCTTTTGCTGTCTGGACAGAGCTTGGGGGACCCTTTTGGAGGTCCTACCAACCTCAGGGGTGCCACACTCGGAAGGGTCAAGTCCCTCCTACCATTTCACCCACCTCCCCAGGTTTTCTGAATTTAGAGGAGCCTCAACTCTACACCTGGCTACCTGTTAGGCACAGACTACAGTTTAGAGTGCCAGTGGGGTCTGCTCTCGATACAGCTGGTAAGCTATGAGAAGTTTTTTTTAAAAAAAAGAAAAGACAAAATTATTGCTTTAATGGGGCAGAGGAATTGCCTAATGATTAAAGCAGCAGGATGGGAACCGGAGGATCCAGGACCAAATCCCCCAGCAACTCCTTGTAGCCTTGGGCATTCCTCTCAATCATCCTTTGTCTCGAAATGGCTGGGGACAGCACTGGCAACCCAGCCTGCCACAGAAACATTTGTAGCAGCCTGCATAATCTAGTCATAGCTTAGTGCTTGTGTGCAGTAGGACCTACCCTACCATTGCCTTAATGAAAGAACAAACAAAATATCATCCAGAAAGCAGCCAAGGAAAGAGAAGGAAGAAGCCATTTCTATGCACCAGTACATATGTAATGTAATGTAATGTAATTTTATTTCTTATATACCGCTAATCCGTTAGGTTCGAAGCGGTTTACAGAAAATATACATTAAGGATACAATAAAAATAAGATAAGTAAAGATAGGTACTTAGAAATACCCTTACTGTCCCGAAGGCTCACAATCTAACTAAAATACCTGAAAAACAATTAGTAAATGGTAGAGAAGTAAAATAAAGACAGAGGTAAAAATAAGATAAGAAACATCCTAACAAGAATACATAGATCTTTTTAAGGCCGCACTTTTAAAGCAAAATATACATCTCAAACAATAATATATTGGATAAACTAAAAGTAAATTATGATGTTTTAAAGTTAAATGAGATATAGAAATGTAAAAAGAAAAAAAATGCTAGCAGCGAAGTAAACTCGTATCTTTGTCTTCAGAGCAATCAAGCTGAGGAATAAGAATACTGGGCCATTTCTGAAATGCTGGCTAAGATTCATCATACCATTCAGTATCTGTCCAAGAGCTTGTTTGTTTCTGTTACCTGAAATGATGCTCCTGCCATCTTTCATAAATGTGATGGAATGACATGTCATATTTGGGATTGTGATGCGAAGCAGTTCCTTGTTACTTGCATTGTGCCACACTCTGATGTCACTCTTGGAGCAGGTAGCAAAGAGTTCAGAGGTACCACTGTGACAGAAAAAAACGAAAAACACAGCTGAAAAGGTGATTCAGTAACTGATGTAAACTGGGACATGGTAGTTTATTACAAATGAAAGAGTCAGAGTGGAAGAGTAACCCAGTGGTTACAGCACTGGGCTGACACTAGAGAAGTCAGGTTCAAACCTCACTGTTGTTCCTTGAGGTACTACTGAAAATATTGTCCTAGCTGAAGACTTGTTGGTACAGCCACAATTTCAATGATGATATAAATTTCTTAGCATTTAGATCCTTTCTTATAGATACTGGTAGAAAATTCCAAAATGAAGGGGCAATAAAGAAAAATGTGTTCAACTTGGACAAGATTGGTGTCAATCCCTGAGCTCACCGTACCACTATCCCACTCCCTTTCTTCCAACCTCACCTCATCCCAACCTCCCATTTTACCCTCTCCATGCTAAAATTTAAATAAGGATTGATTTGGTGTGTCTGCATCTGTCCTTTCAAAAAATTGTTCTTTTCTTGTTTCTTACTGAATCTAGAGATGTATACCGCTTTGATCTGCAAATTAGAAGGGAAGATTAGGTCTTGCCTTGATAATCTTCTTTCTGGAAGAAAAACATATGATTTCTGACAATAGGTAAGGAGAAATTAGGTTCTTACCTGCTAATTTTCTTTCTTTTAGTCCCTCCAGACTGACACAGAAACTGATGGGTTATAATGCACCTCGACCAGCGGGTGGAGACTGAGACACAAACTTTTGGCTGTAGCATAAGTGGGCTGTGCAGTCCCAAATACAATCAGTCTGATGAATAGCCAAGCAGTACTAAGAAACTAATAACTGTGAATTATAAACAACAACATTACTACCAGAAGGAGAATAACAACTAACAAAGAAATACTGATGAATATTGATTAGAACAAGAACCTTCAAAAACATCCCTACAACTTGCCAGCTATGCCAGACGAGCCAAATGTTGCTGTTCTTATAATCTTCCCTAACAACCCAGACAAAAGACACTGCAGAAAAAAACCATACTCTTCGTGCAAAACACCAAATAACAAATGACAGGGCGGGGTCTGTGCTGATCTGGAGGAACTAAAAGAAAGAAAATTAGTATGTAAGAAAGCAATCTCTCCTTCTTTATCATCCTTCCAGAGCGATGCAGAAACTGATGGGACATACCAAATCAGTACCCATCATGGACTGCCACAAGAACACGTTCACTGAATACCGCGTCCCAACGTGACTGAACGTCTACATGGTAGTGTTGCACAAAGGAACAGAGAGAAGACCAAACCACAGCCTTACAGATATCCACTGGAGGTACAAGAGAAAACTCAAACCAAGAAACTGCCTGAGCCCAAGTGGAATGAGCCTTGAGAAATTCCAGAACAGGCTTCTTTTGAAGAACTTATGACAAAGTGATAGCCTCCTTCATCCAACATGCAATGGTAGCCTTGTAAGCATCGTCCCCTTTACGAGGACCCGCTAAGAGGACATAAAGATGATCCAACTTCCGGAACGTCTGGGTGCTCTGAACATAAGAGCAAAGTACCCTACGGATATCCAATTTGTGCAACTGTCTCTGCTCCAAAGCGCCCTCCTGACTACCCAAGACAGGGATAACACTGAACTGATTGACATAAAAGGACGAGACCACCTTCGGCAGAAAGGAGAGAACTAACCACAGCACAACACACTACCTAGAGAACTCCAGGAAGGGAGGCCATGAAAAGACCTGCAGTTTAGACACACGTCTTATGGAAGTAATGGCCACCAGGAAGACAGCCTTAAGAGTAAGGTCCTTCAATGTGTAGGAGCCCAGAGGCTCAAAAGGAGGATGCACGAGCACGAAAAGAACCAGACTGAGATCCCAGGCTAGAACCAAAGGCCTCAATGGAGGTCGGAGCAATTTTGCCACTGAAAAACCGAACCACATCTGGAGGCCAAACACTGACCATGCAACAAATCATGAAACGTTATTGGCTATATTTAGAATGGCGGCTCCTGTTCCCATTACATTTAGATCATTTAATTAGTATAACAATGCCCAGAAGATACAAAGAAAACAGAATATTATTAGACACTTGGAAAACATTAAGATATATAAATAACCTATCACCAGATCCAATTTGTAAATCACTAAATCAATCTATTTGGGTAAACTCCAGGATCAAAATTGGCGGATTTAAGATCGTCTGGAAACAATGGATAAGTGCAGGTATACGAACATTAAATGATGTCATTTCAGAAGGTTCACTGCTTAGTTTTTCACAATTGCAAAATAAATTTGGCTTAAATAAATCACAATATTTTAAATGGATGCAATTGAAGCAGGCCATTCAGGTAGGGTTCCCTGAATGGAAAAATCTTAATACTCAATATAGTCTGCAGGTTTTATGTTTCCAGGCGGATTTCTTGGGTCACCAAGCCGCAAAATGGTACAAATTGATATATGGATTTTTAAATAAAAAAAAGAAAACTGGTCTTAGGGATATTTGGAGTATTGAGATTGGACAGACAATTTCTGCGTCTCAATGGCCACGATTTTGGTCCTGGAGATTAAGATCTACAAAGTCAGCATCTATGAGTCAAACATGGATGTTTTTATTACATAGAGTGTTATGGACCCCTACGCGCTTGCAAAAGATAGATAATACTAGATCCAATAGATGCTGGCATTGTAAAATAGAAATAGGGACGTTAGATCATCTAATTTTTTTTTGTCCCTGTGTAAATGCCTTTTGGAATATGATTTGGCCCCAAATTAACAAATTACTAGAAAATCATGTAGGACTCTCATATGACACTGTATTATTTGAAACTGCAATGAGAACTCAGAGTCCGATCTCAGTAAACAATAATAAACTACTATTAATATTGACAGGAGTCGCCATGCAACAAATAACTCAGAATTGGAAAGACTATACCAAATTAAATTATACGTTCTGGTGGAACTCTGTCTGTCATATATACAAAATGGAAAAAGTAATAGCATTACAACACGGGAACATTCATAATTTCAATAAAATTTGGCAACCATTGACTAATTATTCTAATGATTAGATTTCTTAGCACAATTATAATACTTATATAGAAAAGGGGAGGGACATGTATAATTTTTAGAATCATTAATTGGAAAAAGGGGAGGGATGTATAACTTTTGATTATATATAATATATACTATTTATAAATTAAGTTGTATTAATGATAGATACAATGATATATAGTAATTAATTATATCACTTGAATTTCAAACATTGTAAAAATTGAAAAATTCAATAAATAAAATTTAAAAAAAAAAAAAATCATGAAACGTTGACAAAGACGCAAGCTGAACTCTGAAGGAGGACCAGGCAAGGCTCCTGTCCAGGCCATCCTTCAAAAACTTCAAGATGTGAAGCAAAGAAGCGTGAAGGGGAACCACGCCACGCATAGAACACCACTCCTCAAAGAGACGTCAAACTGGTGCATAAGCCCGAGAGGTGAAAAGTCTCTGAGAACCCAAGAGGGTAGAGATCACCTTATCTGAATAACCTTTCTTACTTAGTCATTCCCTTTCAAGAGCCAAGCCGTAAGACAAAAGGGACCCGGATCGAACATTGGAATGGGACCCTGAGTCAGAAGGTCAGGCAAGAGGGGTAGCAGAAGAGGATCTGCCACGAGAAGATGAACCAGATCTGCGTATCACAGGTACCTGGAACAGTTCAAAGCCACCAGGATCTTACGGCCAGTGTGCTGAGCAATGTGAAGAAGGACTATTCCCACAATTGGCCACGGGGAAAAACATACAGCAGGTCCGTCCTTCGGCCAATGCTGCACCAGAGCATCCAGCCCTTTGGCTTGGTAATCTCTACGCCAACTGAAGAACTGTGGGGCTTTGGCGTTGACACTCATGGCCATTAGGTCCATGACCGGCTGGCCCCAGACAAGCATAATGAACTCAAAGGCTGCAGGACCAAGACACCACTCGCCAAGATCCAGCACATGACAACTGAGGAAGTCTGCCTGGACATTCTCCACTCCCACTATGTGGGAAGCCGAGATGTCCAGAAGATAAATAAAAACCAAGCTTTTAAATTCAATTCTTACCTCAACTGGCAACCAATTAAGTTCTTGTAGTAATGGGTTAACATGATCAAATCTATTCCCCCTCCCACCCTAATATAAGGTTAGCAGCAACATTTTGTAAAATCTGCAATCGCTTCATCTGTTTAGCAGGAAGACCTAACAGACATATATTACAATAACTCAATCAGGTAAGAACTGAACTATAACCTGCAGAAACATTCTCTCAAAAAAATACTTCATTCTACACAACAATTTTAATTTATACCATAATTGTTTGATCATATTATTGAACTGAACTTCCATAGTTAAGCCTACATCTAGCTGGCCTATTCCGCTGCTGCTGTAAAAAAAAACGTGATGGGGAGTTGTTGACCCTAACCGCTGAGCTGCAACGCCTGCGGCATTCCCATATTTTGAGTCTCATGCGAGCCTTGAGGGAAAGGCTTCAAGTTGTTAAACATCAGATCAACACTATCCTCACTCAGCGGGCTTCCCGAAATATATATTTTTACAAATACAAACTGCATGCTTGGGGGAACAAAACTGGTCGCTTGCTTGCCAATTTGATACGACCCCCAAGGGCCCGGCATGTTATCACCCACATCAGGGATAGAACGGAGCGGGTGCATACTCAGCAGCAGGCATTCACGACCCAATTTCTTCAATTTTACCAACATCTATATGTCCAACAGTCCGGGATGCCTTTTTTTGTAATTTGCAACTGCCTAGGATCTCTGAACAGCAGAGGAGTCTGCTCAATTGACCGATCAGTGGGGAGGAGTTGCAGTTGGCTATTCGCAAACTCAAACTGGCTAAGACTCCTGGGCCAGATGGTTTTGGCCCAGAGTTTTATAAGCTATTGCCCCCATCCGCCCTTTTCTCTCTACAAGCTTATTTCACGGGGCTACGGTTGGAGACTCCTTCCGGTAACACTCACAATAGCGCTCACATTATTATTTTGCCGAAAACGGGGAGACCTGCGGACCAACTGGGTTCTTACCAGCCAATTTCTCTTCTGAATCAGGATGTTAAACTCCTAGCTGGGATTCTAGTGCCACGTCTCAATACGATCCTTCCAGCTATGATCCATGAGGATCAGGTCGGCTTTGTCCCTGGCAGGCATGCATCTATGAACTTACTTAAAGTGCTTACGGTCTTGCAACTTCCCTATCACGCCTCTGATAGAGCCTTGATAACCAGTTTAGATGTAGAGAAGGCGTTTAATATGGTTTCTTGGCGACACCTTTTTTGGATTCTTGAACAATATGGTATTTCGGGGGATTTTGTCGCCTGGGTGTCTGCTTTGTATACTCACCCTACGTCACAGCTGTTGATTAATGGGGGGGATCTCTGCACCCTTTCCTCTGGGCCGCGGCACCCGGCAGGGGTGCCCACTATCTCCCCTCCTTTTTCTTCTTTCTCTTGAGCCCTAAGCTATCCGAATCTGCCAGGACCCAAATCTATAAGGCTTGGGCATAGGGAGGCATGATTTTCATATTAGTATGTTCGCAGACGATATGCTGCTTTACGTCAA
The DNA here is from genome assembly GCF_902459505.1 of Geotrypetes seraphini. NCBI lineage: Eukaryota > Metazoa > Chordata > Amphibia > Gymnophiona > Dermophiidae > Geotrypetes > Geotrypetes seraphini. The sequence continues at coordinate 39,036,303 of NC_047093.1, read as the reverse complement.
GCATGCTGATGTCAATCTTCCCCATTTGATGCATATTATTAACTCGTTCAGCCTCTTCACCGGCTTAAAAATTAACTACGATAAAACTGAAGCTCTACTGTTGCATGACTCCCCGGGTGATACCTGGTTTAAACGGCTGGGAGTGGGAATTGCGCATGTGAAATTGAAGCATTTAGGGATCCTTTTATATCGGAATCCGAAACAGCTTTATGAGGCCAATATCTCTGCAGCTATCGGCCGGATTAAATCCCTTTGTCACAAATGACGCTCTCTCCCCTTATCCTGCTGTTCAGTCAGTTCCTTTTTGAATCAGCCGGGAGGATGAGCAACACTATAACTTTATTATTCACAAGTTTATATGGAATGCTAAGCAAGCACGTATTGGCTTCCATAAACTATATTGTGCTAAATTGCAGGGGGGGCTTGGCCTTCTGGACATCTGACTTTATAATGTAGCCTCCCTCTTTCGCTGGATACATGAACACCTGACCTTACATAGACACTATTCCCCGCCGGATCTTTTGGCTTCTTGTTGCTCCCCTTTGTCTTTCGTATCGTTCATACATGGGATCCTGGGTACAACAGCATCTCTAACGTATCCCACCTTGGTTTTTCTTACTGCTTTCCGCAAGACTTGGGCTTGGTGGAGGGGGCTTCAACATAAAGTGCATCACCCGTCCCCCCTTCTTGTCCTTGATTGGTAATCCCGGTTTCATGCCCTGTTTTCGGGGTCTGCCTGGTTTGCGGGGTTGTGCTGAGCGCGATACCACCATAGGTGATTTCTTGCATTTGGGGGGGGGGGGGTGGTTCCCTCCCTTCCCATTGCTGTGCACCCACTGGGGGCTCCCCTCTAAGCATACTTACCTCTACTTTCAGATTAAACATTATTATAGCTCTCTCGCTGCTGTACCGGTTGACACCTGGGACTGTGGCACTCTGGATGAGAGGGCTCTTACCATCCTACCTCATAAGAACAAGATTGCTACTTGGTATAAAGAGGGTCGAGATTATCAAGGGGAGAATTGTCTTCAACCCATTGTGTCTGACTGGTCCCGGGACCTATGCTTGATGGTATCCCTTCATGATATGCAAATTTTTTTTCAGAATATATATCTGTTTATTAAAAATGTTTCTTTACAGGAAACCCAATTTAGAATATTACATCGAGCCTACCTAACTAGATCTAGAGGTTTCATCATTGGGTTGTGGCCTGATAATCTTTGCGTTAAATGTCATCTCTCCCCCGGAACCTATCTGCATTCCTTTTTTGATTGCCAGGAGCTCTCTTTCTGGGAACCAGTCCGTCATTGCCTGGATGCTACACTCTGCTGTACTTTACAATGGAATCCGCCTGCTTTATTGCTGGGCGATGTGCAGGACTTGTCTCAACAGCATCTCAGCATGTCTTCTCAGAAATTTGTCCTACATGCGATTCTGGTGGGGAAGAAACTGACTGTGATGCCTAAGTTTCTGGTTGACCAGCATCTGTATTTCTGGCATTTGGTCCCACCCACTGGTGCCCCGAATAGTGGCCTGTATGTAGAGTGTGTGTGTGGGGGGGCTGAACATAAGAACATAAGAAATGCCTCTGCTGGGTCAGACCCGAGGTCCATCGTGCCCAGCAGTCCGCTCACGCGGTGGCCCAACAGGTCCAGGACCTGTGCAGTAATCTTCTATCTATACCTCTCTATCCCCTTATCCAGTAGGAATTTGTCCAATCCTTTCTTGAACCCCAGTACCGTACTCTGCCCTATTATGTCCTCTGGAAGCGTATTTACACGTTGGGTAAAAAAGAACTTCCTAGTATTCATTTTGAATCTGTCTCCTATCAACTTTTCCGAGTGCCCTCTTGTTCTTTTATTATTCGAAAGTTTGAAGAATCTGTCCCTCTCTACTCTCTTTATGCCCTTCATGATCTTATAAGTCTCTATCATATCCCCTCTAAGTCTCCTTTTCTCCAGGGAAAAGAGACCCAGCTTCTCCAATCTCTCAGCATATGACAGGTTTTTCATACCTTTTATCAGACGTGTCGCTCTTCTCTGAACCCTCTCGACTAATGGCATATCCTTCTTAAGGTACGGCGGCCAATATTGGACGCAGTACTCCAAATGCGGGCGCACCATTGCCCGATACAACGGCAGGATAACTTCTTTCATTCTGGCTGTAATACCCTTTTTGATTATACCAAGCATTCTATTCGCTCTCTTAGCAGCCACTGCACACTGTGCCGTCGGCTTCATTGTCATGTCCACCATTACCCCCAAGTCCTTTCCTGGGTACTCTTATTCAATAACATCCCTCCCATTGTATAGTTGTACCTCGAGTTTCTGCTCCCCACATGTAATACCTTACATTTCTCAATGTTGAACTTCATCTGCCATCTTGTCGCCCATTCTTCTAGTTTGTTCAAGTCCCTTTGCAATTCTTCGCAGTCCTCTGTAGTCCGAGCTCCATTAATTAGTTTGGTGTCGTCCGCAAATTTTATTATCTCGCACTTCATCCCTGTTTCTAGATCATTTATGAAGATATTAAATAGCAGAGCACCGAGCCCTGAGGGACACCACTCGTGACCCTCCTCCAGTTGGAGTAGTGGCCCTTCACTCCTACCCTTTGTTTTCTACCCTCCAACCAGTTTCTGATCCATCTATGGGGGAGCGATTGTTGCTGATTGTACGGTGTTGGGTGTGTGACGGTATGACTGCGGGTTGAATGCTTGGGTTTTCTCCTCAGGTTTTTTTCTATATAGAGTAAGGGGTGTTTCGATTTCCCTCACAAAATACTCTGGGTGACGACACTCCAGCTTCTATTGCTTCTGTTCTTTCGTGCAATGAGCAGCTTCCGATTTTTCCTCTGTTATGTATCACTGATGTTTTTGCACCATACTTGCTGTTGTTTTTCTTGTTAGTTGACTCATTTTGCTCAATAAACATGATTATACAAAAAAAAAAAAAAAAAAAGCCTACGTCTAACCAAATCCCCAAGAGTTTAATTTCAGTTTTGAATTTAGCATTCATATTTTGGAGTTTCACCTCTTCTACAGCATTGACATGCAAATATAGCATTAAATGTGGTGGTTTTAACCATATTACATTTGTCTTATCTGAATTCAAAGAACATTGGGAAACCCAATTGAAAATCACCATGAACACATCATTCATCAAAATCTTAACTCAAGACACATCAGATAATACAGGAAAGATTAGCACAATATCATCAACACAGAAAAAATAGTCAACACATTTTTCCTGGAGTAATAAATCTAAACCCCCCCCCCCCCCATGTGGCGCTAGCAGCTGCCACATGGCAACAGCCCCGAAGCCCTTTAAATCTCTATGGGCTTCGGGGCCGTTACCGCAGCGGCCCGCACTAAACAGCTTCGTAAAAGAGGCCCTAAATCTCTCATGTATAAGTTAAAAAGAACTGGGGAAAGAGAAGAACCCTGGGGAATTTCTTGGGTCATCTGCCATTGTTGTGAAAGATTCTCTTGCCAAGTAACCTGTAGATATCTGTTCTTAAGAAAACCTTCCATCCATTTCGAAACCTTCTCTCCAATACCCATCCCATTAAAATATTCTATATATTCCTTTTATGACTTTAGCTAAGATTGAACTCAATATTTTTGCATGATTTTTGCACAATTTTAAGAATGTACTGTGTATGCAAAATAAGGGGGGAAATAATTTTTAAAAAGATAAAGAAGTTGATGCTTTGATTAGGGATCTTTTGTAAAATGTTTATACCTAGAGAAAAATTATGATATGTAATGCAAAACTGTTAAACTAAAAGCAGATGTACTAAGCTTTTCCCATGAAAACAAAATGGAGAAAATTCTTTACTGCATCTGTCCCAAGTCACTTGATTAGCTGAAAAATTAACTACACTTTAGAACAGAAGAAAGACTGTATCAGGATTACAGTATGACTGGAGAAGCTTTTTCTGGAAGTGTCTTTCACAAAATCTCTTTAATACTTACAAAGGGAAAACAATGTCATTGATGGCTTCATTGTGACAGGAGGCAATAAGTTCTTCTTTAAACTCTGAGTAGTTGAAACGGTAAATCTGTGATAGTCCTGTCCCCACGTAGAACTGATGGCCTTGTCCACGGATTGCGATGGAATTTACTGACCCCTGTAACTGAACTGTCCTAACAAGAGAGAAAACCAGCTTCTATTATTGTCCAAATCACTTTGGATTTACTCCCTGTGGCTTTTCCTATTTATTATTATCATGAATTGTATAGCGCATCTAGACATTTGCAGCACTTTACAGACACATTAGAAACAATCTCTGCTCACTGAAGCATACAATGTAGTCAAGACAGACAGCACACCCAGTGCAAAAACAATTAAGTGAATCATGTGCTGCAGTGGAAGATTTTGACTGAGTATCATCAAATGTGACATTGAGGCTGTGTATACGAGGGGCATTCAATAATTTATCCACGTGAATATGAAAGAAAGTAGCAATCATGTTGAAACAAGTCTGTGCATGCTGTGACATGTCTCAGATTTTATTCATGCACAGTTGCGGCTCAGAGCAAGTCTAACATTCCAAGAAACAGGATGTCAAGAGAGTCCTCATGCAAATCAAGTAAGAAATTTCTAGATTTGGAGCATCATTCAGTGAAAAAATTTCTCACAAAAGAAGGGAAAAAGCCAAAGGAGATCCATGAATGCATGACTGCAGTTTATGGTGAATCTGCCCCATCATCCTACAAAGTAAAATTTTGGAACAAGCAGTTTAAGTGGGGTAGGGAATCCATTGAAGATGATCCTCACACTGTTCTTCTTTTGTGCCTCACACTAGATAGCCTGTGGAAGCAACTTACACAGAAATGTGAAAGAAAGCTGAGGGCTTAATTTTGTCAGACAGACAAATTAAGGTTAGAGAATGACACGGTGGCGGTTACCCGCGCCTAGCCGCGTTTAGCCGCAGGTAACCCGCCGAAACGGGGAATGAAAACTAGCAGTGGCTGCGGGGACGGGGACAAGGCCATTCACCGCCCCATGGAGCAGTGAATGGTCTTGTCTCCGCAGTGAGGCATCAAGGATCGTGCGGTCCCCGCAGCCCCCACCCACCTGCCCAATCAATCCTAATGTTTAGCTAGCTCTCTCCCTTCTCCTCACCTTAGTTTGTAGGTTTTCTTTTTCGGTGACTCACACACTATCAAAGAGCCGCGCATCTGCGGCTGCTCAGTGTTGAATCTTCTGCTCTGACATAACCGGAAACAGGAAGTTGCAGCAGAGCAGAAGATTGAACACTGAGCAGCCACGCGTGCGCGGCTCTTTGGGAAAGCGTGCAGGTCTCCAAAAAAGAAAGCCTGCAAACTAAGGTGAGGAGAAGGGAGAAAGCTGGCTAAACACTAGGATCGATTGGGCAGGCAGGTGGGGGCTGCGGGGACTGTGCGATCGCGCGTGTTCCCGGCTCAAACTGGAAGGAGGGAGTGAAAGGGAAAAGGATTCTGGGCCAAGGAGATGAAGACGGAAAGAAAAACCCACAGCAGGAAAGAAAGGGAAGGACAGGCAGGTGAGCCAGATGCTAGAAGCAGGGGGGGGGGAAGAAAGAGAGAAAAAAGCTAGATGGGGTTGAAAAGAAGAGACACACTGGTATGGAAGAGGAAGATAGGGGAAATCTGGACACAGAAAGGTAACAGAAAGAGGGGAAATTATGTGCATGTGGCATAGGGACAGAGACATAAAGGGGACATGCCATGGGGATGGTATATGGACACAGGGGGGGGCAATGGCAGATATATAGGGGAGATATTAGAAATAGGGAAAATAGGAGCACAGAAGCGAGATGGTTTGTGGGGATGGGACAGGGACCGAGCTCGCAGGATCCAGTGGCTTGCACAAATTACATTGTAACGTGCCACGAAAATAAGAGGGAGGAAGGTAGATAGATAGGCCATGCGAGAGGAGCTGAAGGGTGGTAAAAAGGAACAGATGGTAAAGGAGGGAGGGAAGGGTGGTGGTAGAAAGGAATAGAACAGACATTAAAGGAGGGTGGAGAGGAACAGACCCTAAAGGGAAATGTGGAAGACAGAGTGGGAAGAAGACAGATGCCAGACTATGGGGGAGCGGAGGGAAGAAGATGGGTGCTAGACCATTTGGGGGGGTGAAGGGAGAGGCACAGTAACAGCAAAACGCAGAGAGAAGACACACAGTGGATGGAAGGAACTGAATGAGAAGATGTGGAAAGCAGAAACCAGACAACAAAGGTAGAAAAAATTTTTTTTATTTATTTATTTATTTTTTGCTTTAGGATAAAGTAGTATATTAGTTGTGTTGATAAAAATTTATAAACAAAGCCCTGCCAGCTGAATAGCTCTTTCTCTAGTTCAGCAGCAGGAACTTTGATTTATAAGAAAGGAATAAGCTAAATATTACAGTACTAAGACTTATATGGATGCAGCGGGGACAGTGACGGGGCGGTGAATGGGATGGCAGTGGCGGTGACGGGGCGGTGAAAGGGATGGCGGTGACAGTGACGGGGCGGTGAAGGGAACGGCGGTGACAGGGCGGTGCAGAGGATGGTGGGCCGGGGACTGGGCGGTGACGGGGACAGATTTTTTCCCCGTATCATTCTCTAATTAAGGTTTCCCAAATAGCTGAAGAAATGGACATCTCAGAAAGTACAGTTTGGCAAATAATTTATGAAAAGTTGGGCCGGTTCAAGGTTAGTGCAAGATGGATTCTAAGAATGCTGATGCCATGTCAGAAGGAAACGAGGCTTCAGTGCTGTCAGGAGAGCTTGGAGATTTTCCATGAAGACTAAGTGAATTTTTTTCATCGTTTGGTGATTGGAGATGAGACTTGGGTCTATCACATAGATCCTGAGTCCAAAATGGAGTCAATGCAGTAGAAGCACAAGTCATCCCCTACCCCAAAAAAGTTCAAGACACAAAAATTTGCAGGAAAAAGTCATGGCAACTGTCTTCTGGGATGCAATATACAAAGCATGGATTCTTTATTTCCAGGGCTTTAGACTACCATGCAAAAGGGCTCTTCAGCATTGAAATTAGCACTCTGGTGGATTCTTAAAAATCAGCGAGCCATTCTCCAAGAGTGGCGTTGGCTTTTGGCAACAAAAATCAGCGACTGGTCTGGGGTGCCGGTACAGTGACAGCACTGTTAAAAGTGCATCTTGTGGTGTGTGTTTTCACTGTGTATTAAAGCCCCCTTTGGCAGCGGGAAAGATGCTGTCTCTCCTGCCACCAACTGACCCCCCCCCCCCAGCAGCAGGATAGATCCCCAATGCCTCTCGCCACCAACCAACACATCCAACTCCCCTCAGCAGGGGGAGAGATGCCCAATCTCTCCTGCCAAACCAACATCCCCCTGCAGCGGGAGAGATGTCCAATCTCTCCCACCCAACAGATACCCCTTCAGCAGCGGGAGAGTTGCCCACATTCTCCCGCCACCATGCATTCCCCTCTCAGTGCTTCTGATGACCCCCCTTACAGTATTTTCAGATGGCTGGCCAGAGGGATGCCTACTCCCTCCAGCCATCTGGCCCACCTCTTCAAAATGGTGGACCTTCCCCTCCCCAGTGCATCCTGGGAAGCATCGGGAAGGGATGTTTAAGGCCCCTCGTATAGGTGGGGCCTTATGTGTCTAGGCCTGAGTCGTAGGCTCCTCCCCAGTGCATCCGGGTAGAGGGTTATTTGTCCTGGCAGCTCAATTTTTTGTTTTTTTTGCATTTATTCTGCAAAAGTGCCCATCGCTATCACCAATGATGGGCACATGCAAACTTAGCAAATTCTCCGCCAACCTCATTTGCATGAGCATGTTTTGGAGAATGGCTTGCTTTTTTAAAATCGGTACTATAATGGCTGTGATAGCAGCCTGTCAGTTTTTTATGCAGATTTTTGAGAATCTAGCCCTTAGTCGCTCTCCAGGGTATTCAAGTACAAGTAGTTCCCTGACATGTCATATCTTCCAAGGCTCTAGAGGTTCCCTTCATCTGATTACTGTATTTGCATTAGCCATTTGAATCAAAAAATGTTCATAACTGATTTGATGTTCGAGGTATGATAGTTCAGTAGCAGGCAATGCTGGCAGTAATAGCACATAGATACATGCTCCTAGAGTGACTTATATTTAAGAATCATGCTTATATATTATATAAGAATCATGATATATATATTATTATATATATATCATTTTAGTTGCAATTTGAATTAGGGATCATGTTTACAAAAAATAATCATAATGGATCAATATTCAAAATTTTGGAATTACCTGGACAAATTGTTGGATTTAAAATTTTGACCTTACAGTCCGATGCTTGCCCAAAAGTTAACTATTTGAAATAGGAAGGAACTGAAAGCTTTCTGAGGCCAGGGCTCAAAGTTAACATGACAGCAGTGATATTCAGGTGCCATCCAATTAACATAATGCAGTTGTCTCAGTTGCAGATATAGCAGGCATAAGATACTTGCATAAAGCTATCCGGATATCTTTAAGCTGTGATATTTGGTAAGGCTGGAATAACTTCCTGTCTCACTAAGTATCCTGTGGATAATTTTATCCAGATAACTTTATCCTTATAGTTCAACTGAGAATCAATCCCAAAGTTTGTCCTTACCTCAATACAAAATCATGGTTACAGTATTTATTTATCTAACTACTTACTTGACTGCTTTAATGGCTGATCCTTTGCAGAGAGAGATCTTCCCATCACCAGAGCCAACAAGAAAATCTCCTGTCTTCAGTACTGCTAAAGCGGTGATTCCCTGAGAGACATGTCAGGGATATTCTTCATTTATATTATGCAATATACAAAGCATGGATTCTTTATTTCCAGGGCTTTAGACTACTTTCCAAAGGGAAAGAAGGCTTATGAGATCATTACTGTCTGCATGTGGCATGTGCTTGTCATGTGTGTGTCCATCATGGTTTTTGTGTTCCAAATTCTACAGACATATCAAGAGGACACGAGGACTCTTTACAGGGGTGAGGTTTTATTGGATACACACCTATCAACAGAATGTGGACACACAAATATACATGTCTAGATAAGGCTCCTATTCTCTCTTCACTCTGTTTCTGTCAGTTAAAAATGGGGAGGGCAATTAAGCCTCTCCAAAACCTAATTCTGCTCCTATATTCTTTGCCAGGTAAAAGTAGACATGTTATGAGCAGTGGTGTAGCCCTCTCCTCCACCCCCACTCCTTCCCCACCTCCCACTGCTTAGCGCATGCCCCTTCCCTTGTACCTCTTTAACTTCCCTGGCACCAGAAGCAGCTTCAACCTACTACTCACTCCAGCCTCGGCTCTCCCTCTGATGTCACTTCATAGTCTTGTAACCAGGAAGTGACATCAGAGGGACAGCCGAGGTTGGTGCGAGCAGCAGGTTGGAGCCGCTGCACGTGCTGGCGAAGAACTAGAGGTGAGAAGGAGCGAGAGGAGAGTTGCCAGCGCCTCCACCAAGATGGCACCAAGATGCTCTGCCCCCCCCTCTTATTACACCATTGGTTATGAGTACAAGGATACTTTGGCTTGCCTTGATGCCATGGAAGTAATGGGCAAAGATCAGTAGTGGGTATGCTGTTTTAAAACAGCGAAAACACTAAATTACTTGCTTCATTTTGTCACCTGTAATCTAAAATGACTGAAAATTACCCTTGGCTCCTCTTTGATGCCTCTGCTACATTCTGGATTTTAGTTCAAGTTCAATTTATTTGATATACCGCAAATATAAAACCAAAGTTAAAATCTAGTCTTGTGAATCAAAGTTTAGATACATGACTTCAACAGTCAGCAAAAACAGAAGAATAAATCTCATGAAGGAGGAAAAGCTTCTTCTATTGCAATTAGTTCTTGCTGCAAACATTTGTGGGGGAACCCTTATTAGCTAAAATACCTCCTCAAAGGTATTTAATTAGCTTTGCATTAACTTTTATTTCTTTTCTTAAAAATGTCATTCAATAATTATTGTTCTATCATTTTTTCGTTGGTCTTATGTGAAAAAAATCAATTCACTTATATTGTTAATTTCACATACTAAAATTAAACTAAACTAAACCTTAAGTTTGTTTACCGCATCATCTCCATAAAGATAGAGCTCGGCACGGTTTACAGGTAATTCAATAAATGAGGGAAGGACATAATAAGAAATTAGAGGTTATGAAGAGGATAGCTAGCTTTACATTTTAAATACATAGCTTTACGTTTTGGAGAAAAGCCAGGTTTTCAGATGCTTTCGGAATAATTGGAATGAGCCTAGGTTCCGCAGAACCCAACCATTAGTTTTCCATGCATAAATGTCCAGCTGACAATGGCTAGCCAGCGTTTCACCGATAGATGTGTCAGGGCAAGAACCACATGTGTTTTAATTGGTACTCCAAAATTTGTGGCACTGGTGAGCACAAATTTTGGAGTGCCAATGAGAAGACATTTGGTTCTGGCCCTGATGCAGCTATTGGTAAAATGCTAGCTAGCCATCATTGAATCGACATTCATTCAATTTTCTCCCAGGAAAGCTAAGAACAGTTTACAGGAATTTATTCAGGTACTCAAGCATTTTTCCCTGTCTGTCCTGGTGGCTTACAACCTATGGCAATGGGGGGATTAAGTGACTTGTTTAGAGTCACAAGGAACAGCATGGGTTTGAACCCACAACCTCAGGGTGCTGAGGCTGTAGCTTTAATCATTGCAAGAAAAGCTAATGGTTGGGAGCTGTATGTAAAGTTAACGATTTAAGATAAGTGAATTGATTTTTTTTCACACAAAACAAGTAAAAAAAATGATAGAATGATAATTATTGAATGACGTTTTAAGAAAAGAAAAAAAAGTGCAAAGCTAATTAGCTACCTTGGAGGAGGTTTTTAGCCAATGAGGGTTCCCCCACAAATGTCTGTTAGCAGAGAACTAATTGCAACAGAAGGGGACTGAGGCTTTTCCTCCTTCATGAGATTTATTCTTCTATTTTTGCTGACTTTTGAAATCATGTATTTAAACTTTTGATTCACAAGACTGTCCTTTATAGTATTTTTGATTTAAGGAAGTGAGTTTGTAGTTTAGAATATGCTAATGCCCCTTATTCTGCATAAAAGCCCAGATTCTATAAATGGCGCCCTAGCTATACAACACTAGGTGCCCTGAGGCTGCCTAGTGATGCCTAACTAAAATCTGCGCCTAACCTAAATTACTTAAATTAGTTTAAATGGCATGGTAATTGACTGTGTCACCGAAGTTAATCGAACAATTAATTTTTTTTAAGATTAAAAGGTAGGTGCCTAGCAATGCCTAAGTTGAGGTGCTTTCCGACGCCTGATACCTACCTGAAAAGTAGGCATGGTTGGGGCAGAGAATAGGCGTGGTTGTCTTCAGCATTGCTAGGCATCCGAGTTAGGCGTTGCTAAGTTAGGCTGGTAAAACCTGGCTTAATGTACCAGCACCTTCCTTCAGGATGCCTTGTGATGCCTAAACACATCTAGGTGCCACTAAGTGGGATTCTATAAATGGCATCTAGTGATTGATTGGCAAGGCACCATTTATACAGAGTGGGCCATGGAAAAGTAGCCCGCCTCTAATACCCACTTAACTCACAAAACACCACTTCATGACCAGAAAAATGGTGTTTGGTGCGCAGTGTCAGGAAATTGAATAGTGGGCCCAATTTTCTGCGAATCAACTGTGAATACCGCGGTTTACCTGGACACCTTTGAACAATTTTACGACCAACTAACACCAGAAGAAAAAATGTACAGTACTGCTTTTTCCAACAAGATAGGGGCAACATGCTACACCTCACACGACTCACTGGGCTGTTTACAGAGGGGTGAACTGTGAGCAAGGAGTTATGGCCACCACATTCCCCGGACTTGTCCACATGCGATTTTTATCTGTGGGGAAATTTAAAGCAGAAAGTGTACGCCAACAATCCACATACCCTGGATGAACTCAAGGGAAACATCACGAACAACATCCGCAGCATCACTGTTGAAGAGGTGCAAGCGGTATCAGCCAACATGATCCGACGTGCCCAAAGGTGCATAGATGTGAGCAGGGACCACTTTCACCATCTGTTGTAACTTGTGGGTAAGCGAATAAAAACAATCCGCTTGCTCGTTCATCTTGTCATACTATCGCCAGAAGCGGGCTACTTTTCTGTGGCCCACCCTGTAGAATTCAGCCCCAAATGTTTTAACATGGGTGAAAGTCAGAAGCTCCACTTGTTTGGCACTAATGGAGCACCTGTCACTGCATGAAATGAATTACTGGGGCTTAAATTCTAAGCACAGGAAGTTTAACTGACTTGTATAAGGTCAAAAGTGAATGACAGTTAGGGGAACTGTGGTCACCAGATTCACAGCTCTTGGCTCTAATCACTAAATCAGACTGTTGGACGGTGAGCATAAATATAACGGAAGGCTACAATTTACCTGGCTGAACTTCTCTTTCTCAGGCCCATAGGTATTCAACAGTTTTGTTTTCACGTTAATTGTAAGGATATCCCCAGAGGTAGTGCCACAGTACAAGTAAATGTCATCTTCAGATATCTGAGAAATGTTTAGATATGATATCAGTATTGTCTCACCTTAACAAATGTTATAAAACTATGGAGATGCTATCAACTGAGGAAATCTGAGCCAGACAGAAACATTTAGATTTTATTTTCAGACAAAAGTGAACCACAAGCCAGTCAATTAGTCTGCCACCCAAGGCTGCACAGCTTGCAGTTCTACAGATGTGAGCTCTCACCCTTGATCTCAGAAGCTAGGCAGATTTGAGTTTAACTGACATTTGGATTGGTGACCTCCCAGGAGGATTGGGTACCGCAAAAATTTATTGGCAGCTCAGTATAGATGGAAGGTGGTATCCAAGTCTTTTCAATAAATAAATGCATAAACAAATATGGAGGAAAGAAGCCTTACACTGGAAGATTAGATTCTTATCTTTGCCAATCTTCTTGTAAACAGGAATATCAGTCTTGACCAATGGGCCTTTACCCTCCTTTACTGCAAAGTCTGTAGAGAGCCTAGTTTACATATTCTTCAGCTCATCCTCCTCTCACTCTGGGCTGTGCTAGATTTCCTCAGTCCTTTAATCTACTGCGAAGTTGTAGGAACTTCTCTGTGCTATATTTCCTCAGTCTGTATCAAAGCAGTGAGTCAGCCCTAGAGTGGGTTGAAAAAGAGAGAGAGGAGACAAGGGGATTCTTCCCGAGATAACACAAGTCTATTTTCTCAACAAACCCAGCATTAATGAAAACATTTTGCAACGCATAATAATGTGAAATGAAACTTGTGTGCAACCTGCATCAAAAATTCAAAAGCTACTCAATTTATAAATTTTACACTTTTGTAACAGATTCTTCTCCTCCCTGACCGTAAGAGACAGTGGAAGTAAAGAAGAAGTCTGACCCTACAGACATGTCTAAGACAGAAAGCAGGCTATTAAACTGACGTTACACCTGATTCTCTCAGTCAGATTCTAAGTGTCATCTCTTCTTACTCCACCACATCTGGATACAAATTAAACTTAACGAAATCTGAAATCCTAGCACTTAATTGCCCGGAAGCTCATGATGAGATTGTTAAACTCGGCCTCCAATGGTCCTCTACCAAACTCAAGTATTTGGGCATTTACTTTGGAACAACCATTGAAGAGACAGTAGCCCTCAATGTTAGTTATATTTTAGACTCTATTCAATCTCTCACTTCCAGATGGTCACCTTTACGTCTGTCCTGGTGGGGGAGATTGCACACCATTAAAATGATGATAACACCGGTTGTGAACCATGTCTTGAGTAGCTTACCAGTCTACCTCCCTTCCTCGATCTACACAAAAATTGAATCTCGTCTCTCCAAATTTCTATGGAACAACTCCACTCCTAGAATTAGCTTAAAGAAGCTTAAGGGTACTGTTGCTGAGGGAGGAGTAAAGTTCCCCAGCTTCCGAGATTATCACACTGCCTTCATCTTACGACATAATTCCTCTTGGATCTCTGACTCGCAGCTTACTGACAAGTCATCTCGGTCTTCATTAGAAATGAAGGCTCTTGGAATAAGTGATATGAGATCAGCAATGTTCGCAGCCAGTACTCGCAGAGAACCCACTAATTCTTCTAAACTTGCAATTCATGAGGCAGACAAATTGGCTACAATTCGATGGAAAGACACTTCTCACATATGTTTATGGAATAATCACAGCATAGTGATTCAAGGGAAACCCATTCATTGGCCCAGTTGGCAATCTAAAGGTATTTGGACTCTTGATCAGTTATTAAGCGGCCAGACCTGGATATCATTTGAAACACTACAGGAACAATTCCAGCTACCCAGCTCTCAATTTTTCCGCTGGATGCAATTATGCCATGCCATTAAGGCTTCTTATGATATTTTGTCGATTCAGAACCTTTCTCCTACTGTAGTCTCTCTTAATCGTCTGATTCAACTCAAAAGACGTGGAAGAGCAGCTTCCTGGTACAGATATATTATAGAATCCAAATATACGGGTTCCTCAGCCTTAAGAGATATATGGATAAAAGACACTGGCAAAGACATAGATACTAAAGAATGGAAACTTAATTGGCACGAGATGACTCATACCCTACATTCGGCTAGCTACTCTCAGTCAGCGTATTATCTTTTAAACAGAGCGTACTGGACACCGTACAAACTTAGCAAACTCCCCCAATCTACCACTAATCGTTGTTGGTCTTGCCACGTGGAGGTTGGCACCCTTGATCATATGATCTTTACTTGTCCCCCTATTCGATCATACTGGAGTACGGTCTGGGACAAAATAAGCAGAATTACAGGAATTGAAGAAGACATTACTCTAGCTATTGTTATTTATGGTCAATATGGACTGCAGGTACCAGTGAATAAGTGGGTTGCAAAACTGCTGAGATGCCTTCTACTCATGACACTTTTTTTTTTTTTTTTTTAATTTTTATTTATAGATTTTCCATTCTTACAGCATCTGAATCATATTAAATATAATTAATTATTACATATATAGTATACTATCATTAATAAGTCATATGTTTTAAAATATATTATGATAAAGATTATACATTAACATATAAATATATTTCCCATCCCTTTTTTATATAACATTTTTCCAATTATTAATCAAATCCCACCCCATTCATATAAAATTTTTATCAATGTGCTAAGAAATCTAATCATTAGAATAATTGGTCAATGGTTGCCAAATTTTCTTGAAATTAAGAAGATTCCCTTGTTGTAACGCTAATATTTTTTCCATTTTATAAATATGACAGACAGAATTCCACCAAAATGTATAATTTAATTTGGTGTAATCTTTCCAGTTTTGAGTAATTTGTTGCATGGCGACTCCTGTCAATATTAATAATAGCTTGTTATTATTTGCTGAAATTGGACTCTTAGTTCTCATTGCAGTGCCAAATAATATGGTGTCATATGAGAGTCCAACATAATTTTCTAGTAACTTATTAATTTGGGGCCAAATTGAATTCCAAAATGCGTTTACACAGGGACAGAAAAAAATTAAATGATCTAACGTCCCTACTTCCAATTTACAATGCCAGCATCTATTAGATCTAGTACTATCTATCTTTTGCAGGCGCGTTGGGGTCCAGAACACTCTATGTAATAAGAACAACCATGTTTGATTCATAGATGCTGACCTTGTAGATCTTAATCTCCAGGACCAAAATCGTGGCCATTGAGACTCAGAAATTGTCTGACCAATCTCAATACTCCAAATATCCCTAAGACCTGTTTTCTTTTTTTTATTTAAAAATCCGTATATCAATTTGTACCATTTTGCGGCTTGGTGACCCAAAAAATCCGTCTGGAAACATAGAACCTGTAGACTATATTGATTATTAAGATTTTTCCATTCAGGGAACCCTACCTGAATGGCCTGCTTCAACTGCATCCATTTAAAATATTGTGTTTTATTTAATCCAAATTTATTTTGCAATTGTGAAAAACTAAGCAGTGAACCTTCTGAAATGACATCATTCAATGTTCGTATTCCTGCATTTATCCATTGTTTCCAGACGATTTTACATCCGCCAATTCTGATCCTGGAGTTTATCCATATTGATTGATTTAGAGATTTAGCAATAGGTTCTGGTGACAGATTACTGATGTATCTCAATGTTTTCCAAGTATCAAATAAAATTCTGTGGTCTTTGTATCTTTTAGGCATTGTTATAGTTATTAACTGTTCTGGATATAAAGGGAACAGGAGCCGCCATTCTAAATACAGCCAATCTGGTACATTTTCTAAAAGATCTGGGAGGATCCAATACATACCCTGTCTTAAAATATAGGCTTGATGATACCTATAAAAATTTGGAAAATTTACCCCCCCTTCCATAATTGGTCTTTGTAATGATACTAAAGCGATTCTTGGTCTTTTCCCACACCAAACAAATTTTGTAAGAATATTGTTAAGTTTTTTATAAAATGACCCCTGAAAAAATATTGGAATCATACTCATTTGGTAACAAACCACAGGCAATACCATCATTTTAATTGTTTGAATTCTTCCCCACCAAGAAAGATGTAACGGATTCCATTGCTCACACATTTCTGTTATTTTTTTTAATAAAAGTTTTTCATTCTCTTTGACTGTATCTTCAATTGTATTTTTGATCATAATTCCTAAGTATTTAATTCCATCTTCTTTCCAAATAAATGAATATGGATCAAATATTCCTTTAGTACAATGAACATTAATTGGGAGAATTTCAGATTTGTTCCAATTAATTTTATATCCAGAAAAAGTACCATATTTTTCTATTAAATTAAGTATACATGGAATAGTAGTTTCCGGTTCTCTTAAATATAATAATATATCATCTGCATATGCAGATAATTTAAATTCAAAACTGTTAAATGATATTCCCTTTATCTCCTTAGTTTTGTTTATTGCAATTAATAAAGGTTCTAGGACAATATCAAAAAGTAAAGGAGACAGAGGGCATCCTTGTCTAACTCCCCTATGCAAGTTAAATCTATTTGATAAATTATTGTTAATATATAATCTTGCTCCAGGAGAGCTATACAATGTCTGAATCATATTAATAAAACCGGATCCTATACCAAACCATTGTAAAGCTTGGTATATAAAATTCCATTCCACTCTATCAAAGGCTTTTTCTGCATCTAAAGATATTAAAAAAGCTGGATCATTTATATTTTTTGCTAAATTTAATGAGTGGAATGCTAATCTAGTATTATTTGATGAATGTCTTTTAGCAATAAATCCTGTTTGATGTACATCAATAATGTAAGGAAGAGCTTTTGCCAATCTTAATGCTAATACTTTAGCCATTAATTTATTATCCACATTCAATAATGAAATAGGCCTGTAATTTGAAACCAGAGTAGGATCTTTGTTTGGTTTTGGTAAGACTATAATTATCGATTCTGCCATAGTACCAGAAATATTTTCATTCTTTATTTGATATTGATATAAATTTAACAAATGTGGTAATATGATATTTTGAAAAAATTTATAAAATTCAACAGTATACCCATCTCCACCTGGAGCGGATCCAACTCTAAGAGATTTCAATGCTGTTTCTAACTCTTTTAAAGATATAGGTTCTTCTAAACTTCCTTTTATATGATCTGGAATATTAGGTCCAATAAATGAATTTAAAAAAGTTAATCCGTCTTGTTCTTTATTTTTATAAGAATTAGAAGTGTATAATTCTTTGTAAAAATCAAGAAATTGTGTTATAATATCTTTTGTGTTGGTATGTGTGTTACCTTGTGTATCTTTAATTGCAATAATCTTAGATTTTCTTTTCTTTACTTTAAGATAATTTGCTAATAATTTCCCCGCTTTATTTGAATTTCCATAATATTGTACTTGTTTATTGAAAATGTCTTTCCTCACAATTTGAGAAGAAATCTCATTATATTTAACTTTTAATTTTAATAATTCTTGTAATGTATTATTTTCCCATTTCTCAATTAATTTATTTTCTATTAATTTAATTTGCTTTCCCATCTCAAGAAATTGTTTTTTTTTTTGTTTATTAATAAATGTTGAATATGAAATAATATTTCCTCTCATAGTTGCTTTAAAAGCATCCCATAAGATCTCAGCATTAATTGTATCTGATTCATTAATTTGAAAGAATTCTTGCATTTTTATTTTAAAATCCTCAAGAAATTTTGAATCCGCTAGTAAATCATTATTAAATCTCCAAATTAAATCAAAGTTTTCAACATCATAATTTTGAAGGTTAATCCACACACCAGCATGATCTGAAATTATAATGGGATCAATTACTGCTTTTAATACACGCTGCGCTATATTATTAGAAACAAATATATAATCAATTCGTGAAAAGGATTTATGGACCTGAGAACAAAAAGAAAATTCCTGTTCATTAAAATGAAGAATTCGCCATATATCTACTAAATCACAAGATAGTATCAAATTATCTAAGCCTAATGATTTCATAACTTTACTTGGTTTTTTATCCAAAATCGGATCCATTACAGCATTGAAATCCCCTGCTACTATTAAATTAGATGTAGCCAGTGGTAAAAGTAATTGTTGAATTTGTTTAAAAAACTCAATTTGATTCGTATTAGGAGCATATAAATTGAATAAATTCAGGGTTGTATTTCCCATAACCATTTCGATATGTACCCATCTACCTAAGGGATCATAATTAATTAATTTAAAATCTGCATTACATTTTTTGTTTATCAGAACAGCCACTCCAGCTTTTTTCTTTAAAGCCGGTGCAAATAAACATTTAGAAATCCAACCTCCAGATAATTTTTTTGATTCAATTTCCGAAAGATGTGTCTCTTGAATAAAATAAATGTCCGCATTTTGATTTTTAAGGAACGATAATAATTTCTTCTTCTTAATAGGATGATTTAAACTATTGACATTCAGCGAAAACATTTTTATATCCATCTAATTAATAATTATGTTTTAACCAATATTCTATGATAATTTACAAGATTAGATCCTAGCACATTCAATAAAAATTTATCCCCTATCCCCCCTATTATTTTCCCTCCCCTCCCACCCATTATCATATTCTGATCTGGAACACGCATTGGTCTTGCAAAACCTAAATCTCCATCACCAGGCAACTAATAATTCATTATATTATTTAAAAACATATCTCTATATTCAATACATTCTTTATACTTCCACCCTTATATAATTGAAAATTATATCCATTTAATCTATAAAATTTTATAAAATTACTAAGAATTATATATATAGTTGATTCATAAAATTAAATTCAATATCATGCATACATGTAATATAATACTCTTAATAAATAAACATATTACAAATATAGCTCTTATTTTCTATATATCTATTAATCACCATTTAAATTAAATATACCCATTTTTATAAAAATATTAATATTAATAATAAATGCATTTCAATCATTTTCATAGATCATCTTCATAATGAATTAATTTGAATGAATACTTGAATAAAATATACATTTTATATCAGTAAATAAATTTTATAATGAATTCCTATTTTATTAATTATCTACCAATCAATTAATCAATACCTTATTTTTTCATAATAAGTTAATATGACTAAATAATTGAATAAAATATAAATTTTATAATGTTGACCTATTTCATTATTAAATCCCTTCAATAAATCAAATTCTTATCTTATATATATTTCATAAAATTGCAATCTTCTTACATAGAATTAAAATATTGTTTTTATAATAAATTAATATATTTCATTTTTAAGTCTTATTCTCAATATAACAAATATTTCTTTCAATAATATTAATAATAACTTCATTGTAAATCATTTTCATTGTTCATTAATCATAATAAGTTAATATGCTTAAATAATTGAATAAACTCTATTCTGATTAAAATATATATTTTATATAAATAATTTAATTTTATAATTAATTTATATTTTAATAATTTAAAAAAAAATTTTTTTTTTTTTCATTAGTATTAATGTATGTGGATGCAAATATTTTATTAATAATTAATGTGATAAAATCATTTTATATTATTGCATCCAATATATCAATAAATTATCTTTTTAGTTAGTAAATATTTTTTATGTCTTATTTTTTTTTTTTTTTTTATTAATAATCTTCTTTTATTTTTTTTTCCTCTTCTTTTTTTTCCATCTTCTTTCTTCTTTCTTCTTTCTTCAGCTGAATTGTTCCTTTTATTCTGTTTTTTATGTAAACATAGGTTCTTCTTGTGTCAAAAAATCTTTTAGTTTTGCAGGATCTTGAAAATATATGGATTTATCTCCACTGGATATTCTCATAGTGGACGGATAATATATTCCATATATGTAGCCTTTTTCTTTTAACTGCTGTCTAAATGTGAGGAATTGTTTTCTTATGTTTGCAGTATATTTAGCAAAGTCAGGAACTAAAATCAGTTTTGATCCTTTATAATTTAAGTTTTTATTTGCTTTTGCCAATTTTAATATTTCCTGAGCATGTTGGTACCTTAATACCTTGAATATCAAAGGTCTTGGAGCAGCCTGGTTTACTGGCTTTCTTGTGGGGATTCTGTGGGCTCTTTCAATTTCTAACGGCCATTTTGAATTGAGCTGTAGCAGTTTAGGTAAAAGATTTTCCAAGAATTGTACAGGATCTCCCCCTTCAATATTTTCAGCCAGACCTAAAATTCTGATGTTCTTTCTTTTCCCTCGGTTTTCCATATCCACCAATTGATTTTTTAAAGCTGCTACTTCTTTTTTATCTTTATCATATTCTTGTGTGAAGGATTCAAATTGCTCCATTTTTTCTTCCATCACTGCCATTCTCTGTCTTTCGGTTTGAATCTCTTGTTTCATGTTAAGAAGTTAACTAACTGGAAACATTGTGCCAACTTAAATTACAATTCGTGGTGGAATCTTGTATGCCAGATTGCTAAGTTTGAAAAGGCTCATGCAATAAAATTCAATTATGTTGGTTCATATGAAAAAATATGGTGTGGCTTACAAGAAAATGATGATATGTGAATCTCTGTGTATTCCTGTGCATTTCTGAATATCAGACCCATTTGATACTGTTTCTCTCATTTGCTGTGTGATATCTTATCTGATGTTGTATTTTCTCTAACTATTTCGATTGTTTTGTTCCTTCATTCAAGCTATATAGCATGTACATTACAATGCCTGTCACACAATTTTTGTTGCTTGGTTGGAAACTACGAATATGTATTTTATTTTTTGTACTGTTTTTCTTTCTTCAAAAACAAAAACTTAATAAAAATATTGAACTCTCAAAAGTCAAAAAAAAAAAAAAAACAACTGACAGGGAGGGTGTCAAGACTGATATCCCTGTTTACAACAAAGAAGATTAGCAAAGGTAAGAACCTAATCTTCCATTCTAGTGCAACAAGAATACCAGTCTTGACCAACAGGATGTACCAAAACAGTCCCCAGTGCCTAGGGAGGGACAAGTGAGCCTTCTGCCAGTACTGAAGAACCAAACTCTGCATTCCTTCTGGCTGCTACATCCAGCCTCTAAAACTTGGTAAAAATGTGGAGGCAAGACCACATGGTGGTCCTACAAATTTCTTCAGGTGAGACAGCTCTAGCCTCCTCCCAGGGCAATGCTACCCTTCTGGTGGAGTGTACCTTTACTCCCACAGGAGACTTCCACTCCCAATATAGGCCGAAGAAATTGCCAGTCGAATCCATCTTGAAATGGTCACCTTTGATGCCGACCATCCCCGTTGTGCTGCACCCAGGAGCACAAAGAGATGATCCAACAGGCAAAACTCATTTGTCATCTGTAACTAACAAAAAAGACATCCCAGCATTTCAGGATCTGAAGGGCAAGAAGGCTAGGAGAGGCCCTTTCTGGTTTACGTGAAAACTGGAAGCTACCTTTAGTAAGAAGGAAGGTACCATTTGAAGCAAGACCCATCTCTGAAATCTTGAGGAAGGGTTCCCTGCAGGACAGAGCCTGCTATTTTGAGGTATGAGGGAAGGGAACCAGTGCATGCACAGCAGGGAAGGAGCGTGTGGAGGGGGGGGGCAGAGAAGAGGGCAGGGGAGGTGCGCCTCTCACCCTCATTATGCCACTGCTTGGCAGGTTAAAAATCTATGAGTATTATATTTCTGTCATGGTTTCATTCTCTTGCGAGGTATTGGTTGGGTGAGGGGTTTTTGTTGTGGGGATTTTGATTAATTATAAATGCATATATGATTGATGCTGTTTGTGTAGATACTGTACTGCATTTTTGTTAACTTTGGAAAATCAACAAAGATTTAAACAACAATATCAAAAATCTACGAGTATTCCCTGTCTTAACTAGGGAAAAATGTCTGTGTTAAAAAACATTTCTCTCGGAAGACTACCTGATCTTGAGGCAGTGTTTGGGGGACTGTTTCCTGTGTTCCCGTTAGCAGTGCTCTGTTTAACAACTAGAGCTGGTAACTTCAGGTGCCAAATCTAGGCGGGCACCCGCGGAGACACGACCTGTGACATTTAAGTACGTCACAGGTCGTGTCGAGGTGGAAAACGACATATTCTTTCCTAAGGGACCTTCAGTCACAAGAGGGCACCCGCTCAAACTCAGAGGAGGGAGATTTGGTGGAGACACCAGGAAGTATTTCTTTACAGAAAGGGTGGTGGATCACTGGAACAAACTACCGTGCTCGACTTTAAGAATAAATGGGACATCCATGTGGGTTCTCTACGTGGGTCGAGCAGCACTCTGACTTAATGGGGTGGGACAGTAGAGTGGGCAGACTTGATGGGCTATAGCCCTTTTCTGCCATCATCTTTCTATGTTTCTATGTTTCTATCAGCCGGGTCCTGCACTCGAGAGTGAAAAGGATGCCGCTACTGCCTGACATCGGAGACTACCTGATCTTGAGGTGCAGTGTTTGGGGGACTGTTTTCTGTGTTCCCGTTAGCAGTGCTCTGTTTAACTAGAGCTGGTGACTTCAGGTGCCGAATCTAGGCGGGGACCCGTGGAGACAGAAGCCCTGACGTCAGCCGGGTCCTGCACTCGAGAGTAAAAAGGACGCCGCTACTGCGGCGCACAGCCGCAGGGCGTGGCCAAAGGGGCGTGCCCTAAGGGGCACGCCAAGCCCCTTGGGAGCCCCTTGGAGACATTGGGAGACACTATAGGCCACAAGGGACTGTTAGAACTGTATGTATGGAAATAACTATTTTTAAATCTAATGGGGAAAAGAAAAGGGAAGGCAAAAGTATCGACACCAGTAATGGCTGGCTCCATAGACAGACACCTCGTGTCTACCAATATTACTGGAGGTAATCGGGGTGCTGACTCCCTATCGGGAGCATCGCTCAGCCCCCTAGAAAGAACTCTTCCTCCTCCACCGAATACAACTGTCGGTTTGGATCCCAAGAATGGTTCCAATTCTCATCCCGTGGTTTCTTTAGAGCAATTGGTACCTTCCTCATTAATCTATGAGGAGATACCTAAGGCCATCACCTTTCAGGAGGAGGCTTTAGTTGCTCCGGGAACCCGGAATGAGCCACAGGAAGTTTCCCTTAAAGATTTGTGGTTAATTAATACAAGAGTAGAGGGGTTATTAATGTCAGTCGTAACACAAAATGTTAAATTTTCAAAGGAAGTAGTTAATAAGTTGGAAAATATTGATTCAAATTTGAAAATTATTGAGAAACGTACTTTGACAACAGAGTCCCAGGTATCAACATTACAAGCTTTATCGTCTTCAGTCCTTAAAGATTCACATATTACCTATACTAGATTTGAGAAGATGGAAAATATTTTACGGGCAAAAAATCTATGTCTAGTCAACTTTCCAAAATCTCATTTGTTGATTTCTGAAATTTTGATTCGGAAATATTTTAAAGAAGTTTGGGGGCTGACAGAAGCAGATACTTTGCCCTTAACAAATTTGTATTATATTCCACAGAAAAAGAAAGTTCCAGCAGAATTAGGTGTAGACCAGTTGGAACAGATAGAATTTGATTTAACAGGTTTCCTGGAAGACTCACAGGACATAATCCAAACTAGGTCTACCCTATTAGTCACTTGTGCAAGAGAGTTAGACAAATCCTTAATTATGAAAGCTTATTTTCAAAATAAGCTAACAAAGTTTTATGGAGATAATGTATTAATATTTCCTGATGTGGCCCAGGCAACACAACTGAGAAGGAAAGCATTTTTAAACTTGAAATTAAGGGTGTTGGCTCTGAGAGCCACATTTTATTTAAAGTTTCTATGCAAATGCTTAGTGAAATTTAAGGAAGGTGAATATGTTTTCTGGGACTCTATGCAGCTGGAACAGTTTTTACAGCTTCGTGAAACCAACAAATAGTTCCCATCTGAATTAATTATAAATGGAGTTCAGTAGTATTTTGCACCATAAAATTAGATCTTAGATCAGATCATGATTATATTTTATTGTATTCCTAAGTTAATTTCAGGAATATTCTCCCATTACGTGGACTAGAGGAGATCAAAGGGTAATGCTGTAAGGAATATCCTTCAATTTTTGTAAAATTTTGGTATTTTTTTTCTCTTTTCTTATTATTATTTGTATAAAATGATAATGTTTAAAATTGGTAAATAAAAAAAACAACAAAAAAAACATTTCTCCACCGGGTTTTCTACCAGCTCAGTGGCAAAAAACAGATCTTTATAAAGTGCTCATTTTGCCAAGGGTTTAAGGAAGTGAGTCACCTTAATTGCCCATTGTTTGCTTTTGCTTCTCCCCTACAAAATGTGGTCTTTCTACTGAACTAGCAGTACGTAGATGTGTACAATGGAACTGGTTACATATGTAAGTGTTCAGTTGCACATGACTGCAAACAGACTACTCCATCTGCTGGAGACTAAGAAAAGACTGAGTATAAGAAGGACTGCACAGCCTATTTATAGTATAGTCAAAAGTCAATGTTTCAGTCTCTTCCTGCAGACAGAGGAACATCCGTTTCTGTGCTGGTCTGGAGGGACGCTAAAGAAATTATGAATTTGGAAGGTGCTGATGTGATTTCACTCATTTTGAGCATGTTTAAATGTGTAAAATGGCTGCTCTCACTGAACAAGTCCGCAAATACACGTGCCCTCCTGCACTTTCTTATATGCACTTTACATAACACTCTACGATGGGCAGAACTTTTTGTAAAATACCCTTGGTATTGAGCACATCCCAACCTGGATGTCTTAATTCCTATCTCAAAGTTCTATGTAAAATTCAGCTTCACATATTTATGTTAAACTGTGAGACTGCTATCTTTCAGAAAAGATATTAAATCAAGGACTTATTTATGAATTGGATGTTAAAAGTTTCTGCCAATACAGTGGTACCTCGGAATCCAAACACCCCAGAACTTGAATGACTTGGAATCCGAACTTTTTTTTGTAGTAAATTTTGTCTTGGATAACGCCCTGCACATTGTATATGTGTGTTTGTGCCCCAGAATCTGAATGCTGCTTTGGAATATTTGTTAATATTTTACCTTCAAATCCAGTGTATTTCCTGTTAAAATTTAAGTTTGTAGGACCCAGGAACGGATTAATCCAGTTTCTATTATTTTCAATGGGAAAAATTGTCTTGGAACTCGAATGCTTTGGAACTCGAATGGGGTTCTGGAACGGATTACGTTTGGATTCCAAGGTATTACTGTATTTGCAAAATGAATATTAGTTCTTTTATCTGACTAAATTTCAATACAAATTGCATGACCCACTACTGGAAAATTTGATCTTTTTAAAAAAATTCTTTATTCATTTTATATTTTACATCACATGCACAGAAAATAACAACATTTTAACTTAAATACATCACTTGATAATCCACAATTTTTCACTTTAAATAAAATTTATCTCTTCCCCACCCATCATTCAAATATCAAATACATATTCCAAATAATAAATTATTTCCTTCCCTTCAAAACAAGTATTGAAATTCACCCCCCTCCCTATCCTTTCATTTATATTAATCAAGGAAAAATGATGTCTATTCCTTACAATAATTTATTAATGGCCCCAACACATCCTTAAATTTATTAAAATATCCTTTCTGAATAGCTAATGCTCTTTCTATTTTATAGATATTTTATAGATTTTATTGATCTAAAAAAAATGCACTATTATTGATGCATGTTTTGGAATTCTCAGTTTTAAACACGTGATTATAAAATTCTTATAGCTGTGGTCAAAAGCATTAAACTTAAATATATCCATGAACATGATTCCAGTGAAATATTACTTACTGCCAGACATGAAATGATTCTTTTCAGCTGCCCAGTATAGCAGTCAGTTGCACGTATTTTTCGGTTAGCTATGTCTATTTGCCAGATACGCAGTGTCCCTCTGATGGGAAAATAAAGCAGACATGAATTAAAATCCAAACACAATGGGTCAGTTCCTACTGCAAACAATGATACTGAGCTATGGGCACAATTCTGTTTTTCAATCCATGACATCCCTTTGGTACCATAATATGCTAAAATAATAATGCAGTAAATTATGGAAGAGCAAAAGAACCAGGCAAAGAGAGTGACCTGCAATCAGATGGCTGAACATGTTGAAAACAGCCATAGGGATGATGCTGGAGGACCTTACCGGACTAGCACAAAATCAATTTGTTTTTAGATCTGTAATTCATCAAGTTGCTAAGACTTGAGCATGAGTCGATGGCACCTAACTAAAAGCTAAAAATCATGGCAGATAGAGAACTAAAAGGGCAATTCTCTAACCACCTTGATTTGACAATTGTTATGAAAAGCGATATTTCAAATAAACTAACTGTAACTGGGGAACCTTGATTAGGCATCCTGAAGCCATGAAAACATGTGAGCCAAATCCAAATAAATAACTGAACCTAGGTGCCTAACTTGGTATCATCGCACCTAACATCTAGAGCTGGCATAATTTATTTATTTTTAAATTTTCTATAACGTTTTTATCCCAAACGGTTCACAAGGGGTTACATACATAAAATGATAAAAGTCTATACAAAATATAAAATAAAATTGACATATTCAGTGTAGCATAAATTCAATGTAGTATAAATCAATTGCTCAGAAAAATGCATTAACAAATAGTTGAGTCTTCAACATTTTCCTAAAAGAATTCCTCTCTCCACATTTTCAAATCTGGCCAACAAGGCCGTTCCATAGTTTAACACCTGCACATGTAAAAGTCATAGCGTTCGTGTCTACATGTTTAGGGTTGTCCTTTGTTTTCAACAATGCAGCACCCATAGAATGCAGGGACTTTGTGGTTCATAATGGGACATCGTATTCTTAAAGATTTCAGCCAGAAAGCGCGTCTAACTACGGTATTGCATAAGGTAAGAACATAAGAATTGCCACTGCTGGGTCAGACCAGTGGTCCATCAAGTCCAGCAGTCCGCTCACGCGGCGACCCTTAGGTCAAAGACCAGTGCCCTAACTGAGACTAGTCTTACCTGCATACATTCTGGTTCAGCAGGAACTTGTCTAACTTTGTCTTGAATCCCTGGAGGGTGTTTTCCCCTATAAGAGCGTTCCAGTTTTCTACCACTCTCTGGGTGAAGAACTTCCTTATGTTTGTACGGAATCTATCCCCTTTTAACTTTAGAGTGCCCTCTCGTTCTCTCTACCTTGGAGAGGGTGAACAACTGTCTTTATCTACTAAGTCTATTCCCTTCATTATGTTGAATGTTTTGATCATGTCCCCTCTCAGTCTCCGCTTTTCAAGGGAGAAGAGGCCCAGTTTCTCTGATCTCTCACTGTACTGTATATGTGTAAATAGGAGCCTCTCTAAGGTTCCATCTTTGCTCCATGCCTATGTAAACCCTCCTTGCAAATACACACTGTAAGTTAAGCAGTACTAGTCTTTATTCATTTATGTGTGTACCTCTGTGCCTACACTGCTATGTCATTATGCTATACAATTATATGGGTAATGTGTGTATTTTTTTTTTTTTTTG
This sequence comes from Geotrypetes seraphini, assembly GCF_902459505.1. NCBI lineage: Eukaryota > Metazoa > Chordata > Amphibia > Gymnophiona > Dermophiidae > Geotrypetes > Geotrypetes seraphini. The sequence continues at coordinate 39,008,428 of NC_047093.1, read as the reverse complement.
TATTTCACTGTGATGTGCAGTCTCTTGATGATGTAAACCACATCGATCTGGAAGGTATTACAGTCTAGAAATGTATTTTAATGTAATGCATAAATGTAAAGCACCTAGAAATGCCCTTCAGTTAGCCTGTCCAGTCTGTCTAGCTGTTTTTGATGTGCAGCCTGCATATGGTTTCCCAACATAATCCAATTTGGGTAGGCATATAAATTCCCATATTTAAACAAACACCCTGTCTTTACTCAGTTTCACAACCCTGCTCTTGACCTGTCTCAAACATGTTCATTGATGTAAAACAGGGCTGCCCAAGTTCGGTCCTTGAGATCTACTGGCAGGCCAGGTTTTCAGGATATCCACAATGAATATGCATGAGAGAGAGATTTGCATACCAAGGAAGCAGTGCAGGCAAATCTCTCTCATGCATATTCATTGTGGATATCCTGAAAACCTGGCCTGCCAGTAGATCTCAAGGACTGGAGTTGGGCAGCCCTGATGTAAAGGTTGTATCCATGGCTGCTTCACATTATGCTGTTATTTATTTCAGTTTAGGTCTCAATTCTATGGGCAAACCATCACTCAACTCATTTTACAATGCATGATGAATATCCATCTTTGTAAAGCAGGCTCCTGCAAAATAGGATCCTTCTTGAAAGCTTGATGCCAACATGCCACTGTAGTTAGGGTTAACAATGGTCATTCCACGCTGATTATCCCTGCCTTCTTGGAAGCCTAATATAGTCATGCTATTGATGTTAAGGTTGCAACCATGGCCATTCTGTACCTGTTTGGTATTCTTATCCAGTCATAGTATCAATTTCTGCTCACTGGTTTCTATTTTCTTCTTGGTCTTCTACAGTTTTATGACTTAGAAAACACTTGAGCCCCCTCATTTTCACTGTATTCAGTGTCTGTCCCAAACATATTTAATTAAATTCTACCATGGTTTTGGTTGCCATTACCTTTGCTGGTAGGCTATTCCTGGCATCTACCACCTTCTCAGTAAATAAATATTTTCTCACATTTCCTTTGAACCTTCTTCCTTGAAACTCATATCATGATTCCTTGCCCTTGAATTTTTCTATGAAAAATTGTACCTTCCCATACTTTATTGAGAACTGTCAACTATCTAAATGTACATTTCTTTGAAGAGGTTGTATTGCAGTTAACATATTTTAGACAGGCACTTATTTTGTACCTAGGGCACTGAAGTGGATTTTTTTTTTTTTTTAATTCTTTATTCATTTTCAAATCTTGCAACAAGTGTACAATATTCAATCAATTAATTCATACAAAATCACTTGACATTCTTAACAATTATTATTAATTGCATATAAAAGAGACCCCACCCACACCCAGCCCATTCATTAGGAACAAACCCATTAAAATACAAGACATACCTCCCCCATCCCACACTAAAAATATTCCTATGTAATAAAAAAAGGTGTCCAAGGTGTTTAATCATTAGAATATGTAATCAATGGCCCTCAAATCTTTTTAAAACTATTGTAATTATCTTGCTGTACAGCAAGCATTCTCTCCATTTTATAAATATAACACACTGAGTTCCACCAAAAGGTATAATTAAGTTTAGTATAATCCTTCCAATTTCCAGTAATATGTTGATAATACTGGCACTGAAGTGTTAAGTGATTTGCGCACTGTCATAAGGAGCTGCAGTGGGAATCGAACTAACAACCTCAGAGCTTAGGTGCAGGCATTTAGGTCTGGTTTTAGCTGGCCTAAATGGGTGCACCTAAAAGTTATGACATGCACTGATGCTAATCGTGATTCTATAAGGTGCGTGTAACTTTTACAGAATCGTGCTCAGCACCATACTAGTTGGTGCTGAATTTTTGGCACCATATATAGAATCAGGCTCTATAGATTGTGAGCAGGAAACAGGACAGGATGAACACTGTGTGGAAGAGGATAAAGAATGCTCTGACGAGGTAGAGAAGGATGAAAGTCTTGAAGAAAGTAGAATGCGAAGAAAAATATGCTGAATGGAAGCTGAGGAGGGAAGAAATCTTTCCCGACTGAAAAAGAAAGATAAAAGAAGGAAAGTGTACCAAGGAAAACCAGGAAATTGAAGACCTATATAAAGACTGTTCCTGTTCAGAAGGTTAAGAAGGGTTCATCAAGAGGAAATGCTATATTGATGCATAATTTATGGTAAAGTGCTTAGCACTTAAGCATGTAAATGCCAATTATTGGCACCTCTAACACATGTTAAAGTATAAGCATGCTATAAACTATGCACATTCTTGAAGCCAGATTCTGTAAACGGCACCTAATTTGGCAGCCACCTACAAAACTGCGTGTCGATCACACTTAGGTGCCGTTTACAGAACCACAGCTAATGGCGTCTACTATGACGGGGGTTTACTGGACCTACATTGTAGATGCCTAAGTTCTTTAGTGAATCGCGCCTAATGGTGCCTAAGTCCTGCTCTACCCCCTAACCACATCCACTTAGGGGTAAGGTACCATTAGGCATCCTGCTGTAGACGCGATTCCAGCACCTAGACTGTAGACACTGCCCAGTGCCTACTTTTTTCTTAACTAGGTTTTAATTGGTTTTAAATGATGCGGTCAATTACCATGTCGATTAAAGCCAATTAAAAACAATTAAGTTAGGCAGCGGTAGGGGAACCTACTACTGCCTAACCTATAGCGCCGTTTATAGAATCTTGCCCTTGGTGCCTAATAGTAGGTGCCAAGTTATAGAATGAGGAGGTAACTATATAGTTGATTTGTGGTTTCACTATTATGTATTTCAATAGATTTTCTAATTATCGACACTTACTGTCCAGCTGTCATGAAGACTTCATCAGTCTTTCTACTGAATGCCACCGTCATGGCATTTCCAACACTGACTGGGGAAGCCGGGCTTCCGCAGATGGCTTCTCGTTTAGCTACATTCCATAATATCACACTGAAATGAGAAAAAAGCCACGTACTGAAGATGTACTAACATGACATTTATATATTTCAGTTCAAAATATAGATAGTGTTAGAATTATGAAACAGATTAAGGGATGGCACTATGACTTGGAAGCATACTTAGGCTTCTAATATACAGAAGGGTGGCTGGAAAATAAATGTGAGCAGTGTAGTTTCCCAAACCTATCCTGATGACCCCATTACAAAAGTAAAATTTATATGTAATGCATTTTGTGAGGGTTTATGTAGATTACTTCGTTATCTGTATATTCCAAAATCTTATATTTGGTTAGGGTTTTTGCATGCTTTATCCTTCCCACCCACCCCTTCTCCCACACATGCATAGTTTAAATGTGACTGGATGAGAAGTCAGTAAAACTTTCTCCCCTCGAGCCCTAAAGCCTGCCACTTGACTTTGGAGAAACGCTAGAACCACTGACATCAGATCAAATGTCGGTCACACCCATCACTGTTGAAGGCCTTCTAGGACAACAACCATTCTCCCAGGTCCAGTTTCTGCCGGCTGATAGTTGGTCTGCACATTGTCCAATCCCACTACATAAGCTTCCGAAAGAGCTTTCAGGTGGACTTCTGCCCAATGGAACAACAACTGGGCATTTAGGTACAACAGGACACTTGGTATCTCCCTGCTGTTGACACAGGCCACCGCTGTGGCATTGAGAAAACTCTGACCGCTTTGCCTTTCAGAGAGACCTTCAACATCTGTAATGTCAGGTTTATTGACAGTTTCCTCTTAGAGGGCGACCAGCATCACTGAACAGGGTGACCCTTGTAATGAGCCCCACAGTTGTAAAGGCTGGCATCTTTCATCAGGATCTCTCAAGAGGATATGCGAAGAGGCATTCCTATTGACAACAACTCCGACTACAGCCACCAATGCAAACTTTGACGTCTCCTCACCGTCCAGGTCAGCATCATCTGTAGTGAATCCATCTGCAGAGACCAAAGGAATAATAGCATGTCCTAAAGAGGGCGCATATGAGCTTTCACCCAAGGAACAACCTCTATGGTTGCCGCCATTGACCTTAGCACCTGGAGATAGTGCCAAGTTGTAGGAGCTGGCATCGCTAGTAGGTTTGCAATTTGACAAATGAACTTCAGTTTGTATGGCTTGGGAAGAAAAACATGGTCCTCTACTATGTTGAAACGGATTCCCAAGTACTCCAGGGACTGGGTTGGCTCCAGATGGTTTTTCCAGAAATTGGTAATCCAACCCAAGACCTGCAACAGCTGAACCACATGTGCCACTTCCTTTTCTCCTTCGGACTTTGACAGAGCTCTGATCATCCAATCATCCAGGTATGGATGCATCTGGACCCCCATCTTGCGGAGATGCGTTGCTACCACTACCATCACTTTGGTGAAGGTGCAAGGCACTGTCACCAGACCGAAGGGGAGAGCTGAGAACTGGAAATGTTTCTCCAGCACATGGAATCTCAAGAACTTCCTGTGATCCAGAAATATGTGAATATATAAGTAGGCCTCCATCAAATCCAAGGAAGCTAACGAAATTGCCAAAAGCCTTGAAAGGAAACATGACCAGATCCCCTAGGGGCACGTGGTCTGCTGTCCAGCAATTGGCCTTTGAAGGGAAGCCTGCTCAAGATGGCTTGGAAGCCAAATCTCCCACCTATTGCCTGCTCTGAAGCATTCTGCAGGCAGAGATAGAATAAACCAAAATTTTGCTTGTGACCCTGAATATGTCATGCAGTGCATTGGCTACATAATCCACCCCTGCTATTAACAGATAGTCCCAAAGCCAAGGTTTCAAATTGCCTTTTGAAGACTACATGCACCCTTTAATTCTGCACGTTCTTTACAATTACTCTGCCCTCACAAGGCAGAGAAGTATGTTTGGTAAATTGATCTACCAGCAAAGCCACCTAGGATGGGACAAACAATTGTTGAAATGCAGGTACCATCGGATACAATACTCTGGGAGTAGCACTGTAATGTCTGGAACTGGATGTGAGGGGAAAAAGGCAATCTGAGCTTTAAAGCCACTCATGACAGAACATTGTGCAGCTGAGGTCTGAAGGGACTCTAGTTTTAACTCCTGCAGTGAGTCTGTGATAATTTCCAGCAAAGACACCAGCCTAAAAAGCCTGTGCACCATTAGGTTTTCCCCTTGGTCAAGGGCTACCACAGTCTCTTGACGGCAGGAGGTAACTGGGATCCACCGCTGACCCAGAAAGCTTTCTTCTGAAGTCAGCTCTGACATCATAGGGAAGCCTTCTGGGTCGGCTTCGGCAGAAGGGAGCAGACAGGACGAAGGGCATGGGATCCGCAGCGGCAGCAGCTTTGGCAGAGGTTGGCAGGCAGGAAAGAGGGCATAGGATCCCTGGAGGCCATTAATCAGGAAGGGGGGTGGGAAACCCGTGCAGTGCATACCCCCAACAAGCCCTTAGGGTACACATACCACATGTTGAGAATCTCTGCTCTATACCACTTATATATACCCTTACAGAATAGCATTTAGTTGCTTTGCTGACACTTGCACAGGTAGGTGTGGACTTATCCACATAAGTGCTGCTATTACTACTACTAATACTTATCACATATAGTGCTGAACGTCGTATGCAGTGCTGTACATTTTGACATTTATAGATGGTCCATGCTCAGAAGAGCTTACATTCTAACTTGGACATATACACACACACAAGTGGTGTATATCTGCAAGAACCCAGTTACACAATTACCTCCTATATGCATAGGAATGTGCAAATGTCATGACACAAAAGTACACAGAACAGTCCTTTTTGGTTGGTCTTTTTGCAAATTGGCACACAGAAGTCTAACAATAGTATCCCCTGGATGGATGATTACTGGAAATTCTAGGTTTTCAGACATCCAAGAATATTTAAAAGTTTTCACTTTCATCCTGAAGAAATACAATTTGTTACCTTCCATCATCAATACCGCCCAGTGACAGTAAGTACAGATCATTTGGAGAGAATGTTAGAGCTTCAACTTTGACCTTGTGGATTGACAGGGTAGCGAGCAATTTTTTCTCAGCATAGTCCCACAAGATGATATCTGCCTATAGATGAAACAAATCAGAGCAAAGGAAGTTTAAATCTGAAGGCAAAGAGTTTACTGAAGACGTTGAAGAGATGACCCTCCAATCAAAGGATCATGCACAAGTTAGAAAATAAGCACTTTCCCTAAGCTGTCTCTAGTCTAGACTTTAATTTCTAGCACATGTAAATGGCTAGGACTGTCCTTACTAAAGAACTTTACTACTTTATTCATTATGGTAGCTGGTGATCTTAATGTTAGGTTTTTAAGGTCTCTGGGTTTTTGTTTTTTTTTCAGTAAAGGCACTTTAGTAATTGTTTTAAGAACACTGGCTCATCTTAATAACAAGTCTTCCTAGTAGAAACCTTGATTATAACAGACTGGAAGCTTGTGTGTCTCAGAAGTGTCTATTATAGGAATCAGATTCTATGATAACAAATTTACTGCTGCTCCAAGTCTATTTATTTATTTATATTTATAAAACGTCCTGGACCACAGTGGTCATGGACCATAATATACAATTAGCACTGACACCCCAACAACATATAAGATTCCTTTCACAGGTTAATTCTAGGGTTGACTTCTGTGTCTAAACAGGACCATACTGATAAGGAAGAATGCTGGTATAAATGATTTTTCCCTCCTCTCCTCACCTCAAAATACAAATGCCCTATATAGCACATTTTGCAAAACCTACCGCATAGATTACTAGTTACTTTTATACCATGTAAGGAACAGTTATAATGATCTGTAAAATCTGTCAATTTGTCCGTGTAAAAGATATAAAAGATTTATGACCTGTTTATTGGACTATTGTCTTAATATTAAGTATGTATTTTTTGTACACTGCTAGTATTCTATAAGTTATGTACGCCACCTAGGTGTATACCTACCAGTAAATATGTGCTATATAAAATACATATGTAATTACAGAAAAGTACTTGGGTGGAATTTTGGTACATTACATATGGATGAATGTCACACATATGTAGGTACATGCTATTATTTTCATAAATTACACCTGAAATATGAGCACATACTTTACAGCAGGACTACTCAATACTGATCCTCGAGGTCCACAGGCAAGCCAGGTTTCCAGTATATCCACAAAAAATACGCATGAGAGAGATTTGCTTGCACTGCCTCCTCTTATGCAAATCTCTCTCATGCGTATTTATTGTGGATATACTGGAAACCTGGCTGGCCTGTGCACCTCGAGGATCAGTATTGAGTAGTCCTGCTTTATAACTTGCCCTGCACAGGTCATTTGTAGTTAAAACAGTGGAACTATTTATTTATTCCCATTCATCAGAGTCTATTCCTTTTCATTTCATGAGTTCATCTGTACCAATGACTGTTTTGTTTAAATTAGAATCAGTAAGCACACCAATACCTTTTTATAGATGATATACAGTACCTACTGTAATTTTTAATTTCCATTATGTCTTCTACCTTGAATCCCATGTAAGTGACCTGTCCAGAGGCGACATATTTCCCACTAATGGACAGCGCAACACAGGAGACATTATTCGTATGTCCTTGCAGGAAGTACTGTTTGTGTGTATTGATATTCTGTATAATCACTGTACATCCCAGAGGATAAATGAGATGATCTCGATCAGGATGGCAAATCAGGCCAGAAGGTATGTATCCTATAAGAACATATAAGTTTGAGTCAGAAGCAGTGAATACATGTCTTACCGTAGGAAAAAAAATGCCTAACTGCAGGCATCCTGCAGTAATTTTTGCATGTGTGTGTGCTATCCATGCACTAAAAAACAAATGGCCTGATTCTACATATAATTATCCATAAGGTCAATATCTCACTCCTACTTAAATGATTTATCATAAATTTCAGGGCTTCAGACATGCCATTTGGTCACCCATATTTTTCGGTAACCAAATGTATTTCAATGGCTATGGCTTCTTCATTTGCCCCCTCTATATATATTAAGATTTTTCTTTGGTTTTATTTTATCTTCTTATGTTTTAAAGTGCTTAGTGCCTATATAAATATCAATAACTTAATAAATAAGAACTTATCTTAAAAGTTTATTCTATTCATTGCAGTTTCTCTTATCAAGTCGGGAAAGGGACCTGTCACATCGACATGTTTCGCTGTTAGGTTGGTTCAAGAAAAAGTCTCCCTTTATCAACTTATCAAACCATCCCGTTCCGTTTATGCCATGCAGGTATTTAAAATCTCTGATATACTTTATTTGTGTTAGGATTATCTTGGCCTAAATACCTGAACCTAAGTTAGGTGCCTACCAGCACCTAAGTCCAAAACAGGTGCCTACATGCAAAACATGCCCATGATCCACCCTTAACCACACCTACTTTGTGGTAGGTGCCTTGGACTAAGCACCTACCACAAAGTGTTAGGCACCTAACATCCAATTAAGTGCAATTTATGTCAATTATGACATGCTAATTGTCAATAATCAGTGTCAATTAAGTCTATTAAACAATTAAGTTAGGTGCCTGCACGATGTAGGCAGAAAATATAGAATTTAGGGGAAAATGTATTTTTTAAGGCTGGAGGCAAGTCTGGGGGCAGAAAGTGGGCATGTTCTGTGCTAATCAGCGCAGCTACACTCATGTGTATAACCAATTGGTGTGTGCTTAGCATGTAAGCCCTAACTGCCTACATTAATGGGTGGTGGTAGGAGCTCATGTGCTAATGGGAAAGTCAGTGTGTGGCTATTAATGAGGAAAATAGACCAGTTGTTCATTTTATCCTGATGTTTGTTCTCAGTCTCCACCTGCTGGCAGAGGAGTGTAAACCCATCAGTCTGTGCCAGTCCGGAGAGATGCTAAACAAATGGCCTTAGCGTGTGAAATAACCTAGGTAAGGACACACTAAGGCCACTTTTTATCAATGGTAAAAGGACTTCTTAATGTTAAAATTGGGGAGGCATTTTTAAGTGAAAGAAAATTTTAAAAACCAAAATCCTGCACTTTAGAGGCTCTTCTTTTGCTTCATTTTATAAAGAAAAGAGGTTCTTACTGCGTTTTAACTTTTGTTAGAAAAGAAATGCATATCTCTCCTTTCTTCCTCTTTGTAGGATCAAGTCCCTCAATGTGCCTTATCTTAACTCTTGCTAGTCACCTCATTCTCTCTGGAATGTAAGCTATTTTCTTTTCCTCTGTTTACATCTGGTGTAACATAATCCTACCATTTACAGAATAAAGTATCATACCTTCACTTTAAATTTATAATTACACTGTCCTGGTATTAAGATTTATCCCATCTTATCAAACCATAAATATTATGTCAAATTTGTGCATTTGAATTATGGGTTATTAAAAGCTACAGGGAAAAGATAAGTTTATTGCTGTCACTGTATAATCTGATTTGGGCCCTTGTATCATTCTAATGTCATGCAGCTAGCTATCAGTTTGATGTCTAATATTAGGTACTGTTGGATTTGAAACAGCTCACTGTGTCCAAGTGAATATTTCCTCAAACTATGGCCAGGTGAAGGCACTAGAGCTTATTTTTCCTGCCCATCACATAATATGATCCACAGAGAAGATTTTGCTGCTTTTTTTTTTCATGTGTAGCAGCATCAAAGAAACAGTTTATAAAAAAAAAGGTGGAAGACTGTCTGATTATAGAGCTCAGTACAGTAGTTTAGTGTGATAGACAGATTGAATAGACCATTATTGCGTTTATATACCATCATTTTCTATGTTTTCAACAAGGCTGGAGGGACTCCCAAGTTCTACTAGTTAAAGACATTGGGAATACAAGTGTGTTAACAAACTAAGCAGACTACAAGGGCAACTATCCTCCCCTTCGTCTTCCTCCTTTCTGGCTCCTAGTCTTTTTAATTACCTTTTCTGAACAACAAATTTAGGAGAAAAGGCTTTACTAGGCAGCACTGGGTCCCCTTTAGGTCACTCCACCTTAAATTTCTTGGGCTCCGCTGCTTCAACACTTACACTTAGATAAGCTGCTATTCCGGGGCTCTGGGAAGGATTTTCTCCCAGTAGACAGCCCCCCCCCCCCAATGTTCCTCAGTCCTAGAAACCTGATGCTCTCACCCCCCTTCACGTGTTGTGCGGCATATGGCTTAAGGGTGCTCTTCTGGCATCCTGAAAGTGAAAATCTGATATGAATTCAGGGTAAGAGAGCCTGGGGACTCTATTCCTGCCACTTCTGAGGCAAAATAAGGTGATTTGAAGGATCTAGAGAGCTTGGGGAAAAAATCGGGAAATCCAAGATGGCAATTGTGGCAGTGTTTTGGCACCAAAAACAGCTCAAAAACAACTTTATTAAAAGTTTTTTTAAAACCCTCAGAAAACAGGAGTTTAGAGGTGGGGGACCCTACAGGATGTGGTAGAAACCTCAAAAAATCAGGTTTTTCAGGACGACCCCCCCCCCCCCCCTGATTTTGCACTGTGACATGTTCAGAAAGTGCTGCAACCTGCCTCAGCACTAAGCAGTAGCTGGATCTGGGAGAAGAATCCCTGCCTCAATCAGCCAGTCCTCCAAATGCTGAGATCGTCAGGCTGACAGTTGGACTTATCCTCAACCCCTGCAGAATCACACAAGCAAAGGTGGGAGGCGAAATCGCAGCCAACACCCTGAAGAGCCTCGCTGAGCCCTCTGCAGATGCCTAACAGCCTGCACTGAAGCCCCTGAAATTCAGTAGGCGAGCTAAGCTACTAGGGATATGAACCCTGAGTGCCACAAAGTTTTCTGCAGGCTGGCCAATCAGGTGCCCAAGGGATTAACTTGCTGACTGCAGACCCAAGTCTGCCTCTTCTCTATGCAGGCAGAGCTTTCCCCCACACTGAGGAGTTCTGGTGCACCAACAGCCACAAAAACTGAGAAAAATACCAAAAATAATTAAGAAATATACAGAGCAGATCAGAAAGACACCTTCTTTCTAGCTTGTGTACAGAAGAAAGCTGCAGCGCCCTCTGGAGAAGGAAGAGGAGTTGAAAACTTGGAATGGATTCATTCTGCACGGCTCACAAGCATGGGGAGAATACCCTACAGTCCAGAATGGCACACCTATTGCACTAGAAGTATTTATAGTATGATGGGGAGAAGGTGGGTTGGAGCAATATGCATGTTTGCCTACGGCACACTAAAGAATAAATCCTGGCCTGAATGCACTGCACTAAGATCTTCCCCTCATTGGCAAGGCTGTTTCTCCTTTTCTGGTCCTGTGGAATGGTCATTACTTTCCATTTCAGAATCTGTGGGATATCTCTATTTCAAAGTTGTCTAAACTGTAGTTTATACTTCCAGTGGGTGTCATCATCTATGCACTCAGTTTGTGACCTAACAAATCTTATTTTTCAGCATGCGACTAGCTATGTGCATTTTAGTTGCAATCAATGACAACATAATTTATTTCACAGAGCGGGTAATATTTAATGTCTGACAAAGATTGCACTGCATTTTATATCAAGCCTCAAACCAAACGTATGTGCATAGGTTCCCTTCAAAACTTGTTGTGGATATAAAGGACTTGAATCTATTGCTGCTGCAGGTAGAATTTTGCAGGAAAGTACATCAAAGGTATGAAAATGTAATATAGATGTAGACTTTTTCTCCCTCAAGCTAAACATGCCCTCTGGAAGATCATGCAAACCTTTAGCCAAACTGAGTAAGAGCAATTTTCATACAGACAATTAACAAAGGGACAAAGCTTATTGCCCAAATAAATCACTTTGACAATGATGGATCTTTTAATAACACCTATGTCTAACAAACAGAATATTTCAGTGATCCATGGTCAATATTAAAAATATTGAGGCTCAGGGTATAAAAATATGAGAAGACCCCAAAGCACATCCAAAAATAATTAGGCTATGGGGCTCATTTTCAAAAAGAAAACCATCCAAAAAGTGGAATAAATGGGCAGATAGATGTTTTCCTCACCAAACCTTTCCAATTCACTTTTTTTGAAACCTATGTTCTAGATGAATTTCAATGCTGTTGATCAGTAGTTCGTCTAAATCTGAAGGGGGCATGTTAAAGACGTGGTCTGGATGGGATTAGAATAGGCTTATGACTTAGATGTTTTTCTGATATAATCAAACATTTAAGAATTTGTCCAGGGCACAATTTGGACGCTTTGGAGCTAGAACTGTTTTAATAATGAATAAGTGCCCAAAAGATGCTCAAACTGTCTAGATGACCACTGGAGGGATGTAAACATGACACCCCCCCCCCCCCAACTCTCCCCCAAACCCTCCCATCCCCCAAAGATATGAATGAAACAGTACATACCTGCCTGTATGATAGCTTCAGATATTATGATCAGTTCTAATACAGCAGCAAGCAGGTGTCTGGAGTAGCCTGGTGAGCAGTCTAGTCTACAGAGATGAGGACTCAGGCCCATATACCATATATACTTGAATATAAGTCAATCCGAATATAAGTCAAGACCCCCATTTCCCCTCTTCCCCCCAAAAAAAGAAGGAAAAATGGCTGACTAAAATATAGTATAACTATTATTCCTACTATTTTTCTAGTGTACCCATTGTAATCTCCTAAAAAGGCTAATTCTAGAACAAGAAGATCTTTGTTTAATCCTGTCGAGGGAAAAGATTGAGGATCTCAAGTGCCACCCCCGGTCAATTATCTTTAGAACAAGTCTTAGTTGTTGGCCTACTTGCGGGCTATCATTGATCCACGTACTTCCCTTTTTTTTCTTTTGTTAAAAAGGTTTTTAATTTTTTAAAATTATTTAAATAAATATTTTACTACTATTGTTCTTTTTTTATTTATTTTATAACACTTTGTGATACTTAGCTTGGGTGTCGTGTATTGCCTGGCTCTCCAATATTGGTGCTTCCAATATTAATGTTGCTGCTGCGACGGAAGATCTCCGTTTCGCTCTCGTATGATATTGAGAGCTTCTTCAGGCTCCCCGAAGGTTTCAAAGTATGCTAGAACAAGTAGGTCTTAAGTAGTAACGTAAAATTACACAGTAAATACTTTAAAGACACTTTGTTTTTCCCTCTCAGAACAACAAGAATGGTGTCAAACTCTTTCCTGAAGAAGCTCTCAATATCATACGAGAGCGAAATGGAGATCTTCCGTCGCAGCAGCAACATTAATATTGGAAGCACCAATATTGGAGAGCCGGGCAATACACAACACCTGAGCTTAATATCACACAGAGTTATTAAATAAATTAAAAAAAGAACAATAATAGTAAAATATTTATTAAAATAATTTAAAAAGAAAAAAAAAGGAAAGTATGTGGATCAATGCTAGCTCGCAAGTAGGCCAACAACTAAGACTTGTTCTAAAGGTAATTGGCCGCGGACACTTGAGATCCTCAATCTTTTCCCTCAACAGGATTAAACAAAGATCTTCTTGTTCTAGAATTAGCCTTTTTATGAGATTACAGTGACTCGAATATAAGACAGGGGCTTAATATTCAAGTGCCCTGTCCTGCCAGGATCTACACCAAGGCGGGTAGGCAATGGCCCAAATACAAGCCAAGATCTCCATTTTTGGGCCTTTTTATTCGAGTATATATGGTACCACACTAATTGTGAAATCTGTGAAATCCATCCAAATCCCCACTATACCTATATATAGGTGACAACTGCAGGCATTAGGTCTATTGGGGTGGTGTATACTACATCTGGGATTCAGTAGATAAATTTTGAAGGGCTCACCAAACAATATAAGGGGGTTATGGTGAGATGTGTACCTGGGCCTTTTTATGTGAAGTTCACTGCAGTGCCCCACTGCTCTTCTGAGATGTCTGTGTGGCCAGTCTACTAAAAATGTAGCATTTTTTTAGGCATTTTTCTTTTGGACTTTTTTTTTTTCTTTTTAATGGTTCAAAAAACCAGATGCACATCTGAAAAATGGCCATTTTTGAGAAAAACAAGATATACATGTTACAGTTTTGGTACTGGATTTTTGTGTGTCTTCTGCAAAACATCCAAACTTGGATTTGGATGTCATTTTGAAAATGGCCCTCTACATCTCCTGTGCTTCAAGCAGGCTTGTGGCCCCCTGTAGTATGGTAGCCCAGGGCAATTGCCCTGTTTGCATCCCCTAACACTATCCCTGCAATGATCCTATCCATCTAGCATTTCCAACTTGATATCGCCAATACTGCCTCTGTTTTAAAGGCAACATCTCCAAAGGCAGAGTAAAGGACCTTCACCAATCTATCATCTATCTCCCTGTATCATCACCATCACTATCACACAATGCAACTCAAGCTTTCAGACAAGGTAAAAAGTAGTATACTGCAAATTGTGGATAGGTTGCAAATTTACAGAATCTGTGCTCATTTTTACTACTTTTCCTCACGGTTATGCGGTCTATAAGTTGATTTTATGTTATGTTATAATAAAATATTAAAAATACTGAGAGAGGGGGGATGGTTCAATGTACCCTTGGTTCAACCATTCCAATGCTTACTTTTCCTAATGTGCACCAATTGGGTCCAGCCTTAGTGCAATGAAGGGTTCATCATGGTACACCCTATATTTTACACTATTGAAAATAGCCAAAAATTGTAGAGTGTCACATTAACGGTAAGTTGGAGAAGCACTAAAAAACCAGTAGTACTTTTTTGTAAAAAGAAAAAAACCATACTGGATCAGGGCCAATGGCAACCTCCCCCTTTTATTTATTTCTTGGGATTTATTAACCACCTTTTTCATGACGACATTCACCAACAGCAGCAGTTTATAATATACCAGTAATCAGGTACTTTTAAGCATAGTGAAACTACTACTGATCAGGTCCAGGTGTGAGTTAAATCTAAATCCAAAGGGATGCAAGTTCAAAAGGGTTCCAAGCTGTTGACCGTGCAAAACCAATGCATAATGATGGCTTTCCTTTCCTTTCCTGATGAATAATATTATAGATAAACATAAGGATGCCCATAAAATTTAGCGTATCCTCTGCATACACGACTTTCTCCAATAAACAAGTATACACTGAGTCCGGAAGAGTCAGCTGTGCCTCTGGCACAGTCTCAGTATGAATGAGCTGCAACCCCACCCCCAATCTCCTACCTGCCCCGCGCGGGGCAGCAGCGTACGTTCCCAGGGAACCAGCATATCCTGGGTTAGAGCTCGCTCTTTACCATTGTAGCCGATAATGGACTCCAGCTCCAGTCGGGGCACATCGTCCTCCACCTCTTCGGCCATCGCTCACCTCGGCAGAACTTCTGCGGGCCAGGCGGGGAGGAGGTCTCCTAGCAACCCGCCTCTCTCTTGTGTACCTCGGTCGCTATGGAAACCGTTTCGACGCTTGCGCAGGACTTAGTTGAGCGCGACCGAAAGGAGTGCGGAAATGTGGCAGGAGAATTCGGGGCGCAGGCGCAGTAGTGCAGCATACGGAGCTGCGCTTTAGGAGGGATTTGTTTGTGTTGCAGAAGGCGTGGACGTTCTTCTTAATTATGTTTACCCTGAAACATCTCACTATTAAGCAAGCAGAATTTCTCCTATTTGAGATAAATAATTACTTGCGACCTTAAAAAAAATCAAACAAAACTTCATTTTGGGTGGGCTCCTACAGTGAATCCCAGTAGGGCAGGTATGCTCTGAAGAAGGTGTAATATGTGCATGTACTCTATCCTCTAGTTCAGTGTCTTCATTAATTTTTAAACAGGGGCCATTGGATTCTATAGAGCTGAAGGAGAGCCGCTAAATATGTTCTTATGGTGGGCCACAACATTGCTGACCACCAGTGGTGAGCGGCGCCCCGCCCTCTTCCCCACCCCTAACACGCGCGGCCTCCCCTTTCCCCGTATCTTTTAAACTTTGGCATGATGAGCAGCATGCTTCCCATGCACACACAGAATCCAAAAGAAATCAGAACAAAGTTTACTTTAGTGTGTATTGAAGTGCTTTCGGGATTTGCACGAATATATTTATCAAAAGACTCCTGAGACAGGCCCTTGTGGGCCAAAACACGATCGTGTCGAGTCTTTACCAATAAAGAGATTGAACACTAATTGGTCACCTTTGTTGTTGTGTTTGCTGTTCACCGGTGTGAAGGCAGTTTCTCCTGTTTGCATTGCCAAATTTTGAGTGCCATTTACAAAATCCAGCTTGATGTGTCTCCATGTATATTTTAATATGTGTGTATATTGCAACTCTGCCCTAGCTGCAGAATACCAGCACATAGTTGTGTAACAGCCATTCTCAGCATCTGAGGCTAAACTAAACTAAACCCTTAAGTTTATATACCGCATCCTCTCCATAATTATAGAGCTTGGCACGGTTTACAAGAGTTTAATAAAGGAAGGAGTAGCATAGAGGGGTTGGATGTTGAGTCCAGGGGGGAAGAGAATATTAGCTGTTCTAATTTTGGGCCGAGCCAGAGTAGTTTCATTTTGGACTTGTTCAGTTTCATTTGAACTGAGAGGGACCAGGATTGGAGTTTCGTTATGCAGGCTGCGATGTTCTCAGAGAGGTTGGTAAGGTTCGAGTCTGTCTCGAGAAGGACAAGGATGTCATCAGCATATGTATAGATAGTTTCGAAGGGAGATAGATGGAAGAGTTTCCGGGAGGACATATAGATGTTGAAGAGAATAGGGGATAGGGGTGATTCCTGCGGGACTCCGCAAGTTGGTTTCCAAGGAGCGGACGTGGTGCCATTTGTGTTGACAGTGTAGGAGCGGGAACATGAGAAGTTTGAAAACCACTCTAAGACTATGGAGTCGATGCCGATCTCAGAAAGTTGATAAATTAGAATATCGTGGTGGATGACATCAAAAGCTGCAGAGAGATCGAATTGTAATAGGACAGCAAATTTATTGCGAGAATTAATGAGATTAATGAGACCAGTAGGGTTTCAGTGCTGAAGTTGGGTCTGAAGTCGTGTTGGTAAGGTAAGAGAATGGAGAATCTTTCTAGGTAAGATGAGAGCTGGGTAGATATGATGGCCTCTAGCATTTTAGTCAGGAGAGGGATATTTGCTATGGGACCAGGGCAGGATTAACCAATAGGCCAAGTAGGCACGTGCCTAGGGCCCGAAATGGTCAGGGGGGCCCGATGAAGGAGGGAATCAACATTGTTTTATCCAAACGGCAATAGGCCCCTCCAGCATCGATCAGCAACGCGTGCCCCCCCCCGATCGGCAATGTGGCCCCCCAATCGACGGAAAATAAGACAAGCAAGCAACGCGAGTAAGAAAGGCAACGGGAACTGTAATTATGCAAGCGGTGCTGCTTGCCCAAAGCTTCCCTCTGACGCAGCTTCCTGTTTCCGCCTGGGCGCATGGTGAGATGGAGTGGGGCAGGGGGCCCAGGCGGAAACAGGAAGCTGCGTCAGAGGGGAGCTTAGGCAAGGGGCCCTCGATGAATTAATCCTGCCCTGTATGGGACGGTAGTTAGATGGTGAGGAAGGGTCAAGAACGACTTTTTTCAGTAATGGAGACAAGGCAATATGTCCCATTTCTGTGGAGAATAGGCCCGATAGTAAAGCAGAGTTTATAAGTCTGGTGAGGGATGAGATGGCCTGTGCGGGAATATTTTTGTATAGGTAGGAAGGGAATGGATCCAACGTACATTTGCAGGATTTCAGTTTGAGACAGAGTTTAGAGATCTGGGGTTCGGATATGAGTTCAAAGGCAGTCCAGGATCTGTCTGCTGGGATAGGGTTAGAGTCGTTGGGAGCCAGAGAGTTGTAAGAGACTGCTGGTGGGAAGGAGCTCCTTATGGTAGTGATCTTTTCGTTGAAGAATTTTGCTAGGTCGTCTGCTGATGGGGAGGAGGGGGGAATGATGGAATCGTTTTTAGAAGTTAAGGTGTGCCAGATGTTAAACTGTAATACTCTGGAAAAAGTTATAAAATCATCCCCTTTCTGTATAATTAAAAGTTTGAAAGATTATTATAAGGACTAGGTAAAGCATGGATAGAAATTTATTAAAAATGGAAAATGTTCTATACAAATCTTTGCATCCACAACTTTTAATATTTATGTAGTGTGTCCTATGAATCAATCTGTACATGTTCCCTTTTATTTATATATCACTTTATTTTCAGCATTCTTACATTTATTTTTATTTGAATTTTATCAACTACACATAAAATATCAAAAGAGATAAAAGCAATAAACTTCCTTGGGACACAAAGCATATTTATTTTGCAAGTCCACAGCAAGGACTTACATTTATTTTATAAAAACTGAGGCAGGGATTAGATTTTTGTGGCTTGATTCTCAGCTGAAGTCTTCCACACACCAAGATCAGCCAGAGCTGGGGATGCTGTGAAGAGTGTGAGGGAGGAAATTGCAGTTATCCATAAGGAAGTACAGTGGTACCTTGGTTTACGAGCATGATCCGTTCCAGGAGCATGCTCGTAAACCAAAACGCTCGTTTATCAAAGCATAGTTCCCCATAGGATATAATGGAGATTCGGACAATTCGTTGCTACTGCTGCCAGCCACCGACATAAACATAACAGAACTGGGGCACTGGGGCTCTTTCCACAGCCAACCAACCTCACTGGGGCCTTGCATCTTTAACTTCTTTTTCGTTCAGTGCTTACATTCATGCCGTTTTTATCCTCCTCACTGTGCCACGGTGCCTACCTTCATGCCGCAGTGCTCATTTCAAGCTGCAGGCAACAGTTCCCATGTTCCCCCCACGGCCGACCCGGAAGCCCTTACTGTGCCGTGGTGCCTACCTTCATGCTGCAGTGCTCGTTCCAAGAGGCGGGCAACAGTTCCCATGTTCCCCCCACGGCCGACCCGGAAGCCCTCACTGTGCTGCGGTGCCTACCTTCATGCTGGCTTTCTCCTTCTTGCCGCAGTGCTCATTCAAAGCAGCGGCCAGCAGTTCCCACGTGCTCCCCGCGGCTGACCCGGAAGTCCTCCCTCTGACGTCGCAACGTCAGAGGGAACATCTCAGGGCCAGCCGCAGGAGGCATGCAGGAGCTGCCGCCGTGGCCCAGACCGAACACATCAAGGAGGAGGGAGCGGGCAAGAAGGCAATCATCCAGGGGCGGCAGACAGAACAAATGCATTGCCCTCGAGTGGGCCGCACAGGGCAGCAGGTTGGACACCCTAAAAGGCAAAACTGAAGTGAAAGAGCATCAGAAAGCATGCATTTCAAGGTATGGAGAGGGGAATGCAGGATGTTTTACTTTGGGACATGCTCGTATAGCGAGTCAAGCTCGGTTTACGAGTCACAAATTTTACAAATGTTTTGCTCATCTAGCAAAACACTCGTAAACCGCGGTACTCGTAAACCGAGGTTTGACTGTACTGGGTGACCAAATTTAGATCCAATGATATAGGGACAACTGTCATTCAAAGTGTATGTCATTCACTAATAAGAGTGTGCATTATTTGTATATAGATTGCAAACAACAAAAGATCTCCACATGAACTACAAATAAGCCCATCTACACAGACACATATGCAAAATGCTGATGGTAGGAATTTTTTTATACAGAAAGGCACAACATTGGAAACTTTGTAAGCATTACAACATCAGTGTACCTGAAAAGTACTGGAATCATGACCCTAAGAGAATTGTGGAAAACAAAGAGGATTGATTGCCTGGAACATCCCTTCCTGACAAAACGCTGGATGGCAGAAAACTGGATATGGTGGTAAAAGAGAAAAACATCAGAATGGCAAGTGATTACTCTGTGACTCGCATGGAGAGAGAGAGAAGGTCCTCAAGTACCAAGAAATGCTGTCTGAGACTAAGAAAATGTGGCAGAAAATTACCAGAAATATTTCCCATCATTTTGGGAACTATAGGTTTGATCAAAAAGAACTTCCAAGCGCACCTGGATAAGTTGCCTATCCATGTTACATCTCAGGAACTCCAGAAAAAAAGCTATCTCTGGCACAATGCAAGTACTACGGTATATGTTAGCAGTAAATTTGAGAGACTGAGATCATATTCCACATGCCTTGGCTTAGGAGTGAGATTCATTCCTGTCACTGTATGAACAAAACAAACCCATTTGCACACATTGTTACATGAATAAAAAACTTCATTGATGGGAGGCATTGACAGAAAAATGATCTTTACTTGGCAAGCAAAATAAATATCAAGTTATTCTCTTCTAGCTGATTCTGCTAAAATTCTTCCAAAGAAAATGACCATCTGTAGCATCAAATCAAAATCCATTTGCGCTGGTGGGTACTAAAATCTGCAGGCGTTGAAGCCATTGGATTTGTATTTCTGCATGGTAGGTGCAGGATATGTTACCAGTGGCATTGCTTCTGTCATCCAGTAATTTGGGAAGCTGAGGTCATGTGGGGCTGATTAAGAGTTCTGGAATCCCCAGACTTCAATAAGCTGAACCTGGAAGTTCTCTCGACATAGGGGAGGGTTGTCAAAGGTTTCACAGCTTTGTGTCCTCCCGTTGAGCAGATCGGCATCAATGTTCAAAGCCTGGCCTCCTCCACCACCTGTAAAACAAAATCAATCTTAAGGAGTAAAGGAAAGAATCAGAACCAGACAAGCACATATGAAGCTTCTGCTCAAATGTGTAATTAAATACCCCCCCCCCCCTTTTTACAAAAGAATAGTACGGTTTTTAGTTCTGGCCGCAGCAGTAATAGCTGCGACACTCATAGAATTCCTATGAGCATAGGAGCCGTCTCCCCGCTCCTGGCCAAGCTCCACTGGCTTCCGATAATCGCCAGGGTCCACTATAAATGCGCCTGTTTAGCTTTCAAAATCCTACATGGTATCCTCCCTCCCTTTATCCCTCTTTCTTGGAATTCCTCAAACCCTAATACCACCAGATCCTCCCACAAATTAAAACTATCCTTCCCCTCGCTAAAAGGCATTTCCCACACAGGAAAGCTAGGGACCTCCCTTCACTTCAAAATCACTGAGCTCTGGAACAACCTTACCTCCCCTCTTCGGAACTTGAGCTCTCTCCAAGTTTTCCGCAAACATCTGAAAACCTGGCTTTTCTCAAAAAATGTAAGTCTCCCTCCAACTTAGGAATCAAGGAAACTCTTATATCGTGGCATCCCAAGTCCTCAAAATTTTCTTCACACTTCTACCTCTAACCCTCTGTTGTAGTTCCTTCCTATTTCTCCTACTGTAAACCGCGTCGAGCTCTACGAACGTGGAGATGATGCGGTATACAAACCTAAGGATTAGATTAGATTAGATTAGCTGTTACTGCTACGGCAAGTGCTAAAAACAGTGCTACACTTTGGTAAAAGGGGGGGGGGTTAAAATATTAGACCTTAATCGGTCATCTGATATGCTCTTATAAACTTAAGAATATCTCACACACTAACGACCTCTTATACAAAGCCACGCTAGTGGCTGCGCTGCCCATAGAGATTGAAAGGGCTTCGGGGCTGTTGCCACTCGGCTATGTAAAAGAGTCCATAAGTGACTGATTTATTCAGTGTCTCTCATTTGTTTAGAACCAACTTACACCAAATTCAAGACTTTGGCCCAAACTCACCTCTTCCAATAAACTTATGGCTTGTTGACTTGATTTCCCCCCTCCTCATTCCAACCTCCCTTCCTTTCCTTTCAATTATAAACCTCCTAGAAAACATGTTCTGGCCACTTGCAGACTATCAAGACTCTATAAATAAATAAATAAATATGGATAGAGAGCCTAATGAATCACATTTTAAATCTTGTATTATCATAAGAAGAAGAAGCAGAAAATAGGTCTGGTTAATATTCAGCCGGTGGTGGTCAGCATTTCTTTAAATGCTCACCGCTGGAATCTAAATTAGACACAGATATTCAGCGATGGATCCTATCCAGGCACTGACACTATCTGGAAGTTTGGTGGCACCCAAAAGCTATCCAGGTATGGCTGATATCCATTACCATACCTGCACAGCTAACTGGGCATAGTTAGAACTACTTTTTATGCAAGCCAACATGGCATTAGCTCAGCACTGGCACAGATTAATGGCAGTGCTTGGATAATGCCTAGTTCTGCCCTGGCTCCGCCCCCGAATTGCCCTGGCACTAAACAGAGGGTGCTGCGACAGTCAGAGCAGATACTCAGCAGGAACATCCAGTTAAGTGTTTCTGTATATTTGCTCCTGGGGTGACCAGAGCAATTTAACCAGGCAGGGGTCTCTCGTTTCCAGTTATATTGCTTTGAATATTGACCCTAGTGATACTTCTTGCTTTTCACTGGAAACCATCAGCATATTATAGATTTTAAGTAAAATGCATCACTCTGATGTTTCTGTAAATGGAATAATGAGGCTTTCCTATATCCGGAAAAGGTTGCATTCTCACACAAGTTTGCAATTTCAGTTAAAAACATCTATAGGATGCCAAAGGCATTTTCTTGGTGCTCCAGAGCTAACAATGCCAAATTTATGCCATTTCTCTTAGGGACATGTGTTGGTAAAATATTTGATTAGTTTTTAGGGGGTTTTTTCCCCTGAATGTGTCCTGAACTATAGAGAGTTTTTAAAATTAGTTTTACACATTCATTTTAATTGTCATTTTTTAAACACACACGATGGCATTTTAATGTGCACTGTAGCATTTGAATGTGCCCTAATCAACAACGGAATTAGTTTATAGGTTCATGTGTGTTAAAAGTGGTTATTTTAGAAGCCTTATTCATATTTATATGTGTAAATACTGACATTTACATGTGTATCTCAGATACACATACAAAACCCCATTTTAGAAAGCTGGTATTTACACTTTTAAAGCTGCACTATATGTAATAGCAAGGGTATAGGGCTTGGGTGGGAACAGAATCTACAGGTGAATTCCCCATTCCGAAAGGGGATGCATCTGGATGCCTTCATTTATCAGCTGTGGAATTCATAGCTGATCCTGGGCATGTAAAGGTTTTCTAAGCCTCCTCTTATTGGACAGTCTTTTAAAAGAGGGATTAAGGGAGCTTTCTTTTCCAAGCATTGCTTTTTTCTTCCTCAAAATTTAAAGTACAGAAAAATTGTGGCCTCTGTACTTAAATCAGAGGCATGTTGCTATACACTGCCTTGAATAAAATCCTTTAAAAAGGTGGTTACAAATCCTAATAAATCCTAATAAATAAATAATAATAATAATAATAATTTTATTCTTATATACCGCCATACCCAGCGAGTTCTAGGCGGTTTACATCAATTAGATTAGGATCCACGTAGACAAGCAGATTTACAACAATTTATCAGCAAATTTATTACAAATTTAACCGAACTTGACAGTGGATGAAGGGAGATTGTCTTGGATTCTAAAAGAGCAGATATATAAAAGTAAGAATTGGTCCTTTCATGTATAAATTTTCAAATTCCCTCCATTGTTCTTTTCCACATTGACAATTGTAAAATGGATGCTTAAATCCCTTTACTAGGCACTTACTGCCTCTTACAAAAGCCCTGAAGCCCTTTAAATCTCTATTGGCTTTGGGGCTGCTAGCGCGGCTTTGTAAAAGAAGCCCTTAATTCTGTAAGGTGCTCTAATATACTGAGGGGCTCATAATCGAAAGAGAAAACCGTCCAAAAACCGGCCTAAGTCGGCACTTGGACGAACATTTCTCAAAATCGTCCAAGCGCCGAGAATAAAACCGGGTTTTGGACGTATTTAAAAATGACCTAGGCCTTCATAGTGCCGCTCAATGTCCAAGGCTAAACGGGGCATTTCGAGAGGAATGTCGAGGACGGGAGTTGGATGGAACGTGGGCCAGCTTAGACTTAGTCGTACAGCATTTATAACTGAAAGTTTTACAACAGAGTCTAGACGGAACTTGGACGTTGTGACTTAGACCATGAAAACACATAACACAGACCCCCACACACTACCCCAGTAATCACCAACCCCCCCACCCCCATAAAAATTTTATTCACAACTTTAAATTTCAACCTCCAGACTATCATCACCCGGCTGCCTGGCATAGGAAAGCCTAATCGTCCAGCCCAGAGGCAGCTTAAGTCGTCTTGGGGGTGGGTTAGGGACCCATAGAGAAGAGGACCCATGCCCATAAGCCCCTGTAATCACTGCATTGATACTTAAACATGTGCACTCCCCTATACACCCCCAAAACCCTTTTTTACTGGCATATAAGTGGCTCCTAAAGCCATAAGGGCTATTGGGGTGGTAGATAAGTTGGTCTAGGTAGATAAGTTGGAGGTGGTTTGGGGGGGGGCTCCCCGTCACCTATAAGGGAGCTGTAGTGAGGAAAAGCCATGGCACCCTTTTTGTGAAGTTCACAGCAGTGCCCTGTAATGTACCCCACTATTTAGGTGGCATGTCTGGGTGTGCAGTCCATCACTTTGCAGACCCCCTCCCACTTCCAACAGGGCTTGTTCTAGGCGTTTTGGACTTGGATGGAAAGTTGGATGGAAATGTGGTATAAAGATTGACGATTTAGCGGCTTGGACGATCAGATTGGCAGGACGTATAATTAGACGATTTTTGAAAGTAAAAAAAAGTTGGACGTCTCTTTTGAAAATGTGTCTTAGGCTCTTTTTAACTTTGGACGACTTGCGAGATGGACATAAACGGATTTAGACGTCCTTTTCGATTATGTCCCTCCACATGTTTTCATACCAATTTTCATACCTGCACCTGCATTAATGGAAGCGAGGAATATTCTCCTGGCTTTCACTTGCATTCTTTCCTTGCAGAAGCATTTTAACTTCCTTACAAAGGACGTACAGGGCCAGCTTACTGATTCAGTGACCTGCATTGTGCATTTTCATGCGAGACATCCCATGTTTGATTCTTAGATCAGGTCTTCTCTATCACAGATCAGCTAGAAATAGTAATGTTGTACATGCTCACAGCTTGTATGTGGGTGAGGAGCTTGGGGAGAGTCATGTTCTTTGTTAAGGGTGACATCTGGTGGCCAGATTTAGAGCCCCTGATACAGGATCTGCATTGAGCCTTAGTGCATGGATCCTGGACTCAGAATTGTTACTACAAGACCACAGTAGGACATGTGGGAAAATATGTCTAATTCAGCAGAGGAAAGATGCTCAGGTAGGTGCAAAAGAAGTGTAATGGCACAATCACCTTTGCATTGGTACCAGATCTGGAAGAAGAAAAGAAAAGAAAGATGTACATGCTAAAAAAGAAATACATAAACTTCAGTTACAAATCCTTATGCTCCCTTTCAGCTCCATCCAATATATTGGTAATTTTTTAATGTCTTGTTCACCAAGAATAATTACTACTTAAGGAACAACATGTGGAAGCTGGGTAATCATCCTGTTTTCCAACAATCCTGAATTCCCTTAATACACTACATCAGAGGATATTATCATAATGTTTACTGTTGGAAGAAGTATAAACGCCCAGTACATGGAAGAGACATCTTTTGGAAAACTACCTTTTCAGCAGTATTTAAAGTAAAACTGTTGAAATCATAGGAAAAAAAAATTCAGGACCTGCCAGCTGAGACAGGAAATGGTCTGCAAACTTGAGAATCTGAAAACTGTCAGACTACAGTCTAAATCAACATAATCTAGGCACTGCTATAGAGAGCTCTCCAGCCAGGTGGTGCTGAATTTTTTTGGAGCATCTGTGACTAGATCTGGATCTGAATTTGAAACAGGAACTGCCTCTAGAAGGATATGGCGATACTCGAGAGGGTTCAGAAGAGAGCGACACGTTTGATAAAAGGTATGGAAAACCTTTCATACGCTGAAAGATTAGAGAGATTGGGGCTTTTTTCACTGGAGAAGCGGAGACTTAGAGGGGATATGATAGAGACTTATAAGATCATGAAGGGCATAGAGAAAGTGGAGAGGGACAGATTATTCAAACTTTCGACAACTACAAGAATGAGAGGGCATTCCGAAAAATTAAAAGGGAACAGATTCAGAACCAATGCTAGGAAGTTCTTCTTCACCCAACGGGTGGTGGACACCTGGAACGCGCTTCCAGAGGGAGTGATAGGACAGGGTACGATATTGGAGTTCAAGAAGGGATTGGACAGTTTTCTGAAGGAAAAGGAGATAGAAGAGTATAGATAGAGGGCAAGTATACAGGTGCTGGGCCTGATGGGCTGCCGCATAAGCGGACTGCTGGGCATGATGGACTTCAGGTCTGACCCAGCAGAGGCACGGCATATGTTCTTATGTTCTTAGTCAACCTGTTGATTCCAGTAGGACATTGGCTGAATTTGACTGCTGTGTTTAACTTCTTCTTTGCTGCCTGGTTCCTGCCAGCACAACAGGCCAGGGTATAACTAGAGATGGGACAACTACCCAGGGTGCAAAGTCTCTTGGGGGAAGAAAAATGGTATGTGGTCTTCATCATAAGGCATATGGGGACAGACTTAAAGATCTCAATCTGTATACATTGGAGGAAAGGCGGGAGAGGGGAGATATGATAGAGACATTTAAATACCTATGTAATGTAAATGCACATGAGTCAAGTCTCTTTCATTTGAAAGGAAACGCTACAATGAGAGTGCATACAATGAAGTTAAGAGGTGACAGGCTCCGGAGTAATCTGAAGAAATACTTTTTTACAGAAAGGGTGGTAGATGCATGGCACAGTCTCCCAGAAGAGGTGGTGGAGGCAGAGATTGTGTCTGAATTCAAGAGGGCCTGGGATAGGCACATGGGACCCTCTCAGAGAGAGAAAGAGATAATGGTTACTGCGGATGGGCAGACTAGATGGGCCACTTGGTCTTTATCTGCCATCATATTTCTATGGAAGTCCTGCTCATCTGCTTCTGTTTCTCCTTGTTCTCTAATGCTATTGTTTATCATTTATTTAGATGTGTAATACCACCTTATTTGCAGCACAAATTAAGGCAGTTTACAATTGAATAAAATCAATGCTTTCTGATGTTCCTGCCGCAAGTCAAACCTTTTTGGATTTGAATGATTTCAATCAGGTTATTTTTTTAAGCCTAGACTAGGCAAACTGTTGTTTTTCAGGCTTTGCAGATATTGTTTTCAGTCTATCCGCTAATACTTGTTGATATAGTTTGCATAGGCTACTGACATCCTTAAAGTAACAAGAATACTGAAATAATACAATTTAACCTCATCCATTGTGTCATCCAGGCTCCATGTTATTGTAACCCTAATCCTGTCTAGAGCTTGTTCTGTAGAATTCATTGAGAGTTGGGCTGATGTTTTAAAGCAAGATTGGAGAACACATGTTCTAAGTCTACTACATACCAATAATGATGCCTTCATGAGATCCTGACATAAACATAGAAGCTGTTTTGGAGGGCAGCTGGAAATGCCTGACTGACAGGAAGGGTGAGAGGCGCTCAGCAGCTCCTGCCTCAGGAACGGTTAAGTAGTTTGAAATTCCATGACTACCAGGAGACGAGGATAGGGGTGAAGACGATAAGGAAGGTGCAGGTGAGAGCCGAGGAGATCCAGGAGAAGGTGACCGTGAGCGAGGCAGATGTGGAGAGCGAGGACGGCGTGGTGAGCGTGGGGCTACCATTTTGCTCAGCTCCGGCTTCTTAGCTACCACCCACTCATATTTCTCCATTTCAGGATGAACCTTTAAAAGAGAAGCAACCATTTCACCATGATCTTGGGTCTGTGAAATTCTGATTCAAAAGAACAATCCTTAGCAGGACAGAACTAAAATTTTCCCCTGAGCTGAACCAACATATTTTCATTGCTGTATATGGCAAGATCCCAAAAGTTAAATATTTGTAGGCCTAAAGCCATTTAATAGTTTAAAAATCTTAAAGAAATGACCCCCCCCCCCCCAACAAATTTAAAGAGACCATTCAATTGGCTGATTACTAAGGAGAGTAGTTACTAAGGTATAGTAAAAGTTGTTCTTTAGGCACTGTAGTTTATTGTGAGAGTTACTAACCTGCAGTACATGAATAATGCAACTTCTGATCAACCTCACAAGCTGCATTATTCATCTTCCCTAGGAAAATCAAACCACTAGCCTGCAACCCAATACTCCGAGGAGCATTTTTAAAGGGGCTAGAGCAGAAGTATCCTTCCCCCTCCCCTTGAAGACACCCTCAAAAGAGACCCCATACTAAATGACTCCTTTAATATCCCCCTCCCCATATAGCTCCTCAAAAGCTCCCCATAGAGCCTCACCTGAAAAGCTCTGACACATAGAGCCCCACAAAGACTCCCACCATCCTGTAGCTCCCTCCTCTAGCCCACCTCTTTGAATTCCTGATAGTTAAGAGGGTTTTGCGGCAGGAGCAATCCCCAGTCACTCCTGCCCTGCCGGTGCTGGGGATTGTGAGAAAGCTGAAAAAAGAGCGCCTACTATGAACCCTTGAAAAAGCCCAGTGTGGGCGAAACGGGTCCCGTCGGGGCATGCTAGTATTTCTGCATTATTAAGGATGAATAAATGAATGGATTACCAGGTGTAATTGGTTTGTCTTACTTCTGAGATGAGTGGAAGATGACGGAATATATCAAATATTAAGGACACACAACATATCGTATGTGGATGTCGTGGCATATCTCAGTTTTGAGATTTAGCCGATGCATTTTTTAATTTCCTTTTCTTACATAAGTGAGGTGAAGTTTTGGATTTGTACAAGTTTGAAGAACCCCACTTTCATCTTCATACAACATTTAGTTTTTTACTGTGTCCCAGAGCGCTAAATGCTCTGACACCATAGAAATTCTATGAGTGTCAAAGCAGCATTAGTTAAACAATAATAATTACTATTGATGTTGCTGTTTTCAGACCACAATCATACAATATAAATATCACCAAAGTGAAAAAAAAATGCAAGAAAAAGGGGTATGGAAGATTGCTAGTGTTTCACCTCAGGGTGTTCAGAAGGCCAGCTGGGTCATGAGACTCAAGCTGGCTGGACTCTTCATTAGTCCGTTGATTTTTCTGTTTATCCTTACTAGTGTCTAAATATTATTTCTTTATTTCATTTTTCCTTTCTTCTTTGTTCTTAATTTTTATGTTTAATTAGTAAGTTTAATTTCTTATATAAATATACACCTTATTCATCGTATTAATAAACTGGAGAGGTGTTGCTAAGCAAGCTAAGTACACGATCTTGATAAATTGGAGTGTATTTAGCAGTTTATTAATACGATGAATATGGTGTATATTTATATAAGAAATTAAACTTACTAATTAAACATAAAAATTAAGAACAAAGAAGAAAGGAAAAATGAAATAAAGAAACAATATTTAGCTCCCTCCTCTAGGCCCACCTCTTTGAATTCCTGATAGTTAAGGGGGTTTTGCGGCAGGAGCAATCCCCAGTCACTCCTGCCCTGCCGGTGCTGGGTTTAAAATGGCACTGGTGACCCTTAGTGCTAGAAATTCCCCAATTTTTGCATTTTTTTTTGCATTTTTTTTGCACTTTGGTGATATTTTTATTGTATTAGAGAATTAAGTGCCCCGGGCCATGGTAAAATCCTCTATCGTAAAAGGGAGAGGTTAAATAAATTTTTAAAAATACATATACAGTACTAATGCCTAACTCAGAAAATCAGTTAAGCACATAAAAATTGTTTCATAAATAAATAGTTAAGGCTTCACCAACTTACACTGAAAACGAAGCATTCTCCTGTCCCAAAAAAAGTGGCAACTTGTCCACAGTGGCGTTTCCTCTCTTCCCAGTCTGAGGACAGGAAGGCACCACACACCTGGCAAAGAGTCAGATTTACAGGTAAAGGAACAGTGGCATGAGGTACAGAGCAACATTTACCCATGACATTTCTAAAATAATTATTTGAAGTATAAATTAGGAGTATGCATGGAAAATGTTATCGGTTAATCTATAGATTTGTGCTGGTCGATATTCAAAGCAATTTAACTGGCCAGAAACAACTCCTGGCTGGTTAAATTGCTCGTTTGGGGTTAACCTATCATTTTTGTTGAAACTTACCTGCCCCTGACAACGATCTTTGTGGGTGGGGCAGGAGTGTGGGGGGTCCAGGTGGCCATGATCTTCATGGGGCAGGGAGGGTCAGAAGTGTGTGTGAGGTTTGGGTAGCCACAATCTTCACAGGGGGAGGGTCAGGAGTTTGGGGGGGTTGGGTGGCCGTGATCTTCATGGAGGGGGCTTTGGGAGCATCTGGGGTCCAGGTGTCCATGATCTTTGCATGGGGGTGGTCGGGAGTGTGGAGAGGTCCAGGTTTCCAAGGTTGGAGGAAGTGGGCATCCCTCCTGCCTCTCTTTTTTTTTTTGGGGGGGGGGCCGTTGTGGCTGACTATGGCAGACTTGTCAGTAACACAGTTGTTAGTAGTCATGCTAGATTTAGTGCATGCCTAAGTGATGTTAGGGCATCAATCAGGATGCTTGTTTTAATATTAATGACCTCGTTTTAATACTAATGAGGTCATTTGCATGGCAGAGTCAGAGGTTGTAATGAATGCATAGAAAAGCCCACGGTGAACCATTGTGGACATCGGTCGATAAATTACGTCCAATGTTAAACTGGTTCAACTGGTTTAGAGATGATTGTTAGACACACAGTGAGTTTAGTGCATCCGGGCCTTAGCCCTCCATTGCCCAGGTACAAAATAAGTACCTGAAGTGTTTTGATTGTAAGCATAGAAAGGAGGTATATGAGACTCCTATTGCCTTTCCCTAATATGCAGCAGCACTATCCAATAAAGTGAGGCCAACTAGTGCAATTTAACCAGGCAGGAGCCCTTTCCATCCTGCTAAACCATTTGAAATATTGACCCCATATTTGCACTTTTGTGTAGTTGAGTTGCTACAACAACCCATTTTTTCAAGAACAGATTGACCCGGCCCAGGTTTTACACCTCATGCATGTAAGCTCTGCTGATGTCACTGAGGAAAAACAGGACCACAGGTGTATTCAGACAGCGAGGTAAAATCAGGACTGGATCTGTCTGTACTGAAAAACACTGGAGCCAGTTGCCAACACCAGGCGGGAGCAGTTCAATTATTGCCTTACACCCATCCTGTGCTGCTCTCTGAGCATTTTTAGCTTGCCCTCCTGTGGGATTCCCCTTTTATCAGCAGCCCAACCTATGTTGGTACACACAACATTTCATATTTTGAAAATAGCCTACCTCGCCATCTGTTGTTTTTATCAGCAGTATCGTTGGTTCATAGCCTTCACAATGTGAATAAAACCTGACCAAGGAAACAGAGTTAGAACAGGTATTAAGCTTGAAAATTGTAGTCGGCCTTGTTGAACATTTATAAGCTGCTTCTTAGGTAGAGTGGAGTAGGTTGAGGAAACATGGGGCCTTACACAAAATGCTAAATTGTTCTTTTTTTTACGAAAGTATTTTTTGGTGGAGTGGAAATGTAGGGCTTGGATAACTCCAAATATTGTACAATAGGCAATACTGTATGTTTGAAAGCCTAGCCTTCCTGTGTTGGTATATATAATAGAAAATTATAGTCATTATTAATTGTAATATTCTCTTGCATCCATTATTAAGTTTTCTGGTAGGTGAGGTATCAATTTATTCATTCTATAAGCAGTTCTAAAGAAAATACAAAGCCTGAACCCACGGAGCAGTCATTTTAGCCAACAATCTGAATCTGATTAGCCTCTATTGTTTATGACATCATAATGGCATTCCATACAGTGAATGAATAAATCAGGCAATGCCTTCCCGACAGGCTGTTCCCAAATGCTCAGCTGAATCATGGAAACTGCTGCTTAAAAAGTTTTTTAAAAAATGTCAGTTGGATCACAAATGGATAATGAAGAACTCCAGAGAGATTTGAACCAGCTAGAGAAATGGGCGGAAAAGTGGCAGATGAAATTCAATATAGAAAAATGCAAAGTGATGCACCTAGGCACGAAGAACAAGGAACATGAATACAAAATGTTAGGTGTGACATTGAGCAAGAGCGAACAGGAAAGGGACCTGGGGGTACTGATAGACCGGACACTGAAACCGTCGGCACAATGCGCGGCACCTGCAAAGAAAGCGAACAGGATGTTGGGCATGATCAAGAAGGGAATCACAAGTAGATCGGCTAACGTCATAATGCCGCTTTACAGAGCAATGGTCAGGCCACACCTGGAGTATTGTATCCAACACTGGTCTCCCTACCTAAAAAAGGATATAACCCTGCTGGAAAGGGTACAAAGGCGAGCTACAAAGCTAGTAAAAGGTATGGGAAATTTGAGCTACAAAGAACGCCTCAGAAAACTGAGCTTGTTCACTCTGGAGAAAAGAAGAATGCGTGGAGATATGATAGAGACATTTAAAATACTAAAAGGACTAGATAAAATCCAGCAAGATGCATCGTTATTCACGTTGTCAAATGTGACTCGGACGAGAGGTCATGTACTGAAGTTGAGAGGCGACAGGCCCAGGACAAATGTCAGGAAGTTCTGTTTCGCACAGCGAGTGGTGGACGCTTGGAACGCTCTCCCGGAGGACGTTGTGACGGAGACCTCCGTTATAGGATTCAAGGGCAAGTTGGATGCATACCTCCTTGCAAATCACATTGAGGGATACAGGTAAACAAGGTCTCATTATGAAGCACCTAGTTGAGCCTCCGCGTGGGCGGACTGGATGGACCAAGGGTCTGATTCGGTGAAGGCATTTCTTAGGTTCTTATGACTTAGGGCTCCTTTTACAAAGCCGTGCTAAACTGCCGGCTGCGCTAGCCGCCACCGCTTCCTCTTGAGCAGGCGGTAGTTTTTCGGCCAGCACGGGGGTTAGCATGTGATGAAAAGTCGTGCACGTTAAACCCACTAGCGCGGCTTTGTAAAAGGAGCCCTTAGCAGTTAACATATTAATTGACAGAAGGAGCGCATTAGTACAATACTTGTCCAGTTTAGAAATCAGGTGCAGTTTTCTTTAGAGTCTGGCGATTTGGGTCCTACATTCATCATTTTGATTCTTAAGGGCTGTATATTTATAACCTGAAAGTAGATATATTCTACATCATTCCTAATGGCAGAGGAGTAGGTAGAGGAAGCAGTTCAACAAACATTATTCTGTCTGAAACATGGATTTCTCTGGTAGGATATGGTTTGATTAATGGAGTGATTTTTTTATACGAGCATCGATCTATTGCACAAAAAACCCACCTAATTAGACTAGTGGCAATATTATATACTTAAATATGCATACAAAGGGTAAGAAAAGCCTCCGAAAACCAGAGCTTAGCACCTCCACGAGTGAAACAGCAATCGTAGCCCCTGCTCCAATCATCGGCGCAAAAACCTCCCCCTCCATAAAATTTTATTTTGTTTTAACTTCAACAGTCACTTTTTATATTCTTCATATTCCCAAGCCAGGTTTCAAGCAAAAAAAATAGTAAAGCAGGTCTTCCCGATCACACATTAAAAAAATAAAGACCATCCTCTTCATAACCACATAGGGCTCCTTTTACTAAGGTGCGCTAGGGCTTTAACGCGCAGAATAGCCGCACGCGCTAGACCTTAACGCCAGCATTAGGTCTAGGAGCGTAGCGTGCGGTAATTTCCTGCATGTGCTACAAGCGCCAGCGTACCTTAGTAAACGGAGCCCAGGGTCAAAGAGTATCAGCAGCGTAAATTGTTCAACAAAATAGAAAAATTGTGCTTATCTGCATGCATCACTTCATATTATTAGCATATATGAGTATTGCATTTACATCCACTGTATTTCATTGAAAATGTTTAAGCTGCTCCTTTCATTCCAACGCGGCATCAAGGATCTCTATTCAGCAGCTCTTCATTAACTCATAAATCATGCTAAATAAAGATCCCTGATGCAGCGGCAAAGATTTTAGCCACGATATGCAGGCTGCATCGGGATGAAAGAAATGGCTTAGACGTTTTCAATGAAATACAGTGGATGTAGATGCAATACTTGGTAATAATGGCCCCCCTTTACAAAGCCACGCTAGCGTTTTTAGCACCTGAGGTCTTACCGCCGCGGCTGGCTTTGTAAAGGAAGGAGAATACAGATAGTACATACAGATATTATTTTTGATTTTGTTGAACAATTTACACTGCTGATACTCTATTTTTTTGTGTGTGTTATTGAAATGTGGTGTTCTGTTTGCATGTAGTTTCAATGTAGAGATTTGTAGCTGTTCCAATTGTTCTGTTTTATCAGTAGTAGGCGTATTGGTGTTCTAGAGCCCAGTGCACTATTTGTGATGTTGCTTATCCATGGGTAGAATTCTTGCTGTTTGAATCATAGAATTAGTGCCACTGTTGTATGACATGTTTGTTAGGTATTTTGGGATAGGATTTATGCTGCTATTGTTTAGATAAAATGAGAATCAGAATTTCCATGGAGAAATTGTCATAGTTCTGATCTGTGCCTGTTGGGTGGAGGTTGGATTTTTATGGATGCAGAGAATACGAGTTACATTTAATCAAACGAATCCTCTCATTCCCTGATTGCCAGATTCTCTAAACGGTTCTATTGTCGGCGGCCACCTTAAAAGCGGCCGCTGATCGCGTTTCAATCGCGTGATGGTGTCGTTTAGAGAATCATGTCTCTGGCAAAGATAGGCACCAGAAATGCAGGCCAGGGTTTTCCAGGCCTTCATTTCTGGCACCTACCTTTGGTGTAAATTGCGCCTCTGGAAGCAACTAGTGGCACCTAATGCCAGTTCTGGCATTAGCCACACCTATAATGGAGTTAGGCACTGCTAGTTGCCTCTGGAGGCACGGTTCCAGAGCTGTTTGTTTAGGTTCTGGTAGGCGCTTTGAGCTTTTACTTAAATACTGTTTAAAATAGCATTTCCCTCTTAACTTAAGCACCAGTAGAGCTCCTACTGGCGCCTAAGATAAGGCGCTGTGCATAGAATTTTCCCCAGATTGCAGTTATGAGGAGGAGCATCCCCTGGTGCCTTGGGTGGGGGAGGGGAGAGGAGGGCAGTGGAGGGGGTGAGACATGTGGGGGGGTCAAAACTGACTGCTGCTGTTGATTGAAACATGGAGTGGGCCTCCAGTCCATCGTGGTTAGGGTTATATGTATTTTTGTATTGTGATATAAAGTAGTTATTTAGTATATCATCACAATTATAGATTCATATCTATCCCTATTGGTGGCAATAGGGTTATATGAGCCATGCATGCACCACTGTTTCTTGATTTCTCTAGCCCCAGATAAATTGGCTACCACTGCCACAGCAAAGCAGCTCTAAGGCCTCCCCCCCCACCCGAACCCAGCCCAGGGGCTAGCAATGTGGCTAAGTTCTATGTCTTATCTAGAAATAAATCCAGAACATCATCAGGGCATCTCCTTTGCATTGACTGCAGCAGTGGAAAAGTCAAAACAGCTCTCGATCAGTCCCTACAATGGTGCTCAACTGGAAAAAAAAAACCCAAACCAAACCAACCCCAAACCCTGTATTGTACATATCTACAAGGGGTCATTGGGAAAGGTAGGGACGATGCTGGGCTCAAGATAGAGGTGAGTGGGGGAGGGGAGAGAGGGGAGAGGTTAAAAGGGTCCACCCATGTTAACTCTGGGACCATCCAAAATGGTAGGTCTGACTACCCCACTAGTTGTAGATGAGACCTTTTTAAATTAGATTAACCTAATATATTTGTGACTAGCTTCTTGAGCTGTCCCCCTTCATCAAGTCAGCATAGAATCAACTTTAAAAGCCATTTACAGGCATATTGAGTTACATAGTAACATAGTAAATGATGGCAGATAAAGACTTGAACGGTCTATCCAGTCTGCCCATTAGTTATACCCCTTAAAAATACATGATTAAATTAACTTGTCTCATCTTTGATATTTCTGGGTCATAGACTATAATGTCCACCTGGTTTTGTCCTAGGCTCCATATGCTGAAGTTGCCATCTAATCAATCCATTGTGACATCACTACTGAGGTTGGCTCTTGGGCATTGGTGGAATGAGGCCTTATGACATCACAATCTCAGCTCTGGAATGTTGCTACTCTTTGGGTTTCTGCCAGGTAACATAGTATATGACAGCAGATAAAGGACCTGAACGGTCCATCCAGTCTGCCCTTAAAAATACATGATTAAATGAACTTTGTCTCTTCTTTGATATTTCTGGGTCATAAACTGTAAAGTCCACCTGGTATTGTCCTAGGCTCCATATGCTGAAGTTGCCATCTAATCAAGCCATTGTGACATCACTACTGAGGTTGGCTCTTAAGCATTGGTGGAATGAGGCCTTATGACATCACAATCTCAGCTCTGGAATGTTGCTACATAGTATATGACAGCAGATAAAGACCCGAACAATCCATCCAGTCCAGCCTATCCAACCATCCTGTTTGCAGGATATCTACCATAATGTCTGGCCAGTAACATCCTCATGTTCCAAGCTAGTGGTGTTCCCATCGATGCCTTCCCCAGCCCAATCCTACACCAAATCATCACATATGGGACACAGACCGTGCAAGTCTATCCAGTACTGGCCTTAGCTCTTTCATTTACATTCTTCATTTTCTAATTAGAGATCCTCTATGTTTATCCAACAAAAAGCTAAAAGCTTATCACTTACAACTTGTTTGTTGACCCTTAACCTCCAACATAGTTCTTGTAAAGGGGGGGGGGTTAGCTCTGGTGCCTTAATTCAGTTTCAAAACTGGAAGTCTTTCAGGAGACTTTTCTCAAAAGCACAGAGAAAAAAAGATCCTTGTGGGAAAAAAAACCCACATCAATTTTATTTAGACCCATAATATCCTGCTAATAAAAAAGGACCAGGCAGATGTGTGCAGCCTGCTAGCAAATAGCTCTGGCAGGTAAGAGCTGTTCTGTTAAAAAGCTTTGTCAGTTCCATAAACCCAGCCTTGCAGAAACATTTAATCATTTAAGATACAGTGGCTTTCATGTCAATACGTAGAATAACTGGTAAACGTTACTCCTGTATATTACTGAGATTCAAAAGTCTTCTTTTTGCTCAGTGAAGCAGATAATCACTAGAGTAAATTTAAAATTAAATAGCAAAAAAACATTAAAAAAAAAATGTCATGCATTCTGAAGGTGTCTATGAAATAATTAATTGAGAGAAGCTTGTAATTGCTTATAGAAATGCTTAAACGTAAGGATGGGAGACTGCATGATTATACTGAATGGCATTAAAATATAAAGCTCAACAATCTGAATATTTTTCTGGTATAGTATATTTGGCAATAAGTGTTTAGCACCAGAAGACTGCACTCCACATCTCTAAAAAAATGAAGCCATAATACATTTTGATTATTTGCAGCCTCCACCAGCTGCTCTCTGACCCTCTCTAGAGTTCATCTGGAAGGAGCTCTTGGGAGCAGCATCAGAATGAGGGGGTGGGAGGGAGATCAAGGACCCAGGGCACCTGTCTGAGAGGGAGAAAGAGAACTCAATGCAATCTGCAATAAGCAATATGTTATAATCTAAGTTCTTTATTTTGTGCTATTTAGACCTGCAGAGAAAGACCAGTGCAGGAATGCAGTCCAGTCCTTGAGAAGCAAGGCACGCTAGCCAATTTAGTGCGCGCTAAATGCTAACACATCCATTATATTCTATGGACACATTAGCATTTAGCATGTGCTAATATTTTGCACGTGATAAATCGACTAGCGCGCCTTAGGGCTCCTTTTACTAAGGTGCACTAAGCATTATAGCGCATGCTAACCACGCATTAAACGCTAAGGCGTGCATGTTAGTCTATGGACGCGTTAGCGGTTAGCGCGCGTGTATATTTAGCGCGCACTAAACGCGCAATAAAACACATAACACACCTTAGTAAAACAGGGGGTTAGTAAAAGAGTGGGTTAGCGCGTGCTAATTGATTTTAGCGTGCGCTGAAGATTAGCATGCACTAAATGCTAAGGCGCCCATAGAATATAATGGGCGCCTTGGCATTTACCGCACGCTAAATTGGTTAGCGTGCCTTAGTAAAAGGACCCCATAAAGAGGACTGTTTTTCAGAATTGCCTAATTACAGGGAAATTTTTAAAAGTGATTAAACAAGCAATAACCTGTGAGACACCCCCATGAATATTTATTTCTCCCCCCCCCCTGTGAGAGGAAAGGCGTAGAACCAAGTCGAACCCGCTGAGATACACTGTTCATTTAAAAAATCTCCACACATTCTTTAACTCACATTAGAATATATAATGTGCCATACTGAGTCAGGCCAAAGATTCATTGAGTCCAATATCCTGACTCCAGCTGTGGCTAATCCAGTTTACAAACATCTGGCAGGATCCCCAACAGTAGATCAATTCCTTGTAGCTTCCAGTGATAAACAACGACTTTCCCAAACATAGGTGTAATTTAGGATGGACACTCTTTCCCCCCCCCCCCCCAATAAATGTTGCAGGTGCTAATACTGAATAGGTTTCCCTACCCCCCTTGGCAATATGACTTACTTCTGTCCGTCTGTCCCCCCCCAAACCACACTGATGTTCCTAAATATTTTTGTCTAATAATAATTTATGAAATTTTCATCCAGGAACTTGTCTAAACTCTTTGGGGGAAATTCTAGAAAAGGTGCCTAATTTACCCTCTCCTTTACTAACGCATACAGTGGGTTTTAGCACTGAAATTCTATGAGTGTCAGAGCAGTTACCGCTGCTGCCAACGCTAAAACCCGAGATACGCATTAGTAAAGGATGGGGTTAATTATTTTATTTATTTATTTTAAAAATGTGTATTCTGCTTATAACCTAAGTGGATTACAGCTTTACACACATAAATCCAATTATTACTACATCAATATATCACAGACATACATTTGGTGCTAATAGAGTGGAGGAGTGGCTTAGTGATTAGAGCAGCTGTTTTTGGCACCCTGAGGTTGTGAGTTTGATTCCTACTGCAGCTCCTTGTGTCTCTGGGCAAGTCACTTAACACTAAAAAATGTATTAACCACACAGAAAAGCAGTATACAAGTCCTATCCCCTTTACTTGCAAATTTGATTACTTCATTTTATGGAGATTAAAAAATCCATACAGCATTGAGGTTCATCTATATCTCCTCTTTTACAAGAGGAGGAAGCTGGCAGGCATTAACCATGCATAAATGCTCCAGACCCTACACTTTTGAAGCTGTTCTGATTGGTGTATTGCTGCCCTGGGAGAGAGAGGTACTAAATATGTTGCAAAGGGTGGAAAAGGTGGAGTGAGGGAGAATTTAGGAGGTGCTTTGGCACCAGTGGCTTCTCTTGTTCCAACACCTATGCACATATATATTTGAACATTTTAAAAGAGGTGGCCATGTTAGTCTGCTGTAACAAAATTAACAAAAGCAGGTGGCACCTTATAGACCAATGGTCTCAAACTCGTGGCCCGGGGGCCACATGAGGCCCACCAGGTACTATTTTGAGGCCCTCAGTATGTTTATCATAATCACAAATGTAAAATAAACAGTTTCTTGATCATATGTCTCTTTAGCTATAAATTACAATATTATTATTAAGACTTAGCCAAAAGGAAA
Source organism: Geotrypetes seraphini (assembly GCF_902459505.1). Lineage (NCBI taxonomy): Eukaryota > Metazoa > Chordata > Amphibia > Gymnophiona > Dermophiidae > Geotrypetes > Geotrypetes seraphini. The sequence continues at coordinate 38,969,237 of NC_047093.1, read as the reverse complement.
GATTTATCTACTATAATAAAATGCTAAGCGCGCATGCACACTCTTAGCCCATGCTTCCCTGATCCCTGATCTGTCACGCTGTGCTGGCAAGAGTGCGCATGCGCACTTACTACGTCACACATGGCAACTCGGCATTTAAGATCAGGAAAAGCGAAGGACCCGACACGGTGGAAGAACAGCAGCAGCCCCCGAAGCTCCTCACCAGTCCAATCCCTCTCCAACCTCTCCTTCCTCACCGACGCCGAAGAAGCTGCAGTTAGGGCAGTTGGTGCCTCCCCCGCTGCGCCCAACCCGCCCAGGCCCTACTCCCTCTCACGGCACTGGCGGCGGCTGCCGGGAGGAGGGCTCCGAGCCGCTGAAGACTGTCCCCAAAATACCGGCGGAGAGTCAGGCACTGCCCCCGCACAGGGCTGGCGACCTGAACATGTTCCGGGCGGTGGCTGGAACCTTCACCAACGCCGAAGAAGCTGCAGCTGGGGCCTCCCCTGCTGCGCCAAACACGCCCAGGCCCCACTCCCTCTCACATTCTAAGCACTCACTCCAGGTAGCTTAGAGGAATGGCTGGAGGGTGTTGTGCCAGTGCTGCAGGTGAAAGGGGGCTGCTTTTGTTGGAGAGGTGTGTTGGGGGGCAGACAGCTTTGCTCAGGGGGGGAAGACTGAAAGGGGACATGGAAAAACAGTCAAGGAGAGAGAAAGAGGGTTGCTTTGGAGGGAGGGGTGTGCTGGGGGGCAGACAGCTTTGCTTGGGGGAGAAGACAGAAGCAGGCCACGGAAAAACAGGGAGAGGGAAAGAGGGTTGCTTTGGAGGGAGGGGTGTGCTCAGGGGCAGACAGCTTTGCTCGGGGGGGGGGGGGGAGACAGAAGGGGGCCATGGAAAAACAGTCAGGGAGACAGAATGGGGCCATGGAAAAACAGACAGCGTCCAAGGAGAGAGAAACAAATAAAAATAGACAGACAGACAGCGGCCAAGGGGAGAGAGAGAAAGAAAGAAAGACAGACACACATCTATTCTAGCACCCGTTAATGTAACGGGCTTAACGACTAGTAAACTATAAAGAGTTTTACCTCATGCAAAATTGTCATTTCTTTAATAAGATATTAACTATTTTTTCTGAGGCCCTCCAAGTACCTACAAATCCAAAATGTGGCCCTGCAAAGGGTTTGAGTTTGAGACCACTGTTATAGACTAACCAATATATTGAGGCATGAACTATATCTGAGGAAGTGGATTCTGGTTGTTGAAAACTCATGCCTCAGTAAATTGGTTAATCTACAAGGTGCCACCTGCTTCTGTCGGTGACAGGTCAAAAGCGCACGGGACAAAGATGCGCCAACAATGCCGCCCAGACAATCGCACACAGGACATCAGCGCACTGGATTTGAACACTATTTTAAAGCGCCCCCATTGGGGGGGGGAACCCCTATTACAGGGAAAATTGTAATTTTTCCCTAAAACACAAGGGAAAAGGCTGTTTCCTCTTTAATGGGGTGAACCCCCAACATCCCCTCAGTGGGAGCACCAACAGTTCTAAGTAAAGTGGGGGTGTTCCCCCCTCACACACCCCCTCAGTGCACTTTAAAATAGTGTTTAAATCCAGCGCGCTGATGTCCTGCGTGTGATTGTCTGGGCGGCATTGTCGGCGCATCTTTGTCTCGCGCGCTTTCGTCTATGTACTGCTTCTGTCATATTTGAAAATGTAATATATCCCTTTTAAAAAAACATATACATCTGAAAATATTCATGGACTTTTTATGTGCTATGGCAGAGGGGAGAAGAAAACTGACTGCCAACTAGCCAGATATACTTGCATAACTCTCAGAGTTACATGGTTATATTTCCATTTCATTTTCATTCATTTCATTAAAAAATTGCTCTCCTAGAATCTGCACAGCAATGCACAATACTAGTAACATATAAACATATTTTGTTTTCTGTTTGTCCTACTTTATTTTTCTGTTAATGGTTCTTAATTTTATTATGCTTTACGTATTATTTATTATATCATATGTTTTATTTTAAGTCACTTAGGGGTCTTTATACAAAACTTACTGTATGCTACATTTATTTATTTATTTAAAAATTTTCTTCTCCGCTTCATGCCTAAGCGGATTACAATAAAATGCTAAATGCTTTGTGGACCATGTGGCACTTGGGGCTTGATTCTATAAATGGCGCCTAACTGCACCTTACTTCTAGGTGCTGGTTTGCGTGGTTATCAATCAATTGCTAGGCCCGAGCGGTGCCTAGGCGAACTTAGGTGGCTCTAGGCGTCATTGCCGTAGGCGCTGGTATATTAGGCCAGGGTATACCTGGCCTAATTTAGTGGCACTTAACTTACATGCCTAGCAATGTCTAAGTCTACCAAGCCTATTCTCCACCCCTAACCACATCTACTTTTCAGGTAGGTGTCGTTAGGCATCGGAGGGTGCCTGGACTAAGATGTTGCTAGGCATCATGTTGTCAATAAAAAAACTGTTTTTTTTAAAATCGGTTTTTAATGGTGTGGTCAATTACAACATCATTTAATTAATTATAAACAATTGAGTTGTGCGGTTCATAGACAACCCCGCGAAAGACAAAGGCATGCGCCGACAACTGAGCGCAAGACGGAGGTGCACGCCGAAGAAAATTACAGTTTTTAGGGGATCCGACGGGGGGTTTTGTTGGGGAGCCCCCCCAGTTTACTTAATAGAGATCGTGCCGGCATTATGGGGGGTTTAGGGGGTTGTAACCGTTCACATTTTACTGTAAACTTAACTTTTTCCCTAAAAACAGGGAAAAAGTAAAGTTTTCAGTAAAATGTGGGGGGTTATAACCCCCCAAACCCCCCACAACACCCCCACAACGCGGCGCGATCTCTATTAAGTAAAGTGGGGGGTTCCCCCCACGCCCCCCCATCGGAGACCTAAAAACAGTAATTTTCTGCGGTGCGCACCCCCGCGCTACGCTCAATTGTCTGGGCGTGCCTTTGTCCTAGCGCGCTTTTGACCTGACACCGAGTTGTGCACTAGATTTACCCCTTCTTTTACTAACGCATAGAGCGGGTTTTAGCACCAGCAGCGGCAGTAACTGCTCTGACACTCATAGAATTCCTATGAGCGTCGGAGCAGTTACTGCCACTGCCGGCGCTAAAACCCACTCTATGCCTTAGTAAAAGAGGGGGGGGGGGTTAGTTAGGCGTTGCTAGGTGTCCGCAATTAAGGCACCATTTATAAGATTAGGCCTTGAGTGCACAGAAATGGAGCCCTAAGCTTTAGTAAAAGGGTCTCTTAGCCATTTAGGTTTGCAACAAGTAAGTATTTTTTAAATAAATACATAAATACAATCATACAGTTAAATCTCCTTTATATAAAAACCTTATAATATGAAACAAGAAGAACAACACCTTTGAAACTCTTTAGATTCTCCAGTAAGAAAAAAGTAGAAAGGAAGAAAGCTCAGTAATTGGAAAGTTGAAGAATCTAGCTGATGCTGCCACTTTAACATTTTTTATTCTGTTTAGTAACAGGGAAAAAAAAAAGATTTTAAATAAGGAGGAACCGAGTATAGAGTAAATGCAGTTTACTGCTGATCAATGCAAGAAAAAAAGCCTGATCAGAAAGCACAAAGCTCCAACTCCGTGCCATAGAAAGTGATGTTAAGATGTACGTCTGTTGAATAATTAAAATAGAAAAGCCTTCATTTATCTTGCAGCTGGGGAGATGGAAAAAAAAGTACAGGAAGCTGAAGCCGCCTGCTGGCAGCAGGGATTGTCTGGAAGCAGCTAAGCAATCACTGTACCATGGCTTCCCTGCAGTCACTGAGAGCAATCAGGCCCAGGCAGGTGTCATACATTTCACTTTGGAAACGGGGGGAAACTGAGCTCATGACATCGAGAAAATCGTCACCAGAATGGAGGGAAGGGGAGCAGTGGTTATAGCTACAGCCTCAGCACCCTGAGGTTGTGGGTTCAAATCCCACACTGCTCCTTGTGACCCTGGGCAAGTCACTTAAGGGCAAATTCTATAAGAAGTGCCTAAAAGTTAGGCGCCTACTTAAGCACTGTTCAGCGCGATTCAAGTAAAATTGGGTGCTGTTTAGTGAATCACGCTATTTGAGCACCTATTTTGGAGGCACCCAATAAATAGGTCAACTCTAGGCACAACTAAAAGTTAGGCGCCCACGCGAGCGCTTAAGCACGCTTACGAGCAGTGATTCTGTAAGAAGGCGCCGAACACTTGGCCACGCCCACACCTAACATGCATCGTGCCTATTTTTTTGAAGGCCGCCTAAATTTGTAGAGGCGTCTTGTTACACAATCGCGCTTTCTTGATAGGCGCCTATGTTTCAATCAGTGCTGATTAAAAAGCCTAATTGAGCTTGTTATTCAATTTAGATATGATCACAAACAAGGTCAATCATCGATGTTGTGCGTGGTGGGATAGCACTCGGCTGCGTAGGCTCAGATAGAGGCTCTCCAACATGAGGAAGGCACCCGACGTGGAAGGCCGGCCGGCGGAGGGAAGAGGAATCCCTGCGAAGCGACACTGCGGGGTTCTACGGACACTAGAAGCATCCCCCCCAAAGCAGCACTGCGGGGTTCTTCAGCGGATGACGGATGGAGGAGGTGGCGCTGCAGCACCTGGCACCCGACAGGTACAGAACCCTGGGCCACCTTTTGGGTTCTGGAATGAATCGTCTACGGTACCACTATTTTCTATGGGGTACTTTGCTTTGATATACGAGTACTTTGGATTACGAGCATGCTTCTGGAATGAATTATGCTCGTAAACCAAGGTACCACTGTAATTGTATAATTGCTTTTTTTATTTAATTGTGAACTGCCTTAAAACTTTGGTATAAAGCAGTATCAAAGCAAACAAAGAAAAAACTGCAGACAAGGGTACAAGATGCAGGCTGGGTTTATTAAATATATATATATATACCCTTGTTTTACTTGCGCTTCACTGCAGACCCATTTGGATTGTGCTTTTGTTTTTGTATAAAGCAGTATACCATATTAATAAATCCAATCCAATTCAATTCAATCCAATTGTCCAAAAATGGCTTTAAATATTCACCCCATAGGAACCCCCCCTCCCCCCCACACACACTTATATACATTACTCTGCAATGTGTTTTTTTTCTTTTAAATATCTAGCTTAGGCATCACCTTTGTACCTTTGCAAGCTGTACCCATGATCCATGGTGGAGAAGAGAAGGACAGGTGGGAACAAGGAAAACCTTTCTGGGATCCAGGACCACATGAGCCGCATCTCCTGAGCAGTGACAATCATGGAGCTGAAGTTCAAAAGGTCCACAGCCATTTGCACGGGCTGTCTGCACGTGGGAGAGGAGACATAGAGCACACAAGAGGGTCACTTCTTCCATATCAAAAGCAGACTGGGACCTTCTAACCAAGCAAAACAGTTCCATGATTTGATTCACAATTTCAAAACTGATTTGCTAGCCTTCTGATATCTTTTAAACTAAAAAATGATTTAATGCCCCCCCCAAACAAAAACAAACAAACCCCAAACCCCACAGCATATTGCTCTGTCAGTCAGAATAAGGGTTGATTCATTCCTGTCATATTGGGATTAACTTTGGTGAATGGCACTAGATATGTTTGGTTTTCCAAAAAGCTATTTATTCAAGATATATTTAGGACTGACAGCACCTATTTGACACAACTTAAAAAGCTACTGACAAGGTGATCCCACCAAAATTGCTTTATTTAGGACCCATGCATGTATTTTTCCTGATTAACATGGGTACTGAGCACTTGCAGATGTACCTGCTTGTAATAAGGGTAGGTTTTCTGTAGAAAATAGCGCACACAGATTTGATAATACAATCTGTGCATATTCTTTTCTGCTCTTCTCCAAAACAGGTCACTCTGAAACACCTCCCTCAAATTTAGGCCCCGTTTGATCAAGCCACGTTAGGGTTTTATAATCACTGGCCCGCTGTGGTAAAAGCTCTGACGCTCATAGGAATTCTATGATCCTCGGCGCTCTTACCACAGCAGCTGGCAATTAAAAAAAAAATAAAAAATACCCCTAACGTGGCTTGATAAAAGGGGGCCATAGCTAAAAGTATGCACATTGTAGAACACCTTCTTCATTTTAGCCAGGCTGAGAGAGGCCTAATTTCCAGACAGCCAAATTACTCCTGTGTATGGCTTTGAAAATTGCCTTCAAAACTACTGTTAATTATTTCTAGAGCGCTACCAGACGTACGCAGCGCTGTACTGAGTCACATTATACTTAGTATATTTGCCTGGGTTTTTTTTTTGAGGGGGGATCCTAAAGAGTCATTCTCTAAACTTAAGACACTGGTTAAGGCAGGGCTTAACAAATCTGTCCTGGGGACCCATTAGCAAGCCAGGCTTTCAAGATTAATCATAGTAGGTATTCTGAAACCCTGACTGGCTAGTCAGTCCGCAGGTCTGGTTTTGGAAACCATGGTAAATGTTATTAGACCTAGGTGGGCAACTATGGCCCTTGAGGGCCACAGCCCAGTCGGCTTTTCAATATTTCCACAATGGTTGGAACGCGCTACCGGAGGATGTGATAAACAGGAGCATGATACAGGGGTTCAAAGAAGCTTTGGATAGGTACTTGGAAGACAAAGGGATTGAGGGGTACAGATAAGAGTAGAGGTAGATTATAGGGATGGGATTAGAGGTAAGTTATAAAATTAATCAGGGATCACTGTTCAGGCACTAGGCCTGATGGGCCGCCGCGGGAGCGGACCGCTGAGCAAGATGGACCTCTGGTCTGACTCAGCGGGGGCAACTTCTTATGTTCTTATGTTGATTTGTATTGTAAACCGTCCAGATACATGTGATGGTCGGTATATCAAGCCATGAATAAACTTGAAACTACATCCATTGTATATAAATAGATCTCATGCATATTCTTGTGGAAATCTTGAAAAAATTGAGGTGTGGCTCTCAAGGGCTGTGGTTGCCTATTAGACTAATCCTCCCAAATTCCTATTTGGTACAGCGTCTTTTCCAGTCTCTAAGGAGGATAATTTTATACAATACTTTCTGCAAGTAAAGCAGGTTTTACATGCAAGAAATAATGCATGCCGATAATGTATTTTACATAATTTGTGTGCTCCTAGGAATACCTACACTAATTATGATGTACAGCATGCGGAGAGGCATTTTTGATAGGACGTCTGAGTTTGGACATTTTGGGAAAAACGTCCCAAAATCCGGTGACAGGTCAAAAACGCGCAAGACAATCGCGCGCAGACAAAATAGCGCAGACAAATAAGCGCAAAGACAATTGCGCGCAAGACAATTCAGCGCAGCGACAACTCCGCGCAAGACAATTCAGCGCAGCGACAACTCCGCGCAAGACAATTGAGCGCAAGACAACTCAGCGCAAGACAACTCAGCGCAAGACAACTGAGCGCGCCACTAGAGGCCGCTTGACCATCGGAGGACAAGCGCACGTACAGCACGTGAACACGTCATCACGTCAACGTTGACTCTTTGCGTTTTCAACATAAATCACGTGAATGCATTTTCGTTACCATGGTTGCGCTCAGTTGTTTTGAGCTCAGTTGTCTTGCGCTCAGTTGTCTTGCGCTCAGTTGTTTTTGAGCTCAGTTGTCTTGCGCTCAGTTGTCTTGCGCTCAGTTGTTTTTGAGCTCAGTTGCTCGCGCTCAGTTGTCTTGCGCTCAGTTGTCTTGCGCTCAGTTGTTTTTGAGCTCAGTTGTCTTGCGCTCAGTTGTCTTGCGCTCAGTTGTTTTTGAGCTCAGTTGCTCGCGCTCAGTTGTCTTGCGCTCAGTTGTCTTGCGCTCAGTTGTCTTGAGCTCAGTTGTCTTGCGCTCAGTTGTCTTGCGCTCAGTTGTTTTTGAGCTCAGTTGCTCGCGCTCAGTTGTCTTGCGCTCAGTTGTCTTGCGCTCAGTTGTCTTGAGCTCAGTTGTCTTGCGCTCAGTTGTCTTGCGCTCAGTTGTTTTTGAGCTCAGTTGCTCGCGCTCAGTTGTCATGCGCTCAGTTGTCTTGCGCTCAGTTGTTTTGAGCTCAGTTGTCTTGCGCTCAATTGTCTTGCGCTCAGTTATCTTGCGCTCAGTTGTCTTGCGCTCAGTTGTCTCGCTCGTGCACATTCGTGAAAATAATTTGCGCTCAATTGTCTTGCGCTCAATTGTCTTGCGCTCAGTTGTCTTGCGCTCAGTTGTCTTCACGCTCATTTGTCTTGCGCTCAGTTGTCTCGTGCTCGATTGTCTGCGCGATTTTGTCCGTGCGCGATTGTCTTGCGCGAAATTGTCTTGCGCGCAATTGTCTATGAACCCCAAAATCCAATAGAACTAATGACCATTTTCAAATCAGAAAAAATCTAACTTTTTGTTTTGAAAATGACCATTTTCTAGATATTTTTGAGTTTGGTGCGTCTATCTTTTAGGACCATTTTTGAGAACAAAATGTCCAAAAGAAAAATGCATACAAATAAGCTATTGGGCTGTAGGAGAAGCCAGCATTTTAGCAGGGTGGCCACAGAGACATTTCAGCAGAGCAGAAGGGCACTGTGGGCAGTGGTGTAGTATGGGTGAGTGGTCCCTCTTCCCCGCTCCTCTTGCCGTGCGTGCGCCCCCTTCCCTTTCTTCGTACCTTTTTAACTTCTCCAGTGTGAGCAGCATGCCCGCATCAGTGTCAACTTGCCCTTTGACCTCACTTCCTAGGCAAGGATCCCGGAAGTGATGTCAGAGAGAGTGACGATGCCGACCTAGGCAGCAACCTCATGCCAGGGAAGTAAAAAAAGGTATGGGGGAAGGCAAGGGATGCGCATATGCAGCAAAGAGAGGAGCGGGAGGGAGGGGCAGAGAGGAGGAGGGGTGCCGCGCCCTTAGGAAGACGGTTCCCATGGCGAATCGCCTCCCTCCTTACTATACCACTCACTGTAGAGGGTACTGCAGAGAACGTCACATTAAAAAGTCCCAGGTACACTACACATCTCACTATAACCTCCTTATATTGTACAGTGAGCTGTCCAAAACCCACCCAAACTTGCTGTACAGTGTTCCCCCGGGAATTCACGGTTCATGAATCGTGGACTCGCTCATATGTGTTTTGTTCCGACTGTCTCATCCTGTAGTATAGTTAGGCTACACCAATCAGGAGGTGCGTGTCAAAGCAGCTCCTGATTGGTGTAGCCTGACTATATCACAGGAAAAGGCGGTCGAAGCAGACTATGAGTGATTTTCTTCACCAGCCGGTGCTCCAGCTGCCCTCTCCTGCCTCCCCTGCCCTCTGACAGGCGAAAAACTGCATTCACGGTTTTTAGAAATTCGCGGTGGTTCCTGGAACGGAACCCCTGTGAATTTTGGGGGGAGTACTCACCTGTACACCACAACAATAGCCCTTAAGTATGCAGGTGTCATCTTTATGTAGCTACAATAGGTTTTGGGTTGGGTTTGGAGCGCTCACCATACAATACGAGTTATAGTGAGATGTGTATCTGAGACTTTTTAATGTGACGTTCACTGCAGTATCCCCTAGAGCAGTGGTAGGCAATTCCAGTGCTCGAGAGCCGGAGCCAGGTCAGGTTTTCAGGATATCCATAATAAATATGTATGAGATGGATTTGCATGCACTGCCTCCTTGAGATGCAAATCTATCTCATGCACATTTATTGTGGATATCCTGAAAACCTGACCTAACTACGGCTCTCGAGGACCGGAATTGCCTACCCCTGCCCTAGAGTGACCCTCTGCTCTGCGGTGGCAGCTTGTGAATAGTCTGAATGACACACAGTTACGTATCTCCCCGACCTTGAAAAAGGAGCAGAAACACGCCGGAAAGAGGATGAACTAAAATTAAGTTAAGTAAAATGATGAAATATATATAAAATGCACACAGTATTATGAAAATATGCAAATGAGGAATATGCAGCATAATACGTTGTATTTTGAGGATCGATGAGGATTGGTACCGCTTCGAGTTACATTACTTGGGTGGTGGTCTGAGGATCCCTGCAAGCACTAGTTGTCCTGAATAAGGGCATGATTGTGGGGATCATTGCTTCCAGTGATTGGAGTGACTGCTCCCATCAGGGGGGTGTCTGCTCTGCCTATTGAAAAGTCTGGTCCTCTACAAGCTTACCTGCGTTGCATTACTGCAATGCCTCTCTGTGACAGGGCTTTTCTGTTAGCCAGCTGCAAGAGCCAGATCTCTTTGTGTGAGAACAACCTAATGCTAAAAGCCTTCTCCAGTAGTTTTTCCACTGTAATATGCTGTGAAATATTCTGCACAAACACCTGCAAGTCTTGCTTGATGTCACCAATCTCAGCTTCTTTTGTACTGTTGAAGAGCCTGTATTGTTTCAATAATGCTAAGGCAATGCGGTAAAGTACCTTATATCCCTCTATTAGGTAAACATCAAACACGCGTATGGCATAATCAAATGGCAGATCCCCAAAGATCCACATCAGCCAGTCTGCATAAACTTCAGCAATGTTTTCAGAAGTAGTGGCAATGAACTTGTGGCCTGCCTGGCAATGTTTCTTCGCCAGATCACCAAAAGTCATGCAGGAGGCTTCATAGGCTAGAAAAGTTTGGTCAATGTAGCATTTGTGCGTGTCGACGCAAGCAATGAGGCGGCAGATCTTCTCAAAGCATTCCGCTTCATCGTTGCAATAATGGAGCAACAAGGACACCACTGCAGGGAGGGCAGGGCTACATGTGATGTCTGGAAACTGGTTGCCGATACTGATAAGAATCTTTTTGACGGCGGAAACTCCATGAAGATTGAGGCAGTAGGAAGGTATTACACAGTCATCTAGAAACTCTGGTAAAGGGTGAGAGCTCACATTTCGCCTGCCAAAGAGCCTGTCTGCTACATCCCTGTAAACAGAGGCATCTGGGGTCACAATACGGCAGTGGATGCTCTTGATGATCTGAGTGTAGGCCTGCGCTCTAAGGTGTTGATTATGGGCCCAATGGCCCTCTCTGGCCATTCGCTTCAGAGCCTTCAGATCTGTTGGCAGGATTTCTCCTTGATTGCTTGTCTCATGATCCGAGTCAGGGACTTTTTCCCAGTCCACAAACTGCCCAGAGTCTACACATGATGAAGTATCAATGTCCCAGGTTTCTATCTCAGGGATGATCAACACTGGGATGTCCACATCTATGGAAACAAGAAGTTTTAGTTTACAAGATATATGGAACCTTAACAAACAATATGATGCTTCCCAGATATCACCTTGTAGCAGAACCATGGAAATATCACTTCTTATCTAACTGGCCGATATTCAAAGCAAATTAACCATCCAGAAACATCTGCTGACTAATTAATTCAGTTGTTCGTGACTATCCAGTCATTTTTAGCAGCACTTAACCAGTCATCCTTGCTACGTCAGGGGTGTTCCATGGGCAGAAACTGATTAGGTCCCACATAAATAGCTGTCCTATCTTTATTCACTAACCAATGGCTGGTTAAGTCTGAATATTGACAATCTTCTGCCAAATGAAAGGCTGAGATCTTACCCCTGTTAAGACAGCATTGTCTTTCAGCACCATTATTCCGCGATGGGAGCAGGACAAGTCTGCTGTATCTTCAGTGAGAGGAGACGCCGAAGACTTGGATTTTAACATGTCCTTGTCTTCTCCGGGTTTGGTTCCTCCGCCTTGTCCTGCTCCCATCGCGGCTCAACTGGTGGATCCCGGCGAGGGAGATTTGGCTGGGGAAACCCCAATCCAAGGGGCTGTAGCCGTGAGAGTTGGAGAGGAGCAGAGAGAACTGGGAGCTGTAGTAGAAACTATCACCTGGCCTGAAAGTCCGATGGCAATAACACTGGAGAGCATTTGGGAAACTCTCCAGACATTGAACACTTCAGTTTCCAGATCTTCTAATGAAGTTTCAACCTAACTACTATAACTGCTCTGGGGGAGAAATTAGATGGGACAAGGGATGAGTTTTCTCTACAGATGAAGAAACTTATGGAAAGAACAGATAAAATGCAAGAAGTAACGTCTGGATTAATAAAAGAAAAAGCTATTTTTAATAGAAAGATTGAACAACTTGAGAATTATAACTGCAGATTAAAGGCTCCTTTTACTAAGCTGCGATAGCGTTTTTAGCGCGCGCTAAACCCGCGTTACGCAGCTAGAACTAATGTCAGCTCAATGCTGGCATTAAGGTCTAGTGCGCGTGGCAATTCAGCCCTAAATTTGAGACTCTTGAATCTCCCTAAATCTCTGAGCATGACTGCTATTGAGTTGCTTAGAAAATATTTCATTGAAGTTCTAGGTTTTCTTCCAGAAAATATTACTCTGATTAATCGTATCTATTACCTCCCAGGGAAAAAAGAAATGGGAGCCACTTCATAGAATTAACAAAAGAATTCAGATGAATCACCTTTGAATATTACAGATATACTAGAATCAACTATTACAAAAGATTCTGAAAGAGTGACCTTACTGGTGTCCTTTGTCTTTGAACAGGACGTTAATAGTATTTTCAGGCTGATTTTCCATAATTCTCAGATGTTATTTTACGGTAAAAAAAATCTGGATATTTCCAGATGTGACTAAAGAAACTCAAGATCGTAGGAAATTATTTCTTGCAATGAGACCAGATGTGATCTCTTTGGGAGCTTCATTCTTACTGTCCTATCCTTGTAAGTGTTTGATAAAATATTTAGGGTTAAAATATGTTTTCTTCGCCCCAGAACAGCTAAAAGCATTTATAGAGATGAAGAGGCTGGCAATTGGAAATGTTTAATGTTGGGGAACAGTAAAATATGTTAGCGGGATATGTCTGTTAAACCATTCCTATATTAGAATTATGTTTACAAATTGATTATCTCCTCCCCCCCCCACTTCATTATTGGGGGTCTAAGGAAGATGTATTTTTCTTATTGTTTTGTATTTTGCCTCTTTTAATTTACTTCTGTATTTCCTTAACAAGAGTTGTTCTTGTATTTAATTTCAAAATGTTATAAATAAATTAAAAAAAAGAATTCCTATGAATGTCGGAGCAGTTACTGCCACTGCTAGCACTGAACCCCGCGCATCTTCGGGTCAGAATTTTACTGAAACATCTTTGCTATTAAATAACACTATGGGGCTCATAATCGAAAGAGAAAAACGTCCAAAAACTGGCCTAAGTCGGCACTTAGACGATCATCAATCAAAAACGTCCAAGTGACGATAATAAAACCGGGTTTTGGATGTATTTAAAAATGACCTAGGTCTTCATAGTGCCACTGAACAACATAAGAACATAAGAACATAAGAAGTTGCCTCCACTGGGTCAGACCAGAGGTCCATCCTGCCCAGCGGTCCGCTCCCGCGGCGGCCCATCAGGTCCGCGACCTGTGAAGTGGTTACTGACCAATTCAATAACCTACCTCAAGTTCTATCTGTACCCCTCTATCCCCTTATCCTCCAGGAACCCATCCAAACCTTTCTTGAACCCCTGTACAGAGTTCTGGCTTATCACCTCCTCTGGAAGCTTGTTCCATGTGTCCACCACCCTCTGGGTAAAAAAGAACTTCCTAGCATTTGTTCTAAACCTGTCCCCCTTCAATTTCTCCGAGTGACCCCTAGTGCTTATGGCTCCCCACAGTTTGAAGAATCTGTCCTTGTCCACTTTCTCTATGCCCTTTAGGATTTTGAAAGTTTCTATCATGTCCCCTCTAAGTCTCCTCTTCTCCAGGGAGAACAGCCCCAGCTTTTTTAACCTGTCAGCGTATGAGAAATTTTCCATACCTTTTATCAGTTTAGTCGCCCTCCTCTGCACTCCCTCGAGTACCGCCATATCCTTTTTGAGGTACGGCGACCAGTATTGAACACAGTACTCCAGGTGCGGGCGCACCATTGCGCGATACAGCGGCATGATGACTTCCTTTGTCCTGGTTGTGATACCTTTTTTGATGATGCCCAGCATTCTATTTGCTTTCTTTGAGGCTGTCGCACACTGTGCCGATGGTTTCAGTGATGTGTCTACCATCACCCCCAGGTCCCTTTCAAGGTTACTCACCCCTAGTAGTGTTCCCCCCATTTTGTAGCTGAACATCGGGTTCTTTTTCCCTACATGCATGACCTTGCATTTCTGTACGTTAAAACTCATTTGCCACTTGTTTGCCCAGTCTTCCAGTCTCGTTAGGTCCCTTTGCAGGTCTTCACAGTCTTCCGTGTTTCTAACCCTGCTGCAGAGTTTGGTGTCATCAGCAAATTTGATAACCTCACATTTTGTCCCCGTCTCCAGATCGTTTATAAATATATTGAACAGTAGAGGTCCCAGCACTGACCCCTGCGGAACTCCGCTCGTGACCCATTGCCAGTCTGAGTATTGGCCTTTTATTCCAACCCTCTGTTTCCTGCCTGCCAACCAGTGTTTGATCCATCGGTGGATAACCATAGCTAAAAGGGACGTTTCAGGAGGAGTGTCGAGGGTGGGATTTGGGCAGGACGTGGGCAGGCTTAGACTTAGTTGTACTGCATGTATAACCGAAAGTTATATAACACAGCACAGACGCAACTTGGACATTGTGACTTAGACCATTTAAAACATGATCTAAGTCACAAAAACCCACCTAAAGTCACCAAATAAGCACTGCAGACACAAACTACAGACCCCCACACACTACCCCAGTGATCACCAACCCCCCACCCCCATAAAAATATTAATCACAACTTGAAAATTGTGTCTCCAGAACATCATCACCTGGCAGCCTGGCATAGGAAAGCCTAGTCGTGCTGCACAGAGGCGTCTTAAGCCATCTTGGGGTGGGTTAGGGACCCTTGGAGAGGAGGACCCATGCCCATAAGTCCCTGTAATCACTGCATTGATATTGAAACATGTGCACTCCTCTATACACCCCAAAACCCTTTTGTACTGGCATATAAATTGCTCCTGCAGCCATAAGGGCTATTGGGGTGGTAGATAAGTGGGTCTAGGGGATTCTGGTGGTGGTTTGGGGGGCTCACCATGACCTATAAGGGAGCTGTAGTGAGATGATGACATGGCACCCTTTTTGTAAAGTTCACAGCAGTGCCCTGTAAAGTATCCCACTATTTAGGTGTCATGTCTGGGTGTTCAGTCCATCACTTTGCAGATCCCTCCCACGTCCAACAGGGCTTGTTCTAGGCGTTTTTGACTTGGATGAAAAGTTGGACGAAAATGTGGTATAAAGATGGACAATTTAGCAGCTTGGACAATCAGATCGGCAGGACGTATACTTAGACAATTTTCGAAACGGAAAAAAATTTGGACGTATTTTTTGAAAATGTGTCCTAAGATGTTTTTTACTTGGATGATTTGCGACTTAAACGAAAATGGACTTAGACGTTCCTTTTGATTATGCCCCTCTACGTATTTAATACAACCCACTATTAAGATCTTGGGTGTTATTTTAGATCAACATTTAACTATGCAGGATCAGGTAAATGCTCTAATGCGGAAAGTTTTCTATACTTTGTGGAAATTCCATAGTACAGTACTCCCATGAAATTCACGGGGGTTCCGTTCCAGGAACCCCCGTGAATTTCAAAAATCTGCAAATGCGATTTTTTTTGCCTGTCAAAAGGCAGGGGAGGCAGGAGAGGGCAGCTGGAGTCCGGCAGGTGAAGAAAATCACTCGCAGTCTGCTCTGACCGCCTCTTCCTGTAGTAAAGTTGGACTACACCAATCAGGAGTTGCTTTGACACACAGCTCCTTATTAGTGTAGCCCGACTTTACTACAAGAAGAGATGGTAGGAGCAGACCGCAAATGAGCAAGTCCATGATTCGCGAACCGCATATTTGCAGGGGAACACTATATAAGATCTTACTTCGACATTGCATCGTTTAAATTACTGGTACAATCCTTGGTGTTGAGCCAACTGGACTATTGTAATATAATATATTTTGCAGGCCCACAAAAATTTTTTATCTAAACTGTGTATAGTCCAGAACTCAGTGGTCCTTGGCGGCGACGAAAAGGGCAAACAGAATGCTAGAAATGATTAAGAAGGGGATCACAAACAGATCGTAGAAGGTTATCATGCTGCTGTACCAGTACCATGGTACACCCCCACCTGGAATACTGCATCCAGCACTGGTCGCTGTACATGAAGAAGGACACAGTACTACTTGAAAGGGTCCAGAGAAGAGCGATTAAAATGGTTAAGGAGCTGGAGGAGTTGCTGTACAGTGAGAGATTAGAGAAATTGGGCTTCTTCTCCCTTGAAAAGAGGAGACTGAGAGGGGACATGATTGAAACATTCAAGATAATGAAGTGAATAGACTTAGTAGATAAAGACAGGTTGTTCACCCTCTCCTTGGTAGAGAAAACGAGAGGGCACTCTAGAGTTAAAAGGGGATAGATTCTGTACAAACTGTACTTAAGTTGCTGTATAGTCTTATACTGTGCAAAATGTTTTCCATTGTGAATGCTGGCTTATAACCCGTTCTGAGCTACTGGGAGGACGGGATAGAAATCGAAATAAATAAATAAACTTAAGAAAGTTCTTCTTCACCCAGACAATGGTAGAAAACTGGAACGCTCTTCCGGAGGCTGTTATAGGGGAAAACACCCTCCAGGGATTCAAGACAAAGTTAGACAAGTTCCTGCTGAATCAGAACATACGCAGGTAAGGATAGTCTCAGGGCACTGGTCTTTGACCTAAGGGCTGCCGCGGGAGCAGACTTCTGGGCATGATGGACCACTGGTCTGACCCAGCAGCGGCAATTCTTATGTTCTTATCTATGGTTTGAAAAAGTATGACCATGCTCTCTTCTCTGCTCCAATTCTTCTGCTCTGGCCACCCTGCTCTCTTCTCTGCCCCGATTCTCCAGCTCTGACCGCCCTGCTCTCTTCTCTGCCCCCATTCTCCTGCTCTGATCATCCTACTCTCTTCTCTGCCCCGATTCTCCAGCTCTGGCCGCCCTGCTTCCTGCTCTCTGCTCTGACTCTCCTGCCCTTCCCCGCAGTGTAAGCCCGTGGTTTTAACTCGTGGGTTTAAAGCAGGTTAAAACCACGGGCTCGCGAAGTAAAAAAACCCCAGTAAAAGTAAAGTAAGGAAAAAAAAAAAATAACACAGGCACAAAAGGCCAGCACATACGCAGACCATCTACAGTCAAGGAAGATGGTATGCGTATGCTCAAGGATCGCTCTCCAGTGATCCGTGTGGTCTGAGGGGGGGCGTGCCAACGATCACCTCCATTTGCAGGCAGGCCTTTAGTGAATTCGTCGGCCTGCATGCAATCGAACATGGATCGGGCACGGACTCAGGTTAGTGAATCTAGACCTAAAGCTGGCTTGTACCTTTTATAGAATCATGCTTTCCAAGTTGTGCATGCAACTTTTAATTAGTGCCAATTAGCATCAATTGCAAAGTGTTAATTGCCAATTATCAGTGCCAATTAGGCTTGTTGAACAATAAAATTGTGTGCGGAAATCGGCTTTGCGCAACGATTTGCATGCACAATGTAAGACACCATGTATTGAATTTGTTTGTTTTTTGTAAACTGTGTGGTCAATATATATTTTTTTGTAACTTTATAAGCTTCCTAAGGATAGGCACAATGTAAAGTTTTTAAATAAATAAATTAATGGTTAAGCTAGTATTCCTTTATAGAATAGTGGGATAAATACAAGAACAATTCAATAAAAGGCATCGAAATCGGGGTGCAAATTACACCCATTAATTTATAAGAGCATTCACGTGTGTGAATGATGTCACAAACTGGCATGTGGTAGGTGGTATTCCATAAAACTGGCTTCCCAAACAAATGGGATCATAAAATCCCAGGTCGTCACACAGTTCTATTTGGCCACTATCATGGGTCAAAACCACTGCTGTATTAGGATCCATTTACTACTCACAGCTCCACATTCTTTGTCTGACTGGCAATCATTTATAAATAAAGATTTTATAGTCTTTCCAACAGTCAGCAGCATCACTGGACATAGTTAGGACTGCAACGTATGTTGTTCTACTATTTGAACACCAAAATTGAATGCTGCTGGTGTCTGCATAACTCCTGACTCCACCCCATCTGCCCCAGGCTCAGTGATGTAGCGAGGGGGTGTGGGGGTGGGGCCGGCCACCATCTTGGCGTGGGCGCCGGCACCTCTCCTCCTCTCCACCTACCCACCTCTTCAAAATCTTCACTGGCAGTGAGCAGCATGTCCAGGTCGCTGCTCGCGTCAGCTTTCTTTCTGATGGCGCTTCCTGGTTGCGGGACCAGAAAGTGAGATCAGAGGGATAGTTGAGACCAGTGTGAGCAGCAGTTAGGCGATGCTTGCTACCAGTGAAGATTTTTGAAGAGGTGCAGGGGGTGTGCACATGGCAGAGAAGTATGCCAGGGGACACACGGCACAGCGATGCCAGGTGACACCACCTCAGGCGCATCCCTCCCTTGCTACACCACTGTCCAGACTGTCCCCAACACTAACCAGAGAGCACCATGGTAATAAGAGCATGTATTCAGTGTCACAGTTCAGTAGGTCTAAGATGATTGAACGCAGCAGTGTAAGCACAATGAGATGGCTGTGATGAATCTGATTCAGCGTTTAGGGGGGGGGGGGCGGGTGATGCCTCACCACAATCCCTTGCTTTGTCCCTGGAGCAGCAGGCTGCAGGGTGAGGCCGGGAAACAGGTGACAGTGGTTGGCAGGGAGTCTGGGCCCAGGGAGGAGAAGCTGCCGCCAGAGCTGCTGCGTTGCGTCCTTTTGGCAGGGAGCCCTGGTACTGAGGAGGGGACTGGGGTGTCTCTGTGGCAGGGAGCCCGGGCCCTGAGGGGGAGAAGCCGCTGCCTGAGCTCTCTCAGCTTGCCGCCTGAAGCCCAGCTTCCCAGTAGTAGAACTCATTGCGGTCATTTCATCGCGGCCACAATGAATCATCCCATTTCACAGTCCAGTTAAGTACTGAGGAGTCTAGCACAATTTAACTGGACAGGAGCCTCCCTTGCCTGATTAAATTGCTCTAAATATCAGCCCCTACATTGTTATTACAGTATGATCCTGTGCTGTTAACGGTTTTACAAAAGAAAAGCATGTGACAGAGTGGGGAAGAACTTGAAAGAATTCCACAATAACCAACCGGCAACACAGCACTGGATGAGAGAAACTAACAAAAATTCTTCAGCTTGGAAGCTCTGTTTGGATCACTTTCAATCAAAACTGGGTTTTGTTTGGCTATGACTCTAGAACAGTACTTCTCATGGAGATCTATCTCTGGAGATGTTAATCATTGAAAACCTAAGTTGTATTAGGTTGCTTGAGATTGATTTTTGGTATAGGAGACGTGATTGGTGCTGCTATTTTTGTCAGGCTGGTATTTTATTTTGATTTTATGCTGAATATGATGTATATTTCTATTTTTGTAGTAAAATGCCTGAACTGTTTGTGAAGTACTATTTTGTGTGTGTTGTTGTACTTCGCCTCATAAAAGGCAGATTATAATAATAATAATAACAACAGTTTATGCAGTACATTGTGGTAATCCTGAAATCCTGACTGGCTAAGTGTGCCTCCTGGAGAGAATTGAGAAGCACCGATCTAGAGTTAAAAGAGCTGTGTATTAGAGAATGACATGGGGACAAATTTGTCCCTGTCCCTGCAGGAACTCAATTTCTCCGTCTCGTCCCTATCCCATTCCTGTAAGCTCTGCCTTAACCGCACAAGCTTCGAACACATGATTTTAAAGTGTTTGAGGCTTGTGCAGATGAGGACAGAGCTTGCAGGAATGGGGGAGGGACAGGAAAAGAACTTGCTGGGACGGGAATGGGAAAATGAGTTCCCGTGGGAGCGGGGAAAAATTTGTCCCCGTGTCATTCTCTACTGCGTATCTCCAGATGAGTCCAGTGAAAAGTCCAATGATTACAATAATCACATTATTGATGTGGTGTCTATAATTTTTATACTATGGGCCTGATATTCAGCTGGTGGTGATCAATGTTTTGCTGACCACCGCGAGAGCTAAACCCAGAAGTTCAATGTTGAGCTATGTTTGTGCACCAGCACTGAATTTCCAGGTTTGCAGAGCTGGCTAACGAATAGCTAGTTAAGGGGTCCTTTTATTAAGGTGCGCTAACTGATTTAGCACGCACTAAATCCTAAGACATCCATTATATTCCTATAGGCATCTTAGCATTTAGTTCGCACTAAATCGGTTACATAGAAACATAGAAACATAGAAAATGACGGCAGAACAGGGCCATGGCCCATCTATTCCAGATGGAGTCTCACCATGGATCTGTACAACGGCATTATGACCTCGGGCTTACGGCTGATACAACCCATGATTTGTCTAGCCTTGGTTGAAGCTTTCTCCACTTGATTGGCAGTCTTCATGTCTTCGCTAATGATCACTCCCAAGTCTCGTTCTGCTACAGTCCTTGCCAGGATCTCACCATTTAGGGTGTAAGTCCTGCATGGATTTTTGCTGCCTAGGTGCATGACCTTGCATTTTTTGGCATTGAAACTTAGTTACCAAGTCTTTGCCCAATGCTACAGTAGGAGTAGATCTTGCGTCATACTGTCGGGCATTGAGCTTTTGTCGGGCACTGTGCTTTTGTCTATAGTGCTTTTGCCTACTATGTTGCATAGTTTGGCATCATCGGCGAATAATATAATTTTACCCTGAAGCCCCTATGCCAAGTCTCCTACGAAGATGTTAAATAGGATCGGGCCCAAGACCGAGTCCTGTGGCACTCCGCTGATCACCTCCATCGTAACAGAGAGGGTACCGTTTACCACTACCCTCTGAAGTCTACCTCTAAGCCAGTCCTTAACCCATGCAGTTAATATTTCACCTAATCCCATCGAACTCATTTTGCTTAATAACCTGCGGTGTGGGACGCTATCAAACGTTTTGCTGAAGTCCAAGTACACAACGTCCAGGGACTCCCCTATATCCAGTTTTCTTGTTACCCAGTCAAAGAAGCTGATCAGATTGGATTGGCAGGACCTTCTCTTTGTAAATCCATGTTGATGGGGGTCTCGTAGATTCTCCTCGATCAGGATCGTATCTAATTGGCGTTTGATTGGTGTTTCCATAAGTTTACTTACTATCGATGTGAGATTCACTGGTCTGTAATTCGCAGCCTCCGTCCTGCATCCCTTTTTGTGGAGTGGAATGACGTTAGCCATTTTCCAGTCCAATGGGACTCTTCCTGTACTTAGGGAAAGATTGAAGAGCACGGATAACAGTTCCGTCAGGACGTCACTCAACTCCCTGAGCACCCTGGGGTGTAGTTTGTCTGGTCCCATAGCTTTGTTCGCCTTGAGTCTTGATAGCTCATAGTAGACACTGCTGGGTCTAAACTCGAAATTTCAAAACGGGTCTTCCAAGCTCTCCCTTGTCTGCTGCTGAGGGCCGCATCCCGGCGCCTCGCAAGCGAAGACTGAGCAGAAGTATTAATTTAGAAGTGTAGCTTTATCGGAGTCCGATTCTACATAGTTCCCATCTGTGTTTCTTTTTCTGTCACTAATATACCTGAAGAAGGATTTATCGCCCTTCTTGATGTTCTTTGCTAGATTCTCCTCCATTCGGAGTTTGGCCTCTCTGACTGCTGTTTTGACTGCTTTTGACTTGGCTATATAGTCCTCCTTCGATTCTTGCTTCCCTGGTTGTTTGTAGGAGATGAATGCTCTTTTCTTCTTTTTTATGAGGTTTGAGATCTCTGCAGAGAACCACTGTGGTTTATTGTTTCTTCTCCGTTTACTTACTGATTTTATATAGTGGTTGGTTGCTTCGTGTATGGTAGATTATCTGTTTCGGCTTGGTTTTGCAGCGCCCGGTGGATGAAATCTCCCATGCTTTTGAAGTTAGTGCCCTTAAAGTTGAGGACCTTGGTTGATGTGTTTGATTTAATGAAACCTTTCCTGAGGTTGAACCATATCATGTTGTGGTCACTGAAGGCCAACGAATCGCCTGCTGCGACCTCTGTGACACTTTCTCCGTTGGTGAGTATCAGATCTAGTATCGCCTGATCCCTAGTGGGCTCTAATACCATTTGTCTGAGTCTTGCTCCCTTAATAGAGGTTAATAGCTTTCTGCTGCTGCTGGTCGTAGTGGAAAGTTTGTTCCAATCCACATCAGGCATATTGAAATCTCCTTACAACACTGTGTCTCCACGCAAAGTGATATTCTCTATGTCTTCGACTAATTCTATATCCATGTCATCCTGTTGTCTTGGAGGTCTGTATACTATGCCAAGATACAGGCATTTGTCCTTCCCCCTAGCCAAATTCACCCAGAGGGATTCCCCGATGTACTTGACATCTGCGATTTTGGTAACTTTAATGTCCTCTTTAGTGTATAGTGCTACCCTTCCTCCCATTTTGCCCTCTCTGTCTCGACGAAGTAAGTTGTATCCTGGTATAGCCATATCCCACCCATGGGAGTCCAGGTCTCGGATATCGCCACCACATCTAGCGCACCTTAATAAAAGGACCCCTAAGTGCATAAAGATAAGACTGACTTTTATTTGGTCCTATTTATGCGGTTAATCTGGCTGGTTAAATGCTGAATATCAGCGCTTAACTGGCCAAGTGTTGCTCCCACTCCCAGAATGCCCCCAAATTAATCAGTTTTGAGTTCAGCACGAATCAGTTGTTTTCAGCAGTGCTGGCCAGCCCCAAACCGGCAATTTAACTGGCCAGGAGATATGTCTGGCTGGTTAAATTGTGTTGAATATCAACCCCTAAAATATTAAATGATATTGTAAAAATAAATATGTACAAGTTGTTTCACATTTTTCATATTTCTGTCAAACAAAATTTCTTCAAATATTTTACTTTGCAGCATTGTAACCTACTTGAAGAAGGTCAGTCTCATGCCTCAAAAGTGTCATGAGACACAATAAAATTAAATATTGTACCCTAATGCACCTCTTGACAATTTATAGTGTCTTCCAAAAACATTATTCCTAAATAGTTTACAGTCTGAATTACTATATTGTTTGTTTCTAATTCTTTTACCTTGAAAATCTTCCATGCTTTCTCCCAGTTTCAGAGGTCCAGTGGGGGATCAAACCCTTCTTTCTTGACTGTGTGAAGAAATATATAGTTATCTTGGTTTAAATGAAAGCTCAATCTGCAATTACACTGAACTAAATTCACAATTTGATTCTGGTGCTTGTAAAGCAGATAGTAACTTCCAACCACTCCTATTACCTGTGACAACTCTCTTTAATACCTTCATGACAGACCCCTGTGGGCTTAACTCCACCCCTCAAAATAAGCAGGAGCCCTACCCCATGCTACCAAATCATAGAAGACAAAATGCAAACGGAAGTACCTGATCTGACCAAACTGATGAATGACAGATTTTTCAAGGACAACTTTCGGCACTTTTTCATGGCTATATTTGCTATTCCCCTGTTATTGGGAAATTACCTGTGTGCAAAACAAACCTGCGCTAAAAATATATGGCTTGTAATGATTACCTGTCCTTGACCTGATGAATCATAGACAGGCGATTGTAGTTTCTGACTGGCTGCTGCCAGCAGCTTTGGTTCTTTTTAGAGGTTGTGTCATCATGCTGGCATCACAGGCACCAAGGGGCAGGAGTTCCTATGAGGAAATATCTTAATTTTCTACTGTTATGTACAGGAAATGAGCTCTCCAGGAGAGGAAGTGGGCCATGCTATATTTTTAGGTTATGGCAAGGGGTGTTTTTCTCCTAAGGTTTTCTTTGCAGTGGCATAGAATGGTGGTGAGGGCAGACCGCCCCGGGCAGCATGTCGGTGGGGGCACTGGCACCTCTCCGCCCCGCCATACATTACATTAGTTTCTTTTATTCTGCCAATACCTTGTGGTTCTAGGTGGATTACAAAAGGATGAGATTTTGGTCATATTCAGACGATTACAGGGAAACTATTGGTTGGAACATTTATAGCAGTGGTCTCAAACTCATGGCCCGGGGGCCACATGCGGCCCGCCAGGTACTATTTTGAGGCCCTCAATATGTTTATCATAATCACAAAAGTAAAATAAAACAGTTTCTTGATCATATGTCTCTTTAGCCATAAATGACAATATTATTATTAAGACTTAGCCAAAAGGAATGATTTATAAACTATAAAAAGTTTTACCTCATGCAAAATTATCATTTCTTTAATAAGACATTAACTATTTTTTCTGAGGCCCTCCATATACCTACAAATCCAAAATGTGGCCCTGCAAAGGGTTTGAGCTTGAGACCACTGATGTTGATGGGGTGAGATTATTGGTTGTATCAGGAGTTTGTCTTGATATATTTCATGAATAACCTGGTTTTTATTTCCCTCCCGAAGGTTTTGTAGTTTACTGCTAAGATTAGTAAATTGGAGATGCGGCTGTCTAGTTTCGCTGCTTGCATGGCGAGTAGTCTGTCGTGTATTTTTTTTTTTACTGTGAATGTCTTTGATTGGGGATGGTGGAAGGGATGACGTGAACGTGGTAACTCAGAACAACTCTTCTAGACCAAGGAGAACTCATTTACCCTTCACCCACCCTCTACCTTTGTAGATCTTCGTTAGTGTGAGCAACTTCTCCTGCCTGATGCTCGCCCCAGCTGGTTCGTTAGTGTGAGCAACTTCTCCTGCCTGATGCTCGTCCCAGCTGGTTCCCCACTGAATCACTTCCGGGTCACGGGGCCAGGAACTGACATCCAAGGGTAAGCCAAAACTGGCGCGAGGAGCATGCTGGAGAAGCCATTCAAGCTGATGAAGATTTAGAGGTTTGGGGTAGGGGAAGGAAGAGTGTGAGTGTGGAGTAGGGGGTGGGAAGGAGCAGGGGTGAGGCACGGAAGGAGCAGGGGTGAGGCGCGGAAGGAGCGGGGGCACAGAGATGAGGGTGCCGGTGGAGGGGGCGCCACCGCGCCAGGTGCCTCCAACCCTTACTACGCCACTGTTTCTATGGTGGTGAATTCTTGGAATGGCCTCCCAGTGGATGTGGTGGAGATGAAGAATATATTTGAATTCAAGACAGCTTGGGACACATACATTGGATCTCGAAGGGAGAGGAGGGGATAGTGAATGGCATGGTTGGGTAGATTAGATAGGCCATATGGTCTTTAGCCACCTTCAATTTCTCTGTATCTATGGAGTTGTAGATTTTGTAATCATTTGAATAGAAGCATCCCAAATAAGTATCCAGTATACAAAACAGCAATGTGATTAAAAACAAAACAGAATAACTGAAATATGAAAAAAATTAGGTCCAAATCAGAATGATATACCTGTTCTGTATTTTTATTTATTTATAGACTTGGAATTAGATGGCAGCTCAAGGGCAATATTCAAAAGCTTTTATGCATGTTAACACCAACACGTGTTTACCTCTGTGGCATGGCCTGCTGAAAACGGTCTTTCCACAGTGCACACAAAAGGAGGCAGGATTAGTCAGGGGCAAAAAAATATATATAAATATACCACTCTGCTCACTTACTCGTATGTATTTTGTACCTCCTACAGTGCAGTTGCAAATTCCAAGTTCCTGCTCTGTGCTCTGGTATATTTTCAAAGAGAAATTGTATAAAGAGAGAGGTTAGGGGTAGAAGGCTCCCTTTAAAAATAAGCTATGATCCTCAAACCAGTTCCCATAATAAAAGACAGTCCTTTATCTCATATTAGTTCTGTTTGTCTGTCTTAAATGGTAAGCTCTACAGCGTAGGTCCATTCCCTTGTGTTTATGTTTATTTCAAGCCTTGTTACACCACCCATCACATGGTGCACTACAGCGGTTTACAGAAAATATCAAAGGAGGAAAAAAAGTAAGAGAGAAGAGCAGAGAAGATAGAACAAGCCTGAGATTCACTGCAGATGGAATACCCAATACATCCCTGCAGAGCAAGCCTGCTAAAAATTAACCGTCAAAGGCTTGCATATACAAATAGGGCTTTATACCAGACAAACCTATTGAACAAGGTATCAAGACAAAGATACTTCCAGAATAATGTTCCAGAGCAATGGTGCTAATACACTTCTCCCTCCATATTCGCTGTGATAGGGGATTAACAGACCCACGAATACAGAAAAACTGCAAATAACTTTTTCATATGTTATTCGTTATTTTCTATTAAAAACCATCATAAATATGGTGAAACCACGAATAACATGGTGGGAGACCTGGCCTGTTCCAGAAGAAGAGGCAAAACACTGTGAAGAAAGTGCTGGGAATCAGCAATTTTCTCTGCAAACACTTGGAATCAGCGATTTCTCTATGCAAGCTGATGTAATTTGGTGGGAGGAGCCAGCAAGCTAAAAACCGTGCCTAATCGAAACCGCGATTGCTGAAACCGCGAATACAGAGGGAGACATGTATATACGTACAAGGGAGCTCAAGAGGTTTTCTTTTCTAATGCTGTTTTATTGATATTTTACATTTTAACCAACTTGGTTGTGGCCTCGTTCAGTCTTCTGCCAAAGTCATTTCTGGGGTCTACTTTCCATTTATCTCCCCTCCTGCCTTATACCATTTACCTTATCCATTAATCTTCTTTCAGCACCTCCTCAGCCCCATTCCCCAACTCTCATCTGCTTCAGAACTCACCCTTGTCCTCTTTTACGTTTCCACAACACCTCCACCTCTTTACCATTGCCTCTCCCATTCTCTCAAGTCCTCCAGGACATCCACATCACCTCTCTGCCCACCCTCATCCTCAAGCCCCCCCATTCTTTTACCATGTCACAATTTCTCATTCCCAGCCCATCTAACACAACCCCCATTCATTCTCGGCCAATTTCCCATCTCTCATTATCCTCCCATATCCTCATTCACATTCCTGTTCTCTTCTCTCCCCAAGTTCCGCTCTGTCCTCCCTCTCCCCTCACTTCTACTTTATTTCCAGGTCTCCAGTCACTCCGTATCCCCGAATATTTGTCATTCCCTCCATTCTCATCATTTCTCTCCCCCAATTCCCAATCTCCAGTCCCCGAACACCATTCTTCCCTGCTCTTCGTTCCCTTCAAGCAATCTGAGCCCCTGCTCTTCTTGGAACCTTGCCTTGATCTCTCACATCCACTCCCTCAACTTTTTAACCTACTTTCTCTTCATTGGGTTGTATGTTTTATTTTAATTATTTATTTAATTTGTTTTATATTCCATTCTCACCAAAGAGCTCAGACAGATTAACATATATGGAGGGGCATAATTCATAGTGTGCCAGAACGGGTTACAGATTAACATATATGGAGGGGCATAATTCATAGTGTGCCTAAGTCTGAGGTTGGACATTTTGTGTAAGACGTCCTCAAATCCAGTAGGAAAAATGTCCATTTTCAAAGCTGCCAAATGTCTATTATTTTTGAAAATGAGCCAGGTATGTTTTGGTCCTTAGGCCATCTACCTTTTTTGCCCATTTTCAAAAATAAAAACGTCCACATGAAAAACGCACAAAAGCAAGTTTTGTAGACGTATCCATCAACTACCTTGTCTGATTGTGGGAGAGGAAGTCCCATCAGCTGAGCTGGTTTCAGTGATTCCTGGTGGCTCAGTTGATGGAGATTCCCCCTGCCAGGATCAGCTGAGATGCGGAGCCCCTTACCCCTCCCCCTTACATCCCGGACCTCCCCCAACATCCCCTGACATCTCTGTCCTGCCCCCCACATCACCCCACATTCCTTGGCCCCTCCTCCCACCCACCCCTGTACCTATGGATGAGAAAACTACAGGAAGGAAGCCCACTCCCTCCTGCCTACACGGCCATGTGCTGCAAATGATAGGACTTCCCCCTCCCAATGCATCTTGGGATGCAGTGGGAGGGGCCGAAGGCCCTGACTGGAATTTAGATGCAACTCAAGCAGGTATAGCTGTCGGCATCTAAGTTCCCTCTAGGAAAGCTTTGATTATGGCTGCAATATGTCCAGGTTGAAGCCTACCCGATTTCCGCCCATAACACACCTCCCTTTGATCTCTGGACACACGGCAACTTAGAAGTGCTGCTGCACAACCAGAAAGTTGGTTTTAATTATTGGTACTTGGACGTCCCTGTTATTAGGACGTCCAAGTGCTGACTTAGGCTGTTTTTTGGATGTTTTAAAGCAGGGCTGCCCAAGTCCAGTCTTCGAGATCTACTGGCAGGCCAGGTTTTCAAGATAGCCACATTGAACTTGCATGAGAGAGATTTGCATACCAAGAAGGCAGTGCAGGCAAATCTCTCTCATGCATATTCATTGTGGATTTCCTGAAAACCTGGCCTGCCAGTAGATCTCGAGGACCAGACTTGGGCAGTCCTGTTTTAAAGTTTTGATTATGAGCCCCATAATATACAGTTAACAGGTTACAATTTGCCATAGTTAAAATACAAGTTTTTTCGATACAAGTTTTTATCCTAACTCGACACATACTAGGAATTTATATCAATATATATAATATACAGTTACAGATACAATTTGTCATAGTTACAGTTCATTGCTGCTCCTGCTTCCTTCCATTCTCCTCCCTTCTGCAATCTGCGTTGGCAAAAACACCCTGGTATGAATCATGGGGTGCTCTGTTATTACTGAATCCTGCACAGCTCAAACATCAAGGGGAAAATTCTTAACTTGCCTCCTCCTTTACAAAGCCACGCTAGCGTTTTTAGCGCCAGCCGTGGCATAACAGCTCAGGCACGCATAGGAATTCTATAAACGTCGCAGCTGTTATCGCGGTGGCTGGCGCTAAAAACGCTAGCACGACTTTATAGGGAGGGGGTTGGTTCCTTTTTCAACCTCTTATGTACAAGTTCTTTCCAATATTCTCTTGTATTAGAAAGAATAACAACTAGATAATAACCATAAAACAAATTTAAAATACACTTAAAGAACATGTAAAAATAACAGTGCAATATAACATAAGGCAAAACTTATGTTGACACTCAAAGCAATAAGCTAATGGCATGTGTAATGCATTGGGGGTTGCAAATAGCAGTCTAAAATGTGTTAAAACCTGTATAAAAAAGGTATAATGTAGTAAAGTTAAACAATGTATTAACTGTACTAGTGTATTTAATTTATAAAATTGTAGATGCTTTGGACTATGACTCCTAAACCTTCTAAAGCACCCCAATGACCTCCTATGTCCCTCAATGTACCCAATTGCCATAGTTGCCAATGTACCCAATTGCCTGCAGCAAACTGACTAATGCATCCCACTGGCTTCCAAATTTGTAATACATCCCATCAACTCTTTACCAGGGCAGGATTAATTCGTCGAGGGCCCCTAGGCACACAAGTACACTGGGCCCCCTGCCCACCATGCACCCAGGCAGAAACAGGAAGCTGCGTCAGAGGAAAGCTTTGGGCAAGCAGCACCGCTTGCACAATTACAGTTCCTGTTGCCTTTTTTACCCGTGTTGCTTGCTTGTCTTACTTTCCGTTGATGGGGGGGTGGGGGGGAGGGCTGCGTTACCGATCGATGCTAGAGGGGCCCATCACCGTTTGGAAAAAATAGTGTTGATGCCCTCCTTCATTGGGCCCCCCTGACAATTTCGGGCCCTAGGCACGTGCCTACTTGGCCTATTGGTTAATCCTGCCCTGCTCTCTACATATCTAAACTTCTTGTGTCCCTAACCTAGTAGCAAACCTAATTACTGTATGTCCTCAAGCCAGGAATAGCCCTCCATACTCTCATGTTAAATGTTTTCCTCTTGATATGCTATTTTTGCAGCATGTGATGCACGCTCTTTCTTGATTGATTACAGCATACGATCCACATTTCTCCTGTTTGTTATTAAAAAAAAAATGGGTTGTATCTCCGAGCTCTGTTGGACCCTAGACGCTACGCAGGAGACTCATTCAGATAAGTTTCTTTATACATTTGTTTGTGACTATGAGTTTGTGCATCAGGGATAATAAATGATTCATGTGCTATACGATATCCAGGATCATAAGACTGAGAATTTGATATGCCAATGAATGCGCCAAGATTTTTTTTTTTTTTTGCACATATACAGTATTAAGCATTGATAGATATTTATGATTTTCAGTTTATGCTCATGAGACCAGAACCTACGGTGGAGGGTCCTAAAGAATTACTCCTTGATGGAGCATATTCTGCTAAAAGACACAGAGAACTGAGTGCTCTTGTTTTCTCACAATTATTTATTTATTTGTTCACAAAAGAATTTGTACACCTTATGACTTTTTGACATACAGTAAACATTTTACAGTATTATTTAGTGAGGGGTTTATACATGTGATCCTTCTATCTGCCAGCAGGTCATACTTGAGGTAGTTCAATAACAGGGCACTATTATTTGTTTGTTTTATTAGCACAGGTAGTGAGTGAATCTATTCTATAAGAACACTTAAGCACATGACCTCACATTCTATATACGTGTTTTAAGCACAGTTTTTATACAAATATGTATTTAAAAAAATTTGATCCAATATTAGTACAATTTATTACATCAGGCTGTCTGCATTTGACAGCTCTGGTAAGCTTCATTTTCAGCAAAGGACATTTGTTATTAATATTTCGCCTGGTCATCATATGCAAATAAATAAATAAACAAAAAACAAACAAACAAAAAAAATAGTTTGAACATGGTATCCTGATTCTACATAAAAGAATCTTTTACGGTGGTATCAGGTTTGAGCCTGTCGGCTTCCCGTAGTTACGTCATTAGAACCAGGAAGTGTTCGTCGGCTGGCGCTGAGAGCAGGAAGCACCATGGTACCGGAGTCCTGGTAAGTGTGACTGGAGGTCTTTGCTCTCTCTTCCCTCGTTGGTATTTGCCCTTGGCTCTGGGGCTGTAGGAGAGCCTTCTCCTCGTGCTTGGGAGGGATTCCTGCTGTTCCTAGTGTGCCCAGGAGAAGAGCAACAGCCCCCAGCAAGGCCACACTTAAGGAATAACGTTGCTGTGAATATTATTATTATTTGACTTCACGGTGATTTGAGGTGTACAAAGCTTTTCATGGATGACTTTAGGAATGAGCGTCGTTTGCTTCTTTTTTTTTTAGTCTTAGAAAGCTTGAGAGCAGAGCTCATGTAATTCAGGCTTTTAGATAGAGCTGCCGCCTATCCCATTTCAGCCTTCACAGTTTTTATTCGTTTCTGGTAGCCCACTGAATCTATGGACTAATAAGCCTGCTTTTTATATAAGACTTGCAGGTGCAAGTCATAGATTAAAAATTGTCTTACCCAGTCAAGACTAATATGGCTGTAGGTCCAGTACTGTTTGATTGGTGTGATGCTACATGTTGTGGGTTTCCCAAATGGACATGTAAACATTTTTTGCAAAAAAAAAAAATAAAAGGGTAAAGGATTTGGATTATCTCAGGAAACCTGAAGGCCTGGGTTCAAATCCAATGGCAGCATCTTATGGCCTTGGGCAAGTCACTTAAGGTTATTTCCCCTATACCAGGGGTAGGCAGTTCTGGTCCTCGAGAGCCACAGGCAGGCCAGGTTTTCAGGATATCCACAATGGATATGTATGAGATGGATTTTCATGCACTGCCTCCTTGAGATGCAAATCTATCTCTTGCATATTTATTGTGGATATCCTGAAAACCTAACCTGCCTATGGCTCTCGAGGACCGGAATTGCCTACCCCTGCCCTATATTAAGCAGCGGCGACATAGTGTTGCCTAATGGTTAGTGCAGTGGGCTTTGATCCTGGTGATCTGGGTTTGATTCCCATTACAGTTCCTTGAGCAAGTCACCTAAACCTCCATTGCCTCGGGTACAAAAATTGTGAGTCCATTAGGGACTTGCATATTATGTGTATAGTGCTATGTACGTCTAGTAGCACTACAGAAATGATTGGTAGTAGTACTACACTAGAGAAAGCAATGGCAAACCAAGCCTGTATCATCCAAAGAAAACCTTGAGGGGGAGAGGGTCCCTCATTTTGAGATCTCAGGGAACCAGTTTTACATTGTTTTTTCTCTGTATGTCCAGCTCTTCTTTATTGTAAACCGCCTCAAACTACTTTGGCTTTGGCGGTATATAAACAATAAATTATTATTATTATTACTTGAGAACACATCTGGATCTTTCTCAGTCAAGGTGAGTTACAGTAGATATAATCTAAGTTTGTAGGAAGTAGGGTTAAGTAATTTGCCTAAGCTCATAAGCAAAAGTGGTGGCATTTGAACCCTGACTTCCTTGGTTCTCAATCCTTTGCTTTAACCATTAGGCTATTCCTTCTCCTTATGCTTGGGAGGGATTTCTACTGTTCCTAGTGTGCCTTTCCTCCAATAAAGTCTGAGAATATTAATATTTATCTCCCTACTTATACTGAACTAATAAGCATTAAAGAGCACACAAACCAGACAAATTTTATGGAATAAGTTACTTGCTGGATTTATTTCACCCCAACAGCTTCTGAGATTTTGGATTATATATTGACAATCTTGTGATTCCCATCCATCCCAATTGCACAGTGTACAGCCTTCACCATCATATCTTCTGTAACCAAATATTTAAAGCTTCATATTCATGGTTTGTATACTCAGCTGCGGGATACACAAACTTTACATGTTTGCTCTTTAAACCAGGTTGTTGGGCATAATTTCTTCCTGTAACATAATCAGCATTGAATAGGTATATTTTTGAATCACAGTACTTTTATGTATGTTATGATTTTAATACTGAAGCTTCATCGATATTTAAACAATCAAATGCTGTTCAGTTTACATATTTGGATGTCATCTTAGGTTTTATTTTTTAAATTCTTTCCAGAAATCTTTTTGTGAGACATTCATGATTGTTGCATGATGATCCTGATTTAAACTTACTTGCTCCACTTCATCACTTCATCATGCTTCTATTCCTTTCTCTCCTCTCTTCTACCTTCCAAAGTATTTAGATCAATGCTGTCTTGTTAAAATGTTTATTTTATTTTTATTTTTCCTCTAACTCTACTTTTCACTTCTCTATTACCCTCCAGGTACTTTAGTTAGATTGTGAGCCTTCGGGACAGTAAGGGAATTTTTCAAGTACCTTTCTTATTTCTAATCTTAATGTATATTTTCTGTAAACCGCTTAGAACCTAACGGATGTAGCGGTATATAAGAAATAAATTACATTACATTACATTAAGAGTTTAATTTCTGGCTGATTCTATGGGAGACTTCAAAAGAGGCACACAGTTGTCTTCCTCAGTAGCTTTAACTCAGAATGTTATGTTTTATAATACAGGGAAACTGTCGGGGCTGCTCTGGTCGTATATCAACTAGGACAGGCCTAGACAATTTTTCATTGAATCTAGGAGTTAGCCCAAAAAGTTAAGAGGTCTCAAACGCTGGCTACTCTTGTTTCTCCTTCCCTATTTCTTCAATATTGTGCCCAGTGAAGTTTGGGTGGGGGTGGAGAATCCCCTCCCGGACCTGCAATAATTCTTTTAGAAACTGATTTACTAAGGCTTTAGCGAATCAGTTCCTTAAGGTGCCCCTGCAAATTGCTGGCAGAAATCGGCAGTTTTTCTTTCAATGCATGCTGTTAGATATGTGATAGCACCCTCTTGATATGCGAAGCAAAGAAGTAATTGCCTCTTTGCTTCACTTATCACCATAGGCTATGTCCACAACAGTCTCTCTGACACTCAGCTAGAGAATGACATAGAGATACATTTATCCCCATCCTCGTGGTATCTATCTTCATCTCTTTTCCATCCTTGTGAGTTCTGTCCCTGCCTCTGCCTTATCCCTGCATACTCTTTCCTCCATCTGCACAAACCTCAAACACTTATGATGTTAAAGTGTTAGAGGCTTGTGTCAATGAGAACAGAACTTGCAGGGATGGGGCGGGACAGGGATGGAGATAGATTCCATGGGGACTGGGACAAATTTGTCCATGTGTCATTCTCTAATTCAGATTGCCTTTCCCAGTCCCTCTCTCACTCATACCCCCTAAGACTTAACCCAGTCTCTCACTGATACCCCTCTAGCCTTCATCCTCCCTCACACACACACAGTTTTCACCTAGCCTTTCTCTTTGTCATAACATACTCCAACTTTCACCCAGTCTTTTTCTGTCTCTGCCACCTTTCCCCCCCCCCCCCCCACCTTTCCAATTGTATTTTCAGAAGAAACAGCATGCTTCCTATACTCCTACTGTCATTGGTTTTCTATTTAAACATGAACCATGCAGTGCAGGACTTGAAGCCATGAAAATTCTTGCACCACAAGGCTCAAGCACTTTGTAATGTTACTCTTACCTTTATTGTAAGCCTTTTGAAGACAGGAAAATATTGACTGTATCTGAATGTAAAACTTGCCCTGTTGTACTCAGTTCTGAATTTTCTGTGACTGAAAGAGTGGAATTTAAGTACTGAAATTAATATAGATAGTTGTGTCAAAATTTGATTGCATGGGCTGCTATTCCTGCATAATCCAGCTTGGGGATGTAGCAGATGCAGTGCAGTTGCTGTGTAGATAGTGGTCATCGGGCAACATGAGGGTTTGGAATAACAGCTTACTTTTGCCATATGCCATATGCCATTACAATTAGTTCCAAGTCTAAGTTGTTTCAAAAATGTAAATAAAAACAGGGCTATTGTGTTCTGCATGTTGTTTCCAGTGTTGTGTTCCAATGTGTCCTGACTACATTCAAAACATGACTGGCATCTTGATTTGGAATGACTGCTAAGTGATTTGTTGCTTCTAATTAGTGGATGAGGTTCCAACATTTCCAGCTGGAGTTTTTAGTTCTGTTCTGATGAATGCATGAAAGAACCCACCAGTACTTGGGGGGGGGGGGGGGGGAGAAAGCCTGGGGCAAGCATAGAGGATCTTTGAGGGAGAAGAAGCAGTTGTAGAGCTGAAAAGTTTTATATGTGGATAGGCAGACTAAATAAACCATATAGTCTTTAACATCATGTTCTGTGCTTCATTTAGTACATGATTTAGTTCATGATTTAGTACAGAAATCCAGCACAGTGAGGGGGAAGGAAAGCCAAGTTGTCTCCCCTCACTGCTATCCTGCTCCCAGCCAATCTGTTCGGCAGGAAGCCCCGACCACTTTTTCATCGGGCTCCTTCCAGCCCTTTTAAGGGCTGTCTTCCAGGCAGGCCTCCCCGCCCTTTGTGTGGCCCTTCGTGTGGACCAAGGGACCAAGCCCAGAGGCCAAAGCAACATATTCCCAGTCACTCCCCTGTCTTCACTCCCAGCCAACCCACCATGGACCACCCCCACACAGTGGCATCCTTCATACAACCATCTCCATGCGCCAGCCAACCCAGCTCTATTCGCTGCTATCTGCTTCATTATACCAATCATCACAGGCCAAAGCAAATACGGTGACCTAAGCTCCCAACACAAAAACCACCGTACCAGAAATCCCCTAAATCTCATTCCTATCCTACCTGCCACCCCTACAACAAAATATAACCCACCCACTCTGGTCCTCATCAACGCTAGATCAGCCACCAACAAAACCACCATCCTCCACGACCTTCTGCACGACAACAGATGAGACATTCTTATGTTCACAGAGATCTGGCTCCACAACAATAGTGGGGTAGCACTGGGTGAACTATGTCCCCCAGACTACCAAGCCTTAGCCTGCTCCCGCACCTCTTGCAAGGGAGGCAGAGCAGCAGCCATTATCAAGACCATCACCTCCTTCAAACTAATAGACTTCTTGACCTTCCCCACACTAGATGCCCTTGCTTCATGATCAACCCCAAAAGACAAAGTTACCCTCATCCTGCTTTACAGAGCACCCCACTCCCCAGCAGATGCTCTGGAAACCCTCCTCAGCTTCATCACCAAACTTTTCCTCTCCCACAGATGCCTGGTCATCCTCGAAGACTTAAACTTCCCAGACTACCCCAACACCACTGGCATGAGCAATGATTTTCTTTCTTCTCTGGCCAACCTAGGACTTGTCCAGATTATATCCACCCCTGCACACTCAGCAGGCAATACCTTAGACTTAGTGTTCATACACAAAAACCTCATCACTGACCCCCAACATTCTAACTGCACCACCACTCCAGTCCCATGGTCAGACCACCACCTCATCGCATTCCAGCTCCCTGATGAAACCTGAATCCCACCACTCGCACTAATATCACGGACTCAGCTGGCATCCAGAACATCAGGAAAACCTGCAGTTGACACCTCCAATCCATCGACTTGGCTGCCTCCAGCTGGCACTCAGGATTCCATTCCCTCTATGACAACTTTGCCCAGAAAAGAAACACAAAGGTACCCACCAACAAACCCCCAGCCTCCTGGTTTACTAAAGACCTACAATCCCTGAAAAGAACTCTGAGGAAATTCAATAGAAAATGGGTTAAACACCAAATGAAGAATCAAAGGCATACTGGAAGAGCCTACTAGCTTCCAACAAGTCCTCCATCTTGAAGGCGAAAAAATCCTACTACTCTCAACTCCTACAAAAAGTCCCCAAACGGTCTAAACACTTGTTTTCCCTGACAAACTGCCTCTTCTTTGCTGCCCAAGGATGCAATCCCAACAGCCCCATAGACCTAGACAGCGAGACCCTCTCTAGCTTCTTCCAAAACAAAATTGACACCATCTGCAACAAAACTGGGCAACACCCCCAGCAAGGTCCCTCCCCCCGGCCTGCTCTCCTCAAGGTCCAACTAACACACCATCCAGATCACTATCCCCACTCCCCCTAGCCACCAGCACTATCCTAGACCCCTGCCCTTCCAGCCTCCTATCCACCACCGACACCTTAGCTGAATCCCTCCTCCCCATCATAAACACCTCCCTGGCAACTGGTAAGGTCCCACTCAGTTGGAAAATGGCTATTATCAAACCCACTCTCAAGAAACCTACTCTTGACCCAAACAACCTGAACAACTACTGCCCAGTCTCCAACCTCCCATTTGTATCCAAAATCCTGGAAAGAACAGTACTCCACTGGCTACTCACATTCATAGAAGAACAAAACGCCCTCTCCCCTTTTCAATCTGGCTTCCGAGCTGGCCATAGCACAGAAGCAGTTCTTCTAGATATCATCGATGACAGTTTGTCAATACTAGACAAAGGTAGCGATGCCCTAGTAGTACTGCTAGACCTAAGCGCTGCCTTTGACACTATTGATCACCAATTTCTACTGCATAGGCTCACCGACCTAGGAATCAAGGACTCTGCACTTCAATGGTTCACTTCCTTCCTCCAACAGAGAACTCAAGCAATACTACTAGGCCTAAACAAATCAGAACCCAAACCCATCAAATATGCTGTTCCCACTCCTCTTCAACCTATACATCAGACCAGTTATCGATATCGCCCAAAAATACAACATCAAAATCCACTTCTATGTGGATGACATTCAGCTTCTCCTTCCGCTAGGTAAAGACCAATCAACCCAACTCACCAACATTCAACACTGCTTCACCAACATGAAGAATTGGATGACAGACAACAAACTCCAGCTGAATGCTGTAAAAACTGAACTTCTATGGATCAGGAAAAAGAACACTAATATCACTTGCCTAATACTATCTTGGGATTCCACACTCTTGTCAGCAAAAGACCAAGTTCGCAGTCTTGGAGTGGTACTGGATGGCCACCTGTCCCTCTCAGCCCATATCTCACATGTGGTCTCTATCTCCTTCTACTATCTGTGCCAGCTAAAAAGGATCAAACCATATATCACTAAACTTAACCTAGCCCAACTCCTTTATGCTTATGTACTCTCCAGAATGGACTATTGTAACTCCATCTTCAATGGAATCACCACCAAAGTACTTGAGTGCCTCCAGCAAGTCCAGAACTCTGTGATCCACCTCCTGCATGACCTGGATTACCACAACCCCTTCTCCCCAGCCTTCCGTGCAGAACACTGGCTTCCAGTTAACAAATGCTGTGTGTTGAAAGCCCTTGTTATGGCCTACAAGACATTCCACCTCATCACACCTGCCTACATCACATCCAAACTCTCTCAATACACTCCCGCCCACCCACTCTGCTCTCAAGCTGAGAAACGACTATACATCCCTGCAGGAAGATCCTTCCAAATGTAAGCAGCTCATAAACGCTCATACAACTACTTCACCCTCTGTCTTTGGAACCAATTGCCTTCCCAAATAAGATCACAAGACTCGCTGATGACCTTTCTGAAAACGCTGAAGACCCACCTCTTCAGTTGAACAGTGCTAATGGACTACCTCTTCCTACAGGGCCTCTTCCTTTCTCCTCTCTCCTGTTCCCTGCTTCCCTTCCTCTAACTCCTTGCTCCCCTACCACTCCCCCATCTCTGCCCTCCTCTTCCTTCCTCCCTTCCCATGCTCCCCCTCCCTTTCTCTCTACGTCTTCTCACCTGCCTCTTCTTTGAATGCCTATAATTTTATTGTCTTGTAACTTTACTGTGAATGTCAATTGTAACCCGTTCTGAGCTACCGGGAGAATGGGATAGAAATCTAAACAAATAAATAAATGAAACTGCCCCAAGAAATTCATTGAAAAAGGCAGTCTGTTATTTTGGAACTGGCAAATGATCTGTACTCCTTTAGGTCTGCAGTACTGCATTTGCTGTGTAAACATGTAAAACATTTATAGGTTGCTAATAACAAGAAATTGCTTTGCAAGAAGCTGTAAAAAGTGCTACAAAAGTTATATGCCTCTTCTATAGCTGTATTTTGCATGGCTGTTGATGAGATGATGTGATTCTTAATCACACTGTACTTTGGCCAGTCTGTTTTGGAGAAATTCCATTGTATTTTCTTTGGGCCAGGGGTGGAGGCCAAGGTGATTAGCTGTCTGACTTAGTGAATACAATTATTTTTCTTTCATTCCCACAAGGGGTCTTGTTAGAATGCCTGACTAGTAGCAAATAGCCTATAAGAAAGAATATAAGGAAGAAAATTATACCTTTCCAGTTCTGAATTTCACAGTACATTTTCTGCTTGATTTCCTTATGTATGAGACTCATTTTGCATTTGTTGATGTGGCAACGAGATTGCCTAAAGAAGGTCTATGCTAGAAAAGAAATGGGGAAAATGCACCAGATGTAAGAGGAAACCAAAAACACTGTGGAGTGACGATGTTCCTGAAAAGGACTTTATTGAAAATTAAAAGTTCCACAAGTCAGTGTAACTAATCCACAAAGAAATAAAATGATCCACATAAAAACCTTGAGGACCTAATCTGCCGAGAGCTGGGACCCAACACTGTCTGTGTTTCGACAAAATAGTCTTCTTCAGGGGTCCCTGATAATCCTAAGATAGTAGATACATGGAATAAACAATCAAAAAAATACAAATGCGTGGAACTCCGCAGAGAATGATTTAGGATCCTATCTAATAGTCCCCATCAATATAAATAAAGGGAAGACCACTTTCCACACAGCTGTGTGATCTCCTCTTGCAACAATTTTTGACTAAATTCAAAGATTGTATCCAAATCTTGGACACAGTTTTATACCAAGATACTGAAGATGGCCTTCTGCTCAGCTGAAGGGATAGGAATCAAATTGGGCTCATACACAATGAGCAATAAAACTTGACTTCAGATTTCTCCCAGTTTATATTGTAGCTGAAAAAGGAGGCAAACTGTGCTATTAATTGAAGTAAGGGAGGGACAGACTGATTTATCTTTTCTCCTGAAATAATTGGCCACCTGTTTGTGAAACATTTCTTTGCAAGTTGTTTGTACAACCAAGATCCTTTGCTGGAGAATATAATAGCTAGGTATGAGTTGGTATTCATGATCTATGATATGCTTTTTGATTAGTATACCTTCAGGAAGAAGCTATTCAAGTTTTAGCTGTGTTGACAAGTGAAGTGGTTTGGACACAGTTGATTCAGGGCTGAGTAACAGCCTTTATAAATCAACGAGACCTAGATAAAATGGTAGCTTTGTCAGCATAGAGTAGACATATATGATTTCTTGAACTGAAGCTGTACTGAGCAAGATGAGTTTTCTCTGTATTAAATTCTCAAGTGCAAATAATATCCTGAATGCTGACAAGACTAGTAGCAATCTAATCGAGACAGTATATTTTTTTAAATTTGTCTTCCAAGTGCTTGTGCTTTTGATTTCTCCCTCCTGCTACCATCCTTAGAACAGTTATTTCCCTCCTGCTTTTCGCTAAAAACACAGTTAAGACAAAGACATAGCTCTTATCTTATAAATCCTAAAAAGTGAAAACTTAGCCTGTGTTGGGGACCAGTGTACCAACACAGTAATGGTATCATAAGCATTCATGGGTATTTAACCCTTTATTTGGCACTGCTGCTCAGAAGGAGCATGTTTATCTATGCCTCTTATGGCAGATATACTCAGCAAAGTTTACTGGAGTTACACTAGTTGGTTTTGTTTGTGATTTTTACTCCGGTACCTCCATCTTTTGGTTTTTTTCTTGTAGGAGATCTGCATCTCTAAATGCCTAGTACTTGGCATTGTTCTTATTCAATGTCAAGTTACATATAGCAGCCATTTTCACCATCTGCCAATTTTAATACCTATGTTGTTGAATGCAAGCGATTTGGTAATGTGAAATTGATGATGAAGATGTAAAAGAATGCAAAATAAGTAATTTATTAGCACACTTACTGAGATTGAGCTTGGTTGAGCAGGGAGCTGGGCTTCGCTGCACCCAGTTGTGCTTTTTAGCCAGGCAAAGGTATTGCCACCTCCTTTTTCTGTTTATACTATAGTACATTATTCCACCAGCTTTGCCACTTTGGATTTAAATGAGATGAAGGAGAGCTGCCAGATATCTTCTCATGTGGGGCTGCAACACTTCTGACCAGTGTATATCAATGACATCTATTCTCACTAGCTTGCCTTCAAGCTTTTCATTGAGGGTATCCTCAAGGAGGTATGCATTTCCAAATGCCTTCTCTTCATCTGAGAAATG
Organism: Geotrypetes seraphini; assembly: GCF_902459505.1. Classification (NCBI taxonomy): domain Eukaryota; kingdom Metazoa; phylum Chordata; class Amphibia; order Gymnophiona; family Dermophiidae; genus Geotrypetes; species Geotrypetes seraphini. Next base: position 38,928,556 of record NC_047093.1, on the reverse strand, counting down.
CCTTGACCTTCATGCATGCAGTTCTTCTCCTCCCTCTTCTACTTCCCTCTTTCTTTTATGTGCTTTGGTAAAGAGGCAGATAGTAGCAGAAAATAAAACCCAGAAAGATGTTAGGGGCTACCCTAGAGATCTCCCAGGGCCATCTCTGGCCCTTGGGCGTTGCATTGAAGAACACTGTGTTAGATCTTGAATACACTCAGAGTATTATTGGTACTCTGCTGCAGGAAGTGAGTTGAGATTGAGGAGGGAATGAAGTTTAGACTGTGCATTTTAAATTCAGTTACTTTTTCTGATTTTTATTGCATCAATTTTATATATAGAGTCACAGTGGCTTGCTTGCTGAAATGAATTTTCCTGGCTTTAAGTATCTGGAAATAATCTGATAATCTTTTGCTGGTGAATAAATAAAAGTGGTTTAGACTTTGATAAAAATACTCTGTTAAATATTAATAGTAAAAGAATTTCTATTAGTTTTTTCTGTATTCCATGCCATGTTTGTATATTGTGAAAACAAATGCCACTATGCGGCAATTGTAGTGAACCATGTAAGTTATTCATATTTTTGTATTTTTTTCAATAGACTGAAATGATTGTGCTCACAGAAGTTTAGATAGTACATACAGATTTTGATTCCACTAAAAATAAATCTCAGACCCTTACACTGCCAAGAAATATTTGCTGTAATAATGAAAGCAGAGAGACTGCCAAGCTGTGTTTCAAAATACATTGGGAGAAGAGGACAAAGATCCAAACACCACATATTTCTCTCATTTTTTATGGTGACTTTTACCTTCTTGCAGCAACACAAGTCTTCAAAATATATGAAAGGATAATTTGTTGCCTAAAATCCTACTTGTTTAGATGGTGCTTTTTTTGTTGCTGTCTAGCTCTGTGCTGCCAGTTTTGCTCCGGCCCATAGGGGTAGAGTACATGTTTCTATTGTATTATTTCTATTGTATTATTCCTGCTTTTTTATACTTGTGCTTTTGCCTTTTCTGTATGGCCTGTTGTTGTATCCTTTCTAATAAAAATAATTACAAAAAAAAAATAAAAAATTTTAATCGAGTTTCAAATATAACAGCAAACGAAGAAGTCTCGATACCCTCCCAGCAATACAATACAATAAAATATTTATATTCCACTGTACACCTATTACACTATGCTGATAACATTAAAAAAAATATTCAGTTCTAGTGAAATCACAGCCAATCCATGTTACAAATTAATTTAAAAATTTCCTGAAACTCAGATAACAATGTTCAGACTTATCCTCCCCCCCCCCCTTTGCTAGAGATTTTTAGTCTGGGCCGAAGAGGTAAGTGCTCCAACAGTCATAGGAATTCTATGAGCTTTGGAGCATTGACTGCACTGGCTTGCACTAAAAATCTCCACTCTCTGGGTGAAAAAGAACTTCCTTACGTTTGTACGGAATCTATCCCCTTTTAACTTTAGAGAGTGCCCTCTCGTTCTCCGTACCTTGGAGAGGGTGAACAACCTGTCTTTATCTACTAAATCTATTCCGTTCATTATCTTGAACGTTTCAATCATGTCCCCTCTCAGTCTCCTCTTTTCAGGGGAGAAGAGGCCCAGTTTCTCTAATCTCTCATTGTACAACTCCTCCTCCAGCCCCTTAACCATTTTAGTCGCTCTTCTCTGGACCCTTTCGAGTAGTACCGTGTCCTTCTTCAAGTACGGCGACTAGTGCTGGACGCAGTATTCCAGGTGGGGTCGCATCATGGCCTGGTACAGTGGCATTATAACCTTCTCCGATCTGTTTGTGATCCCCTTCTTAATCATTCCAAGCATTCTGTTTGCCCTTTTTGCTGCCGCCGCACATTGCGCGGACGGCTCCATGGACTTGTCGACCAGAACTCCCAAGTCTCTTTCCCGGGGGGTCTCTCCAAGTACTGCACCAGACATCCTGTATTCGTGTACAAGATTTTTGATACCAACATGCATCACCTTACAATTATCCATGTTAAACTTCATTTGCCATGTCGGGGCCCATTTCTCGAGCGTGTTTATGTCCTGTTGCAGGTCATCGCAGTCCTCCTGCGTCTTCACTACTCTGAATAACTTTGTATCATCTGCAAATGTAATCATCTCGCTCGTCATTCCAATTTCCAGGTCGTTTATAAATATGTTGAAGAGCACGGGCCTAAGCCCCGAACCCTGCGGCACTCCACTGGTGATGCTTTTCCAGTCTGAGTATTGTCCTTTTACCCCCAGTCTCTGTTTTCTACCGCCAACCAGTTTTTGATCCATGTGAGTATTTCACCCTCGATCCCATGGCTCGCAATTTTTTGAAGTAGTCGTTCATGCGGGACCTTGTCAAACCAAATCTGACCAAATCTGAAAATTCAGATATACATTGTCGACTGGGTCACCTTTGTCTATCTGCCTGTTAACTCCCTCGAAGAAGTGCAGCAAGTTAGTCGAGCAAGATCTTCCTTTGCTGAAGCCGTGCTGGCTGGTCCTCATCACACTGTGTCCGTAAAGGTGGTCAACGATGTGGTCCTTTATCAGCGCCTCTACCATCCTTCCCGGTACCAAGGTCAGACTCACCGGCTTGTAGTTTCCCGGATTTCCCCTCGAACCTTTCTTGAAGATCGACGTAACATTCGCCACTTTCCAGTCTTCCGGAATCCTTCCCGATTTGAATCCTTTGTTTTTATCCCATGCCTTTTTGAATTCTGTTACCATTTTTTTTCACCACCACCTACTTCAGGATCACATTTCAGGCATCGAACACCCTCTCTATGAAAAAAAGAATTTTTTTTCTGATATTATCTAAAAGCTTGGAAGCAAATTTAATTCTAGGGAATGTATTCATTAACGGGTCAATTTTTAGCAAACTATTAAGTGGCATATATAATATAGAAACAGAGAAACATGATGGCAGATAAAGGCCAAATGGCCCATCCATTCTGCCTATCTGCAGTAACCATTATCTCTTCCCTCTCTCTAAGAGATCCCATGTGCCGATCCCATGCTTTCTTGAATTCAGGCACAGTCTCTGTATCCACCACCTCTTCCGGGTGACTGTTCCATGCATCTACCACTCTTTCTATAAAAAAGTATTTCCTTAGATTATTCCTGAATGAGACTCGACTAATTTTACTAGCACATCTTTAGCCATATTTCAGTCGTATGTGATTTGGTTGGGTTTTCAACTGAGAATCCTATTCAAACTGTATTTAGACAAAATTTACCCCTTTAGATTTTGGATAGCTATTTGTGCAACCAGATTTGCCAAGCTTACTGTATCCAGTTACTACTGAAAATCTATGCTGATTGGCTAAATCATGAACCAAACTTAGAAATGTCCCTAGAGCCACCTTTTTTCCACCAACTAAATTTCCCCCCTCCCCCCTGTGAATTTGTGTAGGAATATTTAGCCTGTCAGGTCATTATTTACAGGAGGCTGTTACATTTGCAGACCAGTTTACATGCATAAATGATTGGAATATACTGTTGTGCATGCATGTACTGTAATATATGCAGATATGCATGCATATGCCAGTTTGTCACATAAGCACTATTTTTTTTTTTTTTTTTTTTTTTAACCTATGTTCATTTTTCTAATAGTGCATAGTTTGCAGTTGGGCTTAAACATGGGTGGAGCACAGTTATGTGCATAACTTTTATAGTGTTTTATGAATTGTGTGCATCTCCTGAACATAAGTGTATATATCGGAATATACTAGTATTCTATAAAAGAAAGAGACACCTCCATTTCTTTCTAGAATATGTGTCGGTCAGGTGACCTTGGTGCTTATATATAGGTACAGAGTTATAGAATTACATCCTAGGTGTAGTAAAAATGTTCCGAGTTGGAAAATTTGTGACCATCTTGTGAATTTAGTTGGTAGTGTCTGAATGTTGATTTACATTACAATACATCCTGCAGTTCTCTACAAGGAATCTATGCGGCTTACAATAAGACTTTGATTGTATTCTTGAGTTAAAATAGTGCATCAGCTCATGTGTTATTTAAGTGATGAGATGATGGGTGATGGGTAAGAAGGTGATTATAGGGAGAAGAGAGATGTTTTTAATTCCTTCCAGAAGTCCTTTGTTGCAGTCTTACTAGGGATGGAAATTTACAAAGCCAGCTTGCTCTGTTTTTATATTTAGAAAGTTGTGTTACTAATCAACATTAAACAGGTCGTTAGATTTTGAGACAGATTGACTCCTAAGCAGCATGACGATTTCTGACACCTAAAAGGACACATGAAGGGCAATTTTTTTTTTAAAAAGGTGTCTAAATCTAAATATCAATTGTTCACACTGATTTTTAGAATAGGTGTACTTGTGCGCATGAATGAAGTCACAAATTGGTACGTTGCATGGTATGTAACACAAAGCACAGCAAAAAAAAAGGAAAGATGCCCCACGAAGAAATTGCAGATAATGAAAAAGTGGGGACGGAACTGTACACATCATCCGGGGATACACAAGTAGATGAATATTTGTTACAAGATAAGCATTTATTAAAAGTATATATAACAATTTTTGACTCAAATATTGATTGGAGACCTGACACAGACACTCTTTAACGGAGTTGCTACTTTTACATTTGGTCCCAGGAAGGTAATCGACAATACACATCTGCCATTTACTGGGCAGATGTTCCTGTACCTGTGAGGCAGGCTTTCAAAAGCCAAAACACGGATCGTGTCGGGTCTGCAATCAATATTTGAGTCAAAATCTATTTTATTGACTTTTAATAAACAATTATCTTGTAACAAATATCCATCTACTTGTCTATCCCTGGTTGATGTGTACAGTTCCGTCCCCACATCTTCATTATATGCATGGTATATAACAGCAGATAGGTTGTACCAATGGGCGGAGCATGGGTATGTCATGGGTGTTCCATCTAGCGCACACTATATAGAATGATATCAGAGATGCACATTTAGGTGCACTAGCTTATGCCTGCCTTTAACTTAGTGTAAGCTGTCACACCTAAGATTCAGCATGCAAAAGCAGTTTTCTGCTACTATTTTATCATGGGTTAGGCATGCCTTAACATCGTTATAGAATGGGTGGTAAACATTCTTCTTTGTTGGGCCTTCATTTAGGGGTCATTATATACAATTGGCCCTTTTGTGTCTTACCTTGGCTGCTGAATAGAAAGACGGTAGGTCTGATTTATACTTAATAAACAATATTTTATTTATTTTTCTATACCATTCTCCTAGGGAAGCTCAGAATGGTTTACATGAATTTGTTCAAGCATAATTCCCTAGTGCTGGAAAAACTCATGCAGTTTCATCTGCCATATCCTGTGTTAAATTCAGAGTATCAAAATGTACAAATTTGGGCACATATCCAATTTGTATGCACAATTTAATTGAATAACAAGCCAATTAGCACTAGTAATTGGGATCTTAATGAGATTGTTAATTGGTTTTAATTAAAATATAATTCGATTTCGAAAAGTTGGTGTGAAAATAGTCATGGGTGGATGGAGGGCATTCATTCTTCCAAGTTACACACGTAGTTATAGAATAAGGGGGATCTATGCTTAATTTAGACATGAGCATTTGCAACATGTTTCTGTTTGGTGTAAATGGCCATGCTTGAACACCATTCTAGAAATGGCGCATAATTTTGAGCATTTTTGGGTGCTGGACCATTTGATTGACCAGTATCCTATTTAACTTCAGCTGGTAAATAATAAATTTGAGAAAATTGTTCCAGCACTTTAAGAATTTCTTTAAGGTAACATTTGGAGCTCCTTTTACTAAGGTGCACTAGCGATTTTAGCGCACACGCAAGATTAACTGAAAAATTACCACCTGCTTAAAAGGAGACGGTAGCGGCTAGCACGTGCTAAAACCGCTAGTGTGCCTTTGTAAAAGGAGCCCTTGGTGTCACTGGAACGACCTTAGGAAAATATATGAAACCTAAAGCCTAAAAAACAACAAGGCAGTCGGTTAACAAGATCCAACATGGAAAAAACAGATAACAGTAAACTGATGAAAAAGTTAAACTGTATATACATATATACACACTACTTGCTCCTGGTGGTTAAAAACAGGTGCCCAACATGGCCGTGTTTCACCTGGGACTGCTTCAGGGGCACATAAAACACATTTCCAACCTGAACTGCAGTATAGTGAATAAAGATAAAAGTTAATTTTCTCAACGGTTTGCTGTTATCCGTTTTATACCACGTAAAACCTAAAGCTTTATACCTCAAAAGGTTATCCAAAGTTTCATTTTTATGATAAAGCAACACATTATGAAAACAGTAGTGAATTCAAAAATGCATGGGATAAATAGAGAGGAATCCAAAATGGCAGTCAGCACTGGGGTGGTAAGTGCGAGACTTACCCTTTGCTTTCAGCATAAGTAATTAATTTTTCCTACCTTTGTTGTCTGGTGATTTTCATGAGTCTCTGGTTGCACTTCCTTCTGATTGTGCATCCAATATTTCTGCCTCCTGCATGCTTCCTCTCCTCCAGGCCTAATTCCATTCCCCAACCAACATCTCTCTCTCTCTCTCTATATGAGTCCAACTTTTTCTTCCTCTCTCCCTGCCCTATCCCCAAAGCCGACCCTGACACCCGACACACTCCATTCCCCCACAACTTTTTCTTCCTCTCTCCCTAACTGCCCCTGAAGCCACCACTGATTTCTCCCTGCCCCAGCCCCGAAGCTGACCCTGCCACCTGACATGCTCCATTCCCACCCCAGCGCTGCCGCATCAACAGGGACAGGCCAGGTGAGTGGGGTGCCAACCCATAGACCTTCCCCCAACGTCGATTCTGATATTGGAGAGAAGGTTCTGAGCCAGCCAGGCAGCGATTGTCTGTCCTGTAACCTTCTCTCTAACGTCAGAATTGACGTTGTGGGGGGGGGGGAAGGCTTGTGTGTTGGCTGCATGCAGTCGCTACACACGCCTGGCCCATCCCTGTTGTAGTGGTGGGGGGTGGGAATGGAGCATGTCGGATGGCAAGGTCAGCTTCGGGAGTGAGGCAGGGAGGAATTGGTGGCGGCGGCTTCAGCAGGGGGTCAGGCAGGGAGAGATCCCAGGAGGCCAGCCCATGTACTCCCTGATAGTGCTGCCCGATTCGCGATTCGAATCGATTCTCCGATTCACTTTTGGTGAATTGGTTTACTATTAAAAAAATCGGACTTACCGATTCATTGGCCCCATTGCTACCGCCGCTTTTGCCTAGCCAGGGAGGAGAAGAGAGAGCCTTGCTTGTGGGAAGGAGAGAGCCTTGCTGCCCCGATATGCACCAGAGACTTGTTCAGGCTTCCTCTCTGCCACTGGAGTCCTTGCTTCTGATATAACTTCCGGTTTTGCAAAACCGGAAGTTACATCGAAGCAAGGAATCCGGATGTGCACAGAGATAATATTTGGTTTGTTTGGGGGAAATATTTATTTTTATCTGAATTTTGTACATTTGTATAATTTGTTTCATATGTTCAGCTTTTTTAAAATAACATTTTGTTAATGTAGAGTAGAACTTTTTAATGAGTGTAGATTGTACACACAATTTGCAGGTTGATGATCTTAAAATTCTTTTTATATACACTAAAATTTTAAAGGTGAGAGAATGAATACACGTACCTAGTATATGTACTTCTTTTATGAGGCATTTTCTCTTGACCTGGTTGAAGTATAAATTATCATGAATTACATGTTTTTTGTTTACCTTAGTTAATACATTTTTAGATCATTTTTAAACTATTAAGTCAAGTCAGCAGGACAAGTTAACCAGTCTCTTTTTTAAAAAAAATAGCTGTTGCTTTGGCTATAACATTACATGTATACAGTGAGCAGTTTTCAAATTGCTAGCATTTGGTACAGAGTTGCAATGGACTTTTTACCAAATGTTAACTTTGTACCCATAGATGCTTTCAGCAAAAATTCTACCTGCATAAAAAAAAGCTGCTGGAAAGAGTTCATACCAGTGGCATAGTTAAGACCCATCTCTCCTAATGTGGTGAAGACTTTGGAGGGGGGGGGGGGGTGTGACAGACACCCTTTTCAAAGCTCCAGTAAACAAACCCTGCAAAAGCCAACACATTTCAGACTTGTATAGAAAACCTGCCACAGTATTAGAAATTGAAATGCAAGCTATCGGAGATGAACATTCCCAAAGCTGACATATTACAATTAATAAATTCAGAAACAAAAAAATACTTGTTTTTTCTACCTTTGTTGTCTGAACATTGCTTTGGACACAATGTCTCCTGCTTTTCTCTCTAGGATCTTTTGACATTTCTTCTCTCTGTCCATTATCCATCTTTCCTATGCATCCCTGCCTGTCCTATCCAGAGTTTTCTCTCTGTGTGTCTATCCTTAGTATTCAGTATTTCTTCTGTGTCACTATCTTACTGTCCAACATCCCTAGTGTATCTCTCCCTTTGCATCCAGCAGCACCCGTTTGTGTCCCTGTCTCTATGCTCAGCATCTTTATCTGTCTCCCTGTCTTTTTCTCCTCTCTCTGCACCCCAACCTCTCCCCATTAGTCCAGCATTTCTTCTTTTTCTCCCTCCTTCTTTGATCCAGGGATCTTTCTCTCCCCCCTCTCTCATCTGCTTGGAATGGAAGTTAAAACTCTAAACACCTTTATTGGGCAGACTGGATGGATCAGCCACCATTTGTGATTTCAGTAATTCAAGCTAAAACATACAATTACTAATGGTCATTAAAAAAAAATTCTGATTAATATTACATTTTAGTGGAGATTTCATAAGTTTTAAAACTTATCTTTATCAGCCATTCCTATCTTTATGGATAGAGATAGGGAATAGGATTTGATATAACACCTTTCTGTGGTTACAGTTAAGTAACTTGTCTAGAGTCACAAGAAGTTATAGTGGGGAATCAAACCCAGTTTCCCTGGTTCTCAGGTGACTGCATTAACCTATAAGCTATTTTCCACTCTAGCTGATTCTCTGTTGATCTTCATGCAAGCCTTATTGTCTTAGCGATGATACAGCAGCAACAAGCAAAAGGTGAACTTGGAAAAGAAGATACAGTATTTAAAACATGTTCATAACTAGTGTTCTTTTAGTAAGGTGCGCTAGCGTTTTTAGCACATGCAGATTAGTGTGTGCTAACCCCGCGCTTCGCGGCTAGAACTAACGCCAGCTCAATGCTGGCGTTAGTGTCTAGCGCGCGGGGCATTGTAGCGCTCGCTATTCCGCGCGTTAATGCTCTGACGCAGCTTAGTAAAAGGAGCCCTATGTCTTTTATGCCAAAAAAGTATGAGAAATTATACTGGGAGCAAAAGTGGGGATGATCTAGGAATAAGAATTAAGGCAGGAAGAGAACCAAGAAGCAGACAACGAGAAATATTAAGGAATCTTAGTATTACTGCCTTAAATGTAAGCTGCGCTGAGCTTGTTTTTTTTCTTCAGTTATAGAATGTCATTTTTATTTCTGATTACTGAAAAATATATCTGAATATCTGGAAACATTCTTTTTCACTAAGAATAATATTTTTTGTGCAGGCTGTCGATGTATGATGCCACTTGTCAACTTGCACAAGACATTGCAGAAAAAATCCATGAACGCAACCGATGTCAGCGACGAGGGGAAAATCCAGCTAAGGTACTATATTTTTTTATAAGGCCTCTTATTTGTTGTAATACTTTTGGTGAAAAGCAAATTTCTTTTCTAGCTTCGACTTGTGAGTGTGTTTGCACAGATGTTTATGCAGCTTTTTATGTTCTCATTAGATTCAGAAGGCTAATTGTGAGTTTTTTTCCCCCTTGACAGTCTTTATTGGAGGCTAGGATGATAATTGGTTGCCATCAGCCTTTTGAAACACAGTGTGAGCTTAGTAGAGGATGTTTTCAAATGGTATCCCCTATGACTATATGACATTTTAAAAGTTTTCTTTGTTCAATTTAACATCTAAAATAAACAAGCTGTATGTAGTATTAGTGGCAGTACAATGTCTCATTGTCACCAAACTGTTGGATCGTTGAGCCCACATCTGTACTAGCTGTTTACTTGGCTGGGTGTGTCTGGCAGGCTACATAGGGAACATAAAGCCTAAATATTCTGGTAATGGCCACTTCAGTATTGATGGGCTTTCTGGTTTAGATATGGGAAAGGTGGGTAAAGGAGGGAATTAAGTGGGGATCTTGCTTTTCTACCAAGGATGGTGGTTTTGAAAAAGAGAAACAAGGAAAATTAAAAGAAAAGAGAACCCAGTCTGTCCTTGATGAGGAGAAATCTTATAGGAGATTACATCCTAGTTGCCAGCTATGGATTCAAGGATAACCAGATGGGCCAGGAGGTTTTTTTGGCCATTATTTATTAGTTATGTTGGCTTCTTTTTCAGATAAAAATAGAGCTTGCATATGATTGTGTTGGGTCTTAGTGGTGCTATTTAGTGTTTAATATTCATCTGTCAAATTGACTTTCTGGTTGTGTATTATGTGTGATAATGTGATTTGGAGGATAATTTTATGAGGCTGTATAGCTTGTGTGTTGGATATATCTGTAACATATTAGTTTTTGAAAGGCAAGTTATACATGCATTTTCCCTTTTGAAAATTACTCTGTTGAAAGGATCTGCACTCAATTTCACCTGCTATTTGGTGGTTGGTTGTTTTTTTTTTTTTTAAATTTTATTTATCGTAATTTCAAATGATTTACATGGAAATAACTCTTTCTGTTAAGAAAATCATCCAGAAAATGAGTACTTAACAATACAGAAAATAAATCTAAGGTTAACAAAAGAAATATAAGAACATTAAAAAGCCTCCTTTCTCCTGAAGTCTACCTTCCAGTTCAGATTGCATATGTTTTCTGCTTGCATGTTGCTGAAGCCTCATGGGCTTTCAGTGAGAATCAGCACTGTGTTGCCTGTTCATATTCCCCTCTGCCCCCAGATCTAATGCAAAATCTGAATGGTGGGAGGGGCTAAGCAGCAAAAGTTTTCAAACCATAACAGATGACATAATCTTTTTATTGGGCTGGTATAAGGGGATGGAAGCCCAAGCTGTAGCTCAGGGCTCCTGTGCCAGAGGGGGTGTTAAATCTGCCTCAAGCTGAAGGCAGTATAGCTTGAAAGTGGACTGGGCCAATGTGACCATGCGGCCTTGATGGGAGTCCCTCCTATCTTAATGACCTCCGCTGAGTTTTTCTCCTTTCAGAGGCCGCTCTCCTAGACAGAGCCAGATAGCAGCAATTTGAGCTGGAGGCTTCAGGGGTTGGCTCTCGGTCAGGGCTAGCTTATTCAGGTTTCTGAGTGGATAACTCTTAGCACGGATGCCAGCCTGTTGGGTTGTGGGCTTATTGTGGGGCCCACTCCATTCAGGGGTAGTGGACTACTGGAATGCAACATTGGTTGACCTTTTGTCTGGAGCTTCGGAAATTCAGCTGGCACTACTTGCTCTCCAGCCCTTTCAGAAAGACCTGCGACGCAAGTTTCTGTGACACTATGGTAGTGGCATATGTACTTCATGAGGGAGCCCTAGTTCTCTCTCTCTTGGGCCACAAAGATCGGCAGTCCACTTCTTCTGTCTTGCTCAGCATCCCATGGGACCGGAGTCGACAAAATTCTGGCAGTCTACCTTCGCCAACAGTTCCTGGTCCTAGGAGCATGTTCCTTTTGCTGGAGCCGTTCTGTCTGCTCTTACAAGAGTTGAGATTAGCCCCGGAGGGTCTTGATGGCTTCGGCAGAGATCTTGAAGGCCGGGCACCTTTTGGTCGATGAACAGTGCAGAAGCTAGGGCCTGTTGCCTTGGTTTGATCCTGGCTGACTTACGAGTTCCTGTATGATGTTCCCTCCAGGGCCTCTGGTTGGTTGGGTCATCCACTGGGCAGCGACACATCCTGGCTTGTGCCTTTAGTGGCTTCAAATTGGCATCACCACCCTTGGTATGCAGTTCTCGTACGTCTTTGGTGGGACATGAAGCTCCTGTTCCCTTTTCATCAATATCTTCTCTGTAAGGGACCAGTGTTCATAGAGAACCCTCAGTGTTTTTAATCTTACAGCATGGCACTTGAATGCTCAGCCTTGATGATGAGTGGTCATTTGAAGGTAGTTTTTTTTTTTTAATTCTTTTTGCACTCAAAGTTCCCTCTACTATGGCTTCTTCTGCCACAGCCTGGTAGGCTTTCTCTCAATGGAGTGCTGAGAAGGCTCCCAGTTCGGTAGTCCTGGCTTTCCTTCTGGAGGGTTTAGACAGAAGTCAGTGGCCTCCCTGAAAGTTCAGATTACAGGCTTTGAATGTTTTCAAGTGCGCTGAGGTGCTAGTTTGCTTACTGCTATCTGCATCCTCCCTTGCGTCTTCCTTTCTCTTTGTGGAATCTTAACGTCGTTTGACAGAGCCTTGGTGAGGCCCCCTTTGAAATATGGTTTTTTGGGTCACCGTTGTCTCAACACGGTGTATTTTGGAGTTTCTGCTCTTTCGTGCAGGGACCCTTATCTCTGTTTTTCGTACATAGGTGTTTTTCTCAGTACTGTACCTTCCTTCCTTGCTGCAGGTGGTCTCGGCTTTCCAAATCAATTGGGAGGTTAGGTTGCCAGCATTTCATCCAATAGGTTCGGAGTGCACAGATCAGATCTTCTGCAATTAGGATGTTCGGAGGATCTTGCTCCTTTATTTGGAAACGATGATTGAGTTCAGGCTGTCTGATCACCTTTTTTGTTTTTACTGCTGTGCTTCACCATGGTAGACCAGCATTCAAGTCCTCGATCATTTGATGGATTAGAATGGCCATTTCCGTGTCTTCCGTTGCTTGCGGCATTCAATGAAGTGTGGCTGTGTCATTGGGGGCATCTCGCATGATTCATCCTGATGAAATTTGCAGGGCAGTCTCTTGGTCCTCTCTTCATACCTTTGCCTGGTTTTACCAAGTTGTTGTGGCAGCACATTCTGATGCCATTTTTGGGACCTTGGGTTTGAGGGCAGGCTCTTTTGTCCCTCCCTAGCTACCGTAGCTTTGGTACATCACCTAGTATATGGAATCCAGAAGGGACGTAACAGAATGGAAGATTAGGTTTATACCTTTTGATAATCTTCTTTCTGTTAGTCCAGTCTCTCAAACTTTCTCGAGTCGGGGCACACTAAAGGTAGTGGCCACGGCTCAAGGCACCCAGAAGTGCACGGATGTCGCTGTGATGACATCGCGCACATGCGTGACATCATCATCACGTTGACATCCATGCATGCGCAGAGGCCCTCCAGACAGGCCCTGAACTGCCAGTAGGACATGCCAGCAGGGAAGTCTAACAAATAACAACTGAGTACCCCCTAACCACAGACCTCCCAAGCCCCATCCCCATTACTAATTGTAATTCAATTTTTTCCATTCATTTTTCATATGCACACAATATACACAGCAGATATAAATTCTCAAAACTGATTCATTTCAATTGAAAATAAAATCATTTTCCTTATCTTTGTTGTCTGATGACTTTATTTTTCTGTGCTTTTAACTATGTTTATAGTGCCTTCTTATCCACTTTCTGCCTTGCATCCATCTTTCAAACAGACCGGGGATTTTAAATTACAGTCCACTTGGGGCAATACTTTCAAAATAGACCAAAACACAAAAAATCCCCTCTCATCAATACTGGGCAATTTTCTCAAATAGTATCTTCATATAACATTTAAAGGCTTTTAAATATTTAAATGTGCTCATAAGCTCTTCAGCAAGGCGCCACAGCAGCGGTACAATGTCGCTGAAAAGGTGCTTGAATTTTAATCATAACACATTGGATGGCGTCTTTTTTTCAACATCAAGTGTGTAGACCAAAGGACTCAGGCACTGCACACTGCAAATAAAATCAGTATAAAAAGCTCATCCTTCCGGCTTCCTGATGTAGCGTAGCAAAACAGACTGTGTTGGAGTCGTGAACTGACCTTTTCAGATAAGTGGTCTACTGTTAAACAACTTTTGTAGAGCTATAACATTTGCCACTCCAGTAGAAGCAAGTATCCTTGCTCCATCCAATGTGTTATGATTAAATTCAAGCACCTTTCCAGCGACATTGTACCACTGCTGTGGCGCCTTGCTGAAGAGCTTATGAGCACATTAAATATTTAAAAGCCTTTAAATGTTATATGAAGATATTATTTGAGAAACTTGCTCAGTATTGATGAGAGGGTTTTTTGTGTGTTTTGTTCTATTTTGCATCCATCTTTGGCATTAAGTTGACATTCAATTTTTCAATTTGTCTACTTTCTTCTCAAAATCTACTTTTCCATGTCTTACCTTCCCTTCCTATCTCTCTCTCCTTCCCTCCCTATTTCCATGGTCTAACATCTCTCTCTTTCCCAACCCCCCAGTGGTCTGACATCTCTCTCCTTCCTTTCCCCCCTTCCCAGTCTGGCATCTCTCTCCTCTCCTTCCCATAATCTGGCATCTCTCTCATCTTCTACTACTACTATTATTATTTCTATAGCACTACCAGACTCCCCTCCTACCCTTCCCTTCCCTGGTTTGATATCTCTCTCTTCCTTTCGCCCACTACTTATGAGGAATTTAGGAAACGTCTGAAAACACACCTGTTCCTAAAGTATCTAGACAACTGATCCTCTCTTCTCTCTCCCCTCTATAGCGATTAACTTGTTCTATTGATCACTCTCTCCTCAAAAATGGATTTCCTGTGCTATTAACCCTCTTTCTTCCTCCCCTCTTAAAGTCAATCAATTTGTACCTTTGTTTAATCTTTGTAAACCGCATAGAACTTCACGGTATTGTGGTATATAAACTGTTATTATTATTATTATTATTAATCATCTCTCCTCCTCCCCCTAATGTAACATTTCTCTTTCCCTTCCTGGCCCCCCTCCCAGTCCAACATTTCTCCCTCCTTTCTACCAGTCTAACTTTTTTTTTTTCTCTTCCTCCTGCATGCATCTCTGGTCCTCCTTCCCTCCCCAAACCAACATCTCTCTCTCCCTGCATGAGTCCAACTTTTCACTCTCTGCCCTCTCCCCCTTCCCCCCGAGTGTGACATTTATCCTTCCCGTCCTCCCCATCCATCTTGCCCTCTCCATGAGTCCAACCCTTTCTGCCTCTTCCACACTTTCTCTCTCTTCTTGCCTCTTCCCTCGAGTGACATCCTTATTTCCCACTCCCCAACTCATGTTCTCTCCCCATGCACCATTTCTCCCTCTCATCACTCTCACTCCTCCTGTAACAATTTTCCTTCCTTCCCTCCCCCCAACCCCACTCACAGCTAATATGCTCTCTCCTCATCCACTATCTCACCCTCCCCTCCAATGTGTAGCAACTTTACTTTCCCTCCCCTTCTGCCAGGTCCAGCAGTACCTCTTCTCCCTTACCTTTCCCTGCCCCTTGTCCAGCAGCACCTCTTCTTCCCCCCCCCCCCGTGTCCAGCAGTACCCCTTCTCCCTTCCCTTTCTCTCCTCCCCTGCCAAGCAATACTTCTCCTGTCTAGTGGCAGTTCAGTGTGCTTTTAATTTGGCCACAGAGCTGCTGCGAGGATTAATTTAGACGCGGTTTTCATCAACAGCCTCGGGGCCTTTGCTAGGCTGACCCATTACAATGATGGGACTTCCTCTTTCAAAAGAGGAAGTCGCATCATTGAAATGGGTGAAAGGCCCCGAGGCTGTTGATGAAAACTGCATCTAAATTAATCCTCACGGCAGCTCTGTGGTCAAGTTAAAAGCACACTGAGCTGCCGCTGCTGTTCCAGGGGTATGGAGAAGATGCGGAAGGCAGGAGTCCAGGGAGATATGCAGTGAGAGGCAAGTCAGCTGGCTGGCGCTTCTCTTCCTTCTTTGTGAGCCGAGGCACACTTGGAATCTCAGGAGGCACACTAGTGTGCCGTGGCACATAGTTTGCGATACACTGTGTTAGTCCCTGGAGGATTCCATACGACCAGCCCTCTCTTTATTACATAGTAACATAGTAGATGACGGCAGATAAAGACCCGAATGGTCCATCCAGTCTGCCCAACCTGATTCAATTTAATTCACTCAGTTGTTTGAAGTAGCCTGCTCCTTTTTGCCTTGGTTACTCCCATTACAGGCTTAAAGATTTTCCAGCCAGTTGTCAGATCCCTCCATCCTCCTGTCCCAGCCGATTCTAAGAATTTTTACCTCTCGCCTGCCTCTCCCGCTTACCTTTAGTATCCCTGGTGGTCCAGCTGTGAACCGCAGCAGGAGCGACTTTCCTTCACTCCTGTCTGTGCAGAGCCATTAGCTGATTGACTGCCACAAGTTCTGGCAATCAAGCTAGTAAGATATTTTTCCTTAACAAAAATCCACAAAAGATCTGTGGCTAAAAATTAAATTCACATTCATAAATCAGTTTTAAAGAAGGGAAAAAACTTCAGAAGCCATGAAAGCAGACACTAAAGAGTCTATGCTTGATCAGTTCCAATATCATTCATTGGTCTAAAAACAAACAAAAAACCATGTGGTTTTTTTGTATTGCTAATAAACTTTTTGTTTTATTGTATGTTCCATTTTTTTTGTTATATTCTTAACTATTTAAATTATTTTCCAGCTGAATAAAGCTTTTTTGGAAACATATGAACTTCACTTTCAGCATTACATCCTTTCTGGAATCTTCATACTTTATAAGCAGTTTGGGTCTGAATATTTCAGCAGTTTTTGAAATAGCACATTTTCTCTTAACCTTATTGTTCATGAAAGGTAGCCATGGGGGGTGGGGGGAAGGTCAGCAGTTCAGTGACCGCATATTACTGTTGCTGGTGTGCTATGAATTTCATATTTTCCTTCCATGCAAAACATGTTACATAAGATCAATACAGTGCTACAGAAATTTACTGACTTTAGTCATGCTGTGTACATGTTGTGAAAACATACACATTTCTTCATGGAATCTCGTCAGCTGTGTTGCATCAGTGTTTGTTGGTACAAGAGATGAGTTTGCATTTAGAACAGTTTGGGTGATTTTTTTTTTTTTACTGTGCTTAAGGTCCAAAAACACGTTGGATTGTTTGATGTCATAACAAGAGCTCAAGACTGAACACTACACATCCGATTGGTCAGCTGTTTTGTAGATGAGCATTTTTCCTCCAAGAGCAGTAGAATTTGTTTTTCTGCAGTGAATATTTTTTTAGGCGACTTTCATGAGTCTAAATATGTATAAGAGGGATTTGTGTGCAAATTTATCTCATGCTTATTGATGGAAGATGTCCTAATAACCTAACTGTTCTTGCCTCTGGCCATGTTAAGAACCATTGGTCTAATAGTTTCTCTGTGCTTTTTTGTGCAATTTTAAGACATGTTGCATTATGGATGTTTTAGATAGATTGTTAGCTCATTGGGACAGGGAATAAATTCATGTAAATTGTTCTGAGCTCCCTTGGGAGAACAGTCTAGAAAATTGAATAAATACATTAAAAAAAGTATAGGGTAGAATTAATTAAAACCATTTCTGCACATAAACTTTATAGGTTCTTATAAAATTCTGTGTCCAATATGCACATAATATTATACACATAGCCTACATTAGGCAGTTACTACTATTACTTATCATTTATATAGCGCTGTATCATTTATATAGCGCTATACACTGTACACATGAGACAGTCCCTGCTTAACAGAGCTTACAATCTAATTAAGACAGACAAACAGAAGTAATAAGGGATTATGGAATTACTTATGATGGGAATGATTAAAGCAGACTAGAGGAGGATGGGAGATATACAGTAGTTTATTTACCTTTTTAGGAAATTGTCCTCATAATCTTCCCTTGGACAATGTTGTGTATGCATTTTGTAGCTGTGGTGCATTCAGGTATACAGACACTTGTCTGATGTGCATTCAAATATTCATACGATTGTGTCTGGTTTTGTCCCCCTCCCTCCTTCTTTCAGGTGAGTATGGTAATAAGAAACCTCTTACAGAATCTCAAAGAAAAGATCGAACATCTGAAAGATTCATTGCTGAGAGCTGTATCAACACGCCAGATGTATCCTTGCTTGTAAATGCTATCGCAGCCTTTCTGCATTCTCTTAAAAATGTGTGGTAAGCTTTCTGTCCACCAAAACTAATTACTTTGCTTTGAGCTTGAAAAGATACAATATGTCATAGCAGAAGTATTCTCATGTAGCCTCGAGTACTATTTTAAAGAGGTATTGGGACACTATTTAAGCAGTACAGTTTAAATAGTGTTTAAATGGAATCCATATATTCATTGCCACTATCTGAATAGTGAGCAGCACTGGCATTATCCAGATAACTGTGATAAGAACATAGGAGTTGTCTCACTGGGTCAGCCTGAAGATCCATCTAGTTCAGAGTCCTGTTTCTAAAAGCTAATCCAGGTCACAAGTATGTGGCAAAGTCCCAAATGGTAGCAAGATGCTGTGCTCTTAACCTGGATAATTAAGTGGATAGCCAATTCAGGTCACCAGCCCATGGTGGAGTCCCAAATAGTAGCCAGATTCCATGCTCTTAACCCAGATAACTAACTGGATAGCGAATCCAGGTCACCAGCCCATGGTGGAGTCCCAAATAGTAACCAGATTCCGTGCTCTTAACCCGGATAACTAATTGGATAGCAAATCCAGGTCACCAGCCCATGGTGGAGTCCCAAATAGTAGCCAGATTCCATGCTACTTAACCTGGATAAATAGCCAGATAAAGTTAATGGCAATTTTTCTATCCTAACTTTATTCAGATAGTTATCCTATTAGCGGTCTAAATATTGGTGGTAACCAGATAAACTTTGTCTCCACCTGCACTCTGCCCACATACAGCCTCGACACTAGTCAGTAATATTTTCAGCAGCACCAATCAGATAGCGTGGGGGGAGAGGGTGTTACTTACAGCAAGGCTTGACAAATCCTAGTTGCCAAGGTGCCTAAAAATTAAACCTTTGAGAATCAGTCAAGTTTTTAAGCTATCTGTACTGAATATGCATATGAGAGATTTGCTTACTGCTCTCTTGCATATTCAGTGGGGATGTACTAAAAATCTGGCTGGCTAGATGTGCCCCAAAGACTGGGTTGAGTGGAATAGTGATTTTACAGAGTCAATAGCTTTGAACCTGTGGCATCATACAGTGCAAGTTTCTTAGTTGTTGCCTAAATCGGTGCGCCTAGCCCAGGGGTGGGCAACTCCGGTCCTCGAGGGCTGGAATCCAGTTGGGTTTTCAGGATTTCTCCTATGAATATGCATTGAAAGCAGTGCATGCAAATAGATCTCATGCATATTCATTGGGGAAATCCTGAAAACCTAACTGGATTCTGGCCCTCAAGGATCGGAGTTGCCCACCCCTGACCTAGCCAATCAAGGCACCTAACTTAATTATTCAATTTAGCTTAATTAGTGCTATTAAAAAAACAACACCAAAAAAAAATTATCTGATAAGCGTCTACTATGAGTTGCCTATCAGAAAGTAGGCATGGTTACGGGTGGATTTTGGGCATGGTTTGACTTAGGTGCTGGTAGGTACCTAACTTAGTCACACTCATTTAGGCCAAGAAAACCCTGGTATAAATGGGAATGCGCCTAAGGTTTCAATGTCTACTGGCACTTAAGACCACTTAGGTGCTGTTAGTCATGATTCAATAAATGGTGCCTAGCCATTGTCAATTGCGCTCAACGGTTTATATGCCGAATATTAACTAGCCAGTTCATCAAGCTATGCAAATCTTCATCTGTCTTCAGTTCACTTTTTAAACAGTATTAAATTAGTATTTATAGAACCATCAGAAGTGGCACCCCAACTGCACAAAGTAGAAACTCGAGGGGCTATCTTGCCGCTAGCACTTCCTCATAGGCTCTTATACTAATTTCTCAAAGTTGCTAATAAATTAATGAGGTTTATAATATGTTTTAAGAACATAAGAATTGCCGCTGCTGGGTCAGACCAGTGGTCCATCGTGCCCAGCAGTCCGCTCACGCGGCGGGCCCCAGGTCGAAGACATGTGCCCTAACTGAGACCAGCCCTACCTGCGTTCATTCTGGTTCAGCAAGAACTTGTCCAACCTTGTCTTGAATCCCTGGAGCGTGTTTTCCCTTATAACAGACTCCGGGAGAGCATTCCAGTTCTCCACCACTCTTTGGGTGAAGAAGAACTTCCTTACGTTCATACGGAATCTTTCCCCTTTTAACTTCAGAGAGTGCCCTCTCGTTCTCTCTACCTTGGAGAGGGTGAACAACCTGTCTTTATCTACTAAGTCTATTCCCTTCATTATCTTGAATGTTTCGATCATGTCTCCTCTCAGTCTCCTCTTTTCAAGGGAGAACAGACCCAGTTTCTCTAATCTCTCACCGTACGGCAACTCCCCCAAACCCTTAACCATTTTAGTCATTCTTCTCTGGACCCTTTTGAGTAGTACCATGTTCTTCTTCATGTATGGCGACCAGTGCTGGACGCAGTATTCTAGGTGAGGGCGTACCATAGCCCGGTACAGTGTCATGATAACCCTCTCTGATCTGTTCGTGATCCCCTTCTTAATCATTCCTAGCATTCTGTTCGCCCTTTTCGCTGCCGCTGCGCATTGTGCAGACGGCCTCATTGACTTGTCGACCAGTACTCCCAGGTCTCTTTCCTGGGAGGTCTCTCCTAGTACTGCCCCGGACATCTTGTATTCGTGTGTGGGATTTTTGATACCAACATGCATTACCTTACACTTATCCACATTGAACCTCATTTGCCATGTCGCTGCCCATTTCTCGAGCGTGGTTATGTCACGTTGCAGATTCTCACAATCCCTCTGCGTCCTCACTACTCTGTATAGCTTCGTATCATCTGCAAAGTTGCTAATAAATTAGTGAGGTTTATAATATGTTTTGATTCTTTTTAAATAATTTCTTCAACTTATCTTTTTAATCCCAGTTCGAGTAATACGATTCCAGGAACAGTTGGTGGCTAACTGTTCCTGGAATCGTATTATTCGAACCGGGATTAAAAATATGTTGGTGAAATTATTTAAAAAGAATCAAAACATATTATAAACCTCACTAATTTATTAGCAACTTTGAGAAATTAGTATAAGAGCCTATGAGGAAGTGCTAGCGGCAAGATAGCCCCTCGAGTTTCTACTTTGTGCAGTTGGGGTGCCGCTTCTGATGGTTCTATAAATACTAATTTAATACTGTTTAAAAAGTGAACTGAAGACAGATGAAGATTTGCATAGCTTGATGAATTGGATATTAATTGCATTAATTTCAGCTTGTTTAATTGAATATTAACTAGCAACAGTAATTTGTTAAAAAAATCTATTATCCTTAGAGGAAATATATATTTATAATTTTAAAGTTTATTTTATGACATCATAAAAAACAGCTTACAGTTGTAATAGATAAAAATATATCTTCTTGTTTAATATCAAAGGTTCAGAGTGATATGGTTAGAGGTCACTATTCCCTTTGGATAAATATTTTGGTATCATAAAACATAATATGACTCTCTCAGCAGTTGTGCATTGCCATGTTGAAAGTTTGCAGTTTGATTCTTAGATTTTCTGCATTCTGAATTGATTGGGGCTGTGGATAGAGACAGGGAAAGGAGTCAAGTTCAGTGTTAACAATGATACCCAGTGGCTGGATTTAGGGCCCGTGATTACAAGGTTCCAGAAAAAGCACTGGTGCCTTGCTCCCAGGATTGTTGTTGCAATGACTAGACTGAGGTTAGGTCTGTTCAAATAAGGGAAAATTCCCTGCATAATTGCAACTGAAGATTTTAGCTCTAAAATCCATGCAATATTTTTGTCTAAACTGGAGGAAAGAGCCAAAACAAAACCCAAAAGCATAAATATGCAGTAGAAAACCATTGAGTAATGCAGCTTAAAAATTTTTCATTGGTTGCAAGCTAGGGTGGACAGATCTTGCTGCTTTGCTACTCCTCCCTGTTATCCACTGCTGCCTCTTTTGACTTGCTCTTGCTACCATGAGTTGAGGGTGGATCCTGCTGTTCTCATGGTTGGAGCCCCTCCAGTTTATTTTACTTACATCATCCCTCTTTTACTGGTATTTGATCTTCCTCCATCTCTGGCTGCACAAAGAATTTAACTCATGTGGCACCACTGCTGTAATTTTTCCATGCTGTCACAGATGCAAGCATCCAGCACATTCTCCTTCCAATAGTGAAAGATGGAGTTGAGGGCTATTGAATTCTGATACTGACTAGTCTGAGATAAGCATGCAAATTCAGGGTCAGCCTCAAAAACTAGGGGCATCTGCTAATCTTAACACAAAAAACCCCATCCCAATTTGCCATGCTCCGTCCATATTTTTCTCCATCACAGAAGCCAAGTAATACATAACTGTGTAGGGAAGAATATGACACAGCTTGGAAAAAGCTATTGTCAATTCAATTGCTTTTGAACAAATAGTTTACCAGTTAGTGAACCACTGATATCCCATCCCATGATTAAATAAATCTGTATTTCAGAATTAAAATTTTCTTTTCATTTTTCAGATATGATTATTTTATACTTACCTGTTTGTAAGACATGTATTTTGTGAAATTACATGTATCAGAATTCTTATCTCATTTTATAATTATACCAAGCATGTCCATCAATCTAAGGAGGCCTGGTGGCTTCAAAGAAAGTACCTGAGACACAGTCCAGTTCCCTGGTGGAAACAATTGGATGGTACCATATCGGCCTGAATATAAGAAGATTTTATATTTAGAGTAGACTTATAATCGAACCAATATTGTATGTGTGAAATTCTCATTTCCTGTTTTGCCTTAACTTATGCTGATAGAACACAGCTTGAGGGAGATCGTAGGCAAAATTTAGTGGATGATCTTCTGACCAGAGAAAGGCAGCTTCAGGCATCTTATAAAAATGAAGGCACAGAACCTGACGTGATAAGGTATGTAAGCTTAAATTGCCTGTTTTTAAAATGTCAGATCTGTTCATTTAAATACTTTTAATATAAATCAGGTTGACATTCAGCCACTATGGTCAGTTTGTTTTGGTTTTTTTTAATGCAAGCTGTGCCACTTAAAAATATTTGGTTAATCAGTGCCACTCTCTAGATAGTGGCAGGTGATGAATATATAAATAAGGTGGTCAGCACTAGAACTTGTCAGCAATCTGGATAACTTAGAACAGTATTATATCTGTGCCACTATCAAAATAAATTCCAGATGTCCTGACTCTGCTCTGTCCCTATGCCCCAGAATGTATATATGACACTGATTCAAGATATATGCATAATTAAATTGGCTAATGAGCCAATTAGAGCCAATAATTGGGTACTAATTGGCACCAGGATCTTCTGTTATAGGGTCCCATAGTCCTAGAGAATCCGAAATACTTTGGGCTTATGGCATGAGCACGCAGCCTTAGCAAGAACAGACTATTCAAATATGGTTATCATAACTGTTCTATAATTGAAGAAACCTGTGAATGTAGTGGCCTATGCAAAAGTGTAGAAACTCAGTACCATTTTTGAGGTATGGTTGTTTTTACAGGACAGTTAGAGAAGGGCCTGGCAGCAGGATCTCTAAAGATTCCAATAGCTGGTCTTTCGTGTTACAGAGCTTGAGTGAACATCAAATCTTTGGCCTCTCATTCAAATGTTCTCGGTTCTTGAAGAGAGCTCTCTGGCTCCGCCTTCTAGTATGGCAGCCAGTCCTTACGTGAAATCTCAAAATGTATTATGGGCTCTCACTAAAGTACTGTATGAGCCGATGTTGGAGGAGTCTCTCATGGATCTTATCGTGAAGACAGTCATCTTAGTCGTGATCACTTTGGCTAGAAGATTGGCCAAACTGCAGGCATTATCTTGCAGAGAGCCTTTCTTCAGATTCACAGAGCAAGGGTGTTCCTTGTGTATCATGCCTTCTTTTTTGCTGAAGGTGGTTTTGGCATTCCATGTCAATCAGGAAGTGCAGCTTTCTGCATTTCAACCCACAGGCAAGAAGAAACAGGTTAGAAAATTGAAGTTGCTGGATGTCAAGAGAGTATTTGAAGTGACAAATGATTTCCGCCTGTCAGATCACCTATTTGTCTTCACCAGTTCTAGCTGTTGGGGGAAGACGAACCTCTAAATTTTACATTTCCCAATGGATCCACATGGCTGTTTCCTCGCCGTACAATGGCTGTGTCAAGCAGTCTCCAATTGCCATGAAAACTCACTCTACCAGAAGTGTGGCTTCTTCCTGGGCACAGTCCATGGCAGTGTCGCCTGATGAAATTTGTAGGGCAGCACACGGTCTGCTTTTCATATTTACAGAGTGGACGTGACCGCAAAAATGGACAGGGCTTTCGGGTCCTCTGTGCTGGTCGCAGGCTTATCTGCCCCACCCTAGACTCAAGGGATTGCTCTGATACATACCATCAGTAAGGAATTTTATGCTGTTTGAAGAACAGCATACGATTCCTTATGCCTTGCCATATCAGATGCCTGTTATGCCCTCGTTAACTTGTAGGCTAGGAAGAGTATCCAGTATCTTGACTCGAGGCAGCCAAGGAAGAGAAACAGAGTCCTTCAAATATGTGCATATTAGTGCCAAGGTCAGTATCGGTACATTTTGTTTTGCTAAGAGCTGTACAAGTGTTAGTGCCAGTTGCACACAAGTAGGTGGCTGCTTTTTCCACCGTTATTTGTTGCCTTGTTGGGTAGTTGTTTATTAATGTTTACTACTGCAGAGCAGATTGAACTTATCTGGAGCAGGGAGTTCCCCAAGCCACCACCACCCGTGTTTGCATTTCCTTTCCTAGGGGTTCTCACTTGCTTTGGTACAGACTGAGGGGAGGGGGCGCTGCCCATAGAGATAGGGAGGTGGAGAGAAGAAAATGATGTCTTCTGCAAGCAACTTGCGAGTTGGGATGCTTAACTCATACATAAGGAATTGTATGCTGCTTTACAGGAAAGAGGGTTATCTAGGTAAGAACCTAATCCTTCCTTACTAGAGGAGGATAAAATATCAGGAAAGAAAAAAAAGTGGTACTTAACAAGCTCAGTAACTTTAAAGTCCAGAGATATTATCAATAGAATTTAAAGTTATTCATTAGTTTTCACTGTTCCTTTTCCCTCCAATAAAAAAATGTAACTTTAAAGGATCATAAAAAAACATGAATTGTTTTCCAACAACAACAAAAATATTTGCAAGGAGACCTCGGCTGAAATTTTGCATCTAAAACAAGAACTTGTGGACATAATTAGAGGAACTTCTTTCTCTTATTCTGTATTCATCTTGAAACATCAGAGAAGATAGAAATTCTCTCTTCTAGGAAAGTACATTCAGGTTTGCGAAAAACCAAAATAAAGCACTTGTGCCTTGTGAAAATACAAAGGAAACTGTTGGCGTTCGCCTAGATGTTACTTAATCTAAAGAGCTCTCAAAATTTTCAGTTAAATTTAGGCTAAGAGACATCAGCAATTGAAACTTCAGTTGTGGTGGCTGATTGCTTCTACACCATCCAGGAATGTGGTGAATCCTATGCAGAGGGAGGGGAGCAGAGTCGGCATACTGAAAATGCTCTTTCAAAAACCTATAAAATAGGTCTTTGGCTGATACAGTCAACATTGGGGGAAAATTCAATGCTCTCGGGTTCAAATGCCTGGTAAAACTGCCAAACTTCTCAATTTTCTGATATATATTCTTGTCCTAGGCAAGAGCAACTTATTGTTGTATATTTTGTTGAACTTAATTCCCTAAATCTTGTATTTCATTATTAATATTAGAGACCAGTATGCTTTTCCTCTAATTTCTGCAGTCTGCTAGAGTTCTGCAGAACAGGTGGTGAAATCCCAGAGCAGACATTGTAGAGAGATTCCATTGCAGACCAAATCACCTATAATGTAATTTTAGAAGGTCTAACAAGTTTAATGGGTACTCCCAATCTCTCATCTCGAGCTGCCTTTACCTCTCTGAGAATCGGGGTTGAAACAACTTTCATTTGTGATTGTAATCCATATGCAGGGAAAGAGCTGAGGGATAGCTGCCCCCAGTTGCAGCCAGCAAAGCTGCTCCCGTAGCCAATTGTACTGTATCCTCGGATATTCCATGTTGATTTGAGGGCAACTCTGGACCAGAAGAGCTGAATGAAACTTCATTCCTGAAGAGTGGGCTCTTCCCCGAGTACGGTGCAGTCAGTTTGCCTACTTGCTGAGCCTGGACAAATCTGGTTATCTTTTTCTGATCTGAAGGAGGTACCACACCCCAATGGACAGCAGCCTGAGTTTTCCCCCTTCTTTTTGGCATAAGGTATGTGAAATTTGCCAACAAAGTAGCGAGGAATTAAGAGTTCAGGACAGAGATGCTCCAGGGTGTCTTATGAAGGTCCATCTTAGAGCTCTCTGGTGTCTGACTGGTGTCCAAGGGGCATGCTCCAAGATATGCTAGCAGAGGGAAGAGTTAAGACTTAAATCAACTGAGACTTCCTACAGTGCCTGGCAACAAGGGATGCATAAACCCACTGGTCCCGGAATTAAGAGGGGTTGTACAAGAACCGGCAATTCTGTTATATGAGAGCACATTTGATTTCTATTTGTGCTGACTTACCTAACAGTATCAAAGAGGGAGAAAGGGAATTATCCTTTTGTGTTTTAATTTTGTTTAGTTCATTTGTTTTCACTTGATTGGGCTACAGACATTGTATCATAACCTTGGGAAGGAGACAAGATTAGTTTTCTACTAGCATGCAATGTTGAATGTACAGAATGATCAACGGATAAATTAAACTAAAAGGAAATTAGAACACAATATACATAAATCCGAAAAAATAACAGGGAATGATGCTGCTGAACATTAAAGGGAAAATACTGCAGCTCATGAAAACAATTGATGCACTTCAGGAAGCTCTACTTAGCATTTTAATTATTCACTTATTGCTGGTACTTTAGATATATATACAGTATATTCTCACCTCCATGGTACAGAGCTACAATAAAGACATGCATTACCATTATTACCAAATTCATATTACTGTCTCGAGCAAGTGAGTGCTCAAGTAATTCAGACAGTAATGGATGTAGATTATTCCATGTTTAAACAATAAAGTTTGATTCAAAGATGGTAGAACTAGATAATAGTGTTTACCTTACAAAGTTTCAGGATTTGTTCTGTCTACACTGCAAATTAGTCACCTAATATTTCTGCTTGAGGCAGAAAGTATAAATGTACATCATTGTATTTGTTAATATCCTTGACCCAGCTTTAAATATGCACAAAAATCAATATTCTAATCTATCACACTGTTATAAGATCACAGATGAAAAAGAAATAGAAAAACAAAGAAAAATGGGGAGACGCAACGATCCACAGTGAAAACAATCCACCAATGAAAACAAAAACTGTGGATACAGGTGTTCTGGAGATAATTTATTAAACACCGACATATAAAACCATGAAAATTCAATTTAAAAAGTACAATGTTCTTAGCATTTTTTTTGCTATTTCAGCTTGTCTGCGGTGTTCTTTGCTCACAGGTTTAAAGACAATAGGCTGTTTTCAGTCCAATTCTTTATATGTGAGTTTACAAACCATTGGACCCCTGAGGAAGGCGTGTTCACTGAAACAAGGACCGTGTAGGGTCCGGTTGGATTTTTATCACTGTATTTTTTTATCATTGTACTTTTTAAATTGAATTTTCATGGTTTTATATGTCGGTGTTTAATAAATTATCTCCAGAACACCTGTATCCACAGTTTTTGTTTTTGTTTTCAAAGAAATAAAAAAAGCCATAATTTGAAGAATAACCAAAAGAAACTATGTACTATATCCAAGTTAAAGATGACTGTGAATGCCATGTTTCCCTAAATAAAGTGTCCAGAAAACTCTAGAGCAGGACCTCCTAAGCTAGTATCAGAAAACCTGCATGAGGGGTCATAACCTGAATGGGATCTCCATAGCTACAACATTATTCCGCATCTTGGAGAGGAGGATGGATCTACACAACTGTATTTGGCTGTGATCATGGATGGGGCATGGCCATAAAATGAAAGGAGCAATTCCCTGTCATATTTTACTTTACATAGGAGCCAACTTTTCAAAATGATTGGGGATGCTAACCCAACAAATTACCCCCCACTGGACACAGTCTCAAGGAACTTGCTCAGTATTAAGTGTGCTCAAATTTTCGATGCTACATAAATTGAAACTGCTTCTCTAATAGAAATGCATTGGGCCACTTTGTTGCATAGCTTATTTCTCTGAACCGTCCAATCCAATCTGTCCCATTTTTGAAGCTGATGCATTTTTTCACCATTTTATTTCCCATGATAAATTTCATCCTGTGAGAATTATTGTATCCCCAGAGAGGAATCGGTCTAGTCTCCTTATGTATAATTTTTTTCCAACATCTGTGATTATAAGAAAAAAACCCAAATCACCCCATCACCCCAGAATTGAAAAGAACATAAGAATATAAGAATTGCTGCTGCTGGATCAGACCAGTGGTCCATCGTGCCCAGCAGTCTGCTCACACGGCGGCCCTCTGGTCAAAGACCAGCGCCCTAACTGAGACTAACCCTACCTGTGTACGTTCCGGTTCAGCAGAAACTTGTCTAACTTTGTCTTGAATCCCTGGAGAGTGTTTTCCCATATGACTGGGAAAGACTTGGGGCATGGGGCTAAGTGTGAGATTTCAGTTCAGACACAGGGTTGGTTCTAGAAATACATTTTGACCTGAAGTTTATGTTCTCTGAAAAACATAACAGAGACTCCCTTATTTTCTGCGCCAGTGTGCAGATCCCCCATCTGGATGGCTTCCAGGACTGCAGTTTTTAACCTATCATAGATGGCCAAATTTGCTTATAGTCGGTTACATTAGAGGCCTGAATGTTATTGCTCATAAATATCCAGCCTGTTTAAAAATTAAAATCGTATCATGCTACTTTAAAGCCTATGTATTCAGCAGTCTTAAGATTATTCATGCATACTTGAATCTGCAGCAGAGTATCCTAGATCATTCCTGCATAATCCCTAATATCCTAAGAGAATGTGCCATAAAATGAGCACTGACTTTGAAATAGCCCATGGAAGTGGAAATGTTTGGTTCATTTGGACTGGATAAATTTTCCTGTGACGCCCTCTAGTGTACTTGAAAATGGTTTTGTGAAAATCTCTGAATTCTTAGAAGTACTATACTGAACTATCGGGATAGTTCTGGGAGTCTACTTGATAAAGACACACAGGAGGTCATGTTACCTTTATAAAATAGGCTTGATGGAAATACTTTTTTGGACTTCTTCCATAGGCTTCTGTCATAAAATCAAGCTCTGCATGTATATTCTGTGTGTGTGTCTACATTGCAGGGTGATGAAGTTTAAATATTGCCCTCTTATGTATGTTTGTTAGTTATTTTTTTGTTTTTTAATAAATCTTTATTGAATTTCAAGTCATTAACAGTGCATTACAGATAATATAACATTAAAAGTTTGAATAAAATGCATCTTAATATACAATTAAAAAAGAAAATAACCATTTTCCCCCTCTTTCTCTTATTATAACATGTTAACTCATATTAATTATTACCAATATTATATTTATATAGTATAAATTCTCAAAATATCCCTCCCTTCCCTTCCCCCACCCTGGATGTGTAAGGAGATCTACGAGGAAACCCCCCCCCAAACCAAACAATCATTATATTATTGATCTTGACAGCAATAGCAGTTCAAATGATCACGAAAAACTGGAAATGTCATGACAGACTTAATTACTCATTCTGGTGGGCGAGTGTGT
Source organism: Geotrypetes seraphini (assembly GCF_902459505.1). NCBI lineage: Eukaryota > Metazoa > Chordata > Amphibia > Gymnophiona > Dermophiidae > Geotrypetes > Geotrypetes seraphini. The sequence goes on along the minus strand of NC_047093.1, from coordinate 38,898,957 downwards.
GTAATACATATAAGTATGAAAGAATAAATGCAGAATGCTTAGGTTTTAGTAATGTATTTAATAAAATATGGAGCCCATTGATTGCATTTGTTTGTTAGTTATTTATAGCCCACTTTTATCCAAGTTGGAGAACATAACAATATACATAATTAAAACATTCGCATCAAAATCTGTTAACAGCAACATCATCAGTTTAGACAGTGGGCACTTCAAATAGGTCATAGGTTTGGTCAAGCAGGTCACATTTCAACATCAGTTTGGAAGCAGACACATTCTTCGTTGCCCCTGGTTCAAGGGCAGTTTATTTCAATTCACTAGAGCCTGTGATTGAAAATGTGCCAGTCCTTGTTTGTTTAAGTCTCAGGTATTGATACTAGGGCACTTGAAGTGTACAAGTACAGTATACTTAAAGAGGGAATTTTTGTAAGGGCCGCCTAAAGTTATTTGCTGGCAGGTGCCTAGATTGTGCCTATTGGCACCTAACTTAATTATTAATTGGCTGTAAGTGGCACGATAATTGATCGCGCCATTAAAAGCTGATTAAAAAACAATTTTTCAAAAATCTAGGCACTGCTAACGCCCGGGTACTTAGTGATGTCGCCCACCTAAGTAGGCATGTTTAGGGGCAGAATTGGCCTTGGGTGTCATTAAGCGCCGCTAGGCAAGATTACGCAATGAACCTAGGCGCTGGAAATGTAGGCCTTTAAAATTCTGGCCTATATTACCAGTGCCTAAATCATCGTTAGGTGCTGGTAGCTGTGATTCTCTAAGGGAAGCTTTTCAAATGTTCACAGTAAAATCCAGTGGGCAGCTGTTGTGGACGCTACTGTAACGATTTAAAAAAGGTGAGTCATTCTTTAAAAAAACTGCACATGCAAAAGAGATTCATGAAGGATTGCTAAATTTGCATGTGGTGATCGCTGGTGATAGCAGTCGGTACATGCGCAGAATAAACGTGCAAAAAGAAACCAACATAACATAACATTGTGCTTATTAACCGCGTAACCGTAAGTTCAACGCGGTTTACAAAAGATTATAAACGGTAAACATAGTCTAGGAAATAAGAATGAGTTAATTAGCCAGATACTAAGAAAAGAGATAAGTTTTCAGCTATGTTATAAAATGTTTATAAGAATAAGCTATAAGCAACAATGATAGAAATTCTTTGTCGTGGGAAGCTGCCTGAAATGCTAGAGTGATTAAAAAATTTCTTACTTTTGCATTCCTGTACAGAGGGAAAATTAAACAAAGCAAGAGTTTTTCTGCTATGTTTGTGTGAAGCTATGAAAAATCTATTAACCAAATAGAGAGGAGCTGTGCCATATAGAGCCTTATAACAAAAGAAATCCAGCTTAAACAGTACCCAGGCCTCTACTGGTAACCAATGCAACACACAATAAAACAGCGTAACATGGTCATACTTTTTCAGACCATAGATCAATCTGACCGCTGTGTTCTGTATCAGTAGTAATCTCGCCAGCTCTTTCTTAGTGATTGTCAGATAGACAATATTGCAGTAATCAAGAAGACTTAGGGCTCCTTTTATCAAGGTGCGCTAGCAGGATTAGCGCGTTGGACATTTCATCATGCGCTAAACCCCGCAGCAAGCCAAACAACTTAGCGACTAGCACGGCAGGCGGTTTAATGCGCGGTATTCCGCACCTTAAACCCCTACCGCAGCTTGATTAAAGGAGCCCTTAATAATAATGATTGAACCAAAAGTCTAAAAGCAGCAAATTCAAAATATGGTCTAATTGTTTGCAGTTTCCATAAAGTAAAATAACTTTTGCGTACCACTGCATCTGTCTGATTTTTCATGGTGAGATGCTGATCCAGAACGACTCCTAGTATTTTAATCGTTGGATGGATTACGTACGATGTTGAATTTATACTGATGGAGGGTTCATGAGAAATTTTACAAGGTGATGCCATGAAGAACTTTATTTTATCAGAGTTGAGTTTAAGTTTAAATTGCTGCATCCAAAAATTCATCTGTTTCAATACAGACTCAATTTTGATGGTAATCTGGGACAGAAGATCAGCAGGAGGAATGCATGCCCACTCCCTCCAGGTGCTGATGTCGAGCACCCCCCCCCCCAGCAATAGGATAGATGCCCACTCCCTCCTATCACCATGCAACAACCCCCGATCCCCCCCCCCCCCGGCAGCAGGAGAGATGCCAATTCCCCCCACTGCCTTGGAACCCCCCCGGCAGCAGGAGAGATGCCCACTCCCTCCTGCTGCCATGCAACCCTTAAGGCACTTCTCCAATGCATCTGTGGAGGGGCCTAAGGCTCTGATTGGCCCAGGATGTCAAGGGGTGAGGGTGGTTTGCTCAGCTGCAGCAAAATTTTCTGGCAGGTCGGAGCTGTCTAGCCTCACTTTCCTGTCAAAGCCTGAGCCAATCAGTGCTCAGGCACTGACCAGAAAGAAAGGCTATGACAGCTCAGAACTGCTGGAAAATTTTGCTCATAAATGTAGGACAGCGAGGTTAGAGAATCGCCTGGAGTGCTCCTTTAAATATTAATGACCTTGTTGTAATATGTTTGCATGGCAAAGTCAGAGATTGGATAAGAAGCTCGGAAAAGATCAAGGTAAGCTTTTTGATAATTTGCCACTAAAATATATGAATGCTAATCATTTGTGCATAACTCCAGCAGTGCACTGTTACCTTTGTCTATAGTTCATATATTTATTTATTTTAATATTTATATACCACTTATAGACTAAGGGCTCCTTTTATGAAGCCGCGCTATCGGGGTTAACGTGTGCGGTGTTTCATCACGTGTTAACCCCCGTGCTGGCCTAAAAACTACCGCCTGCTTAAGGGAGGCAGTAGCGGCTAGCGTGCGGTATTACGCGTGTTAAACCGCTAGTGCAGCTTGATAAAAGGAGCCCTAAGTGGTGTACATTCAGGTACTCAAGTATTTTTCCCTATCTGTCTTAGTAGGTTCACACTCTATCTAATGTACCTGGGGCAATGGGGAATTAAGTGACTTGCCCAGGGTCACAAGGAGCAGCATGGGATTTGAACCCACAACCTCAGGGTGCTAAGGCTATAGCTCTAACCACTGTGCCACACACTTCCATATTGTAACTCATGTACTGTTCCATTATTACTGAAGTTAATGTTCATATGTCCATCAAAGCTGCTCATGCAAACCACTCTGAAATGACTTCATAGTCATTAGTTAGCGGTATAAAAGCTTTAAATAAACCGGCTGGAACCGGTTTAACAACCATGTTAAAGTTTTGAGGATCTTCCCCTAAGTGGTATCTGGATATGATTGAAGTGTGGCAGTCTCCATTTTTCTAGGTGCCTGCTGTTTCGGGCGCCACTTATAGAATCAGCCCCAAAATGTAATGTCTCGATAGCACATAAAAAGATGAATTATGGTAAAGTCCCAAATGAAAAATTAGTAGTAATTTAAATTGGCTCCTTTTTCAACAGGCAACCAACACAACTTCCTCAAAAAAGGGGTCCACATGTTCAAAAGTAAACAGATATGTATATTTTACATTAAAATTACCATTTGAATAAAATGATTTATCATTTGGTGAATGTTAATGTATTTTATATCTTAAACAGCTGGAACGCAATCTCCTTAAACAGTACATTGCATAGTCATGAAGAGCAAATCCTGAAATGCAAAGGGTACTGGTTTAAAGCCAGTCAGTGACTATGTAGTTCCTTACTCACACTTTTTGAGGTATTTGAATGAATGCCTCTATTATATTTCAACCTCTCTTCAAGACTATGCCCTCATATGCATAACACATCTTTAAATGCACATCACTGCTAGAAAGACCCACAATATTTTAGCACTGGGTGAATGACCAACAGTTGAACAGAGGCTTAGATTTTTTTGCACCTTGCAACGTGTCAAATCTTTTCCGTGTAATTGTGTCATAATCAAAGAAAGGGACCAAGTCTTAGAAATTGAGTTATTCAGCTGGCTAAGTAATCAAGAAGATGCTGATTCAAATGCAACAAACCACATCCTTCTATCATTTCATTTGCCAGAGATATACCATTTCAACTAACAAATATGTTTTGTTATAAATAGAACCAAACTGACATTGTTGCCTAGTTTCTCAAGTAAGCATGCACTAAGACTTGGTACCTTTTCCTAGATTGCAACACAGTTATCAGGGACCACTGCTGGACCCTGAAAATAATTTTGGTTAAAGAACTATGAATATTTTTTGTGTGTTGCTGATAACTAGTAAGTGATTTTTGGGGGGAACAAACTCTGCTGACATTCTTGATTTGCTGTTTCCTGACTGACACCCTGGAATTCCAGAAGTGGTTTTCAGACAAGACATTTCCTTCATTAGCTTTCGTGCTTGGGTGATCATATATTGCATCGTGTGCTAGAACACAGTCTGAAGGTAGTACAGAAATTAATCAGAGTTTACATTTGGTCACCATTCAGTGATCCTACATGCTTTGAAAATCAATGGGACAAGTTTATAGCATCATCAGTAGATTTAATACCGTTCATTTTTTATTCACTGGCTTGTACAATTAAATTATTATATAATGTAGCAGAAATTTACTTTTTAGCCTTGTCAACCTTAATTAGAATGCAGTCAGTGAGTTAGATGTGGTGCAGTCTGAAGGCAATTACAGATGGCAGTGAAGGTATTTATCCATCAATCCTGTTGATTCATCACTTTCTACAGGATCCCTTCTTTTCACAAGGTCTTCATTAAATACAGAATAGGGGAGGAGAGAATACCTGCTCGTTTAAATCAGTGTCTCTCAAACTTTGTGAGCTGGTGGCACAGTAAATTGGGGGTGGTGGCTTGAGAGCATCTGAAGGGTGTGGACATCACACACATGCGACATCTAGGAATGACATCAAAATTTGTCTATAATGTATGGTTTTTCAGAAATTTTGTTAATACACATGTGCATCAATACAAAATCACTGTTACTTAATAGTCTATAGTTCACTTTTATTTGCTAAACTGCAAATAATACAAATATCTAAGTGGATTATTTAAAAAAAATTTTAATAGGTGAGGGGGAAAAGAAAGGAGAACACAGTTGAAAGCCTAGGGTACATTAGTCTGTAAATAAGAGGGAAAGAGAAGTTTTTAAAAGCAAATTAAAATAAGATATGAAAGCAAGGAAAGGAGTATGAAGTGACAAAACTATGGAGGTGATGCAGTAACAGGGTGATAATCAAGAATTAGGCAGAGGTTTTGGTAGTGGTAGTTGGTAAATTGTGGTAAAATAATGGTTATTTAGTAAAATTTTAATTTTTTTAAATTTATAATTTGGAGCGAAGATCTAAGGGTAGAGAATTACATATAGTTGATGTAACAACACTAAAGCAAGAAGAGCGAATGGAATGTGAATGAACCTGCAAGAAAGAAGGAGCAACCAAAAGATATAGATGTATAGAACAAAGGAATGTGACGGGTGTAGGGAGTAAGAAAACTAAAAAGAAACAGTGGAATTGATGAGTGGGTAAGATTTGATGAGTGAGAGTGGTGATTTTAAACTGGATCCTAAAGAAAATAGGAGGACTTAAATTCTTTATCCTATTTATTTTTTAGCACCATCAATCAGTTTAACTGCAGTGTTTTGGACAACTTGTAATCTGTGGAACAGATATCGGGGGAGACTGTAAAAAAAGAAGATTACAATATTCAAGATGGAACATAATTAGGGAATAGAAACATAATGACAGATAAAGGTCGCATGGCCCATCCAGTCTGCCCATCCACAATATCCACTATATCCTCCTCTCCCTAAGAGATCCCACATGCATGTCCCATGCTATCTTGAATTCAGATACAGTCTTCATCTCGACTATCTCCACCGAGAGAGCTTTCTACCTATCTACCATCCTTTCTGTAAAGAAGTACTTTATTACATTAATCCTGAGCCTATCACCTCATAACCTCCTCCTGTGTCCTCTTCTTTCAGAGTTTTCCTTCATTTGAAAAAGACTCACCTCCTGTACATTAACGCCATGGAGATATTTAAATGTCTCTATCATATTCCCTCTCTCCCACCTTTCCTCCAGAGTATACATATTAAGGTCTCTAAGTCTGTCCTCATATGATTTATGACAAAGACCATTAACCAATTTTCTAGCAGCCTTTTTTATCGACTATCCTATTTATATCTTTTTGAAGGTTTGGTTTCCAAATTTGCACACAATTTTCCAAATGAGACCTCACCAGAGACTTATATGGAATTATCACCTCCCTTTTCCTACTGGTTATACCTCTTTTTATGCACCCAAGCATCTTCCTTGTTGACCATCACTTTTTCTACCTGTTTTGCCACACGGAGATCATCAGATACAATCGCCTCCAAATCCAAGTCCTTTGCCTCCTATGCTATACCGTTCTCCTGGAGTTTTGCAGTCTAAGTACATGATCCTGCATTTTTTAGCATTAAATCTTAGTTGCCAGTTACCAGACCATTCTTCAAACTTTGCCAGATCTTGCCTCATGTTATCCACACCCTTCGGGATGTCTACCATATTACAGAGCTTGGTATCATCCACAAAAAAATAAACTTTGCCTGACAGTCCTTCCGTAATATTATGATGATTTTAAATAGAGCCAGCCTAAGGACAGATCCCTGCGGCACTCCACTAACAACATCCTTATCCTTCGAGCAAACTCCATTTACAACTACGCTTTGTCTCCTTCCACTTAACCAGCGTTTAATCCAGTTTGTCACTTTAGGCCCTGTACCACATGCATTCAGTTTATTTATCAATTTCCTGTGCGGCACCATGTCAAAAGCTTTGCCTAAGTCCAAGTACACTACGGGCTAGATTCACTATGAAAACCGATCGTGTACTAATCGGTTTGCGAACCCGATCTGATTCACTAACCTTGTGGCCGATCCGATTCCGATCCATGCATGCAAGTGAGGGTAAACGGCATGCACTAAACTTTTCCAGGCTGATCTAAAAAGAAACAACTGGTAGGGACCAGTCACTCATGACCTTTCCTGCTCTATGCTGACTTCTCCTGCCCTTTTCAGCCCCGACTCTCCTCGGCCTCTCCTGCCCTTTTCAGCCCCGACTCTCCTCGGCCTCTCTCCTGCCCTTTTCAGCCCCGACTCTCCTCGGCCTCTCCTGCCCTTTTCAGCCCCGACTCTCCTCAGCCTCTCCTGCCCTTTTCAGCCCCCACTCTCCTCAGCCTCTCCTGCCCTTTTCAGCCCCCACTCTCCTCAGCCTCTCCTGCCCTTTTCAGCCCCCACTCTCCTCAGCCTCTCCTGCCCTTTTCAGCCCCCACTCTCCTGCCCTTCCCCCACAGTGTGAGCCTGTGTGTTTAAAGCGGGTTAAAAACACAGGCTCGCGAAGTAGTAGTAAAAAACCCAGAAGAGAAAAGCAGCTTGAAACTCCTTAAGCATGCGTAGAGCATCTACAGATGGTCTGCGCATGCTTCAGGATCGCTTACTAGTGATCCGTGTGGTCAGTGGGAGGCATTCCTCCGATCACCCCCATTTGCATGCTGAGCCTTGGTAAATTGTCGGCCTGCCGCAGATTAGTGAATCTAGCCCTACATCTAGTGCTCATCCCATATCCAACTGTTTGATCACCAGTCAAAGAAATCAATCAGATTCGTCTAACAAGACCTGCGTCTTGTAAAACCATGCTGCCTCGGGTCCTGCAGTCCATTTGATTCTAGAAATCTCATGGGAAGCGCTTCCATTAGTTTACTCACTACCTAAGTCAAACTAACAGGCTTGTAATTCCCAACCTCCTCCTCACTTGCACTCTTGTGCAGAGGGACCACATCCGCTCTTCTCCAGTCCTCTGGGAACCCGCCAGGTTCAAAGGAAGCATTAAAAAGATGAGACAACGAGGTTCAGTTGAAATATATTATGATGTCATTTAGCCCTATTTTTATATATTTCCTGCAGGAGAAGTTGATGATTTGTTAGCTATTGCATGAGCTGATGGTTAATTAAATTTAAAATGTCATGGAAATGTATTAGTCACGCTGACACTTTTTACTACATTTGTGGAGTTCTGTCTGAAGGCAGAGACAAGAACCATGACTACACTGGTGGACTACACTACTGTGGACTGTATTTTGGATGTAAAGTTGAAGATGTTGAGAATAGCTGGTCTCCCCATTTTTGTGGTGTATCATGTGCAGCTAATTACATTATATTACATTACATTAGTATCTTCTATACTGCCAATACATTTCAGTTCTAGGCGGTTTACAATAAGAATTGGCCTGGGCATTTCCCAGGGAGTTTACAAGGAGTATGCGTCGGGATCTAGGGAGGATCGATCAGGTTTAGTTAGATCATTGTGTGTGTTTGAATATTGGCTCTTAGCTTGACTCTTCATCTAATATAATAAAGCCCTAAGTGCGCATGCGCACTCCCATCTGCGTGCGCCCGTTTTCTGTGCGCTGTAGGGCACCGCAGGTAGGAGTGCGCATGCGCGAGAATCCACCCCCCCCCGAGGTGATGTAGGTCGCTGCGGCTGTCGGCTGCGGAGTCCTTTGCCGCTCCCCCCCTTCCCGCGGTCCCGACTACGAACCTGATGATTCCAGCAGCGTGTGCAGCAGTCTTCACACGCTGCTTCAGGCCCTTCTACTGCCCTGATTTGCTCTGCCGCGTCTCTGATGATGTCATCAGGGATGTGCCAGGTTCGTAGTCGGGACCGCGGGAAAGTGGGGTGGCAGTGTCAGTCTTGAAACTGTATGAAGGCCAAAAGCATAGCTTGGATGAAAAGTAAGCTTCTGGTTATCAGGGCTACTGAAATTTTGATAAGAAACTATCTTAGAATTTATTACCAAATCAGTTACTATTGAACACATTTTCCACCATTATCTTTTGGAATTTATTTTTGTTGTTGTGTAAAGATCTGCAGTGAATTTTGCCATTAATAGTGAATAACTCACTCAGCAAAAAACATATTTTGCTGCTCATGTCACATTGCCTGATTCGTTAATTTTTATTTTTTTTCCTCACAGTTCAGTGCAGGCAGCATTCTAATTTTGAAACTGACTCAAGATGAATGGATTGTGGTCCCATTTTGTTTTAGTAGATGGGGGAGTGTGCAGAAATTTAGCTGGATATCTTTTGGTGACTTTTTGGGAATTAAATCACTGTTTCCCTATGGCTGCGTGGGGAGCAGGCAAGGGGTGGTGGTGGACAGCTGAGGAAAAAGAAAGACAGAAAGAAAGAAAGACAGAAATACAGAAACAGGCTAAGGAGAGAAAGAGAAAGAAATAAAGACAGACACACACACATATATTCTAGCACCCGTTAATGTAACGGGCTATAAGACTAGTTACCAATAAATAAATAAATGACTGCCTATCATCCTTTTCTTTTTATCCTATCCTAATGGAGGGCCATTCATTAAAAAAAAAACCCCAAACTAATAATTTAAAAATTACCCTCCCCCATTGAATTTCCAGGAAATTACAGTATCTATATTAAGAAAATGCAAACTGGTATTGAAGTTGAATGCTGACTGTGGCTAATAAAGAAGTTTGTCTGCTATAATATAAATCCAGAATTGAATCATGTACCAGAGGCACACATTTGGCAATAAAATGTGAAGAACCTGAAGAAAACAGAAGGCAAATTGTGGATTTATGATATAGCAAACTAAACTTATTGTTGCTTGAATGGATGTTCAGTACCCATATTTAGTAATGGTACAGATAAATTGTCAAAGCTTTCCTTTTTTTAATTTATTAACCAGATCTTTGGACAGTGGAGAAAGCACTGGCTAAATGGATATTGTGCTCTGCGTCTGTCAGTGTATTTATGTAATAGCTACAGTGAAAAGAGCTCACTGTCACTATATAAAACAAATAATAAATATTAAAAGGGAAACAGCTGCACTAAAACTGAGAACCGGATTGCAATCATTTAATAGAATTAGTGAGCTTGGGGTATCTTATTCAGCGAAATATGGCTTGCGCTTTTAAAAAATGGCCTAAATACGGGGCCCTTTTACTAAGGGCCTGTTTTACAAAGCCTTGCTAGCGGCTGCTGTGCGGCAACAGCCCCGAAGCCCTTTAAATCTCTATGGGCTTCGGGGCCGTTACTACGCTGCAGCCACTAGCGCGGCTTTGTAAAACAGGCCCTAAGTATATTAAACTCCTAAAACATGGTTAGTGCACAGTAATAGGCTACAGAAAAAAGTACATTACGGTGTTTTGCAGTAGTTTCCTGGTTTCCACTTTTTTTTTTTTTAAATAAATCTTTATTAATTTTTCATATGAAAACAGTGTATTGAAGTAGACATACAATTGACTTCAAGACAGCACTTACAATCGTTCAAAGAAATACTACAAAACATCCCCCCCTCTATTCAAAAATCTGAACTCTTTCATTTGGACAATTAATACAATAAAATATAATACCCCCCTCCCTCCCACTCCCTCCCTGGATGTGCAAATCGAATAGAATAATCCAGCTAATCAGTGTTAACCAAATTTGTCAATGGACCCCACGTTAATTTAAATATCTTTTATTATTACACAAAATTTCTGAATTTATTTTCTCATGGTTATAACATAAACATAAAGAATTCCACCAAAAGGAGAAATTAAGTCTTTCCCAATTTTTCCAGTTTTTAGTAACCATTTGCATGACTATCCCAGTCATTATGGCAAATAGTCTGCTTTTATATCTATCTAATGGAGGTTTAGGTGACAACAATGAACCACAGATAACCACTTCATAAGATAACGGAATTGAAGACTCCAAAATCAGATTAATTTGTCCCCATATTGATTTCCAAAAGATGAGTATCAAAGGACAATAAAACAACATATGATCTAGTGTCCCTATTTCAAGATGACAGTGCCAGTATCTATTAGATTTTGAACTGTCTAACTTCTGCAAATAAACTGGGGTCAAAATGGGACAAAATGAAGTTTGTCTCATAGATGCTGATGCTGTACATCTCATCCTCCAAATCCAAATCCGTGGCCATTTAGAAGCAGAAATCTGCTGCTTAATCTCAATGCTCCAAATGTCCTTTAGGCTAGTTTTAGGTTTTTTATTCAAATATTTGATATTAATTTATACCACTTGGCAGCCTGATGCCCTAACAAATCTGTCTGGAAGCATAGGCCTGGCAAGCTATACTGATTATTTAAATTTTGCCAATCAGGAAACCCCTTCTGAAAGGCCTGCTTCAACTGCAACCACTTATACGCTTGCGACTTTGTAATACCAAATGATTGTTGCAGTTGTAAAAAATCAAGCATTTTCCCATTTGATAACACATCATCTAAAGTACGTATACCTTCCTGCAGCCAATGCTTTCAGAGGATCTTGGACTCGCCAACTTGAATCTTGGAGTTCAACCATAAGGATTGACACGTGGATTGTTGTACTGGTATAGATGTTAAATTAATGAATTTTAATGGTTTCCACATTTTAAACTTCACATTCCTGAATTTGTTTTAGAATTTTTCATCCAGGGGCACGTATAGACGGGTAGCGGGCATGGAAATATTAGCTAGCTAGCATGTTACAATTAGCAAGTGCCCCTGAAGACGGTGGTTTTCTTCGGCGCGCGCCTCTGCCTTGCGCTCGGTTGTCGGCGCGCGCCTTTGTCTTCCGTGTTGTTGTCTATGAACCGTTGGAAACACTGCAGCAGCAACTATGGGGCCATGGCTTATAAAAGATCAGTATGGCATCCAGATTAAAGACATGTGCCTAGGAAACCAAAGTTTAGGGGACTCTGTCAGAGGTGCTCAGGGTTCAGGAGGTTAGGATTGCCAACGGCCTTGATATATATATTTTTTTTCAGAATCCTACAAATTAGTAAATTACTTGTCTGAAACCATGGAGAACGGTTTAAATGTCTGGCACTAATCAGAGTTTAGCCCTCTGCAGCTCTCTACTGCTCCCCCCTTCCAGTGCAGACAGTGGTACGATCCAGCCAATGGGAAGGTTGTGAAGAAGGGTATATTGGAAGGTTAATGGAGAATGGAGTAGAGTCCAGCCAATGGGAAGGCTGCTTAACACAGGAAGGAGAGGTTCAGTTGCAAGTGCTGTAGGGAAAGTTGTGATCTGCACAACAGCTGTATTGATTCAGGAAAAGAAAAAAATTTTGCAAATTGAATTCATTTTTTTGATTCAATACGATTCCATTCACTTTCTATGATATAGCTTTAAAATGAGCTGATGGGTTTACTTTGCACTCACCCCTCCCACCCCTTTGCCCTCGCCAATCTCACGCCGGCGCGGTCATGTGTAAAGAAAACAAACACCGCTAGGTCCTAGTTCATGCTCACTCTCTAACACCGGCTCTGACCAGATACACACTTAAGGGCATGGAAAACCTTTCATACGCTGAAAGATTGGAGATACTGGGGCTCTTCTCCCTGGAAAAGCGGAGACTCAGAGGAGACATGATAGAGACCTACAAGATCATGAAGGGCATAGAGAGAGTAGAGAGGGACAGATTTTTCAAACTTTCAAAACATAAAAGAACAAGAGGGCATTCGGAAAAGTTGGAAGAAGATAGATTCAGAACGAATGCTAGGAAGTTTTTCTTTACCCAGCGTGTGGTAGACACCTGAAATGCGCTTCCAGAGGACGTAATAGGACAGAGTACGGTACTGGAGTTCAAGAAAGGATTGGACAATTTCCTGCTGGAAAAAGGGATAGAGGGGTATAGATAGAGGGCTACTGCACAGGTCCTGGACCTGTTGGGCCGCCGCGTGAGCGGACTGCTGGGCACGATGGACCTCGGGTCTGACCCAGTAGAGGCACTGCTTATGTTCTTATGGGAGCACTTGGTAGCGGTGGGGGGCATGAATCTATAAATAATGCTCAATAATGGACACCACTAAGCACTGTTCTTTAAAGGGCATGTACCCTTTATAGAATAGCGCTAGTTCCCTTGTCCAGCTCTAGGTACATATTTCTGCCTACTAAAACCTGATGCAAATTCTACAGTCCAAGTTGAGCACAGAGACCCATTATTCCATAATATTGCAGTCAAGCCCCTCCCTTGGCCACGCCTGTTTGGGTAGTACACTATGGGATTTAGGAGCCCAGTATTATACCATGAAACCAGATTGTGCAAATCCTAATTGGTTCCAATTATCATTAGTAATTGATTGTTAGAATCCAATTTTGATGGTTAACAGCTCCTCTTCCAATTAAGTTGTGCACTCATCTCAGAAGTGTGTACAAATTTGGGCTCCATATATAGAATACAGAAGTTAGTGCCTCCTATATAGGAGACAGTAAATGCCCCTGCGTTAATTCTACAGGTACCATATGCCCTGCACTCCACTCGGACTGGAAAAGCCGCAGGGTTTGGTGCTTGGGCCCGTGCTCTTCAACATATTTATAAATGACCTGAAACTTGGTACAATGAGCGAGGTTATTACATTTGCAGACAATACAAAGTTATTCAGAGTAGTGAAGACACAGAAGGATTGCGAAGACCTGCAACATGACAAACACACTCGAAATGGGCCACGACATGGCAAATGAGGTTTAACATGGATAAGTGTAAGGTGATGCATGTCGGTAACAAAGATTGAAGTGCATGCATGCTAAGGGTTATATTATAGCGGATAGCTTGGATTTGCGCGTCCTGCTTGCATGTCTGAGGCTCGTTTGGCTAATATTTATGTGATTCCAGTTATTCAGTACAGTGCGGTGTAACTTGTGGGTTTGCCAAGTCTGTGTTTACCTATGTGATAGATTAAACAGCATTATCAATTGGATCAACTGTGTAGCTCTGCTGGTGGGCATGGTATATAGTTTTACCACCTGCCTTTAAGTTGATCTAGCTTTTTAGTAGCTTGTTTTCAATTTATAAATTCATTGATAGTAGCATTAAAAAAAGATTCACACTTAGATTATGTTTTTAAGGAATTCTGACAACTGTTCAAGAATTTAAACCTTATTTATCAAAATATGCAAGTGAAAAATTTAGGCTTCATCTTTTCTTTGAAAGGTTCTGGTGTCCCCGCTTTCTTATAAAGAAAAGTTCTATTCAATGCACAGCAGTTTGTCATATGATCAAGGTTTTGTTTAAAATTCAGTCCTACTAATCATTATTCTGAAGCAGTAAGCCTTGATGTGTGGCCATGATCTAAGGTTTTCACTGGTTGAGTAATCTTAGGAAGTTTTATAAGAATTATCAGTGAAACAATGGCCTCACATGGATAAGCTTCCTCTCGTTAAGCAGCAACATACCCTTCTGATTTTGATGGCTTCCCCCTGCATCCCCAGTCATTTTTATATTTGAACGCACAGCTAAGCCTCATAATTAGTTAAATCTGCTCATGTAATCAAAAGCTATATGCACACTCCACTGCCCTATAACGATTTCAAAGATTTAAGTGATTAACTTGGCGGAGGCAGTGGGTGACTAATTGGATAAGCTTTAATCTTCACACTAGCATGGCGAAACATGACCAGATCAGAGGCGGTAGGATGCCACACTGTGTGCTATGGAAAGATAGTTACTAAACATGCCAGAAGGATTATTGTTACGAACTAGCTGATTGTTATGTCCCAAACCAGATTAATAACAGATTTTTGAAGAGCGTGAAGGAAAGAGACAGTACTATTGATTATTCTAAATGTATTTACATTGGTTGTTTTTTTTTTTTAAACTCATTTCATGTGGAAATAACATCCGTTACTAAGGCCTTTGCTAACTCCTGACTGTTGTCCATAAAGGACTTTTTTTTTTTGGCTTGACAGTTTCCACCTAATCCTTTTGTGCTTCCAGCTGAATTGGGACTGTCTTCTATTGGACCTTAGTTTCATGAGCCCAGGAGAAAATTCAATACTTTATTTCCAGGCTAAGATAGTGGGTTCTGGGGATTAGTGAAGATCAGTTGAGGTTGCTGCAAGAACCCACATTGCTGTCTTTAGATTGTGGGTGATATTTGTATATAGTATATTTCTGTACATGTGTTATTTTAATTTAAAATTGTTTGGCTTTTGTGAGCAGGTTTATAAAACATTAAAATACATATGCTGCTACCCAGGGGTTCCTCTTTCCCCCATCCCCAGCCATCATAAAACAGCTGCTTCTGGAACCTGGCTAGATTGTCAGTCTGGTCACTAGATGATGCTGTTGAGCAATGGCTTTGAATTCCTCCACCAGCCAGAGACTGTAAGTCAGTGTTCTTCAACCTTTTTACACCTATGGACCGACGGAAATAAAATAATTATTTTGTGGACCGGCAAACTACTAAGACTGAAATAAAAAAAAACATTTCCTCTCTGTCTCTGCTAGCTCGGTCCCCACAAACCATCTGACCCCATCCGCACAAGCCTCAGTTATGATTTTATATTGAACGTATTTTATTAAAGTATAAAAAGAAACAATATTCTGTACAATTGTCATTTTATAAATACAAATAATACAGAGCAAGGATAAAAAAAACCCTGTCTCCTCTACTATCAAGAAAACTGAATAAGCCAAATTATTACAGAATGCCTTACCAATTTGCTTGACTTCTTTGAAGAAGTGAATAAACATGTTGAAAAAGGTGAGCCGATTGATGTAGTGCAGGGGTGCCCACACTTTTTTGACTCGCGAGCTACTTTTAAAATGATCAAGTCAAAATGATCTACCAACAATAAAATTAAAAAAAACACAATGCACACTGTACGCATTGAATTGTTAATTATCATTCCTATTCGTTTTTTCAAAGAGGTCAAAGCAGATGACTATGCACTGTCACCTCAGTAACAACCATACAAAAATAGACAAAATACCCACCCCTCCATTTTTACTAAACCACAATAGCAGTTTTTAGCGCAGGGAGCTGCACTGAATGCCCAACGCTGCTCTCGACGCTCATAGGCTCCCTGCGCTAAAAACCACTATTGCGGTTTAGTAAAAGGGGACCATATTGTAAAATATAGACAGCAGATATAAATTCAGACACATTTTGATCACTAAATTTAAAATAAAATCATTTTTCCTACCTTGTCTGGTGATTTCATGAGTCTCTGGTTGCACTTTTTTCTTCTGACTGTGCATCCAATCTTTCTTTCAGCCTGTATGCTTCCTCTCCTCCACACCTCATTCCCTTCCCCAACTTTTTCTTCCTCTCTCCCTGACCTTTCTTTCTTTCTCTCTTCATGCCCCCTTTCTTTTTTTCTGTTTCTCTTCTTTCCTTCTGTTTCCCTGCCTGCCCCCTTTCTTTCTTTCTCCCTGCCCTTCCCCAAGCCACTGCCACTGCCGCTGCCATCGGGGAACAGGACCCAAATGCCACCAATGGATAACGCCGACGCCGCCCCATGCTCTCTCTGCTTCGGGCCGATCAATCTTCCTCTCCCCGATGACAATTCTGCCGTCGGAGAGGAAGTTCCGCCCAGCCAGGCAGCGATTGGCTGGCCCGAACTTCCTCTCCGACAGCAGAATTGACGTCGGGGAGAGGAAGATTGATCGGCCCGATAGATCGCCAAGGCAAAGTGAGTCCTGGATGATCGACTCACTTTGCCTTGGCGAGCTACTGGTCGATCGCGATCAACCTATTGGGCACCCCTGATGTAGTGTATCTAGATTTCCAGAAGGGTTTTGACAAAGGTCCTCATGAGAGGCTCCTAAGAAAATTAAAGAGTCATGGGATAAGAGGCAATGTTCAATTGTGGATTTAGAACTGGTTATCGGACAAAAAACAGAGTGTAGGGTTGAATGGCCATTTTTCTCAGTGGAGGAGGGTAAGTAGTGGTGTGCAACAGTGATCTGTGCTTAGACCAGTGCTATTTAACTTATTTATAAATGATATAGAAATTGGAACTCGTGTGAGGTGATTAAATTTGCAGATGACATTAAACTGTTCCCAGTTGTTAAAATAAATGTGGACTATGAAAAATTGCAGGATGACCTTAGGAAATTGGAAGACTGGGCATCCAAATGGTAGATGAAATTCAATGTGGACAAATGCAAAGTGATATACATTGGGAAGAATAATCCAAATCGTAGTTATTGGATGTTAGGGACCATCTTGGGGATCAGCACTCAAGAAAACGATCTGGGTATCATCATAGACATCCTCGGCCACAGGTGCCCCCCTTTTGGCCAAATGGTGTCCGTCCTGCAGGAGCATATAGCAGAATGATGAAGCCTGCTTGCCATTGTCAGATGGAACCACAAATCATGCTATAAAGATAAGGTACCAGGCACAAATTGACCAAGTTCTGCAGATGTAGTCTCTCTCCTCTACATCCCTGGGAAATGAGGGACCCCAGTGCTGGTAAAGATGATCTTGTCTGAGCTCACACAGCTTGTAAAAATTCCAAGATGCTGCAACTAGCAAAGAAAATGGTTCTTGGACTAAGTTAGGCCACCAGCCTAAAAGGCAGTGTAGGAATAGCCCTACAAGTCCATAGGTCTTATTGAGGTAGCTTAAGGAAATCCACTGCTTATTCCTAGGATAAGTAGCATAAAATCTGTTTTACTATTTGGGATCTAGCTAAGTACTTCGAACCTGTGTTGGCCACTGTTAGAAACAGGATGCTGGTTTGATGCATCTTTTGGTCTGTCCCAGTATGGCATTTCTTATGTTCTTCCTAGGAAGTAGACTTGACCCAGAAGGCTAATGTAGGCCCTCTGCATGGCATTACTACTGATCCACAGGGCCAGCCTTTAAAGATATACAGAATGGCCTTGAATTTTGAAGGCATGGGGAAATGTTAATTTATTTAGACTTATAAATGAAAGAATAATAAAATCAATTTTTGTTGGAAATTTAAGTGTAAACTTGGCACGCCTCATTTGAGTATGTCCACGCTTTGCCTATTACATGTCTGGTAGTTTGTCTGGAACAGTTAATGATATGGCATAGTATGGGGTATCATATTAGTTAGGCTTATTTTTAATAGTAACTCAAGCAACCAGAAACTACATTTATCCGTCATGGGTGCCGGTTAACTGAGAGTCTACTGTATATCAGAAATGTATCTGGCAATCACCAGAAATGATATTTGCTTCAAATCAATTATAAATCTAACTGGTAAATTGTATTTTTTAATTTTTTCAGGTGATGGGGATAGGATTTGATATACCATATTTTTCGCTCCATAAGATGCACTTTTTCCACCCCTAAAAAGAGGGTGGAAATGTAAGTGCGTCTTATGAAGCAAAGATACTAATTAAGTCCATTGCCGCCGCAACTTTTTAAAAAAACCCTGCTGCCACCACATATTTTTAACCACCCTGCCGCTGCCTCATCTTTTAAACACCCCCACCGCCACATTAAAAAAAAACAAAACCCCCAAAACCCCGCCGCTGCTGCATCTTTAAAACCCACCTTCCCGCTCGTGCCATCGTATCTGGTGGTCCAGTGCATTTCCTGGCCAGCGGTGCACAGGCCAGAAGCGCAGGGATCAGGAGCAAACCCTCTGTCCTTCCGCAGTATCATTCACAAAGGTGTTACACAGAGCAAGCCCAAGGACAGATTCCTGTGGCACTCCACTAACAACATCCTTTTCCTCCAAGCAAACTCCATTTACCACTACCCTTTGTCTCTTTCCGCTTAACCAGCTTTTTAATTCAGTTTGTTACTTTAGGGTTCATACCGCATGCGTTCAGTATATTTATTAATCTCCTGTGCAGCACCTTGTCAAAAGCTTTGCTAAAGTCCATATGCAACTGTTTGGTCACCTGGTCAAAGAAATCAGTCAGATTCGTCTGACAAGACCTGCGTCTCGTAAAGCTATTCTGATTTGGGTCCTGCAGTCCATTCAATTCTAGAAATCTCATTATCCTCTGCTTAAGAAGAGTTTCCATTAGTTTACTCACTACCAAGGTCAAACTAACTGGCCTGTAATCCCCAACCTCCTTACTTCTGCTCTCTTGTACAGAGGGACCACATCTGCCCTTCTCCAGTCCTCTGGAACCACACCAGATTCTAAGGAAGCATTGAAAAGATGAGACAACTGAGTTGCCAGAACCTTTCTGAGTTCCTTGAGTATCCTGGGATGTATCCTGTCTGGCCCCATCGTTTTGTCTATTTTTAAATTTTGGATGTTGCACACACCCAGGGTCCAGAAGTTCTATTATAGCCTTTTTCTGGCAGTGGACTCTATTATTGTACTGGGGTTTTCAGATGGGGGTTATCAGCTATGTTCTTTGTGTGGGAGAAATGAGTACTGCTGAATTGGGGAGCAGCTCTTAGTGGCTAGAACTCCCTCAGCACTTGGCCATGTGGCAACGGAGTGAGAGGCTTTTGTCGAGAAAAAAGGGCAGTGATGAATTGTAGTTTGAGAGCAAGTAGATTATTGAGAAGCCATCATTGGTGATCTGGTGAATCTCAAAATGTGTCATGTATTCCTGATGGTGATAAAATCTAGGCATCATGATAGCCTGGGAAGCAATGGAAGTCATTGGTGATGAGATTTAGGCATTGCACACCACCAGCATGTTGAGGTGTGAAAGTCCTGTTATGGCAGCTTGTCTTCCTTAAGGTGGTCCGATTGCTACATGTGTGCAGTCAGTTGCCTCCAACACTGGAGTAAAGTGATCCATCTCAGGGAGGTTGACTATAAATTGTGGTTTCTACAGCACATTCTGACAGAAGGTGCTCAGAAATTGAGTGATGTAGAGCAGTGGTCTCAAACTCGTGCCCCGTGGTCCACATGCGGCCTGCCAGGTACTATTTTGAGGCCTCGGCATGTTTATCATAATCACAAAAGTAAAATAAAACAGTTTCTTGATCATATGTCTCTTTAGCTATAAATTACAATATTGTTATTAAGACTTAGCCAAAAGGAAAGATTTATAACCTATAAAGAGTTTTACCTCACGCAAAATTGTCATTTCTTTAATAAGACATTAACTATTTTTTTCTGAAGCCCTCCAAGTACCTACAAATCCAAAATGTGGCCCTGCAAAGAGTTTGAGTTTGAGACCACTGATGTAGAGTGAAGTGGCTGACTGACTGAATCCAGCTGTGACCACCAGAGTTCACTGGAACATGCATGTAGCCAAAAAGACAAGGGCTATAGTGACATTCAGTTGCACTTGTGTGGATTTCCCCACTGTGTGGCCAACTAGAGCTATAGCCACACACAGAGACACACACACATGCATTCACACGGGCACAGAGAAAGAGAGAGATTGTTAAATTAACATATAAGGGAAACTGTCAGAGAAATGGGAGCAGTAGCATAGCCAGGCAGCTGTGTAGAGTGGGCCTGAGAGCAAAGTGAGTGGGCCAAAATGTCATCTCTTCCTCCCCACCAACTAAAGCAAATCCAAATTTAATTTCTGCTACTCCCCCCACCCCAGTGCCTCGTAAATGGCACACCTGTGCTGGCAGAGATCCCCAGGCCTCATCAGCTGAAGACCTCTCCAAATAATTTACATATTGGGTGGCCACCAGCACTGTCCTGGAGCCGCTACTGCCAGCCTCTGCAGGTGTATGCTAAATTTTGCAGAACCGTGAAAATAGAGCATGCTCAAGGGAGGGAGTGGCCTGTGACTGGGAACAGTAGTGGCACCGGGACTGTGCCAGTAGCACCAAACATGTAAATTCCTTGGCTTGGAAGAGGTCTTTGGCTGGCGGAGCTTGGGAATCCTTGCCAGCCACACTAAAGGAGTTGGGTTGGTCTTATAAAACTGACTCCATATTGCTAGAACCTCTTTTTATCTGTGTGGGGCTTGGTTTTTTTATTTATTTAGCTATAGGTGGTTATCTAATGCCAGACAAGAGGAGAACAAGTGAACAGCAACTGAATGTGGATGGGCAGACCAGATAGGCTGTATAGCCTTTTTTTTTGCCATTATATTCTGTTTGCTAGTAGATTTTCCTCTTATAACCAGCAGATGTCCCTCAATTGCAATAAATCTAGGGTACTCTAGTCTCCTTATTCAGTGCTGCTTGAGTTTGAAAGAGACATTAAATTGTTCAACACTTTTTATTCTAAAAGGAGAGTCTCTACACATGAGCTATGTAAAATTTCCAAAGTACACGTAACAAGTAGAAATGGTCAGTTTGCATTTGTTAAAAATTTTTCACTTGTATGTATTACAATAACATTTATTTATTTAAAAATTTATATACTGCATATTGACTATGCGGTTTATAGATTACATACAAATCAACTTAAGCTCCATATAGAAAACAATAGTAAAACAGAATGACAAGAGTAACACTGGAATGCATTGATAGTCAGATGCATTTTCAACATATCATCCTCCCAGCACAATATCATAATATTCCAAGAAAGCATTAACAAACGCAAAGAGGTATATGTTCTCTGGTAATCAATACAGCGTCATATCAGTGTTAACAGTATCAAAAGATAGATGATCATATTAATGACATCATTATTACTATTATCATGAGTTGCTAGTACAAAATGCTCTGCAGAGACCTAATAAGAGACAGTCTCCACGCCTTGGAGCTTACAGTGTAATCAAGACAAATGGAAGAGAGACAGTGGAAAAGAAATAGAGGAGCATCGTAGACACAACATAAAGTAGCTTAGTGTCAATGAAAATTTAATCTGCTCACATCACTGAGAGATACCAGATAGCTGCTTACAGAATTTCAGTTATGGCCATTTAAAGACCAAATGATGCAAGTGGGTAGTACGTAGTATTTGCCACATGAAGTCTTATAACTTAAGAAACATCAGCGCTTAAGTTAAATTTTTGTACATTATCCCCTGTGCACAGTGGTGGGCTTTGTCCCTTTTGAAAATAACATTTTTGAAAGTGGCGTTTTCTTGCCTATGATAAAAAGCGAGCAGCTGGAATTCTTTGTTGATTGCCGACACTGATGAAAAGGCTTGAGTCTTTTTCTCCACTATGGACTAGATTCACAAAGCAAACCCATCGTGTATCGATGGGTTTGCAACCCTGATTTCGCTCTGGCCTGATTCATGTACCTCTCTGCCGACCATCCTCCGATCTGTGCATGCAAATGGGGCAATGGCATGCAAAGTAGGCAAGGATGCGATTCACTAACCAAAACCCTGCAACACCGACTGGGCTGGCCGATCACAAACAAGCGACTGCTGAGAACCAGTCGCTCAAGCCCTTTCCGACTGCCCTGCCTTCTGCTGCCCTGCTCTTTGCCCTGTTAGCCCTGATCTCCTGCTGCCCTGAACGCCTCCTGCAGCCCCAACTCTCCCGCTGCCCCTTATCGCCTGCCTGCCCCGACTCTCCCACTCTTTCCCGCAGTGCAAGCCCGTGGTTTTAACCCGCGGGCTTAAGCGGGTTAAAACCACGGGCTCCCAAAAAGTAAAAAAAAAAATAAAATCTCTGCCGATCGCCACCATCTGCATATTGTAGTTTAGGGAATCCATCAGACCTGCCCAGATTGGGCATGGATTGGTCCCGATTGGGCAGATTTGTGAATCTAGCTCTATATTGCAAAATGTGTTTTTCTATGGGCAAACCTACCGCTGGCTGGTAACATTACTACTATTGAGTACTAAGTAGGTGCCATATGTTTTTCCGGCTCAGCTGTGCTTCATTATATACAGAAAAGTGACAAATCCTAGTATGTGAAAAGTTTATTAAAAAGATATGCTTTCATGGGGGAGTTGGAGGAGGGCAGGTGCAAAAGCCTTTATGTATATTCATCTTGTAAAAGTGTGAATAGCAATGTTCAGCTTGCCCTAAACATACCCTATCCACATTCACAACACGCCCTCTTAGAATGTGTGTAAATTACAGCTTTCTAAAATTGCTGTTTGCACATTTAGCTGCTCTACATGTGTAAAAGCTGCCATTTACAAATGACAGCCTATTTAAATTAAAGTTCATAACCTTTGCATTAACTGGCAGGGGCATTTTCATCAGTTAGGGGGAAGACAGCTGTGCTGTTAACACAGACAAATGGTTGCTGCAGTCCGTTTACAGTCGATAAGGTGGAATGCAGGTTTCTGCATCCCTGGAGGACTAGCTAAATGCACTGCATTGTCTGCTGCATTAGAAAGTTTAACACTCGGTAATGATCTCTGCAATAACTACCCCATTAGGAATTTCTGCTTTTACTAAATCTAATGTGCATTAATGCATGTTATTTTCTACACATCCCGTTTTCTGCAGGGGGACTTATTTTCTGCTAATAAGCATGCAGTAGCATGCTTTAGTAAATCACTTCCTAGGTATTTAACATGACTGTTAGTGTGTATAAGAGGCTTGTAATGCGGCTTAATAAATAAGCCTCTTATTTAGATTTTTCTTATGTGATGCATGCTTATCTATTATGTTAATGTGACTTTGGAGCTCTGTAACTCTAATGTTTAGTTCAGTGATTTCCAAACCTATCCTGAGGGAACCTTAGCCAGTCAGGTTTTCAGGATGTCCACAATGAATATGAGAGCAATTTGCATGCCAAGGAGGCAGTGTATACAAATCAATCTCATGAATATTCATTTTGGATATCCTGAAAATCTGACTGGTTGAGGTTTCTCCAGGATGAGTTTGGGAATCACTTATTTAATCAGTGCATCCTGCTAATAAAGGGCTATGTTCCAAAAGGATGGGAGTTTTTAAATTTGAGTTGGGTGCGTACCTTCCTTTAACTCATTCACCCTGAGATTGTAAGTTTCAAACCCACGCTGCTCCTTGTGACTCTGGGCCAAGTCAGTTAATCCCCCCCATTGCCCCAGGTACATTAGGTAGATTGTGAGCCCACCGGGACAGACAGGGAAAAATGCTTGAGTACCCGAATAAATGAACGTAAACCGTTCTGAGCTCCCTTGGGAGAACGGTATAGAAAATTGAATAAATTAAATAAAATAAATATAAGAAATTTGTTGTTACTTTTCTTTTTTTTTTTTTTTTTCATTTTAGGTCTAGCTTAATGACTGGAGGGGGTCTTTATGGCGTAACTAACCCATGGCTTTTAGAAGAGCCTGAGGAAACCAGAGGATTGGGGTTTGGAGAGATAAGACAGCAACAACAGAGGATCATAGCAGGTAGCTGTGTTTTTTCAACTCAATGAAAGTCCTCTTGGATTTAGCTGTTGACACATGAAATGTGCTTTAGTACAAAGATAAGCTCCTAAGCTTGTCCTCTCAGACTGGAAAAATTTGGCTTTCTTCTTTAGAGTTCTCTCTTTTTTTTTTTTAAGTGTACAAATTATCGGATTACTCTTACCATGTTATTATATGAAGTTCTTTTTATTAATTTGTTTATACATGACATATCACATTTTCCCCTAATAATACTATTCTGGTTTCTTAGGCATTTTTCTTCTTTTTTGTAACCTAATTGTGAAGTAGTGAAGGAAGCTTTAAGATTTTTTATTCTTGTAGGGACTGATTTTAGAGGAATTAATTTAATAAGGTTCATAAAGTTTTTAACTTTTCTCTAAGTATGTTAATTGTAAACTGTAATACTATAAATCCTTAACTGAAAGCTATTTTGGTGGATTTTTAGTTTGGCTTGCGTATGCAGCAACTTTTTTGGTGAGCTGAGGCTTTCTTGGGATGATCTGAGGGAGTCCAGGTCAGTGACACTGTCAGACCTAACTCGTGAAAGCTTAACATGCAAGCCATAATAACTTATTTGATGTGGCTTAAAGTTCTATTATTTTAAAGCTGAAAGGAGAAGGAGGAATAAATCCCTCTTAACCTGTGAAACAATCCAGCTGCCATTTTTCTTCTGTGTG
Source organism: Geotrypetes seraphini (assembly GCF_902459505.1). Lineage (NCBI taxonomy): Eukaryota > Metazoa > Chordata > Amphibia > Gymnophiona > Dermophiidae > Geotrypetes > Geotrypetes seraphini. The sequence goes on along the minus strand of NC_047093.1, from coordinate 38,874,363 downwards.
CAGAATAAGGGAGTGAGCATTTGTCAGCTAGCTCAGCAGTTTGATTGGCTGGCTAATCCTTGACGTTTCCTAATCTGCTCACTTTTGCACTATAGTTTTCCTTTTTGGTATATCCATTGATGAAACCAGTTGAACGCCGAAATTCTGAATAATAAATACCATAGAGGCTGTCAACATGGTATAACAAGAAAGAAACGATTGGAAGAGACCTTAAACAATAGTGGATGAATGAACTGTTGACACGTTTTGCAAATGCCAAGCCAAGGTACCAGCAAGAGAAAAAAAATCAAGCAGGGCAATTCTAAGCAGCACAATTAATTTCCTGCTCCTTTTAAGCCTGAAACGCCAATGCTTTTCATCTTTCAAGAGCATCATAGCTTCATTGTAGATGTTAAGTAATGAACTAAATGAAGTGGAAATGTAATTAGAGATACATCTGGACCCCTGCAGAAAGGCGAGGAGATAGATGTCTGTTCCTGGGATGTCTGGGAACAGAACAGACATACTCGTAGTTATAGATTACAGGAAACCAAAAGGAAAATGGAGGTGTCTGTAAAATAACATGTGAGCCATATATGTAGAGTTGCAAGCTAAAATAAGACCTACATTAATCTGTTGGTATAAAAGCATTTCAAAAAATGACTCTTAAAATTACTCTGTATGAGTCTGATTTGGACCTTTTATTCTGGTGCCTATTGCACCCACAGCGGGACTTTCTCTACTGACAGAGTTAGAGTTGGATCATATTGGCCAATTAAAGCATTCTCTGGTATCTAAAAAAATAACTGTATGCTTATAGTAGTTAGTGGGGGCAAAATTTTAATTTGAATCCATGATTATTTGTTAAGCAAGTGCTGTAGTGTATGTTAAGATTATTTGATCTAAGCAGAAATGTGTTGCAGATTATTGATTTTGTGAGGCTATAATGCTGGAAAAGGATCAGAACAGAAAATCATTACTCTTTTCAAAGTGAAGTCATTCAATGCATGCATGTAGTAACTTTATTGGGGAAAATAAGAGATTTCTTATCTATTTTTACTCTGATGGAGTGTATTTTTATAACAGGGTGCAACTTTATTCCTTTCATTCATTGTGTTCAGATGAAGATTTTGGTTCATAAACCTATGTGAATCTTTATTTATATGTCAGGCTGTATTATTACAGTGTGCACATTAGATGTACCTTCAGGCTCCATGGACTCCTGAGGAAGGCCTTTTGCCGAAACACGGAACATATTGGGTCCTTGTTTTTTTTTTAAAAAATTTTGGAGCACTATTTAGTTTATTTTAATAGACAACATTTTTAAAATATATTGTCCATTTTCTTTGGATTATTTCATACATAGTATTCACAAGGGGACTGTGCCCCTAATCCCCGCAAATATGGAGGGAGTAGTATAATATGTTTTGAAGAAATTGTGAGAAATGGGCTCTACTGATCTCCAGTCAGGAAGTGGCAGGACCCGATCATTGTGACAGTTGAAGAATTGTAAAGTGAAATAATGTGGTCTAAGTGAGGCAGTCGACTTGAATGTAGGCTTATTGTAAATTTTATTCAGGATGATATATCTCAAAATTTTTATTGAAATTGGTCAGCTTTAACAGAGTTATACAAAAAACAAGCTTTGCATAGTTTTTTTGAAACATAGTTTAATAATACTAACTTTATTCTTTTATACCGCCATAACCAAAAGTTCTAGGCGGTTTACACTAAAAAGAACTGGACAATCAGTGAAATACAATAATACAGTAAAAAAATACAAATATTTGTAAATTAGAATTTCAGTAAGACTCGTTAAGTAATAAACTTATCGTACAAAGTGGTCTTAATTAATTTAAGAAATCAGCATTTACTTATGTTGATTGCATATGTACATGCAAATAGTGATTTTAGAAAGCCTTTATTTCAAGGGACTATGGTTAAGGCGGAGTTAAGAAGCTACGCATGTATTCCTCATTTCACAAAGAGAATACATATCTATGGGGTAAAATGTCTCAAATAGGTTTTACACTAGCTGAGAGCTTTGGCCTGGGCTTTATACAAGAGATTAAGGGAGTCATTCTCAATAATCCCCAGTTTTGTTTCATTTTTATCCGTGAAATGCTTTACTACTTAATTGGCAGCACAAGTAGGTTCATAGACAACGGTGCGAAAGACAAAAGTGCACGCCGACAATTGAGCGCAGTGCGCGCCGCTCTAAATTACAGTTTTTAGGGGCTCCGACGGGGGGTTTTGTTGGGGAACCCCCCGGTTTACTTAATAGACATCGTGCCGGCGTTATGGGGGGTTTGGGGGGTTGTAACCCTCCACATTTTACTGTAAACTGAACTTTTTCCCTAAAAACAGGGAAAAAGTAAAGTTTTCAGTAAAATGTGGGGGGTTACAACCCCCCCCACCCCCCACAAAGCCCCCACAACGCGGCGTGATATCTATTAAGTAAAGTTGGGGGGTTCCCCCCCCACACCCCCCTGTCGGAGCGCTAAAAACAGTAATTTAGAGCGGTGCGGCGGTGCGTGCTGCGATCAATTGTCTGGGCGCGCTTTTGACCTGACACCCTTAAATAATATAGGTTTGCAAAATCAGGTCGCTACACATAGAAACAATGCTATTTATAGATGAAGGTGGTCAAATTGCTACTTCCATAGGGAAGATGCTGTGTTTGTGGTGTTCATTTTATCCACATGTTTTTTGTTTTATTTTTTTCTTTTTAAATGGCTGCTCAGCAAATACACATACACACCTGCAAGTATTTTAGAAAAGGTTCAGCAGAGCCTTTTCCAGGATACGGTTGCAATTGAGCACAGCATGACCTATCTGTCTCAGTTTTGATCGCTCCCTTCAATTTAAAATGGGTCTTTTAATGTGTTAAACCTGACTGTTTTTTCCATGCAGAGCAAGATGCTGGTCTTGATGCTCTTTCGTCAGTCTTATCCCGACAGAAACAAATGGGACAAGATATTGGGAATGAACTGGATGAACACAATGGTAAGACCATGCTTAGGATGTACAACTCTCCCTCCGTATTCGCGGGGGTTAGGTGCAGAGCCGGCCCGCAATAAGTTTTTTAGCTGGCTCTGACCCACCCCCGCCTCCCTCCTGTGTTCCCGGATCTTACCTGGTGGTCTAGCGGTGATGCGGGGCAGGAGCGATCTTCCTATGCTCCTGTCCTGTGCAGAGCCATCATCAAAATGGCTGCCATGAGTTCCCATTGTAGTCTCGAGACTATAATGGGAACTCACGGCAGCCATTTTGATGACAGCTCTGCACGGGGCAGGAGCATAGGAAGATCACTCCTGCCCTGCATCACCGCCAGACCACCAGGTAAGATACAGGAGGCTCGGACAGCCTAAAAATAGAGGAAAACTTAGAGAAAAAAAATTGCGAATAACCGAATCTGCAGATACGGAGGGAGAAGTGGATTGTGAAGAAAACACTGGCAAACTCAGTAAATATATTAATTTAATTGAACTTATATGCTCTTATATCCAACAAAGTTTATAGATTTTGTTGAATTGTGATTTTTATTAATCACCTTTATGAAGATATTCATCCAATGCGGTGTACAACAGAGGTTGACATAAACAATTAACATTATGTTAACAGCATAATGATAGTAAGTTGGCTGAATGTAAGCATAAAATACAATCAATGAAGTAATCTTGGATATAGACAAATTAAATTATAGTAATGGCAATGACATCATTTATATATGTATATTTCTGATATTCTACCTTCTACTGTGATGTTTTAAGAACAGAAATAGATGTCAGCAGAATACAAATGATACATCATAATAGGCAGCATGGAAGAACATTAATATAACATCTATATATTCATGATGTTAGCACAATGCAAATGAAACATTTTAATAGGCATGAATTAAAGCAGTGGCTCCCAACCCTGTCCTGGAGGACCACCAGGCCAATCGGGTTTTCAGGATGGCTCTAATGAATATGCATGGAGCAGATTTGCATGCCTCTCACTTCTATTATATGCAAATCTCTCTCACGCATATTCATTAGGGCCATCCTGAAAACCCGATTGGCCTGGTGGTCCTCCAGGACAGGGTTGGGAATCACTGCATTAGAGCATTCATATAACATGGATATAATGTTCCTAATGTCAGTGCAATACAAATGAAACATTTTACTAGGCAACCAAGGGGATAAGTGCAGTTGAGACACATAGATAGACAAGAGGGGTTAAAACAAAGACACTGGGAGAACAAATGTGTAGCTAAATTGAAGGAGAATTATATTTATAGTTAAATAAGGTATGTGGAACTGGTCTTAGTTACAAGGTGTGAGGCAAGCTAGTCCAAATATGAAGTGAATGGATAGTCATTCACCACAGGCATTCTAGGTCTTGGAGAAAATCCAGGCTTTTACCTGAAGTAGAGGTAGTCTTAAGTTAGATATAACCCCTTTGGGGGTGGGTTCCAGAGTGTTGGGGGCAACTCCTGAGAAGGCTTACTGGCAGATGTCATATCATACAATTTCCTTTGACAAAGGTATGGATAGTGATGGTCCTTGAGAGAACTTTAGAGACCTCAAAGGTGTATAGAGGTCTAACTTATTCTTTAGGTAATCTGGCCCATTTTGTTTGAGGGCTTTGAAAATCAAAGATACTGGTAGCTAGTGCAGATTTTGCAGGAAAAGTATGATGTCACAGTGTTTGCAAGCCTTTATCAGTTATGCATACTGGAGCATTTTGAATCAGTTGGAGCTGGTGCAACCTACATATGTTTGGTTTGACTAATTTATAAGCCATTGTAATAGCTTAGCCATGACATTATCACTACATTGATCACTGTGATCAGACTGATTTTGTAGTTACCACAGATGATAGAAAGAAAGAGAATTTATAAAGGTTGTTTGAATTTGTGGGATCAAAGTAAGTGATGAGTCTGGTAATATCACAAGATTTCTAACCTGTGATTTTAGGGGATGTGGGTAGATCTGGTTCAGTGAGTATGAATAGCTGCACATCACTGGCATAGAGAGAGAATTTTGTTTCCATCAACCAAAGCAGTTCTGTTAGATGCTTGAAGTAGATCACTGTGGTACCCCACAGTACAGTCAGTGCCAACGTTGATGATGTGTAGATGTTAAACAGAGCTGATTGTTAGTCTGATTAGAATTTGAACCATGAAAATACTGTTCCACGGATACCTGTAAGCAGGAAATTATGATCCACAGTATTTATCACGGTTTCCGTGAAGATTATTAAACAGGGATACAATAACTGTCTCCCTTCCATATGGAGGTCTGAAGCCAGATTGACGTAGGTCTAGCCAGTTTTTCATTTAACTACCGTATTTTCTCGCATATAACGTGCGCGTTATACGTAGTTTTTACAAACCGCGCATAACCTTTCGGGTTATACGCGTGAGCGTGTTGTACAAAATTTTTTTTACATAGTTCCCCCCGACGTATTTTAACTCTATTCCCCTTTCTCTCTACCACATGCTCAACTCCCCATTCCTTTCAAATGGGTCACATACTTAGCGAGATTGATATTTCTACTAGCTTAAATAACCTGCTAGATTTGCCCATTTAATCTTATTTATCATGTCGTTTGTTTTTTTCCCTGAAATATCACTCTGTGCACTTTATTAATGCATTGTCTTGCCATTTTCAGTTGAGTGCCACTTCACATATTATTTTTTTTAAGTTTTTAAAAATATTTTTTCAAATTTTGGCTTTACAAATTACTACAATGCTAGAGTAACATTAGCCAGCCATCATAACCAACAACCATAGCATAACAGAAATTTTGCTTGGCTATGCAAGAGAGATTTTAGTGTTGTTTTATTTCAAGCTGTATGTTGCCCTACTTGTATGCTTAATTTCTGCTTGAGATCTTCTATGCATTATAAAATTAATTACATGTATGCAGCATGTACAGGGAAATCTTCAGTGGGGTCTATCTGAGTAACTAAGGAGCTACCCAGCTGTATTTTCATGGGTTGAAATTGTATCCTTCAGGGCAAGTAGATAACTTAGGAAAATATGGGGCATCCTGAGTGGAGGGTTGAAATAGAGGGGGGGGATCATGCATGCTGAAATCTGATTTTCACATGTACACCTCTGTTTTCCTATGCATATTAGAACCAAAAATAAAACATGTGCAAGGTCTGCAGCTGCTCTTGTACCCGTGTAGTAAATTTTCAAAGGAAAGCTGCAATTTCCCTTTGCAAATTAGATACAAAAGTACCCGTGAGCCTTGCACCTAGCTGGTCTGAGAAGAATTACCTCATAATGCATAGATATCTCCTCATGTCTTTTTTGGGAGTGCATAATGTACTTTATATCCCAGGAGTAATATTACTTTATATTGTATGTTTTAAAGACAATAGAAAGTGCTGAATAATAGTAATAACAATTAACTATGGATATCTGTTTTAGCAATATTCAAATGATGAAGAACATTCTTGCAAAGCCTTCACAGTTGCTTGAATACTCTGTAGTAGTAGTAGTAGTAGTAGTAGTAGTAGTATACTAGGGATCATTTAGAGTCATTTTATTTTTAGAGGACTCATACATTTTGAACAGGCTGTACATTTAGAAATGCTTTGCAAGCTATTGTGGCATTCTCTATTTTTTCCGCTATGTCTTCAAGAGTGGGATTCTCTGTACAATCTTTTTTCTCAGGCAGGGATTTTAATGTGTGACCTTCCAGCCTTCTGTTTTCTCTTTCCCTCTGAAGAAGTGATGATCCTCAAGGTTACCTGATTAATATTTGGCCTTTCCTCCAAAAACTTGTCCAGATTTTTATTTTCTTGATGCTAAAATGAACCTTTTACCCTTGGTTCTACTTTGTCCAGCAAATACCCTGGTCTTAAAGCGCCTTATAAAAATTTCACAGGCTTGTACATTTTTCACATTCTCTTGCATGCATGAAGGCAGGGGTTTTGTTTCACTGGTATACACAGCAATAATCCCATATTAATGCATTTTGCATTTTGCATTATATTTAGTTGTAATTTTGTTGACGTTTAAATACTTGAAAGGTATTAATAAAGAACCAAATCTTTTCCAGAGAAGAGAAAATGGTAAAACTAGAGGACATAATTTGAGATTGCAAGGAGGAAGACTCAGTAGCAATGTTAGGAAATTCTTTTTCACAGAGAATGGGGTAGATGCCTGGCCTGGAATCCCGAGGGAAGTGGTGGAGAGGAAAATGATGATGGAATTTAAAAAAGCGTGGAATAAACAGCAAGGATTTCTAATTACATTACATTGGTGTCTTCTATACCGCCAATACCTTTCAGTTTTAGGCGGTTTACAACAAGAATTGGCTTGGGCATTTCCAGGGAGAATACATGATTAATAGATGTAGTATGCGTCGGGATCTGTGGAGGGTCAATCAGGTTTAGTTAGATCATTTGATAAATTAAAGAACTAAGGCTGGTACTGGACAGACTTGAATGGTCTGTGTCCCATTTGTGGTGATTTGGTGTGGGATGAGCTGGGGAGGGCATCAGTGGGAACTCTACTAACTTGGTGATTGAGGATGTTACTGGCCAGACTGTATGGTAGATATCCTGCAAACATGGTTGGATAGGCTGGAGTAAACTTGGATGGCAACTTCAACATTTGGAACCTAGGACAATACAAGGTGGACTTTACAGTCTATGACCCAGAAATATCAAAGAAGAGGCAAGTTAATTTACCGTAATCATGTATTTTTAATGGGTATAACTAATGGGCAGACTTGATGGACCATTCAGATCTTTATCTGCCATCATTTACTATGTTGTTGTTCTGTTTATTCTTGCTGTATACCACTGCTGAGGTTAGCTTTTGTAATGGCCTTTCTCTTTCATCCTTCTCAACATCTTCCTATCTTAACCTCACCTGCCTTGCTCAGCGGGTGATGATAGTATCATTTAATTCGTTTAATTTTTTATCTTAAAAAATCAGACCATGTGACACCTTATTATTCACGTTACACTGGCTTCCTATTGAGGCCAGAGTATTTTTTTTAGGTTTGGATGTCTGTGTTATAAGGTCTCGCACAGTTTGCCACCTAATTACCTTGCTGACCATTTTACTTAAACAAGATCTAGACATTCATTGTATATCACAACTTTATTTGCATTTCCTTCTGTAAAAGATTGCTTATTTAAACAATATTTCCACTGTCTACTTTCATTTCAAGTAGCTAGTTGGGATGCTGACTTTCGCAGATTATTAGATAATTCAAATTCTTATTTGCATTTTAGGAAATTATTGAAAGCTTATCTATTTGTTAAATTTTTGGAAAACTGATGATTTGTATTTTGCTTTGAATTACTCAGTCCTCTTTTATTTTGCTAACCACATTGATCTGCAAGGTATTGCGGTATATAAATAAATTTCATGTTATGTTGAATTAGAGATACAATATTCTGAAACTTATTGTTTAACCAAAGCAAGAAGGAAACTGTGGAATGCAATGTATTTTGAAATGTGTATTATTGAGAATGATGAAAAATGTAAAATGTAAATGTCACATGGTGTGTTCATTGGTTCACATGGTGGTGGGTGAGTTATGTATATTGGACAAACAATATGGCAGACCTAGGTTAGAAAATGGTCCAACATGTTTGAAAGACTGTCCAAAAATAAGATAATCTGACATAAGACGTATGTATAAAGACATTTAAGAATATACAACTCTGCTTATGAAATGGATATCTTCTCAAGTTTAACCGAAGGTCTTGCTGGCTTCTGCTTTAAATCCTGAACTTTTGGGTTCTGTTTTCAAATTAGATATGGAGGCAGCATCTGTTTGATCATGCCCTACAATCCCAACAAAGCCATGGCTTGCAGAAGCAGATGTTTCAACAGTCGAATGTTTTAAAGATTATTACATTTAACAGCAGCATGAAAGAGAACTTAAGGCTGTGCATTGAAATATGGCACAGCAGATTCATGTTTAGGTACAGACACTGAACAGCATGCTTCGGCATACCCTGCTCTATATTGTTCACTGAAATATGAAATGTTTATATAGCAATGTAGTTACATGATGGCAGATAAAGATCTTTGTGGGCCATCCAGGGTGCAAAGAGGGTAGTCATAGCAGTACCCGCCACTTCGTGCCTAGATACCCTCCTTCATGTTTGAATACTGGCATTACAAACAGGACATGTCAATTACATATAGGTAATTACATATGATACAATCACATGATTAACCAACAATCAAATGGATGACCTGAGTGGTTGCATGTGCTAACAACCACATGTGCTCATCCCTATAAAATTTATAACCGTGCATAATCTCTATTGTATGTACTCGTCGTACTCAAATGTCCTCCTACATTGTGTAATATATTGTGAATTGGTGGGTGAGATTTGATAGCATAGATTATTCATAATTGTAATATTCTCCTAAGCTTATGTTTAAGTATCTGGTTTATATAAAACTAGTCTTTAAGCCCGTTACATTAACGGGTGCTAGAATATATGTATGTCTGTCTTTCTTTCTTTCTGTCTCACTCCCTGCCCTTGTGTCTTTCTTCTTTTATTTCTTTGTCCCTCCATCCTATTATTTGTTTTTCTTTTTATTTGTCTCTCTTTCTGCCCCCTATGCAGCATTTATCTCCCCTTGTCCACTTTCCTGTACAGTAGCCATATCAGCATTCCCTTCCCCTCCATTTCCTTGTGCATCAGCATTTCCCCCCTCCCTACTTCCCTGTGCAGCATTTTCCTCCCTCGGGCTAGAATATATGTGTGTGTGTCTGTCTTTATTTCTTTCTCTCTCTGTCTCCTTAGCCACTTTTTCCTGTCCATTCTCCCTTCTTTTTACCTCCCCTGTGTCCATGACCACCCCTTCACTGCTCCCCTTATCCAGCAGCAGCCCTTCTCCCTTTGTTTTACCTCCCCCTGTCCATCAGTACCTCTTCCTTCTCCCCCTGTCCAACAATAGGCATCCCTTCCTTTTTCCCCCTGTCCATCATCACCTCTTCCTGCTCCCTCTGTCCAGCAGTAGGCCTCCCTTCATTTCCCCCCCGTCCATCAGCATCTCTTCCTGCTCCCCCTGTCCAGCAGTAGGCCTCCCTTTATTTTTTCCCCCTGTCCATCAGCATCTCTTCCTGCTCCCCCTGTCCAGCAGTAGGCCTCCCTTAATTTTTTCCCCCTATCCATCAGCACCTCTTCCTGCTCCCCCTGTCCAGCATTAGGCCTCCCTTCATTTTCCCCCCCTGTCCACCACCACCTCTTCATTGCTCCCCTTATCCAGCAGCAGCCCTTCTCCCTTTGTTTTACCTCCCCCCTGTCCATCAGTACCTCTTCCTTCTCCCCCTGTCCAACAATAGGCATCCCTTCCTTTTTCCCCCTGTCCATCATCACCTCTTCCTGCTCCCTCTGTCCAGCAGTAGGCCTCCCTTCATTTCCCCCCGTCCATCAGCATCTCTTCCTGTTCCCCCTGTCCAGCAGTAGGCCTCCCTTTATTTTTTCCCCCTGTCCATCAGCATCTCTTCCTGCTCCCCCTGTCCAGCAGTAGGCCTCCCTTCATTTTTCCCCCCTGTCCACCACCACCTCTTCATTGCTCCCCTTATCCAGCAGCAGCCCTTCTCCCTTTGTTTTACCTCCCCCCTGTCCATCAGTACCTCTTCCTGCTCCCCCTGTCCAGTAGTAGGCCTCCCTTCATTTCCACCCCTGTCCATCAGCAGGTCTCCCTTAATTTCCCCCCCTGTCCATCTGCACCTCTTCCTGCTCCCCCTGTCCAACAATAGGCCTCCCTTCCTTTTCCCCCCCTGTCCATCATCATCTCTTTCTGCTCCCCCTGTGCAGAGTTTTTTAATTACTCGGATAGAGTCCTTGCGCCCCCCCCCCCTTCCCTTCCCTTGTAAGTCGGCGATTCAAGAAGCCTGTGCAGCAGTCTTGACACGCTGCTTCGGGTCCTTCTACTGCGCTTATTTGCTCTGCCGCGTCTCTGATGACACCATCAGAGACGTGGCAGAGCAAATCAGGGCAGTAGAAGGGCCTGAAGCAGCGTGTGAAGACTGCTGCACAGGCTGCTTGAATCGCCGGGTAGGTATTCGGGTCAGCGGCAAGGGAAGGGGGGTGAGCGGCAAAGAACTCCTCTGGTCTGTTGTGGAGGGCGGCCCGGCTCGATTTATTAATTCGTTGGGGGGGGGGGGGAAATGCGCTGTGTTGGGGGGAAGGGTAGGCAGACGCGAGGACCGTCCAGTTCGAGAGAGGAGCCGGGGGTGAGAAAGGCCGCCGCATCTATGGAAATTTTTTTTTTATTTGAAAGCCGCCGCCGGGGCCGCGCATGCGCAATTGTTTTTTTCGCGACAGCTCAGGGAACACGTTTTTTTTAGTGCGCATGCGCGGCTTACCATTTTATTATATTAGATGTTGAACTAGAGGATTACATAGTAATATAGTGGATTATGGCAGATAAAGTCCTGAATGGTCTATCCCAGGGATCTCAAAGTCCCTCCTTGAGGTCCGCAATCCAATTGGGTTTTCAGGATTTCCCCAATGAATATGCATTGAAAGCAGTGCATGCACATAGATCTCATGCATATTCATTGGGGAAATCCTGAAAACCTGACTGGATTGCGTCCCTCAAGGAGGGACTTTGAGACCCCTGGTCTATGCAATCTGTCCAACAATCATATACATTATCAGTTCATGATTAAGGGCCTCTTTTACAAAGCTGTAGTAGCGATTCTCCCCTGGCAAATGCACTGAAGCCCATTGGATTTGGATTAGATTTATTATTTTTGATTAACTGCTACTGACAATAGTATTAAGTGGTGTGCGATATTATGACAAAAGTATAAAACTTTACTTATCAAAGTATACAGTACAGTTAGTTTAAGACCCTTCATCATAACAAGTGTTTAGAATCACCTAATTTATATCGGACTATGGTGATCCATACATAAAATCACCTAGTTGAACGACTGTGTTATCCCTATTCAAAGAGAACTGCATCTTTTGAGAGTTATTAAAAAAAAAAAAATTATTATGTTATTAGACTCACAGCTGACGATGGGTGCTCAAATAACTCAGATTGTGAAGACATCTTTTTTTTAAATTGCACTTGTTGAAAAGATTAAAACTGTTAGTCTCCCAATATGATTTCTGTACAATTTTGCAGTTTAGTACTCTGTAAAGTTGATTACTGGAACGCGTTACCATATTTAGAAATGGTAAAATGTAGAATCAAGACGCTGCTCTGTGTTTTGTACTGTTTTCTGTATGGATATAGATTGTGTATGATAAGTTATAAGCCACTTAGGTTTTAGGCGGGAAATAAATTTTTGTTTTTAAAGTAAATAAATGACATCAAACCATGTTGTCTAGTAGAAAATGACACAGAAACAAATTTGTCCCCATCCCCGTAGGAACTCAATTTCCCCTTCCTGTCCCCGTGAGCTTTGTCGCTGTCCCATACCTGTAAGCTCTGCCTTAACTGCACAAGCCTTGAACACTTATGATTTTAAAGTGTTTGAGGTTTGTTCAGATAAGGACAGAGCTTGCAGGAATGAGGCAGGGACAGGAAAAGAACTTGCCAGAACGGGAAAATGAGTTCCCACGGGGATGGGGAAAAATTTGTCTCCGTGTCATTCTCTATTGTCCATCATTATTTTATGATTAATTAATAAGTCCTTATACTGTTTAAATAAAATTGCTTTAAGTAACCTCCTAAAATCAAAATAAGATAAACCATTACAAAATGAATGAAATAATGAGTTCCAAAGCACAATCATTTGTTAAAGTTGGTCTTGGATCAATTTGTACTATGTATTTGTGTGTATCTTAATGCATTCATTTATCTGTTCCTCTGTGATATCCAGAAACTACAGCTTCACTTTGCTTTGACTTTGGAGTTTCTCGGTTTGTGTGTGGATCTCAGGTGTTTTTCCTTTTTATTGGTTGTTTCCAAAGCAATGGTCCAGCATATGAGACTGCCCTTTTTCTCATTGATGTAAGTTTGGCCTATTTAAGGCCTAATATCTAGAAATGAATGGGCTTTGGTGCATTTGCCGCGGCAGAATTGCTACCGTGGCTTTGTAAAGGGGGCCCTAAACCAAGAATGAATGTGATATTGTATAAAATACTTGATCCTAATCTATGTCCCAGAAATACCAAAGAAAGACTGTAGAAGTCTGCCCGGAACTATCCTTATGTTCCAACCAATAGAGTTGCTGTTAAAGCCCACTCCAGCCTGTCCCAAACTAAATTTTTTATCACAGTCATCTATGTTCTTCTCTACTTATTATAATCAATGCATCTTATATTGGATGGTTGGAGTTATGGTAGAACACACTTTATATAGTGTTTCTGAGGTGTTCTATATTGCTTCAGGATTTATCTCCAGAGGTCTGACCAGTGGGTGTATGTATGTTGTTATTGTTCCCTGCTTAGATTGTGGATAGGCAGGTTATAAATAATTTTAAATAAATAAATAAATAAAGCCAACCGTAAAGCTGGTACTTTCTATCTTTCTCCAGCCGGTGTTTATTGTTTATTCAAAGCTTATATAATGAAAACTAAAAAGAAACCTTCTTCATACTCAACTAAGATATTTAATATGTATTCCACAAATACTAAAACTAACACAACAAATCAGAACAAATCTACTACTTCAAAAATTAGAATTTAAAGTAAATAAATAAAACTTAAAGCAAATAAAATAAGTTCTGCTTTATATTTCAGTTGCATATTCACTGTCTTTCAATTCAGCTTCACTCCATATTTCCCTTCCTCGTGTTAGCTCAGGCTTGTAGTGCAGCTAGTGGATCCTTTCCTGTTGTTCTAATTAGCTCACACTTTTTCAAACATCCGGTTACGAAATAAGGTATCTACATCAAGGTATGTGCTGTACAACACATGTCCACCAGGTTTATCTTCTCTATTTGATCACATTACACACACATACTGTACAATAGATAATCAGTAAAGTAGACCCTCACTGTTCTCAGATCTTGCTAAAAAGATAAAGATGATCAGTAATCATATTGGAGTAGAAATGGGACTTTGGCCAAACTAAAATTTCAGTGTTTTATAACTGAAATGCTTGGTGTTACCTTTTTAAGAGATGAGGTTGGGGATGGGGAAGAAAGCGATGGACTAACAAGCTCTTTATTGAGCACACATCAATGTCTATCATGGTGAATGGTCAAACAGCTGCAAATTCACAGCTCTTCTCGTACTTAATCAATTTGCTTGGTTTCATTTACACTTCAGTGTTCTCCCCAGTGCTTTTCAGCCGGGCGCTCCGCCCAGCAAATTTACATTACCGCCCGGCAGTCATCTGCCGAATCCTGCTGCCACCACTGCTTAACGCGTAGCCTGAAGAGCCACCGAAAGACTCCCGCCGGACTTTAAACAAAACAAACCCCAGCAAGCGACTCGAACCCGGCTTCCCTCCGAAACCGGAAGTTACGTCGGGGGGGGGGGGGGTAGGGGTAGGGAAGAGAAGCTGGCACGGACCATTAGAGCCCCAGAGCATGCGGGAGATAGGCCAGCCAAATAGGGAAGCTTACTTGCTCTTGCTTACTTCGGGCCTTTCTCGCTGCCGGGTCCTGCCTACTTTCTGTTTCGGCGAAGGCAGGACCCGGCAACGAGAAAGGCCCAAAGTAAGCAAGAGCAGCAAGTTGTAAGCTTCCCTCTGTCACTGACCTTTGGGAGATAGGTCAGCGACGAAGGGAAACTTGCAACTTGCCTTTATCTGTAGCGAATCTGCCAGGTGTGTGAGACGGGAGGAGAAATGCTGCTGTACCCAATTAGAGGGGGAAGGGGAAGAGAAATGCTGGTGCTTCTGCTGTACCCAATTGGGGGGTGGTTAAGAGAAATGCTGATGATGCTGCTGCTGTACCCAATAGGGGGGAGGGGGAAGAGTCATGCTGCTGCACCCAATTAGGGGGGAGGGTAAAGAGAAATGCTGCTTCTGCTGTACCAAATTGGGGGGAGGAAAGAGAAATGCTGATGATACTGCTGTACCCAATGGGGGGAAGGGAAGAGAAATGCTGCTGCACCCAATTGGGGGGAGAGAGAGGGAAGAAGGGAGAAGGAAGATCAGGAAAAGGAGGAATGAGATGCAAAGACCATGGGAGAGAGGGAAAGGAGATACCATACCATGGAGTGGAAGAGAGAGATGTCAGGGCATATTGGGGGGGGGGGGGAAGCAGGGCCGGATTAAAGGATAGGTCCAGTAGGCACAGGCCTAGGGCCTGAAATGGTCAGGGGGGGCCCGCCAGTGCTGTGCTTTGGGGCCTCACCCTTACTGGATTCGCTGGCAGCAGCAGCAGCCTCATCATCCTCCCGGGCGCCCCCCCCCAAACTCGTTCCGACCCTCCTAGCTCTCCCTCCTTCCCTCATCAGTGACATACCAGAGGGAATCACGGCAGGAGAAAGCGCTGAAGCAGCCTGCTTAGAGTAGAGCAATGCTGTTTAGAGTCTCATGATGGGAGGGAGGGAGAGATAGGAGGGTCGTGGGGGGGGGGGGGAAGAGTAGCAGTCTGCCCGGGTGCTCGGCCTGGCGTCATGAACTTTTTTGGCTAGCAACAGCATTTACAATTCACTGCTGTTGCCAGCTTCAGGCCTTCCTCTCTGCTGGGTCCTGCCTACTTCTGTTTCTATGAAGGCAGGACCCGACAGAGAAGAAGGCCCGAAGCTGGCAACAGCAGCGAATTGTGAATGCTGCTGCCTGAAGAAGTACATGACGCCAGGCCTTGGGTGACAGAAGGAGGAAAGGGAGCAAAGGGGGAGAGATTTACTGCACCCAACTGGAGGGAGAAAGAAGATGAGGGAGGGAATGAAACGAGATGCCAGGGATTGGAGGGAAGGAGGAAAGTATGCCAGACCAAGGGGAAAGGAAGGAGAAGATGTCAGAGCATGGAGGGGGAGGGAGAGATGGAAGAAAAGGAAAGAAGTGAGATGCCAGAGAATCAGGGAAGGGAAGATACCAGACTGTGGGGTGTGAAGGAAAGAAAGGAGAAGAGAGACTTGCCACAGCATAGGAGACGGGGTGTTGACAGAGAGAGAAAAATGGAGAGGTGGCAGAGCTGAAATCAATCATGTTCAAAGGAGAAGAGAAGGGGCACAGGATAGACAGTTTATTGAAGGAGCATAAAAAGAGAGAAGATGCCATATGGAACGGGGAAAGGGCGGACAGTGGATGGATGGGGCTGATGCTGCATGGAAGAACGGACAGATGCTGGCTAGAAAGAAGAGTGAAGACAAGATGATTAAAGCAGAAACGACAAAAGGTAGAAAAAATTTTTTTTGTTGCTTTACATAGATTCAAGTAGTATTGTATCTATTGATTAAAGTTTATAAATAGGAAATGGAAATAAGGCAGTTTTTGGGGGACTAAACCCCTTTCCTCAGGTCAGGACAGGATACCATAACAGCAGGGATGCACAAATGGTCGAGCGCGATCGACCAGTAGATCGCAAAGGCAATGTGAGTCGATCGTGTTGCCTTGGCAATCTTTTTCTTCCTGCCTCCCTGAGCCAGGCCAGGCACGTACAAGCGCCGGACTCACAAGACTTCACCTCCGACATCAATTCTGACGTCAGAGAGTAAGTTCTGGGCCAGCCAATCGCTGCCTGGCTGGCTTGGAACTTCCTCTCTGACGTAAGAATTGACATCAGAGGTGAAGTCTTGTGAGTCCGGCGCTTGTACATTCCTGGTCTGGCTCGTGGAAGCAGGGAGAAATCGGCATGGTGGCTTAGGGGGTAGGGAAAGAATCGGGGAAGTGGAGAAATTGGCGCGATGGCTTGGGGGGCAGGGGGAGAGAGAAAGAAAGAAAGACAGAAAGAAAAGGGGAGGGGCAGAAAGAAAAAAATATTGGATTTATAGTCAGAAGAAGGAAGTGCAAACAGAGACTCATGAAATCACCAGACAAAAAGGTAGGAAAAATGATTTCATTTTCAGTTTAGTGATCAAAATGTGTGTGTTTTAAGAATTTATATCCGCTATCTATATTTTGCACTATGGCCCCCTTTTACTAAACCGTAATAGCGTTTTTTAGCGTAGGGAGCCTATGAGCATCGAGAGCAGCACAGGGCATTCAGTGCATCTCCCTGCTCTAAAAACCAGTATTGCGATTTAGTAAAAAGGGAGGGGGTATATTTGTCTATTTTTGTATAGTTGTTCCTGAGGTGACATTGCATAGAATTGTCTGCCTTGACCTCTTTGAAAACCCGCGGAATATAAATGATAATTAACATTTTCTCTGCGTACAGTGTGCTTTGTGTTTTTAAAAAAATTTTATTGTTGGTAGATCATTTTGACTTGGTCATTTTAAAAGTAGCTCGCAAGCCCAAAAAGTGTGGGCACCCCTACTGTAGAGCCATTTCTTGTATGACTGGATGAGCTATATTTATCTTTTTTTTTTTAGTTGTTTAAATTCATGCAGAAATAAATGGCTAGATTGAACCTAATGACTTCATTAATGCCTTTCCCTTTTTTAAACCTCTATACCATTTGAAAGAGGGCAAATACTTCTTAAATTTAGTAAAAATATTCTGGCATAAGTGTCAAATCTTAAAAAAGGAAGTCATATTGAGCATTGGAAAATAATAATAATAATTAACTAATAAAAATAGTATACATTTAGGGCTCCTTTTACTAAGTTACGATAGTGGTTTTAGTGTGCGCTTAGCGAGTGGAGGAATTGCCATGCGCGCTAGATGCTAACGCCAGCATTGAGTTGGCGCTAGTTTTCCCACATAGCGCAGGGGTTTGTGCGCGCTAAAAATGCTAGCGCATCTTAGTAAAAGAGGGGGTTAATTTTCCCCACCACCAAATTTCCCCATCCCGCCCCACCCGGCTGGAAAAAATTTCTGGGGAGAACACTGCACTTGAACTTCAAAATAATTAGCGGCTGTGTAGTTCCAGGGAACTTATGGGAGGGAGGAGGGATTTTCTCACCTCCTCCCTCCCCCCAAATGTCTGTTCCAGTGATGATTGACCATGGGAAAGGCCTCACAGTCGTTCTCAACTCCAGAACTTTTGTGGCCCTCAAGGACTGTGTTTCAGAAGAACCAAGTTCTGCAAATTAGCTTTGTCGGACCTTGTGTACACAGATAATGGATGCTGTGAAAAATGGATGCTTGCTGTTCTTCCTTAGAACACTAGTCTTGAGGTTTTATGAGAGTTTGGGCAAGAAAACAATCATTATGATCCTTAGTAGATATTATGCTTTGGATTTATCACTGGATCAGAATTTATCATTTGTGTGTGTCGTGTCATAATCTTTAACCATTTGCCTATAGTGCTTGAACAGACGGTCTGCTGTTCATGAAAACTTGATATGTAGTTCCTGATCCATTTGAAGTATTTAGGCTATAAATGTTTTGAGAACCATGGTAGTAGAATCTTTCTGAAGGTTGCTGATTAAGGAAGCAAAGGCTTTAAAACCTACCGTAAAAAAACAAGAGAAAACTGCAGGTGATATTAGTGACTGTAATTGAGATTTGGTATAATAAACATAGCCTGCATCTTGTATTTGTCTGCAGTTTTCTATTCTTTTTTTGCTTGCTGTTCTTGTACTGCAGACTCTGTTGGATTTTGTTTTCGTTTGTTTAAAACCTACCGTGTCACAGGTCCTTGTGCTCGTTGCTCTTTTGCATGGGTTAATGCTTCAGGCCCTATTAAACAGATATTTGTATTTATACACAGGGGATGTGTGTGTGTTCATTGGCCACTCAAAGTTTAAAGTTCAGTATTAAAGAAAATTATTTCTCAAGTATTCATATGCACAGGGAAAGGGTTTTGTTTTGAGGTTTTGTGGGGGTGTTTTTCGCAATGAGTCCAGTATATAGCAAAGAATTTCTCTCTTCGCTGGACCCAGCAGATTCTAGGCAGGAAGATGAATATTTTACCATCTTTGTAGTATCTGGCTTAATTTTAACACTGGAGCTTTTAAATCACTCTTTGATATAAAAGGCTTGACATTTCTCCACTTACAAAAACAATTGATAATGCTGTGGCAGAAAATGAAAGTAATTACTTTTAGGGAAGACTCGAAGCACTGTCAGTAAAATGTCAGCGTGTAGGACAGAACGGGATTTAAAAGTACTCAGAGGTACTATTAGGCATCATGCCTCTATAAAACATCACTTGAGCATAACCAAACCTGTACTTTATCCATCTTAAAATTCTTCTGGTAGCATTATGAGGAAAGAAAAATATAGCTTAAGATGAAATCAGATATTTCTCGCTTCTGCTTCTTTCTAAGCTGCTATCTGTCTAGTCCAGCAAGGTCCTATCTTGGAGTTGATCAGACCACAGGTTATCCATCCACTTGTGCATTGTTAATGCTGTGGTGGATACAGATCGTAATCTCAAGTTTTTGATAGCTTTGACATTCTTTTACTTTTTCTTTCTTTCTTTCTTCCACCATGTCTTTTTGAAGTGAAACTGTCTACCAACCATTTTCAGCTATTAGGTTGTGAATTTCATTTGTCATAACAGGTAGCCTAGAACCAGATTGTCAGGGTCTTCCTGAAGCCAATTTGGGGTCATCAAAACTGCAAATGATTTCATTTGTGGATCTGGGAATTTGGAGGTAATTTTATAAATTGAATTCCAAGAAAAATGGGCAATAATTATTGAGTCAAAAATGGGGAGAGTACACCAAAAGTGTAAAATCTATCAACCAGAAGCTGGGAGGAACTGCAATGAATGAAATAGCTAGCAGTATACTCCAGGGCAGACAACTCATATAGTTATCTTAAAAGCTGTAACCTAAATGAGTTCGCCCCCTACATCATAATGTCTCCTCTATAGTGAAGAAAATACTAAATATGTGAGAAAAATAATAAGAATGTGAAAATGTACTCTCCTCATCTAAGAACATAAGCAGTGCCTCTGCTGGGTCAGACCAGAGGTCCATCATGCCCAGCAGTCTGCTCAAGCAGCAGCCCATCAGGTCCAGGACCTGTATAATCCTCTATCTATACCCTTCTATCCCCTTTTCCTTCAGGAAATCATCTAATCCCTTCTTGAAACCCAATAGCATACTCTGTCCTATCACACCCTCTGGAAGCGCATTCCAGGTGTCCACCACCCTTTGGGTGAAGAAGAACTTAAAGCATTGGTTCTGAATCTGTCCCCTTTTAATTTTTCCAAATGCCCTCTTGTTTTTATAGTTTTTGAAAGTTTGAAGAATCTGTCCCTCTCCACTTTCTCTATGCCCTTCGTGATCTTGTAAGTCTCTATCATGTCCCCTAAGTCTCCGCTTTTCTAGGGAAAAGAGCCCCAGCTTCTCCAATCTTTCAGCGTATGAAAGTTTTTCCATATCTTTTATCAAGCGCGTTGCTCTTTTCTGAACCCTCTCGAGCATTGCCATATCTTTCTTAAGGTATGACGACCAATATTAGATGCAGTATTCCAGATGCGGGCGCACCATCGCCCGATACAACGGCAGGATAATGCCCTTCGTTCTGGTTGTAATACCTTTCTTGATAATACCTAGCATTCTGTTCGCCTTCTTAGAGGCCACTGCGCACTGTGCCGACGGCTTCATTGTTTTGTCCACCAGTACCCCTAAGTCCTTCTCTAGGCTACTTTCACCCATTACCAGCTCTCCCATCGTATAGCTGTACAACGGGTTTCTGTTTCCTACATGTAAGACTTTACATTTCTCTACATTAAAGTTCATCTGCCATTTATTTGCTCACTCTCCCAGTTTGTTCAGGTCCCTTTGTAAATCTTCACAATCCTCCTTAGTCCTAACCCCAATAAAAAGTTTTGTGATGAATTTTATAACTTCGCACTTGGCCCCTGTGTTTAGGTCATTAATAAATAAATTGAACAGCAGTGGTCCGAGTACCGACCCCTGTGGAACACCACTTGTGACCCTTCTCCAGTCCGAGTAGTGGCCCTTCAATCCTACCCTTTGCTTCCTGCCCGCCAACCAATTTTTGATCCATCTATGTACGTCTCCTTCCATCCCATGGTTCTCCAGTTTCTGTAGTAGGCGCTCATGGGGTACCTTGTCGAAGGCTTTTTGGAAAACCAAGTATACGATGTCTATGGGGGCCCCTTCGTCCATTTGTTTGTTAATTCCTTCGAAGAAATGCAGTAAGTTCAATGGCACGATCTTACCTTGCAGAAGCCATGTTGGCTTGTTTTCATCAGTTTGTTCCTTTCTAGATGCTCATCGATGCTGTCTTTTATCAGCGCTTCCACCATCTTCCCCGGGTCTGAAGTCAGTCTTACCAGTCTGTAGTTCCCCTGGTCACCTCTCGATCCTTTTTTAAAGATGGGTGTAACATTTGCTATCTTCCAATCCTCTGGGATCACCCCTGTTTTTAGGGATAGATTACAAACCTGCTGTAGTAATTCCGCTACTTCTTCCTTTAGTTCTTTCAATACCCTAGGGTGGATTCCGTCCGGGCCCTGAGATTTGTCAGTTTTTAATCTATCTATCTGCTTGCATACGTCTTCAAGGCTTACCTTTATGGATGTTAATTTTTCTGCTTGTTCTCCTTTGAAGATTTTTTCAGGTTCCGGCATGTTGGATGTGTCCTCTCTTGTAAATACTGACGAAAAGAACCTGTTTAGTCTATCCGCCACTTCTTTTTCCTCCTTCACCACTCCCTTCCTATCTCCTTCATCCAGCGGCCCCACCTCCTCCCTTGCCGGCTGCTTCCCTTTAACATATCTGAAGAACGGTTTGAAATTTCGTGCTTCCCTGGCTAGCCTCTCTTTGTATTCTCTTTTTGCTCTTCTAACCACTCGGTGACATTCTTTTTGATGCTTCCTGTGCTCTTTCCAGTTCTCCTCAGTTTTGTCCTTTTTCCACATCCGGAGTGATTTTTTCTTATCTCCTATCGCTTTATGTTATCTAGTTCCCTGCCTATGGAAAAGATTTATATGTATGTTGATATTTTTCAAGTATTTAAATGTGTGTATCGTATCCCTCCTTTCCTCTAGACCAGTGGTCTCAAGCTCAAACCCTTTGCAGGGCCACAATTTGGATTTGTGGGTACTTGGAGGGCCGCAGAAAAAATAGTTAATGTCTTATTAAAGAAATGACAATTTTACATGAGGTAAAACTCTTTATAGTTTATAAATCTCCCCCCCCCCTCCCCGAAGGCCTTCATGGTCCCCCTTCTTTGCAGCGTCCTCCAGCTTCTCCCCTGGCCTCCCGGTCTTAGTTTCAGCTAATTACCGCAGCCTACAGAGAGGATTGCTGGTGTTGTAGCGTTCCTTGAATGCTGTCATCGGCCTCTGCAGCATATTCCCTCTGCGGCGGTCCCACCCCTCCTCTGACATCAGGGGCAGGACTGCAGCAAGGGGAACGTGCTGCTGAGGATGACGGCAGCCTGCAAGGATCGCTACAGTACCAGCAATCCTCTCTGCAGGCTGCGGTAATCATCTGAAGGTAAAAGCGGGATGCCAGGAGGGAAGCCGGAGAATACTGCAAAGAGCGGACAACACTAGTAAAGACCATGGGCCGCAAAATAGTACCTGGCGGGCCGCATGTGGCTGGCGGGCCGCGAGTTTGAGACCACTGCTTTAAACTATACATATTCAGGTTCTCGAGTCTCTTCTTATACATCTTTTGTTGCAAACCCCATACCATTTATGTCACGTTTCTCTGGACTGCTTCAACTCGTTTTATGTCCTTAATGAAATATAGTCTCCAAAACTGAACACAATGCTCCAAGTAGGGCCTCATCAATAGCCTGCAGTTTTAGATGTCTATATCTGGGCTTTATAAAACTGGGATTTGGATATCCATGCAATTTGGATATCTAAATGCCTGGTTTCAGATCTCCAAAACAAATATAAAGCTTCTAAAATAACCACTGTAGGCACCTATGTGTCCTTATAAAATGGGCTAAAAATAGTCAGTTACTTCACACATAGGTGACCTGTCATAAAATTACCTTTTCTGTGTCTGTTGCTTAAATAGCACTTCTTTTGTTAACCCTCCAAACATGGATTTCTATCTTCTTAGCAGCTGGCAGGTTCGGCACATAATCTTACTCAGTAGCTTGGAAATGCACCCGTAAAACTCTCCCAGTTTTATAGCCTTGCTTGCTTTACTGTATACACCATTCTACTTTGTGAATCTTGAACAATATATTAAAAAAAGCTATGCTTATTGCTAGATACAATATGTACTATGCAGGGTTATATGAAGATAGTTAAAAGGAATGCTAGCATCACTCAGTCTGTGGTAACAACTATTGCTAATGAAGCCTTTTGTAGTTTACATTCTTTGTTTCTTAACACATTGCATGTCATCTACAGTTAATAAATCAAAATTTTCATAAATGTTGACACATCTTTAACAGTTCCAAATGAAAAAAGTGATATGATACTATGTTTGATTTAATGTTTTCCATTAGCAGCAACCGAGCATGGAGTTTCCAGTCAGTTTTGGCTAGCTTGAACCCTTCTTTTTCCCCCTTTTTTCCCCCCATTGTTGCGCTAATGTCACCACTTGCCAAATAATCCACCCTTGACAGTATTTGGATGAAGGAAGTAATATGTTGGAGCGTTCGGTTTTCATCTGGCTGGCTCCATCCTGGACATGGAGAAATCCAAGTGCCCAGGTTTGAACTTCAGAATGAGCAAACTAAATTAATGATTCGCCACAAGTACGTGTAATTACCCGTGAAAAGTCCTGAATCATGTCAAGCCCAGCATTTTTCTTTCTTCTCTACAGCTGGCTCTAATTACTATGTCATTTATCAGTGCTGGGACAGTGAAATGTTTTAATCCTAATTTCGAAAGGCTGTACTGTATGTTTTATTGTTTCTGTAGGCTGCAGCGTGACTATAGCAATCGGTTGAGAGCTCATTCCTTAAACCAGTCTGTTGGCCTGTCTCATTGTATCAGCCCTCTTCCCCTAAAGGAAATATTTAATGTGTAGTCTTTTGAACATGTCATTTGCAGTTTACTGTGTGGGATGTGGTTAACCACTTTTTTAAAGTACCAGTTTGAATGGCAGAATGCATCATTCTTTCCTGTCCTGCTTCTGCTTCATCTCTGAAAGAAAGAGAATGGAGAGAATTTTTTTGTGCAAATGACTCTTAATTACTGTATCTCGCTGGGGTGGGAGCGTAAATAGTTCTTTAAGATCGAGATGCAAAAGGCATCAGATATAATTTTACGGTAAAGGCTTCATTCCAGTCAGTTCAAAAGTGTGGTAGTTTAATGGGGAGAAAGCCAGGAAATATCAAAGACTTGAATTGGATTAAAAGAAAAGTTTTTGTCATGCTTCGTTACTGAAACATGAATCATTTTTAGTTTTTGCATAGTGTTTGGTTGCTTGTGCTTTACTTTGCCTGAGCCTCTTATAAAGCTAGCAACTTGTTCTCGCTGATGATTGCCGCCTATATTAAACCATTTCTTTAATGAAGATACACTTTTTCTGGATTAGATTGTAAGCTCCAAGGATCAGGGACTTTTTCCTATTTGTTTTTGAGCAATTCTGCCTGTAAGCTGTGGCATTATGCAAATAATAATAGTAATATAGTTCTGCATATTTCAACATCTTTAGTGCTATCTCAGTAATAAGTGGGAGCCATCAGTGTAAGATTTGTATCCATCCATCCATCATATAATTAGATGTTTGTAATTTAAATTTCAGCAAGCTTTAGTTTAAATAATAATTAAGTAAAATGAGAAAACAATCGGCAAAAAATATAAATCAAAAGTTATGTAAGTTAAGTCCACATCAAGGAGGTCAAAACTAAATCCAATACCTTAAAATAATTAAGACTCTATGGGGCTCATAATCAAAAGAGAAAAATGTCCAAAAACCGGCCTAAGTCGGCACTTGGACGATCATCAGTCAAAAATGTCCAAGTGCCAGTAATAAAACCAGGTTTTGGACATATTTATAAATGACCTAGGCCTTCATAGTGCCGCTGAATGACCATATCTAAACGGGACGTGTCAGGAGGAGAGTCGAGGGCGGGACATGGACAGGCTTAGACTTAGTTGTACTGCATGTATAACCGAAAGTTATACAGCACAGGATCGACGGAACTTGGACGTTGTGACTTACACCATTTAAAACATGGTCTAAGTTACAAAAACCCACCTAAAGTGACGAGGTAAGTAATATAGTAACATAGTAGATGGCAGCAGATAAAGATCCTAATAGTCCATCTAGTCTGCCCAACCTGATTCAATTTAAATTTTTTCTTCTTAGCTAATTCTGTGCAAGAATTCAAAGCTCTACCTGGTACTGTGCTTGGGTTCCAACTACCGAAATCTCCGTCAAAACCTACTCCAGCCCATCTACATCCTCCCAGCCATTGAAGCCCTCTCCAGCCCATCCTCCCCAAACGGCCATATACAGACCGTGCAAGTGTGCCCATTACTGGCCTTCGTTCAATATTTAATATTATTTTCTGATTCTAGATCCAATGTGTTCATCCCACGCTTCTTTGAACTCAGTCACCGTTTTCCTCTCCGCCACTTCTCTCAGGAGCGCATTCCAGGCATCCACCACCATCTCCGTAAAGTAGAATTTCCTAACATTGCTCTTGAATCTACCACCCCTCAACCTCAAATTATGTCCTCTGGTTTTACCATTTTCCTTTCTCTGGAAAATATTTTGTTCTGTGTTAATACCTTTCAAGTATTTGAACGTCTGAATCATATCTCCCCTGTCCCTCCTTTCCTCTAGGGTATACATATTCAAGGCTTCCAGTCTCTCCTCATACGTCTTCTGGCGCAAGCCTACTATCGTTTTCGTGGCCCTCCTCTGGACTGCTTCAAGTCTTCTTACGTCCTTCGCCAGATACGGTCTCCAAAACTGAACACAATACTCCAAGTGGGGCCTCACCAATGAGCTGTAAAGGGGCATCAACACCTTCTTCCTTCTACTGGCTACGCCTCTCTTTATATAGCCCAGCATCCTTCTGGCAGCAGCCATCGCTTTGTCACACTGTTTTTCACCTTTAGATCTTTGGACATTATCACCCCATGGTCCCTCTCCCCGTCCATGCATATCAGCTTCTCACCTCCCAGCATATACGGATCCTTCCGATTATTAATCCCCAAATGCATTACTCTGCATTTTTTTGCATTGAATTTTAATTGCCAGGCATTAGACCATTCCTCTAACTTTTGCAGATCTTTTTTCATATTTTCCACTCCCTCTTCGGTGTCTACTCTGTTACAAATCTTGGTATCATCTGCAAAAAGTCACACTTTTTCTTCTAACCCTTCAGCAATGTCACTCACAAACATATCGAAAAGGATCAGCCCCAGCACTGAACCCTGAGGGACTCCACTAGGAGAAAATAACTAGGAGAAAATATTTTTCCATTCAAAGCATAATTAAGCTATGTTGCCAGGACTTCAATGATAACCAGCGACATTTGTTTTATTTGAGACAGATGATAGAAGGGACTTACAATATGAATTCTCCATTGTTTTCTTTATTTGATTGTTGTTTTAATATTATGCATGAACTTGTGTACAACACTTTGGAATAAGGTGGTCTATAAATTTTAATAAATGAAATTGCTGAGATTAAAAAAAGATTTGGACAGGTTCACAGGTAGAAGTCCATAAACCATTATATGTTTATTTGTTCATTTTTATAGCCCATCCTCCCAAGAGCCCAGAATGGGTTACAATAAAATAAAAATAAAAGTGGCACCTAAATAGTGGGGTACTTAAGAAGGCACTTCTGTGAACTTCACAAAAAGGGTGCCATGTCTTCATTTCACTACAGCTCCCTTATATTTCATGGTGAGCCCCCCAAACCACCTCCAGAATCCCCTAGACCCACTTATCTACCACCCCAATAGCCCATATGGCTGCAGGAGTCACTTATATGCTAGTAAAAAAGGGTTTTGGGGGTGTATAGGGGAGTGCACATGTTTCAATATCAATGGAGTGATTACAGGGGCTTATGGGCATGGGTCCTCCTCTCCTTGGGTCCCTAACCTACCCCCAAGACGGTTTAAGACGCCTCTGTGCAGCTCGACTAGGCTTTCCTATGCCAGGCTGCCAGGTGATGATGTTCTGGAGACACAATTTTCAAGTTGTGATTAATATTTCTATGGGGGGGGGGTCGGTGATCACTGGGGTAGTGTGTGGGAGTCTGTATTATGTGTTTGCAGTGCTTCGGTTGTTGGAAAAATAATGGAAGTGTTGCTGAAAGAAAGGATAGTGTACTTCCTTGAACCTTACAAGATCCGAGGCAATTTGGCTTTACAAAAGATAAATCGGGCCAAACAAACCTGATTGAATTTTTTGATTGGGTGACCAGAGAGCTAGATCGAGGACATATGCTAGATATAATTTACTTAGATTTCAGCAAAACCTTTGATATGGTTCCTCATTAGGAGGCTGTTGAACACACTTGAAGGGCTAAAGTTAGGACCCAAAGTGGTGAACTGGGTTAGAAACTGGTTGTCGGACAGATGCCAGAGGGTGGTGGTTAATTGAAGTAGCTCGGAGGAAGGAAAGGAAATCCCCAGAAAATCATCTCATCTGCATTTACGCTTCCCTCAATCACATGTTAACTATTAACTCACTAACTTCATTGGCTTTAACCTCCCCTTTTATCAAGCTACTCTGCTGAGCAGCACGAGCTAAATGCTGATCCACCCATAGGAATAGGGGAGGTTAAGTTTGGGAAGAGAGCTCAAGAGAAATTTAGTTCTCTCTCTCTGACATTCAAAACCATCTCTTAACTGCCAAAAATGGGTTTTGGAGGCCATCTCCTTAATCAGCTTCCATGTATGAGCAACGTTACTTGCACATTGAAAGCCCCGACTGATGCCGCTCTTTTTTGTGAATGTTCTCTTTTGTAAAATGGCTTCTTTTGATGTATTTTGTGAAAAATACAGGTATTTTTGCAGTGTTTCATATATATATATATATATATATATATATATATATATATATATATATATATATACAGTATAACCTTGGATTGCAAGTAACTTGGTATGCAAGTGTTTTGCAAGACAAGCAAAACATTTTATTAAATTTTAACTTGATATACAAGCAAGGTCATGCTCAATATGAGTAGATACAGTATACACGAGTCACATCATCACAACCGAGCCAATGGTTCTTCTCTCTCTGACGCTGCGGGAGTGTAGTGACTGTTCTAAATGAGCGAGATCTTGCAATATGAGTACATATAGTATTTTGTATCAAAGCAGGGGTGTCCAACCTTTTGGCTTCCCTGGGCCGCATTGGCCGTAAAAAATGTTTCTGGGGCCGCGCAAACGCTGCAGCAAGATGGTAAACACCCGGGGGCAGCAGAGGAAAACACTATATCGCTATCGACTGGGGCCGCACAAAATACTTCACGGGGCTGCATGCAACCCTCGGGCCGCAGGTTGGATACCCCTGTTAAAGCTTTTGGGTTGTGGAACGAATCGTCTAAGTTTCCATTATTTTTTATAGGGAAATTAGCTTTGATATACGAGTGTTTTGGATTACAAGCATGCTTTCGGAACAAATTATACTTGTAAACCAAGGTTTTACTGTATATATAAGTATTTTATGTAATATCACATTTTTCCATTCATGGACACAAATGTTTGATTTCCAAAATAGATATTCGTTACAAAATAATCCTCTTAATCTGAAATGCTTAAATGTTACTCATGGTAGACATTGCTGCTATGCTTACGCATATTATTAAAGAATAAGAAAATAGCAAATTTACACATGCAAGACCTAGCTAATCTTTCATTGTAGCATGCCAAGATCCACAGTGAAAATGACTAAGAACTTGCAATTTTCAGTTTTCCCTGGGAGAGTATGATCAGAGATGCACAACGTTTAAGATGACCTCAAAAATAAATAACTTTGTTTTCTGACATGTTAAAATAAAAAGAGGGACTGTTTGTTGTGCCACCTGTAATGTTCTGTGTTTTTAGTGTTCTACTACATAATCAATCTTAATTTTGTAGAATTTTTAAGATGTATCCATTTTTGGCACATGTGTGCAACCTATTATATCATAAATCGCCCAGCATTTCTAAAAATGTCATCCTGATCAGTCCCCACTGCCTTGGGGTCTACTAGTAAAACATTCAAGGTCAGCAGCTTGGATTCTTTATTCACTGAATTCAAGGAAACTAATTTATTCTTTTGTAGGCAAAAAGGTAATTTTGTTTGGAACTATATCATATTGGCAGCCAATCTAGGAAATTCTTAATAAAATAGATTTTGTGACTACATTAGCTTGTCATCGTTAATCAAACTTCTTAAACTGCCTTTATAGACCGAAGCAAAATTCTTAGTATGCAATATATTTTCCTGTGTAAGATTCCTTACAGATGGGTCCTATACCTCAACTTGCAGGTTGGATTGCAGAAAATACCAATCATTTTTCTCAGCTCCGTCTCCTCTCCTTGTCTCCCTGGTTAGTGCCCAGTTGAGAGGGTGTCGTCTTTTCATCTGCTCTGCACTGGATTTCTTATTTTGAGGTTAAATACAATTTTTTTTTTGTGAGTCTTTCCCATGCTAAGAGGTTCCCAGTAGTCCTGGGATAGCTCTGCCTGGGGAGTATAGATGTTGGGGTCTGCAGCCCTTCAAAAAGAACACCTGCTTGCTGTAACACTTAGAAGCTCGGGAATAGGTCCCCTGGGAATGGTGCTTGCCCCTGCAGAGATCTGGCTGGAGCGCAGGCTGATTTGACCCCATGACTAGCCAGGAAGCTTGGCAATATTCGGCTGCATCCCTTCCCCCTCTCCCCCCCCCCACCCCAAAGAATCATGTGAGAGTGAGTGGGGTTAGATTCTGGGAGCCTGAATAAAAGGCAGCCCAAAGAGACAAGCCACTGGAGCCACCCTTGCTTGTATAAGACAGAAAATCCTTCTCTACTTCCAGCTATAGAGAGCTGATGCAGGCACAACACATGCCAGTTCTGTGAGTACAGATCATTACTGTCTAAGTGAGACATTGGGGTGGGTCTGAAACTGGCAAAACTAATGGTTTCTGGAGTTGTCCCAAGGGTCCCCCACCCCTGAAATTCTATTTTAATAGTTTTTGAAAAGTTAGTTTTGCTCCCGTGGGCCGTTTTCTCATGCCAAAAAGCTCCCATGGTATCCATCTTAGATTTCCTAATTTTGTTTTAAAAGCCAACTTCTGCCTCAAAACACCTCAATTTTGGTTTAAATTGATTTTAATGGACTCCTCAGGTGGTTTGGCCCCTATATCATGCCAGGAATGTGCTGTATGTTTACCTGAGAAGTGTCTGTGTACCTCTTGCTGTGAGGCATATGAGGGGGTGGGAGCCAAGGGCTTAGTCGCCTCTGGTCCCTCCATGGATTTGGGGTTGCAGACGTCTCCAAAGCTGGGCAGTAAAGTCCTACTGGAGCTGTGGAGGGGCAACTTTGCATCAGCGGCAGAACACATCTGTGTGGATGCCGCTGACCCTTGGAAGGAGATACATAGCAGACCGGCAGAGGTCTCTGGAGGATCCAGGTCAGGTCTTTGACCCTGATTTTGTGAACATGATGTGTGCAGCATACAAGAAATATAAAGGGTCATCTGCACCTGCTGGGTGCCAGCCGGTAAGTGCTCGGAAGAATTTCCCTCCTAAGAGTGAGGTTCTAGGGCAGCCGGTAGTCTGGCAGGACCAGGAGGTCAAGTCCAAAGGGGGCTGGGATGATTTAGGGTTGGATTCCATTACACTTCTCTCCAAAGAGACTTTCTCAGTGGAGGAGTCTGTGTCTCAGTTTGGGGCTGATAACCAGAATTTAGTGACACCCCTAGATCAAGGAGAGAATCCGACCGTGTGCAGACATTTCAGACCAGTGGATTTGACTGAGGTCATTACATTGTCCCTGTGTGAGTTGGACCTAGAGTTCCCAAATGTATCTGCTACCTAGTTTTTGCTGTTATGCAACACCAAATCACAGTCCACATGCTTCCCTTCACACCCAGAAATTACCAGAACGACAATGGAACATTTTGAAATGCCAGAGGGCCTTCTCACTGGAACTAGGGAAATAATGAAATTATATCCCATGGCCACTGAGCTTCAACAGCTGTTCACACCTCTTAAGGTGGATTCTCTGGTGTCAAAGGTTACAAAGAGTTCTCTGCCTAGCGAACAGGTCGCAGGGTGGATCTGGTCCTCAAAAGACAATCTGAGGCATTGACCTTGGGTCTTAAAGTGACAGCTTTAGAATCCTTTGTGAAACGAACCTGCCATAAGATTGTTCGCCAGAATCTGGTTGCGTCGGAGGGGGTTTGCACCCACTGGCTCTGGCCAGGGTGGATCATGTGGCTGGCTCTATTTATGACATGTTCAGAGTCATTAGTAAAGTCTGAGCTTATTCTATCTCAGGCTGCAGAATGCTATGGATGAGACAGTGGGTGGGAGATTCATCATCGAAAGCTACTTTTAGCAGATTTCCCTCTTTGGAAAGGAACTGGATGACCTGATGACCAGTGTGATGGATTGTTGTCTCAAGCCCTTGCCAGACAGTAAATGATGAGGCTCGCAGAGGTCCGGCTGTGGTGCCTTTCGTGGCTACAGAAGACCATGCTAAGGGGCTGCAGGTTCCGAATTGTAAAGGTTCTTTCAAGGTTCTAGACAAAGGTTTAGTAACTTCTGAAGATATCCACAATCTAGCTGTTGCCTGGCAGCCAATTCTAAGAAGTTCCAGTGATGCCATGCCAACCTCCGAGCTTCCCCTTTTCCGAGGGAGGCTTTCAAGAGTTCTGAGAGACTTGAGTACACTTCTCCCTCCATATTCGCTGTGATAGGGGGATTAACAGAACCGCAAATACAGAAAAACCTCAAATAACTTTTTTATATGTTATTCACTGTTTTCTATTAAAAACCATTGTGAATATGGTGAAACCGTGAATAACATGGTGGGAGACCTGGCCTGTTCCTGAAGAAGAGGTATAAACACTGTGAAGAAAGGGCTGGGAATCGATGATTTTCTCTGTAAATGCATGGAATCGGCGATTTCTCTATGCAAGCTGATGTAATTGGGAGGAGCCAGCAAGCTAAAAACCACGAATAATCGAAACCACGAATGCTGACACCGTGAATATGGAGGGAGATGTGTACAGATTTCCATAGACATCATACGAGAGGGAACAAGCTAGAGTTTTGTCAGCCCCTCAGATAGGTCTTTCTGGACTCTTTGGCAGGAAGACTGGGGAAGGCTGCCAAAGTCAGAGCCACAGTACAAAGGCTGTTACAAACTGAAGTATAGAACCTATCTATAAGGAATTGTATGCTGTTCTACAGACAAGATGCTTATCGAGGTAAGTACCTAATCCTTCCTTTTGTGCATTTGAGTTGTTATGTTTTCTGCATTATAGAAAGCATTTGAGGTCCATCCAGTGTCCTGAAATCAATAAAGTATTTCTTTGTATGTGCATCTGGTTAACGATTCTCAGCAGCATATGAGCCTTATAGAAAGTGACCTTCTTATTGAATGATCTCGTGCTTTTTTCTGCTGCTGCAGTGGCTGAATAAAAGATCAAATTGCAGAAAATTCTGCAGCCCAAAAATTAAACTGAGCAGCAAGCACAGGGAAAAGGAAAACACATTGAGCATAATTTCCATATCTTTTATCAAGCGCGTTGCTCTTTTCTGAACCCTCTCGAGCATCGCCATATCTTTCTTAAGGTATGGCGACCAATTCTGTAAAGAAGGCACTAAAGTTTACATGGCAAATGTTTGTGAAAATGTTTAGAATACAAGCATAGACTCATCTGTGTGGCAAAAATCTAGCTTTGTGCACATTTCTAGTAGTGTGTATTTTATAGGTGGGCACTGACATGGGTGGAATCTGGGCAGAGTGTGGACCAGTTGTAATTTATAGAATGCATATCTCCTTAATCTAGGATAGGGATCGGCAACCTGTGGCTCTTCTTGCATGTAGATAGTAACATAGTAGCATAGTAAATGACGGCAGATAAAGACCTGAATGGTCCATCCAGGCTGCCCAAACATACACTCTCTATAATTTAATTTAAATTGTTCTTATTCGTAGATATTTCTGTGCCAGAAACCCAGAGCTCTGCCCAGTATTGTGCATCTACTGAAGTCTCCGTCGAAGCTCACTCCAGTTGCTCTCCAAGCCCTGTCCTCTTAATCTCCCTCCCAATCTCTCGATCCCCCCAACCTACCGAGGTACCTGAGAGTCCAGTGGGGGTCTTTGTGGCAAGAGCACAGCCCTCTCGCTCCTGCTTTCTCACGACTGTCTTTCTGGAAGGAGCACAGCCCTCTCAGTCTTGCCTCCTTGTGGCAGTCTTCTAAAATAGCTACTGCGACCTCGCAGCTGCTCGTGGCATTTCCTGTAGTATGCGAGCTGCCATGAAGGGACACGGCAACCATTTTAGAAGGCATCTGTGAAGAGGCAGGAGTAAGAGGGCTGCGCTCCTGCCACAAAGACTCCCGCGGGACCACCAGGTAGCTCAGTAGGCCCAAGGGGAGGGAATCATGGGGTTGGGAAAGAGTTTAAAGGGTCGGGCCTGGACAGGGGAGAGAACCTTGGTTATGGGTTGGAGGGAGGGGCAGAAACCTGCAAAGGATTGGAGGGGAGAGAAGCTACATCTTGAGGCTCTTTGTAAATCTTGGGCCAAACATTTTGGATAAATTCTCTTTGCTAGGGTCCACCTTGGGGGTTAGCACCCAAGAAAAAGGATCTAGGTATCATTGTACACAATACGATGAAACCTTCCGCCCAATGTGCGATGGCGACCATAAAATCAAACAGGATGCTGGGAATTATTAAAAAAAGGGATGGTTAACAAGACTAAGAATGTCATAATGCCTCTGTATCGCTCCATGGTGCGACCTCATTTGGAGTATCGCGTTCAATTCTGGTCTCATTATCTCAAGAAAGATATAGTGGCGCTAGAAAAGGTTCAAAGAAGAGCGACCAAGATGGTAAAGGGGATGGAACTCCTCTCATATGAGGGAAGACTAAAATGATTAGGGCTCTTCAGCTTGGAAAAGAGACGGCTGAGGGGAGATATGATTGAAGTCTACAAAATCCTGAGTGGAGTGGAACTGGTACAAGTGGATCGATTTTTTTTTCACTCCATCAAAAATTACAAAGAGTATGGAGCACTCAATGAAGTTGCACGGAAATACTTTTAAAACCAATAGGAGGAAAAAATTTTTCACTCGGAAACGCATTGCCAGAGAATGTGGTAAGAGCGGATAGAGTACCTGGTTTTAAGAAATGTTTGGACAAGTTCATGGAGGAAAAGTCCATAGTTTGTTATTGAGAAAGTCATAGGGAAGCCACTGCTTGCCCTGTATCGGTAGCATGGAATATTGCTACACCTTGGATTTTTGCCAGGTGCTGGTGACCTGGATTGGCCATCGTGAGAACAGGCTACTGGGCTTGATGGACCATTAGTGTGACCTAGTAAGGCTATTGTTATGTTCTTAAGGTTGCTGACCCCTGATCTAGATAGAAGCATTTATACCAACTCAATGGCTGGTGCTAAGTGCTCATGTCTAACTGCAAGTGCGCGTTTATACCCAGTTATGCTGGTATTCTGTAAAGGAAAGTTGGCACCTGTTTTCCTTCCTAGAATAAGCTCTAATAAGGCACCTAAACCTAGGCACTTCTTTATAGAATTACCCTCCTGCTCTCTATTCAGAAATGCTAATAGGAGGCTTTTTCCTATTTTCTAATAATTGCTTGAGAATGTTTTGGGACTAAAATAAAATGTAACTATGTCTACATCTGTATTTGTTTTACCCTAACTTATTTATTCTTTAGTGTGTTTATGGACAATTTAATTTGGGCATTTCTATCCAACTTCTATCCACAAAGTGGGAGCTTGAGGTGGCTCTACAATCTAAATAAGCCACAAATAAATTTTAGCACACCAATTAAACAAATATCTCAAATACTCAATCATAAATCCATAAAAACTTACTAATACTTAAAGAGGCCCTTTTACTAAATTGTGGTAAGCGCTAGTGCTTGCTTACTGCAGTACAAGCTCAGACATCCTGCGGTAAGTTCCAGATTTGTGCGTGCAATTGAAGGGAGCACTAATAATTATGAAAATATGTTTTGTCTGAGGCAACTTTAGTATATGCAAAAAAACTAGGGAAAACGCTAACAAAATCATGCTGATGAGTAAGTGTAAAACTAAGAAAACAAAAAAAAAATCAACAGCAAACAAATTTAAAGTGCAAAAATTTTTATTAGATTATTGTAAACTAGTATTTTAGCCCGTTACATTAACGGGTGCTAGAATATATCTCTGTGTGTCTTTATTTCTGTCTCTCTCTCCCTCCCCTGTCTGTCTCTCTCCCTGGCCCCCTTTGTCTGTCTTTCTGTGTCTCTCCCTGCCCCTGTATCTTTCTTCTTTTCTTTCTATCTGTCTCTCTCCCTGCCTCCTATGCAGCAGCATTTCTCTCCCAGCACTTCCCTGTGCAGCAGCCACAGCAGCATTTCCTCCCCCTCCATTTCCCTCCCCCCACACCACTTCCCTGTGCAGCAACAGCGTTTCCCCCTACCCCCCTTTCCCTCTGTCCTCATCCATCTCTCTCTGCCTCTCTCTCCTCACCTCCTGCCTCTGTGGAGCTCTCGCAGCTCCTCCTCATCCTCCTACAGCCAGTCTTCAGCGGCCGACAGCCGCGGCGGCCTGCAGCCACTGACAACTGCTGCGGCCTGCAGCCGCCGACAGTTGCGGCGGCCAACATCCGTCTCGGACAGCCGAGGCGGCCGACATCCGCCTCGGGGGATTGTCGCGCATGCGCACTCCTACCTGCGGGAGACTACAGCGCACGGAAAACGGAACACGCAGGTGGGAGTGCGCATGCGCGCTTAGGGTATTATTATATTAGATATGTGCTCAGAGACTGAAGGTAGAGTCAAGCCCCACTATAGTATATCTCTCTTAACTCTTAATCATTGTACAGGAAAAGTGAGTACTGCCCCAATCTTGTAACTTGACATCATGTGCTCAGACGGTTCATATATTGAAGTCAATGGGGGTGGCAACTGTTTGCCAATGATAGATCCATTGTTCTCTCTTCCGTAAAAATGCTGCTAGATCAACCCCCCGCCCCCACCACAATGGAAGACTGGGCCTTTCAAAACCAGAAACTAGTTCAAATCATTGATGAGAGCTGAATTGACAAACCTCAGAAACACTCACAACAGGAATACTGTGACTACCTCTACCAGCCATAATAGCTTAATTTTTTTCTGGATTGACTTTTAAACAATTCATATGCTTTCAGTTTTTAACTACTGCAAAAAAAAATAAATAAATAAAGTATCCAACCTACCATAAGCATTCTTCAGTTACTGCAAGAATAAAGATAAAATTTAGGACAAAGTATAGCATGTATGCAATTAATTTCTTGATATCTAAGATAAGTTTGATCAAATCCTCTATGAAAACAATGATGATCCTGTTTCCATAGTTTGGTTTAACTCTCATCAAGTTCTCCGAGTATGAGGATGTTGGGCTTTATAGCTCTCATTTACTGTTAAGGCATAGGACTAGAGTACTTTACAAATTTGCATGCTTCTGCTACAAATCGGTAAATGGCCTCTCACCAAGATACATCAACCCCCTCTTTAACCTTTACTGCAACAACAAGAAATCCCGCAGAATTCAACTGTTCGCCTACCCCTCGCTAAAACTTTGTCATCTAAAAAGATTCCTAGACAAAACTTTTGCCTTCCTAGCAGCCAAGATGAACCCATGGCTTGCCCAAATGATACTCGAGGCCCCCACTTACCTCAGCTTCAGAAAAATTCTCAAAACTTACCTATTCAACAAACAAGACCCGTAACCGCCCCCTTCCAGCATTACCTGCCCCAAGTTCGACCCTCCCCCACCTTCCTAAATGCTTTCTTCCCTCTCTTCTACCCACTCCCTCCTGCTTCAGCCAAGTTCGGCTAAATTGTGTTATTAATCTAATAAATTGTTGTAAATCGGCATGTCAATGCGGATCCTAATGTAATTGCTGTGAACCGCCTAGAACTCGAAAGGTATGGCGGTATATAAGAATAAAATTATTATTATTATAGAAGGACGTAATGTTAGAGCAGCTCTGTTTTGGCACAGACGCTCTTCCAAAAGT
This sequence comes from Geotrypetes seraphini, assembly GCF_902459505.1. Classification (NCBI taxonomy): domain Eukaryota; kingdom Metazoa; phylum Chordata; class Amphibia; order Gymnophiona; family Dermophiidae; genus Geotrypetes; species Geotrypetes seraphini. Next base: position 38,837,353 of record NC_047093.1, on the reverse strand, counting down.
TTGATCTCCAATTCTGCCAGCATCCATATTTTGCCATAGTTTAACCTCCAACCTTAGGACCCCTGAGGAAGATGGTTAAGTTGAAACTCAGCCCGTATTGGGTTTGTACCTTTCAAGCTAATGTGGATACTGTCAGCTCCTCGGTTTTCTTTTTCACTTCATAGTACTAGAAGGACTTAGAAAGCTTGGGAGGAATTAGACAGAAATGCCAGTCCTCATGGAACCCTCCTGGCATCTTATCCTAGACAGCTTACATATATCACATTTTTCAACGGAGTGCTGCAGGGAGGCCTGGTTTAAAGAAGTCTTGACAAATGACACTGCTGTTTATAGCATATCAGAACATTTTAGTGTACAGGAAGGCATAGCATTAGTGAGACAATTGGAATGTAAACACGTGAATGGTATTTTGACAAAGGCAACTTGTTTTTACCAGTCCAGTGGCCCTTTGTCTCAGTGTGAGGGCAAGGAGAAAAGAAAGAGCGATTGACAGTATTTCTTTATGGAGCCCAGGCATTCTTTACACAAGCTGCAGGCCCCTCTGTCTTCGTTCTAAACCAATGCAGGGACAGCAACAAAAACAGGAAAGAGGAGTTAATATTGGACGGATGGAAGGGTCTAGACTCGCAGCAGGAACTCATTAGCCGCTATTCATCATCACTGACACCGAAGGCAATCCTTCTTGTAGGGGTTCATTAAAATTGCACACACTTTTTAACAGCTGGCTTGGGCAAAGGGAAGCTCCAGAATAACAAAGCGCTTAGTTACCACAGACTCATTTTAAACAGCGGACCTCGTATAAACTATACAGAGAGATCGTTTGGATGTTTCTATAAAGAAATAAGACTTTTTTATTTTCTCATATTGCTACACAGTTGTTACCATAGTTAATAATAGCATGAACATAAGTGACGTGCCATACAAAAAAGAATGAATCACATTATTTTATATTCTAAAACAGATTTTTAATGTATAATCCATAATTACGAACTTACATATAAACAAATTGAATAGTGTATGCTTGTACAGTAGTATGACATAATGGTAGGTTTCCTTTTCTTGCATTCACAGATTCAGGTATGTCCAAGGAAGAAATATGGTAAAATGTCCTCAGTAGGGTGGCAGAGGCTATGTGGGTAGGTAAAGGGAGGCTGTGCAGGGAGCGTGGTGACTGGTGGTATAAGTATGGTATGTATTTTGGTTAATAGAGTGGCTTGGGGAACATAGCAGTCTTTGGCATACATTGATTCTTATAAATGAGCTCATGTGCAGGAGGAGTTTTGTGTTCATACATACAGTTTTTCAATCTCTTTGAAGCCAGTCTTTGATTCCAAAGCTTACTGTATATGAGAGTGTGGGAATTGCCAGCTGATTGATGGATTTTATTTTATTCAGTGATATTAATACACTCTTCAACATCAATAATCTTTTCTCTGTGATTTATGCTTCAGGTATTGCTTTACAAATTGAATTTACATCTAAAATCTTAGGTTTTATCCTGGATTCCACACTTTCTTTCTCATCTCAAGTTAGCAATGTAACAAAAAAAAAAAAATGTTTCTTTAGTCTTAGAACACTTAGACGGGTTCACCATTTATTTTTTTCCAACAGCATTTTGCAGTTCTGGTTCAGGCAATTATTTTGTCAGTTGGATTATGCTAATTCCCTTTATGTTTGTCTGAATAAATGCAATCTGAAAAGGTTGCAACTTATTCAGAATACTACAGCAAAATTTATATTTGGTAAGCATAAATATGATCATGTGACCCCTTTATTTAGGATGCTTCATTGTCTTCCCGTGTTCTGGAGAATTCAATTCAAATGCACTTGCGTGATATTTAAAATTTTTTATGGGATTTTTCCCATTTAATTCCTGTCTTTTTCAATTCCTGTGTACAATCTCATTCTAGGAATATTCAGAAATATAAACTTGGCTTTCCCTCTGTTAAGAGAATGAAAACTATATCCAATTTTTGCAAATCTTTTCCTTTCTAGCTGCAAAAATTTGGAATGAGCTTCTATTGGAAATTAGGTTACTTTCTAAATTAACAATTTTTTGGAAAATGTTCAAAATTCATTTATTTCAAAAATCTCTGATCGATTTTTCTGTTCCAAGTTAATATTTGAAGTAGAAATTACCTTTACTCTGTAGTTGAATTTAGGAAATTTTGTTAACCGAGTCAAACCCTTCTTGTAAGGGATGAATCAATATATAAAACTAAAGATTGGATTGGATTGGACTGGACATAGAAACATAGAAATAGACGGCAGATAAAGGCCACGGCCCATCTAGTCTGCCCACCCCAATGACCCTCCCCTACCTTTCTCTGTGAATAGATCCCACGTGTCTTTCCCATTTGGCCTTAAAATCAGGCACGCTGCTGGCCTCAATAACCTGAAGTGGAAGACTATTCCAGCGATCAACCACCCTTTCAGTGAAAAAGAATTTTCTGGTGTCCCCGTGCAGTTTCCCGCCCCTGATTTTCCACGGATGCCCCCTTGTTGCCGCGGGACCCTTGAAAAAGAAGATATCTTCTTCCACCTCGATGCGGCCCGTGAGATACTTGAATATCTCGATCATGTCACCCCTCTCTCTGCGTTCCTCGAGTGAGTACAGCTGCAACTTATCCAGCCATTCCTCGTACGGGAGATCCTTGAGTCCCGAGACCATCCAGTGGCCATTCTCTGGACCGACTCCAGTCTCAGCACATCCTTACGGTAATGCGGCCTCCACTTTTAAATATTTGTATATACACCTTTCCTGTTCATGTTCCTTTAACTTGCAGTCATCAGTCAAAGGGATGTTTTCAGTTTTACTCAATTTTCCTCTTAAAAAAAGGTTTCCTTAGCTGATTTGTCCTAGCCAAGAGTCATCTAGATGTCCTCTGAGAAACTTCCCCCTTCACAGAGTTGTTCACTAATTGTTGGTCACTGGAATTGTAGAACGTTGTTATCTACAGATAGCAAAGGTGACATATCATCTGGATAATTACCACCTTTAGGATTAAGGCTAAATCCATATCTTGAAGAGTATTCAGTGGATTAAGTGCCATATAAAACAAAAGTGGTGACAGTGAATCTTCCTGAAATATGCCTCAGTTGGATCTATGTTAGAAATAACAAACTGTCTTAATACGACAATTCATGACAATTTAGTTTGCGAACTCATCCTATAAAAAGTGCTACATACCTAATTGCTGAATATCAGTATGGCCACCTTTGAAGTACTCCCCTTGGGAAGCTAAATACCAATGCCAGTGCCTAGTCCACCCTTCAGAGCAATTTTGGAACTCTTTTTCTGGAATGGCCATCAGAGCTGTCGTCGTATTACCCTTGATGTCCTGAATGTCATCAAAATGTCTTCCTTTCAATATTTCTTATATCTTCGGGTAAAGAAAAAAGTAATTGGAAGCCACACCAGGTGAGTAAGGAGGGTGTTTCAATAAAATTATTTGTTTACTGGCTAAAAACTCCCTCACAGACAGTGCCGTGTTACAGACAGTGTATTTTCATGATGCAAGAGGCATGAGTTGGCAAAAAGTTCAGGTCATTCTCGTCTAATTTTTTCACACAGCCTTTTCAGCAATTCCAAATAGTAAACTTGGTTAACTGTTTGTCCAGTTGGTACAAATTCATAATGAATAATACTTCTGATATCAAAAAAGTTTAGCAACATCGTTTTGACTCTTGATTTGGACTGGCTGAACTTTTTTGGTCGTGGAGAATTAGCTGACTTTCATTGTATACTTTGTTTCATGGTCGTGTTGGCACACCCACATTTCATCACCAGTGATAACATAGCTCAAAACATTATCTTGCCTCTCCTAAAGGTCTTGGCAAACTTCAACTCTCCTTTGTTTTGTTCATTGGTGAGCTCCTTTGGAACCATTTTTGCACACACCTTTCTCATGTCAAGATTTTCCTGTTTCTCTGTCGATATTTACTTTGTCTGCTATGTTTTTCACAGTCATCCTACAATTTTGACGCACAATTTGACAAATTTTTGCAATGTTTTCATCAATTCTGCTTGTTACTGGCCACCCTGACCTCTCTTCATCAGTGATTCTTTCTCTCCCCTCAGAAAAATGTTTAATCTATTTCAGTGGGCTCAAAACTCAAACCCTTTGTAGGGCCACATTTTGGATTTGTAGGTACTTGGAGGGCCTCAGAAAAAAATAGTTAATGTCTTATTAAAGAAATAACAATTTTGCATGAGGTAAAACTCTTTATAGTTTATAAATATTTCCTTTTGGCCGCAAGTTTGAGACCACTGATCTATTTGTACACTGCCGTTTTCTTCATGGCATTATCCTCATAAACGTGGACTAACATAATCTCTGATTTTACTTCTACTGTTGCCAAGTTTAAAAGAAATTTACATCCTCTTTTACAAAGCAGCGCTAGCAGCCCCGAAGCCCATAGAGATTTAAAGGGCTTCGGGGCTGTTGCCATAGGGCAGCCGATAACGCGGCTTTGTAAAAGAGGCCGTTTGCTCATTGCTCTAATTCAAGCTCTGACATTCTCACAGCAGCACACAAAAGCATGCAACAACAATAATGAACGCCACTCAGTAAGACACCGCCACATGTCAACCTTACCGAGCTGTACAGTGTTGCCAACATAAGTGCACAGTGGCAAGTCTGCAAACTTAATTGTCACACCTTGTATGTCACGATTCTGTGAACAATCATTTGGGTAGACCCCATAAAAAAGTTAGAAACCAGCTGAGAGTGACAGTAACTGCATATACGATCCATTTAACTTTTATTAGTGTCACTTAAATTTGAGATCATCAGAGTCTATGGTTAATCGGTGAATGGCTTTATGGTTTTCCGGGGGGTGGGGGGGGGGGGCATACCGATGACTTACAAGAATTAACATTTTAGCAGATTTCAATGTAAGAGTTATGAGACTGCTTCTCAGCATAGCCAGTTTTAGAGAGATTATTTACATACACTACTTTATATATTCTAAGAATCTGATTTCCAGCAAATCTTTGGCAGTGGCTGTCATTCTCTCAGCAAAGATAAAGAAACAAAATCATGTTTGAGAACAAATGCACATGTGTAACTGAGTTATTTTAATGTATGCTGTACTTAGCTTCAAAGGAATTGCATGTTTTATAAGGCTGGGTATGTCATAGTTCTAATCGATTTATGGAGCAACAAATAATGAAGGAAAAGTGCAACTTTTTTTTTTTTATTATCCCAGTAAGAATTAACTAAAGACCTGATGATTGCAAAATTCCAAGTAGACATGACATTTGTATGCAGAATAGAAATATTGTCTTTAAAGCATAGTGTGAGCACTGTGGACCCTACCCAACAATAAATATTAAGTTTTATAGTTAATTTCCAAATTAGCTAGTACAGTTGTTAGATCTGAATCATCCTGATGTATAATAAACCTCGCATGCTCCAATATGTCTCTGAAAACAAGCCGTTCACTTTATTTATGTACATGGGTCACAGGACTTTCTTGGTGTTGAATGGATGGATTCTTCTGGAGCTTTCTGTAAAGGCATAAATGCTGTTCACTTCACATTCATGGTGGTTTCCATGATTCTATGGCTCTCTTCAGTTTGTGTTTGTCTGATGAAAGTGTTAGATATTTTTTTCCTTCTTCAGAACTCCACCAAACTCAGGAGACCATTTTTCTTTAAGCTCATTGTACTACAGCAAAGCCAGCAGACATTCCTGCTCAATTATTTCAAGAGGCAAATATTTTTGTTTCAATATTTACTCATTGATTTTTCTCACCATGTTTGAGAAGAAGGCCAGTGGATTCAAGTTCTGTTCCAACTGCAAACAGATTTCCTTTACTCACCATCACAAGATCCAAGTCTTTAGGAGATGGCTATGATATCTTTGCAATGAAGTTACCCAAAGCCCGAAAGGATAGATGAGCAGATTTTCTTGCCACTAATATAAAATGGAGCCCTTTATAGTTGACATGTAGTGGGTAATTTGATAACTGGGCACTTGGTTTAAGAGGACAAGTAGGTATCTACGTAGGTGCTATTTTATATTTTTTTAAAAACCCCAGGTGTCTGTGTGTCTTAAATACTAGTATAAGCAGCAGAAATTGTGCCCACCTTTCAGGATAATTACACTTTCTCTTGAGCATGTGTATTTGTTCATGCCTAAATTATTCAAACTCCGCCTCTCTATACACCTACTGGCAAAGTAAGTGTCATCTCATGGTGGTTACTTTTACACTGGTTCATATTTTTTAAGAGGCCATTTAGGTGCTTATGTGACCACATAACATTAATTCCGAAAGGCTGAACCTAAGGGTCATGTAGCTAAACTGATCTCTGGTGGCCAGGCTATACTGGAGAAACCCTTATTCTCTTTGGCTTCTGAATCTGAGAATTTTTCCCAGGAGTAGAGAGAAATTTCCTCCTACACTTTCTCCCTCCAGGGATGTCTTTTGTGCTTGTAGCACTTGAACAAGGAGTTAAGGAGAATTGCTGACAAGCCTCAAGTATACTGTAGGCTTTGAAGATTTGGCACATCACCCCAAGAGCCAGGAGATAAAGAAAATTCCACACCATCCAAAATGGCTGCATCTGGAGGTGATCTCTGCCTTGTAAGCAAACAGTACTGCATCAGTCACAAGAAGTCCATTCTGAACTTTAGAAAGTGACTTTCATGGTTCCATGAAATACATCAGTCCATTACAAGGCATTGACCAAATCACCATCTGTTAGCTACAGAAGACTGCATTGTTTGGAACTATCCCTATCTGCATTGATACCTTTGAGTATTCTAGGTTTTTGGGAAGGACTTGATATTTAGAATGCCGACCCAGACAAGAGCATCTGGCAGGCTTTGTGAAACCATGATAATACTCATCAATTTATAGCACTACTAAACATATGCAGCATTATTCAGTGGTAATAAATATTCAGGTACAATGTGTCACTTTTCCATGTCCTTTACAATATAATGATTTGCCCAAAGTCATGAGGAGTGTCATTGGCAGAAGTAGTTATTGAACCTTGCCTTTAACCACTGACTAGGCTATATTTTTCTCCATTCATTATATAGATGAAGCTGGTAAAGAACAGGTCACTGAGGAGCTGATTGCTAATGGAGGGGATACAGTGTTAAATTTATTCACTGAGGACTACAGCAAGCCCAAGCTAAATCAGTTTACTATGAAAGAGCTGAGAGGCAACAAATAAAGCAACAATAAGTAAAATACCACCCTGTTGAAACAGGGTCAATCACACATAGGGCCTATATAATAAATGGTTATAGCATAATACAATGCACTTTGTTATAGAAAATAGAGACTTATTTTATTGGGTCTTGTAGTAGAGTTACTGATTGTTATTTCTGATCCATTTGCTCAAAAACCCCTTACTGATTTTATCTCTAGGGGGTCCTTTTACTAAGACTTGCTAGCCGTTTTAGCGTGTGCTAAATGCTAACGTGTCCATAAGATATAATGGACTTGTTGGCGTTTAGCATTATAGCGTGCCTTAGTAAAAGAACCTCTAGGTGATGTATAATTCAGAGTATTTTTAAACAACAGTTCAATAACAAAAATCCCTTGGTATTGAAAAAAAATAATTAAATACTCCTTCGTTGAATGAAAGCACATTGCAAGAAATAAGTTGCTGAATGTTTAGATAGGCCATTGATTCCACTGGCATGTGTCTCCTAATGCTTTCCAATGGGATAAATAGCGTAAAGAGATCACAGTTAAGGTTTGTTCTGCAGGCTGGTTTATATCACAACTTTAAAAATGGATATCAATGGCTTTGCAATTGCTTTGTCAAATTTTCTTCTGCTTGGAATCATCTCCTTGGAGCCAAACATGCAAAGTAGAAAAGATATACCTTGACTTTCTGTATTCATTTTTGTTGATTTGGTGTTTCCTCTAGTTCTTCTTAAAGAAATCTGTCTTCCATTTCAATTTAAGCCATAAGATAGCTTTGAAAATTATCTCCTCAAATAAAACTGAACTTTACTTACAGAAATGGATGTCCATAAAATCGCCTGCCCAATATGGATTGTTGCTGTTAGGTGCCATTGATTCATGTTTGAGTTCTAGCGACTTGATGAATTACAGATCTAGAAAGAAATTGGTTTTGTGCTAGTCCAGTAAGGTCCTCCAGTGTCACCCCTATGGTTATTTTCAGCATGTCCAGCCATCTGATTGCAGGTCGCCCTCTTCACCTGGTTTCTTCGATCTTCCCAAACAAGATGCCCTTCTCCAATGATCTTTCTCTTCTGACAGTGTGACCAAAATAAGACAGTCATAATTTCAACATTTGGGCTTTGAGTGATCTAGCTGTTTGATCTTTTTCAGAATCGATTTGTTAGTTCTTCTTGCGGTTCACAATATGCATAAAATTCTTCTCAAATGAGTCAATCTTCTTTCTGTCTTGTTTCTAGCTGAGAAAATGAGCGCATGGATAAGTCTGATCTTCATTGAGATCCTTCACTGAAGAGGGACCACGTGCTATTCTGGGGAATATTGCTTCCCTGCTAGTTGCTTCTTTGTTTAGGAAAAAGCCCAGGAGATTGAAATCCTTTACAACTTCTATTCTGTCGCCTTCAGTTCAAGCTCAAAATCTCCATCATTTTCAATGTTCATGATCTTCGTTTTGTTAATGCTCAGTTCTAATCCCATGTTATGACTTTCGGCTTTAACTTTTCTCAGTAGATACAGCATGTCTTTTTTGCTGCTGGTGATGAGCGTTGTATCATCTGCATAGCTCAGGTTGTTTATTTCAGCCACCATCTTTGAAACAGACACTCTCATCTTCCAGATTTGCTTGTCTAAAGATGGCTTCGCCGTAAAGGTTAAACAGGTAAGGTGACAAGATGCATCCTTGCCTGATACCACTTTTTATTGGAAACTAATCTGTGTTGTCATATTCAGTTCTCATTGCAGTTTCTTGATTTTCATAGAGGCTCTTTTACCAGCTGAGTTGAGGAACCATTTTTATGTTATTGGTTTAAACCATCAATTTTATTTGATATTTTTCTATGGTATACAGCTTCTGTGTGGCTGGTTCTGTAACAGTGTTGATGCTATTATTGCCATATGGGAAACAGCAGATATATTTTACTTTTTAAATATATTTTAAAAAAATTCTACATGTGGTACAGCTTCTGTTCGGTTGCCCTTACACTTTTACATGATGACAACCTTATTTGTATCTTAGAATTTTTTACTTAACTAGTTTCAAGTTTCAAGTTTCAAGTTTATTTAATTCTTGATATATCGCCTATTTAAATATTCTAAGCGATGTACATAATATCGTAAAACATAGAAACATTAATAAACATTTAAAAACAGTGAATTTCAATTTTCAATAATGACTAACAGGAAAGCGAGGGAAAGGGGGCAAAGTTACAATAAGGGTTTAAGAAAAAAGGGAAAAAACGAAAGGTTGGGTAATTTGTTACAAGGCACTCAAAGAGAAAATTAATTTTAACAAAGTAAATCCATTAGGGCTTTAAAGATCGTAGGCATCCCTAAACAAATAGGATTTTAAAAGTTTTTTAAAAGCTGAGATGTCGTGTTCCATTCTGATGTACTGAGGGAGGGAGTTCCACGCTTGTGGACCTGCTACAGTAAAGATGTCTGCTCTCCGTGTTCCGATGATTTTTAGAGATGGGATAGTTAGTAAGTTTGATTCTGATGAACGTAAGGATCGTTGTGGTTTGTAAGGAATCAGAGATTTTGAAATGAATTGTGGCTCGCTAGATGTTAAAGTCTTAAAAATTAGAAATATAATTTTATACATTATCCTATGATTTATTGGTAGCCAGTGTGCGTCAATCATCAGAGGGGATACGTGGTCAAATTTTTTAGCATTATAGATAAGTTTGATAGCCGTATTCTGAATGATTTGGAGTCGCCTTCTTTCCTTCTGAGTGATATTGATGAATAGAGCGTTGCAATAATCGATTTTTGCAATGATAAATGAGTGTATTAAGATTTTTATGGATGAAGGGTTTAGAAATTTTGAGATGGCTCTTATCTGACGAAGTTTGAAAAAACAGTTTTTGACTATGGAAGAGATATGATCATGGTAGGATAAACTGTCGTCAAGTATAACCCCAAGAATTTTAATTGATGCTTCAGTACTAATAGGAAGATTGTTAAGAAGAAATGATTTTGCAAGGCGTATGTCTTTTTTCCAGTTGAATAATATGGATTTGGTTTTGTTAATATTTAATGACAATTTGTTTGAGTTCAACCAATTGTGTATTTGTTCTAATTTATGGTTTATGGAGGCAATGTCTGTGACATTTTCGGGATCTAGAGGATGGATTAATTGGATATCGTCAGCGTAAGCATATGGAATAAAACCTATAGCCTGACAAGTTTCTAATAAAGGCGATAAAAAGATGTTAAATAAAAGTGGAGATAAAATGGATCCTTGAGGGATTCCAAATGTTGAAGTAAAAGTAGTAGAGTCTTCATTGTTAAAATTTACAGAAGAAGTACGATTATTAAGATAAGACTTAAACCAATCTAAAACTGCGCCGCTTAAACCTTTTTCTTCTAGTCTATTTAAAAGCAAGTCGTGATCAATGGTGTCGAAGGCAGCTGAGATGTCTAAAGAGAATAGAATCACGGATTTATGGTGGTCAAGGTAGTATTGAATGTTGGAAGTTAGACCTATCAATGAATGTTCTGTACTATGATTTTTTAAATTCTTTAATCTGTATTTTTTTACATGAGAAATACCTGTTTTTCCAAAGAAAGAACAGCAAAACAAAAGGTATTTATATGAGGAGTGTGTGGTGCAGTGGTTGAAGCTACAGCCTCAGCACCCTGGTGTTGTGGGTTCAAACCCCTTGCTGCTCCTTGTGGCCCTGGGCAAGTCACTTGGTCCTCTGTAGCCCCAGGTACGTTAGATAGATTGTGAGCCCACCGGGACAGACAGGGAAAATGCTTGAGTACCTGATTGTAAAACCGCTTAGATAACCTTGATAGGCGGTATATATAAAATCCTAATAATAATAATGATTAGTTCTACCGAGAAAGCGGCATAACAAGATAAATTTAGAACAACAGATTCGGCGAGCATGGAGCTAGAAACCAAAAGACAGTAAAATTTGTACTTGTTATCTTTTTGTGTCTCCTTTTTAGGAGCACTTCTAATGTTGATGCTGTTTTTATATTATAAAACTCAATAAAATTTCTGAACTAAAAAAAAACTAAATACCTGTTTATCTTTGTGACTTGGTTATATGTTATTTATGTTTTCTTGTGAATCCTGTATTTTATACAATTTGTCTTAAATTATGGGTTGGTTTTGCCTTATTGTTTAATTTGTCTTAATTTATGGATTACTCTCATCTCATTTTATTAACCTCTTTCTGTGTGTTCATGGACTCAATTTTTATGCAAAATGTGATTTTATATTTTAATTGTAACACTCGTACGCATGTTAAATTAATTATCCATGTATTTTTTTGTATTACTTTTAGCTTTTAATCTTTTTTTTATTTCTCAGTTTTTATTGTTTGTAGACTCCTGATGCAGACCATAGGGCTGAATCACGTTCCTATCAAGTCAGTTTGAGCTTGAACAATGAAAGATTGCAACAACAGTATCGCAACACTTTTTGGTCATCTTCACTGTGTTTGCATTTGTAGTCAATTACCAGGCCACTTAAACCAATTAAAAACAATTAAGTTGCATGTGGAAGGAAGTTAGGCATCGTAAGGCATCTGTGATTAGGACGTCTAGCGGTGCCTAACCTAGGCACCATTTATAGAATCAGGCCCTATGGGCCAGCTTCTGTAAACAGCGCCTAAATTGGCGGCGTGTAAAAATGGATGCCGGCTGCATGTTAATCATGCTTGGACAACATTAACAGAATCACAGCTAATAACATCTAAGAAAAATCTTAGATGCCTGCAATGTAGGCCAGTGTTTATTAAAGCCAATTACAGTGTTCCCCCGGTTGTTCGCGGTCGGCGGTTTGCGGTCCCGGTCATTTGTGGTATTTCAGATCGCTAACCTCCGACAAGAAGAGGGCAGTGGGAGAGGCAGGAGAGAGCAGCCGGAGCGCCGCGAGTGCAGGAAATCACTCGCAGTACGCTCCAACCGCCTCTTCCTGCACGAAGTCGGGCCTTATCCAATCAGGAGCTGCTTCCGGCTGCTCTCCTGCTGCCCTCTTCAGGCTCCCCCATGAAAAACCGTATTTGGGTTTTTTGAGATTCGCAGCGAATATTGGGGGAGCACTAGTAAAACAATTAGGCATCTGTAGGGCACCTACTGCTGCCTAACTTATGACACCATTTGTAGAATATAGCCCTGTGCATGAAAAAGCCCACAAGTAATGCCATTGGGGTGGGGGGGAGGGAAGTTATCAATGTGGGCTACCATTAAGATGTTTTTAAATCACTAACTTGTGCTATTTTAGCATGGATCCCATTAACAGTTAACAGTAAAATTACACATTTGAAAAGTAGCCCATGTTGATTACTTTCCCCGTTCATGCATATTTTTCTTCTTGTAGGAGGGCTGCTTTGGGTGATAAATATCTGCAGGTATAAATTTGTGTGGTACTTTTCCAGGGATAATTTTCAAAGTGAAAATGCATGCATACTTTCATATTAAAAAGCCTGCAAAGTCCAAAGAGTGCACTTTCCACCAAACCAGATAGTTTAAAAAAAAAAAAAAAAAAATATACCTCTTTGAGCTCAAAACTCCCCCCCCAAAATCTTCTTATCTAGGGCTAGATCTTATCTTTTTTTTTTTTTTTTTTGGGGGGGGGGAATTTTGAGCTCAGTTTAGATCAGTTGTAGCATTCCTCTAGATATTTTTTGTTATTAAATTCGCTCTTGTTCCATCTTGATTCTAGAAACGTGTTAAAAATTTAAGTAACTTATTTCTGTTTTAGATTTAATTTGGATGAATTTGGTTATCAATTATTGACTTTATATTCTTGATTTAAATATGATGAATATGGATATGTACCTTTACCTTAAATTTTACTTTCTGTACAAGTTTACACTTGATAAATAATTATAAAACAATAAATAAATTTTTTAAAAAATACCCCTTTGATCACTATTACAGGATTAAGGGCTCCTTTTACGAAGCCGCGTTAGCGGTTTAACATGTGTAATAGTGTGCACTAATTTGCCGGCCGTGCTAGCCGTTACCGCCTCCTCTTGAGCAGGCGGTAGTTTTTCGGCTAGTGCGGGAGTTAGCGCGCGCTAAAAAGTTGCGTACGATAAAGCCGCTAACGCGGCTTCATAAAAGAAGCCCTAAATCTTTCTAAAGGTGTTTTCTGTACCTTAAAGCAAAATATTACACCTTTCCTTAACAAGCTTAACCTCTACACCAGGAGTCTCAAAGCCCCTCCTTGAGGGCCGCAATCCAGTCGGGTTTTCAGGATTTCCCCAATGACTGCATTGAAAGCAGTGCACGGCAGGTAGATCTCCATGCATATTCATTGGGGAAATCCTGAAAACCCGACTGGATTGCAGCCCTCAAGGAGGGACTTTGAGACCCCTGCTCTACACAGTTTCTGAAGCCTGCTCTTTCCCTAGGTGCACCTTTATGAAAACCTAGGCCACTCAGTACGGTCTGTTTTGTGGAACCATCAAAAATGAGGGATAGAGAACATTTCTTTTTTAAGAGTAATTTCTCTTGACAACATTGAAAAAGGAATGCTTGATAATTCTATCAGATTTATATAGCACCATGTTCCAGCCAACACATACATAAAATATGTCAGTAGCTGCTGTCCTAATAATAATTGCTTGTCTTACCAACAAAAAAAGTATTTCTTTAAAGCGATGCCTTTAGCAACACTCAAGACGTTAAACTGCCTGTTTCATGTCTCCTGCATCAACTTTTTGTATTTTTTTTTTGTATATTTTAAGCACCTTTTTCTCTTCAGCACTAATTTTGTTTCATGTTTTTGCACTGGATTGCACTTTCTGCAAAGGTCATATGATCTATTTTACTCCCTTTATTTGTTCATTTGTGTGTGCTTTACATACTATATCCTAAGTACGAGAGAATGGGTTCAACAAAAATCTTGTCCTTAATAAATAATCAATACAGTAATAAGGGCAAAATTCGCCATATCAAACAATTAACTTAACTCATGCATCAATTAAGATGTCTTTTATCTGTACTTTTCAAGATTTCAATTCAGTCCCCAAAATTTTTCTTTGCAAAGGTGATCAACTAACTACAGATTTGTCTGTGCCATCTGTAGGGTAACAGAAATTAAATCCCTCACGTGTGACTATGTTCTCCTGTAGAGGACCCCAGGAATGCAATCTCCTACCTTTATATGCCAGAAAGCAATGTAATCTCGATGGGTTCAAGAAGTTATTGAAGGGACACTTATTTTGTAATATGAAATATGGGCATTAAGACAGCTGTTTAGATGCAAGTGCTGGTCGCTTATTTGTGTGATTGTTTTTATATGTATTTTATGTACTTTTTATTATGTATGTTTATACTTGTGAGCCACTTTGAGAAAAGGAGGTTATAAATAAAATAAAACAACCACCCCCTCCCCCCAAAAAAAACCCAAAACCAAGGTGGGTATATCATAGTGCATATAATACTGAGATCATAGCATCTCTTATAACATGTTATTTCAGATCCCTCCTGCCCTCGACGCAAACCCCCATCCCCCCAATGACCGCCCCCCCAAGAACCTCCGACCGCCCCCCCCCCAGCCGACCCGCGACCCCTCTGGCCGACCCCCACGACCCCCCCACCCCCCTTCCCCGTACCTTTGTGTAGTTGGCCGGACAGGCGGGAGCCATCCTGGGATCTCAGCTCTAATCATATATATTCCACCCTTAGTTTAAATTTCTGCCTAAGTCCTTCATTACCTAAGCCCCTTGTTGACTCACAATGGCAACAAATTGATACAACGAACAAATCACGCAGTATCAAAAATGTCTATATCAAAACTTTTCAAAAAATGACAACACTTATCTTTGGAGGTTGACACCAATTTCAGCGCTGACAGAGTTTGAACCACTCCTGCGATACTGTTTATCACGATTGCCCCTATTTACTTTGGATTTTGATCATCAGAGTGGCTAAGTGGGAGGAGTTTTATGAAGATTACGGCTGTTATCCTCTGAAAAATGAAGTATAGATGGGCATGATAAAGGAGCATGTTAGTGATTTTACTTACCAGCTGAACTGTCACACAGTGTTTTGGTAATACTGCTGCTTTAAATTGCAGATTTAAAACAAGACAGACAAATGATACATGATTTACTCAAGTTTTCTCAAGGGTTTCATTGCAGAAGAATGAATAAAGCTTGACAGAATCTCGTAACCACATGCCACATGGAATATAATATGGCCAGTTAACTTATGAAGCAGTTGTGATTTGCTTTTAGTTCAGAGCAGAAGGAAGGAGAGAGTAATTTACAATGATTGCACTGGTGTGGTGGTTGCAGGCTGTAGCACAGATTGTGGGTTTTTTTTAAAGCACAGTAGAAGTAAGTGGCACCTTAAGAAATGGGCTGTGTTAGATGGGTCACCTTGTCAGAGGGCCGCTGTATTTTATTTCTATTTAATAGAAATCTAAATTTTATAGGATTTTATTTGAACAAGAGGTCCTTGTACAGAAGTGACAACTGACAGCTTTACATTCCTCAGGCACGCTGGACAT
The DNA here is from genome assembly GCF_902459505.1 of Geotrypetes seraphini. NCBI lineage: Eukaryota > Metazoa > Chordata > Amphibia > Gymnophiona > Dermophiidae > Geotrypetes > Geotrypetes seraphini. Next base: position 38,821,707 of record NC_047093.1, on the reverse strand, counting down.
TATTTTAAAATTAGTTCCACATGCTGCTTTCTGCGAGCTTTGAAACCGAAGCATTAGTTCCAGATCATTGACTGCTGAAAAGTATTTGCTCAAAACAATGTAAGGTATTTTCCTAATAATTTATTTATAACGTCTGCATTTGCTTAGCCTTGTGCTACTGGTGCTATACAGAGCGCTTCAGGTACAGCTGCATTGGAATATCTCATAAGACTGACCTGTGTGACTCTTTCTGACATACAGTGGGAGCAGTCATTATTCCAGCAGGGCCATCAGATATAGTAACCAAGTTTGTCGCTTGTTATACCGTTTCTCAGTGAATAACTAAATGGTTTACAATAATATTATAATAAAAAAATAAAACCAATGTCAAATAAAACTTAGAAAATAAATTTGCTGGGTTTAATGAATCAAACTATACTTGATCCAATGGGAGGGGGAAGGGAAAATAAAAAATACATCGAGATGGAAAATAAAAGAAAAGAGAGGAAAGAGGGGGAAGGAGAAGACAGTAGGAGGGGGATCGCTACTTAGGAAGCGTTTGTCTTTCTCTGCCATAGGGTTGTCATTTTCTATGTATGGGGTCTCGTCTCAGGTGCTATAAGCATTTTGGATTTGAATTTGTTCTGAGAGGGACTAGCCTAATATCTAACGGTAGGGCGTTCCAAAGAGAGGGGGCAGTAACCGAGAAAATAGCTTTGCGGGTTGTGTCATAGTGATCCACAATAATTATTGCAATAAATTGGTCTCATGTTTAATGACTGCAGCACACCAGCATATTGTAATATCAACATAAACAGCACTTATTGTTGCAATTTATAATGTGGCTTTGCCTTTTATTGGTATCCTAGACTAAATTAGTTGATAACATGAGTATTATCTTCATTTCTGCTATCCTTCCAATATATTTCCAGCAAGTTTCAAGTTTATTAGATTTTAATATACCGACCATCAAACAAATATCTGGCCGGTTTACATTAGATTTTTAAAAAATGAAGAAATAGTAAATATTTAGAAGTGCATATAGTGAACATTAAAGACATTAACAAGACAAACTTGACAGTGAGGATAAAAAGGTAGTGGGAGGGTATAGTTACATTTTAGAAAGAAAAGGGAGACAGGGGAATTAGGAATAAAACATGTTGGGTGGGGGAGGTCCTTTAAGAGAGAAATAAAGTTGTTTTTTTTAAAAAGAAAATAAAGTATTTGTAAGTAGAGAATTAAAAAAAAAAAAAAAAAGAGAATTAAAGGTGGAAAGTAATAAGAATGAAATTAGAAAGAAAAGTAGAGTCTAAACAGAAGAGAATGCATCGCGAAATAAAAAAGTCTTCAGGCCTGTCTTAAATTTGTCTAAATGTTGTTCGTCTCGAAGTGGTTGTGGTAGAGAATTCCACAAAGTTGGGGCAGATACAGCAAAATTTATTTTCTGTGTATAATAGAACTCTTTTATGGAGGGAATTAATAAAAGGTTTTGATTTGTAGATCTCAAAGTTCGTGTAGAGCATTGAGGGATGAGGAGTTTGTGAAGGTATGAAGGCAGATGAGAAGATTTTATTTTGAAGGTCAAGAGGATGATTTTGTAAGTGATTCGATGCGTCACAGGAAGCCAGTGTGCATCTTTCAGGACTGGAGTAACGTGATCATATTTGCCTAGTTTATAGATGAGTTTTATTGCAGTGTTTTGTATTAATTGAAGGCGTCGGATTTCTTTTTGAGGGAGACAATTGAGAAGAAAATTACAGTAATCTAAGTGAGAAATAATCAAAGAATGAACCAGAATTTTGATAGATTCGGTTTCCAGAATTGAAGTTAATGAGCGAATAATGCGAAGTTTATAGAAACATGTTTTTACAACCGAACTAATATGGTCGTGGAATGATAGATCTTTATCAATGATAACTAACTAATGTCTCTGTATAAGTCTCTGGTAAGACCTCATTTAGAGTGCTGGGTACAGTTCAGGAGATTGACTCCATCCTGTTTATATCTTTTTGAAGGTGCAATCAGAGGGCAGCTACTAAAAAGGCAGTGGTCTTCATCATAAAATGTATGGGGCAAACTTAAAGATCTCAATCTTTGGAAGAAAGGCGGGAGAAGGGAGAGAGACAGTATGCTAGAAATGTTTGAAAACCTCCGAGGCATAAATACTCTCTCTGAACTGAAAGGAAGCTCTGGAATGAGAGGGCGTTTGATGAAGGTGAAAGGGGGCAGATTCAGGAGTAGTCTGAGGAAATACTACTTCACGTAAAGCAGCGGTCTCCAATTCAAACCCTTTGCAGGGCCACATTTTGGATGTGTAGGTACTTGGAGGGCCTCAGAAAAAATAGTTAATGTCTTATTAAAGAAATGACAACTTTGCATGAGGTAAAACTCGTTATAGTTTATAAATCTTTTCTTAATTGCTTCTGATCATTTCAGCTACACACAGCTGAAAGCAGTGCAACGTGCAGAAAGGGACGTTTAGGTAGTTTTTCAACGGGCAACGTTGCAGAACAATGGTAACATACTGAGATCCTGAAAATGGTACCTTTAGGACCGCGAGTTGAGACCACGGACATAAAGGGTGGTGAATTAATGGGACAGATACATAGGATCTCTGTGGGAGAGGAAAGAATAGCAAATGGCATAGTTGGGCAGATACCGTCTTTCGTTTTTCTGTGTTTCTAGATCTGCAGAGCAATACAAAATATTAACCATAGATCCATTATAAGAGCCGACTCCTGCTTTTGTGTACAAATAACAGTAAGTGTGTCATCCATTTTTCTCAGGTAAGCTGATAGAAAATTTACTTAAGAACATAAGAGTTGCCATACTGGGACAGACTGAAAGTCCATCAAGCCTAGTATCCTGTTTCCAACAGTAGCCAACCCTAGCAAGATCCCAAAGAGCAAAACAGATTTTATGCTGCTTATCCTAGGAATAAGCAGTGGATTTTCCCAAGTCCATCTTAATAATGGCTTATGGACTTTTAGGAAATTATCCAAACCTTTTTTGAACCTTGCTAAGCTAACTGCTTTCACCACATTTTCTGGCAGCAATTCCAGACTTTAATTACACATTGAGTGAAGAAATAATTTTATCTGGTTTGTTTTAAATCTACTATTTAGGAGCTGCATTGCATGCCTGTTAGTTCTAGTAGCTTTTGAAAGAGTAAACAAGTGATTCACATCTACCCGGTCCACTTTACTCAGTATTTTATAGACCTCTGTCATATCTCCCCTGAGCCACTTTAATCTTAATAAGGAAGACACTCCATCCCCTTTGCCATTTTCGTCACCTTCCCTGGACCTTTTCTAATTCCACTGTGTCTTTTTTGAAATGTGGTGACCAGAATTGCACACAGTATTTGAGGTGCACTGCACCATGAAGCAAAACAAAGGCATTATATCATTCTCATCTTTGCTTTCCATTTCTTTCTAATAATTCCTAACATTCTCTTTGCTTTCTTAACAATGACACCTAGTCTTTTCCTGGGTGGTGACACCTAATGTGGAACCCTGCATCACATAGCTATAATTCAGGTTTCTGCTTCCCACATGTATTACTTTGCACTTGCTCACATTAAACGTCATCTGCCATTTTGATGCCCAGTCTCACAAGATCCTCTTGCAATTTTTCATAATCCCCTTGCAACTTAACAACTTTGTGTCGTCAGTAAATTTAATTATCTCAGATGGTAACATAATTATATTGTACATCACATATGTTATTAGTGCTGTATAAAAACATTTGCATTAAAATGATCTAAATTTGTAGGAGATCCTTCTTGAAAGAGTGCAGCTGTAGGTGAATTTCTTAACTTATTCTTTTTTTTGTTTCTCTGTGACCTTTCATCTGGTGTTCTATCCTCAGTCTGAACTGCTAGGTGTTGATTTATTTCATGGTCTATAGCTTTACTCTTCATGTTCTTTGATTAGTATTTTTCTAGTGAACTGTGGTATTTATACACTGTTTATAGCCTAAGCCAGTGTTTCTCAACTCGGTCCTATAGTTACCCCCCTTGCCAGTCAGGTTTTCAAGATATCCATAATGAATATGCATGAAAGAAGTTTGTTTATAATGGAGGCGGTGTATGCAAATCAAGTTTATGCATATTCATTGTGGATATCCTGAAAACCTGACTGGCAAGGGGGGTACTCCAGGACCGAGTTGAGAAACACTGGCCTAAGCGATTTGCATTTAGGTACTCAAGTATTTTTTCGTGTCTGTCCCAGTGGGCTCACAGTCTGACTAATGTACATGGGAGTTAAGTGATTTGCCCAGGGTCACAAGGAGCAGTGCTGGGCTTGAATTTGCAACTTTAGGGTGCTGAGGCTGTAGCCCTAACCTCTAGGCCACTCCTCCACTTGAAGGCTTCCTTGTACCCACAGATAATGTACACTGCAGGTTGGCAGCACAAGCTTATGTTGCACTATTTTACCATCATGCTCTAGAACAGTATTCCTCAACCTCTGGCCTACAACAGCATTTCACCTGCTCTTCGTACACATGGAAATTATGTGTGTGGGTGGGGGTGGGGGGGTAATGTAAACATTGCTTTCCTTTTATAGAATACTAGCATAGCAGGCAAAATACTTGTATAACTTGGGCATAAGCATTATGACAACCATAGGGCTCACACTCAGTGTTTGTGCCTAAGTTCTGCAGATACATAAGTAACTTAAATATTCTATAAGTTACATAGGTGTCTGTGCCCTGCCTGAGCTTTGCTTACATGCACGGCTGCCCTCAATCTACGTGCTGTTGACAGTACAGTGTAGTTAAAGAATGCATATAAGAAAGTATTTGGCATTTAATTATGTATGTATGTAAGTGCGATTATTCTAATATTTTATATGTATTTTACATTTTATGTATGTAATTTTGTAATCTGTTTGGATCTTTGGATAGTATGAGATATAAAACTGATTTAAAAAAAAAAAATGTATATCTGTGCATAAATGTAGGCAGCTTCTTTATATGTTTTGAGTTAATTTGCACTCAAAAACAAGCACATCCATCTCATTGATTAGCGATTCTATTCTATCTACTTTAGTTTCACTGTTGTCACAATTACCCATACATAGCTTAAAGAACTTTAAATAACTCTCAAATTTAATTTTTTGTTGGCTTTGCAATTTCATCATTTCAATTATAATGTGCCGCGAAAAACGTTTATCTTCTTTCTTAAAGGGCCCTCGGCCACAAGAGGGCACCCGCTGAAAATCAGGGGTGGGAAATTTCTTGACGACACCAGGAAGTATTTCTTCACCGAAAGGGTGGTTGATCATTGGAATGAACTTCCGCTTCAGGTGATTGAGGCCAGTAGCGTGCCAGATTTTAAAAGGAAATGGGATACACACGTGGGTTCTCTAGGGAGGTAAAATCAAGGGGGGTAGGTCATTAGAGTGGGCGAACTTGTTGGGCTATGGCCCTTTTCTGCCGTCATCTTCTATGTTTCTGTTTTGTGTGCCAGAGCTAAAAAAGTTTGAGAGACGTTGGGATAGAGTGAAGTACATGTGCATGTGAAGTACATTTGCAGCACTTATGGCAAGAACAACCATTTTATAAAGGAAAACATTCAAACCAGAATAGCATCATTCAGAGTTTTACATGTGTAAGCACTTATTTTCCAACCTTTTGTCTGTTAGCATGTACATGTATAAATGCTGTATACAGTGGGACCTCAGTTTGCAAGTAACGCGGTTTGCGAGTGTTTTGCAAGATGAGCAAAACACTCGGCAAACTTTTGTCTCATAAACCGAGCACTGCCCCGATAAACGAGCACTTACAGCTGCAGGCAGCGCCGCTTCAGGGGGATGCCTCTTCCGTCCACCAGCCAGCCTTCCACGCCGGGTGCCTCCGCATCATGTTGGAGAGCCTCTGAGCCCACGCAGCCGAGTGCCGTCCCACCTTCACATTGCGTATGATCACGCACAACATCATTCATCAACATGCGTGATCATACGCAACGTGCAGGTGGGACGGCGTTCGGCTGCATGGGCTCAGAGGCTCTCCAACATGAAGGCAGCGCTGTGTGTGCTCAGGGGTTCTTGGAGGTATTTCCTTGAGGCGGCGCTGCAGCACCCGTCACACGACAGGTACACACCCCTGGGCCACCCCTCGCCACTTCCAGTTCCTTGGCACCTTTTAGGTTGTGGAACGAATTGTCAGCGTTGCCATTATGGCCTATGGGGAAAGTTGCTTTGATATACAAATACTTTGGATTACGAACATGCTTCTGGAACGGATTATGCTCGTAAACCAAGGTACCACTGTATTTACAAAACTGGAAGCCTAGGAAGAAGTAATCCAAGCTAAAAAAATTATTTACTTTTTGGAATTTTGAGATGGTTTTAAACTTCAGTGGAGTTAATATGATTGTCCCTTCAATGATTCAAATAAACCTCAGGTCCAAATGTATATTTGGTTTGCATGCCTTCTTTGCAGCAGATGTCAAATTCTGACATCTGTTTTGTACGTGCGAGTGTTTTCTTTTTAGGTATGCTTGTGTTGGCTGTTGTGAAACTGGAAATAAATGCACATTTTTTTGGTCTCATTCAAAACACCCTTTTAACATAGCCATTCAAAACTGTATGCTGTAGAACTACCCATGTAATTTGTGGCTTTTATAAAAGCACTGTTTAGACACGTAGTACGTTTACAATGGCAAATGCTACATTAGCCTTCTAAAATGACCACAATCTCTGGATTCATGACCAGGTTTTTAAGGCTCTTCTATCGCCTATCATCTCATTCTTTCTTTGAAGGAACTTAGGGAAGTTCTGGCAGCTCTGCAGGCTGACCTTTTGAATGCTTCTCTAGAGTCGGGACTGATACCGGAGGACTGGAGAAGGGCAGATGTGGTCCCTCTCTGACATTTGTGGTAAGTAGATTAATGGAAATGCTCTTAAAATAGAGAATAGTGCAGAACCTGAGGCAACATACATTCACTAGAGGCAAGTCTTGTCAGACAAATCTGAATTGGATAGAGGGAGTGCACTAGATGTGAAAGGTATTAAGATTTTAGCAAAGCCTATGACAGTGTTCCACACAGGGGTCTATTAAATAAACTGAGTGCCCAAGTGACGGATTGGGTCAGGAATTGGTTGAGTGGAAAGTGACAGAGGGTAGCGGTCAATGGAGATCACTCTGAGGAAATGGATGTTACCAGTCGTGTGCCTCAATATTTGGTTCTTACATCTGTTCTTTTTAACATTTTTGTAAGTGATATTGCTGAAGAGCTGGCAGGTAAGATTGCCTCTTTACGGATAATACCAAAATCTGTAATAGAGTAGACAGCCCTGATGGAGTGAATAACATGAGGAAGGACCTAGCAAAGTTTGAAGAATGGTCTGAAATTTGACAGCTAAGAATTAATGCTAAGAAATGCAAGAACATGCACTTGGGATGGAAGAAATCCAAGGGAACGGTACAGTTTAGGGGGTGAAGAACGTTTGTGCACAAAAGAGGAGTGGGACTTGGGTGTGATAGTATGTGATGATCTTAAGGTGGCTAAACAGGATGAAAAGGTGACAGCGAAAGCTAGAAGAATGTTAGGGTGCATAGGGAGGTGTATGGCCAGTAGGAAAAAGGAGATATTGATGCCCATATATAAGACTCTGGTGCGACTTCATTTAGAATATTGTGTTACAATTCTAGATACCACACCTTCAAAAATATATTAACTGGATGGAGTTGGTCCAGAGAAAGGCTACTAAAATGGTTAATGTTCTTCATCATAAGGTATATGGGGACAGACTTAAAGATTTCAATATGTATGCTGTGGAGGAAAGTTGGGAGAGGGGATATATGATAGAGACGTTTAAATATCTAGATGGCATAAATGCATATGAGGCGAGTCTCATTTGAGGGCAAAGGATGAAGTTAATTGGTGATGGGCTCAGGAGTAATCTATGGAAATATTTTTTACAGAAAAGTTGGTAGATGCGTGGAATAGCCTCCAAGTAGAGGTGGTGGAGACAGACTATGTCTGAATTCAAGAAAGCGTGGGACAGGCACATGGGATCTCTTAGGGAGAGGAGGAGATAGTGGATGCTGCGGCCTTTATTTGCCATCATGTTTCTATATTTCTAAGTTCTTCCAGCTAATCTTCAGAATATTTCTGTATTACCACATTTCATATGCCTATATTTTCTTTATAATCTCGCTGCTATATACATCCATTCTTAGCTTCCATATTCTACCCTGGAGAAGATGTACGTTTTCACTACTATAAAATTGTCGGGGCAAATTGAGCATCCTGGGTTTCAGGAGAGTATTTTGTTGCCCGACAGCAAAAGTGTTGTATGTGCACTTGATACGAAACAGAGAAAATAAAGAGTGAAGTCTCATGCTTATTATAAATCACCAATAATATATAAAATCTTAACTTTTTAACGGTAATGTCATAAAGTATCAAAATAGTTGGGCATTCAAGAATATCTTCCAGCAACATACTGAGAGGTGCCTTTTTTCATTTCATGCAAAATCTGCTCATACAGTATGTTTTTCCTTGACCTACCCTAGACATGGATCATCAAACTAGCTCCTTCTCTGGGAAGGTGGCCTTGCTTGAGCTCTTCCACTGCTTATTGCTGTATTGATTTTAAATCTGTCTATGGTACCTAGGCACTAGGGAACTAATGAGAATTTCAAGCCCTGCACTTTGTATTTCACAGGATGTCAAGTCTTTTGCTATTAGGAAATTTGTTTTTGAAGCACTAAAGGAGAACCTAGAAACCTGCTCTTTTACTTCAACCCCTATTATTTAAATATAGACAGTGATGTTTATCTTAGACCTGTTGACTCTTGCTAATCTTTCCTTGGGGACAAGAGGGAATTAACCTTGTAATCAATTGCTTAAGTCTTTCTCCAGCGTAACTAATGCCTTCTTTAGATGTAGGCACCTTTGGAGTAACTGGACCCCATGCAAGGTGCTTGGGAAGCCCCTCCAGTATCTCCCCTGTGGATTGTGTTTTGTCATGGAGGAGCAGACCAGCTTCTAAGAGTTACCCTTCAGAGCAGCAAGAACATTATTATTCCAGTAGGTCAGAGAGAAGAGTTCATGTCTGTGCCTTATTGACTGATCAGCCTTTTCCTTGCTCTCTTTCATCCTTGAATTGTTAATGTGTTTTTCAGCAATCCAGAATTTTGGATTCAGATTTATTAGGCGTAATTCATCTTGTTTGTGTTTGAGAGATATATACACCTTGGCAACCTGTTTGGATATACAAAATGCATTGGGGGGGAGAAGAATAAGCTTTTTTTTTTTTTTTAAATCTGGCTCCTTTTAGCTTGCTTTCTTTTTCCTGGGCAATGCTGTTTGTTTAATGTAAGACTAAGGTCTCTTGCATTCTATTCATCTCATTATTTGTAATCGTGTGGTAACTTATATTAATGTGGGTTACAGTAATGTAAGAAATATTGCTTTTTAACATATGTTAAGGGTCACATAACATACGTTATGGCTGTAAAACCTTAATAAGTACTCCCTTAATATCCATGATTTACACTAATTAAAGAACATAACATAAGAATTGCCATACTGGGACAGACCGAAGGCCCATCAAGCCCAATATCCTGTTTCCAACAGTGACCATCCTAAGTACCTAGCTAGATCCCAAGTAGCAAAACAGATTCTATGCTGCTTATCCTAGGAATAAGCAGTGGATTTCTCCAAGCCATCTCAATAATGGCCTATGGACTTCCCTTTTAGGAAATTATCCAAGCCTTTTTTAAACCTCACTAAGCTAACTGATTTCACCACATTCTCTGGCAATTAATTCCAGAGTTTAATTACATGTTGTGTGAAGAAATATTTTCTACGGTTTGTTTTAAATCTGCTACTTAGTAGCTTCATCATATGTCTCCTAGTCCTAGTATTTTTTAAAAGAGTGAACAAGTAATTCACATCTACCCTTTCTACTCCACTCATTATTTTATAAACCTCTATCATCACCCCTGAGCCATCTCTTCTTCAAGCTGAAGAGCCCTAGCTGCTTTAGCCTTTCCTCAGAGGGAAGTTGTCCCATCCGTTTTATCATTTTTGTCGCCCTTCTCTGTACTTTATCTAATTCCGCTATATCTGTTTTGAGAACTAGTGACCAGAACCGCACACAGTATTCGAGCTGCAGCTGTCCCATAGAACGATAAAATATACGTGATAAATTATCTTAAAATGTACTATTATTATAATGATAATGATTATTGTTAAATAGTTTTTATATACTGCTTACTAATTAACAAAACCTATAGAAGCTAAGACTGACTCTGGCTAGCATATGTTTTTACTGGCTGAATGCAAACAACTGTTTGTTTATTACAAGATTTGATAATACTGCTACTTAATTAATATCAATGTGGTTTTTACACCATAAAAGAATCAAAAAGAGGAGTAGTAAATAAGAAAAAAGGACAGAACAATTCCTAACCCATCCCAGAAGCTTGGCTAAATAGGTAGGTCTTAAGAGAGGACTTAAACCATAGTAGTGAAATTTGTATAGTTCCTTGTAAAGGAATTAAGAGGGTAGCGGTGAAAGATAGACATACTTGTGAGGGAGGAGAGTAAGCAATCCTCTATAATAAAACCCTTACCCGCGCATGCGCAGTTGAAACGGCGTGATCCCTGCCGCTGTGATTTGTGCTTCCGTGCCATGTTCCATTTGTGGCTTGCGGCGGCTTGTGGCCTGTGCATCAGCTTGCGGTGCGTGCGGCAGTGAGAGCAACGGCAGGAGGGTGTCCTTCGAGGTGCTGCGAGGCGTCCGGCTGCTACTGCTGCACAGGGAAGTGGAGGGTGAGAGGGAAAAGGGGCTGCTTTGGGGGGAGGGGTGTGCTGGGGGACAGGCAGCAATCTTGGTTTGCTCAGGGGGGCCAGAGAGAGACAGACAGAAAAAAGTGGAGGGGGAGAGGGAAAAGGAGCTGCTTTAAGGGGAGGGGTGTGCTGGGGGGCAGGCAGCAATCTTGGTTTGCTCGGGGGGGCCAGAGAGAGATAGGCATGGGGCCAGGGAGAGAGACAGAGGGACAGACAGAAAGAAAGACAGACAGACAAGGGGCCAGGGAGAGACACAGACAGAAAGAATGACAAACAGACAGGGGGCCAGAAAGACAACCAGCGGCCAAGGAGCGAGAAAGAAAGACAGACAGACACATCTATTCTGGCACCCGTTAATGTAACGGGCTTAAAGACTAGTCCAGTGTTTTTCAACCGCTGTTCCGCGGCACACTAGTGTGCCACGAGATGTTGCCTGGTGTGCCGTACGGTCAGGGCCACCATCAGGGCAGTACCACCAGTCCTGCATTCAGGGGCCCGGAGCTGACAGGGGGCCCGGGCTCCCCCAGGGTCCTAGGCCACAGTCTAGGGAGAGGGGCGGTCCGCCCCACGTGGACAGGAGAGAGCTGGACGGGGGACCCGCGGAGTTCAATACATCTCGAGCCGCGAGGCTCGTCTTCTGTTCCTGCCTGCCCTGCAGCTAACATATAGCCGATCGCAAGCGTTCCCCGATGTCAGCGCTGATGTCGGAGGGAGGGCTTAAGCAAAGCCTGCCCTCCGACGTCAGCGCTGACGTCGGAGAATACTTCCGTTCGGCTATTTGTGCGCGGCAGGGCAGGCAGGAAGCAGAAGACAAACCTCGCGGCTTGAGCTTCGTTTTGCTGAGAAAGTTGCAAAGATGGGCTGGGAGGCAAACACGGAACACAAAAGGGGGGAGGGAGTGCGTTTTGGACACAAGGCATGAACTTGGGAGAGAGGAAGGGAGGGAAAGAGATGCTGAGGTGGGGGATGGAATGGGTTTTTGGACACAGAAGGCATGGACTTGGGAGAGAGGAAGGGAGGGAAAGAGATGCTGAGGTGGGGGAGGGAATGCGTTTTTGGACACAGAAGAAATGGACTTGGGAGAGAGGAAGGGAGGGAAAGAGATGTTGAGGTGGGGGAGGGAATGAGTGTTTGGACACAGAAGGCATGGACTTTGGAGAGAGGAAGGGAGGGAAAGAGATGGTTGTGTATATGGGGAATAGAAGAAAGGAGAATTTTTGGTCATAGGGAGGGAGTGAGGTACAGATAGTGGCATACCAGGGTGGGGGGGGCGGTCTGCCCCACCCCGGGTTTACGTCCCAAGGGGGTGCACAGCTGGCCACCCTCCAGTGTTGTCCCTAGGCCAGCAAACTGCGGCTCTTTAGCCACTTGAGTGCCACTGCCGCCATCGGGAACAGGCCGGCGCCAAGTTCTCCCTGCTTTTCCCTGTGGGGCCGGCCAACTCTCGCCACTCGCGTCAATTCTGACGTCGGAGAGGACGTTCTGGGCCAGTCAATCGCTGCCTGGCTGGCCTAGAACGTCCTCTCCGAAGTTAGAATTGACGACGGGTGGCGAGAGTTGGTCGGCCCCGCGGGGAAGAGAAGCAGGGAGAACTTGGCGCCGGCCTGTTCCCGATGGCGGCGGTGGCACTCAAGTGAATTACTTTATATATAGTCAATATAGGCACAGAGTTAAATTTTTTAACATTTTCTAATGGTGGTGTGCCTCGTGATTTTTTTCATGAAACAAGTATGCCTTTGCCCAAAAAAGGTTGAAAAACACTGGACTAGTCTTTCAATAACAGATCTCAATAGTTGTGATGAGTTGAATAAGAGCATCAAAAAGTACTGCGCCCAGGTCAGCTTTCATAGCTTTGAATGCAATCACTAAGACCTTAAATTTAACTAAATCAGCAAATTCTGAAAGTAATTGTAATTTAAGTGTCAGCTTCCTCTAAGGCACTTTCTATGCTCTCCTCTCTTTTTCTATTTATAACCCAAAAAGGCTCACTTTTGATCTCTGTGCCTAGAGAAGTGTGGAGTGCACTTTGAACTTGCTAGTGAAGTAAACTTTTCTGGTTAAGAGCGTTTGTTCTGCCTCTTCATAAGCCTATAAAAGTATATAAAGGAGAGAAAAGGCTCATCCAGGAGATGCTGATTTTATGTCTGGAACAGAGAAATCCTGATGTGCCTTAGTGTCCATATGCTTCCAATTAACTGCACTGTTATCTCATTCCAGATAACTGGAAAAGGATATTCAAAATACTTTTTCATGTAAATATACTGATTGCCTGCATTATATCATTGGGAGTTCTCAACACATCTGGGCTGCAGGGAGTTCCAGTAACATTTAAAGCACAGTACAGTATTTTAGTTGGCATAGCGGACATGATGCTATATGCCAGCTAGTAATGACTCTTGGAAGCATGAACAGTTTAAAACTCTCCCTAAATTATTACCTAGAAAAATTATTCAATTAAAGACAACTAAAATGAATGCTTAAGAGTTTTCTTGTATTCAAATAAAGCCATGTAAGCAGCTGCAAGGGGGGAAATAAGTAGTCTGGGTTCTTAAATAAAATTTCTAATTCATCGTGGGCGTTCTGCAATCAATTATGCTTTTGCAAAACATTTCAGGCAGATGTTTCTTTGCCATTTTTCTCACTGGTTGTGCAAGGGAATAATACTTGTCACAGTGGGTGCTTTGCAAATATAACCTCAAAAATAATGATAGTATTGTCTGCTGGATTACAATAGTCAATATTCTAATCCAAATGAAAAAGAAGGGGACGGACAATTAAAAAATAAATAGGAACCTGGGAGTCAAGACTTGAGAAACACAATATTTACTGAAAATAAACCCTAGACCAGGGATCTCAAAGTCCCTCCTTGAGGGCCGCAATCCAGTCTGGTTTTCAGGATTTCCCCAATGAAAAATATACATTGAAAGCAGTGCATGCACATAGATCTCATGCATATTCATTGGGGAAATCCTGAAAACCCGACTGGATTGCGGCCCTCAAGGAGGGACTTTGAGACCCCTGCCCTAGACTGTCAGGTCTGTATAAAAGTAATGCCCCAAAACATTGGAAGTTCAGAAGGCCTCAACATGGTGCCATGTTTCAGTGCAACCACTTATATCGGGATATCGGGACAATCTGAATAACTCTAAGCACAAGTATCTTCTGTTGGGGTTAAATAATTCTCAAAGAGGAAAGTATCCGTGCAAATGTTTTCTCTGCTAAACGCTCCAAGGAGTGCCAGGATTTGCATAATCCCTGGTGGCCAGAACAACAAAAATTAGTCCCAGATATTCAGTGCCAATGTCCACATATGGCCTGAGCTCCTTTTACGAAGGTGCGCTAGCATTTTTAGCGCACGCACCGGATTAGTGCACACTAGCCGAAAAACTACCCCCTGCTCAAGAGGAGGCGGTAGCGGCTAGCGCGCGCTATTCGCGCGTTAAGGCCTTAACGCACCTTCATAAAAGGAGCCCTAAAGGCCAGATTCTCTAAAGGACACTGATCTCGGCAGCCACCTAAGAAGCACCTGCCGATTGCATGTCAATCACACATTGGCACCTTAAATGCTGGCCACCATTTTATAGGCCTACATCATTGGGAAACAGCTGCCATCTGCTCAAGTATCAAAATATTGCAGTCTCTATTGCCCAAAGTATTTTTTTAATGGAATCTGCAGTTCTACACTACATAATGTCAGTCTGTATACAACTCTGAAGGATAGATTTCAGAAAGGTGGCAGTGATACAGAACTTAAGTTTGTTCATATCAATACAGAAGACAAAAGGAGAACTAGAAAATGTTATAGGTGACTCTTAGAAAGAAACCAAGATGTGCCATTGTTCAGCACAAATACACATTATCCTTGGTTAAAGATACATATTGCAGTAATATACTCAGTCCTTGAGAGCCTCAATCTATCCAGGTTTTCAGAATTTCTCCAATGAATATGCATGAGATTATTTGCATGCCCTGCCTCCATTGTATGCAAATAGATCTCATGCATATTCATTATGGAAATCCTGAAAGCCCAACTTGGGTGAGGGTTGAGGTTGGTCACCCCTGGTTTAGCTCATCTTACTGAGTACTAGATTCTTAAACCTTTGTGGTAAAATCCGATGGGCCACTGTCACAGCTGCTGTTATAGCGATTTCAAAAACCTCGCGTGCAAATGAGGTTGGTGGAGAGTAGTGAAGAATCGCTAAATTTGCATGTGCCCATCGCTGATTATGGCGATGGGCACATGTTCAGAATAAATGAAAATTTTTTTTTTTATAAACCAACAAATCAAAGATCGACAGGAGGGATGCCCATTCTCTCCCGCTGCTGAAGTCAAACAAACTCCCACTCACAGAGCAGTGGGAGAGATGCCCACTCCCTCCTGTTGCCAGACAAGGAAACCTACCACTATGGCAGTGGGAGAGATACCCACTCCCTCCTACCACCACGCAACCCCCTCTATGCCTCTGATGACCCCCTCCCCCTTACCTTGCTTACGATGACTGGCCAGAAGGATGCCTATTCCCTCCGTCCTGCAGGCCCATCTCTTCAAAATGGCGATCCTTCCCCTCACTGGTGCATTCTGTGATATACCGGAGAGGGGCCTGAAGCTCTGGTTGGCCAAGGTTAAGGTTGCACGCCACTGCAATCTAACTATGGTACCTGGGGCAATGGAGAGTTAAGTGACTTGCCCAAAGTTACAAAGAGCAGGCTGGGATCAAATTTACAACCTTCGGGTACTGAGGCAGCAGCTCTAACCACTAGGCCACCCCTCCATTTTACTCCCCCAAGTATATCCTTTTTTTAATGGTAGAGAGGTTGTTCTTGGATTACCAAGAATAGTTGTAACAAATTTGGTAAAAAGATCTTTTGCTGATGAAATTTAAAGAAATTTTAAAATATGATTTCTATTTGATTTTCCCAAATTTTTGATTTGTCTTCTGCCAGTATCAAGTGAATAGGCTTTAAGTCACTAAGGGGTCCTTTTACTATGCTGTGGTAAACACTAGCATGTGCTTACCATACTTTATTCTCTACAACCCAACAGAATAAACTACCTGAGCCTGTCCGCCATGCCCCTTTCCCTTATTTAAAAGTAGGCTGAAACCCCATCTTTTTGAGACAGCCTTCAACTCATAACCCTACTTCCCTTTGCCCTCTGCTCACTAGTGCTGCATGATTCAGGAAAAACAATTTTGATTTGATTTACCTGCCCAATCAGGGTTTTGTTTTTGTTTTTTCCAAACGTTCTGATGGGTTTATTTTGTATCCTTTACATCCCCCTTTTCCTTCTCCAACCCCATGCCGATGCTGTGGTGTAAACAAAAAGTCTTTTCCTCTCTCTGTTAGGTCCTAGCTCACACTTGCTAACACCAACTCTGGCAGGATACACATTTCAAATCTGACATATTGTAATCACAAAATAGAAAATGAAATTATTTTTTTCTACCTTCCACTGCCATATCCAACATTTGTTTCTTTCCCACTATCTGCCATTTCTCTCTCTCTCTCTCTGTGCCTTGTGCCCTGAGTCAAACCTCTGTATTCCCTTCCATGCAGCATCTTTCCTTTGCGCCTCTCCGTTATGATGTACAACATTTCTTTCTCTCTCCCCATGCACCATCTCTCCGTGCCCTCCACCCTATGTCCAGAATTTCTCCTTCCTTTGCAAAGCAGCAGATGAATCCAGAGACCAGTGGGATATAGCTCACATCGACCAGCAGGTGGAGATAGAGAACTGATTTCCAGTTGGCTTTATAGCCTGGTGATCCTCCTGTTGAATCAGTTTTGCTCTATCTCCCAGCGGTGGTGGAGCTCTATCTTAGCTCCTGGAATCTAACGAGTGCCTGGTGGATTGGTGATCTTCTAGTCTCCTCTGTTGAGCCTTTGGCTCTTCAGCTTGGATAGGGGTGCCTGGCTGATTGGTGCCGGCTTTAGGAGTTACACCTGGGCCCTCCCAGGTCCCTGCTCCACCCTCCCCTCCGAGTGATTGAGGGTTTTTGCCTGCTCTCAGCGTTTGTTTCTTCATTCCAGTTTAAAAAAAAAAAAAAAAAAAAAAAGAGAAACGCTTCTGCCTGTGCTGAGCTGTGCCCTGGTTAGGTAGCTTTGGATTAATTACCAGCTTTTTCCTGACTGAAGGGGGCGGGCTGAGAGCGTGGTGAGTACTGAACTTCATTTGTATTTCTTTTGTTGGTGCCGCCTCGAGTGCCGGTCCGGTCGGGAGGGGGGCGTGGTGATGGCGGAAGAGGCTCGTCAGCGGTGTTCACGCTGTGGGAAGCGTCGAACACCGGCGGGCTTGTGCTCAGCGGGGTGCTTAGACGCATCAGCTGAGGATTATGTTTTGCAGGCAGGCGAGGGAGCCAGTTCTCGCGTCCGGGAAGCGCGCTCGGCGTCCCCGCCCCTTGCGGTCGGCTCGGCCTCACGGCGTGGTATGGCCACGGCCGAAGGGGGGTCGGCGGAGGGGGGGGAGTCGGAAGTGCGGGAGGGCGCAGGGGCTCTGCTCTCCGGCGCCGAACAGGGGGGAGCTTCAGCGGGTGGACTTGGCTCGTTCACCCCAGAGTTTGTGATGTTAATGCATAAGGCTTTCATGCTGCAGTGCAGTCAGCCTGCTCCTCCGGTCTCGGTGAGTTTGCCGGTGCCTGCTGTGCCCCCACCTGTTCCTTTGAAAGTGGATGCGGGGGAGACGGCGAAGGGGGATGGTTCTCCGGTGAAATCGCCGATATTTAAAAAACGCAGGCTTGCGTCCGCGGACGAGCCTATGGTTGTTTCCCCTTTTTCCCTTCCTGAGTTGTTGGAGGAAGGTGAGGTAGAGGAGTGGGAAGAGGAGGATCCCCAGTGTAGGGAAGTGGATGACCCTTCCGCGCTCCGTCTTTTCCATCGGGAAGAACTTTCCTCCTTAATTTCAAAAGCTTTACTGAGTTTAAATATTTCTCAGGTGGATTCGAAAGTTTTAGGTAACCCTCTTATGGCAGGTACCCGTAGACCACCGAAGGCCTTTCCGGTGCATGAAGCCATGCAGGAGCTGATTTCGGCTCAATGGGATACGCCGGATGCCGGGTTACGGGTAGCTAAGGCCATGCGGCTTTTGTATCCGGTTGACCCGTACAAACTTGAGAAATTTAAATTGCCTAAGGTGGATGCTCTGGTAGCCGCGGTTACCAAACGGACGACCTTGCCTGTAGAGGGGGGGGTTACATTAAAGGATGCCCAAGATAGGAAGGTTGAATCTTCGCTGAAGTTATCTTTTGAGGTTGCTGCAGTAACTTTGCAGGCCGCAGTCTGCAGCTCGTATGCGGCAAGAGCCTGTCTGCAGTGGTCTCAAGGGATGGCGGATAATTTGATGGAGTCCGGGGGTGCTGTTCCTTCGGAACTGGTTGATTTGGAATCGGGTTTGGCTTATCTAGCGGATTCCTTGTATGATATTATTCGCGCTTCGGCGAAACAAATGTCACTGTCTGTGGTCTCTCGCAGGTCTTTATGGCTGCGACATTGGGCGGCAGATGCGGCGTCTAAGCTTCGTCTTGTGAAACTCCCTTTTAAAGGGGGTTTATTGTTTGGGGAAGAGTTAGAGAGATTGGTAAAGGATTTTGGAGATACCAAAACCCAGCGGTTACCGGAAGATAGGCCTAGGCCCCCTTTGAAGTCCTCGTCATCCAGACCTCGTTTCAGGGAGGTGAGGAGGTATAGGTCTGGGAAACCGTTCTTTGGTTCCGCGTATGGTGCCTTTTCTTCGGCTAGACCTAAGGGGCGTCAGAGAGGTTCCTTTCGTACGGCGAAACCCGCTTCCAGTCAGCCAGCTCGTACCCCGGCAAGTCGCGCCACGCAATGACGGGGTCTTGGCCCCCTCTGCTTTTCCACTAGGGGGACGCCTGTCGGCGTTTTGGGCGGAGTGGGCCAAGATCACGTCGGATCGTTGGGTGTTAGATATTATTCAAGAAGGGTACAAATTAGAATTCGCCGCTCCCGTCGCCGATTCTTTCTTGGTATCCCCGTGCAATGGAGCGGCCAAGGGAGAGTCGGTCCGCTTAACTCTTCAAATTCTCCTGGATCTAGGGGCGGTAGTACCGGTACCGCCGGAGGAGGTAGGCCGCGGTATTTATTCCCTTTATTTTGTTGTTCCAAAAAAGGGGGGTTCCTTCAGGCCAGTGTTGGATCTAAAAGCAGTCAACCAATTTCTCAGTGTTCGCCATTTCAGGATGGAAACGGTTCGCTCAGTGATTGCGGCCGTACGGCCAGGAGAGTTTCTCACGTCCCTCGATCTCAAAGAGGCGTACCTCCATATTCCAATCTGGCCTCCGCATCAGAAGTTTCTGAGGTTTGCGATCCTCGGCCAGCATTATCAATTTCGGGCTATGCCCTTTGGCCTGGCAACGGCTCCCCGCACCTTTTCGAAGGTGATGGTGGTGGTGGCTGCCTTTTTACGCAAAGAAGGGATTCGGGTTCACCCGTACTTAGACGACTGGTTAATCCGCGCGTCGTCCAGGCAAGAGAGTGTGGAGGTCACTCAACGGGTAATCTCGCTCCTTCAGTCGCTAGGGTGGATCGTCAACTTTCCCAAGAGTTCTCTGTCCCCTTCTCAGTCTTTGGTGCACCTGGGGGTCAGATTCGAAACTGGCCTAGGAATGGTGTTTCTTCCCCGGGAAAGGGGAGAGAAATTACAGTCTCAAATTCGAGGGCTTCTCGGGTCGCCCAATCCTCGGGTTTGGGATTATGTTCAGGTTCTAGGCTCGATGGTGGCGACTCTGGAAGTGGTTCCCTGGGCTCGGTTCCATATGAGGCCCCTGCAGATGTCGCTTCTTTCTCGGTGGTCCCCGGCTTCTCTAGACTATTGTCGCCGGCTCCGTTGGAGTCCGCGGGTGGCTCGCGGCATGCACTGGTGGCTGGCCGAGGTCCATCTGTTCCGGGGCATGCCGCTAGCGACGCCGGATTGGGTCGTGATAACGACAGATGCCAGTCTCCGAGGATGGGGGGCTCAGTGCCGGCAAGCTTCCGTGCAGGGAGTGTGGTCCTCGGGAGAGGCACACTGTTCCATCAATCTGTTGGAACTGAGAGCGATAAGGCTTGCGCTACGAGAGTTTCAGGCCATGATTCGGGGCCAGCCGATCAGGATCTTTTCGGACAGTGTCACGGCGGTGTCATATATCAATCGTCAAGGGGGAACTCGGAGTCCTCGACTGGCCGAAGAGGCGATGCTGCTGTTTCAGTGGGCGGAAAGGCATGTTCCGCTTCTTTCAGCAGCACACATTGCGGGTCGCGAAAACATTCAAGCGGACTTTCTCAGCAGGAATCGTCTCGATCCCGGCGAATGGGAGTTGTCTCCAAGGGCGTTCGAGCTGCTGGTCCTTCGGTGGGGGCTGCCAGACATGGATCTCATGGCCTCATCCCGCAACACAAAGCGGCCTCGGTTCTTCAGCAGACGGAAAGAGAAGGGCTCGGAGGGGGTGGACGCTTTAGCTCTCCCGTGGCCTCCGAATGCCCTTCTGTATGTATTCCCCCCTTGGCCGATGATCGGTCGAGTCTTACAACGCATCGCTCTCTTTCAGGGCAGAGTGATCCTAGTGGCTCCAGATTGGCCGCGTCGGTCTTGGTACGCGGATCTGATGCAACTCGCGACAGGCGATCGGTTGAAATTCCAGGTGACTCCGGACTTGCTGACCCAGGGTCCAATCTCCATGGACAATCCGGCCCACTTTGGTCTTACGGCCTGGCTATTGAACGGTCGCGGTTGACTAAAAAGGGCTATTCGGATCAGGTTATTGCAACTCTTCTTAGAGCGAAGAAGATGTCTACGTCTACCTCTTATGCTAGAGTTTGGAAAGTTTTTGAGAATTGGTGCGGGAAGCAGAGTATTGCGCCCTTCCAGGCGTCTATAGCGGCTATTCTGTCTTTTCTACAGGAAGGCGTTTCTAAAGGGTTAGCCTATAACTCGATTAAGGTTCAGGTGGCGGCCATTGCATGTTATAGAGGCCGGGTGTCGCGCTCGTCAGTAGCATCTCATCCGGATGTGGTGCGATTCCTTAAGGGGGTTCACCATATCCGTCCGCCGGTACGGCGCACCTGTCCAGCTTGGAGTTTGAAGCTGGTACTCACTAGGATGCAGGCGGCGCCGTTTGAGCCGCTGTCAGCGGCGACGCTAAAAGATATTACATTAAAGACTGTATTTTTGGTAGCGATGGCGTCTGCAAGACGTGTGTCGGAGCTGCAGGCGCTGTCTTGCAGGGAGCCTTTTTTGCGCATTTCGGATGCTGGGGTGGCGGTGCGGACGGTGCCGTCCTTTCTTCCAAAAGTGGTTTCTTCGTTTCATGTGAACCAGAATTTATTCCTCCCGGCCTTTCGGAAGGAGGATTGGGGGGCGCGTTTCCCGTTATTGCGGTTACTGGATGTACGCCGTATGATTCTTCATTATTTAGGGGTGACTAATGACTTTCGCCGCTCGGATCATCTCTTCGTGGTATTTGCAGGTGCAAACAAGGGTATGGCGGCGTCAAAAGCTTCGATAGCTCGTTGGGTAAAAGAGGCTATTGCGTCGGCTTATCTCTTGGCAGGGAAGATTGTTCCGGAACATCTTCGTGCCCATTCCACTCGGGCATTGGCAACATCGTGGGCAGAGTCCGGGGGTATGTCTTTGGAGGAAATTTGCCGGGCGGCTACATGGTCGTCGGGAAACACCTTTTCTAAGCATTATCGGCTGGACGTGGCAGCCTGTGCGGAGGCAAGTTTTGGCGCTTCGGTGATTGCAGAGGCGACTTTGACTTCCCACCCAGTTTGAATTTGCTTTGCTACATCCCACTGGTCTCTGGATTCATCTGCTGCTTTGCAAAGGAATGTAAAATTATGTCCTACCTGTTAATTTTCTTTCCTTTAGAAGCAGCAGATGAATCCAGAGCCCCACCCCGATGGTCTCTCTCTCTCTCTCTCTCTCTCTCTCTCTCGATCTCTTTCGCTTGTTCTTTGGAATTCTGAGTTCGGTTAGGAGATTGTTGGTGATTATTATTATTATTATTATTATTAGTTCTTACGTTTCTAATTACAAAATTTTTCACTGGAATGAAGTTTTTTCCGTTGGTTTGAGGCTCATGCTCCTTTACGGGGATGCTGGGGCAATATGCATAACTGATTCAACAGGAGGATCACCAGGCTATAAAGCCAACTGGAAATCAGTTCTCTATCTCCACCTGCTGGTCGATGTGAGCTATATCCCACTGGTCTCTGGATTCATCTGCTGCTTCTAAAGGAAAGAAAATTAACAGGTAGGACATAATTTTACACTCTCTCTTCTCCATGCATGTCTCCCTCCCCTACATCATATGCAGGATTTCCCCCTCACCACATTTGTACCTTTTCTATCCCTTCCTCTCCATCCCAACAATTCTTCCTCTCTCCCCCCCCCTATGTGCAGCATCTTCCTCTCATCCCACCCATCCCCTTCACCCTCCCTCCCCTTCACCTGTGCAGTAGTTTTCCATGCTTCACTCCCCCAGTGCAGCACTGATTCTCTCACAATGAGACCTGACATACCTCTGAGGCCTCATAAAGCAGCGGTAGTGGATGGTCAGCAGCAGCATCGCTCTGAATGGGCTACTTGTGGCCTGCCCCACCAGGGCTTCCCTTTGCCATGTCATTAGTGATGGCCCTGGCAGGGCAGGCCGCAGAGCAGCCCGTTCAGAGCGATGCTGCTGCTGATCGTCCACTTCCACTGCTACTTTAGGAGGCATATTGGTTGCTGAATCGGTGAGTCAAATTTTCTCAGACAAAGAATCCTTTCAAATCGATCCACCGAAGTGAATTGGCAAATTGGGCAGCACTATTGCTCACCATCTTAGCTAGCAGTTTAACCATCCCCTCTAACTGTAACCCCTACCCTATCATCCTATTTGTTTGTTTAGATTGTAAGCTCACTCAAGCAGGGACTGTCTCTTTTGTGACTCTGTATATCTGGTAACGCTATAGAAATAATAGTAGTATAAATTTGGAAAGCATGCAAAAGGGGTGGAGAATGTGTATATCTAGGGCATAAAGTGGAAGTGATTTTATCATTCTTTGTTTAAATCATCATAGAGCAAGGGTGTCAAAGTCCCTCCTCGAGGGCCGCAATCCAGTCGGGTTTTCAGGATTTCCCCAATGAATATGCATGAGATATATTTGCATGCACTGCTTTCATTGTATGCTAATAGCTGTCGTGCATATTCATTGGGGAAATCCTGAAAACCCGATTGGATTGTGGCCCTCGAGGAGGGACTTTGACACCCCTGTCATAGAGGAACAGTTAAGCCATCCGCCATGTTGAAATTTTTCTAGATTCAATAATTCACATGTAAATATGAAGAACACATAATCTTCTCTCCCCACCCCACTCCTCTTTTTCATGTGTAAGTGTGCACTGTTTAAATCAGTTAATCATTTAAAACAAAACAAAACCCATAAAAGGGAGAAAAATGAAAAATCTCTCAGTATGTTGTAAAAACATTTCTTCTGGTAAAATCTTACTTTCTGGTTATCCTGTTCACAGAACACAAATATTTTCAAGGTTTGATTTTGTCTGCTCAGTAATTCATTTACTTCCTTCATTTAACTCTGACCCTACTCTAGGGGAGGCAAAGGAAAAGAGCACAGCTTTAGAGGCAAGTGCCAAAAGAAAATTAAGCTTCACTGTATTTTAAATAAATCAGAAAATCAATTAGTGTGGAGTCTGCTCTGAAAGAGGAGCCCAGGCTGGAGCATGCCTGTTTTTCATCAGGAGTGTACCATGAACATTCACACATGCACTTCAGCTGAAAGGGATACCAAGCGTCTCCTGGCACACAGTCACACCCCCCCCCCCTTAAGCTTATACACATACACTTCAAGAAACCACCTGAACAGAATATTACATGAACTGAGAAATTGTATGACCCATTGGGAGGAAATCAACCTAAGCAAAACCCCTTTCCTGTTTCAGGCAAGCAACATTTCCTGGAAAAGTGCAGCAGTGCCAGTATTGAGAGAAGGCTGTTTTCTCCTATTTAACCCTGGCTCTGCATTTCAGTAGTTGCATCTTTGATTCTCATATCATATCAAAACAGCCTTATGTCACAAAACCATTGTTGCTATGGGTTAAATATGAAGCTGTGACAAAGGACTGGCCAGTACATTACGCAGCAATCAGATGTGATGGGGGGTCTTTGAAATTGTTTAGTATTGCTTAACTTTGTATTGATATAGCTTGAGTTTTGGTTCACTGCTCAGTTTTGTTTTTTTCTGAGTTTGTCCCACAGAGTATCTCTTTTGCAGCCCATTTCTTTTTTGGTATTTGTTTTAAAAAATATAATAGCATGTAAGCTTTATGGTCATATTCCTGTTCTCTCTCCCCACCCCCAAGTTTGCCCATCTGGAGTTTTTTCCCCCTCTTTGTTATATACAAACTGTGGATGTGTCAGCATAGCCATATATCAGGCTTCTGATGAGGATAAGTGTAACGTGACTGAGTGAGAGCTGTAGAAATGGGCAGAAGGCTAAAATGCTTCAGACACTTTGCATTGAGGATGAAATTGAAACCAGATATTAAAAAAAGAGAGGAAGACATTGGTTTCTTTTGTTTCAACAACAGCAGGAAATCTATACGGGAGAAGTGAGATATGATAGAGACGCTTAAATACATACATGGTGTAAATGCACATGAGTTGAGTCTCTTTCATTTGAAAGGAAGCTCTGGAATGAGAGGGCATAGGATGAAGTTAAGAAGTGATAGGCTCAGGAGTAATCTAAGGAAATACTTTTTTTACAGAAAGGGTGGTAGTGTGGAACAGTCTCCCAGAAGAGGTGGTGGAGACAGAGACTGTGTCTGAATTCAAGAAAGTCTGGGATAGGCACGTGGAATCTCTTAGAGAGAGGAAGAGATACTGGTTATTGCGGATGGGCAAAGGACAAAGAAAAGTACAGCAGACAGATGTGCAAGATGCAGGCAATGATTATTTTGAACAACCAGATTGTTGCGTACAAATAGAATACTTTATACAAAATATGGGACCCAAGGCAAGGGAGGAAGTGAGACCGTTGGATGATGGAGACAGAAAGGGAGTGGTAAAGGAGGAAAAAGAGGTAGCCAACAGGTTAAACAAGTTCTTCTCATCGGTTTTCACGAGCGAGGACACATCCAATGTTCCGGAGCCCAAGGAGATCATAAGTGGGGATCAAGATGAAAAACTGGAGCAAATAGAGGTAAGCCAAGAGGATGTCTTCCGACAGATAGACAGATTGAAGAGCGACAAATCACCAGACCCGGACGGAATCCACCCAAGGATACTAAAAGAACTGAGAAACGAAATAGCGGAAACACTCCAGCAAATATATAACCTATCCTTAAAAACTGGCGAGATCCCGGAGGACTGGAATATAGCAAATGTCACGCCTATCTTCAAGAAGGGATCGAGGGGTGACCCAGGAAACTACAGGCTGGTGAGCTTGACCTCAGTTCTGGGAAAGATGATGGAAGCACTGGTTAAGGATAGCATCTGCGAGCACATAGAAAACAATGGACAGCTGAGGGCGAGCCAGCACGGCTTCTGCAAGGGAAGGTCGTGCCTCACGAAATTACTGCACTTCTTTGAAGGGATTAACAGCCAGGTGGACAAAGGGGAATCCATTGCCGTAATTTACCTTGACTTCCAAAAGGCCTTCGACAAGGTGCCCCATGAACGGCTGCTCAAGAAGCTGGGGAACCACGGGGTGAAAGGGGATGTCTATCGATGGATTAAACACTGGTTGGAGGGCAGGAAACAGAGGGTTGGAGTGAAGGGCCAATACTCGGACTGGCGATGGGTCACGAGCGGAGTTCCGCAGGGGTCGGTACTGGGACCGCTCCTGTTCAATATCTTCATAAACGACCTGGAGACGGGGACAAAATGTGAGGTTATTAAATTTGCAGACGACACCAAATTCTGCAGTAGGGTTAGAACCACGGAAGACTGTGAAGACCTGCAAAGCGACCTAGCGAGACTGGAAGAATGGGCAAAAAAGTGGCAAATGAGCTTCAATGTAGAGAAATGCAAGGTCATGCATGTAGGGAAAAAGAACCCGATGTTCAGCTACAAAATGGGGGGATCACTGCTAGGGGTAAGTAACCTTGAAAGAGACCTAGGTGTGTTGGTGGATACAACAATGAAAGCATCGGCACAATGTGCAGCAGCTTCCAAGAAAGCAAACAGAATGTTGGGTATCATCAAAAAGGGTATCACGACCAGGACAAAGGAAGTCATCATGCCGCTGTATCGAGCAATGGTGCGCCCGCATCTGGAGTACTGTGTCCAGTACTGGTCACCGTACCTCAGGAAGGACATGGCAATACTTGAGGGAGTTCAGAGAAGGGCAACTAAATTGATAAAAGGTATGGAAAACCTGTCGTATGCTGACAGGTTAGAAAAGCTGGGGCTTTTCTCCCTGGAGAAGCGGAGACTTAGAGGAGACATGATAGAAACCTTCAAAATCCTGAAAGGCATAGAGAAGGTAGACAGGGACAGATTCTTCAGACTGTGGGGAACCGCAAGTACAAGGGGGCACTCAGAGAAATTGAAAGGGAACAGGTTTAGAACAAATGCTAGGAAGTTCTTCTTTTCCCAGAGGGTGGTGGACACATGGAATGCGCTCCCGGAGATTGTGATAGGGCAGAGCACGCTACGGGGGTTCAAGGAAAGTTTAGATAAATTCCTGAAGGATAAGGGGATTGAGGGGTACAGATAGATTTTGAGATAGGTTATAGGAAAAGGCAGGAACCACTTAACAGGTCATGGACCTGATGGGCTGCCGCGGGTGCGGACTGCTGGGCGCGATGGACCTCTGGTCTGACCCAGCGGAGGCAACTCTTATGTTCTTATGTTCTTAACACCGTCTGTGTTTCAATCAACACGTCTTCTGTAAGCTGTTTATGTTAAGCGATGAAGATGTACTGTCGAAAGGACTAGAGCAGTATATCTTCATCACTTAACATAAACAACTTACAGATCAGGCATTATTGTTGTGTATCCCTTGAATCTACCATTGTTAAGCCTTCTCGACTATTGCAATATCATCTACTTGTCAAGAACCAAGAAAAATATGACCAGACTCAAACCGATACAGAATACCACGGTCAGGCTAATTTATGGTCTGAAGAAATATGACCATGTGATTCCACTTTATCGTAAGCTGCTTTGGCTCCCAGTGGAGGCACGAGTTGTTTTCAAGTTTGAATGTCTGTGTTATAAAGTTGCTTTTGGATTGATTAGCTCCATCATATCTAGTTGATACATTTCTTATAGCATCTTATAAGAATAGCAGAAAGTCACACGCTCTGTTCGTTTTTCCTTCAGTTAAAGGATGCAAAAATAAGAAATATCTTGACCATACGCTGGCATATCAAGCAGCACATCATGATAAAGATTTTCGGCATTTAATACGTACATCTTCTTATGAATAATTTAGAAAACAACTGAAAACTTTTCTCAAAATTTATTATGAATAACCCAGAAAACAACTGAAAATTTTCCTTTTTCCAAAATTTCTGATCTAATACTTCTCATTATACTTTTTTGATAAAGTTTTTGTAAACCTCATAGAACTTTTTGGTTATTCGGTCTAGAAATCTGGTGTTATGTTATGTATGGGACCCCTGAAGAAGAAGTGTTGATCAAAACACGGACCGTGTAAGGTCCCATATTTTGTATAAAGTGGTCTATTTGTACACAACAATCTTTGTTCAAAATAAACATCGCCTGCATCTTGCACATCTGTCTGCAGTACTTTTCTTTGTCCTTGGTTTACCACATTTTTACTGTAGACTTGTTGGATTTCCTTTTCTTGTCTTTGTTCTACTGCGGATGGGCAGACTGGATGGGCCATTTGGCCTTTATCTGCCACCATGTCTCTATGTTCATTAACTACTCTTAAAAATTATAACTAACTAAATCTGGTTTTCATAAATGATAATGTGGGAATAAGTATTCTGTTCATTGGAAAGGAATCGTGTACAGTGGAACCTTGGTTTACGAGCATAATTCGTTCCAGAAGCATGCTCATTAACCAAAATACTCGTATATCAAAGCGAGTTTCCCCATAGGAACTAAGGGAAACTTGCTTGATTCGTTCCTACCCACCCCCATCCTCCGAGGCCAGCGGTGCTGCTCTACCCCCCCAAGAACCGGCATTGCTCCCCCCTGCTCATGAAGGCCCCCCCTGTGTGATCCACCATCCCCCCGCTCGTTTTGCCCACCCGTGTGATCCACCATCCCCCCCGCTCATGGTGCTCCCCACTATCCGGCACCCCCCTCCCCCCGCTTGCATCGCACCCCCTCCCCCGCCGTGATCCGGCATGCCCCAGGCACCCACCCACCCAATCACATTCCTTACCCCCATTTGGCACTGGCACCGGCACCAATGCACAGGACATGCTCAAGGCGTTCGGGTTCCTGAGAATCTCGGAGAGAATGGGAACCCGAAGGCCTTGAGCATGCGCAGATGCTCAAGGCCCAGCGCGAAGAAGGCAGATCTTTGGGCACCGGCATGTCCTGTGTGTTGGTGTCGGTGCCGGTGCCAAATGGGAGTAAGGAATGTGATCGGGTGAGTGGGTGGGTGCCTGGGGCATGCCAGATCGCGGCAGAGGGAGGGTGCGACGCAAGCATGGGATGCCGGATCGCGGGGTGTTCGTGATTTTGCAAATGTTTTGCTTGTCTTGCAAAACACTCGCAAACCGGTGCACTCGTAAACCGAGGTACCACTGTACTTAAAACAGTAAATATGTTACAAAAGATTTGTTGCTTGTATATTTCAATTTGTTCCAGGTCAAATGTTTGAACAAAAGAGATGCAGTGCATTTTTTCTTCTCTAACCCCCTTCCCCCCCACACACACGTGTTTATCCTTTTCCATCTTTATTATAATGCTGAAAACAAATGTCTCTGAAACATACACTTTTTGTTTCTGTGTATAAAAGATAAGCAATTTTTTTAGTCAAATAAAAAGTGAATTATGAAAGTTAAAATCTTTCCCCTTAGTGACAAGCTGAAGTATGTTTCAGAATTTTTTTTTCATCAGTTTTCTTTAATTGTATTCTGCCTTTGGTATTGAGTATGTCTCTGCATCTCTTCGGTATTGATCTCTTTTAAAGTACAATATAAAGGGAATGGGAGTTGTATACTGCCTTTTTTGTAGTTATACATTCAAAGCAGTTTGTATATATACTGTATAGTTGCTTCTTTTGTACCCAGGGCAATGGAGGATTAAGTGACTTGCCAGGGTCACAAGGGGCAGTGCTGGGATTTGATCCTGCAACCTCAGGGTGCTGAGGCAGCAGCTCTCCTCCAAATACTTTTAATGCCAACAGTAGGCATTTCCAAACATGATAGTTTTAGAAAAGTACAGCCTAAAGGTACATTCTGGCATGTTTTCTTAACTAATTAGATCAGTGGTTCCCAACCTTGTCCTGGAGGACCACCAGGCCAGTCGGGTTTTCAGGATAGCCCTAATGAATATGCATGGAGCAGATTTGCATTATATGTAGATCTCTCTCATGCATATTCATTAGGGCTATCCTGAAAACTCGACTGGCCTGGTGGTCCCCCAGGAGAGGGTTGGGAACCACTGAATTAGATCAACTAACAAATTGGTGGTGGTGGGGGGGGGGAGAGTTCTTTGTAATTCCTTCACTGCACACAATGGTAATACTGTGCTTCCAGGTAGGTTAAGAACCAGAAAAGAGTCAAACTAAATGGTGAGCATTCCATATTATCCCATTTCATGTTTCTAAATACAGAATTCAGCTTTTATGCATGTTGAACTAGCTTTCATTTTATCTGCTTTAGGAGAACAAATTGGAGGTTATGTTCCCTGAGTTTGTCAAGTACTATCCTCATTATTGCCATTGAATGCATATGTGTAAATCTGAATTCTGTTAGTTTAGGCAGAAGTTCTTCTAGTTATTTTACATGGATGCAGAATGGATAGATCATCACACAAGGCTTTTTTTTTTTTCTTTTTAATTAATTTCAGTTGTTGAATATATTCTTAGAGCCCTGGTCAGAAAATGTCTGAATAGTCCCAAATCTTTCGAGAACAACCTACAGGGGACTGTACAATAAAAGAGCAAATGGACCTTAATTAGAGTTTATTCTCTCCAGGAAGCACACATTTCTTCTTTGAAGGATTATGTAAAGTGCAGACAGAAGCTGAGCGAAATGGCTTACCCAGTCAGATGCAAGGAAATTGGTGGGCATGGCTCAGGTAGTAGGCCATATAGACTGGTTTTCACCCTGGTGTGCATATAGGAAAAGTTCCTGTTTGAATGTGTTTTTAGTGGTGCTGATTGTTTTTGCAATAATGACCTGAATGCAGAAGTAAATGCATTTTTTTTTTTGCTCATTGAGAATCAATGTATGCTTGTTAACTATCATGTTATAGTTAACAGATTGAAATGCCTAACATGCAAGTGGCTGGTATTTTTTTTTTTTAATCTATCCAGGCAGTAGACAGATTTAGAAGTTGACTAACAGAGAAACAATCTTTGGCTTAAGGACTCTTTATCATCTATAGCATTTTTGAAGTAAATTATAGTATCCCTTAAACCCTCATCTCACCCATCTGACTGAATCCCAGCTTTTCTCCTGATATGTTTCTTAGAAAAAGAAATCAGCCATCTTCAAATTATACAAAACAGGGCCATAAAACTCATTATGAGTGCAAAAAAATTTGATCATGTAACGCCACTCCTGGAAAAAGCGCATTGGCTCCCAGTTTCACATAGGATCACATATAAAATAAAACACAAACGTCTAATGTTCCATTATTCATCTTACCCCGTATGCCTCCTTACATTTGTTTAGATCCAATGACCAACATTTATTACCCATTCCTTCGTTGAAAGTAATCAATACAAGACACCAAAACATTTTCTCTGTTACCTCACCTCAACTTTGGAATTCTCTACCGATTCGCCTAAGGGAATAAAAATCTTTTGATTCAGAAGTAACCTGAAATGCTTCCTATTTAAAGATGCTTTTAATTTATAACACCCATTAATTATAATTGGTTCCTTAACTGACAGATACAATAAACCACTTCCAGTCATTCTTTGATTCCTCTATTTTTTGCATCTCCAACCTCATTGTTTTTTGCCTTTTATGTTTTACTATCCTGTTACATTTGTATTTCTCCCCTTCTTTCTCTTTTGGTTTTAGTCTGTCTGTATGTGTTTTGTACATCATATTAATTTAATAGTTCTCTTTGTCTTTAAGTTCTGTCCCCATTTTAATTTGTGTTTATCACTTAGAAGTTTGATAAACGATTTAATCAAATTTTAAATAAAACTTGAAACTTACAGCCACTTATTCTTCCTTTACTGTTAATAGTCTTCAATAGCCTCACATCAGCAACTTTTCCCTTTGAATCCCTTTATTAAAAGATCCAAAATCAGATCTAACTCAGTGTCTAACTATAGACCTATTTCTATTCTTCCATTCCTCTTGAAGATTATCGAAAAAATAGTCGCTACTCAATTATCTGACTTTCTCCAAAACACTAATAGAAATGTCAGTACTAAACTATCCTCTACCTGGCAATGAGAGATAGTTGATCAAGTACCAAGAAACACAAAAGAGATTAAAATGTGGCAGATATAAAAATATCCCTGATGGTCTTTGATACAATAGCTCAATAAAAAAAAAAAACCCAAGCTCATCCATGCCAGGTTGATTTCTGCTCCCACCACTCAACAGAGCATGCTCATATAGGTCTTACAAATTACATAAGGACAATTATGGACAGTAACCACGAAGTTATACTTTTTTCCCTTGACATGACTGCTGCTTTTGACTTAGTTGACCATAGCATTCTTTTGGATCATCTAAAAGATTTACACATAACTAATCATGCTCGTCATTGATTTCATTCCTACTTGACAGATCAATCTTATTCAGTACTAAGTTCAGGTACATACTCATCCCCTAGACTACTTCTATCAGGGGTCCCACAAGGTTCAGTTTTGGGCCCAGTTCTTTTCAAAATATTTCTTACCCCACTCACTTTCTTACTCCAATTTCTTGTTTTCACTTTTTTTTTTTTAATCTGTGCTGACGTTATTCAACTTCTTCTTCCCTTCAATTCACAATTCACTTCTTCTTGTTCTTCGATTTCAGATAAACTTGGTAAGGTAGCTGATTGGTTAGTAGATAACCAGTTCACAAAAAAACTGCAGTAATGATTTTTTTCTCATAAGGACTTACCTTTGAACTCATCATGCACGGTGTTCTCCTCTCATACTGTACATCCACTAAGATCTTCGGTGTGACTATAGACAATTCCTTATCATTTTACTCTCATATTTATAGAGTAGTCCCCTCTTCTTTTTTCTAGTTTTACACTAACTGCAATCCGTTTATTCATTTCTAACCAGAAGTAGCTTATACATCCTTATACATTCTTTAGTGTTTTCAAAATTAGATTATTGCAATTCTAACTTAATTGGTCTTCCACAATATCAACTTCACAGACTTCAACTTGTTCAGAAAACCACAATCAGTTTTCTTTATAACCGCTCAATGTATGATCATGTTACACCACTCCTAAAGTTAGAACACCTTTTCCCAATATGCTGTAGGATTCCTTTTAAAATTGATCTACTCACATTCCAAATTAAAATTGTGGGTTTTCCGTCCTTCTTGGCCGCCCTTTTGCTTCCTTATGCTCCGTAGAGGACTCTTCGCTCAATGCAACAAAAACTATTAACCATCCCTTCCTTCAGACAGATCTTTCTGGATACTCATAGAAGCTTGTGTTTCTCAGTTATAGCCCCCCAACCCTTTGGAATTTCTTCCCTCTGTACCTCGTCAGAGCAATCCTTGAATATTTTTGGATCTCAATTAAAAGCTTATTACTTTGCTAATGCATTCAGTTCACTTTCCAGCAATCTCTGAGTCTTCAGCTCTCAGTTGAACAAAACATTATAGGGCTTCTGGTTGTACTTTTAATTGGAGCATAAATTATTAGTCCCCTACCAATTATTACCCTTCCCCATTAACCTGTAAGCCATGTAATTCTTTCCCTCCCTATTTTCCTTTTGTTTCATGTGTTTGATCTGAATTTTGTTGGTTTTATTAATGTTATAATTTTCCCTTCCCCATTTTTAAAAATTGTACATCACACAGATTTTACGTTTGGTTTATATTTGCAGTCTATCAAATAAACGAAAGAGAATGAATTGAACCATCAATGAAATGCAGAAATGAAAAGCTCAGTAGGACTTAACAGTGAGGAGTCTAAGCATAAAACCTTTGAACTTAAAGGCTAAATAATGGTGGGTATACAGTATATGTTGCTCTTTATTTAGCTGTAGCACGTTCCAGAGGATGTTTTCAAGGAGGGTCTGGTCAGTGTTGGCAAATGCCCTATGTCTCATTTCCCAAGCATGCTTATCGTTGTTTGTCCTTGACAATGATGGGAAACTGAATTGTGATGGGAACCTTACTCCCCCATCCCACCTCCTTTCTTTCTTTTTTCCTATCTTCTACTTAAAGACAACCATGAGAAAAGTAAGTTACTTCAAGGAAGCAATTTGTTGAGCATTTCTTCTGTGTGTAGGTGTGTGTGTACATGCAAGTTTACACATCCAGCCATTCTGGGGATGATGAATATCCTTTTGTTTAAAATGTTTCAGTGTCCGAAATTTATATCACTTGAGCTATGAGATAGCAACTTTTCTCTTGCACTTGTAAATATTTTTCCAGGATGTGCTTTGAAAACTGATAACAGGCAACCTTCAAGCACTTCAGAACACTAACTAATTATAATATGAATGAAACAGCATGAAATCCACATGTCATGTCGCAGTCACAGAATCAGGATTATTCATTTGCAGATGGAGCATGCAGTTTAGCTGCAAAATCTTAAGGAATCACACGGGGGCAATTCTATAAAGTGTTACCTAGAAATAAGCACCACTTGTGTACATCAAAGGCACTATCAAGAAAAGCAATAGCACTTAACTGCAAGGGGGGGACATGTGAGAGGAGCATGGGTGGATCTTCCAGTTGGGCATGCACATCACTTTGTGCACCTGAATGCACCAACTTACACCTCCAATTGACATGACATAAAGAGGGCACACCTACACATGGGTTTGCTAATGCTGACCTTACCTTAATATATTGTAATTGAATCCTGGCACCGAGATGCCATTATATAATTGGCACTAAGCACACAACATTGGGACACCTTGACTGAGATATCACCTTATAGAATTACCTTTTACAGTCTCTATACAAGAGTCCAACCAGAGCTAGATTTATTAAAAGTGCTCTTATGGTTTAATGTGTGTTATTTATCATAGTGGAGCACTAAATGTTGCATATAATGTGCATTAAAACAAGGGGGAAAAGACCTCAAAAATCCCCTGGAATACAATCAGAAAGATCATAACCAGTTGGGGTTGGTTTTCATCACAGGTCAAAAACCCTTGTGTAAATAATTTAAATATATTTTATAATTTTTATATGAATACATTTTTTTATATATAATTCTTGTGTGATTGATTCTCGAAATCTCTCAATTAATAACAAGTGAGCATCAAAAAAACCAGCTTAGTAATGTCAATACTGTCCAAAAATATGACTTAATAATATCAGGCACTTATCTTAGTAACCCGACGGAGGCCCCATCCGTTTCGCTCCAACGGGCTTCTTCGGGGGTATTGATAAGGCTTGTAATAGCGCTGGACAAAATCTAATTGTGCTCAAAGGTTCTAGAAGAGAGACAACAAAAACATTATATCAAAATTTGAATGTCAAATCTGGACTTACATGTTTTAAATGACAAAATAAAGCAATAACTGTCAAATTCCAGAATGGATGATGTTTTATCTTAATGTATACAAATGTATCAAATGATACAATAGTTAACATTGTACTACCGTTGAATGTTATATTGCATTTTAAACATAAGGTAATAAAAATTACCAAACTGTGAACTTGGAAAAACCAATGATTAATAATTAGACTGCTCTATTGTATATGTGTATTTAAAAAACATCATGATTAGAATGTAGCAGAAAAAAACATTTTTTGAAATCGTTTGTAGATTTCTTTGCTGACTTGCTAAATATATCCTAAACAGGCTAAAAGAATAGAAAAGGCAATGATTTTAACTGAAGAATATTAGATAAAGCCAAAAAAACAGCAATATACTATGGCGAATATTATAACGTGCACTTGCCTGCAATTTAGCTACGTAGTCCTTCTTTCAGAAACTAGTAAAGAAAATGGCGCCGGGATTTAAACAGGACGCTAATGAAATTTAACCAATCAGAGTTCTGCTGACGTCATGATAAATGACGTGTGTCTGATAATATAATCGGCAAGAAACAAAGGCAATAAAAAATTGCTCTGGTAAAATTCTCTACTAACTGAAGATATAATGAAATATAACAGACATTGTCCGATGCACTTGTCTACGATTTGACTGCATAATCCTTCTTTCTAAAAACTAATAAAAAAATAGTAACGCCAGGATATAAACAGGACCCTGATGAAATTTGACCAATCAGGGTCCGTCTGACGTCATAATAAATGACGTGTGTTCGATCATTTGACCAGCAAAAAACAATAACGATAAAAAATGCTCTGATAAAATGCTCTGCTGCTTAGAAAACATGATGAATTATGGCTACATCAAATATTATAGATGTGGATGACGATATGGTGTTAATCTCAAATGAAGTACTGTGTTGTCATCACTAATAAAAACGAGATCATAGCATGTTATTGTGTAAACTGAGGAAAAATAAATGCAAAAATAAAATGATCGTTGCTACTCTCATGATGAAATTTATTTAGAAAAAAGCATGCCATTCAATCATGTTGTTTAGTCCATGCGGTTCTAGCGTATTCAGACGGGAGATCCAGCGTTTTTCTCGTTTCAACAATAATTTGTTGCGATCCCCGCCCCTGGTGGATCTAGGTACATGATCTATAACCCAGCATTTTAGATCTTGAAATTTGTGTTGTAATGCAGAACAGTGAGCAACCAAAGGTGTTTCAATTTTATTGCGTTTAAGATTGGACTGATGTTTGTTCAATCTAATTTTCAAACTTCTGATTGTTTTGCCGACATAAGAACATAAGAAGTTGCCTCCACTGGGTCAGACCAGAGGTCCATCCCGCCCAGTGGTCCGCTCCCGCGGTGGCCCACCAGGTCCTTTGACCTGTGAAGTGATTTGACCATTTTTATATCCTACCTCTGCTTCTATCTGTACCCCTCAATCCCTTTATCCTTTAGGAACCTATCCAAACCTTCCTTGAACCCCTGTACTGTGGTCTGGCCTATCATAACCTCTGGAAGAGCGTTCCATGCGTCTACCACCCTCTGAGTAAAAAAGAACTTCCTAGCATTTGTTCTGAACCTGTCCCCTTTCAATTTCTCCGAGTGACCCCCTAGTGCTTGTGGTTCCCCACAGTTTGAAGAATCTGTCCTTGTCCACTTTCTCTATGCCCTTCAGGATTTTGGAGGTTTCTATCATGTCCCCTCTAAGTCTCCTCTTCTCCAGGGAGAACAGCCCCAGCATTTTTAACCTGTCAGCGTATGAAAAATTTTCCATACCTCTTATCAGTTTTGTTGCTCTTCTCTGGACTCCCTCGAGTACTGCCATGTCTTTCTTGAGGTACGGTGACCAGTACTGGACACAGTATTCCAGGTGTGGGCGCACCAATGCACGATACAGTGGCATGATGACTTCTTTCGTCCTGGTTGTGATACCTTTTTTGATGATGCCCAGCATTCTGTTTGCTTTCTTTGAGGCTGTCGCACACTGCGCCGATGGCTTCAATGTTGCGTCCACCATCACCCCCAGGTCTTTTTCAAGGTCGCTCACCCCTAGCAATATTTCCCCCATTTTATAGCTGAACATCGGGTTCTTTTTCCCTACATGCATGACCTTGCATTTATCCACATTGAAACTCATTTGCCATTTTTTTGCCCACTCTAGTCTCGTCAGGTCCCTCTGCAGGTCCTCACAATCCTCCTTGGTTTTGACCCTGCTACAGAGTTTGGTGTCATCAGCAAATTTAATGACCTCACATTTCGTCCCCGTCTCCAGGTCGTTGATAAATATATTGAACAGGAGTGGTCCCAACACTGATCCCTGAGGGACTCCGCTCGTGACCCATTGCCAGCCTGAGTAATGCCCTTTTACTCCAACCCTCTGTTTTCTGCCCGCCAGCCAGTGTCTGATCCATCGGTGTACATCCCCTTGCACCCTGTGATTCCACAGCTTCTTAAGCAGCCTTTCGTGAGGTACCTTGTCGAAGGCTTTTTGGAAGTCGAGGTAGATGATGTCTATGGCTTCCCCCTTGTCCATCTGGCTGTTTATTCCCTCAAAGAAGTACAGTAAGTTCGCGAGGCACGACCTACCCTTGCAGAAGCAGTGCTGGCTCGCCTTCAGTTGTCCATTTTTTTCTATGTGCTCGCAGATTGTGTCCTTGACCAGTGCTTCCATCATCTTTCCCGGGACCGAGGTCAAGCTCACCGGCCTGTAGTTTCCCGGATCTCCTCTTGATCCCTCCTTAAAGATGGGCATGACATTTGCTATTTTCCAGTCCTCTGGGATCTCCCCAGTTTTCAAGGATAAATTACATATTTGGCAAAGTGTTTCCGCTATTTCGTTTCTCAGTTCCTTTATTACCCTTGGGTGGATGCCGTCCGGGCCCGGTAATTTGTCGCTCTTCAGTCTGTCTATCTGTCGGAGGACATCCTCTCGGCTCGCCTCTAATTGGACCAGCTTTTCATCGTGGTCTCCATTTATGATCTCCTCAGGTTCTGGGATATTGGATATGTCCTCTCTCGTGAAGACTGACGAGAAGAACCTGTTTAATCTGTCAGCTATCTCTTTTTCCTCTGTTACCACTCCTTTCTTGTCTCCGTCGTCCAATGGTCCCACTTCCTCCCTGGCTGGTTGCTTCCCCTTCACATACCTGAAGAATGGTTTGAAGTTTCTTGCTTCCCCCGCCAGTCTTTCCTCATACTCTCTTTTTGCTTTCCTAACCTCTCGGTGGCATTCTTTCTGGTGCCTTTTGTGCTCCTTCTGGTTCTCCCTTGTTGGGTCCTTTTTCCATTTTCTGAAAGATGATTTCTTGTCACTTATCGCCTTTTTTACTGCATTGTTTATCCACACCGGGGTTCGAGCTCGATTCTTTTTGCACCCTTTCCTAAACCTTGGGTATTGTGCCTTGTGCACCGTGCCCTTGAGTAGGGCCCAGGCTTCCTCTACGGTCTCCATCTTCATTGAGCTGTTGCTGAGCTTTTTTCCCACCATTTTCCTCATGGCCTCGTAATTTCCTTTTCTGTAGTTGAGTGCTGTCGTTGTGGTTCTTTTCACCTTTTGTGTTCCTATGCTTAGTTTGTACTGTATCATGTTGTGATCGCTGTTTCCTAATGGTGCTAGTACTACTACCTCCTTTGCGGGTCCCCCTAGCCCATTGAGGATTAGGTCCAGAGTGGCATCCCCTCACGTTGGTTCCGTGACCAGCTGTTCCATGTAACAGTCCCTCGTTGCCTCCAGGAATTTAGTTTCTCTCGTGCAATTGGAGTGTCCAGTGTTCCAGTCTATTCCAGGGTAGTTGAAATCCCCCATAACCACCACACTTCCAATTTTGCATACCTGCCTCAATTCGTCCTCCAGGTCCTGGTCGTTTGTTTCTGGCTGTCCTGGTGGGCGATAGTACAGTCCCAATTTGATGTCTGCTCCATTTCCTCCTGTCAGTTTAACCCATATTGATTAATCAAGTTTGTTACATGGACATAATAGAAGATAAACAATATGAGTGCTATTGCAATTGCTAAAAAAATTAATTTGATAACGTTTATTATCAAAAGAATTAACAAAGTAATCTGATTGTATCATAATGTCACAATTCATACAATGACCACATTTATAATGGCCTTGTAATATTGGTTTGGTAGATGACAGAGACTCCAATTCAGATGGACATAGTAATTCTTTAAGGTTCTTGCCACGAGAATAAGAACTACGGAGAGTGGTGTCTTTAAAAATATTTAATGTTTGCATTATTTTCCAATGTCTCTTAATAGTACGGATGATTCTGGGGCTAGCATTGGTATATTGGGAAACAAAAGTGCAGACATTGTTATCATAATGGTTAGTAGATGACGAATTCAACAACAATGTTCAGTTATTATATTTTGCCCTTTTGTATGCCAAATTTAAATTTCTTCTCTTGTACCCTCTTTTTCTGAATTTGTCCTTTTGAAATGACGATTGAGATTTAAAGTCTTGATCAGTACTACAAATTCTCTTGTAACGCAAAAATTGGGAATAGGGTAAACTGGTTTTGCATCCCTAGGCGTGCAGCAGGTATAACCAAAACTTAGTATCCCTCCTCCGTGAACGGCGAAGAATCTACTCCATTTTCTCGTGTAACTTTGCCAGACAATCTCGGTCCTTCTCTAGGATTTTCTTCTGTGAACACAGAACAGAAGTATTTGTTTAGCACATTTGCTTTCTCCTCATCACTCTCCACATATTTGTTCCCAGCATCTTTTAGCCTAGCAATTCCATTTTTTATCTTCCTCCTTTCACTAATATATCATAAAAAAATTTTATCTCCCTTTTTTACATTTTTAGCCATTTGTTCTTCCGCCTGTGCCTTCGCCAAACGTATCTCTCTCTTGGCTTCTTTCAGTTTCACCCTGTAGTCCTTTCTGCTCTCCTCTTCTACAGGGTGAAACTGAAAGAAGCCAAGAGAGAGATACGTTTGGAGAAGGCACAGGCGGAAGAACAAATGGCTAAAAATGTAAAAAAGGGAGATAAAAATTTTTTCTGATATATTAGTGAAAGAAGGAAGATAAAAAATGGAATTGCTAGGCTAAAAGATGCTGGGAACAAATATGTGGAGAGTGATGAGGAGAAAGCAAATGTGCTAAACAAATACTTCTGTTCTGTGTTCACAGAAGAAAATCCTGGAGAAGGACCGAGATTGTCTGGCAAAGTTACACGAGAAAATGGAGTAGATTCTGCGCCGTTCACAGAAGAGGGTGTTTATGAGCAACTTGAAAAACTGAAGGTGAACAAAGCGATGGGACCAGACGGGATCCATCCCAGGATACTAAGTTTTGGTTATACCTGCTGCACGCCTAGGTCTAGGTCGGCCCACCTCCCGCCCAATGCTCGCCCCTTCCCCTCCTCTAAAAACGCCTCTTTTCTCTCTGTGCAGGGGAAAGGCCTAAGCTGTTTTAGATACGTCTAAAACCAGCTTTGATTATGGGTACTTGGACGATCAGGCTTTTTGATCGTCCAAGTGGCCATTTAGGCCACTTTTTAGACTTTTTAAAAAATTATTATGAGCCCCTGTGTGTGTATATATGTGTGCTCCAGAAGAAAAATGCAAATAACATAACAATTGGCTTTTATACTGCAGGACCATAAAGCTCTATGCGTTTACAAAAGAAAAAATTATTACAATTAAATGGAATAGCTTAGTTACTCAAAAATTTAGTAAACAAGTACATTTTTAAATGTCTTCTAAATTCTAAATAGGTACTGGAGGAAATAGTTAGAAGGTCTAAATCTTTACCCCAGAGTGCTGCCCGATAAGTTAGAAGACAATGATATATTTTTTTAAATTTGCATCCTTGAACAGATGGAAAAATGAAGTTTACATGCAGGTGTCTAGTGTGTTTATTATTATTGAAGGAGAATAGATTTGTAAAATAATTAGGAGTTAGTCCAAACATGAATTTATAACAAATACAGCCAAACTTAAACTTTACCCGAGCCTTCACCAGCAGCCAATGCAACTCTCGAAAAAAAGGCATAATATTATAATGCTTCTTCAACTTAAAAATAAATCTGACCGCTGCATTTTGGACAATTCGCATTCTCTGCAAGTTTCGCTGAATGTCTGCCAAGTATATGATGTTACAGTAATCCAGCTGACTGAGGACCAAAGACTGGACCAAAAGTCTGAATGATGAGGCATCAAAGTATGCCCTGATAGAGCAAAACCTCCATAGGGTATAAAAACCCTTCCTAATAAGGGAATCTACCTGGTTTCTCATGGTCAGACCTTGATCCAGAATTACACCCAGGATCGTAATGGTCAGATGAATTAGATAGATTGTCTTATCTATGGTCAAAGATGCAATTTTGATGTGGAGAAGTGAAGAAAAATATTGTTTTCTCTGAATTCAGTTTTAATCTAAATTCAGTCATCCATTGTTACATTAACCTAAGTACCTCTGCTACTATGTAAATGACTTGAGAAAGAGATCCGGAAAAAGGAATCATAATCGTTAGGTCATCCGCATGACTAAACAACTTTATTACTAAATGAGAGAGTCTGTTTCCCAACGATGACATATAGACATTAAAGAGTAGAGGAGACAGTGGTGATCCCTGAGGGATGCCGCATAAATTACTCCAACTACCTGAGAAGTTATCGTCAAAATGGACTTGATAGGTTCATTACTGTCATGGTATGATCAAATCTCTTTTATTTGGAGACAAACCCCCAAGAGAAGAAAATGTGATTAACCCTATTATTCAGAACTCAAGAGCACCTTCTAAATATTTCCGATTCCTCTCCTTTGACTCTTGATCCCGGTTCATCTCCTTTGACTCTTGACTTTGATCTTGATGCTCACTGTACTTACAGAGTTTTGGCAAAAATGGATTTTACCTGTGGGGATAGACAAAAAAAAACATACATGGATACTCCCAGAACCTAGGGATTTCTACATATTATTCTATTGTGAAAGTCTAAGAGGACTTAAATTGCTTTAAGATAAAGTAGTTAGACAGACATACTGACAGACTAGATACTGACCTAGGTTAGGTTACCAGGTTTGTAGCTGTCCACATGTTCGTTTTTTCTTATCTGAAGATACATTTTATATGATCTTAAAAGTTCATGGACTACAGCATCTTTTTCATTGGTCCTTTGAAGCCACCAGTTTTCTTCAGAACCAATATGGCTTCTAGAACTAATTTTTCTTGGTGATAGCTTTTAGGAGCAGGGGAGTATCCTTATTGTTAGAGTAGCAGTGTGAGAATCAAAGAAGTCAGAGCTTTTCTCATTGTTCTGTGTGATCCTGGGCAAGAGACTTCTTCTTCCCTTGCCTCAGGTAACATTTAAATTGTAAGCATACTTGGGAAGGGAAATCACTTATGTACCTGTTATTAACCTAGTTGGTTTATGAATAGGCCAATTAATGTTTTAGTTGGTGGACTATTGCAAAGCTATCTGGTCTGTTCTCTGAAACCAGACTATGCAGAATTCTGCACACATATAAAGGGCAGTTCTGCAACAGGACATCTATTGTACATGTTTAGGCCACTTTCATGTGCAAAATTACACAATACTAATACTCTCGGGTAAATGTACACTTAACACTTTTTAGTGCTAGCACAATGCCTAGACACTATTCTATAAGGACACACTTAAGTAAGCAAATAAGTGCAAGAGATTGGGCAATGAGAGGGCTTCCACCTACACTTAAAGCATACTGTAAGTTTTATGTGCCCTTGCTGCATTTACTCAACTACAGTAATACCAGATCTATGGCTAGTATGAGTCATGTCCGAATCCCTATGGCGGGCTCCGTCTCTGACAGTGTTCAAAGCCCAGTTAAAAGCTCACCTCTTTGAGAGTGCTTTCAACTCCTAATTCCTTTCACCTAGGGTTCTGCATTTCCAACCCTATGTGTTATGTCTATCTGTCCAAATTAGATTGTAAGCTCTTCTGAGCAGGGACTGTCTATAACTGTCAAAATGTGCAGTTCTGTGTATGCCTTTCAGCACTATATATGTGATAAGTAGTAGTATTACAGGTATGTTAATGCTAGATTATGGTAGTATTCTATAGCAGAATCCAGTCTCTTAGATGCAGTTCTCACTGCACACATTAGGACATGTTAAAGAAGACACCCACTTA
This sequence comes from Geotrypetes seraphini, assembly GCF_902459505.1. Lineage (NCBI taxonomy): Eukaryota > Metazoa > Chordata > Amphibia > Gymnophiona > Dermophiidae > Geotrypetes > Geotrypetes seraphini. The sequence continues at coordinate 38,778,985 of NC_047093.1, read as the reverse complement.
TAGAATTGCTTCCATATTGAATAGAACATCTCATTACAAGCACATCTGTTCTATATCATTTCCCTTGCAATGGCTTCCAGTCCGTTGGTGGCCAAAATTTATAATTTTAACATTAATTCACAAGGCACTATATCCAATGATGTCCCAATGTGCATATGCACAACATGATATTGTCCCCCATGTCTATAACAGCAGAGCAAGAATCTTTAGAGATTCATTCACATACTTTTAAAAAATATTATTTTTATTATAAATATACATAACAAAGTATATCAAGAAAATAAACATCCATCAGCAAATTACATCATCACTTCATAAACATCACCACTCAATTTCTAAAGTCCACATCATGGAGTTAGAGAGAAGCATAAAGGAAAAAGAAAATATTAAAAAATTATCCAAAAAACTAATATACATCCTACTGATTCTTACTATCTTTTTCATGATCCAAGACAAATTTCTACAGATGAGAAGAATCAAAAAAATATAAACTGTTTACCCTGAAAGTGTACGAGTAGAACATATCTACATGGAAAACAATAAGAATTTACTCCGATAGCCAGAACCCTGGGTTTCAGGGCCATGAATTGTTCTCTATGGGCTCCTTTTACTAAGGTACGCTAGCGTTTTTAGCGCACGCACAAGATTAGCACGCGCTAGCTGAAAAATTACCACCTGCTTAAAAGGAGGCGGTAGCGGCTAGCGCGCGTGGCATTTTAGCGTGCGCTAAGCGCGCGCTAAAACCGCTAGCGCATCTTTGTGATTTTTCTTTCTTTAATGAGGCTACTAGTAAAGTCGAACGAGAAGAAATAATATCTTGAGTATCTACTAGAAAGGTGGTAAGCTCTCCTGTTTCTAAGGCAAGACTAATATCTACTGACCCTTTAGATCAGTGTCTCTCAAACTATGTGCCTCAAGGGATTCCAGAATTTTTTTTAATTAAAAAAATTCCCTTCGTAAGTATACACTAGAATAGATGATATGTACATCATGTCCACAAGAGTCTGTAAATGTTATGAGCGTCTGTATGCGTAAGGATGTAGACAAGCATCATTCTTTGACATGATTGGTCCTTGAAAACTACCTGAGCAACATAGCAATCAAGGCTTTGTTGCCATTTGGATCTTCTTATCTTTGTGAACTTGGATTTTCAGCTCTGACATAAAAAAAAAAAAGAGAACGACTGCAGATGGTGGATGATGAAATGTGTGTTTGCTTGTTGACTATCAAGCTGTGTTTTTTGTTAATTTGCACTCAAAACAAGCACATCCATCGCATTGATTAGCAATTCTATTCTATCTACTTTAGTTTCACTGTTATTACAATTACCCATACAAACCTTAAACAACTTTAAATAAATAACTCTCAATTTGCTTTATACTTGGCTTTATACTTGAAATTTAAATTGAAAATCAATAAAAGATTTAAGTTTAAAATAACTCTCAATTTTATTTTTTGTTGGTATTGCAAATTTATAATTTCAACTAGTATTTAAGCCCATTACATTAACGGGTGCTAGAATAAATGTGTCTGTCTATCTTTATTTCTTTCTCTCTCTCTCCTTGGTCGCTGTCTGTCTTTTTTTCTGTCTCTCTCTCTCCTTGGTCGCTGTATGTCTTTCTTTATTTCTGCCTCTCTCCTTGACCGCTATGTCTGCTGTCTCTCTCCTTGGCCACTGTCTGTCTGTTTCTCGTGCCCCCTTCTCCCACCTGCCTGTCTTTCTGTATGTGTCTTTGTTTATGTCTGTCTATCTTCCTGCCCCATGCCTGTCTGTTTCTCGTGCCCTTTCTCCCACCTACCTGTCTTTCTGTGTGTGTGTCTTTGTTTCTGTCTGTCTATCTCCCTGCCCCCTGCCTGTCTGTTTCTCGTGCCCCTTCTTCCACCTACCTGTCTTTCTGTGTGTGTGTTTTTGTTTCTGTCTGTCTGTCTCCCTGCCCATTGCCTGTCTGTTTCTCGTGCCCCTTCTCCCACCTACCTGTCTTTCTGTGTGTGTGTCTTTATTTCTGTCTGTCTATCTCCCTGCCCCCCTGCCTGTCTTTTTTTTTCGTATCCCTTCTCCCACATACCTTTTTTTTAGAGTGCAAAGGGCAACCAGCGCACAGAAACCGCTACAGGCTCCAGCTGTAGGAAGTGCAGGAAAGTGCTGCACACGCTGAAAACCACCACACGCCGCTACTACCATGTCTCTGCTATGGATCACGGTGGTAGAAGTGTGCATGAGCGCTTAGGGTTTTATTATGATTGATTATAATGTGCTCGAGAAACCTTTGCTCCTTTAGTGTGCCAAAACTAAAAACGTTTGAGAGCTACTGACCTAGATGACACTGCGACTGCTAAAGGTAAGTACATTCATTGCCAGAGAATGTGGTGAAATTAGTTAACTTAGCGGGGTTTAAAAAAGGTTTGGATAATTTCCTAAAAGAGATGGCTTAGGGAAATCCACTTCTTATTCCTAGGATAAGCAGCATAGAATCTGTTTTGCTACTTGGGATCTAGCTAGATGCTTGGGACCTGGGTTGGCTTTGTTCTGTCCCAGTATGGCAATTCTTATGTTCTTAAATCTTACATTTCCTTGAAATATTTCCTAAGCAGAATTTCTGCAGAAAGTAAATGAGAGAGAGGAAAATTTAGAAAACGTAAATTATTAGCACGGAAATGATACTTTAATGGCTCTAATTTATGATGCACATTCAGACTATCCTTCACTGCTGAAGTATTGATAGTCTGAAGCTTCATCTCTTCATAGGCAGCTCTCAATTTGGTAACATCATCTTGCATCACAGAGAGGCTAGAAACAACATTCACGTGCTTTTTCAGTGACTGGTGCAGGATTTGTGATCCGTAGCACTTATTGCTACCTCTAGGAAACAAAAACATTTAAGTAGGCATTTGGAGCAGCCTGAGCATATGTTTGGAATTCTCTTAACCGAGGATTTGTGATCGATGGCCCATATTGCTACATTTAGGAAGCAACTTAAAACGTGTTTATCTAAGCAGGTATTTAGTACAGTGTGAGATATTTGCTTCTGTTTTTATGCTAACATTCCACTTTAACAGTATGTAATTTTAAGCTGTTATTTATTACTTGAATTACTTTTGCCAGTAGATATTAAAAGCAGGTGTCTAAAAAATATTTGTTTTTAATGTTTTGTATTTGTAGTTTTACATAGTTTGTTATGGCTTTATCTGTATTTTTATATGTGTGTGTGTATATATATATATATATTTTTTTTTATTTTTTTATTTTTTTTAAACTTACTTAGAACTGTAGATCAACTTTGTAAAATAATTACTCATTTAAATCTAAAAAGCAACGCCACTGGTTTGGCGTGACTGTTCTGTATGATTAGAGTGACCATGTAGCCCCACATTAAGGCAAATAGGCAGTGTCAATCTTGGTTTTGGCCCATTGCATACATGGAATTTAAGAAAACCAGGATTGTGACATAAAACCAGATCTGGCTACATGCTCCTTTTGCCGTGGAGCTGCATAATCATGCTCAGGCCAGACATTAGAGGAGTGCAAATAGGGCATTTTCCCTAGACCTCCATGCTACAGGGTTCTCTAGGGCCCAGCATGTTTAACACTAACCCTGGTTGTGCAACATATGAATCTCCTTTTCTCATAGCTAACCTTTACTTTTTGGACAGCTCAGTGCCTTCTTGGCTTTCACACATATACACACGTGGAGAGCAGCAGCCTTCCACATTTTTCGTTTGGAGGATTTTTTCGATTGGGTCCTGGTTAAAAGAAGGAACAGTATGGGTTTATTTGATTGGCATAGTTGTTAAGATGTCATGGTCATGAGACTAAACTAGTTGTAAGAGAAAAAAATATTTTTAGAATTATTTCTCTGGTTATGATCACAGTGACGGTTAGAGATCCCCCCCGAAAATAAACACCTGTGATTTTGAGTGAAAACTGAAAGCATGGACATTTCCTTTATGTAGTACTTGCAAGAAAATGTAAATTAAGTTTCACATTTCATCTACATCCTTCTCATGCTATATAAGCAGAGAAAGCATGCATAAATGTATGTATTTCTCAGTGCCTACTTTCTATTTTGGGGCTCCTTTTACAAAGCTGCAGTAGTGACTCCCACTGCAAACGCACTGAAGCTCATTCAAATCTTATGGGCTTCGGTTCATTTGCCATGGAAGAATCACTACCACAGCTTTGTAGAAGGGAGAGTGTGGCACAGTGGTTAAAGCTACAGCCTCAGCACCCTGGGGTTGTGGGTTCAAACCCATGCTGCTCTTTGTGACCCTGGGCAAGTCACTTAATCCCCCCATTGCCCCAAGTACATTAGATTGTGAGCCTGTTGGGACAGTCGGGGAAAAATGCTTGAGTAGCTGAATAAATTCATGTAAACCTTTCTGAGCTCTCCTGGGGGAACGGTATAGAAAAATGAATGAATAAATAAATATTAAAATGGACAAATAAGGACATAAAAGTTGCTTTACTGGAGTAGACCGATTTTCCATTCAAGCTCAGCATTCTGTTTCCAAAGGGGTCCAATCTAGAGAGCTGCACGGGAACGGGGACGACGGGAATCCCGCGGGACCCGCGGGCATCCCGCGGGTTCCCCCTTCGGGTCACGGGGATCCCGTGGGGACGCCCCTAGGGTCGCGGGGATCCCGTGGGGACACCCCCTAGGGTCGCGGGGATCCCATGGGGACGCCTCCGAGGGTCGCGGGGCTCCTGCGGGGCTGGATGTACTCAGTCGCGCGGCTCTTCTTCTCCCTACCTTCTCTGCTTGCAGCACAGAGCCGAACGGAAGTCTTCCCGACGTCAGCGCTGACATCGGAGGGGAGGGAGGGCTTAAACAAAGCTTAAACAAAGCCCTCCCTCCCTCTGACGTCAGTGCTGACGTCGGGAAGACTTCCGTTCGGCTCTGTGCTGCAGGCAGGGCAGGTAAGGAGAAGGAGAGTAGCCTCGCGGTTCGAGTGGCTACCAAGGGAGGGGGGCGGTCCGCCCCGCCCCGCCCCGGTTGCAGCACAGCCGGCCAGGTCCCCTTACTTTTGTGGCACTTCCCCGACCGACCGATAACAGCCCGGGTCCGACAATCCTCCCTGCCCTGTAGCCGCGAATCTAAATTACCTTCTTACAGCAGCTGTAAGAAGGTAATTTAGATTCGCGGTTAAGGGCAGGGAGGTTTGTCGGACCGGGGCTGTTGTCGGTCGGTCGGGGAAGTGCCACAAAAGTAAGGGGACCTGGCCGGCTGTGCTGCACCCGGGGCGGTAGAGAAGGAGGGGGGAGAAGGACGCTGAAAGGCCATGGTGAAGACAGGAGGGGGGGGAAGGACTCTGAAAGCACTTAAAGACAGAGGAGGGAGAAGGACGCTGAAAGCACATGGGGGAATACAAAGGGGTGGAGAAGGACGCTGAAAGGCCATGGGAAGGGCGGGGGGGAAGGACTCTGAAAGCACTTGTGGAAGACAGAGGGGGGAGAAGGATGCTGAAAGCACATGGGGAAGACAAAGGGGTGGAGAAGGACGCTGAAAGGCCATGGGGAAGACAGAGAGGGAGAAGGACGCTGAAAGGACATGGGGAAGATGGGGGGGAGAAGGACACTGAAAGGAAATGAGGAAGAGAGAGTAGGGAGAAGACGCTGGCAGGGAAGAAGACAGATGCCAGACTATGGGGGGAGTGGAGAGAAGAAGATGGGTGCCAGACCAATTTGGAAGGGGGAAGAAAGGGAGAGGCACAGTAACAGAGCAAATGGAAGATGCAGAAGGAAGAGAGACAGTGGATGGAAGGAATTGAATGAGAACATGAGGAAAGCAGAAACCAGGCAACAAAGGTAGGAAAAGAATTCTATTTCTTTTTTTTTTTTTTTTGCTTCAGGATAAAGTAGTATATTAGTTGTGTTGATAAAAATTTATAAACATTAGAGGCTGTGGTAGAAACCCGTTTACAAAGTATGTATTCTTCCCAATTAATATTTTCAAATTAATAAAGTCTTTTTGCTTATTTGTAAATGGGTTTCTACCAGAGCCTTTAATTCAGTAGCATAATTAAATGAAATAACTATTTCTGAAGTTTATAGGGACGGGCGGGGACGGAGGGGATTCCTTGCGGGGACGGGTGGGGACGGAGGGGATTCCTCGCGGGGACGGGTGGGGACGGAGGGATTCCTCACGGGGACGGGTGGGACTTTGGCGGGGACGGGTGGGATTTCTGTCCCCGCGCAACTCTCTAGTCCAATCCAGGTCACAAGCACTCAACAAGATCCCAAACAAGCAAAACAGATGTTATGCTGCTTATCCCAGAAACAAGCAGTGGATTTTCCCAAATCAATCTTAATAATAGATTATGGACGTTTAGGAAATTATCTAAACTTTTTTAAAACCCTGCTAAGCTAACTGATTTCACCATTTTATTTGGCAACAAATTCTAGAGTTTAATTTTATGTTGAGTGAAGAAATATTTTCTCCATTTTGTTTTAAATTTACTATTTAGTAGTTTCATTGTATGCCCCCTAGTCCTAGTATTTTTGGAAAGAGTAAACAAATGATTCATATCTACCCATTCCATTCATTATTTTATAGACCTCTACCATATGCCCCCTGAGCCATCTCTTTTCCAAGTTGAATCAAACATATTGGAAGTGAAGATATTGTATTTGTGTGACATTGCAAGTCTTCATGTTGACTTAAAATAATTGTAATATAATTTTTAGAGTAGAGGACTGCAGTGGTGAAATAGGCTAAGTTAGTAGGTGGAGAATCAGGAAAGTCAAGTTCAAATCCCATGGACATTCCTTGTCTTCTTGGTCAAGTCACTTAACCTTACTTTGCTTCAGGAACAAACTTCAGATTGTAATCCCTTTGGGACAGGAAAATAGCTACTGTACCTGTTTTTAATTGTAAATTGCTTTGAATTAATGATATTGCGATACATCAAAATTTTTATAAAACTTGAAACTTGAATATAATTTGACTCAAGCTACTTCTAGAATGGTGTGAACTAAATTTTCCCCAAATCAATAATTAAATTATTTTATCAGTATCTGATTAACTTGTTCATACTATTGTCTCTTCCCAGTATTGTTTGATTACTAGTAAACCTCTTCACTGCACAAAATCAATTATGCTATTCACAAGAAAGGCAGAAAAGCTGTGAGGGAAGTTCAATAAAAAGAGAAAAATCTTGTGTATATGTAAAGATATATCAGGTTCCTTTTACAAAGCTCCGGTAGAGGTTTCTACCGTGAGCCGGCAAGGTAAATGTTTGACGTTTATAGGAATTCTATGAGCATTGGAGCATTTACTTCGCTTTGTAAAAGCCAGCAATAGTTTTTATGGTCAAAGGGACCATCTCTTCTCTGTTTTCATATACATCGCTGCGTATGTCTACTTCTACTAATCATTTCTATAGCACTACTAGAGTTATTTTTTATTTATATTTATTGTTGTTTAACCCAATCAAGGTTAATTTTGCAGTTTTTCATTTATCTGCTTCCCATTTCTGATTTTTTTTTTAAAACTTTTAATTATTCTACTTCTATGTCTTTATGCATTTTCTTTCCAAGTTAACTTAACAAAATGTACTTATTTTTTCTTTTATTAGCTTTTTGTTTATAAATTTTACTTATATACTTCAAGAAATCTTGACAATGGAATTTTTCCAAGTTACATAAAAGCAGCAACAGGGGCTAAATGAAACAAATCATGTGGGGGAAAAAAACAAGCTCCCTCCCCCAACCCCCCCCCAAAAAAAAAAAAGTCCACCATATAGGAAATGCCGATAAATATATAAGAAAATGAAAAATAGTATATCATATTGGGAAGCAAATATTTGGGGTGTGCACAAGGCAAAACTTTGCTTAATTTTGGTTCATTTGGCCTTTTTCCTAATTTTTGGATTTAAGTTCATTTCACTCATTTGTTTAAACAAGATGTTATAATGCACATTAATTTTTTATTAACAAACACTAAGCAGCTTTGCGCTTTTTACAAAGCCGCGGTAGTGATGCTGCTGCTGTAAAGGCACCGAAGCCCATAGGAATTGAACGGGCTTCAGTGTGTTTGCCGCAGGAAAAGCGCTACTGTGACTTTTTAAAAGGGGCCTTTTATGTGCATTAATTGTTAGGTCCATTCATGTTAAATCAGTGTAGGGGCCCTTATATGACAAACATTAAGAAATGGGCTTAGTGCATTTTAACCTAGGATTTTCTTGCACACTAGGCCCATTTCTCGTGTAGCCCAGAAACGGGACATTTTTCTTTGTGAAGGTCCCATGCTAATTTTTTCATTATCGCACAAGCTCTGCAAGATATCTTCATGGGAGCGTTTAGCACCTCCTATTTATGAGGCGTTAAGTGCTGCCATGTTAGCTGTATGTTAACCAGTAAACATTTCCATGTCCATTTCCAGTGCCTTCCACACCCGCTGAGCGAGAGATTCTACATAAATCATTAATGTATAATTTACTGCACAATAGCAGGCAATCTACCTTAAAATGCCTTAATGCATTTGCATACTAGCCTGTTTTCACATATTAACCATACATTAAGGGGGGAATTCTATATTTAATTTTGAAAGGTAGGTGAAGACAAGATCCTCGCTGAGCCCCTATTCGATAAAGGGTGCAATACCTTTATAGAATACTGGCATAGCACACAGGTCACGCCTATTTTTTGGTGCCAGACTTATGGCTGATAGAAACACATATAAGTCCAGTGCCCCAAATTAGACACAGATTGGCGCTGTTCTATTACTTGGCATTTGAGAAGCCCCCAGACTGGCTCGCCTGCTCCAAAGGGCTTTAAACTAGGTGAGTTGGGGGAGGGTACCCACTCTCATCCTGGTGTGGTAAGTAACCATCCCGGTATGGTAAGTAACCACGCCACTACTGAGTCTGAGCCACTACAAGTACTTTCGTTGCAGACAGTTATGCAGGGGATAAGCTAACTCAAAAGGGACAAAATAACTCAAATGGGGAAATAAGGGACACACTAAATCAAACGGGAAAATCTCCACACAGACTGGGCAAACATGACGTATGGAAGGTTATGTACATTAATGCCCACAGTTTAGGCAATAAAATTCTGGAAATGAGAAGCGCCGACCTAAATGTGGTAGCAATATCTGAAACCTGGTTCTCGGATTCCCATTGATGGGATGTGGCTATACCAGGATATAATTTATTACGCCGAGACAGAGAAGGCAAAAACGGAGGAGGGGTAGCGCTATATATCAAGGAGGAAATCAAAGTTACCAGAATCACAGGTGTCAAGTATACAGGGGAGTCCCTCTGGGTGAACCTTGCCAGGGGAAGTGGCAAATGCCTGTATCTGGGCATTGTATATAGACCTCCTAAACAGCAGGACGACATAGACAAGGAATTAATTGAAGACATCGAGACCATCACTCTGCGTGGAGACACTACTGTTAGGGGACTTCAACATGCCAGATGTAAACTGGAACAAATTTTCAGCTATGACCAGCAGCAGCAGAAGGCTACTAACCCCTCTATAAGGGGAGCACGACTCAAACAAATGGTACTGGAGCTCACTAGGGATCAGGCAATTCTGGACCTGATACTTACCAATGGAGATAGTGTCATAGAAGTTTCAGTAGGTGAAGCGTTGGCCTCCAGCGACCACAACATGGTGTGGTTTCATCTCAGGAAAGGAACCACTAGGTCGAACACATCAACAAAGGTCCTTAACTTTAAGGACATTAACTTCAAGAGCATGGGAGATTTTGTCTATGAGGCGCTGCAAAACCAGGACACAACAGATAATGTGGAGGTAATGTGGTCAGCTCTGAAATCTACCCTACAGGAAGCAACCAATCTCTATGTAAAAGCCGTGAGCAAACGATGGAGAAATAACAAACCCCAGTGGTTCTCTGTGGAGATCTCAGAACTCGTAAAACAGAAGAGAAGAGCATTTGTATCCTACAAACAATCACAACGACTAAAAGTCAAAGAAGCCTATCTAGAGAAATCTAGAGCTGTCAAAACAGCGATCAGAAACGCCAAACTCCAGATGGAAGAAAAGTTAGCTATGAATATTAAAAAAGAGGATAAATCCCTTTTCAGGTATGTTAATGACAGAAAGAGGAATACAGATGGGATAGTGCGCCTAAGGAAACTCGACAGTACCTATGCAGAATCGGACTCTGATAAAGCCAAACTACTAAACAATTACTTTTGCTCAGTCTTTACCTGTGAGGTGCCGGAATCCGGTCCACAGCTGCAAAAAAGGGAAAGCTCAGATGACCCATTCAGGATTTTTGAATTTACTACCAGCAGCATCTACCAGGAATTATCAAGGCTCAAAGTGAACAAAGCCATGGGACCAGATCAGTTGCACCCCAGGGTGCTTAGGGAATTGAGAGACATCCTGGCAGAACCGTTAACTGCGCTCTTCAATCTTTCCCTGAGCACGGGAAAAGTTCCATTAGACTGGAAAACAGCTAATGTCATTCCGTTTCACAAAAAGGGATGCAGGTCAGAGACTGCAAATTTCAGGCCGGTAAGTCTTACATCAATAGTGTGTAAACTCATGGAAACGTTGATTAAATACAAATTAGATATGGTTCTGGATGATGAGAGGCTGAGGGATCCCCACCAGCATGGATTTACAAAGGGAAGGTCCTGCCAATCCAATCTAATCAGCTTCTTTGACTGGGTAACAAAAAAACTAGATAAGGGTAAGTCCCTGGATGTAGTGTATCTGGACTTCAGTAAGGCTTTTGATAGTGTCCCACACCATAGATTATTGAACAAGATGAGCTCTCTGGGACTAGGAGAAACATTAACTACATGGGTTAAAGACTGGCTCAGTGGCAGACTTCAAAGGGTGGTGGTAAATGGCACTCCCTCCGAAACGTTGGAGGTGTTCAGTGGAGTACTGTAGGGCTCGGTACTGGGTCCAATCCTATTTAATATCTTCGTAAGGGATCTACCTCAGGGACTTCAGGGTAAAATTGCATTATTTGCCAATGATGCTAAATTATGTAATGTAGTGGGCGGAGGTATTGTACCCGACAGTATGACACAGGACCTACTTTTACTGGAAAAATGGTCTACTATTTGGCAGCTGAGCTTTAATATCAAAGAAATGAAGAACCCCTACTACAAATTATCCAATTAATCATAAAGCATAAGAAGCATGAGTAGAATGCACAAACATTATTAAATAATGACCATTAAACTATCTTAATAAATAATAATTGTATAAAATTTTCATTTTATTCTCAATATTTTCAATTTTAATAATTAATGCCAAGAAGTGTAAAGTTATATACCTTGGTAACGGAAACCCTTGCAGAACCTACACTCTGAATGGTGAGACCTTAACTAGAACTGTTACAGAATGGGACCTGGGAGTAATCATTAGTGAAGATATGAAGGCTGCCAATCAAGTGGAGAAAGCTTCATCCAAGGCTAGACAAATACTGGGTTGCATCCGGAGAAGCTTCATCAGCTGAAAGCCCGAAGTGATAATGCCGCTTTACAGGTCCATGGTGAGACCACATCTGGAATATTGTGTTCAATTTTGGAGGCCACATTATCAAAAGGATGTGCTGAGAATAGAGTTGGTTCAGAGATTGGCCACTAGGATGGTCTCAGGAATCAAGGATCTCCCATATGAAGAACGTCTAGTTAGGTTGCAGCTATACTCTCTCAAAGATCTCAGAGAGAGTGGAGACATGTAGAGACATTCAAATATGTTACTGACCATATGGAGATGGAAGAAGACATCTTTTTCCTTACAGGACCTACGGCGACAAGAGGGCATCCGCTAAAAATTAGGGGTGGGAGATTTCATGGGGACATTAGAAAGCATTTCTTCACTGAAAGGGTGGTTGATCGTTGGAATGATCTTCCACTTCAGGTAGTAGAGGCCAACAACGTGCTCGCTTTTAAGAATAAATGGGATAAACATGTGGGTTCACTTTGAGGAAGTGCTTAGGGGGGTGGGTTATCCGAGTGGGCAGACTTGTTGGGCCATTGGCCCTTTTCTGCCGTCATACTCTATGTTTCTATTTGGGTTGTGCATGAGAAAAATTAGGCACCAAGTTATAGCATGCAGGGGAGATCACACAACTTAAATTAAACCCCAGTTAGCACTAATTAAGTGGCCAATTGATGCCCATTTCCTCATTAAGTTGAATTCCGACACACAATTTTAGGTGACTTATATAGAATCTGGAGGTAAGTGCCTAAAGCACTGTAGAACAAGAGGAGGTGATTGTAAAGTTTTCTGTAGGTGTACTAGTATATATTGTGCAAAATGATTTAATTATGTTCATATTAAATCAATATCCTAAGTAAGTTTCACTTACTATATTCACTGGATTTAATTAGCTTGTTCATACACTTGCCTTCTAACCAGTCAATTGGGTCATAAAGTTTTATCAGCACAGTGGTTGAAAAACGCCATAAACCTCTGCGTCAATTTGTGTACAAATGACTTCATAACTCAATGACTGCCAGTTGGCATTCCAGTAAGCCCAGAACCTATCTGAAAAGAGACAGAACACACTTTCAGCTTCTAAACCTGAATCTATTAAGACATTGATCGATACCAGAGAACACATTTGAGATGTGTAACCAGAGCGAAAGCCATGTTTGAAACCCCTGTGCTGTTGCTGGCTGCCAGCCATCTGTTAATATATTCAGCTTCTTTTCTAGTATTTCTTTTCCTCGGAATTCATTCTGAGCTTTGAGCTGGTGTACAGAGCTGTTCCCGGGGGATACTGGGGACCAGTATTCTTTACCTTCATTTTAAAACAAGAGGTTATCTTAAACAGCTGCTGAAGCATGCACACAGTACCTGTGCTAAATTATGCGTGCACATGCATGCAAAAAAGAGCATTTGATTTCAAAATATTCAGTTAGATCATGAATAATCTCATTATATCTATTCTGTCAGTTGCTAAATTTTACTTAGCTCCTGACTTTGCCTCTGAAATGCCCCTCTCCTGGCCACTTTTTAAATGGTTGGTTAATTCCAAAGTTCAGCATATTGTCTGATTTAAGTGCTGCTGGATATTGGCAGTTGGCCTGAATATTGACCCCATAGTTAAATCAGTTCATCAGAACTGAACCTTGTGTTTGTTTTCTTTTCCAGAGATCATTGATGACCTCACCAACTTGGTGGAAAACACAGATGACAAAATCCGCAGTCAGACCAGACGTGTGAAATTGGTGGATAAGAAGACAACGTCCTGTGGTAAGACTCCAATTTTTTTCTTGAAAAAAATAAAGGTTTAATATATTTTTTTTTTATTATGCATATGAAATATAAAGGCATGTTCAATAAAGTGCACTAAGCAATTATCACAGGCCGTAATAGCTGCTACCATGGCTAAAACAAGCCAGTATGCTAAAAATACTGCACTAACCAGTTAGTTTGGGTTAGAGTAGGGACTGGGAAGGTTATGGATGGAGATTGGGTGTGGACTACACAATGAAGTTAGCACATTGTAATTAGCACACCCTGCCATTTGTACAGTTAACGCCTCCAGAGGAGGCATTAAGTACATCCATAACAATTGTGATTGAACTTAAAGTATGGCTAGGACCTTTTTTAGTGCCTTTTCAGAGGTTTTGCTAGTTAGGTTTTGCTAGTTAGTACATAACTTTTGCACATTCATATTTGCTGTTAAGGCATGGTAACTGCAATAATCTCCCCAGCTTTAGGAAACAGACCCCACAGTGAACAAATGGAAAATGAAAAAATTCTGAATCGGGTAGGTTCTTTTTCCAGCAGTTTCAGCAGGTAGCTTAGATATGCCCTAGGTGCAGCCCATAAGAAAGTTCTTTGAGGCCAACTTCATGAACATCTTCCGGCAGCGGCAGTGTTCACAACTCGCTGCTCTTGGCTTCAGGGCTTTCTCTCTACCAGGTCTTCCCTCTACTTCCTGTTTCTATGAAGTCAGGACCCGGCAGAGAGGAAGACCCAAAGCCGACAAGAGCAGCAAGTTGTGAACGCTGTGCTGCTGATTGGGGAGGGGGTGACAGAGGGAGGGGAGCACAGAGGGAGAGAATTGCTGCACTCGACTGGGGAGAGGGAGGAAGAAGGAAGACCAGGGAAGGGAGGGAGAGATGCCAGGGCATGGAGGGAAGGGATGGAGACAGAGATGCCAGATCAAGGGGAAAAGGAAGGAGAAGAGATGGGAGGGGTGGAGAAAGAACAAAATGGAAAGAAAGTGAAGCTGAAATCATGTACAAAAGAGAGAAGGGGCACAGGGTAGACAGTTTATAGAAGGGACATAGAAAGACAGAAGATGCCATATGAAAGGGGGAGAGGGTGGACAGTGGATGGAAGGGGCAGATGCTGCATGGAAGGGAGAGGGCAGACACTGGATAGAAAGCCTTAGATTGGTTTAAATCTTATCTTAATAATCGTACTTCATCCGTGAGATTTAATAATGAAGATTCCACTACTTTTACCTCATCATTTGGAATCCCACAAGGATCCATTTTATCTCCATTATTATTTAATATTTTTCTATCGCCATTATTAGAAACTTATCAGGCTATAGGTTTTATTCCATTCTCCTATGCAGATGATATTCAACTAATCCATCCTTTAGATCCCGAAAGTGGCACAGACATCGCCTCCATAAACCAGAAACTAGAACAAATACATAACTGGTTGAATTCAAATAAATTAGCACTAAATATTAATAAGACAAAATCTATTCTATTTAAATGGAAAAAAGACATTTCTCTTACAAAACCGTTTCTTCTCAATAACATACCTATCAGTATGGAACCCTCAATTAAAATTCTCGGGGTAATACTTGATGATAACTTATCCTATCACAAACATGTTTCTTCTATCGTCAAAAATTGTTTCTTCAAACTACGTCAGATAAGAGCTATTGCCAAATTTCTCAATCCTTCCTCTTTAAAAATCCTAATACATTCATTCATCATCACAAAAATTGACTATTGTAATGCCCTATTTTTAAATATTACTCATAAAGAAAAAAGGAGACTCCAAATTGTCCAAAACACGGCTATAAAACTTATCTATAACGCCAAAAAATTCGATCATGTAACCCCATTGTTGATAGACGCGCATTGGTTACCAATTAACCATAGGATTTTGTACAAACTGATGTTTTTAATCTTTAAGACCTTAACATTTAGTGAACCGCAATTCATATCTAAATCGCTGATCCCATACAAACCCCAGCGATCTTTACGTTCATCCGAATTAAATTTACTATCTGTCCCTTCTTTAAAAATCATCGGAACGAGAAGAGCAGATATGTTCACTGTCGCAGGTCCACAATGGTGGAACTCCCTTCCCCAGTACATTAGAATAGAACAAGATATTTCAGCTTTTAAAAATTTCTTAAAAACTTATTTGTTTAAGGATGCTTATGACCTTTAAAAATTTAAAAATTATCTATTCTGTTTTAATTAATATTCACAAAGTGTGCTTTGAATTTGTTTACCCTACCTTTTGTTTTTCCCTTTTTTTCTTTGCCCTTGTTGTAACTTTACCTCCTTTCCTTTATTTCATGTTAGTTATTATTGGAATTTTATTTTACTATGTTTAAAGTTGCTTTATTTTATTATTATGTACATCGCCTAGAAAATTCGAAATAGGCGATTCATCAAGAGCTAAATAAACTTGAAACTTGAAACTTGAAAGAAAAGTAAAGAGAAGATGATTAAAGCAGAAACAACAAAAGTTAGAAAAATTATTTTTTTGTTGCTTTAAAATAAAATAGTACTGTATTGTAGTTTTATTGATAAATGTTTATAAACAGAAAATGGAAATAAGATAATCTTTTTATTGGACTTATTTTAATACATTTTTTTACTAACTTTCAGAGTCCAAATCCTCTTCCTCAGGTCAGGATAGGATACCGTAACAGTATACTGTACTGACCTGAAGAAGGAGGTTTTGACCTCTGAAAGCTAATTGAAAAATGGATTAGTCCAATAAAATGGTATGTTCTTATTTTCCATTTTTGTTTTATCTCTATTGTTAATTTGTGAAGTGGTGATTATGATTTGTCAGTTTTTTCAAATTTACATCTGTTATCTTTATAATTTGCAGAGTATTAGGAGCCATGTATCACTATTTTTTTTTTTTGTGGGGGGAGATGTTGCACTGCAGGGGGCGGAAGGGAGAGAGAAATGTTACACTGGGAGGGAGGAGAGATAACTCCAGGAAGGGAGAGATGTCAGATTCCAGAGAAGGATTATGGAAGAAGGGAGAGAAGGGAAGGAGGGGAGAGATAGATATGCCAGACTGGGGAAGGAGGGGAGAGAGAGATACCAGACTGCAGGAAGGAGAGGAGAGAGATGCCAGACTGTGGGAAGAGGGAAGGGATAGATAGAGATATTGGACCACAGGAAGGAGGAGGGAAGGAGAGAGATGTTGGTCCACAGGAAGGAGAGAGAGATGCCAGACCATAAGAAGGGGGGGCGAGGGAAGTCAGAGATGTCAGGCTAAAGGAGAGGGAGAAGGAGGGAGGAGATGATGCACAGAGATGGAGGGAAGGGGAGAGAGAGGGAGGAGATGGTGCACAGTGATGGATGTGGAAGGGAAGAAAGAAGAAATGCTTCTTATAGATAAATAGGAGAGAAGAAAGAGGGAAGAGATGGTACACATGGATAGATGGGAAGGGAAGATATGGAAAAGTACATAGATTTTGAGAAGAAAGCAGAAAAATGGAAGAAAATTGAACATTAAAAGTTGATGCCAAAGATGAAGGTGGGTCTTTTTTTCCATTTTGAAAGATGGATGTAGGGCAGAAAGTGAAGGAAAGAAAACCTGCAAATTTATTTATTTATTCAATTTTGTAGCCCATCCTCCCAAAGCCCAGAACAGGTTACAAAGTACATCCATAATAATCAAGACAGGACAGAGATGACATAATTTGCATAAATTACAATGACCTAGAAGAAGGAACATCCAGTGAGATCATCAAGTTTGCAGATGACACAAAGCTATGCTGGGCAATCAGATCGCAGAAGGATAGCGAGGAACTCCTGAGTGACTTGTGTCAGTTAGAGAAATGGGCGGAGAAATGGCAGATGAAGTTTAATGTGGAAAAGTGCAAAGCAATGCATTTAGGCAGAAAGAACAAGGAACATGAGTATAGAATGTCAGGTGCAACTCTTCATACAGGAGATCCCTAAGTCCTGAGACCATCCGGGTGGCCATTTGCTGGACCGACTCAAGCCTCAGCACATCTTTGTGGTAATGTGGCCTCCAGAATTGTACACAGTATTCCAGATGGAATATTCACTATGGATCTATATAATGGCATTATGACTTCGGGCTTACGGCTGATGAAACTCCTGCATATACAACCTATGATTTGTCTGGCCTTTGATGAAGCTTTCTCCACTTGATTAGCAGTCTTCATGTCCTCACTGATGATCACCCCTAAGTCTCGTTCTGCTACATTGAAATGTTGGTTTTGAGAATTTATATCTGTTGTCTATATTTTACTGTTCAGGAAGAAATTATTTCTTTTTTCTATTTCTCTGGTGTTGTACTTAACTGCGGCATCTTAGAGTTTCATTTCTGTATGTTAGTACTTTTAGTTTATGGCTGAAGTTGGATACCCATAGCTAGAGAGGTACTGAAAAGTTGTCGGTGACTTGATGTATAATTTGATTTCATTATGTTTGATATTCAGCCTTCAACAAACAAGTTGCATTAAAAAGATCACAAAAACAACAAAAATACAAAATGAATAAAATCAAACAATTATTCATAAATTAAAAAAAGCATAGATTTCTTCCATGTGTGTAACAATGTGTACATGAGAAATGTCTGGCCATTTTGCAGGCACCTCATTTTCAATGCTGATTGATTTTCTGTTTGTACTGTATGCCATCCAAAAGGATTTAATACATCCTGGAGCACATAAGTTTCCAAGTTTCTTTATTCTTTGATATACCGTTTATCTTTAAGAAATGAAAAGTTAAAAAAAATAAATAAATAAAAGAGGAGTGCATGGCAGACTGACATACTGGAACAAAAAAGGGAGGAGGAACTTGATAAGTTAATAAATACATTGAGATTGAAAATAAAAATAAAGGGGGGGGGGGAAAGTGAGGGAAGGGGTAAATAACAACGATATGGTAGGACTCACTTCAAAAGAAGCATTTTTTTTTTTTTTGGGGGGGGGGAAGTTTGTGAAGTCCATAAAGGAGCTACATGGATTCTATTTGGAAGAAATTAGGTTAGAGGTCGTAGGCATCTTTGAAAAGAAAAGTCTTAAGTTTGGACTTGAATTTGTCAAGAGAGTTTTCTAAACAGATATCCAATGGGAGGGCATTCCACAGAGGCAGTAACTGAGAAAATGATTTTACAGGTTGTGTCATAAAATAGTTCACGGATAGAAAGTATGGTAAGCAGATTTTGATTGTTGGAACAAAGAGTCGGGGAGGGAGCATATGGAATCAGAAGTTTGTCAATAAAAGCTGGTAAGTTCGAATGTTTGGTTTTGAATGTTAATAGAAGTATTTTGTAGGAAAGATGGTGAGTAATTGGTAGCCAGTGTGCTAATTTAACTGCAATATTTTCTAGGAGTTGAAACTGACGTATCTCTTTCTGTGCAACGCCCTGATACAGGGCGTTGCAGTAATCGATGTGGGAAATAACAAGAGAGTAGATCAGAATGTTAATAGAGGGGGGGGGTATAAAAGAGAGATGATGGAGCAAATGAGTTTTAATTTATAGAATCATTTCTGGGTAACCATGCTGATTTGTTGGTGAAAACTGAGGTCTTTATCGAGGATGATTACGAGAAGTTTGATTTTGGTATCTATTTGGAATTGGGCAAAAGTAAATGCAGATGGGCGGACATGTATTTTCTTCTAATGAGGTTGGAGATAGTACGCCCTTAAATTTAGAAATATTCAATGCGAGTGTGTTTTCAGGTCAGTCTGTCTATTGCTCTGATTTAGGATCAGGGTTTTATAGTCCTGAAAGTTTATATCTGAAAACTTGTTAGCCTAATAGAGGTATCGTAGAAACATAGAAATATGATGGCAGATAAAGGCCAAATGGCCCATCTAGTCTGTCCATCCACAGTAATCATTATCTCTTTCTCTCTCTGAGAGATCCCATGTGCCTATCCCAGGCCCTCTTGATAGAAACATTTCTAGTTAGTTACTGTAGTAGGCTTCATATAATGAAATTAATCTTATTTTTTGTGCAATAACATTCTATGGCCTTTCTCCTCGATTAGACAATGTGAAATTGAAGATCAAAAATCTGCTAAGCTTCCATGATGGAAATAAAAAGGTTAAGGGAATAAAACTTCCTTCAAATGTCTTATTTGAAATGTAGCAGCTGGATTTCAGGTATACTTGACTGGTGTTAAATCCTCAGCTAAGCTTTTCTAGGCTGGTTTTGATGCCTGCTATTCAGTTTCTCATTTGACAATAGAATTAAATTCTAAACCCCAAAAAAAGAAAAATGTGTGTTAACCTGATGTGGGTGGAGAGAATGACAAAGTGGATTAGAAAATCCCATCCTTTCCCCCACTTTTTGTTGTAATTCAAGGGTACAATCCAGTCCAGGTAGAGGTCATTAACAAGCTTATAGTATGACTGCCATGTGATTCTGTTCCAGATCCCATTCAGATGACTCTCTTTGGGTGGTCGTCTATAACATGCTCCAAAATTAAGATTAGAATGAAGAGACTGGGGACAGCCAGAGGCAGTGAACTAGTTGGGGGAAATGCAGCTTGACAAGAGCAAGGAAGCATAAACCAAGAAAATGTGTCAGTTTCTGATGGCCTCTGCTACTATTTTAGTAAGAATCAGACAGTGAAAATGATTGAATAAGCACAAGTTTGGCACGTCTGCTGGCAAGTTTCTTTTTTTTTTTTTTTTTTTTAAATAAATCTTTATTAATTTTCAAATGTTAACAGTGCCATACAATGAATTTAAACATAAACACTACACAGAACACACTTTAAATACACAAATAATTAAAACAATCATTTTCTCCCTCCCCCATAATTAATAGAAGAAGTACATATTTAATTTCAATAATATAGATAATTAAGTATAGCAAATAAAAATACATTCCCCTCCCCCCACCCACCTACCCACCCTGGATATGTAAGGAAGTCAAATAAAAGGAAAGGTACATGACAGTTATTGTGACTCAATAAATGCAGTCAATGGGCTCCACACCATTTCGAATGCATTACTATATCCCAAACAATCCGCGTACATTCTTTCATACTTGTAACTGGAACATAGGTTTGCCCACCAGAAAGTGTAATTCAGTCGATCATAACTCTTCCACTTACGTGTAACCATCTGGATGGCTATTCCCGTCATTATCAAGAAAAGCTGGCTTTTATGTCGATCCAAAGAAGATTTAATATGTAATAGAGTACCACAAATTATGGCTTCATAAGTCATTGGTATTGATGACCTAAGTACAACATTGATTTGTCCTCAAATTGACTTCCAAAAATTAAGTATCAATGGACAATAGAACAGATGATCCAATGTCCCTATATTAACATGACAATGCCAGCATCTATTAGACTTAGAACTGTCTATCGTTTGTAAATGAACTGGGGTCCAAAAAATCCTATGCAACAAGAAAAACCAAGTTTGTCTCATAGATGCTGACACTGTGCATTTTAACCTCTAAGTCCAAATTCGTGGCCATCGAGATGCAGAAATATACTGTTTTATTGCGATGCTCCAAATTTCAATCATCAAGTTTCAATCATCAAGGCAT
The DNA here is from genome assembly GCF_902459505.1 of Geotrypetes seraphini. Classification (NCBI taxonomy): domain Eukaryota; kingdom Metazoa; phylum Chordata; class Amphibia; order Gymnophiona; family Dermophiidae; genus Geotrypetes; species Geotrypetes seraphini. The sequence continues at coordinate 38,758,272 of NC_047093.1, read as the reverse complement.
TAAGGAAATAATTTTATAACAGGATACCTATGTGAGAAGTTCAGAAAGTCCTTATTTTATAAAGACAATGTAGATGCCTTTGTGCCTTTGTAAAATAGGCTTCCAGATCCAACTGCAGTTCATTTGCGTATCTTTCATAAACTTTTATGGGGTAATATTTATTTATTTTAGATTTAGAGTGGAGGAATAGCCTAATGGTTAGAGAAGCCCAATTCAAATCCTACTGCTGCTACTTGTGATCTTGGGCAAGTCACTTAACCCTGTTCTTGCCTCATTTAACCCTGTTCCTGCCTCCCATCCCGGTGAGTTCTTTCCCTGCCCCTGCCCTATTCCTACAAGCTCTGTCCTCTTCTGCACAAGCCTCAAACACTTTAAAATCATAAGTGTTGGAGGCTTGTGCGGTTAAGGCAGAGCTTAAAGGAATGGGAGAGGGACAGTGACAAAACTCGTGGGGACAGGACAGGGAAATTGAGTTCCTGCGGGGACGGGGACAAATTTTTCCCTGTGTCATTCTCTCCCACTCAATATCAACCTTTCAGAATTTCAAGAATCATTGTGTAAAGATTACTTTTATTCTGTGATGTGTTCAATTCTTTGCCTCTGTCACAATGTTAGACATCAGGCTGACTACTGTCTGCCTGCTTTGAAATATAACCTTAATTGTATGGTTGAATAAAGTGGAATATTGCTTTTGGTATTTTTGACTGGGGTCCAACTACAGGGTCTGAGCTATGAATAGAAGATAGCCCCCTTTTTGGTCTTTTGACTGAGAATTAAACCCTTACACTGTATTGGGCCTTAATACCCTGCCACAATTTGGGGAATGTTGATGTAACCACCATGGCCAGATCAAGAGGATTACACTTTCCAGAAACAATAAAAGAAAGAAAGAACCCCCAACCTTAATTGTACACTTGACTGTGTTGTCATCTCTTCCACAAGGTGGCATTGCAGTCTTCTTGTCTATATAAATTGTTTCTGCAGTGGAAAAAGCAATACAATATAGACCAGTGGTCTCAAACTCAAACCCTTTGCAGGGCCACATTTTGGATTTGTAGGTACTTGGAGGGCCTCAGAAAAAATAGTTAACATCTTATTTAAAAAAATGACGATTTTGCATCAGGTAAAACTCTCTTTATAGTTTATAAATCTTTCCTTTTGGCCAAGTCTTTTTTAAAAAAAATTCTTTATTGATTTTTAATCAAAAACAGTCTTAATAATAATATTGTCATGTATAGCTAAAGAGACACATGATCAAGAAACTGTTTTATTTTACTTTTGTGATTATGATAAACATACCGAGGGCCTCAAAATAATACCTGGCGGGCCGCATGTGGCCCCCGGGCCATGAGTTTGAGACCATTGATATAGACCATATTTTCCACAGGAAAAATGGACAATATATTTTTGAACATATTTAGGTAACATACTTTTAGTGAATTAAAAATGGGTAGGTTACATTAGCTTCCAAGGCAATAAATCCCAAAATGTATCGATGTCCTTACTCAGTCCCTCCTGCCACCCACCTGTAAACCCCGTGGCACCCACCCTAACTAGTAGACACCCCCCTAGCCCCCCAAACATACTTTTTAAGGTGAGATTCTGGCTGGAGGGATGCATACACCCTCTGACCGGTAGTCCTGCCACTCCAAAATGGCGGACCTTCCTATCCTGGTGCATTCTAGGAAGGCCCTTAGGCATCTGGGCCAATCGGATTCTTAGGCCCCTCCCCGGTGCATCCCAGAAAGGGGAAAACCTGCCATTTTGGAGTGACGGGCCTACCAGCCAGAGGATATATGCTTTTCTCCGGCCAGACTTTCACTTTAAAAGGTACATGGTGGGCTGGGGGGGTCTATTGGTTAGAGGGGTGTTAGTGGGTCAACAGGTGGGTGAGGGGGGCTCTGGATGTGAGTGTTGCCTGGTGGGGGGGAAGTTCCAGGGGGTTGGCAGCAGGAGGGATTGGGCATACCTCCTGCTAAGGGATTTGTCAGGGGGTTTGGGGGTGGCGGCAGGAGGGAGTGGGCATCCTTCCTGCTGTGGACATTCATGGAGGCTTTGGGGGTGGCGGTAGGAGGGAATGGGCATCTCTCGTGCAACGGACGTTCGCGGAGGGTTTGGGGGTGGAAGCGGGAGGGAGTGGGCATCCCTCCTGCTGTGGACATTCGCCGAGGATTTAGGGGATCTGTGCCACAGCCACTGAGCTGATCGTAGCAGGGAGATTTCCTTGCTGTAATCAGCTCAGTGGCAGTGTCTATTTGAAATGTATGCTAACCTACATTTCAAAGAACAATATTTCTTTAGCACTAGAGCGTTTTAGTTATATGGTATTTTTCACTCCAAAGGTCATAACGCCACGCTAACTCATTTGAATAGTGTGGCAGTGCACCTCACTGGAATCTTTGTTTATCAGCGTGCACTATTTAAAGTTATAAAGCTTTTTTTTGTGCTGTGTGTTTTGTTGTTTTTTTTCTTTTTGCTTAATTTTTAAATAAATTAATATAAAGTGAAACTTAGCTTCTGAACATTACTGTGCCAGCTCCCCCCACGTGTTTCATTCGTCTTCAGGGTTGGGGATACTGGACAAGCTGCAAAATTAAAAAAAAAAAAAAAAAACCACAGCACAAAAAAAAGCTTTATAACTCTAAATAGTGTACGCCGATAAACAAAGGTTCCAGTGAGGAGCGCTGCCACACTATTAAAATGAGTTAGCGTGGCGTTCTGAGGACCTTTGGTGTGAAAAATGGCATATAACTAAAACGCTCTAGTGCTAAAGAAATAGTGTTCTTTGATATCAATATTAATTTGTGCCTAGTAGTGTTTGAAGGCCTATATTTCAGGCATCTATTGCGACCCTAGGGAGATGCCTAGAGCCACTTAAGCTCACCCAAGGCCACTTCTGGATGAAACCACACCCAGCCTTGGGCAAGCTTAAGTGTCCTGACGGTCTCCCTGCACCTGCAATAGACGCCTTCAGTATAGGTGGCCTGCCTCTGGGGTTTTTTAAAAATAGAAAACGTGCATCCCGATTGGCTGATTAGATAATGGTAGGACGCCTACCGCTGCCGTTTATAGAATATGCACTCTGTGCTAAAGTTCAGTGCAGGTATATCTAATGCATATATTAAAAAAAAAAAAAAAAAAAATGCTGCCTAAATAGAGTAAGCAAATTGTATGGTAATAGGCTGTGTGTAAAAAAACATGTGCTAGCACAGGAGAATGTTCCAGACACATCTCCATTAATGGTATCTGTATTTAGCCAGGACAGATGGGGAAAAATGCTTGAGTATCTTAATAAATTAATGTAAACCATTTTGAGTTCCCTTGGGAGAATGGTAAAGAAAATTGAATAAATAAATTAAATAAATAGTGCAGAAGAAAACTGCATCATCACCCAAAAGTTGCATGTGTGCATTTATGCCTATTCTGGAGTGCTATTCTGTTTACAGCACAATTTTTGCAGTACTATTGTTTATGTACAAAGTGGCATTCAATTATGTAACACACACGACTCTGGGGGCTGTTACACAGTAGTCCAGCATTTCTTTGTTCTAGGACACCTCCCCTAAGCTCCGCCTCTTCAGAAATAGCCAGAGAAAGTTGCAAGCCTGTATGTATGCACTACAGAGGAGATGCAGGCGTAAAATTCTCACAGGCACCGAAGCCCCCATGTTCTAAACTTTCCATGCCTTTAACAATACACATAATGGTTCTGTGCATTCTTTTCTGTGCTTCATAGCATCCTCCGATAATACTCTGTAAATGTGGTACAATGAGGTCATTAATATTAAAATGAACACTCCAGGTGATGCTCAAACATTGCCTGGTAATGCACAAAATGAAATGCTGACCTTTTAACGCTCTAAAATTACCACCAAGACTGGAGGTGCCAGTAATGGGTTAAAAGCATGTTTTGGGTGTGTTTATTAAAGGCGCATTTCATGTGCGTGCATCAGAAGTGTACTTGAAAGATGAAGATACATTTATAATACTTGAAGGGAGCTGGTTAGGCTGTGACTTGTGGTGCTTACCGCCGTTTTCTGTTTTTGTTTTGATTTTCTATTTGTTTTGTTTTTGTTGTTTTCTAGGTCTTTCCTCCTTTCTGTGTTGATGGTTCCTTTTGTTTTAGTCCAGTTCTTTGTTCTTCTTTGATTTTTTTCTTCTGGACATTGATCCTGCATCTGGCCATTAACGGCTAAATCTTGCCAGGTGTCTGCGCAGATGGATGGCGCCTGGAGCTGGGGAGCAGACGGCCCAGAAGCACATGAGGAGTCATAGGCACAGCGAGGCGCCGGGAGAGCAGGAGCGATGGGCCATGCAGGATGGTGGGAGTGGAGCCAAGTCCGAAGACAGCAGGGCCGCAGACAGGGAGACCCGGGAGCAATAGCCCATGGAGCACAGGGCTGGACCAGCTGAGCGGCCTTTGACTGTGATGGAAGAAACTTGTCCGGCAGCGGAGAGGAACAGCCAGATGGGGCCAAAAGTGGGGTGGTGGAGGTCCTCGGCCAGAGCAGCACACGACCAGAGATCCCGGCTGATCACCCCATTGGGAGCGGCTGATTGTTGGGTCCCGCGGCTGTTCTTCCACTGGCTTGTCTGTGCTTGGTTGGGGTGCTGCGGCCCAATGGTGATGTGTTGTGGAGCTGTACATCAGCAAAATTCAAGTGCTGCTGGCTGATGTTTGGTGCCGGGCGAGGATTAGCTCTGGGGTTGCTCCCCTGTAGTTGGAGATCCTAATGTTTTGCTTGGACTGCTTTGGGACTTTGAAGGTTTTTTTAAAATTTACTTCAATTTTATTCTTTTTATTTCTTTTTTTCTTATTTGAATTATACCCTTCCCTCATCATTTTTGAATTTTGTTATATCTTTATTATTTAATAATTGTTTACTCAGGTACTTTAGCTAGATTGTGAGCCTTCCGGACAGATAGAGAAGTTCTGAGTACCTAATTTTATTTTATTGTAATCCGTTCTGGCCTCCTTGGGAGGACAGGCTATAAAAATGAATAAATAAATATACATGTGTTAAAAGCACATCTTATGCACATCACGTGTCTTAAAGGTACGTTCGCTAAAAGCATATGCTGCCGATTACATGAGTAGTGGAAGTTTAAAAAAACCCAAAAAGTACAGAGGCAGCATATATGTCCCGCAGAAGCAGTGTAGAAAAAAGCATTTGCATGGTTTGCTAGTAATTCTCCGCCTATGGCATCGACAGATACTTATGACATGTGCCCATGATGCGCTACAGTCAGGCACGTCTGTGATTGATGCTTATGCTTGCTTACAATGTAGCATTTCTTGGTGCATGTGCACATGTATGCCTCTTTCCTTTCACTATTCTGTGCATGTGTCAGTTGCTTTCTCCAGTGACTGATCTGACGGAATTTCCGTGGAGCTCATTTACATGCAAAAGTCTTTGCAGCATCGCTCGTCTTTTTGAAATCAAAATATTTATCGGCACTACAACGACCCACAGGATTTTAATGATAAGTTTAGAACATTAGGCCCTGAGTAGAAGAACAAGCTAATCCTTTTGCTTCGCCTCAGACCCTGCATTAAAAACCCTGTGCTAAGCTGTCTAGCCTTCTGCACACTTCTATGCATCTGCGCTGAATAGCTAATATCACATGGCAATAGGATTTTAACTGATGTGCAGTATTTGAGGCTTTTGTGCAAAACTCATTTCTATATAAGGTGTTCACAAAATTGTGTGCAAAAGCCAAGCTAACTTGTGCACAAAGCCTAGCACACTTTACTGCATCTGTTCTTGATTCTTTTGTGATGCATGCGGGGAAACGGACACAGAAAGCAACTGTTAAAAAAAAAAAAAATCAAGAAACAAAAGATTTGGGGCGCCTGGTCAGCAAGGATTTGTTAGAAATGTCTGCAAACCAGAATAGAGCATAATAATATGGAAATGTGAGAAAAAGGAGAGGTAGCAGACACCTAGTTAATTACATTTGCATGTGCAGCTGTTCAAATAGACCAAGCTTGACTGATGCTTGTTCACACTTAGCAGGAGATCTGGAGCAGTTGTGGCTGCATAGCAGAATGGGGGAGGAAGTGCCAGGGGTAGAGGAGCCCTGCAAGAAGTACAAAGGCCCAGATTCACTAAGGGCACGGATCGGATCGGATCCGTGTCCGGGGGGCTGATTCACGAATCGCCTTCATGCAAATGAGGGTGATCGGAATCACGCCCCCCAACTGACCGTCCGGATCACTCTGTAGCGATCCCGACGCATGCGCAGACCATCTGTAGATGGTCTGCACATGCTTAAAGAGAAGTGACCTTTTTTTAAAAAAAACTTTATCCCAGCAAGCCTGTGGTTTTAACCCACTTTAAACCCGCAGGTTAAAACCATGGGCTCGCACTGCGGGAGAAGGCCGGGGCAGAAGCAGGGCAGCGCTTGGGGCAGAGAGCAGGAAAATCAGGGGCAGAGAGCAGGAGAGTCGGGGGCAGAGAGTACAGGAGAGTCGGGGCAGAGCAGGGCGGCAGGAGAATCGGGACAGAGAGTCGGGGCAGAGAGCAGGTGATTCGGGGCAGGGCGGCAGGAGAATCACAGCAGAGTTGGGGCAGAAGAGAGCAGGGCGGCAAGAGAGCTGGAGAATTGTGGCAAAGAGCCAGGAGATGCAGTCTGAAACCACGTGAATGACTGATCCCCAGCAGTTGCTTGTTTATTGATCAGCCAGCTCAGTCGGTGTTGCAGTTTTTTTTGGGTTTTTTTTAGTGAATCGCTGCCTGCCTACATTTGAATGCCGTTCCCCCTCATTTGCTTGATCGGGACAGAGGTTAGTGAATTGGGTTGGAGGGAAATCGGGTCGCAAAGGGGTCGCTAAGTGGTTGGAACTTGGTCGGTGGGCTTAGTGAATCTAGCCCAAAGTTACCTGTGCCATTCATCATTGTAGAAAACCAAGTAATTAGTTATATTTTGAATATGACGAGAAGGGGGTAGGGAGGGTTCTGGAGTTGTGTAAAATACCAGGAACAAGAGATTGCACTTTGATTGTTAAGACTGGATTAAATCACCACTTGATGGTTCTGTGCAAACATGGAGCTGAAATTTGGGCTAGTTTGAATATTGCTAGAGAGGCTAAATAAATAAAAGACGTCCCCTACATTCTTTTTATTGCTATCTGCGGCTTACAGCTTATTTTTTATTCTTATGCATATATAACATTTAAAGTTTCTACATAATTAGGTATGAAATAAATTTCTAAAGATGAAACTCAAATATTGAATATACAGAATGTATTAAAAAGAAAAACTATTGTACATCCTTTGCTTTATGCTTGCCTAACAAATTTTCTGTTTGGTGTCCTGTCTATACCAAATTTTCAGAACATAAGAGAGGAGGATTATTTGGGAGAAAGAGAGGAGGAGGGGATCCACTTACATGTATAGATTTGAATGAGCATTCATTCTGGAAAGTAGACTCCATTTCGTTATGCATGGAATTTCTTTAATTGTATCATAGAAAATTGTTTCACACATCCCAAGTTCTAGATGTGCTTTCAATGAGGACAAGCAGGCATTATATTCTTCTATGCGAGTAACATCATCCATGGGGAGCCAGTATGGACACTACAAAGTGTACTGTCACTTTAAATCGTTAATCAGTGCCCATACTTTTTGATTTCTGGCTGCTTTTGTTTCTTGGTTGAAGCCCACTAGTCTTTCCTTACTATGTCTCTCTCCCTGCATATAGGCTTCCCAGAGGACATAGGGTGTATGAAGTAGATGTATTTGCAATATACACTTGTGTTTTATAAATTCTAATGTCATTTAATACAGAGGGCTAGATTTACAAAGCAAACCGATCGTGTACCGATCGGTTTGCGACCAGATTTCCCTCGGGCCCCATTCACTAACCTCTCCTGCGAGCCGCTTCGAATTTGTGCCTGCCAATGAGGAGAAACGCATGTAAAGTAGGCAGGGACGTGATTCACAACACAAATTTAATGATCCGACTGGGCTGGCCGATAAATTTCATGATCCGACTGGGCTGGCCGATCAGCTCAAGAAGCGACTGCTGGGGACCAGTTGCAAACCTTCTTTTTCCCACTCTCCAGCTCCATTGCCACCCTGCTCTCTGCTGCCCCGATCTCGCTGCCTTTACTGTTTCAGGGGCTGCAGAAGCCCTGGGGCCGGGGAAGGAGAACAGTGCCTGTTGGCCGCATTGTAGTTTAGGGCTGCAGTGGCGATGCAACTTTAAAATTATGAAACTAAAATGTTTCATTAGCTCCTCTCGCCGCCCAGACTGATCTCTGCTGCCTTCCCTGCATTGCGAGCCTTTGGGTTTAAAGCAGGGCTGCATTAGAAAAATTCAAAAGGTTTGTTAAAAAGTTTCTTGATGCATTTGAGACATAGACAAGATAACCAGTTTAAGGTTAAAATCTTATATTTTATACCCTAATACCCAGTGCTATTCAGTCCTCATTAATAGGACTCAAAAATTTTTCCTTTTTTTAATTTTCTTTTCTTTTCTCCTTCTCTACTTTCACTTTTTGCCCCCCTGATGTGTTACCCTTAAATGTTTCTCCATTTTCTTTAACGATTGTAGTTCATCCTCCTCTCCTGTATCGGTACTAAATTTGTATGTACATATATTATTTTGTAACAAACTGTCTTATGGTATATCCCCCATTTTATATTTAACTTGTAATACGCTTTGAAATATTTGACATTGCATGCACAACAAATTTTAATAAAACTTGAAACTTGAAATTACTCTTGGTTCTCTCGTTCTGCATCGTCATGCCTTCTCTCTGATCTTACACTCACTACCATTTTAGTCACGTTTTACCACAGTTCTTTATTTTGATTTCATTGCTATTTATAAAGTATATTTTACTTTTTGCCTAAGATCAAATGAAAGGTTTAAGTCCTGAACTGAGGACGGTCCCTTCTTATCCTTCAGCTAAGCTGAAGAAGCTCTACAATATGAGGTGTCAGTTCCCTGCCAACTACTCTCAGTGTCCTCAAAACCGTTACATGCTATTTGAGTATGACAGAATGGGCCACTTGTCCTGAAGCTTTTCACCTTTGCCACAAACCAGGGAAAAGAAATCTTAACAATGTATGTGTAGTTTTGTCAAGTTGAGTCCTCAAAGACCCATCAAGCTCACATATTGTCACTGACGGTGGCCAGGCTGTGTCACTGGGAAATACCACTCCTTGTTTCTTCCTCCGAGGAATTGTGTATGGACTTTTTCTTCAGGAACTTGTCCAAACCCCTTTAAACCCAGTAAAGCTAAATGCTTTGACCACATGCTCTAACAGCAAATTCCACAGTTTAATTGTGAACTAGGCAAAAGATTGCATTCTCCCATTTGTTTTAAATCTACTACATCTTAATGCAACTGAGTGTCTTAGTACTGTTTAATAATTGTTTTCTCAGGTACTTTAGCTAGATTGTGAGCCTTTGGGACAGTTAAGGAAGTTCCAAGTACCTAATTTTATTTTTATTTTATTGTAACCCGTTCTGGGCTCCTGGGGAGGATGGGCTATAAAAATGAACAAATAAATAGATTTATTTATTTATTTATTCATTCATTCAATTTTCTATACCGTTCTCCCAAGAGAGCTCAGAATGGTTTACATTAATTTATTCAGGTATTCAAGAATTTTTCTGTCTTTCCCGGCAGGCTCACCGTCGTACCTGGGGCAATAGAATTTAGCCATTCCTTATTTACCCTCAAAGAACTGTAATATTCCCTCCCTTTTAAGGCAGCTCAGAAGACCCGATGGCGGCTTGCTGGGATCCCTGGCACTGGCGATCTTGTCCGGGCTGCTGAGGTGGGGTGGATTGATGCCGGGAGGCCAGGGGGAACATGCAGGCCTTCCTTCAGGGGGGGGGGGCTGTACAGGCCTTCCGTGGATGGTGCGTTCCTTCAGGGGGGGGGATTGTACAGGCCTTCAGGTTTAGGGTGCAGGCCCTCAGGGGGGACAGGTAGGCCTTGGGTGCAGGCCTTCAGGGGGGACAGGCAGGCCTTCAGGGGTGGGGTGTAGGCCTTCAAGGGGGGACAGACTTTCAGGGGGGGGACATACCTTCAGGGGAATGGGCCCTGGTGTAGAAGTACATGGAGGGAGGGAAGGGGGGTTCAAAGAGACGTGCATATGCCAGACTTTGGGGGAAGAAACAATGGGTCTAAAAATAGAGGAGAGCGAGAGAGATGATGGGCAATGGGATTTAGGGAGGGAAGGAACAGAAAGGGCGAGAAGTTGGACACAAGGGATGGTGTGGAGGGGGATAGAGATACTAGATAGGAGGGTAGTTGGGAAAAGAAAGGGAGAGATGGTGGACCCTGGGGTGGTGGGGAAGGAGGGAGAGATGCTGGATGAAAGGGTAGTTGAGAAAAGGTGGATCTGTGGATGGAGATGAAAAAAAAGAAAGATGCCAGACCTCTGGGGGAGGGAAGGGAAACGGAAGGGGAGGACAGAGATGGCAGATGGATGGTTAGCACGGAGAAAGAAGGAGACTCTGGCAAGCAAGTTATCAGAAGACAACCAGAGTCTGTGACCAACAAGATTTGAATAATGACCAGACAACAAAAGGTAGAAAAACTAATTTTATTTTCTGTTTTGTGATTACAATATGTCAGATTTGAAACATGTATCCTGCCGGAGCTGGTGTTAGAGCTAGGATTTAACAGAGAGAGGAAAAGTCTTTTTTGTTTGTTTACACCACGGTGCCAGGGGCGAAGTAATAAAATTTGCAGACAACACCAAACTATTTAGTGGAGTTGGGACTAAAGAGGACTGTGAAGATTTACAAAGGGACCTGAACAAACTAGAAGAGTGGGCGACGAGATGGCAGATGAAGTTTAATGTAGAGAAATATAAAGTCTTGCAAGTAGGAAACAAACCCGAAGTACAGCTATACGGTGGGAGGGCTGGTAATGGGTGAAAATACCCAAGAAAAGGACTTGGGGGTAATAGTGGACAACACAATGAAGCCGTCGGCACAGTGCGCAGCGGCCTCTAAGAAGGTGAATAGAATGCTAGGTATTATCTAGAAAGGTATTACAACCAGAACGAAAGAGATCATCCTGCCATTGTATCGGACGATGGTGCGCCCGCATCTGGAGTACTGCGTCCAATATTGGTCGCCGTACCTTAAGAAGGATATGGCGATACTCGAGATGGTTCAGAAAAGAGCGACGCGATTGATAAAAGGTATGGAAAACCTTTCATATGCTGAAAGATTAGAGAAATTGGGGCTCTTTTCCCTGGAAAAGCGGAGGCTTAGAGCGGACATGACAGAGACTTACAAGATCATGAAGGGCATAGAGAAAATGGAGAGGGACAGGTTCTTCAAACTTTCGAAAACTACTAGAATGAGAGGGCATTTGGGAAAATTAAGAGGGGACAGATTCAGAACCAATGGTAGGAAGTTGTTCTTCACCCAAAGGGTGGTGGACACCTGGAATGCGCTTCCAGAGGGTGTGATAGGACAGGGTACGGTATCGGGGTTCAAGAACGGATTGGATGAATTCCTGAAGAAAAAAGGGATAGAAGGGTATAGATAGAGGATTACTATACAGGTCCTGGACCTGATGGACCGTCGCTCGAGTGGACTGCTGGGCACGATGGACCTCTGGTCTGACCCAGCAGAGGCACTGCTTATGTTCTTATGTTGGCTGTTCCTCATTAAGCCATGTTTGTTTTTATTTATTGATATTTGACTTGCACCTTTTCATTGCTAACTTACAACAAATTACAGTCAGATACAATATGTGTTGCTCTGTCCACATATAACATGTAATCTAAGGATTATATTTAGCTACATGTTAACATGTTAAAAGGTATTTTTGTGCATTGACATGTACTAATGTGAGTTGTGTAAAATTGGAGGAGTCAGGTTCAATTCCAGCTGCAGCTTCTTGTGACCCTGGTCAAATCAATTAACCTTCCATTGTCCCATGCACAAACCTTTAGAATGTGAGCCTACAAAGACAGGTTATATATATATGGAATCTTTTTTTTTTTAATATTCTTTATTCATTTTGAAAACTTACAGCAAGCGTACAGGAATATATCATTAGTAACAACAATAACACTTGTAATTCTCATATAATTCTACAAACATAAAAATAATATATATATGGAATCTAAAAATAACAATGTGTTAATCAAACCCTAAGGGCACTGGAGAATGAAGTGACTTTCCCAAAGATACAAGGAGCATTGGTGAGAACAGTGGTTTTGAACTCTTGCTTACCTAATTCTCAGCTTGCTACACTAACCACTAAGCTACTTCTCCACTCCCTTCCCAGTAAGCCTTATAGCATTGTCTCTCAAACTTTTTTTTTCTTTTTAGATCTGGCACTAAATGGAGCAAATAGTTTTCGCAGCGCGCTATGCAGAGCAAATGGATTTTTGCAGCACAGTATAATTGAAATTATAACATTACAAAACCAACAAAAAATTAAATCTGAGAGTTATTTATTTAAAGTTCTTCTATATATGGGTAATTGTAACAATAGTGAAACTAAAGTAGATAGAATAGAATTGCTAATCAATGCGATGAATGTTCTTGTTTTTGAGTGCAAATTAACTCAAAACGCAGCTTGATAGTCAACAAGCAAACACCATCTGCAGTTGTTCTGTCAGAGCTAAAAATCCAAGTTTGCAAAGATAAGAAGATCCAAATGGTAACAAAGCCTTGATTGCTTTGTTGCTCAAGCTATGATAACTGCAGGGAAAAAAAAAAAATTACTTGCCGTTAGTTTTCAAGGACCAATCATGTCAAAGAATGATGCTTGTCGGGGCAGTTGTATCCTTACGCACAGAGATGCTCATAATATTGACAGACTCTTTCGTACGTGATGAACATTTCATCTATTCTAGTGTGACTTCGTGAAGGGAATTTTTAAAAATAAAGTAAAATTCTGAAATCTCTTCTGGCACACCAGGAATCTCTTCGGAGCTGTATGCCTCAGAGATGCTTAATTATTTACCCGCTGTAGGGTGCCAGTCATCCAACTGCTATTTGTAAATATTTTTTCAGCTTTTTTAAAATTTTCCTTTTTTTTAACTGATTGGATACAATTGAGTTCATTTCTGGGTTTAATTATTTTATATTGTACTTTTTGGCCTTCATTTTATTATACTTTCTCCATTGTTTATTTCTAATAGTGCAGATTGCATAAGTGTTTCAGTGCATGTTCAAATTCGGCCAAGCAGTGACTAAATTGTGGGCAACCAAGTTTGGCTTTGTGCTATTAGATCATACTGACGTAACACCAACAGCATGCTTAATTTTGGGGATGTACAAAGACAAAGATGTGTATTTTATGTCAGTATATGCTCTGTGTTCTACCTTCGCTCAGTAGAGCAACCTGGCATGTAATACAAAACAGAAAGCAGGGATAGGCCTAAAAACCTGATGAAGGGGATTGATTCAGGACTGCCATGACATGCAGAGCCAGTCAGAAAATAAAATTGAACTAAAGATCTGATTATTTATTAAGAGTATGCATGCCAAAAAATAACATTGTTTAATTTCTCAAGTTGTTTGATATTTTTTTTAATAGGTTTCTAGTGCAATAGGTGTGCCATTCTGTACAGAAGGGTATTCTTCCCATGCTCGCGAACTGTGCAGAAGGAATCCATTCTAGGTTTTCAATTTCTCCTCCTTCTCCAGAGGGCTCTGTTGCTCCCTTCAGTTTTTCTTTTTGAACACGAGCTCGAAGGTGTCTTTCTGATCTGCTCTGTATATTTCTTTATTTTTGGGGGTATTTTTTGTTTTTTTGCAGCTATTGGTATACCAGGGCTCCCCAATGTGGTGGAGAGCTCTGCCTACATGGAGATGAAGCAGACTTGGGAGTCAGGGAGTAGACAATGTCTAGGCCAATTACCTTAGATCTGGGAGAATAGACATTATCTGCAGCAGTATTCTAGTCCATTGTTCTTCGATGGGGCTGGCCAGCTTTTGATCCGATGTCTACGGTGAGGAAAAAGAAGGGCGGACTGGTTCTTCAGTCAAAGATACAATCCCAGCAGCGAAGATCTGAATGCTCTAGTCCAGCCATGGCCAAAGAATGAGCTCTTGTATGTGTTTCGTTCATAATCCATGATAGGGCAAACCACCCAGGGAGAGTGGTCTTCATAACACCAGATTGGCCACACAGGCCATGGTACACAGACCTAGTGCGTCTTCAGAGGGACCAGGGTCTCAAATTACTTTGGTCTTACAGCATTGCTCTTGAGCGCAAGGCATTAGAGTGCAAAGGATACTCAGAGGTAGTCATTGCTACTCTCCTCAGAGCAAAGAAGCCTACAACAGTCTCTACCTATGCTAAGGTATGGGAAATGTTTAAATAGTAGTGCATGAAAGAGAAGGTGGATCCATTTAGTGCTCTGATTGTGGTGGTAATAGCTTTTTTTCAAGCAAGTCTCAACAAAGGCCTAGCTGTGGTGGGCCTGTTGTACTTCAGAGCCTGTGGATGCAGAGCTCCTCTGGCTTCTCATCTGGACATATCTGGATTCCTAAAGGGGGCACTATGGCTCAGACCACTGGTAAAACAAACAGTTTCTGTCATGGAACCTAAATGTGATTTTGCATAACCTCAGTCAGGCTCCTTTTGATCCTATTCAAGAGGCTTCCTTGTTGGATCTTACTATCAAGACTGTTTTCATCATGGCCATTACGTTAGTGAGACGATTCTTGGAGCTGCAGGCCCTGTCATTCAGGGAGCCCTTCCTCAAGATCATGGAGGTGGGAGTATTCTTGCGCACAATCCCGTCCTTTTTGACAAAGGTTGATTCGTCGTTTCATATCATCAAGTGGTAAGATTGCCAGCATTCCAGACCACAGAGTCAAAGAAAAAGAACAGGATTCTGAGAAAATTGAATGTGAGGTCACCATGAGTTCCGACTGTTGGACCATATATTTGTGCTCATCAGTCAGGCTCGAGATAGATACAGATGGCCTTCTCGACAGCATATATTGCCTGTGGTAAGCATTCATCAGTCTCCTTGAAAGCACATTCCACAAGAAATATGGTATCTTTGTGGGCGAAAGTTCAGGCAATTTCGCCTGAGGAGATTTCTAAGGCAGCGACCTGGTCCACTCTGCATACATTCTCCAAGTTCTACAAAGTGGACATGGCAACATAGGAAGACATCATCTTTGGGTCCTCAGTATTACGAGCAGGCTCAGAGATCCCAACCTGGATTTCTGGGACTGCATGTGTATGTCCCTACTGTCCAGAATGGCACACCCATTGCACTAGAAAAAGAGATTGGGTTCTTACCTTGCTAATATCTCTTCTAGTAGATAGGTGTGTCATTTTGGAACCTCTCCCTGTCAGCTATTTACTTTGCCTGCCTACTGTCTCAATCAGGAAGTTTGAGTCAAAATTGAGATTTTTGATGTCGGTCAGACCCCAAGGGTATTGCTGTAACACTAGAGGAATGTTTGAGCTCCATAAATGCTTCTGATTGGTTATTTTCGATGTTTCAGTTGTTCAATTGAAATGTTTAACATGTTTGTTATACTTTCAGAGCAGAACAGATCTGTAATTTAGGGAGTCTTCCCGTACCTCTCCTCCTTATTTGTTCCTATGTAGGGCTATCACCTACTTTGGTATAAACTGAAAGGGGCAGCAGAGACCTCTGGAGAAAGAGAAAGAGTTTAAAACCAAGAATGAATTTCTTCTGCATGGTTCACAAGCATGATGAGAATACCCTACTGTCCAGAATGACACACCTATCTGCTAGAAAAGATATTAGCAAGGTAAGAGCCTAATCTCTTTTTTGCCTTTCAGTTCAATATTGTCAATATTGTACACTGTTTTCTTATTGCTCGGTATGTGCACTGTTCTTGTGTGCCTACTGATGTGGAGGGCCATTTATGACATGAGGTCTAAATCCGAGTTCTAGACATTTTGTCGCACAAAAATCCAGTACCAATCATGTCCATTTTCTAAACTGCAAAACGACTATTTTGGATTGGGAGGGTTTATTTTTGAAAAAACATGTGCTCAAAACAAACCATTGGGATATAGGAGGGGCCAGTGGTTTTAGTAGACATCCCAGCAGAGCGGCTTCCTAGGGGGATACATTGCAATGAACTTAACATCTCACTACAATCCCCTCATAGTATAAGGTGAGCTCTACTGGACCCAACTGTATACCACAACAATAGCACTTGTGCTTGCAGGTGTCACCTATATGTAGGTACAGTGGGAGTTGGGTGGGTTTTGGAAGGCTCACATATTCTAGGTCAGGAGTACCCATATTTTTTTGGCTTAAAATGACCAAGTCAAAATGATCTACCAATAATAAAATTTAAAAAAACACAAAGCCCTCTGTACGCAGAGAAAATGTTAATTACCATTTATATTCGGGGTGTTTTTCAAAGAGGTCAAGGCCAATGACTTTAAAATATGCAATGTCACCTCAGTAACAACTATACAAAAATAGATAAATATACCCCCTCCCCTTTTACTAAACTGTGACAGCATTTTTTAGCACAGGGAGCTTTACTGAATGCTCCGCACTGCTCCCGACGCTCATAGGCTCCCTGCGCTAAAAAATGCTATCGCAGTTCAGTAAAAGGGGGCCATAGTGCAAAATATAGACAGCAGATATAAATTCTCAAAATGGACACATTTTGATCACTAAACTGAAAATAAAATCATTTTTCTTACCTTTGTTGTCTGGTGATTTCATGAGTCTCTGGTTGCATTTCCTTCTGACTATTCATCCAATATTTCTTCCCTTCTTTCTGCCTCCTGCATGCTTCCTCTCCTCCAGACCGCATTCCATTCCCCAACCAACATCTGTCCCTGTCCATCCATGAGTCCAACTTTATCTTTCTCTCTCCCTGCCCCCTTCTTTCTTTCTTTCTTTCTTTATCTCTCTCTCTCTCTCCCTCTCTCCCTGCCCCCTTTCTTTCTTTCTTTCTTCCTCTCTCCCTGCCCTCCTTCTTTCTGTCTCTTTTTTTTTTCTTTTTATTTAATAATATCTTTATTAGAGATTTAGCTCGAAAAAACAGGTCAAGGAAATAATAACAATACAAACATCAGAATTGATACAATCAAAATAAGGCAAATCAGAGGTGGCAGACCAAGCAAAGAAGACTGCCCAGTTCCAGCATGCCCTACTAAAGGCCCATTTTACAATATGTAACAACAAACAAACAAACACCCCTCCCAAAACTTAATCGAAACTAGTGCAGGAAGAGAAACTATGGAAAAGAAAAGAAGAATCACATCATACACACTCCATTCACCCCACACTCATCACCCCCCTCCCTATCCCAGGAAGTGGTCAGAAAAGAAGAACCAGATGGAGACACAGAGAAGAGCTAAAAAGTTCCCAATCCCTAAAGGGCCCACAAAAAACCTGTTTCTCTCTCCCTGCCCCTCCAAGCCACCACTGCCGATTTCTCCCTGCTTCCACGACGCTGCAACAGACAGGCCAGGTGCATGCAGCGACTGCACAAGCGCTGGGACCACAAGACTTCTCCCCATGATGTCAATTATGATGTCAGAGAGGAAGTTCCGGGCCAGCCAGGCAGAGATTAGCTGGCCCAGAACTTCTTCTCCAACGTCAGAATTGATGGGTGGGGGGGAGATGAAGGCTTGTGGGCCCGGCACTTGTGCAGTGGCTGCACACGCCTGGCTTATTGCGGTGTCGGGAAAGCAGGGAGAACGCAAAGGCAACGTGATCGACCTTTTGGGCACCCCTGTTCTAGGTAGAGTCCTCATGGGCCTGAGTCATCTCTATGGTTGATTATAACTCCCTCTAGGCTACTCCAGGAACCTGCTTGCTGCTGTACTAGGACTGGCCATAAAATCTGAAGCTATCATATAGGCAGGTATGTACTGTTTCATTCACATCTTTGGGGGTGGGTGGGAGGGGGTTAGTGACCACTGAAGGAAGTATGGAGGATCATGCCTTCCAATGGTCATCTGGTCAGTTTGAGCACGTTTTTGGCACTTATTCATTATTAAAACAAGTCCAACCCCAGATGTCTAAACTCTGCCTTGGACGTATTATTAAATGTTTGATTATGGCAGAAAAACATTCAAGTCATAAGTCTGCCCTCCTGCTGTCCACACCATGCTTCTAAACATGCCCCCTTGAAATTTAGATGCACTGTGGGAAGTGCCATAGAAATCTGTCTAGGAAATAGGTTTTGAAAATGGATTTTTTTCTTGCCTAACCCTTCCAATTTTCTATCTGCACCTTTATGTCACATTTTGAACATTTTTCTTTATTGAAAATGAGCCCTATAGTACACAGTATTGAGCAATAGTTGGGTTTTCCTGTCATTTGGGGTTAAAAAAGGACTTGAAACAGCATTGAAAATGTCACTGACCTTTCTTTGTAGTTTCAAATGAATGCACGTCCCTAATATTTTTATTTGCCTGCAGCGTTAAATACAGTTTTTTCAGCCATGTTTGAGTTGAGCTGAAGTGAATCAACCTTTTAGCTTAGAAATCTGTGCATGATTTGAAGGGTCACAAATGTACTTTCTATCTGATTACTTGAATGCATGATGGACAAAATGCAGAGCTTTTGTGGTTGACTCTATTTATTAACTTTGCACTTTAAAACAAAGCATATTTGCACAGATTTACTTTTGCATCATTTATGTTTATGGGGATAACTGAGGGGGGGGGGGGGGAGAGAAGGTAAATTCCCTTCCCCTACAGCTCATTATCAAGCAGAAGGAATTGCTTATTGCCTGTTCTATTTGCCTAATAAACCAGCTCTTGTATTACCTAGGGATGCTTACATTTTTTATTCAAGGAATCCTAGTAACAGGCAAACAGAAGTCCAACAGTTGGTTCTAAAGAAACAGCAAAATGAAGGTCAGCTAATATGGCCCGTTGTTCTGTCTCCTGGTGGTCATGACAGCGGGGGGAGGTTTATTTGAAGATCCCAGACTCCCAAGTCACTGCCCGCATTGTTAGCCTCCTTTGCTATTTTGGGCTGTGCCAAGAGTTTAGGAATATAAATGTATTGTACAGATCAGTGAATGAAGAACTTCTTTGCACTTTAAAAAAAATGTTTTTTTCCCTTTCCTTTACAATTTGTTTGCAGGGTTACCCCCCCTCCCCCTTCCCCGGTTCTGCCATCTGATGGATGTTGCTGGGCATTTTTTTATGAGAAAGCAAAGAATTGCAGATAGAAAAGGGGAAAAAGAACAAAAGAAAAGGGGATCGAGGGTGAGGGAGGAAACAGATTTGAATTAGAAATATAGAAAGGAGTGTTTGGCACTTTTAACACATGAGGTGAAGGTTTTACAAGCTGGTCAGGTGCATGGGGTTCATTGTTATAGGAACATTTTATGCAATTTAAACACAAGTTTAAATTTTAACAAATGCACACAGTTCAAAGCATCTAATTTGGACAATTTAAAAAAAAATGTTTTTCAGTTCTTTTGTGATACATATAATATAGAATAATTGTAAGTGTTGTGTAAACTGCATGTGAGGATCTTCCATTCAGATGAGCCAGACCGAAAATTTAATGATCCCACCAGTAAGTGTTTGGACATAACAGAACGTTAAACATACTATTACAAATATAGCTTTCAATGTAGATGTTGGTCAAGTGAATTCTCTTAGAATAACTGTCACTCTAACACGTAGATGTATTAGACTCAGAGCTGTGCCTTCAATTTAAAAAGTAAGTTGCCAAGCATTTCACAATATAAGCTCATTATATCTTTAGTCTTTCATTACTCTCTACTATCCTCTCTTTGTTCCCCAATGTGTTTGTTCTTCTCTTGCCCCTTTCTATCTGTTCCCCAAGCCAATTTGCTCTTTTGCTCCTCATTACGTTAGAGCCTTTTTTCCATTGTGCCCTCTAGCATTACCTGAAGATATCTCTCATTCTATATTCTTGTTTCTAGGTCTCTTTAGTAATAATTTTGATGTACTAAGGTAAACACTCAAGATGTAATATCTTAACATAGAGTAACCAAATGAAAACTCCCCCCCCTCCCCCAAACCATCTAAATTTAAATGGCTAAAAAGTCAAGTTGGGGAGAATGGATTTAAGAACTTGGCACTGATTTCCTGCATTGTGCCTCTAAGTTCTATAAATGTTCAGCTTCTAGGTCAATTGCTATCTTTCTTTGAAAATTGATTAGAGGAAGCTTATTTTATTGCCCTTATATGATGGCTTGATCCTTAGTGGTAGTATAGCTAGACCGCCATTTAGGGGGTTGCCAATCTGAACCCAGTGCTAGCAAATGGCAGGAGTGACTCTTTCTCTGAACCCACTAGAAATTTCGCAAGGTGGGCCTATCAAAGGGCAGAAGGGGGTCTTTTGGTAATTGAGGGGAGGTCTTTGGAGTGGAAGATCTAATTGCCAATCTTTAGTGTGTGTGAAAATGGATTAGAGGGTCATTGGAATGGGGAAATAAGTACAGGTAGAGTGCTGTTCTACTTAACAAAAATAGTAGGTTAATTATGTAGCCTGGAACTCAAATATAAAAATTACCTACACCTGTCACTGTACAGTGGACTATCAGCCTGTTAATATAAACATATTTTTCCATACACAGAAATTCCCATGGGCACGGCTGGTGTTAGGGGTGGGCAAATAAGGCAATCTGCCTTGGGACCCCTGTTAAAGTGGGCCTCAAACCTGCCTGACATTGAAAGAAGGGTAGCCTGCAGGCAAGCTTTGGTGTGCCCCCTCCCTATTATCTGCCCTGGGCCCCATCATGTCTCTCACCCTCAGTGAGCATAGAGCAGAAATAAGATATTCCTCAGCTCATCATACAAAAATAATTCTTATGGCTATCTTTCCTATTTTATAATGTAATTATTTACCTTAATCCTATCGTTCCAGTAGGTCCTGTATATTTTAATGTATATTTTACTATTTTTATTATATACAAACCGCTTAGAAGACTGATAGGTGGTACACAAATTTTTATTAAATTTGAAACAATCAAATTTGTAGATGACACGATAATACTAAGACCAAGGGACTGGGCATCTAAATGATTGGTGAAATTTAGTGTGGGCAAGTGCAGTGTGATAGCAGATGTAAATCATTTGCTGACATTCAAGGTGGTTTTGAAGAGAAGTCAACTCCTAACTCCCACTCTCTGTAAAATTACCTATATCCATCCTATCATTCTCTCTGCAAGAAACTCCCCAACTCCTATATGTCCTGTCTGTCCAAATTAGATTGTAAGCTCTTCTGATCAGGGACCATCTATTGCATGTTAAATATACAGCACTGCAAATGCTTTCAGTGCTTTAGAAATGGTAAATAGTAGTAATGGGTGCAGAAAATTTGACATAAACTTATTGTTCACACATTCACATCATGCAATTGTTTGAATAGTGACTCAGGATATGACAACAGGGTCTTTTTGAAAGTCAGAGCTCAGCTCCAACTCCTCAAAGTACCATTTTATTACTTTAAGTTGTTTTCCTGTTAGAAATCCCACTAAGAATATTTATTTTTATTTCTTTAAAATGTTTATAAACTGCAGTATACAAAGCCATCTTACATAAAACCATAATCAGAAAATATTCAGTAAGCATAACAAGAAAGCAATAAAATATAATCAGAGACCATAGGGCTTGTGCAAAAAAACAAACACAAAAAACCCTTAAGTTGCTTTCTGAATAGTAAAACTGAGTTTGTACTGTCTCATAGGGAAGAGTATTCCAAAGATGGGCCTCTTCATCTTGCACCATTCTAATATTTTCTGAAACTAGGAATATCCAGCAACAATTTGTCAACTGGTCTCAAACTACTGCTTGGATGATATATTCTCAGTTCAATTGCAAGTGCTAATTGTGCTTCATTATTCAATACCTTGTGTATTAAAAGCAATACTTCAAACTGAACACAATAACATATTGGGAGCCCATGAAGTTCTGCTCATCAAGATCTTACCTCCTTGGTAAGACCAATGGGAGACACATGACATCTCTCTTAAGGTGGCCAAAGCTATGTCTCGGCTCTCCCCATGTGTTTAAAGAGGGTGTGGATTATGTGGCCAATGCTCTTTATGACATCTTCAGAGTCCTAAGTAAGGTTTCGGCTTACTCCATTGCTGCCTGTCGGGTGCTCTGGATTGGACAGTGGAGGGGTGACTTGGCCTTCAAGGCCATTCTCAGCAGATTACTCTTCAAGGGACAGATGCTGTTGGGCAGAGAGCTTGACAACCTAATAGCCAGTATAACGGATCACCACCCCAAATTCCTCCCGTATAGTAGGAGCTATCTGCCTGCAGGGGGCAGTAGAGACAATTTTCGTGTCTCTAGAAGAGCGTGGCAATTTTCCCCCAGCTACACTTATCAGAGATCCTTTCAGGGGTTCAGACGGAGATTTGGCACTTATAGGCTCCAGTAACCCACAGGTTCCCGCAGTGCCTCAACCTCCAAGAAACAACAATGATGTCAGGAAGATGGCTGCTCCTCCTCATATCTGAGGGCAGCTGTCGGCATTCTGGGACAAATGGGAACGGATCTCATGTGACCGTTGAGTGCTGGACATTATCAGGGAGGGGCACAAGATTGAATTTTCTCAGCCCCCTTCAGATTGGTTCCTCGAATCCTCAGCTGCATGCCTGTCCAAGCGACAGTGCAATGACTCTTAGACATTTATGCCATAGAACCAGTTCCCGAAGATGAATCGGGCTCAGGCAGATATTCTTTATACTTCATAGTGCCAAAGAAAGGCACAGAAGATTGGAGGTCCATTTTGGATTTGAAATCTGTAAACAGGGCCCTAAAGATCATGAGAACATAAGAATTGCCGCTTCTGGGTCAGACCAGTAGTCCATTGTGCCCAGCAGTCCGCTCATGCGGCGGCCCTTAAGTCAAAGACATGGAAATGGTCTGCTCCATCATAGCAGCTGTGGCTCTGGATTTGACAGAGACATAGCTGCACAACCCATCTTTCTGTCTCCCAGGAGATATCTGAGATTTCATGTACTCCAGCATCACTTCCAGTTTGTGTTGCTCCCCTTCAGTTTGGCCACGACATCCCGCATCTTTACCAAAATATGGTGGTGGTTGTAGCAGCCCACCTTCACAGGATGGGTGTCCAGGTGCATCCTTATTTAGATGATTGGCTGATCAGGGCCCCCTGTCTGGAGGACTGCTAGTGTGCAGTCCAGCAAGTGTTGAGCCTTACAGGTTCTGGGCTAGATAGTCAACTTCCAAAGAAGTCATCTTCAGCAGACTCAGTGTTTGGATTATCTGGGAGTCTGCTTCGACACGGCACAGGGCCATGTCTTTCTTCCTGAGCTATGCAAACAGGCTCAGGAACCAAATCCTAGAAATCTTGGCCCTTCTTAGTCCCACAGCCTGGCAGTACCTGCAAGTGTTGGGCTCGATGGCAGCCTCCTTGGAAGTGGTGCCCTGGGCGAGGGTTCATATGCGCCCTCTCTGTCCAGATGGTCTCCACAACGTCATTCCCTGCAGATGAAGTTCTCCTGGATGGCAGAGGCAAAGTGCAGCCTGTGTTGGTGACTCCAAGGAGAGAACTTGGTGAGAGCATGCCTCTCAGAATTGACTCACAAGTGACCCTCATGATTGACATGAGCCTCAGTGGCTGGGGGCCCTCTGCTGTGGTCGCCCTTTCCAGGATAATTGGTCCCCATCGGAGAGCAAATGGTCCATCAGTCGTCTGGAGCTGAGAGCCATTCGGTTGGCCTTGCTACAGTTGCAGTATTTCCTGGCAGGGAAAGCAGTTAGGGTGTTTAATGTAAATAGACAAGGTAGGACCAAAAGCATTTCCCTTCGTTTGGAAGACTGGATGTTATTCCAGTGGGCAGAACTTCACTTGCAAGCTCTCTCTGCTGCCCATGTGACAGGAGCAGAGAATGTCCAAGCCGAGTTTCTCAGACAGCAGACTCTAGATCTCGAAGCATGGTCTCTGTCTCAGAAGGCATTTTCCTTCATAGTTCAGACTTGAGGCAAACTGGATATGACTTTCAAGACCATTGCCAAGAATGTGAAAACAGCCCATTTCTACAGTCGCAGAGTCGAGCGGTGATGCGCAGGGCTGAATGCCCTGGTTCAGCCCTGTCCCACAGATCTACTTCTCTATATATTCCCTCCGTGGGCCATGATGGATTGGATCATCCACAGGATAGCATCCCATCAGGGTCTGATGATCCTGGTGGCTCCGGACTGAACCCAAAGACCTTCGTACACAGATCCGATGCGTCTGCTGAGGGTCAGTTCCCTGAGACTGCTTGTTCATGCGGGGCCCCTCAGTCAAGTCCTGGTTCCGAAGAAGAAGCCGGAATGCTTTGGTCTTACAACATGGCTCTTGAGCATGCGGCCTTGATTCGGAAGGACTATTTGGAGGTTGTAGTTACGATTCTTCTTAGAGCTAAGAAGCATGCGACGGTTGTGGCTTATGTTAAGACCTAAAAGACCTTTCAGTTATGGTGTGCCAAGGAGCAGGTACAGCTGGAGAGAGCTTCTGTTCGGTGATCTTGCCTTCCTTCAAACCAGTCTTGAAAAGGGCCTTGTGGTTTTGTCTCTCAAAGCGCAGATAACCGGTATCTAGTGCTTTTGGGCTCGGAGTGACCTTTGTTCTCTGGCTTCTCACATGGACGTCACTTGGTTTTTGAGAGGGGGCTCTCAGGATGAGATCCCCATTGCACAGGCCGTTCTCATCTTGGAACCTCATTGTGATCTTGAAGGGCCTGGCCCATGTTCCATACGAGCCTCTTTCGGAGGCTTCCTTCTAGACCTTATGGTCCAAAATAGTGTTTTTTGTTGTCATAGTCTCGGGAAAAAGGATCTCAGAATTGCATGCCCTCTTCTGCATGAAGCTATTTCTCCTTTTCACAGAATCGGGTGTTTCTCTGTGCACAGTTCCTTCCTTTCTTCTGAAGGTGTTGTTTTTTTGTTGTTTTTTTTTGCCTTCCATTTTAATCAGGGACTTCATTTGCCTGCCTTTCAGTCTACAGGTTCTTCCAAACAGGACAAATTTTTGTGCAAGCTGGATGCACACAGGGCCCTGCTTATCTACCTGGAGAGGACTAATGACTCCAGGCTTTCTGATTATGTTTTGTGCTGACCAATCACTTGAGACAGGGCAGGCCAGCTTCCAAAGCTTCCATTGCATGGCGACGATATGCATGACAATTTCATCTTCCTACATTTCCTCCGGGAAACAGTTGCCTATTTCTTTTGCAGCACATTCCACAAGAAGTATAGTGACCTCCTGGGCAGAATCTCAGGCTGTTTTGCCCAATGAAATCTGTAGAGAAGCTACATGGTCTACTCTTCACACCTTTACAAAGTTCTACAGAGTGAATGTGGTGGCTCAAGAGGATGCCGCCTTTGAATCCTTGGTTCTACAGGCAGGGTCATCAGTCCCCTCCCCCCCCGTACCCTAGACTTAGGACATCAGCTACACTATGGCCTCCTATGTAACTGCAAAAGAATGACAGATTAGGCTCTTACCTCAATAATCTGGATTTTGTTAGGATACACAGGACGTATTTGTTGTGATTTATCTGATTTCTGCCTCCGACATTGCTGGTGTGCTTTTTGGGACCGCTTCTATTGTACCTAAGATTAAGAAAAGATGTGTTTCGGGTACTAGGAGTTTCCCTTTCTCTTTCCTCTTGGAGGGTCCTATAACCCCTGCTTCTTACATTTAGCAGATTGGCTCTTAGTTACTCATGTGTGTGATTTATGTTTTATTGTCTACTCATTAATTGGTTATTAGTCATTTTTCTATTTTCTAAGTTTCAGAGCAGAGCAGAATATGTTTATTGCCAGGGGAGTTCCCCGTGACTCTCCTCTTTTCTTATGTTTCAGTGTAGTTCGATTGCTTTGGTACCAATTGATAGGGTTACCATATGACATCAGAAAAAGGAGGACGGATTGAGGCATCCGAGTTTTACTTCCATTGCATTCAATGGAAGTAAAACCTGGATATTTTAATCCTGCCTCCTTTTTCTGGTGTCATATGGTAACCGTACAACTGAGGAGAGTGTTGTTCTCTACTGCAGAAGGGGAGGAATTTTAGATTCTTGGGGTGATATCCTTCTGCAGTTCGTAGGAAATGGGAATGAACAGCTACAGTACGGACTCCTGTGTATCATAACAGAACCCAGATTATTAAGGTAAGAACCTAATCTGTCGATCTTTCTCATGAATATTCATTGTGGATATTCTGAAAACCTGGCCTACCTGTGGACCTCCCATGCATGTTTAGAGGACCCTTCATGGCTCCAGGGAAAAGGCTCTGGGAAATGCATTCTGAGTTGGT
Source organism: Geotrypetes seraphini (assembly GCF_902459505.1). Lineage (NCBI taxonomy): Eukaryota > Metazoa > Chordata > Amphibia > Gymnophiona > Dermophiidae > Geotrypetes > Geotrypetes seraphini. The sequence continues at coordinate 38,732,038 of NC_047093.1, read as the reverse complement.
GCTGTTATATGACATCACCCATGTGTGTGACTAGTGAATTCCTGTCTTGAGAGAACACCTGTTACAAGGAAGCAGCTTCGTTTGGCATAGAGTATGCTCCTCAAAAACGGAGAGCTTCAGTTCTGTCCTCAGCCTCTTTTTGGCTAAGATTCATTTTTAGTTATCTGAACCTTGAGCTGAGAAGGATCTCTTCTTGGCCTTCTGGATGAAATTGAGAACTCTACAATATGGGTGGGCTTAACACTCTGTGACCTAACTCCCACAGGGGGGAAAAATGATGTAAAGATTGCTGCAAAAGCAAGAGGATTATATCCTTTGCTGAAGAGTGAAAAAATAGAAAATATGAGAATAAAATGTCAAGTGTTGGTTTGGTGCTCATTATATGGATCTGTAGACCAGCAGTTATAATTCATGTGATGGTTACTGAAAAGAATTTTCCTAACATACCCCCCCCCCCCTTTTTTTTTACAAAACCGCAGAAGCAGTTTTTAGAACTGCCTGGTGCGCTGAATGCTCTGTGCTGCTCCTGACACTCAGAGTTCATATGAGCATCAGAGTAGTGCTGGCCTGTACTAAAAAGCACTTCTACGGTTTTGTAAAAGGGAGGACAGTGATCTTTATTATGTGAAATGGAAGTTCACTACAAGATTCATATATTGTAGTTTATTTATTTTTTAAGCAGGAGTGGTAGTGATTTTTGTTCATTTTGAGGCGTATTTTTCTTAGCAGGCATAATTTACCTGAAAGTCAGCTGTACTAAAAGTACGTCAAGTCTCCAATCTTAAAATGGGTGTAAATGTTAATACATAAACTATATGCATGTCTGCCTATGCATTTCCCAAGCTCTGCCCCAGAATAAACCTACAAACAGGTCCCATAAAAGTGGAGACTTAAAGAGTGAAGACTTGATGTTAAAAGCACATATTTATAAAAGGGATGTTCTTGAAAAAGCATTTGGCGAAACATGTTGAATAGGAGACCCCTTGAGTAAAAGTGCTTAAGAGTGAATTAATGAAGCTAAGTGAAATTAAAATACTTTCAGTTTCATCCAAAATTAAAAGTTTTAAAATGTAAAGATAAATATTAAAAAGGACCGATGAAGAAAAGGCACATAGGGCAATGAAATAATTGAGCCCATAGTTGTGCTTCTGAGGTTCTGTGCTGAAATGTTAAGTTGATGCTCTATACTTGAGGAAGTTTATGCAGGTGTTCAGCACTTATGGGATAATTTCAGATATTTTTTTATTTAATAATTTAGTGCCTGATTTAATTTTAGATTTCTTTTTGAGCATTGTGAATTGTAACTGTATTTCTCTGGACACTCAAATCCCTTTGTCATGGTAGGTTGTGGCATCTCTGGTATGTAGCAAGATGAGCAGATTTGAAATTCAAGACAGTTTAGTAATGTACTGCGGTAAATTTGGCGTGTCTTTACATTTAGCACTTTTCTGTCATGATTGCTTTGGTTTAACATGGTTGGAAATCATTGTTTATTATCTGGGCATTAAATTCTACTTAATGTAATTTAGCAGTGTATCACAGTACCATGCAGCCATAGTGTGCTGAATTGTTGTTTTATTGAAAGCCCTACAGGATATTTCCATTAGGTAATGAGAGGTGAAAAATAATAATTAAAAAAAGGTGCCTTGATAATTGCAGAGATGGAGAAATGAAAAAAAGATACATTTAGGGATCCTTTTACTAAACTGCGGTTAAAAGTGACCTTAGCTTAACCTTTGTAGATGTTTCCCACACACTAAGCCCACCACAACTATAAAACCCCTAATTTTCTATTTTATTTTTTTGCATTAATGGCCACGCAATAATGTTGCCATTAGTACACTTGTAAAAAAAAAAAAATGACCGCAAGAGAACGTATTGCCACCTAAGCAATGAAGGCTCCTTGGTTGACTGATTAGCCCTGGAATGCTCACTATCTGTACCTCAATAAACCCCAAAAAACCTGGTGGTTACCTATTAATTAAATACAACATAAAGAACCACCGATATAAGCCATAATGACATTGCAGGTAATTTCTTCTCTCCTATTATTATATAAACGGGAACAAGCCTCAGATTATGGATTATCCCAGGACAAGCAGGCATGATATTCTCACATGTGGGTGACGTCATCTACGGAGCCCCGATGCGGAAGCATTTTCAAGCAAACTTGATTGAAGATTTAAGTTTGCTGTGCTGCTCCACGCATGCGTGCCTTCCTGCTCCACTAGGGGGCGCATCCCCTCGTGGTCTCCAGTTCAAAATTTTCCGCTGAGCCTAGAAGTCGTGTTTTTTCAGGCTCTGCCCCAACTGCCTTCTAGCACCGCGATTTTTCTCAACGTGCTAGAGCTCCGGGCCATCTATCTCGCAGCAGTAGCCTTTCAACATCTGCTCCACAACCGGGTGGTCCTCATCCGAACCGACAACCAGGTAGCAGTGTACTATGTAAACAAACAAGGAGGAACAGGGTCTTGGTCCCTCTGTCGGGAAGCCCTGCGCCTCTGGAAATGGGCAATCTCCAACAACACCTTCCTTCGAGCGGTGTACATACAAGGAGAACAAAACTGCCTGGCGGACAGACTCAGCCGCCTCCTCCAGCCACACGAGTGGTCACTGCACTCTCAAACCCTACGACAGGTGTTCAAACAGTGGGGGACACCTCAAATAGATCTGTTCGCATCCCCCCACAATCACAAACTGCCTCTCTTCTGCTCCCGGATGTACTCCCTGGACCGGCTCGAGGCCGACGCCTTCCTCCTCAACTGGGAGGGAAGGTTCCTGTACGCGTTTCCCTCGTTTCCTCTGATCCTGCGGACGCTTGTCCACCTGAAAACAGTACAAGCCACCCTGATCCTGATTGCTCCTCGCTGGCCACGCCAGCCTTGGTTTTCCCTTCTACTTCAACTCAGTGTCAGAGATCCACTGCCTCTGCCTCTGTTTCCCTCTCTACTGTCACAAGGTCAGGGTTCGCTGTTACATCCCAATCTTCAATCTCTTCATCTGAATGCTTGGTTTTTTTCCCCCTGACTGCTCTCCCCGTGTCTCAATCAGTCAAGGAGATATTGGAGGCCTCTAGAAAGACCTCGACGAGAACCTGCTACTCCCAAAAGTGGACCAGATTCTCAACCTGGTGCTCCGCCCACAGCCAGGACCCGGTGTCGGTCCCCGTCCCTCTGGTCCTTGACTATTTACTTCAATTATCTCATTCCGGCCTAAAGACCAACTCCATTCGAGTACATTCGAGTACCCCTCCGGTGGTTTGGGACCTTAACGTGGTTCTGGCTCAACTAATGAAACCTCCGTTTGAGCCCCTAGACAAATGCCATCCAAAATTCCTCACTTGGAAGGTAATTTTCCTGCTCGCGCTCACTTCCGCCCGGCGGGTTAGTGAGTTACAAGCTCTGGTAGCGGACCCACCCTTCACGGTATTCCATCACGACAAGGTGGTACTCCGCACCCATCCAAAGTTCTTGCCTAAAGTAGTGTCTGATTTTCACCTTAATCAGTCCATTGTCTTGCCTGTGTTTTTTCCCAAGCCCCACTCTCACCCCGGAGAGGTGGCGCTCCATACCCTTGACTGTAAGAGAGCATTGGCCTTCTACCTCCAACGCACTCAGTCACACCGGAAAGTCCCACAATTGTTTTTGTCCTTCGACCCAAACTGGTTAGGTCACCCAGTCTCCAAGCGCACCTTGTCCAACTGGTTGGCCGATTGCATCTCCTTCTGCTACGCTCAGGCTGGTCTCACACTGCATGGTCGAGTAATGGGACACAAGGTCCGAGCGATGGCAGCCTCCGTAGCGTTCTTCAGGTCCACACCTATTGAGGAAATCTGCAAGGCTGCCACGTGGTCTTCGGTTCATACTTTCACCTCCCACTACTGTCTGGACTCACTGTCCAGGAGCGATGGCCGGTTCGGCCAATCGGTTTTGCGAAATCTATTTGCTTAAATTGCCAACTTTCCTCCATCCCTTTTCAGTTAGCTTGGAGGTCACCCACATGTGAGAATATCATGCCTGCTTGTCCTGGGATAAAGCACAGTTACTTACCGTAACAGGTGTTATCCAGGGACAGCAGGCATATATTCTCACAACCCGCCCACCTCCCCGAGGTTGGCTTCTTTGCTAGTTAAGTGAACTGGAGACCACGAGGGGATGCGCCCCCTAGTGGAGCAGGAAGGCACGCATGCGTGGAGCAGCAGAGCAAACTTAAATCTTCAATCAAGTTTGCTTGAAAATGCTTCCGCATCGGGGCTCCGTAGATGACGTCACCCACATGTGAGAATATATGCCTGCTGTCCCTGGATAACACCTGTTACGGTAAGTAACTGTGCTGTTTCACCCATTCTAGGTTTTCTCAAAGAAAAAGACAGTTCTTTTCTCTTACTCCTGCTTGCATCACCGGCAATTCATTAATATTTAAGAAACCTCACAGTTCATTTCAAGACTCAAAACTGACAGAAAAAATGTACTTATGCTTGAAAAAGTGCACTGGTGCTTCAAAGTGCTATGTCAAAAAGTGCATTAGTGCTATAAACTACTTCAGTTCATTTCAAAGTTTTAGAATTTAAAAGTACTTAGCTTATGCTCTTTAGTAACCAAGGTTGTTGCTTGTTACTTCAATCATCCAATGTGGCCTGCATTTCACGGGATAGAATTACATCCCCGCTGCGTCAGAGAAAAGTCTCTCTAGCATCGCTTCTCTGGGCTATAAACATACTCCTGCCAGTTCTGTACCTGACAAGCCTCCTAAAAATAAAAAAAATTAGAAATCTTTTTTTTTATTATGTGGTTAGTGCATACAGCTTTCAAAATTCTCACAAGACAAGCATCCCACAGTATTCCATTTTTTTCTGCATTAGGTGCACATTAGCACCTAACACCTCTTAGTAAAAGAACCCCTTAATTACAGGCATTCTGTTTAATTCCTAATGTTTTAATTTAAAGTTTCAAGTTTACAAGTTTTTATTAAAATTGATTCTATCGCTTATACAACTTCTAAGTAAGTTACAGATAAAATATAATGAGGAATACAAAAATAGAAACGCCAGTAACAATACAATTAAAAAGAAGCATAAAACAACTTAAGCAAATGGCGTAACTAATGTAGAACATAAGACTAGACTAACACGAAACAAAAGGAAGATGGGGAAGAAATACAATTAATATAGGATCGAAAATGGATAAGGAGAGAACATAAGGAAGGGGAGCGCTGTATTTTTTTTTTTTTTTAAAGGTTGACTGGAGGAAACTAGAAGAAGAATTACATGTTACATGCATCTTTAAATAAATGGCTCTTAAGATGGCCTTTGAAGCAAGATTGTTTTCCTCTCTTACTGGAGCTGGAAGAGTATTCCAAAGTTGAGGGGCAACTACTGAAAAGATATCTTGTCGCTTGGTGCCAATTATTCGCAGAGAGGGAATGGTGAGTAGTCTGCGGTCAAAAGATCTTAGGAGGCGAAACTGCTCATAAGGAATCAGACATTTTTCAATTAATTGGGGCACTTTAGTTTGTATTGTTTTAAAAGTTATTAAGGAAATTTTATAAGAAATGCTATGCTTAATTGACAATCAACGAGCTTTTCGTAACAGGGATCATGTGATCAAATATCTTAGCTTTTGTTATAAGTTTAATGGCAGTATTTTGAATTATTTGGAGGCGTCTCATTTCCTTCTGAGTAATACTGATGAGGAGGCTATTACAGTAATCTAGTTTTGCAATGATTAGAGAATGGACCAAAATATTCAATGACTTAGGCTCGAAAAATTTGGCAGTTGAACGGATCATCCTGAGCTTGAAAAGGCAAAATTTGATTACAGTACTGATGTGTTCATGAAATGACAGTTTTTTTGTCAAATGTAACCCCTAGGATTTTTAATGAGGAGAGACAGTCTAGAGTAGGGGTGTCAAACTCAAATCACATAAGGGGCTGAAATCTATAACACAGGCTAAGTCGTGGCCCAGATTTTTTTTTCTTTTATTATTTTTTGAAATTTTTTACATACTCCACAAGAACATTCTTCTTGTACAAGCAAAGCAGAAAGAAAACAAGTTAAAAATACACACACTTACTGCCTAGTAACATATTCAATCTTCCTTAGACCACTAACTCAAATGGTGGGGAGGAATTGAATAAATTGAAGAGATAGAATATTTAGGAATATATCAATGAATGAAAGGCTTAATAGCTATTAACCCCCTCTTCATAGTTGATCTTAAAAATTCCCAGTAACCAAACCTTTCAAGTCTAAAAGGGCACGTAATTGATCTGGTGTATAGTAGACATATTTAACTCCTTGATATTTAATTAAACATTTACATGGATAAGCTAATATGAATGTTGCTCCAAGGGTTAAAGTCTCTACTCTCATAGCTAAGAATAATTTTCTTCGCTCCTGCGTTGTTCTCGTGACGTCGGGAAACATCCATACTTTCTTTCCTAGAAACAATAGTTGAGGATTTCGGAAATACAGTCACATAATTGCATTCATATTTTGTTTAAAGACAAAAGAAATGAACAATGTGTCCCTCTCTGTGGATTGGGAAATAGTGAATTCTAATAATTCCGTAACATTAAGAGTGTCTGTTGACTTCAATTCCTCTGCGCCTTGTGTAGTTCCAACAATTTTCTTTTTAGGCAAATAGTAGATTCTATTAAGTGGAGGGTAATATTCCAGGGTAAACTTTAATATATCAGTTAAATACTTTTTCCACATTTCAGTGGGTGTAACCCCCAAGGCCTTTGAAAAGTTCAACAGACGTACATTTAATCTTCGGTTATAATTTTCCATTTGTTCAATATTTTTTACTCAAAACTGTTCATTTCTTTATCAAATTGTTGATTAAAGCTTGAATATTTACCACATTGTCCTTAACTTCTTTTATTTCTGTTGAAAAATATTCTTTAACTTTCTCCAAAGATTTACCCAAAGCGTCAACAGTATTTACGAGTGTAGTTAAATCTTGTGAAGATCTGGCTACCTGGGCATTTAACTTCTCGAGAGACTCCCAAATCTTCTCGAGGGTGACTGCTTCCAACTTTGTTTTTTCAGAGCCAGCTCCAATGCTGGCTCGCACTGCTCCCTGCTTCCCTTCAATCCTCGCGGCTCCAAGCCCCTGAAATGGGGTCTCCCCAGCGCTGACTTCCGCAAAGGGAGGCTCCGATAGGACCGCGAGTTCCTGAGCAGGGTGTGGGGGCGGAACAGGCTCCAGGGGGGAGAGAGACACCTCCTGCTTGGAGTTTCCAGTCACTCTTCTGGCTGGAGATAGCCCGAGCCTTCCTCCCAGAGTACCGGGGCCAAAAGAAGCAGCGGTAAAGTCCAATATGGATCTTTTGGATATGCGTAGACGTCCGGACTGCAGCGGGCTCAGAACGGACACTGCCCTTCCGTTTTGAGTGAGGCATTACGCTGAAGAAAAAGGCTCTCCTGGACCGCTGGTAAGATATCTGACTTCAGGCTGCCGCCATCTTAACTCCTCCCCCCGTGGGCCAGATTTTTTATTAAGATACTGGCTAACAGAAGGATATAAATGTCATGAAGAGTTGCCTACACTTTAATTTATGCCTACACCACTGTACATGACTGAATGAGAAACACACCTAAGGCCTGATTCACCAAGACTTTCCCCGTTTTATGTCTATCGGAAAAGACTTTGATAAGACACTTATTCCAGGAACCTGGATTCCTAAGGGGATGGTTCTATAACAGTAATCAGATTGGGAAAAGGAAGTTAACAAATATTTTTTTGAAACATTTTAAAGTGATTATTCTGTTTCCATAGCAGAAATCATAAATTAGATATTTTTAATGTATTCTTTGATCCCTAATGGAAATGTTAATGAGATGAAACCAGCTAAAATGCTCTCCAACCTCTATATTACTTTTTGGAGAAGAGTGGCATGAAATGCAGACCTTCTGAAGAGCCTTCAGCAACACACAGGTCCCTTTGTTTTCTATTTGATAAACCAGAGACACATCTAAAATTGCAAGGGGAGTGTGAGAGGGCTTGAAGAGTCTTCAGTAAAGACAAAGCTCCATGTTAAGGATAAAACCCCTGCAAACCAGCTATTAATTCCTCTGGTTTGATGAGGAGCACTGATTTTTTTGTCAAGCTTAGAATGAAGGTACTCAGAAGATTTACAGGATGCTTTTTTCATCCATCTTTCACTCAGATTTAATTGAGAAACTTGAGGGTTTTGTTTCTCAGAGGCCTCTTATGTGTGAAGCTCCCGGGCCCTGTGAAAAGAGGCTCTACTTGCCTACACACTGCCTTTGTATGATGTTGCCAAACTGGAGATGGTTACAAATACAAGCTGGGCTTTTGTACAAGTTCATCTGTTTTATATTAATTTATTTTTTGTTAGACTAGTGAATACATGTGAAATAGGAAACAGGTATTTTGCAGACTAAGATCTAATGAACCTTCACTATGTATGAACTTAAGTGCTGAACTAAACACCACAAAGGTAGAAAAACATATTTTGACATTATGTAGAAGTTGCAAATTCTGAATCATTTTTGGTAGGGAGAACTATGAGCTTTAGTACTGGTCCAATTGTGTATGAGGGTATGTGCGTATACTTAAGAATGGAAACAATATGTGTTTGGGATTGCTGATAACATCTGTGACTGTCAGGGGGTGCTAGTAGCTGTCCTAAGCATATTTGTTGCAAGAACTGTACACTGGCATTTTCTTTGGAAAGGCTTGGTACCATGGGACTGTGAGGTAGAGCAATGAGGCAGGTCAGAAAAGGAGGCTACTTGTGCAATTGAAATGTCACTTGGCCATGGACAGAAAGAGGCAAAGAGAAGAGACCAGTTATGGAGGAGTTCTAAGGCTTCAGACTGAAGGAAATTGAGAGATGTTGGACTGGTGTTCATGCTGGGGGGTGGGGGAGAAGGAGGGCAAGAGGGATGAGAGTGCTGGTTTCGGGCTGGATAGGCAGAGATAGTAAAACATCAAGCTAGAGTAGGAGTGGGCAAGCCCAGTCCTTGAGGACCCGCAACTCAGTTAGGTTTTCAGAATTTTCTCAATAAATATGCATTAGATCTATTTGCATACAATGGAAGCAGTTTATGCAAATAGATCTTATGCATATTCATTGGGGAAATCTTGAAAACCTGACTTGGTTGCGGCCCTCAAAGACCGAGATTGCTCAACCCTGGGCTAGAAAAACATCTAGCACAAACATCTGATAAATTTAGCTGGTTAAGTGTGTGTGTATAGATAGAAAGGGGTATGTGTATGCATTTATTTAAAAATATTTAAATCTCGCATCATCTCTAACTAGGTGCCTAGAAACATGAAGGCAGATAAAGACCAAATAGCCCATCCACAGCATCCACTATCTCCTCCTCTCCCCAAGTGATCCCTTGTACCTGTTCTACGCTTTCCAGAATTCAGACCCAGTCTTTGTCTCCACCACCTCTGCTGGGAGACTATTCCACACATCTACTACCCTTTTGTAAAAAAGTATTTTCTTAGATTACTCCTGAGCCTCTTAACTTCATCCTATTCCCTCATTCCAGAGCTTCCTTTCAAATGAAAGAGACTTGCCTCATGCACATTTATTCCACTTAAGTATTTATGTGTGTCTATCATTTCTAGTAAAACAGGAATATCTGTCTTGACCATCAAGTATTTACCCACTTTTACTGCAAAGTCTGTAGAGAGCCTAATTTGCATAGTCTTCAGCGCCTCCTCTTCTCACTCTGGACTATGCTGGATTTCCTTAGTCTTACTACAGCAAAGCACTCTTACTTCCTACAGCGAAGTTGTAGGAGCTTCTCGTTTCTGCTCACATTTCATTTCTGTATTTTTTTTTGTTTTGTTTTCTCCCTTAAGCGAGGCTTTTAGTGCTGTATAGGCTCTCGGTTTCCCCAAGACATCTCTGGCTGCAAGAAGATACAGACTCTCAGGGCAGAAGTCTGTAGCCCACAGGCTCATGCTTTGCATGATTTCTGTGTGGCCAGTTTACATTATTAGTCCCAAGGCTCAGGGACTATTTCCTTGGGAGTAGGCTCATCCCAGGTTTTGTTCGCAGTGAGCTTGAGCCATGGAGGTTTTGTACTAGGATTGGGGCTAGCTGCATTCCTCCTCCTACAAAGTCATACAGGCTCCAGTGGGGGTCTGGGCCCTTGGGGAGACTGGACGGCAGTCCAAAGAAACAAGCCAGATTTCCTTTGTCAGGCTTGTCTGAGGCAGAAATCGTCTCATGTCTGACTAGTGGTTCTCTGTAAGCAGCTCCCAAATCCAGCATGGCACAGTGAGTAAGTCTATGGGAAAATTGGGAGGGGTCCTTTTTATTAACTATTAACCGCTTAGATATAGGTGGTTTAGAAAATAAATAAGTTAATTTTAGAGGTTTCTGAGGCTAGAGACAAGGTCCCCTACCTCTAAAAACTCCTTCCCTGAATTTGTTGTGTTTCATTTTTGCCTCCATGGGCCGTTTTCCCTAAAATTGCTGTCTTGGCGGCCATCTTGGATTTAAAGTTTTGATTTAAAAAACCTTCATCTGCCTTCATTTTTTTTTTAAATTAAAAAGGGCATAGAGGGACTCCTTAGGTGGAGATCATTTGGATTCATGCCGGATTTGCGGCGGATGTCTGTCCGAGGGGAGTCATCGTTCCACGTGTGTCATGGCGCAATAATGGGGTGGGAGCTTTGGGCTTCACCCCTTCTCATGCCTCTGGGGGAATTGGAGTTTATATATAATATTTCCTGGACCAGAAATTTTGGCTGGAGCTGGAAAATGGAGAGTTTACATTCCCAGCGAAGCACATCCACGTGCTGATGGACAAACCCCAGAATGTACCATGAGAGTTCCTGCCAGGTCTCTCTGGGCAATTTGGACAGTGCTTCGCTCCTGAATTCATAACACATGAAGGGCGACAAAAATGATAAAAGGGATGGGATGATTTCCCTATGAGGAAAGTCTAGCGGCTAGGGCTCTTCAGCTTGAAGAAGAAACGGCTCAGGGGTGATATAATAGAGGTCTATAAAATAATTAGTGGAGTGGAAAGGGTAGATGTGAATCGCTTGTTCACTCTTTCCAAAAATACTAGGAATAGGGGACATGTGATGAAGCTACTAAGTAGTATATTTAGAACAAACTGGAGAAAATATTTCTTCACACAACTTGTAATTAAACTCTGGAATTTGTTGCCGGAGAATGTGATGAAATCAATTAGCGGGGTTTAAAAAAGGTTTGGATAAATTCCTAAAACAGAAGTCCATAGGCCATTATTGAGATGGCTTGTGGAAATCCACTGCTTATTCCTAGGATAAGCAGCATAAAATCTGTTTTACTACTTGGGATCTAGCTAAGTACTTGGAAATCTGTGATGGCCACTGTTGGAAATAGGATATTGAGCTTGATGGACCTTTGGTCTGTCCCAATTTGGCAATTCTTATGTTTTAAGCTACAGTAGCTGGCCTGGCCCCTTGGAGGTCTTGGCAAGAGGGAAGCCTTGGCTGCTTCCTACAAAGGATGCACATTCCCTAGTCTAAGCCATGCTCAAGTGTTGGGGACCCAAGCAGCGCAAAATTCGGATGAAGATGGTTCAGTGTCCATGCCTTTGCTTTTTCATTCGGGGTCCTCCATGCTTGGAGATTCAGCATCTCAGCTTGATGGGCTAGACCAAGATCAGATGGCAGCCTTGGACCTTGCAGAAGACAGGCTGTTCAAGCCATCTGCTCTGGAGGAATCATAGGATCCCTCCAAAAATTAAAGCTGTAGCCACTCCAGACCTCTGCTACATAGTGCTCGCTCATGTGCAGCACAAAAGCACAGGTGACATGCTTTCCCTCACATCCAGACATTACCTGGATGCTAACTGACCACTGAAAGGTCCCTGTGGGGGTCCCTGAGGGTAATCAAGTCTATGATGAAGCTCTGCTTAATGGATGCCGAATTCCAGCAGCTGTTTAATACACCAAAAGTGAATTCCCTAGTAGCACAAGTTGCTAAACGCACTTCCTATCCCAGTGAAGGTGGAGTGGTTATGAAGGATTCCTAGGACCACAGACTGGACTTTGTCCAGCAGCAGCATCATTTATCACCTGAGCATGCCATTCAAAGCTCAGCTGGGCGGGAGACCCATACAACAGCAGTGACTCCCAGTTCCTTCTGGTGGGGTTTTATTACTTAGCGAATGTGCTGTATGAACTTTTTAGGGTCTTGAGTAAGGTCTTGGCATATGCCATCTCCGCCCACAGAATGCTTTGAATCAGGCAATGGGCAGGAAATTCAGCCTTTTTTCTTGACTGTACAGCTCTGCATATATTTGGTAGTGCTATAGAAATAATTAATAGCAGTAGTAAGGCGACGTTGAACATTCTCCTCTTCAAAGGGCAATTGCTCTTTGGCAAGGGTCTTGACAATCTGTTGGCCAGTGTGGCAGATCATAAGCTAAAGTCCTTACCAGATAGCAGACCACAGGACCCACGGAGGTTCATTTGGGGAAATTTTCATGGCACCAAGCATTTTCAACAGTACTCAAGAGCGTTGGCTTCCCAGACAACATTCCAAGGTCTGAGACAGATGTTTGGGAGCACCAGGCACCCCAGGCATCCAGATCCTGCTCCACTGCAGATCCCTAAAAGCAGCAATGATGCTAGGCCTGTAGCCCCCCATCCTCGGGTTGGGGGGTGGGGAGTCTGGCAGAGTTTTCACATGCGTGGACGCTGGCTGCTGGACATCATTCAGGAGAGGTACAAGCTAGAATTATTTCGACCCCTTCTGGTTCTCTTTGTAGATTCTCCTTTGGGAAAGCCGGACAAAGCAGCCAGAGTTCTGGCAACAGTACAGAAGCTTGGAGATCTAGGAGCCGTAGAGACCGTATCAGAAGGTGAATGGGGCTTGGACATACACTCAATATACTTTGTGTCCAAAAGAAACTCAGATGACTGGAGACTGATCCTGGATCTGAAGTCAGACAGTGCAGCCCTCAAGATCCCGCGCTTCTGCATGGAAGCAGTTCAGTCATTGCATCAGTGGCACCAGGGGAATTCCTTGCTTCCCTAGATCTGACGGAGGTTTATCTGCATATTCCCATCTTCCCAGCTCACAGAACATTCTTGAGGTTACATATACTAGAAGGTCATCTCCAGTTCTTTGCTCTGCCATTTGGACTAGCTACAGCACCATGCACATTCACCAAGATCATGGTTGTGGTAGTGGTGCACCTCTGCAAGGCAAAGACACAGTGCACCCTTACCTGGACAATTGGCTAATAAGGGCACATCCATGTCAGAGGGAAAATAAGCACTGGCTCAAGTAGTCCAGCTTCTGCAGAGCCTAGGATGAATGATAAACTTCAGAAAGAGTCACTTGGCTCCAACAAAGGCTTTGAAATACCTAGGAATACTGTTAGATACAGAGCAGAACAGGGTCTTTTTTCTGGAAGCATGCAGAGCAAAGCTCAGGCGTCAGATTCTGGTAATAAAGGACAAGCCAGCTCCAACGGCATGACATTACCTTCAGTTTCTGGGATTTATGGTGGTAATGATAGATGTAGTACCCTGGCCGAGAGCGCATTTACGCCCTTTATAGGAGGCACTTCTTTCCTGGTGGTTTCCGCAGTTGGATGCGCTGGACTTAGTGCTGTCTTGGATAAACACCTTTGCAGAGGGTTTGGTCAACCGCTTGGAGCTGAGAGTGATTAGGCTAGCCCTTTGGGTACTGGATAGCATCTTGGAGGGCAAGGCAGTCCGTGTCTTCTCAGACAATGCCACAGCTGTAGCCCTACTTCAACCAGCAGGGAGGCACCAGGAGTGCACCACTGAGATTGGAGGCTCTAATGCTGTTCTGATGGGTCAAGTCCCATCTATTGGCTGTCTCGGCGGCACATAACTGGAGTGAACAATGTGCAATCTAGACTCCTTAGACCCACCCCCAGGCCCGCCCAGTTCCACCCATCTCTGCCCCATCATGCCCCAGTCCCAACCCCTGCTGCCTGCTTTGGTTGGGCAGGAGGGCCATCTTCGCATGCGACATGATGACGTCACGCGCTGCCCTCCTGCCTGTCGATGATTTTGAGGGAGGCTTATCAAAACCCAGACAAAGTGCCAGGTTTTGAAAAGCTGTCTAGACCCCCGGACATGTCCTCAAAAGGAGGACATGTCTGAGGAAATCCAGCCATCTGGTAACCCTACCTATACCCCCTCACAAACACACAAAACCTGTAATGAATGTGTGCTATGAAATCCAGGGATTTGGAATATGAATTTTCCTTGGTCTAATTATCTCAATCATCTTATTACGCCTCTAGTGTGACTGTTCCTCCCCCAATAATCTACTTTTCTCAGCAATGTATCACTCTCTTGAATTACAAGTAGAAAATGTCTGTCAGATTGTTAGCATACTAAGTAGGATTTTCTGAGCCCTTGAAGGGAAAATCTGTCAGTTAGCGGTAACAGCTTGGGCTAATGATTTCCCACGTACCTTACAGGTTAAGTGAAGATGAGACCCTGAAAAGTATCCTTTATCATGAGGAGTGTTGTGGGCTACACTGTGCATTTCTCAGTATGTTTTCCTCTTATTATCCTACTACCCCTTCAGTTAAGCCCCTTCCCCACCCCCCCCAAAAAAAAAAAAAATCAAATCAGTTCGGTAGAAAATGCATCTTGTGGGATTGTAAAGCAGTATCAGTCTATAACTGAGGCTGGGAAAGTTTTTACAAGGAGATGTTCATTTTATTTATTGGACTTTTTGTCTAAGAACTCTGCTATTTTGTCAGGAGCAGAAGCAGAAAGCGAGAAGATTCACTCCAAAGGGAATGCTATTAAAATAATGTGACTGAGAAATCAATTGAAGTCTCCTGATCACTTGCAACAGCTTTAAGAATCTATCGTCCACTCTATCCGTTACGGTCAGGAGAAAAATATTTCCTTGTTGTTCCCTTATTCAGACATTTCAGATTAGAAAAATATAGATCTAGGATGTTTTCTGTTGAAGGTGTCAGGCTGTAGAATACACTTCCTGAACAGCTACGCAACATGAAAATTATCTCCAATTTCAGAAGTTATTGACTACTTTTTCTGTTTCAATATGCTTTTAACTGAAGATTGTAAATTTTCTGAGAATATTTTGATTAGATTTAATTTAATTTAATTTTTACTTTGTTTAGTATTTATTATAAGATTATTTTTAATGGTTATTGTAAATATGTATATTAATTTGTGAACTGCCTAGTACTCTGGATAGTGCAGTATAGAAACTGAAAATAAATTTTTCATGATAAAATAACCTAAGGGAATAATATATGATAGTTTTCTCTTAACACCCGATGTTACCATTATAAAACCGTAAAGGAACACCCCCCCCCCCCCAAAAGCCAGTAATAACAAAACAATAAATACAAAAAACACTGGCATAAAATGATTGTCTGAGAAGTGTAATTCAAGAAACAAATGCTTGGATATCAAAAAGTCTCTTAGAGCATGATATTTTGAGAGAAATCAGTAATGGGAGCTAACCTATGTGTCTATATACTCCCTTTGGCAGTATCTCAAATTAAACTCCCACCACCACCTGGTGTATCCCTCCCTTTGGTGGTATCTCAAATTTAACCCCTCCTTTTCAAAGCTACGTTAGCATTTTTAATGCCAGCCGCAGCAATAACAGCTCGGACGCTCGTAGGAATTCTATGAGCATTGGAGCTGTTACCATGGCGGCCGGCACTAAAAATGCTAGTGCGGCTTTGTAAAGGAGGGGGTTACTTATCTCACTAGTTATTCCCATCTTTAGATCATTGATAAATATGTTAAAAAAAACATCACTCCCAGCACAGACCCCTGATTACAGGGTAAACTGGATGGACCGTTCAGGTCTTTATCTGCTATCATTTACTATATTACATGGAATATATGTAGTTGGCAACAAAAGTGAAAACTTTGAAGTGTGTGTGTGTGTATGTATATATATATATATATATATATATATATATATATATATATATATATATATATATATATATATATGTGTGTGTGTGTGTATGTGTATGTGTGTGTATATATATATATATATATATATATATATATATATATATATATATATATATATATATATATACACACATACACATACACACACACACATATATATATATACACACTTCCCCCTCCGAATCCGTGGTTTCAGCATCCACGGATTCGGTTATTCACGATTTTTAAACAAAAAAAACCCAACACATTTTAATTTTTCAGGCTATTTTAAGCCCTATAAGCCCCCCCTTAAGCCTTACCTGGTGGACTAGTGGGTTTTCAGGGCAGGAGCGATCTTGGCACGCTCTTGCCCCGTGCAGATCGCTCATAGGAAATGGCTGCCTTGAGCTCCCGTAGTCTCTTGAGACTACGATGGAAGCTTAAGACAACCATTTCCTATGAGCGATCTGCACGGGGCAGGAGCGTGGGAAAATCGCTCCTGTCCCGAAAAACCCGCTAGACCACCAGGTAAGGCTTAAGGGGGTGGGGCTTACAGGGCTTAAAATAGCCGGGGGGAAGCGGGGGTTAGGGGTAGAACCGGCCCAAATATTATTTGCAGTGCAATAAAGAAAACAAAAAATAATCTGTTGAGAGCCTTTAGAGGCAAGCATGATTAATTCAGGACACTCCTGCTAATACTATCAAAACAGTGGTATTGAGAAAGCAGCTGGTGTTTCCTCAGCTTCACAGGACAGGTTACAATTCACTGAAATGATCCATGTAATTTATAGACGCCTGCTCTTTTTAAATTTTTCCGGTGATGAAAGGGGATTATATTGTGAAAACATTAATACAGCTGTAGGTGCAAGGAAGAAAACAGTGCAGTGACACAGTTAATTCCACGTAGCATATATTTTTTTCATGATAAAGGCTGAATTTTAGTCTTTCTGGGAAAGAAGAAAGGTAAATTTGTATAAAATATTACTTAAAAAATTTTTTTGAAGTTGTGCCATTTAAAACGTTAAAAAAGGGGTCTGTCTGTATAAGCATTTTAGAAAAGGTGATACTTTGGCCCTCTTTTACTAAGCTGCATTAGAGATTTTTACCACAACCCGGGGGCGCTAAATGCTCTGACACTCATAAGAATTCTATGAGTGTCGGAACATTTTGCATTCCAGGCCATGGTAGGAACCTCTACTGTGGCTTAGTAAAACTAACGTGCTTTTCAGGCTGAAGATTAGATTGTAACACAAACTGCATTAATGTGAAGTTAATTGATACAGTAAGTTCCAAAATCCTGGTGTGTGTTGTGACTGTAACAAATGTAATTAATGGATGCTTTTCTTACCATCCTGCATCTCCTCCTTGCTGCCCCAGTGGAAAATTCCATGTGGGATGTTTAAGAAATTCCGGCGCCGTCTGTAATGCAGCCATTTGCAAATGTGAAGCTTTGATTAGGTACTCTTATGACCAAACATTGCAAGTGTTCAACTGTAAAGGAGTAAAGGAAGGATTAAAGCCCAATATTGAGAAAAGTAGAAAATAAATAAGCACCAGTCATTGCATATGTTAACCGGTATTCTGAGAATAGGTCATTCTTAGGAAAACCTGGACATGTCCTCTTTTTCGAGTTCTGTCTGGGTTTAGCCAGCTCTCCCGACTCCCCCACCTACTTCCTCTCTGAGCCCAGCTGCTGTAATTGAATCTTTGGGCAGCTGGCAGCAGAAACGAAGTAAAGCTGCTACCGCCGGCCTGCCCTGGAAGCCACCTCTCTGCAGCAACTTCCTGTTCCCGCATAGGAAGAACTTGCAGTGAGATGGCTTCTGGGGCAGACAGGCATCAGCAAGCTTACCTCAGTGCTGCCAGCTGCTCAAAGATTCAACTACAGCGGCCAGGGCCAGGGAGAAGGTAGGTGGGAGAGTCAGGAGCTAGAGAGGTCATGAGGTAAAGCAGTGTCGGAGGAGGGAGGGCTGGAGAAACAGCAAGGAGGGAGGGAAGCAAGGAGGGGGATGGAGGGGGATGGAGAAATAGCATGAAGGGAGGTAGGGGTGGAGAAATAGGGCTTGAGAATCAGCAGGGTGGGAGGAGGCTGGAGAAAGCATGGGTGCAAGGAGAGTGAAACAGTATGGAGGAAGGGAGGAGGGCTGGAGAAGCATTATGCAAAGAGAGTGCTGGAGAAAAGAGCATGGAGTTAGGGTAGTGCTGGATGGGAGGGGAGAGACAGAAACAGCAGGAGAGGAGGTTATAAGGAGAGAGGGGTACCCACTGGGGAGGAGGGGTGTGGAAGGAGAGAGAAAGAAAGAAGCACCCACAGGAGAGGGAAGTTGGAAGGGGAGAGAGAGAGAAGCACTCATGAGGGTTGGAGGAAGGGAGAAAGAGAGAAGGGGGCCAAGGAAATGGGTGGATTGTGGGTGGGGGTCATGTCTTATTTTTTCTGTCTTCACAAATATGGTAACCCCAGTCATTCTACCAAGCAGATCAACACAGTTGCCTGGTTGAATGGTAAAATCCATGGAACATGTCAGAGTTCAATGTGAGGATAGGGAACAGTTCTGTTCAAGGAGCCTACTGAGGAAAAGTTTCAAAACAGTCTGCAGAGTCTTGCAGGATGTACGTGGGATAGAAACTTTTTAAATAAATAAATAAATAAGGAGCAGGAGGTACTTCCTGCCTGTAGTTTTTGGCCCATTCCCAGGAGTAAACAGCAAAGTGAAAATTTTGTGTGGAGGGAGCAGAGAACTTTTGCAGTAGAAGTTTTTACTCTTCTTTATGAGTGTAGAAAGGAGCATTCTAAAAAAAGAGGAGAGATTAAAGTTTTGGAGTATCAGATACCAGAGTGGGTCCCTAGGAGTCGGGGAACCCAAGGAAAGGAAAGCATCTCCAAAGTGTGTGAAAGAATGGACTGAACTCCTCATACCCCTGTTCTGGAATGTGTATTTAGATTGTTCATTTATATTGAATCTAACGCTATTTGCGGTACCTGTTTGTGCTGAAGAAGCATTTATTTAGTAAAGACCGTTGTTCAGCAACACTACACATGTGTTTGGAGTGGTCCCTTCAACTAGAAATAGTGTGCTTTGGGACCTGAGGGGTATAATCCCATCTCCCTGTCAGTCAATACCTGTATATCTCAAGTAAGGCAACTTAAAGTTAAGTGAGCATCTTATTTAACATGAGTGCTTAGAAGAGGGGCTACAAGAATATTCCACTTCAAAATGCAGTTGATCTGGAATACTGGGAGAGGTAAATAGCTTCTCACAATTCACTGAAAATGAAAAAAAGCAGGTAAAGGATCCTGACAATTTATGTTTGGGGAAGACCACAAAAAATTTAAGTTCCTTCCCCCCCCAAAAAAAAAAAAAAAAAAAAATCACTCCCTTATAGACTATGGAACACCAGGATTGCCAACTAGCTCTAAATTTTCAGAACAGGTTGATCCTGTTTTATGCCACTATCCCCCTCTTCTAGTGTATCTGGGTTAAAAAAGGTTTGGACAAGCTCCTGGAGGAAAAGGCCATAGTTTGCTATTTTTATTTTTTTAATGTTTATTAAGTTTCAAACAATCATAGTGCACAACAGCTATTTACACAAATAATGTTACAACAAAAGCACTTTTAACTAATAGATATACCTTTAACTCCCCCCCCCAAATTAATAATCCATTACACATAATCAGGTTAGAATTATCCTGTGAATCCCCTCCCTATCCCATGGATGTGTACAATGAAATGACCATAAAGAAAATCAATCCTTAACAATAGCTTATCAATGGTTCCCAAATCCTCAAAATTTTTTTATAATTTCCATGTTGTACAGCCAACACCCGCTCCATTTTAAAAAATATGACACAACGATTCCTACCAAAACTGTAGCTCAACCCAACGATTCCCACCAAAAACTGTAGCTTGCTATTGAGAAAGACATGGAGGAAGCCACTGCTTGCCCTGGGATCAGTAACATGGAATGTTGGTTTCTACCAGTGCTGCATAAGCCTTTCAGTGCTATAGAAATAAGTAGTAGGTACTTGTGACCTGGACTGTCCACTGTTGGAAACAGGATACTGGGCTAGATGAACCATTGGTCTGACCCAGTATGAAATCTTTTAAGCCCAGCAGCTTCCATGTGTAGCTATAACTCGACATGGCAAAATCTGTGGGAGAGCCTATAATAACTGTATAAATGTGAGTGCTAGTTACGCTTAGGTAGGTGGTTTGTTTGGGTCCACCTTGCTTGTAATAAGTTTCATGGGGTTTCATTAATTGTCTTTGTTGCAGAGCAGAAAAAACTTGACTTAGTCGGGGAGTTCCCCATGCCTTCCTTGTTTTAAGTCCTAACCCTACCAACAGGTAAAGCACCATGTTTGTTTATCATTCCCTCTGTGGTCCTCTACCTTCTTTACCCCTTCATTCCTTTGTATTTCCCTATAGAGATACTTATATTGATTCACTATTTTGTCCACTGTGTCTCTCGTAATTAGATTGTAAGCTTTTTCGAGCAACGACCGTCTCGTGTGTATTTAATGTACAGCGCTGTGTACGTCTGGTAGCGTTATAGAAATAATAGATAGTAGTAGTATTTCTCTTCTTTTAGGGGTAATCAACTGCTTTGGCATGAACTGAGGAGATGGGGACTGCCCACTGACACAAGGAGGTAGAGCTGAAAAGTTATAGATGATTCTTTCTGCAAAAACTCACAAGTAGAGAGATGAATAACTCGTTGGTCAAGACTCATGTTCCTTTTTACTGGAAATAAGATTATCAAGGTAAGAACCTAATCTTCCCTTTCTGAAATTGCCACTTACATGTAGAGGTATTTCTAAAATAAGAGCTTATATCTCATACAAAAGTGGGAACTCAGTTTTAATACATGCAAATTTATTTATTCAATTTTCTGTACCGTTCTCCCCCAAGGATCTCAGAATGGTTTACATGAATTTATTCAGGTACTCAAGCATTTTTTCCTGTCTGTCCTAACACTCACAATTTATCTAATGTACCTGGGACAATGGAGGAATTAAGTGACTTGCCCATGGTCGCAAGAAGCAGCATGGGTTTGAACCCACAATCTCAAGGTGCTGAGGTTGTAGCTTTAACCACTGCGCCACACACTCCCAAAGTTTGCTTAAGGGATTCCGTCAACCAGGCTTTGTCAAGGAGGAATGATCTGACATTTGTGCAACAGCATAGATATGCATATTAAACCACAGTATTATAAGTTTCTGAAAACCAGTTATGGCTGAGTATTTCTTATTGCGATGTATTCCAGTTGCACTACATTTTCTAAACAAGTGGTGCTTATTTGCAGTTCACCAAACTGAAATGAGCCCTTTCATCAAACTTTAAAGAATTAAATAAAATAGATTTAAAGGTGGGAGGGGACAAGAATGCAAGGCCAAGAAATAAAACTGGTAAAGATACCCAACAGAGTCATAAAGCAGGCAAGTTGATATGCTCACTAGGTTTGTAAGTTGAGGTTTCATGGTGTTCTATCAGTGTTTGCTGTAGAAGCACTTGTTATGTAGACATTCATTAGCTTCTTGTGTGCATAATACTGGTGACAGTTGTAAGGTTTTATACTTGATTGAGCTGTAAGGAGACCAAATGTCCATTGGCACTAACCTTTCTCTTGTGATGAAGACATCATTTTTTTATACTGACCAATCAAAACACACATAGAAACAGAGAAAAATGAAGGCAGTTAAAGACCCTGTGGCCTATCTAGTCTGCCTAACCATTCCATCTATTATTCACTCCTGTCCCTTAGAGATCCAACATACTTGTCCACAGCTTTCTTGAATTTAGATGCACTTTTTGTCTCCACCACCTTCACCGGGAGGCCATTCCAAGCATTCACCACCTTTTCCATGAAAAAGTATTTCCTGAGGTTACTTTTTGGTTTAGCTTTTTTATGAGAAAATTTGTGAATAAAGATCCTGTTTTGGGGCAACTATTTAAACAAGATTTAAACAATATTATTTTTAGATTACTTCTCTTTGTCCTCTTTTTTTTTTTTTTTCTCTCTCTCTCTCTTTGCTTTTCTATTTAATATGGTGTTATTTTCGTTTCTTGTTTTTATATATTTTTGTACACCGTGCTGTTGATATGTCGAAGTGCGGTTAAAAAACTTTTAATAAACATAAAAACTTCTGAATCCATCCCCTTTCATCTTCATCGTATGCCCCCTTCTTCCAGAATTTCCTTTCGATTGAGACTCATCTCATGCGCATTTATGCCACATAGGTATTTAAACATTTGTACCATATCTCCCTTCTCCCACTCTGTTGCAGTATTTCAACCACATCCCTTGTAAGACACTTCTGTTTTAAAAACTACAAAATGTCCCCTTTTCTAATACACATTTGTGCTGATAGAAGCTATAACTTCACTATCCATATACGTTGTGTATATATGTATATATATTATTTATATATTATATTTTTATGTATTCAAGCAATAACATACTTGAAAACATAACAAAGCTAAACAGAAAATGATAAAAATAAATAAATCCTTTAGTCCACAAATAGAGACAGGGGCCACAAAATAAACTCTAAAACCAGGAAAATGCTTCTATCCAGAGTGACAGAAAAGGCTACAAAATCCCTGCATCCATTATGTGCTAATTATGTGAATTAACTACTACCTTTTCCAATTCCTATGACATTAGATTATCTATATATATTTTTTAATGATATGGATATTTTTAGGCCAAAAATCTAACTGCAGAATGCGATACTATTTTTATAGTATGTGACCAAAGCAAGAAGATTTATACATATGTGTGTGTGAGTGAAACTATGAAGTGGAGTTATGCATTTTTGTATAGTCATTCTTGGAGAAGTAGTGTGGGAGTGATCATAATAATTTAGCTATTAAAATCTCGGTAGGGGGCCAAAGAATCTGAAAATTAATTGAGGAGGTGTAAGTTTGCCTAGGGTGTATAATACTCTTACATTGACCCTGCATGTATTCAGTGATTCTACTTTTAACTAATAATCTGACTGCAAATGTGGCATAAAGATGTGCACATATGTTGTTTACCTATTCACCCTGCTGTATATATTGACTGTTTTGCTCTTCCTTCTCTTTTTCAATGCTGAGGCATATAGACTTTATGCACTGATAATGTCTGAACTGTTAAACCTGCTGTATGTCACACATGATCCATTAGAAGCCTATTTCTGTGTTTCCTAATTGATACCATATTAAGTGTACGCATTCCAAAGAACGACTGCAAGCAAAAGACTACAGAGTGACTTTTAACGGTAAATCAATTGCCCGATAGAAGCGGACCAGAAATCTTTTGACACTTATTCAAGAGGGGGTTGTCAAAATGAGACATATTTATGACAGAGTTCCTGACTGCCTTTTCAAAGGTACTTGAATGGCTGCCAGCCTCCAAACACACTTGGATTCCCAGGAGTTACAAGCTGTACAATAAGTGGATATTTCACAGTAAATATTGGCGTGTCAGAAAACAGGCATTAAACATCAGCTTGACAAGCAACAATCGACTGCTTTGTGTGGGTGCTGTGAAGGATTGTCTCAGGTTCTTATCCAGTTCTGCCATTACCCTGATTTTTTTTTTCAGCCTTTGTCTATTCTTCAAATTAATTTATCCCCTTTTATGGAGGTGCACACAACTACCTTGTTTAGTAGTTCTTTGCTTAGCTAACATTTTATTGTTCTATTATATTATTCTTTTTAATTAAAAATAATAAAAATTGTGAAACTAAACAGATGCTTTATATATTCCTTTAACTTAATGGAGGCTTTCAGGTCAGCTGTGGTGAGTTCTTATATTTGAACTTGAAGGGCAGATGTAAAAGCTGAGGTCTCCCCTTCCCTTTTGCTATCTCCCTCAACATCACCCATCCCAAGGTACTGTAACTCCCCCAACTGAATAAATCTTCCCCTAAAGCATCCGATCCTCTCCTCATAACAACAAGTGACCCCATCCAGTGGTGTAGTAAGGGGGGGCAGGGGGCATACCGCCATGGGTACTGTCTTGGTGGGGGCACCGGCACCTCTCTGCCCCCCCCCCAAAGCCATGCTTGCACCCTCCCTTCCCCTATCTCTTTAAATCTTTGCCAGTGCGAGTAACTTCTCAGGCCTGCTGCTTACGCTGGCCTGGCTCCTCTCTGAAATCACTTCTGGGTCACGGGATCAGGAAGTGACATCATAGGGAAAGTCAATGCTGGCATAGAATAAGGGAGATCTGCACTTAATTTAGGTGTGAAATTTGATGTAAAACATCACACATAAGATTTGGCACAGATCCCAGCACCAAATGCTTAGCCTGACATTTTATCATCATTGATTTTTCAGTACCATATATAGAATTTTGGCCATTATGTATAGAAAGAATTTTAAAAAAATCTTTCTCTGATATAAATGGGTTTCATATATCTACAGTAAATATTTATGAGATTATACAGTAATATGGTAGCTGACAGGAATGGAGCAGTTGGCCTATTGCCTGCTCTGTTAGTCTCATTTGCATTTTTCTTTTCAAAGTCTTTTTCAATACATTTAGGGGCTCATTTTAAAATCACTTAGACTTACAAACTTCCATAGGTACTATGGAACTTTGTAAGTCAAAATGCTTTGAAAATATGTTTCTTTGTCTGAGATCCAGATTACTCTGGAAAAAAAAAAAAAAACTAGCTTGTTCGGGAGTTCTTGAGGAACAGGATTAGAAATGGTGTGCTATGATAGACTATCTTGATATGCACCCATGTTACTCCTCCTAACCTGTTAGTAATAAAGAGAGGTTGCTGTGGATTTTCTTCGTAATAGAACCTAAGCTTGGTGCCAAAGAATCCAACTGGATATTAAGGCCCGGATTCTGCAAAGTGCTTCCTGATTGCAGGCAGCTATAGACGTCCTACAGCTGTCTAATCAGCCAATCGAGACACACGTTAAAAAAAAAAAAATGCTCCCCAGGCAGGCCACTTATGTTGAAGGCACCTCTGGGAGCCTAGGGAGACCCGCAAGACTGCCTAAGCTCGCCTAAGGCCATTATTGGCAAGGCTATACCCAGGCCTGTTCAGTTAGAGCATCTGTCCTCCAATACACTCCATGAAGCACAGGTAATAATAATAATAACTTTATTCCTCTATACCGCCATAGTCGGATGACTTCTAGGCAGTTCACATCGAAAAGGGCTGGACAGTCAGCGAATTGCAGAATGCAAAAAGTGAGGGTACAACATATTACACAAGAAATAGCCATAGTCTTGAGTTATCAAAAATAAATTCCAAACATATGTCATTTTAAAAAAAGTTGAAGATCAATATTCAAAGCGATTTAACTGTCCAGAAAAAGCTCTTGACCAGATAAATTTGATTTTATTTACGTAATATACTGTTACATGCAAAAAAAAAAAATCACTTGTTTTGGGGCTATCCACTGATTTTCAATGGCATTAAACCAGTTAATGCCACTGAAAATGTCTGGTTTGTGCTTAACACAAAACTGGCTATTTGGAGGGGGGGAGGGGGCATGTTTGATCAGAAATATTTAGCACATAACCGGACAAGGTAACCACAGTCCTGTCTTTATGCAGTTTGCCAGAGCTGATGAAGTGCTGAATATTACACTTAACTGGCTATGGTTTTGCTTGCTCTGTAAACCCAGAAATCCAATGCCAGAGCCCAGACATGGCCTGACATTAATTTCTGAACATAACATTGGCAAAACACTGAGCACTTCTGGCTGAATATCGATTTTTTTAAAATTTTATTTTATTCAGAAGTAATGCCCCAGGTAAAATGGTTTTAGTTATGAAGCCACTCCATTTTAATGCTAGTTACGATTCTAGATGCAGGAGAGAGAAACACCCCCCCCCCCCCCCAGTACTGCACACATTTAATTTTAAAAATCTATGTGAGAGCCCACTGATCAAGTAACTTATCTTTTCTAGATAGATGTATATGTGTTAACAAACACCAAATATAAAGCCTATTGATTTTGAAATAATTTAGAGTGAAGCTTAATAACTTAATTCTTCAATCCATGCAACACTCACAATAAATACTCATATTACTCAATTCATTCTTCTTCATATCAACTTGCTTCAATAAATATAATATTAGAATAGCACGGAGAATGGGGTGATCTGATCTAAATGGGGACTTTCCTTGAAACAGCTATTTGCAAAACACGAATTCACGTCGGAGTCCCTCATTTCTGTTAACTAAGATAAGTGCTTTTTGATACTTCTTTGATACTTTGATACTTTTTGATACTTCTTCTAAAGATATATAAATGAATCTAAACCGATGAGGAGGCTTGCTACAAAATATCTGAATTATATATGAAATAGGTAATTCAGATGTAGCCCTGAGGTCACAAGAAGAAAGAAAAGAATGTTAAAGAATGAATTTTTGAAATTACAAATGAAACATTAAATTATATTTATTGAAGCAAGTTGATATGAAGAAGAATGAATTGAGTAATATGAGTATTTATTGTGAGTGTTGCATGGATTGAAGAATTATGTGTTAACAAATACATTTTCTGATTGTTTTGGTTAAAACTTTCAGAGGGGGTAGCCAAGTTAGTCTAGACAGTAGAAAAAATGACAGAAGCAGGTGGCATCTAATCTGTTGAGGTATTTTAACAAAGTAGGTTCTCATCCTCAAACATTCATGCCACAGTGAATTGGTGAGGCTGCAAGGTACCACCTGCCTCTTTCATTCTTCAGTTTTGTTTGCCAGTTTACTATATGGATATGTTTGTTATGCTGCTTTTGATTGTGGCAGGTTTTTCTTGTCCGCTACAGCCTGTGGATGACCAGCACTAGGTTGGTTGACTCATTCATTACATTGTGAAGCAAAATGTAAAATCTTAACGCCACAGTACATATGACTAATAGCATTTATAAAGAATCCCAAGGGCTAAGAGCCACTTACCCAGCAGGCTGATTTTTACACTGACTGTGCCTTTTTGATTTACAAGCACTGTGATTTTTAATAAATTTCCTTTTTTTCTTTGTGGAGGAGTTCTTGCTGTTTATATAAGACATCTACATTTGAATATGGGTAGCATAACTGTGGAGCACTTTGCCACACTGGATGAAAAAAAAAATTGACTTCCTCATTTTATAACTTGGTACTTTGAGATAATGTGAACAGTAGCAGATGTGCATTTGCTACCCCCTGACACCCCCTGCTTGCTACCCCCTGACACCATTCTTTATTTAAATGCAGCTTATCCCATTGGAAGCAGCAAGACAAAATCTTATGAAATCAATGAGCACTAAGATGCAAAAAAGAGATCGTGAACAGGCGAGACCTGTGGAGGACAAGATGGCGGACACTCAGCCTGATCTGCCTTTAGAGCTAAGCTCAGAGCACTTAGATACACTGAAATCAGCGGTGGTTGTGGCGCTTGACCCGCGCTTAGCACAACTATCATGCCAGCTATCCAATCTTGAATCCCTCCTATCTGACATGACTCAATGAACAACCAAGGTAGAGCAGAGAGTTTCCACCATAAAGGATTTTTCCATCATGCTGTCAGTGGAGGTGACTGGGCTGCAGAGTCAATTAAGAAGCAAGCAGAAAAACTGGAGGAATTGGAAAATCAAGTACATTGGGGAAACTTATGGTTCCTTAGCATTCCTGAGTCGGTGATGGAGTCCAATTTGTTGGCGGATCTGGAGAGTTGGCTAGCGTGGGAATTTAACTTTTCATCGTCGGTAAAGACAGTGTAGCTGGAACATGCACCACAGAACCCAGGAATCCAAGAGGCCATATGTAATTATTGTGAAACTCTACAACAATGTTCACAAAGTGGAGATTTTGCACCAATTCAGAGCTAAGCGAGACCTTGTTTTTATGGCAGTCATCAAATATGTCTTTCAAGATTTCTCAGCTTCCCTTGCAGAACAATGATGGAAATTTACACTAAGCAGCAGTAAGCTTTATGAGAAGTAGATCCATTTCATGTTGGTTTATTCTGCAGTGCTTAAAGTGCTACATGACGGGAAATGGTGGCAGTGCAAGAACTTTTGAATGCATTGGTCTTTTTGGGGCCTCATAATGATACCTGAAGTTCTCTGTAATATCTTGTTATTGAGAATTGTACTTAACAAATATTGCTGTTCTGTGTTCATGGCTGAAGTGCCGGGAGTGGGACCGCAGATGACAATCGCGAAAAGAGATGAAGTGGTAGACCCTGATCGATTTCACTGCACAACAATTTTTTGGTTAAGTCTTGATTCCTGAAAAGTTTTTGGTGATTATGACAGGTACCAACTTGGTATGCTCAAATATGGTTTTGGTTTTACTGCATCACGTAAGAACTATGAGAAATAGACATTTTTATGTTTACTGACAATAAAATATATAGTCAAGTTTACGTTTCGCACAAGCGACTAAATGAAACAGAATTAAAAGTGTTTTGCTCCCGAGTTTCTTTTATATTCAGTGTCTGGTGCATCACGTTGTAGCATCCAACAATAGTCGGCAAGCATTGACGGATTCCAATTGCCCTGGTATCGTTTCTCCATCGTAGCTATGTCTTGATGAAACCTTTCACCGTGCTCGTCACTCACAGCACCGAGATTTGCGGGGAAGAAGTCCAAGTGTGAATGGAGGAAATGAATCTTGAGTGACATATTGCACTTCATTCTCTTGTATGCTTTGAGAAGTTTGTCTACCAGCTGAATGTAGTTTGGGGCTCTGTAATTGCCCAGAAAATTGTCAACAACGTCTTTCAAGGCTTTCCAGCCAATTTTTTCCGGCCCAACTAACAGATCTTCAAATCGCTTGTCACTCATAACATGTCTGATCTGGGGGCCAACAAAAATACCCTCTTTGATCTTGGCATCAGTTATTCTTGGGAACATCTGTCTTAAATAACGAAAACCTTCCCCTTCCTTGTTCATTGCTTTCACAAAATTCTTCATGAGTCCCAGTTTAATGTGAAGAGGAGGCAAAAATATCTTTGTCGGGTCAACAAGCGATTCATGTGCTACATTTTTCTGTCCTGGAACTAACTTTTTACGGAGTGGCCAGTTCTTTCTAGAATAGTGCGACTCTCTGTCTCGGCTGTCCCATTCGCAGATGAAACAGCAGTACTTTGTATAGCCAAGCTGCAGTCCTAGTAACAGAGCAACGACTTTGAGGTCTCCACAGATATTCCAGTTATACCTGGTATACTGGACATACTTTAGTAACATTTCCATATTCTCATATGTTTCTTTCATATGTGCTGCATAGCCAACAGGTACTGAAGGATAAACGTTGCCATTGTGCAACAGAACAGCTTTCAGGCTTAACATTGACGAATCAATGAAAAGACGCCACTCTTCCGGGTTGTGATCACAACCAAAGACCGAGAACAATCCTTCAATGTCACAACAGAAACAGAGACTGTCGACTTGTGCAAAAAATTTGGTTATATCATGATGCCGGTCTCGAAACACAGAAATTTTCGTACCTGGTGATAGCAAACACCATTCCTGCAGTCTCGAACCTAGCAGCTCAGCTTTTGCTTTTGACAGACCCAAATCTCTGACCAAATCATTCAATTCGGACTGTGTTATCAGATGTGGATCGCCTGATGAGGATGGTTCAAAATCCGGGTCAATGTCACTGTTAGAACCCTGCACTGCAGTTTCTTCATCTGGTTCGTCTAAGGTCCAATCCTCTGGTGGTTTCGGAACTGGAAGACTGTCATCATGTGGCATGGGTCTCATTGCTGAAGGCAGATTAGGATATTCAATTGACTTCTTGTTTTTGGCAGAGAAACCAGACACATTAGTCAAACAGAAATAACAGTCCGTCACATGGTCTTTCTGTTCTCGCCATATCATCGGAACAGCAAATGGCATCGTCTTTCGAGTACCTCTGAGCCAGGCTCTCAGACTAACAGCACATGTCGCACAGCAAATGTGAGGCGCCCATTGCTTGTCTTGATCACCTATTTTGCAGCCAAAATACAGATGATAGGCTTTCTTTACAAGGGCAGTCATCGAACGTCTCTGAGGCGTAAGTGTATATTCCCCACAGATATAGCAGAATGTTACGACACCGACGAGACATATTGCCCGACACCAAAACGTTTATAGCATCAAGCTTACTTACTGTTATATTGCTACAGCTACTATACTACTATACTTTACTATACTGATACTATATACACACACGGACTATCTATATTAACCAAATGAGCAGGATCGGTGTATGGAAGCCACCATTATAGCATGGTGAGACAGCGCAAGCTCGTTCAGACCTGCCCAGACATGCCCAGGATGTCATCTTCCATAAAACAGCTTCCAACCTGGCTAGATTTTATGCATGGACATACCCAGGCGGCACAAACCGTTGTTGATAAGACACTTATGGGAGAAAAAATTGTTTGCATCCAAATATAAGAAAAAATCACGACAAAATTGAAGATTTCTCTGAAATGGTACGTGATGGGTAATTTTTGATGTAATATTCATGATCAGCACCCAAAATTCTATAAGAAACACCCAGCAGTGTTCAGGAAGCAAAAACTTTGTTGTGCAGTGTTTCCAGAGGGTTGTGTTCATGAGGAACTAGCTAAATTAAAGGTAGACAAAGTGATGGGGCTGGATGGTGTACATCCAAGGGTGCTGAAGGAACTTAAGGCTCCATTGACTTAACCTTTTCAATGCTTCTCTAGAGTCGGGAGTGGTACCAGAGGACTGGAGAAGAGCGGATGTGGTCCCACTCCACAAAAGTGGAAGTAAGAAAGAAGTAGGGAATTATAGGTTGGTAAGTCTGACTTTTCTGGTAAGCAAATTATAGAAACGCTTCTAAAATAGAGAATGGTGAAGTTTCTGGAATCTGGTGGATTACAGTTCTGGAGACAATATGGATTCACTAGAGTAGGTCTTGTCAGACAAATCTGATCAATTTCTTTGACTAGGTGACCAGAGATTTGGATAGAGGGAGTGCGCTAGATGTAGTGTATTTAGATTTTAGCAAATCCTTTAATAGTGTTCCACACAGACATCTAATAAATTAACTGAGTGCCCTCAGGACGGGTCCCAAAGTGATAGGCTGGGTCAGGAACTGCTTGAGTGGAAGGTGACAGAGGGTAGTGGTCATAAGGCATATGGGGACAGACTTAAAGAACTCAATCTGTATGGAGAAAAGGCGGGAGAGGGGAGATATGATAGAGACATTTAAATACTTACATGATGTAAATGCGCATGAGTCGAGTCTCATTTGAAAGGAAGCTCTGGCATGAGAGGACATAGGAGTAATTTAAGGAAATACTTTTTTACAGAAAGGGTGGTAGATGCGTGGCACAGTCTCCCGGAAGAGGTGGTGGAGACAGAGACTGTGTCTGAATTCAAGAAAGTGTGAAATAGGCACGTGGGATCTGTTAGAGAGATGAAGAGATAATGGTTACTGTGGATGGGCAGACTGGATGAGCCATTTGGCCTTTATCATGTTTCTATGTTTCTATTCCTTGTACTCATGTATGCACTTTTTTAGGGTAGTTTCTCATTGTGTGCAAGTTATATATATTGGTCGCATTAGTGGGGTGGTGTCAGATTGTTGCAGACATTCTCTAGTGATCTATGCATTCTTTTCAACGTTTGAAGGAGTTGCGTTTCAGATCTCTTTGATAGTGTTAGGTGATGGTGGGCTTGGGGGGAAGGGAGGGAGAGATGAGTGGGTAGGTGTATACAATGATGAGGCTCATGGGTACTTGTAATGTGGGGCGGTAATGTATGGGAGGGGTTACAGTACTGTGGGGTCCTACTTTCACCTTCTGCTAAATGTTTTTTCTACAGAGTGAATTCGCTATGAAATGGTAACACGCTCTATAATATATAAGAACATAAGAATTGCCACTGCTGGGTCAGACCAATGGTCCATCTTGTCCAGCAGTCCGCTCACGCAGCGGTCCTTAGGTCAAAGACCAGTGCTCTAAATGAGGTGGTGGGTTCTGAGCTCTGATAGCTTTTACACCCTGGGGAAGGTTGAGCTCTTGGAGTGGTATTTTTGCTTCTTACTATAGCATTTTACTGTAGATCAGTGGTTCCCAACCCTGTCCTGGAGGACCACCAGCCAGTCAGATTTTCAATATTCCTACTGAATATGCATGGGGCAGATTTGCATGCCTGTCACCATTATATGCAAATCTCTCTCATGCATATTCATTAGGGCTATCCCGAAAACCCGACTGGCTGGTGGTCCTCCAGGACAAAGTTAGGAGCCACTGCTCTAGATACTTTTCTGTCTCACGGCAGGTTCGGCCTTTAGGCTGGTCTCCTGGAATGTAGGGGGAATTACTTCCTCTGTCAAATGTACCAATATTCTTACAGCACTCAATCACTATAAGGCTGATATGGCATGCCTCCAGGAGACCAGACTGATGGATGAAGAGCATTTAAAGCTACAGAGGAACTGGGTTGGCATCCCTCCTGCTGATTTTGAGTGTGGAGGAATGTTGGAAGGAGTCTTTTAGGCTGGAGGGAGTGGGCATTCCTCCTGCCAATTTTGGGTGTGGGGGGTTGGGAATGTCCTCGGGCAGGAGGGGGTGGGCATCTCTCCTGCCGATTGAGGAGGTCTTCTACCCGCCTCTCTGATGCCCTCATTGTCAGCTGAGCTGGCTGCAGCAGGAGAATCCCAAATCAGCTGAGCTGGCAGGAACCAGGCAAAGAGGGCGACCTGCAATCAGATGGCTGGACATGTTGAAAACAACCATGGGGATGACGCTAGAAGACCTTGCCAAACTAGCACAAAACTGATCTCTTTTTAGATCAGTAATTCATCAAGTCGCTAGGACTCGAACACGAGTCAATGGCACCTAACTAACTAGAGGATTTACAACCTAAGGCAGTGAAGGGTTTAGTGACTTGTCCAAGTATGCATAGGTAATATCACATCATACTTTTATGAGTTTATCTTGTTAGGTGGACAGGTTGGACCATTCAGGTCTTTATCTGCCATCATCTACTATGCAACTGTGTTAATAACAGGACTTCTTTGATTCGGACTATTGCTCTAACCATTGGCCTACTCCTCCACTGCACTCAGGGAATGTCAGACAGGAAGATAGAAATTTGCAACTGAGCTCTTGGTGAGAAGTCTGCTACAGAAAGGTAAATCTTGGAATCAACTCTATAGAGAGGGTACCAGAAGTGATTACTGTGAGTGAGGACATAGACTGAAGTGGGCCTAGGATGAACCATTATTCTTGAACCTTTATTCTTGATCAAATGCTGTTAATTTTATGTAAAAATCAGCAAAAACAAAAAAAGCAAAAGTATTTAACTTATCCCAATGGGAGATCAGCTGTTTCACTAATCAAAGCTTCCTCAGGGGTTGGTAAACTTTTGCAAACTGATTTAATCAATTCAGCATTTAATTGCCATCACCTAATAAATGTCAGTACTTTTTGCTGATTTTTACATAAAAGTAACAGCATTTGATCAATGAAATAGTTCCATTTGAGGTTCCGATGAACTTGTAAGTTGTAATAATATTCAAACCCCATTAGGCCTCTGCAATTAGGGGTGCTGGGTGTTTGAAGTTCACGGATTCACTCAATCAGCGATATCAGTGAATCTGGTTTTGCATAGTTGAGAAAGTTTTTGTTCCGATTAGGATTGTTTATACCGTGGGACATGCCTAGGCATCCTTGCAATAACTGCCAAACTTGCACATGCTAACTATGTGCTAAATTATGTATATATTTTGGTAAGGGACATGTCTAGGGGCAGAGAGAGAGAGAGCATTCCTGTGCTAACTGGTTAGTGCACAGATACCGTGTGAGTCCTTACTGCCTATAGAATGGTTGGCTTATGCGGTAAATTTTGTTAATGGCCTTGCACCAATAGCAATATTAGTGCATGGCCATTAATACACAAAATCTAAAAAGGCCATTTTTACAGTTGCAATAATAAGGGTGCATTAAAACCATTTTTTACTGCAGTTTAGTACAATTCCCCCAAAATAGGACAACAATTGTTCTGTCTTAGCTTTATCAGGGTAGTTATTTGGATAATAGTCTAAATATCACTGTTTTCCAAATAATGCGCTGCTCCACACACACTCTACCCCAGTGCTATCGGGATAGTACCAAAGCAGTCTCTGAGGATACACAGCGGCACTTTCTGGACAGTAACCCATAAGTTCACTGGAATGTATATACAGTGGAACCTTGGTTTGCGAGGATAATTCATTCCAGAAGCATGCTCGTAAATCAAAGTGCTCGTATATCAAAGTGAGTTTCCCCATAGGAGTTAATGGAAACGCAGGCGATTTGTTCCACATCCAAAAAGAACTCCCCCCCCCCCCCCCAAGGCCACTGGTGTGCTTCC
Organism: Geotrypetes seraphini; assembly: GCF_902459505.1. Taxonomy (NCBI): domain Eukaryota; kingdom Metazoa; phylum Chordata; class Amphibia; order Gymnophiona; family Dermophiidae; genus Geotrypetes; species Geotrypetes seraphini. The sequence goes on along the minus strand of NC_047093.1, from coordinate 38,697,793 downwards.
ACCCCACCACATCCCCAAAAGACCCCTCACCCCATCCCCGAGGCCACTGGTGCACTTCCACCCCCCCCCTGAGAACTGGCATCACACCCCGCCCACCCAAACCCTTACCACGATCAGGCACCGGCAAGCACCACCAACCCACAGGACGTGCCAGTGCCAAAAGAGCCTGCTGCCTGCTGGTGATCTCTGCTGGGCCTTGAGCATCTGCACATGCTCAAGACCTTCTGGCTCCCGCTCACTCCGAGATTTTAATGAGATTCTCAGAGGTGTAGCAATTGCAAAATCTAATACACTTTGGTAAAAAGAATCATGTTAAGAGAGAGAGATACATAGGCAACATGTTGCTCAATATGGCTGCCAAGTTGGTTTTAGGAGAGAGAGAGAGAGAGACGTAGAGTTGAATTTTATTCAATTAAATATAGGAAATTATTAGCTGCAAATCAGCTAATGATAACCAGAAAACAATTCCAACTCGTGGTACAATCCCTAATCCTAGGTCTAATAGACTACTGCAACATACTATATGTCCCTTGCCCAGCAACCATGATAAAACAACTACAAACAATACAAAACACAGCTCTAAGACTTATCTACTCGCTGAGGAAATTCGACTACATTACAGAGGCATACCATTACTCACACTGGCTCCCAATACAAGCGAGAACACTCTTCAAATTCTACTGCCTACTATTTAAAGCCATAAATGGAGACAGCCCAGCCTATTGGAACAATTGACTAATTCAATCCACCTCAACCAGACATAGGAGAACCCACGCACCATTCACACACCCTCCAACCAAAAACGTCAAACGAAATAAACTATACGACAACCTCCTAGCCACTCGTGCTGCAACACTGGACCACCAACTCTACAATCTATTGACCTCGACAACAGACTACAAAACCTTCAAAAAAGAAATAAAAACCCTTCTATTCATAAAACACATAAAACCGAACTAACACAATCAGAACTGTCCCAAACATCACCTGCAGCACTCAACACTCTCTAATTCTTAGCAACTTTAAAAATGTACAAACTACTCCTTATGTACTTCTAATGTCCTGAAAATTCATATGTAATCCACCTTGAACCGCAAGGTAATGGCGGAATAGAAATCACTAATGTAAAGTATTTGGTATCTTACCTGATCAGTGGATTTTTGAAAATTGAACCCCCTCTCCCTCCCCTACCCCTAGATTATTTTGTTCTCCTTTTCTGTTTTACTGATTACTGAATAACAATAGTGAAGGATTTTCTTCCCCTTTTCTTAGGGATGCTAGTGGTGATCGTACTGCTTCTGATTGTGATTGTTGTGGTTGCGGCCTGGCCTACGAAAAGCTGAGTTCTCACAGAGATCCCAACTTCTCTGGAACACAGAGTAGCTGTGTGTTATACAAACACAATCCTCGTGCTTCGTCAAGAAGTAGGTGAAAACCCTGCACTTTTTGGAAAAACCTTTGCTGCACACCTTTGTTGCACACTTAAAGACAACTCACAGCAGAATGGGATATGATGCATTCATTGTTGTGCTGGAACTCAAAAGGACTTCACGATTGGTCAACTGAAGAACTCAACAATGAATATCCATGAATCTTGCAATTGGTTAAGTCACAGCTGCACAGTAATGTATGTCTGGTAATACCCTTTTCCACAGAGTATTTCATTTTGTCTCTGTTTCCTCATCATCTATAAGATCTCCCATGTGTTTGTTACAAAACTTATTTGTTTTATACTTTTTTAAAATCCTTTATTTAATTGAAGGTGTTTATGTACAACTTTTTTTTACTTCCTTTTCATCAGGCTGTGTATGAAATTTAGAGATTTTACGTATTGCAGCAAAGTATTTTATAAAGAGGAAGTATATAAAAAAGCAAAAGGAGCCCAAACACAAATAATACCGTGTTTCCCTGAAAATTAGACACAGTCTTATATTAATTTGGGGCCCAAAAAACCCACTAGGTCTTATTTTTGGGGAAACAATGCCCAATCACAAACCTACAGCATCTTTCTATCCCCGCCGCCCCTTCCATGTCTCCCTCCCCATCCATGTCTCCCTTCCCGTCCATCTCTCCCTCCCCACGCCGACCACGAGACCGACATACCATTAACTTCTTCCAAATGGCAGCGTCACAGCAGCAATCTAAATGGACTGCTACCGCCAGGGTGTTGCTGTGCTGCGTTGCTGATGACATCATCAGTGATGCGGCAGAGAAATGCCCCGGCGGGCAAAAGCACAAAGCAGCCCGTTTAGATTGCTGCTGCGATGTTGCCTTTTGGGAGGTAGAGATGGGTCGTGGGGGAAGCGCTGCTGCCTGCAAATCCAGCACTTCAACTTGGGCTTATTTTGGGGGTAGGGCTTATATTAAGACCTACCCCGAAAATCATACTAGGGCTTATTTTCAGGGAAGGTCTTATTTTCGGGGAAACACAGTAGTAGTTATAGAGTGGTATATTCCAATGTCCCTTTCCCAAAGACCACCTTTAAAGCCTTTAATGTCATGCACATTACATTAGGTACATTTAGCTCAGCTAAATAGTAGGTTCCTCTTCACTGCTTTAGCAGAATACTAAGGACCAGAGTGCATTCTGATTTGAACAGATTTCATAAGTTGACTTAGTGCTCCTTTTACTAAGGTGCGTTAGGGCATTAACGCGCGAAATAGCGTGCGCTGAATTGCCCCGCGCGCTAGACCTTAACGCCAGCATTGAGCTGGCGTTAGTTCTAGCCGCGTAGCGCACGGTAATATCCTGCGTGCGCTAAAAACGCTAGCGCACCTTAATAAAAGGAGCCCTTAGTGGTTCCCTTTTCTCACTTTAGAAAACACTGGTGAGGCAGTGTTGGGCTGAACCCTATCCTTGACTTAATTTGTTTTCAGTTACTGAGCAAAAACACCTGCAGTCAGCTTTCAATCATTTTCATGATCCCACATCGCCAACCACGGCTTCATTTGCAATAAGCAACATTAAAGCTAAGGTTTTGTCTTTTTGATGAGTTTAAGGTCATTGAATTCTTTCTTTAACTGTTAGGATCTGGAAGTCAAGATGGATCCCTTGACTTTGATTCTGCCTTCTCAATTTATGGTTTGCTCACCTTTGAGAAAGTGGCAGAGTTGGTTTTCACATATAGCATAAAAGTGGAGGTCAGTATTGCTAAGGTTTTACATTGAAGTATATCTCCAAGATTTTACAAGAAGATAATATCTTGAGCCAAAGAGCCTAGAATCGGCTCATGGTATCTGTTTTCCCATTACATTAGATAACGGTGCTATATGGTGAATTTACTAGTCTGCTTATAAGTTAGCATTTGCACAGAATTTGGACTGTTTTACCATTCCAAAATTGGTTCTAACAGCTTGAAATGGAAACACCTTTAATGTATAAAGGGTAAAAGATTATGAAAAAGTATTATTTCACTTCATGAGTATCTTTCTGAAATCATTGCTTTAAGTGCCAATCAGACTTGCAAAATCAATACAGCAATAATTATTATGAATAAAACAAATGTTATATCACTTTTTATAGCATTTTCTGTTCATCTGTTCTTATTTCTTCTTAGTAATATGATCTTCTTTTAATATCTTTCCACATGAACATATTAGATCACAAACTAGTCTCCATTTAGAATATGTAAACATTCTTTCTCAAGTGATTTAGATTGCAAGGCAACAGATTAAAAACAAATATTTAAAATGTACACGTGCCTGAGTGTTGTTGAGCTTTTCAACTAGCAAATTTCAGTTGGTTAAATTTTAGGGCCATGGTTTGTCTCTGAACAAAGTTTGACCTTAGTCACTTTATTGAAAGCTATTTAGCACAAAGACAGAAGGATTTAACTACTAAATAGGTGCATTTCAGATATGGAAAAACTGCAATGGAAGTATGACTGAGAAACATGTTATCAAATCTGTTGCTCCAGATACAGCTGCCTCTTCTTTGCAGACAGAAAGCATGATCCAAGGAAAGAGACTGGTTCCATGTGCGAGAGTCAATCCCTCTTGAATCCCTCAGGAAAGAAGTGGAGGAACTGAGAGAATAGATGACAAAGCATTTATGACAGTGGTCTCAAACTCGCAGCCTGGGGGCCACATGCGGCCCCCAGGTACTATTTTGAGGCCCTCAGTATGTTTATCATAATCACAAAAGTAAAATAAAACAGTTTCTTGATCATATGTCTCTTTAGCTATAAATTATTATTAAGACTTAGCCAAAAGGAAAGATTTATAAACTATAAAGAGTTTTACCTCATGCAAAATTGTCATTTCTTTAATAAGACATTAACTATTTTTTTTCTGAGGCCCTCCAAGTACCTACAAATCCAAAATGTGGCCCTGCAAAGGGTTTGAGTTTGAGACCAATGAAATAGTTCATGAGGCATCAGAAATCTCCAGCAGTGGTGAAGAAGCTATTAAATTAGACATAGATCATAAGACCCTGCCTCTTGTACATCTGAAAACAGTTGACCGTTTAATGCAGCTGATGCACCGAGATGTTAGTGGCGGTTGTCTGGCTGTTGCAGAGGTCATCTGTTCCAAATGACATGCCTGCATTTTAGCATTGCATTGACTCTGATCTAAATGACTAGCCTGTATTTTGGCACTCATTACTACTTCCTGGGAAACCTCATGGCTGAAATATTGTGTGTTGGCTTGGCTGCATACGTCAGGGCTCAAGGAGCATACCAGCTTTCGCTCCTTGGCATATCGTCTTTATGAACTTCTAACATCAGATCCTATTGTCTGACTGGAATTTACTTTATTTCATTTATTTTATTTTTATTTATTGTTTTCTCAGGTACTTTAGCTAGATTGTGAGCCTTCGGGACAGCTAGGGAAATCCAAAGTACCATTTTTATTTATTTTATTTTAATGTATCTTTAATCTATATTCATTGTAAACCGCTTTGAACCTCACGGTATAGCGGTATATAAGAAATCAAATCAAATCAAATTCCTAAACCTTTTATACTCAATAGAATGTTGTAATAAAAATTAAGCTTTTTGTTTGATTACACTAGGAGTCAAACATCTAGGAAAATGCTCAATATTATAAACAAACTAACTATATCAACTTTGCTTCAAAGACTCAGCCTAGAATCTGAGTTAGTCACATTTCCTCTTTGGTGTAGCTGTTCCACAGCAATCTTAAAATTGACTCCGGTTAAGTGCTAACTCGAACCCCAAAATAGTTGCTAACTGCTAATTTTCAGCAGCAATAACCAGTTAAGTGCCTTTGAAAATGAGCGGATAGACCTGAACAAGAGATTTCACCGGTCAGCAGCTGTTTCTAGCTGGTTAAATTGTTTTGCGTATCGACCAGACTGTGTTAAAGAACTTTAAGCTGCATTGAGGGAGGATAGTTTCCATACAGCTGATTGAACTGGTAAATTGCAAAATGGCTTTGAAAATTGCATTTACATATATATTTTTTGTTTTATTTCTTGGCCATATTAACTAGGGTATTTTTATTTTATTTATTTAATAATTTATATTCCGCATATCCTACAATTCTATGCGTATTACAAATTATTCAGCTACTCAAGCATTTTTCCTTATCTGGCCCGGTGGGCTCCTACTTTGATGTACCTGGGGCAATGGGGAAATGACTTGCCCAGAGTCACAAGGAGCAGTGCGGCATTCGAACTCACAACCTCAGGGTGCCAAGGCTGTAGCTCTAACCACTGCACCACACACACGTTGGATTTAGGTTTTGGGGGATTTTTTTTTTCAAAGAATCAGTGCATAATATGACAAAAGTCATGTTTTTTGGTATATGTTAGTAAATGTTAATAAATATAAAATTAAAAATAGGATTGGGTCATAGTTTCATTTTATACGTAACCTGAATCAACTAATTAATAAGTCAATGTGCTGGTCCTGGGCATATAATCAGCCGTCTGGATACTGCATGTTTTAATTAAGGTTAGAGCTTACAGCAGGATGAGTTTAATTGAAAATCTTAGAATATGTTAATTAGGATTTTCAAAATGCAAAACTTCATTTTCATCAGGAGCAATTCAAGCTATAGAGATCTAATAAGACACTTTTTGAGCTGCAGTTGATTGAACTATGTGCTTATCGTTTCAGCATAGAAGGGAAGGAGAACCAAATGGGCATGAGATGAACTGAAAATATTTAACTGAACCTCCCTGAAGATTTGCACAAAAACAAAAAAATTAATTAAATCTGGTATTTTCCTTTTGTCAGTGAGCAGAGTGAGCAAAGAAAAGGAGATTGAATTTGGCACTGCTTTGAGGGCAGGCTATGGGAACCTTCGTATTCTCGTGCTGTGTTGTAAACAGGCAAACGAACAAATAACGAATAAGTAGCTTGAAATTGAATCTTATTGCCTTTCCAAGTAGAAGCAATTAAAGAACATTGAGGGTGTTAGAGCGTGGACCTGATTTTGAATGCACTAAAGCTGAAAGTTTGAACGCAATGTATCGTTGACTGTCAGTTATTGACTGATGGCATCATCAGTGATGTTGCCTCCTCTGTCAACTCCCCTGTTCCTTATCAGTGCCACTCTCCGTTTCATGGGATTGGATTTGACTGGTCCTCACATTTTATAATGTGCTGAAAGACACATAAGACTTTAAGCACACTACCGAGCAGAACTCTGGATTTCTGGCCCAGAAGTATCTAAGAAAAAGGACCATTTAAATGATTGATTTATAGAGCAGGTATGGTTGGGCAGACTGGATGGACCATTCTGCCGTCATTTACTATAGTGTCGGAGGTGACATTGGCCATTAAACTGTCATGCATGTATGTTAACACCTAGATAAATGATTAAAGATATTTGTGTTGCTCTTTCCACTCTGTCTATGATATCTTTTAGATATTTTAATAATTTTTGCTATGATTATTCGATTTTTCACCTATTGGGTGTTTACTGCTCCTTTTATTTACTATGACCCCAATCTTTGTAGCCAGTAGTCACACAAGCTCAGTATTAATCATTCAGCTCACCTCATATTTCATTTTAGCTGTAGAGGACTCGTGTAATGGACCTTTCTGCTTCACTGAAGATCAAAAGAGTTCATTGTCCATAATGTATTTAGGGTGTTAAGCCTTTTTTGTGACTTTTTGAGAATATCAGTGATTTCAGCTCACTGATTTTTAAAGAATTCTGGTTTTATTTTGAACTTTAGAGATAAAAAGTCATTTAATGTATCATTGGCATTTCCTTTTTATAAAAATTAAGTGAACTTGAATCTAATCTGGAATCCAAGATGGCGGCAGCATAGTGGAGCGTTTCTGAGCTAGAGACTAGAGCTCTCACTGTTTCCTGAGAAATGCCTCATACTAAGAGAAAAGGGAATGTGCGGCCTGAACCCTTGGCGGCCGGCACTTCCCTACCTGCTCAACGTTCCATGCAAAGTTTCGTCTTCACTTCATCCCCACAAGTACCTGGAGCTCAGTCTGCTGTCTCCTCGGCAGGAGGAGCCACTGAAGAGCTGGACTTTGACATTTCACTCTCCCCCCCAGGCTCTGTTCCTCCACCGCTTCCAGCTCCTGTCACGGCTCTGCTGGTGGTTCCCTGTGAGGAGTACTCGTCTGGGGAGACCCCAATCCAAGGGGTAATTGCCGTGAGATTCGGAGAGGAGCATGGAGAGCTGGGGAGGGTAGTCCAGGCTACTCTCCAGATAGTGAAACTGGCGGAAATTACCTTGGAGAGCATTTGGGAAGCTCTCTAGACACTAAACACCTCAGTATCAAGGACTTCAAGTGAAGTTTCAGCGTTAGTAAGTACAGTTGATATTCTGGGTAAGAAATTGGACGGGACAAAAGTAGAATTTTCTCAAGAATTGAAAAAGGTCCCGGACAAAACAGAGAAACTTTAAGACTTAACATCCTGCATGGTAAAGGAAAGAATTGCTCTTAACAGGAAGATTGAACAAATAGAAAACTTCAATCGCAGATTGAATATAAGAATTCTGAATTTCCCTAAATCTCTGGTGATGACTCCCATTGAACTTCTGAAAAAATATCTGTCTGAAATTCTAAGTTTTCCTCTGATAATACCCCACCAGTAAATCGTATCTACTATTTGCCAAAGAAAAAAGAAATGGGACCTGAACCAGTGAATTTACAATTAAATTCTGCTAATACTCCTTTAAATGTTACGGGTTTATTGGAATCCACTATTAATGAAAATACTGAAAGAGCAACCTTATTGGTGTCTTTTGTGTTTGAACAGGACGTTAATGTTGTCTTCAAAATGTTCTTTAGAAATTCTCAGGTAACATTTTGCGGTAAGAAAGTCTGGATATTTCCAGACATTACCAGACAAACTCAAGAACGAAGGAAATTATTCCTTGTCATGAGACCTGAAGTGGGTGCCTCATTTCTGCTCTCCTATCCTTGTAAATGTATGATAAAATATCTAGGGATAAAATATGTGTTTTTTTTCCCCAGAACACCTAAGGGCATTTATTGACATGAAGAAATTGGTTACTGGGATTGCTTAGTTTTATTGAACAGTTTAATCTGAAATGTGGGATACCTGTTAAGCCATGCCTTAATATTTGTTTTCTAAGATAGAATTATCTCCTCTTTATTTTCACTTGAATTCCTTGATTCTTGATTTGATTGTGGTCTAAGAAAGACTTATGAATTAATTTATATTTTTTTGAATTTCCTGTTTGTATAATTCGTTCTGTATTTCATAAACAAGTTTGTTCTTGGATATAATTTTTAAATTCTTAATAAAAATAAAGTAAAAAAATAAAAATTAAGTGAACTTGTTTTCTAAGCTAACCAACTATTGTACATTTAAAACTGTTGCAACTTTTGACATTTTCAGCTACACTAGTAAAATCCTACATATACTTACAATTTTCACCATTCCAGACATACACATCGGCATAAGGTATGTTTAACTGATATGAACAGTGCTAACATTTATTAACAGCGGGACCTGGAGTGACCCGCCTCATATACTCTTTTACCCCCTTTCCCACCTTCCTTTCACCTATCTCAATAAAACAAGACACTTTGTTGGTACAACCTGGCCGCAGCCCTGTTTATTGAATATTAAACATATTCATATAACCTTTTAACATAAATAAGCATATATAAATAACAGCCATAAATAACACATTAACAACTACCCATAACAATGGTATCACCATTGTGACCTTGATCCCGAGCTACCATTGGATGCAATTGGCCCCCGACCCCGCCATCTAAGCAGGGGTCCGAGGGGTGGCATGTCCCACACATGCCCCATTATCCAGGGTCATCCGACCCACCAGGCACAGCTCCCAGCCGGCCCACCGCTCATCCCTTGATGAGCCCATTAGCCAGTAGCTCGGGATACCGCCACTCCACCAACCTTGCACACCCTTAAAACCAAAGGGCGGGCGGGTGGGAAAGCTGCTTCGGAGGACCAAAACTGTTCGGGTCCTCCGAGCGCCTTGCCTTTTAACCCCTCCCTCCCGCGATCCTCTTCGGCTGCGACGTCTTCTACTTCCGGCGGACCACCCCCCCCTCGAGCCCGCTACCCTGACCCCTCCTCTTGCCTAGCTAGTCCCACGGGCGACATGGCGGGCCACCCAGCCCCGCGTTAATGCCGCCCGTCGAGACTAGCTCTCGGGCTTTTTCGATCTCTGAGGGGCTGATTCTATAAACAGTGCCTAAATTAGCTAGCGCCTAAAAAAAAAAAGGTGTTTTCTGCATGTCAATCACACTTAAGCGCCGTTTACAGAATTGCGGTTGGCAGCACCTATTTAAAAAAATTAGACACCTGAAATGTAGGTAAGGATTTTAAAGGCCTACATTTCAGACGCCTAAGTTTAGCAACGCCTAAATCACGCTCCACTCATAGAAATGCCCACTTAGGTGTTAGGCACCACTAAGCTCATTGCGATAGGCACTTATCGCCCAATTAAAATTTAAAATTTTTTTTGAAGCTGTTGCCAATTAAGTTAGACACCTAACTTTGGGCGCCCTTTATAGAATCATCCCCTGAGTGCGCAAGGCCTGAATGTAACTCAACAACAAAGAGGAAAAACCCTCAGAGAAAGCGATGAGACCAAACTCCTCTTACTGACCTACAAATGCACTCACTCAGCTGCCCTCACTATCTCTCTATGATTCTCTCCCCCCCCCATGAGCTCCGTTCATCTGGTAAGTCCTTCCTATCTGTGCCTTTCTCTTCCTCTGCCAACTCCAGGCTCTGTCCTTTCTGTCTACAGCGGGCTCTGTCTCTGACAGCGTTCAAGGCCCAGTTAAAAGCCCATCTCTTTGAGAGAGCTTTGAACTCCTAACTCCTCTCACCTTGGGTTCTGCATCCCCAACTCTATATGTCATGTCTGTCCAAGGTAGATTGTAACTTCCAAGCAGGGACTGTCTACAAATGTCAAAATGTACAGCGCTGCGTACGCCTTTCAGTGCTATATAAGTGATAAGTAGTAGAATAATGATGAGACGTAAACTTGTATGGAACCAGGAGCAAAAAAGTCTAGTCAAGATCACAGTTCTTACAGGTTGCCAAAACCCCCCAGTAATGGCCATGTTTTGGCAATTTGTCCACATGAGGGTCATGTAATATCAAATCATTCCACCATCCAATTGATGATATGCAATCAAGTTGAAAAAAAAGTTCAAGTTCAATTTTATTTGATAAATCGCCTATAAAAATTTTCTAAGCGATGTACAGTTTAAAACACGTTATGGGTGAACAGACAGTCCTAAAACAAATTTTAACAAATTTTAAAAACAGTAATATAGATAACAAACAGAATCAAAACTTAAAAGGTTTTATGACTAACAAGATACACTAGGAAAAAGGGGAAAAGTTACAATTATCTCGGTCTAAGAAAGAAGAAACAAAAAAGGGTAAAAAACACATAAGGAAAGGGTAAAAGAAAAGAATGGAAAAGGAAGAAGAGAAAAAAAAAAAATGAAGAATTTAAATTATCAGTTAATAAAAGCATCATTGAATAAAAATGTTTTTAAAAGTTTTTTGAACGAGATGAGGTCTTTTTCTTTTCTAATATAGAGTGGCAGCGCGTTCCAAGTTTGAGGAGCTAAAACAGAAAACATTTCATTTCTCCTTGTACCCACTATTTTTAAAGAAGGGACTGATAATAGGTCTTGAGATAATGACCGAAGAGATCGGGGAGAATGATGAGGAATAATCATTATAGATATGAACTGTCAGATGTCAGGAGATTTCATCTGACCAAATGAGTTTTAAGATTTTTATGAATAGTTGGATTCTAGCCTGATCTTGAGGAGCCTTCTAGTGAATGAAGTTTTGGCTAGTTTTATTTACTAATTTCTTCACTGGAGGAATTTGAGTTGTTTTCTGGCTGTCATAGCAAATGAGCAGGAACATGTGACTCAGTTTACTCTTTCAAATGTGCCAGGCCTGAACTTCTGATACTGTAACTATAAAAGTGAGGCTCGGGGGTTTTAAATGAATCGAATAAAATACATCTTTCAAAACCAGGGAGGAAAAAAGTGTCTTGAGTCTGTACATGCTCATCTTCTCTTTGTTGTTGTGCAGTGGTGCTAAGATGGCTTTCCTCTTCTGACTAGGCAGCCTTTCTTCTACTTCTTGGCTTCCAGCCTACTTGGAAGCAGCCCCGGTTGCTATTAGATGCCATTTAGGACAAGGATCTATTTTTTTCTGCTTTCAGTTCCTATCCTAACCCAGTCATTGCAGCCTCAATCTTCTCAATAGAAGGATAATATGCTTCTGTCTTGCTATAGCCAGTAGGTGTCACTGTTTAGCAACAACTGGGATGCCCTCCGTGAAAGAAGTGAATTTTACTTGGCCACGACATTTTTTAAATATGCAATCATTTCTTGGGCCAACTGTGTACCTTTATGATCATAAGATGATTTATTTATATAAAATTATTATAAAGCATCTACCAATTTCACAAATCTAATTGATTTATATCTTTAAAGCAAGGTACTTTACTTAGTGGGACCTTTCAGCTATTGTTTTATATAATGTTGCGAGCCATTTTGATTTATGTGGTGTCATCCTGGAGCAAAAAGGTTTGAATAAATCATTGAGCTAGACAGAGAATAGTAAGGTTTCTTCTCTCCCTATGGTTCATACATTGGAAATTTAAATCGGTGGAAGTTTCATGAGTGTTTCTGGAGTGATATCATTTTGAAAAGAACTGATAATCTCTTTGCGTATTAAAAAGCCATATTATTTTATTCTAGCTGCTGTTTTGTTCTAATGTGTTATCCAGATACCTTGGTTATTGTAAGATGTGGCTGTAGATAATGTGAGCTTTGTAACTTAACAATACAAGAGTTTCTGTTGGTCTAGACCAGGGGTAGGCAATTCCGGTCCTCGAGAGCTGGAGCCAGGTCAGGTTTTCAAGATATCCACAATAAATATGCATGAGATAGATTTGCATCTCAAGGAGGCAGTGCATGCAAATACATCTCATACATATTCATTGTGGATATCCTGAAAACCTGACCTGGCTTTGGCTTTTGAGGACCGGAATTGCCTACCCCTGGCTAGAAACACAAGTCCACACAACGATTCCTTGGGGGCATTCAGGGCAAAACTATTGAGTTTATTCATCAGTGATGCTTAATTGATATACTTTGTTTACCAAGACAGCAAGCAGTGTGGTCAGCTTGGAACTTGTAGTGTAGTATAATTAAAATAGGGTTTTCTAAACAATTTCAGGCCTGGGCCTCCTGCTCTCATTACAGTTTGTACAGGAACCTAGAACTTGAACCTATCCTTGAAACACAACCTCACTGAGAATGCCCTTAATCTCATAACACTGTTTATTTATTTAATTTCTTATTTACTGCTTGTAGAGAATGACACGGGGACAAATTTGTCCCCATCCCTGCGGGAACTCAATTTCTCTGTCAGGTCCTCGTGAGTTTTGTTGCTGTCCCAGATTTTTGGGGGACTGCTTTGTACGCCCCAGCTGTCTAGAATGTCTCACCAGTGGTCTCCAACCTTTTTCATGTAAAGGGCCACAGTGTGAATATGAGAAAGCTTTGAGGGCCATAAAGAGATTTTAAGGTTACACATGCTACTAATTTTGTAAACAACCTTGACCTGCTTTGTTCAGACTGGAAACTTACCCTGGTAAGCTCTTTTCCAGTAGATAGGTGAGACATTCTAGACTCCCCGCCCTGTCCTTCCTGCGCCTGCTTTCAGTTTTCAATATGTTTATGCTTCTCAAAGCTGATTCTTGGATGCCTGTCTGCCCTTGAGGGCTGGGAAGAATTTGTAGATATGTTCCATTTATTGGGGAGTAGTTTCTGAGCTCCTTTGAAGCCTTGTGGTTAATGGTACTATTTAATTACTTTTGAGCAGAACAATTTGTTTTACCTGTTGCTAAAGGTGCTTCTACTTCACGTATATTAAGTACTTCTTGGTGCTTGGGTACTAACTGTAGAGGGCGCTAAACTGCACAGTGACGTACACCACAGACAAAGTGAAAAATCCAGAGTGGATTCTTTCTGCGGCATGTGGATATGGAGGAATAACCCAGTTGTCTAGAATGTCTTACTTATCTACTGGAAAAGAGCTTACCAGGATAAGTACATAATCTCTTTATACCCAGTGTGAAGAAAGCAGATCAAGGTTGTTTACAAAATTAGTAGCATGTGTAACCTTAAAATCTTTTGGTGACCCTCAAAGCTTTCTCATATTCACACATGAAAAAGATTGGAGACCACTGGTACATACTTAGCTGGTGAGTTTGAACAGAATTCAGATACATGTGAAAATTATAGAATTCTATAATTTGCCCATGAATGTTCTCCTCTTGAGTCCAAGGCAAAACTGCTGCATATGAATTATCTAACTAGGTGTTAATTATGGAGGATCACATTAAAAGAATGTTGCCTTTGATGAGGAGATCTTGAATAGTGCAATTGTAAATGATGATGTACTCCAAAGAAAAACTGAGAGTTTGGAAAACAGCATTAAAAGGGAGGACCTCCAATTTACTAATTTTCTGGGGTTTCATTTGTTACAGCTGTAAGCCTTTTCATGCATTACCTGTTGGAGATCATCCAAGTTCCTCAAGTAGATTTTCCCTCTTATTTAAGATGTTGCTGCTAGTAGCTGTTTTATATTTAGCTGCTATAAAGTAACAATTTTCTTATCTATGGAATCTTTGAGATGGACACAAGAACTCAAGTAAGTAGAGATTATCAATAGAGGGCTACTTCATAAGATCATAAGAATTGCCGCTGCTGGGTCAGACCAGTGGTCCATCATGACCAGCAGTCCGCTCACGCGGCGGCCCTCTGATCAAAGACCAGCGCCCTAACTGAGACTAGCCCTATCAGCATATGTCCTTGTTCAGCAGGAAATTGTCCAACTTTGTCTTGAATCCCTGGAAGGTGTTTTCCCCTATGACAGACTCCAGAAGAGCGTTCCAGTTTTCTACCACTCTCAGGGTGAAGAAGAACTTCCTTACATTTGTACGGAATCTATTCCCTTTCAACTTTAGAGAGTGCCCTCTTGTTCTCCCTTCCTTGGAAAGGGTGAACAACCTGTCCTTATCTACTAAGTCTATTCCCTTCAGTACCTTGAATGTTTCAATCATGTCCCCTATCAATCTCCTCGAACCTTTTTTGAAGATCGTTTCTTTTTTTTTTTTTATCCATAAATAAATTAGATTCTGGGACTAATTCTTTTCAACATCTTTGAAAGCAATACTGCTGTAGCTTTAGAAAGAGAATCATACAAAACTCAGCTGTGCGACTGATTTTCGGCATAAAGAAATGGGATCACATAACCTCCTACTACCAAAAACTCCACTGGTTGCCTCTGGAGGCAAGAGTATTATTCAAATTTGCCTGCCTCTGTTTCAAATCCATTCTCGGTTTGGCCCCTCTATACCTGGTCTTCCATTTTAAACTAGACTGCTCCACCAGGCCTACACGCAGAATACGTATGTTTAGCCACCCTACATTAAAAACCTGCCGATACAAAAGATTTCTTGACAGAACGGTTGCCTTCCAAGCAAGTCTGCAGAACGACTGGCTAAGCAGTATCATCAAGCACTCCTCGTCCTACCTCAACTTCAGAAAACTAGTTAAAACCAACCTGTTCAACCGATTCGTGACCAAGGATTCCTAAAGCCTTCACTGCTTACCCCACGCTGTATGACCAACCCGTCTTATTGTAAACTACCTCGAACTACTTCTTATTGTAAACCCGCCCCTACAATGTAACCTTACTCTGTACAAATATTCATGTACTCAAAGACTTCATTGTTTTTTTTCACTGAATGTCCAGCTCTTCTTTATTGTAAACCGCCTTGAACTACTTTGGCTTTGGCGGTATATAAACAATAAATTATTATTATTATGAAGATATGAAACAGATTGGACATCTTGAGGAGAGCAGATATCATGAGACATGATTTAATAAAACTTGAAAACTAGTTGAATGCTTAGTAGTTTAAGATTTAGGGTTCCTTTTACTAAGGTGCATTAGGGCCTTAACGTGTGGAGTAGCGCGCGCTAGACCTTAACGCCAGCATTGAGCTGGCGTTATTCTAGAAGCGTACCGCGCGGTAATTTTGTGCATGCACTAAAAACGCTAGCACACCTTAGTAAAAGGAGCCCTTAATGTGAAGTGCAGGAAGGTGCATTTGGGATGCAGAAATACAGAGGATCTGTATGTGATTAGGGTATGGAAGGAGAAAGTGATGTGCCTGGACCAACGGAAACCCCTTGGGCTGATTAACTCAGTGTAATGAAACAATGCGATAAAGACTGTTCAGAAACACACAATAACCAGTTGGAAAAGAGAGGTGATAATATCCCTGTATAGGTTATCAGTGAGATCTTACATGGAGTATACTGTATTTTGATTTGAGGGGCATACCTTAAAAGATTTTAAAAGGCTAGAAGTGGTTCAGAGGAAAGCAACCAAAATGGAGGAGGAGTATGCACTGAAAACGATCATTAAAGTTACATATAATATGTCCATGATGCAGAGTTAACAATCTGCGGAGATTATTTATTTAAAACTGTGCTATTACTTTAGAAAGAGTAATATCACTCCACAGAGGTTGTCCTCATTCAAATGAGAAGTGCTGGCTTTGCTGTGAGTTTCAAGTTTTCATTCATAAAATCCACTATAATCGCCCCTGGCAAATTTGTGTTTCTTGTTAATGTATGTTAGCTTTGTAGGCTGTACTGATTTGTCTTTTCAAGTTGTACAGGTTACACTTGTGACCTCCCATAATCTTATAGGCTCCATGAAATTAGGTCACTCGTATCATGTGCCCCCTATCCAGATGTAAAACAAATTAACTTGAAAACTAAAACAATATTTCACTGAGACTTGTCACTTACTGACCAAAATGTATTGCTATCTGGAGGCTGTTTTATTGCCTAGAGGAAATGAATTGCTGGTCCCAGCTCATTTCCCAGTAGACAGGTGTTCACTCAAGCCAACATCCAATTGGATACCTTAACATTCAAGGAAACCGTGGGTATAGAAAGAGAACTACCATCTTACTGCTTGAAGCACTCTCAGTACAGCATCCTGGAAACTGCATACCATGTTTCCCCAAAGGAAGACAGTCTTATATTAATTTTAGACCCATAAAAGGCACTAGGTCTTATTTTCAGGGTATGTACATGATCATCTCTCTCTTCCTCTCCACCCCAATTCTTCTTTCCTTTCTCTCCTCCACATGTGCAGCTTCTATCCTACCCTTCCATCTCTCGTACAGCAGGACCCTTGCCCAGCTTCCCTTCCTCCCATCCCTTGTGCAGCAGGACCCTTGCCCAGATTCTATCCTACCCTCCCATCCCTCATGCAATAAGACCCTTACCCAGCTTCCCTTCCCTTCCTCCAATCCCTTGTGCAGCAGAACCCTTGAACAAGTACCGCCCCCCCCCCAGCACCCACACCTGCCATGCAACCAAATCCCCATCCTTCCCACTCTCCCATCAGAAACCCACCACAAGCCTTACAACCCTCAGCAGCGTCAGGCCGTCAGCACGCTAAACAGGCTGCATTGGCCTTGTCCGCTTGTGAATTCAGTCTGTCGCATTACTGATGATGTCATCAGTAACGCAGCAGACTGAATTCACAAGATGTATATCTGGCACCCTTTTTGTGAAGTTCACAGCAGCGCCCTCTAACATGTCCGTGTGGCCAGTCCATTAGGTGGCCTCTCCCATGTCTAAATGGTGCCGATTTAGACATTTCAGACTTGAATGGTTTTGTGGTTGAAAATGGTGAATAGTTAGACGTCCTGGTGGTCTAGATGTTTTGGCAGCCAAGATGTCCAAGTAGGTGATTTTCGAGAATAAATAATTTGGATGTCCTGCTTGAAAATGGATGTTTTGTGCTTCTGATTTAGGACATTTAGCGGGAAACATCCAAGTCAAACTTGACGTCGTTTATAAAAATGGCCCTCAATGTGTGTGCACAAGGACTGAATTCTATATATAGCCTACAAAAATCATTGGCAAAAAAAATGCATAAGTGCTATTCTATAAATGGTGCCTAAAATTAGACACAGTTTATAAAATAGCACTTATGCCCAGGAGCCACGCCTAACTTTAGAGATAGCCATTTGCACCAATTACAATGTGAAAATCCTCATATCTGCATGGATTCACCTTATTCTATAATTACACATGTAAATGTGACAAATACCCCATCTGCTCATGAACCTCCCATTTCTGTGCTCCCTTTTGGTGCCACATATAAAATTTAGGCACAGTTCCCATGACTAAATTTAAATTAAATCATACTAACATTGATAATTGCTTGTTAATCCAGTTATCCATGCTCATTATTCAATTAAGCTGCATGCTCAAAATGGGCATGCTCGACTGAAAGCACCAGAACTCCTATATAGAATTCAGGGGTAGGCATAAACCTTTGCACCCAAGTTTATAGAAAAAGGGGGATAATAGAGGATTCATGGTTCCAACAGTGCTCCGCCCAAATTCTGTATCACCTGTCAAATATGTCCTATGTAAGATATGGGTGTGTTAACCAGAATGGCACAGAATAGATTTTCAATATTTGCATGCATGTGAGGATAGCTATGCACTGGTATTTGAATCATTTATGTGTGTGTTTAGCATGTGAATATTAGGGCCTTACACTTCTCCCTCCGTATTCGCTGTGATAGGGGATTAACAGAATCGCAAATACAGAAAAACCGTGAATAACTTTTTCATATGTTATTCTCTGTTTTCTATTAAAAACCATCGTGAATATGGTGAAACCGCAAATAACATGGTGGGAGACCTGGCCTGTTCCTGAAGGAAAGGCAAAACACGGTGAAGAAAGTGCTGGGAATCAGCGATTTTCTCTGTAAACGCTTGGAATCGGCTATTTCTCTATGCAAGCTGATGTAATTGGGGAGGGGGGGGGGAGGAGCCAGCAAGCTAAAAACTGTGAATAATCGAAACCACAATTGCTGAAACCGTGAATACGGAGGGAGAAGTGTATTTATAGAATTAACGTCTAAGAGGCTAATTTCATAATCAGGGAGAATGCAGGTGTGCTTTCTTTGAAAGCATAAGGTTTTCAAAAAGAATTTTTGCGCTGCTTTAAAATTTTGCGACCGCATATAGTGGCTCAAAATGTGATCATGTTGGCGTTTTTGGTGGAACTATATGTGTTGTGCCCTATTTTCAAGGAACAACAATTGCCAGATAAGTCCTATTTATAAATACAGTAGGAGGCTGAATATTCAAGTGACCAATTATCCGGATTGCTTCTGTTTTTTATTTAAATTTTTGTATCATAATCACAAATAGTTTGGCCGCACCTAAACCGCAAAGCCAGCACTAGGGCCCTGGAGGTGCCGCCCACTCAGACATGACAGTGCTGGTAAGCAAGCACGTTACACTAGAAGAGTCTAAAAATCGCTGGAACAAAGCTCCATCACAGGAAAACTGCTCTGAACCCAAGCAACCCAAAAAAAACACCATCCCAGATTGGAGCAGCCCAACCGATCTCACACCCCAACACAGATACCACAATTTAGAATCCCATACTTGAGATACTTTTTCCCCAAACAGTATATAACTGGCTTTCAACCACCCCATTGTGATATCAGGAAGGATTCTAGTTTGTATGTAGAGATCAGAGAGAGCTGATATGTCGGTATATAATAAAGATCCCTATTCAAAATTTCATGCTATCAAATAATAATTGTAAGTGAAATTACAACATGTGCTCAGAGATGTGTAGCCTTGCCAAGGACCGAAGCCCCTACAGCTATAGCTTATTATTATTTAAATTAAATAGCAATAGGAGCTTTGATCCTTGGATAAATGACTGAAAATAGTTTTAATATACTTTTATGGAAAAAAATGGGTCTTATAATAAGATTAAAACAGTAAATGTAAGTGTTGTGTTCAGCACAGAGAGAAATTGCTACATTTTTAAACTAAACTAAACTAAACCTTAAGTTTGTATACCGCATCATCTCCACAATCATAGAGCTCGGCACGGTTTACAGGAATTGGTATAGAGAAGGAACTCCAATGAGGGTTACAGGACAGTATAGAGAAAGTTTAGAGGGACTTAGTATTATTAGCCAAGTTTTCAGATGTTTTTGGAAAAGTTGGAGGGCACCCAGATTCCGAAGTGGGGTAGTAAGGTTATTCCAGAGCTCTGTGATTCTGAAGGAGAGGGATGTCCCTAGTTTTCCTGCATGGGATATGCCTTTTAATGAGGGGAAGGATAATTTGAATTTTGGGGTGGATCTGGTGATATTAGGATTCGAGGAATTCCAAGATGGTAAGGGGAGGAAGGATGCCGTGTAGGATCTTGAAAGTTAGGCATGACCTACTGCTCTTGATTTAACAGTCCCACTATACTAAAAAAAAACAAAAAAAACCCCCAAAACATTATTCATATCAATTATCATTAACTTCCCCCTTTTATGAAGCCGCGTTAGCATTTTTTAACGCCAGCTGTGGCAGTAAAAGTTCTGATGCTCATAGTGGTGGCATGTGTGGCATAATGATTACAGCTACAGAGAGGCTGTGGGTTCAAATCTTATGCTGCTCCTTGTGACCCTGGGCAAGTCACTTAATCCCCCCATTGCCCCAGGTACATTAGATAGAGTTGAGACCACTGGGACAGGGAAAAATGCTTGAGTACCTAAATGTAAACCACTTAGGCTATAAGTGGTATATAAATACTAAAAATAAATAAAAGGGGAGGAGGGTTAAAAGTCTATTTTGAATAGTACAAGTTTTATTTTTGGAATTAACACTGCCTTGAGTGAATTTCTTCAAAAAGGCCGTAAATGAATCCTAATATTTGTTTTAGAGGTTTTTCTTATAAAACTAGGTCACTCCTATAAATATGTGTACTTTAGGCCAGCACATATTTTTGGCACAGCTAATTTGGCAAATTTTGGACAGCTGATTAGTGAAGGTAAGATTCTATTTGCCAATGGAAATCACTTTGAAAACTGTCCTTTGAATAGTAAAACTCACAAGGCAAACAGCAGTTTAAGAGGATTTGCTACTGTGACATCCAAGCTGTATTGGTGACCAGTACATACCACAAACTGGACACAACCTACAGACTGGCAGAGATGAGTTAAAGGGTGATTTTATAATGAGGCTCACAGAGTTATGTATTAGAGAATGACACAGGGACAAATTTTTCCCCATCCCAGTGGGAACTCATTTTCCCATCCCGTCCCCACAAGTTCTTTTCCTGTCCCTCCCCCATTCCTACAAGCTCTGTCCTCATCTGCACAAGCCTCAAACACTTTAAAATCGTAAGAGTTCAAGGCTTTTGCGGTTAAAGCATGGGACAGGGATAGTGACAAAACTCGTAGGAACAGGGCATGGAAATTGAGTTCCTGCGGGGATGGGGACAAATTTGTCCCCATGTCATTCTCTATTATGTATCTTCTGTAGCAGGGGTAACTTTATCACCCATATGGCTATCACAATATAACTGTGTATATAAATGCTCAGAACCAATAAGGTATAGAATTCACAACTGGAGACTAGCCTCTAAATGTGCCTCTCTTGGTCAATCACAGCATTTAGAAACATAGAAAGATGACGGCAGATAAGGGCTACAGCCCATGAAGTCTGCCCACACCATTGACCCACCCTTATAATTCTACTGGCCCCCTTAACTCTACTGACCTGCTCTATTAAGTCAATATCCTAGCGACCCTATTCATTGGTATGACCCTCGCAGTGATCCCACATAGGTATCCCATTTATTTTTGAAGTCTGGGATACTACGGGCCTCGAACACCTGTACTGGAAGCTTGTTCCAATGCTCTATCACTCGTTCCGTGAAGAAGTACTTCCTGACGTCTCCACGAAACTTCCCTCCCCTGAGTTTGAGCGGATGTCCTCTTGTGTTCGAGGGTCCTTTGAGAAGAAAGATATCATCTTCCACCTTGACCCATCCCGTGATGTACTTAAATGTCTCAATCATGTCTCCCCTCTCCCTACGCTCCTCGAGAGTATAGAGCTGCAATTTGTTCAGTCTTTCTTCGTACGAGAGACCTTTTAGCCCTGAGACCATCCTGGTGGCCATCCGTTTTCTTTTGTGCTAATGATGTGTTCAACTCTGTGTAGTGCTAATCATAACTGGCTTATGATCATCTATACACTTAACTGAAGGAGTCTTGAAGACTTGCGGCTCCTGATGCATTTCGCTAGACCGGCTTCCTGAGAGAACCCACTTCTACGTGACTGGAATGACCAAAACGGTCCATTGGTTCATCTTACGTTCTTCAGATTGCTTCCTGTTTCCTATTGCGTGGGAAGATGTGAGATGAACCAGAGACTGTTTTGGTCATTCCAGTCACGTAGAAGTGGGTTCTCTGAGGAAGCCGGTCTGGTGAAAGCCAGTTTGGAGATTTTGATCTACCTGAAGAGACAAATTTATCCAAGTTGGTGAATTTAGGGGTAACTTTATGTC
Organism: Geotrypetes seraphini; assembly: GCF_902459505.1. Classification (NCBI taxonomy): domain Eukaryota; kingdom Metazoa; phylum Chordata; class Amphibia; order Gymnophiona; family Dermophiidae; genus Geotrypetes; species Geotrypetes seraphini. Next base: position 38,675,881 of record NC_047093.1, on the reverse strand, counting down.
AGTAAGAATTGGTGCTTATAAATATGTTTGCTAAGATTTCCATCTTCAGCTAACAACCAGAGTGGATCTAGTTCAGCGTACATTAAAATACATATGTTTGGAAGGGAGTGACTGGATTTATGGGAAGAGGTAAGTTTTTATTGCTTTCCTGAAGTTCAGAAGCCCTTTGAGGGATCTGATGTGAGGCGGCAGTTGATTCTAGGGAAATAACCGTATGTTAACTTAAAATGGCCAAAGTGTAAGCAAAACTTGACTCTGTATATCTAACATTACAGTACACATGTAAATTCATCATTTGTCTCTGCATTATGCATTTCAACCTTGTTACCCGTTATGAGCTCGTTGGGGAGGACAAGATAAAGTTAAAAGTTAGCCCGAGAGCAAGTCTCGACGGGTGCATGTAACAAGGGGCTGGAAGGCCTGCATGTTAGCCCGTTGGGATTGGCTCCTAATGGGAGTGAAAGGAGGGGCGAAGTGAAGTGTGTGTGGGGGGGAAGGGGGGATTAGGAAGCTGGGGAACTGAGTCCCGCCATGGCTAGAGTTTGGGATTGGTCCCTGTGGGATGGGGCTATATATAGCTGGCATCCGCCAAGGGTTTGGTCTCTTCTGGTCCTTGGGGGCGGCTTTCTTGCCCTCCCTCCCTCAGAGGGGTGGTTGGTTCCTGGGTAGGGAGCTCAGAAGTCGCAGGCGGGGTTTGAGCTACCAAAAGCCGTGGTTCATCCAGAAATGGAGGGTAGCTGGTTCGGAAGCGGGTACCAGGTGGGCAAAGGGGCAGGGCGGCACCTGCCACTCCCCCCCCCCACACCTTTGCTGACAAGGGTGGGATCACAGGGGCCAAAAGCTGTTTATATTTTATTGTTTGGTAGCTTGATGGTTGTTTATAATACAATATTATTTGTTGTTATAATAAACAGAGCTGCAACTTGGTTTTTCCAAAATGATTTTGTGTGATTTATCTTGGGTATTTTAAGGTAGGGGACTTTGGGAGGTGGGAGACCACTGGGCCTTTCCAGATCCAGCTGTTAAAAAACCCCCACGTGCTTGCTTTATGCATATATGTGCTGGATAACTTTATAAACGTGTTTTCACTGAAAAGCTCTCATGTCATTAACCCCCTCTCATGTCCGTGTTTCTGTTTTCTTGTGAGGAATACTGTTTTGTAAATCCTAGTAACAAATTCAGCAAAAAAAATGCACCATAAAATTACTATCTACCCCCCCTACGGCAAACATGATAAACACCCGATTTGAAGTTAACACAAAATAAGCAGCAAGTTTTACAAGAGTTTATTCAACTGTTTTTTTTTGTTTTTTTAATTTAGTTCTACCATGTGTGTGCTCAACAGTTATAAGTTCCGTCTGCTTCAGTTACAACCATCTAAAAAAAAAAAATAACAAAATAAAACCCAACAATATAACAGAAAATGAAAATCCACAGCTTTTCATGTGTCATTAAATATATTCATATATAATAACCATAATATATTAGTATGCATTGAAAAGAAACATTGTCAAAATAACAAAAAATACGTATGCAATGACCAGAACTAAATAACATTTACAATATAGGATGTTAAAACGGTAGAATTTGGATAGGTCTTTGTAATGGAAAAGAACAAGCGCCGACAGATGGAGAAGCAAAGCCAAAAATAACCCTCTCTTGAAAAAAGTATAGCTACGGTTTTTGCTATAACTATTTTGGCACTTTAGCTGCTCCTTAGATTCAAAGCTAGATTTACTCACAGATGTTAAAGCACTATTTACCTCAGGTCCTATTTTATGCAATGGGAGGTATTTACTAATACCATGTGTTAACAGTGTGAGTGTGAACTTTCTTAAATCTAGCCCTCAGTATTCAGATTCAAAATATTTGCTCTAAAAGTGTGATTATTCTCTTGTTTTTACGCCTCAGGCAGTCCTGATAGATTAGATGGCATATGTAATAGAACAGCCCACTCATATCTTAGCATTCCATTATTAGTACACAAACGAGTGAACACCTGAACTCTGCCCCCAGCCAGTATTAAGGATAGTCACTGTCTCAGTTCTTTCTGCTGCTAGCCGTGTCTAGAGCTAGCATATTTTTGTGTGTGGGTCCTCGCGAGTGGAATAAACTTCTGGGATATTTACGAGAGCAATCTAGTTTGAGTAGTTTTAGGGAAAATGTTGAAGAAACACCTCTTCTGTAAGATGAAATATGGGACTTGATTTATAGTTTTATGATGCGAGACGCTGATAGCCTTTTTTTTAAATTTTAGGAGGCTTTACATTATTATTATTATATTGATGTTTTATTTGTTGTATTGTATGTGACTCTGTTTGTGTATGTACTTTACTGTGACCCGCCTTGGGAAAGGCGGGGTATAGATAAAGAAATACAATACAAACCCATACATGTGGCATGTTCTCTCTCTCTCTTTCTGGTTTCAAACATAATTTTCCTCTATTTGGATACCCTTGCATGCATTATTTATAATTAAGACCTTCCGAGGGAAGTTATCAATGTTTGTTTCAAGACAAAGTTAGACAAGTTCCTGCTGAACCAGAACGTACGCAGGTAGGGCTATTCTCAGTTAGGGCATTGGTCTTTGACCAGAGGGCCGCCATGTGAGCGGACTGCTGGGCACGATGGACCACTGGTCCACGATGGACCACTGTTAACCCCCGTTATTAGCAACTAGTTTTCATTGCACAAAATGGGACCTGTACTAATATAGCATGAATTAGTGGTAAAATATGTCTTAATAATATCACACATTGATAATTCCCCCCTTAATATGAAGAGTCTCTGGTAACCAGAGCTGATATTGTGAGGTCATAATGCTTCATTCCACCAATGCCTAAGAGTTAACCTCATCAGTGATGACACAATGGCTTGATTGCCCTATACTTGGGTTACTTTTATAACATGCGGCAATGTTTTCAATTTCTAGAGCCGTATCATTTTTCTTTAATTATGGGGAAAGTTGTCAGCCTAGGCTGCCATTAAGATATGTTACTTTACTGGTAACCCCAGTTCTTAGAAACTAGCCCCCTCTTCTATTAAACTGCGTTAGCAGTTTGTAGCACAGAGAGCCACATTGAATGGCCCGCGCTGCTCCCGACGCTCATAGGAACTCTCCCCGCGCTAGAAACTGCTATTGCAGTTTTGTAGAAGAGGGGGTAGGTCTCACTGCATACAATGGGACCTCTACTAAAACAGCATGAGCGAGTGGCAAAATAAAATGTCTTAATGGTTACCAGAATCGGATTAGAAAACAAAACAGGTTTTTATACTCTAAAGTGCTGGCCCTCTATAACTATTGACAGTGGCAACTTGTTATTTTAAGATACACTGCCTCCAGCTGAAGCCTAAAGATGAAATAGAGGTAGTGGTAGATGGGCAAGTTACTTGCTCCTGGCCTGTTAGTCAATCTTTCCTCCTGAGGTTGTGAGTTTGGCCATTGAAGGCCCCAAGAGAATTTTGCGACCATTTCCCAGAGAAAGCATGTCCATGGGAAATACATGTAAAGTTGGACTTATTAAAAGTAGTATAGGTAAATAAATTTGATTGCTGCACCATTTGTATTTTATACTTTTTAAGTGTGTTTTATGATATTAACATAGGTTTGATACATGAGTAAAATTCAGCTTCTGAATTATGGGTAAATGTATGTACTGTATTTTCTCTCTCAGAATGTGCTATTATGTGAGCTTATGATATGCTATTTCCAATCCACTTAGCAACTATGTCTTATGGAAATATCTGTATCTGACACTACTTTTATGCAACTGTGGGTATGCAGCTATTTTGGTAATATTGTGGTTATATATGAAAGACAATATCTTCAATTTACACATTTAGCATTTCACAAACTAGATATGACTATTGTGTGGCATTGTTCAGCCAAAAATAAATACGAGGGTAAATCAAAGAGTAAAGGCAAAGTACATTTAATGGCTTTAATAGAAGTAACTGTGAGCAACTGAATATATATCACTTTTCCACATAGTCCCCATGGAAGACGACTCATTTGTTGGATCATTCAACTAGCTTCTGCATTCCTGCAGAGAAGGTTTTCAGCTGCTCCTGAAGCCAGGTGAGCACCACTTCCTTTACTTCATCATGCAGTACTCCGGATGCGGGCGCACCATCGCCCAATACAGTGTCAGGATAACTTCCTTTGTTCTGGTCGTGATACCTTTTTTGATAATGCCCAGAAGACGAACAGAATGCTGGGCATTATCAAAAAAGGTATCACGACCAGAGCGAAGGAAGTTATCCTGCCACTGTATCGGGCGATGGTGCGCCCGCATCTGGAGTACTGCATTCAGTACTGGTCGCTGTACCTTAAGAAGAATATGGCGATACTCGAGAGGGTCCAGAGAAGAGCAACAAGGATGATAAAAGGCATGGAAAACCTTTCATATGCTGAAAGGCTGGAGAGGCTGGGGCTCTTTTCCCTGGAGAAGCGGAGACTTAGAGGGGACATGATAGAAACTTATAAGATCATGAAGGGGATAGAGAAGGTAGAGAGGGACAGATTCTTCAGACTAGCGGGGGCAACAATAACAAGAGGGCATTCAAAAAAACTGAAAGGTGACAGATTCAGAACAAATGCTAGGAAGTTCTTCTTCACTCAAAGGGTGTTGGATACCTGGAATGTGCTTCCAGAGGAGGTGGTAGGACAGAGTACGATATTGGGTTTCAAAAAGGGATTGGATGATTTCCAGAAGGAAAAGGGGATTGAAGGGTATAGTTAGATGGTTACTATAGAGGATATTAAATGATTAGGGAATAAAATGTTTTAAGTAAAAAGATCACTTACAGGTCATGGACCTGGGGGGGGCCGCTGCGGAAGTGGGCTGCTGGGTGTGATGGACCCATGGTCTGACTCAGCAGAGGCGATGCTTATGTTCTCCCAGTCACAGTGATGCACTCATGTCTCGTCGCCAATGACAATTCTCTCTAGAATACTCAGATCTTCTTCATACCATCTCAGGAACTGGGTCACAACTTCCACACGCTGTTGCTTGTGCAGATCAATAAGCTGTCTGGGAACCCATCGTACATAGACTTTCCTGCTATCCCAAATCATCATGCATTATGATAAATGCAGATCTATAGCTGATATACAAATTTACAGCCAATTGAAATACCGTTCGTTATCTGTCAGTTTTCTCTAATCAAGGCATCTACCCTGTCAATGTGCTTTTGTGTGTATGATGTTGATGGGTGACCAGAACGACCTTCATTAGTTACACCTGTTCTTCCCACTTTAAACCTTTTTACCCACTCAAAAACCTTTCATGGAGCTATGACCACACTGAGTCAATATCCGGTGAATTTCCACAGGTTTCACTCCTTCTGCCCAAAGAAAGCACACTACTGCATGCTGTTCTTCGATGGTGCAATCTTGCAATGAAGCGTCCATGTTTCTGATCTCGTGGCTGCCACAATACTTAAGGCCAAGTGCTGCACTGTGTGTGGACAATCTATCCAGTGGTTAACGTACGAGTATATATGTTGCATTTCGCTTGCTCTGTTTTAATTATCACGTCATTTAACAATTGCCTTTGATTTTTTATTCACCCTTGTAGTTAAGCTCTGAAATTCACTGCTGGACCAAGTGGTAAAAGCAGTTAAAGTAGCTGAGTTTAAAACTTTGAATTGAGTGATATGAAAAATGTTACATGCGCCTTAATATTTTTGGTTAGACGATTCTTTGGGGGCATGGTTTTGTCAACTTCTGCACTTTATTCTTGTCGATGTTGATTTGTGTCTTTCATATATTGTGATCCACCTTAAACTCTCTGGGTTAAACAAAATATAAATGCTGGGTTAACTTCAAATGACCATTAGTTATTGGTTTTTATTTAACGCTACGGGGCATCATACACCAATTTCTCACATGCAGTATTTCTACACTTGGTATATACTAGTACATCTTCTAAGCATGTTTGTTAGGCTACTTTTACAAAGCTGCACTAGTGATTTCCGCTTGGCAAATGCGACAATGCCCATTCAATTCCTACAGGCTTCGCTGCATTTGCCACATGGGAATCACCAGTACAGCTTTGTAAAAAAAGCCCTTAATACTGTTAGTCTGAAGTACTGTTTACATGTTGGTGAAGATATGACTGGTTGTACTGCGGGGGTTTTCATTGACCATTTAGCACTGGAGAACAAAACTTCCATGGCTTACATGGTTTTGCGTCAGCTAGTTTGGAAATTATATATGAGTTTGTATATCTTAATGCAAGAGACAGTTATAAAATACCAATCCCTGTGTGCTTTCTTCATCATGATCACTAAGTTGACTAAATTAACCTCTTCTCTCTCTCTCTCCCATATAAGACACCAGTTATCTCCCACCCATCAGGCAGTCCAGCTGTGTCATCAATTTGTGATTAAAGCCACAAAAATTTGAGAGAATTATGTACTGCCAGGTCTTGTAAGTCACTGTTGAGATGGACTCAGTAAGATATTAAGATGGTTTACAATGCAACACATGCAATAATATAGTTATTGTATACAAAGGTACTTGGTAATATCGTATTTTACCTGTTACTGTACATCCAAATTACATCAAGATTTATTGCAGCTATTGACATGGGACTAACAATGTTTCAATATCTGTAGCAACCTGAAAGCTGGCTTATGTGCTCATATTAATAAAACCTCATTTTCTGTTCATTAGGGAACCTTTCTAGTACATGTGTATTGGTAATGTACAGGAAGTATTATCTGCCAAATAACAGTCAAATTAACCATTCTGACAGGTCCTTCTTCCCTAATGTACAAAGATGCATATCACTAAAATGCAAGAGTTAAGAGATTTTAATTAGCCTCTAAGTTTTACTCCTACTGTGGACCTACAGCTACAGACATTAGCAGTGAACAAAGCTCTCAAAACTGAATGGAAGAAAAGCATGACCCACTGCAGATATCACTGTAAAAAAATGAATTTTATGAACTCTTCAGATGTGATCCATGTTAATTTTGTATTCCTTGGTTTATATTATAACAAGTTCTGTTTAGGACCTCTTGTTCCATACTGCTCTAATACTTCTGAAGAGGTGTCCCTTCTGCATATTATTATACAGTATTATATACATCCAGTACATGATCTTAGTAACCAGGTGATAGGCAGTCCTCAGTAGACAAATTTCTCCATCGTCTACTGTCCGTCAAAAACTCACAGTTTTCTGTGGGAGATTGAAGTTCCCCTTTGCCTCGTTCCCTTATAAGCTCAAGTACCTTTTTCTGCTACTAGAATGGTCAACATTAAATAAGGTGATTTTTTTTTAACATAGGTTGTAAGTTGTGTTTCGAAAGTAAAATAAATCTATAACTGGCAAAAGAATGTATTTCTTGAGGTCAGCACTTTGTGTGCGACCTGGTAGGTTATATTATGAAGCACACCCAAAGAAGAAAACACAAAAGTTAAAGTAATCAAAATGTTAGCATCTTTTTCTGTACACAGTCAACTCTTCCTGTATCTCTGCTTCAGACCTGGTCATCTTCCTTCCAACTGATGTGAGCAGTTTATTGCAGCTTGGGGTAACTTTCACATTTTTAATAATCTTCATGAGTTGGTAAGGGAAAATGGATAGAAACAGGCAAATGTTGGATGGGAAGAGGCTTGGAACTTTACAAGACCTTGTTTTAAAGGGTATAAGGCTGTTGGAACAGACATCATACTTAGTGTAACATTTCTCTTTTTTGTGAGTTTTTTTTTAAACTTAATATAAGGTACAATTGTGGTAATCCCCCCCACCCCAAAACAGTGATGCCCCCTTCCGTCCCCTGACCAAACAAGCTGCAAGGTGACTTCCAACTTTCTTCACAAAGTTTCTATATTGAATCCTCTCTGCTCCAGATTCTAAACAAAGCAGCATGCACAGCCAGTCTCTCTCTCGCGCTCTCTCCCTTTTCCATTCTCTCCACCTCATCTTTTAGGCTTTCTTGCACTTCCCTTTCTTTTCTCGCTGCTGGAACTTCCTCAGCCTTCTGGCCCATATGTCCCTCCACTGTATCACTAAACTCGTTTTGTCTGCAACAATCCCATTCTGGTCGGGAGAATCCTCATCATTGCCCAAAAGCAAGTACTTTTTCATGGGCTTTATTTTGGGACATTTGCAGGCTATGTCCTTGGAACGGATCCATAAGATCTGGTCCCCTCGCCGGATACGGTTCGTGCCTTGTTTGTACACCGAGATTATATTCACTGTGAACTTCCACCAGTCACCGGCCTTGTCTGCTTTCAGAATATGAATCTGGACAGCTAGAAGAAGGTACAAAACAAACAGTATTAACATTTTCAATTTATCAGCAATTGCATGCAGCTAAAGAGAGGATACTTAGAAGTCTTTACAAAGAACTTGTAGAGGGTAATTTTATTAGGGGGCGCCTAGCTTCAGAGGGCAAGTGGGGTATCTACTTATATGTTATTTTATAAGGATACATAGGCTATTTTTGTAAAGACAAATAGATGCCTATGTGGCAGATAAATTGCAGTTGTAAATGTTCATTAAGGGGACAAATTTTTCCCCATCCCTGCAGGAACTCATTTTCCTGACCCGTCTCAGCAAGTTCTTTTCCTGTCCCTGCCCCATTCCTGCAAGCTCCGTCCTCATCTGCACAAGCCTCAAACACTTTAAAATCATAAGTATTCCAGGTTTGTGTGGTTAAGGCTGAGCTTACAAGAATGGGGCAGAGACAGCGACAAAACTCATGGGGACAGGACAGGAAAATTGAGTCCCTGCGGGGATGGGGAAAAAATTGTCCCCGTGTCATTCTCTAATGTTCGTGCTTAGATTATAAAATATGTATCTCTCATCTTAATGGAAGTGTCCACTACAATGATCTTGGGTATAATTCTGGCTATCACCCTCACGTTTAATTCACAGGGTTTCCTAAATGGTCAAACACTCTTTTTACAAGCTTAGAATGATTTGTTCTTTTTTGATCACTGTTACTTCGTAACACCTTATATAAAGGACCGAAAATAGAAGATCTTTAGTGTCTATAATGGGTGCAAAATAATACTTTCAAACTCATTACAGGAAGTAAAAAAATATGATCATGTGACTACACACTTTAAAGTAGCCTAGTGCTCCTTCTCTCACATCAGATGATTTACAAAATACTATTGTTGGTTTACAAAATCCACAGCTCTGATGAGTTGTAGTGCATAATACGTATTGCAATATAAATTCTTGGTTGCTGTTCAATCTGAATTCTTAGTGTACATTTCAGGACTTACAGTATTCCTTACAGCTTTCTGAAGCCTTATTCTTCTAGAACACTGAGATCATCCAATCAGAATCATCTGATTATCCCGACCTTTAGAGAGATTGTCTACAACAATACTTGATATTCAGTTTTTTTCATACAAGAACCAGAGCTCTGGAATATGCTGCTCCATCATCATAGACTACAGTCGTTTTTCCAGCATTTTAAGTGCAAAATGTATCTCATAGGTCTGTAATAATAATAATAATAATAATACTTTATTTTGCCGCAGTACCTTACAGTTCAGAGCGGTTCACAAGAGAAGCTGTGAAAACACAGCAAAATTGCTAAGGTCAGACCTTCAGTTTTTCCACATTCAAACAAATTCAGTTTAATTATTATTTTTCACATTAGCCAATATCATTCCTCTAGGACCGGGATTTTCAACCTTGTCCTTGGGACATACCTAGCCAGTCAGATTTTCAGAATACCCACAATGAATATAAGAACATATGAATTGCCATACTGGGTCAGACTAATGGTCCATCTAGCCCAGATTCCCATTTCCAACAGTGGCAGAAACCCATATAGTAGCAATATTTTGTGCTACTGATTCAGGGCAAACAATGGCTTCTCCCATGCCTGTCTCAAAAGCAGATTATGGGCCTGTCCTATAGGAAGTTGTCCAAACCTCTCTTAAACCCAGCTAGGCTAACATCTTCTAGCAACAAGTTTCAGAACTTGACTATTCAGAGTAGAAAAATATTTTATCTTTTCCATGTAATTTCATTGAATGTCCCCTGTTATTTTTTCTTTTTTGAAAGGATGAAAAATCGACTCACTCTTACTCGTTCTACACCACTCAGGATTTTGTAGACCTCAAACATATTCCCCCTCAGTTGTCTCTTTTCCAAGCTGAAAAGCCTCAATCTCTTTCATTTTTCTTCCTACGAGAGGAGTTCCTTTCCCTTTATCATTTTGGTCATTTTTTTGAACCTTTTCTAATTCTGCTATATCTTTTTTGAGATACAGCGACCAGAACTGTGCATAATACTCAAGGTGAGGTCACACCATGAAGCAATACAGTGGTATTATAATCTTGGTCTTACTTATCATCCCTTTCCTAATAATTCCTAGCATCCTGTTTGCTTTTTTTGCTGCAACCTCCCACAGGGCAGGAGATTTCAGCGTAGTGTCTACAGTGACACCCAGATCTTTTTCTTGGGCACTGATTCCTAGGGTAGACCTAGCATAAGGTAACTAATTTGGATGATTATTCCTGATGTGTATCATTTTGCATTTGTCCACAGTATAAATTTCACCTGCCATTTGGATGCCCATTTCCTAAGGTCTTCCTACAATTTTCACAATCCTGAACACTCACCTAGCTCGGAATAACTCATCTAGACCAAGGAGATCTCAGACACCCTTCACTCACCCCCAATCAAAGGCATACAGCCTAAGAAAATACACGACAGACTACTTGCCACAGAAGCACCGAAACTAGACAGTCACATCTCCAATTTACTGATCTCAGCACCAAACTACAAAACCTTCAGGAGGGAAATAAAAACCAGGCTATTCAAGAAATATATCAAGACAAACTCTTGATATAACCCAAAAACCTTACTCTATCACCAGACTCTAAATGTTCCAACCAATTGCTTTCCTGTAATCTTCTGGATATGACCAGAATCTCATCTTTTTGTAATCCGCCTAGAACCGCAAGATATTGGTGGAATAAAAGAAACTAATGTAATGAATATGCATAAGATAGATTTGAATTCAATGGAGGTAGTATATGCAAATTTATCTCATGCATATTCATAGTGGATATCCTAAAAACCAGCTGGTTAATTGTGTCCCAAGGACTGGATTGAGAACCCTTGCTTTAGATAAATCTTACAATGCTGTTTTTTTCCATCCAATCACTGAGTTGTAGTGCATAATATGTATTGCAATATAAATTCTTGGTTGCTGTTCAATCTGAATTCTTAGTGTACATTTCAGGACTTACAGTATCAGCTAAGGATGCTTGTCGACCCTGTGGTGGTATTCTCAGGCTTGCCATATAAAACAAACCTTTTACAGCACTTTGCTCTCTTGAGCTGCATTCTTTATTCTTTTTCTCCACTGCATCATGGGGAGTGTGTGGCACAGTGCTTAGAGCTATAGTCTCAGCACCCTGAGATTGTGGATTCAAATCCCATGCTGTTCCTCGTGATCCTGGGTAAATCACTTAATCCCCCATTGCCGCAGTACATTAGGTAGAGTGTGAGCCCACCAGGACAAATAGGGAAAAATGCCTGAGTAGCTGAATACAAACCACTTAGGCTATAAGTGGTAGATAAATAATATACATAAATAAATAAATGTTGCTCAAATCCAGGAAGATTGGGACCATGTAACTAGATTCTGCACCTAAATTATATGCATATCTTATCATTAAAACTAATTAGCACCAATAATTGCTTTTTAAGATTTTAGTTATTAGCATTTATTTGGCTTGCTATTCAATTAAATTGAGCATGCAAATTGGGTGTGTGCCCAAATTTGCATCTACAAGTTTTAGTGCTGCTTATAGAATTTGGGGGTCTCTCTCCTTATCAGATAGCTCATCCATGACACACCAAGTCATACAAATGTAACAATCCTATTCTACCCTTGTATAAAGAGAGAAACTGTATAAGAAGTTTTTTTGGGGGTGGATTTATTGTACTGATAGTTCTCCTAGTCTTAGTTGCATTATAGATCATCTGGCCTTGGTGGGCTTGCATTACTGCCAGTGCCTGAGAGCATCATTAATACCTTTGCATCCACTATGAGGACCCTATGCATTGGTGTGGTACTCTTATGCCCATACTTAAACTTAAAGGGCTGATCAAATTTTAATCTATCAATTTTGACAGAAAGTTTTTTTAAGCACTTAAGAATATCTGAACCTTCTAATCCCTCTGGCAAGCTTTGTATTCTTATGTTGTTGTACCTTACAAGATTATTTTGATCATTGAAATTCTGCTTTAAAGTTTGTTTCTTTTGGGGCTGCTGGGCTCCTGTGGAGTTCGGGGGCAGGCAGCTAGGTTGTGGGTCTGGAAATTGGGTATTTTGGGCTTGAAATCAATTTTGAAAGAGTGGACCTCGGAGGGAACTCCCTCTTATTGGGGTTGGAGATTGACTATCCACGAGTTATTGGGATTGGATGCAAGGGGCACCTACACTTGGAAAAAAAACATTCTTTAGCTATTTGGGACCCTTATCTTAATTCTTTATCACCTCAAATGAGCAGCCAAACTTTGAATCAGCTTTGAACGCACCTGCTCAAGTTTCAATTTTTAGTTGACTTTGATGAATCGCTTATTTCGTTTTACTCAGCGAGATACAAAAATTTATAAAATATAAACATATATTTTTACACACAATTTAAAATAATTGGGTAGACAATTGGACATACAGACCAACTAATACAAAAGGTGAGAGGGAACAGAATTACAATTAAGTGTTTTTAAAGTTCAGAGGAGAGACATATATGGTAAAAAAACAATAGGATGGGGAAAAAGAAAGAAAAGAAAAAGCACTTTGTTTCCTTCCTTCATACCTCAATGTTCTCTTAAGAGGGGGTTGGGTTTGGGGGAGGTGTGAGGGTGGTGACTTTCTTATTTTGGGGGGAGGGCAAAAACTTGATGACCTGTCATGTATACTCTGGTTCTGTTTCGATGACTTTGTGTTCTGCTTATCCTGTATTCAGTATTGTTTCTCTGCTGTATGACTCATATTCCGTGAGAGCCACTATTCTCACATTACCCCTCTCAAGTCACTTCATTGGCTCCACATCCATTTCCAAATACAGTTTAAACTCCTTTTGCTGACTTACAAGTGCATTCACTCTGAAGCCCCCCCAATATCTCTCCTCACTTATCTCCCCTATGCTCCCTCCCCCGTGATCTCCATTCATTGGGCAAACCCCTCGTATCTGTACCCTTCTTTTCCACTGCTAACTCCAGACTCCGTCCCTTCTTTCATGCGGTGCTGTATGCCTGGAACAGGCTGCCCAACTCAATACATCATGCTCCATCCCTAGCAGCATTCAAATCCAAGCTAAAAGCCCACTTTTTTGAAACTCCCACTCACTGCTGTCAGATACCTATACCCACTGTATCATTTCTTCTACCATTATCTCCCCAACCCTGAAATGGCCTGTCTAAATTTGATGGTAAGCTCTTTTGAGCTGGGACTATTGTATGTTAAAATGTACAGCGCTGTGTACGCCTTTCAGCGCTATAGAAATAATAAATAGTAGTAGTAGTAGTAGTAGTAGTACTTTTGGTTGTCAATAAAAAATAGTTTTCACTTTAAAGTTTGTTCCATTTTGACTTTCCACCATACATTCAAGAGCTGCTTGGTCTATTTCTTTGTCTTTACTTTCAGTACTTGTGTTAGCATAGAGTTTAACTGCAATTTAACCCCAGCTCATCTCATCAGTTCCTTTTTTTCAGCATTTCTTTGGCCTTTAAGATTTCCGTCATCAGCATTTGAAAGGTAATTTCCAGATCTTTTCCAGTCACCAACTCGTGAAGTGAAGGAGGTTCCGGTGTAGAACATTTGTACTTGGATAGACAATTTTGGTATTCTAGCTTAGTTAGCATAATGCTAGCCATATTAGCTGCTGGGCAAAGTGTTTGGAATACCAGCAAGTCCTCCACTGGAGGCACTGGAGAGTCTTGATTGCAAAGATTGATGCTGCCATCATGGACTGTGCTCAGTAGTGCTTCACTCCCTCCAAATATACGCATACTTTGAAGGATCATGCAAAACATGCTTTCCTGAAATCTCCATGTACTGTGGCATATCTCTATAATTAACACCTTTTCCAAAATCAAGACTTTACATGTATGCCAATTTTCACATGTAAATGTTCTTTTTACACATGCAAATGTTGCATAACACTTCTAAGATCAACTCTTTTACTCCTAATTACAATCAATACATCTTACCAGCAGTTAACTAGACATTCTTTTATTAACTGAGACTAATGGTGAAAAATTTCTAATTCTGAAAAAAAAAGGAAAATGGGAAAACTGCAACAAAAATATAATAGTACATCAAATAATTCCACAAAATTTAAACATTCCCTATATAAAAAGAATATTATTTCCTTTTTTATTTATTATTATAAATATCTTTATTCCATAAACCAAGCAGCATGGGATTTGCAAACCCCTTTTGTTGACGTACAAGTGTGTTCACTCTGCTGTTCCTCAGTATCTCTCCTCTCTTATCTCTCCCTATACCCCTCTCCCTAGGAACTCCGTTCATCGGGTAAGTCTCCCTTAACTGTACCCTTCTTCTCTACTGCTAACTCTAGACTCCATCCCTTCTATCTTGCTGTACCATACGTCACGTTCCGTCTCTGGCAGTGTTCAAATCCAGGCTAAAATCCCACTTTTTTGAGGTTGCTTTTAACTCCTAACTCCAACCCCCCTTGTAAAATACTCATATCCAAAGAATTACTCATCAAAGACTTCCAACAAATATGTATTTACTTGTTGAATAACTGAGCTTCAAAGAATGCAGGAAACAAGAAGCAATCCTATTTACTGGAAGGATAAACCTTCAGGTCTCATACCATACAACATTTTATATGTGAATGTAACTACTTTAAAATTTATTCTCTTCTCAATCATCAACCAATACAATTGATTTAAAAATGGAGTTGCCCAATCATATTTCTTAGCTTTGAATAGCAGATGCGCCCCTGTGTTCTGAAGCAATCGTAACCTATATAATTGCCCTAATTATTGTTTGAAAACTATTAGTAGAAAGGACAGAAAGTATTGCACTTAGGGGTCCTTTTATCAAGGCACGGAATACCGCGTGTTAAACTGCCTGCAGCGCTAGTTGCTAACACTTCCATTGACGAGGCGTTAGTTTTTTGGCTTGCCGCAGGGGTTAGCGTGTGATTAAATGTCCGACGCGCTATCCCCGCTAGCGCACCTTGATAAAAGGAGCCCTTAGTTGACTAAATTGAAACCCCCCACCCCCCTTACTCAATTCATTAATTTGGTTCTCAAAAGTCACACCAGAATCCAGTATAATACTCAAAACCCTAGATTTCTCCTCAACTTTAAGTATCTCGTCAGTAGACAATGCTATTTTTTTACCCATGAAACTTTCTGGATTGCCAAAACAAATCAACTTGGTCGTCTGTTTATTCCATCTTAAAAAATTAATAGAAGTTCAATTTTTTAATAAAAGTCTCCTCAAAATTTTCTAAAGCTGGATTCACAATAAAAATAGCATCTGCAGATTGCGGATAAGTGGGCTGAGGAATTGGGAGTGGAAATTAGTGAGGTGATAATAGAAAAGGCTCTTCAATTAGGCATTTCATCAATTTCTAGCACTTAGAGAGAGAGTCTATTTCAAATGGTTATGAGAGCTTATGTTTCTCAAGTGCTTTACATTTTGGTTGTGACCTCCCCATCTTATAAAAAAACAGAGTAAATTTTGGATGACCTGGGAATCTTATATACAGCAATTATCAGTCAGAGCATGCAGTTTTGTAGTGAACTCGTTACATTTGTAATCAGAAAGTGAAGCACTATTTATTAGTAATATTTGGGAATGGGATGGGTGGAGGGGGGAAGTAGGGGGATGGGAAGGGGGGAAGGTACTTTATTGTGTTTGTATTGTGATGATAATTGATTGTTGATTTCTTTGAATTTATATATCTACAATGTATTAACTGAGTTGAGATGATATTCTTTGTAAGATTTGTGTTATGTATATTTTATTCTTAAAACTCAGTAAAAAAATTATTGAACATAAAAATAGCATCCACATTTTAAAAAGACAAATATTCCTAAACTAGTCACAAAGGGCTCATATACAAATTAAAGAGTAAGGGCGAAATTAGTGAGCTCTTTGGAACTCCACAATCTGTCAACCAAAAATCTCTGTTTCATTCTCCTGTTCAAAAGTTTTATTGAGATTTTGATATAACATAACAATAATATAGAGAAAGATATAACATCGGGTAATGAAAATACAATTACAGAATATTAACACAGAGTTATAAGCAGAAGCAAAAAGTTTCCATGGTCAAGGAGATGGCTTTGCAGTAAATAGCAGGTATTTATTTAAAAATTTATATACCGCATACAACTATGCGGTTTCTATATCACATAATAAAAATCTTGTTTCCCTCCAATTATCACATATAACATAGACATGTCTAAACAACATCGTTAATTGTCCCTGTTATATTAGGGATAGAGCACAAATTCAATCAATTCTGAAATACATTCTAATTTAACAGTCATGTAGTAAATATCACTTTTACTATAGATTGGAAAATATTTAATAAAAAGTTCCTATTTGAGCTGACCTAAGTAGCTCAGTGGCAGAACTTTGTCCTACTATCTTGAAAGGCCCCAGTTCTATCCCCAAGTCATGTCTACCACTCTTTAGTTGGATGTGGAGGAGGGTTAAGGACACTGCAAAGGCAGCGTTTACAGCTCTTGATATGGAAGAGAGAGGGTGTCATGCCACTGATGAAGAATGGCAGGGTTCCAGAAGAGGCCCCAAATAGAAATAGGGTAAAAATACTCAGGTAGTTGCTATATGAAGGCTCATGATGCCAGGATCCCTGATCTAATTCCCGTTCAGTGAGAGGCACATAGGAGCAGGAAGAAACTAGTGGGTACAAAAAGAAAGGATTCCCGCTAATGAAAGAAACTGTCTCCCTGGTTTCATTCCGAAACATCTATAGTTTATTCTACGATCCTCTATAGTCTCATTAGAGGCCAGAGCTGCCTCTCCTGTGTACAAACACAATGGTCATAGAAAGTGAGGGGGAGAGGGAGTTGCAGCCTTCAAAAATGTACATTTTCTGGAAATAAATTCAATAACAGTGAGAATTCTTACACGATATTTCCTATCTAGAACACTCTGAATCCCATTTCAGAATTTATTTATTTTACATTGTTATTTCAAGAAACAGTATATTAGAATCTCTACACTATTTTTGCTTTCTGAATGAATACTAGTAACCAGAAACCCCATCTGAGCTCCTTTAAAAGGAATCTGAAGTGCACTTCTTTCAGTACAATATCTAATTTAATCTAATCTAATCCTTAGGTTTGTATACCGCATCATCTCCACGTTCGTAGAGCTCGACGCAGTTTACAGTAGGAGAAATAGGAAGGAACTACAACAGAGGATTAGAGGTAGAAGTGTGAAGAAAATTTAGAGGACTTGAGATGCCAAGATATAAGAGTTTCCTTGATTCCTAAGTTGAAGGGAGATTTACATTTTTTGAGAAAAGCCAGGTTTTCAGATGTTTGCAGAAAACTTGGAGAGAGCTCAAATTCCGAAGAGGGGAGGTAAGGTTGTTCCAGAGCTCAGTGATTTTGAAGTGGAGGGAGGTCCCTAGCTTTCCTGTGTGGGAAATGCCTTTTAGCGAGGGGAAGGATAGTTTTAATTTGTGGGAGGATCTGGTAGTATTAGGGTTTGAAACCCATTATTGTACCCATGGCTTGAGTGGATACCTTCCATACTAATTCTCTGACCCATGGCAATATCTCATTATCATTTTCAAAAAAAATAGGCTATAGCCCGAGTCAAAATATCAGCAATATATCAAGTGCTCACAGTTATATGCTGGTTGAACAAGTCATAGCATGTAACTAGCATGTGAGTTATCATCAGTCTTTTAACCTCTTGTTGTATAGTTTATTTTAATCTTCAATCTTTTTATACGATTTCCGGTGATACCATTCCGGAAGTGATGTAAGACGCTTTGAGAGTCTTTGAGGCTGGTGAATTCGGATATCCTAAGCAGGGACCGCCATTCTGCTATGTAGCAATGAATAACTAAACAGTGCCGGCAAGCTGCACTGTTCCAGAAGAATCTCTATCACTGTAAGTGAGAGCGAAACAAGAGATCTTCCGTCGTTCCATTTTCAGTTGGCTGGGTTAAGAATCTACACCCGAGCTAAGTATTTGAATAACTATATTAATGCAGTAGCATAACAAATCGCATAAAAAGATTGAAGATTAAAATAAACGATACAACAAGAGGTTAAAGGACTGATGATAGCTCACATGCTAGTAACATGCTATGACTTGTTCAACCGGCATATAACTGTGAGCACTTGAGATCCTAATAATCTCTTAATTCAACCTTTCGGTTGATATATTGCTTATATTTTGACTCATGCTATAGCCTATTTTTTTGAGGATTTTAGTGTGTTTCACAAGTCTTAGAAGGGAATACCTCTCATTATCAGCCAGTTATGTCTACATCTTATATACTTTCCTATGTAACGAACATTTGTAAACATATTACTGTATTTACATCTATTGAATATATTAGTAGCCATTTTTATTGAATAATTGGAAACAAGACAAAATCATCATAGGACATGTGATTCAAAGTGATTTAACTGACCAGGTTAGTGTCGCTCACTATCATCACAGACCTCTAAACTCAAAGCCAGCTGTTTTATGAGTGGTCTGGGGGGCAGAGTCAGCACTTATGCAATTAAGCGCCATTGTTCAGGACTTAGGGGTCTTTTTACTAAGGCACGCTAGCTGACTTAGCATGCGCTAAATGCTAACGTGTCCATTATACTCTATGGACGCGTTAGCGTTTAGCGTGTGCTAAATCGGCTAGCGTGCCTTAGTAAAAGAGGGAGTTAATCGGCTAAATTTAGTGGTTACATCGGAATGCATAAAAATTAGTCCTATCTTTATTATGGTGTCATTTAGAAGGTTAAGGCCTGGATTCTCAAACTGGCGATGATTTTCTAGGCGTCGGTAGGCACCTATACCTCTTTTAAAAATACTATCCAGATGGCTTTTTTTAGCCGAGATTTGAGGCATCTAGAAAATTAGCACCGGAATCGCACCTACGTAGGCACTTTAGGCTGCCGAATGCCAAAGTAGGTGTGGCCAGTGCCGGAAGTGGGGTTGGGTGGGATAAATCACCTATGTAGACATAATTCATGTGAAGATAGGCATTGGAAATGTAGGCCCGGAAACCCTAGCTTACATTTTCCGTGGCTATCTTTTGTGTCGGCTCGATTCTGAAACCGGTGCCAATGTGTGATATGACATGCAATTGGCGGCCAATTTTAAGGCAGCCACTGATATCGAGGCCAGTTCAAGAATCTGGGCCTAAGTGCTGAATATCATACTCAGCTACAGAAGAGATAGCCAGCCACATAAATCTGGATATTCAGTGGGCCAGCATTGAATACCTGAGAACAACTCTGCTGGCTGTTTAAAAAAAAAAATTCACTGTCACCAACTGACTATCCACCTCATTATATATATCTTGCACTTCAGCAAAGCAGAGAATTCCCACCCTAGAGTAGGGAGTGTGGGGTGACTTATTTGGTGATGTACCAAGACAAATTGCTGTTAAATGTAACTGAAAAGAGGTGCTTATTTTTATAAGATGGTGGTGCACTGGTTTTATTGTGTACAATTGATGCTACACACGTGGCTTGGAGAACTGCAGACTTTATGGCCTTTGGAAATTCCTGTGTTAACCATGGTGATGTGACTGAACACTGTGGCCAGGATGAAATATGGATTACCCCAAAACAGTGGCGTAGCTGTGGGAAGGCCCCCTCACTTTCAGCTCGGGACCTTTCTGCTGGAAAACCCTGCCAGCCGAAGACGTTTCCTGTGCGCGTCCCGACTATGCTGTGTGAGCAGCACTTAAGTCAGAAGGCATGCTTTGGCCGCCAGTGCCAGCTCTCTCGGCATGCGCAGTTCAGTGACTGAACTGAGCATGTGTGGGAGTAGCAACATCAGCTGCTGACCTGAGTGCTTCTTGCAGCACAGGTGCAACTAAGGAGATATCTTTAGCTGGGAAGGCTTGGCATCAACACCAGCAAAGGTAGGGTAAAGGGGGAGAAAATACCCGATCCCCCCCCTCAGTCCACCTTTGGGACTCTTCCAAAAATGAACTTCTGGCTATGCCTCTCCCTGAAAAAGGCACAAAATTTGATGCTGTAAATGTCATAATTACATTTATCTCATCTATCTTTATGCTTTATAAGATGAAAAATGGCCTCCAGTGAATATGGATATATCATTTTTTTTGAAAATGTTAGACTTATCTCTCATTAGATAGCTCATCTGTGACGCACCAAGCCATACAAATTTAACAATCCTATTCCATCCTTGTGTAAAGAAAGAAACTGCTTAAAAAGCTAGTTCCTTCTCTAAATAAAGCAGTCAGTTTAAGCTCGTGCTAATTCATAGCTTGAGCAGCAACAATTACATAGGATATAATAGACTCTAACAGCATCGGTTTAAGTCATGATACACTCTCCCCATAAATGATGAGAGCCAAGCATACTGGATTATTAAACAGAGTTGACAATTTAGCAGGGACGTTACTTTTATATTATTTATTTAGCTGAGTTGGAAATGTTAAATATTTCACACTTGATGCTGACCATTTCAAAGGAAAAATCTCCTTTCCCTTGTGTTTTTAGTGTGGCAAAGAACGGAAGTAATTCAGATTTCTGAAAGTTAATGCTAAAACCTGAAAAACTTCCCAAGCTTATTATGGATATTATTCTTGGAATTGAATCCCTTATATCTGCCATAAACAGAATAACATTGTTTATAAGGAGACCCAGTTTTTTCTTCATATTTGCCAAATGGAATACTTGTATAATTTTTGTCCACTCTCAGCTTTATAACTAAAAGCTTTAATGCATATTTCTTTCAGAGTCCTACAGGTTAAATACAGGTTCATCCTGATCCACTTGGGCCTCTGTTTCTGCCACCCCTGTGCTGGAAAATTTTTATTTATTAAAAAAAATTCTAGCCCGCTTTAAGCTGAGCGGTTTACAGAAAACATACATAATTGGTATAGAACTAACACATACATAGATAAATAGAAAACTACTTCTAAAACATTTACAGTCAAGACTCTCAATTCAGTCAAGAGAATAACTCCACAAACAAAAGCTGTCTTCAATAGTTTCACAAGTTCTCAAATATCGGAGAACAGCCTCTACTGCCCTATTAACTTACTCCACATTTCTCCCTGTGCTGACATCACAAGTGGGTGACATCAACTGACAGCACTGAAACTGAAAAGCTTTTCCAATGTTTAGAATGAAAGTGAAGTTTTGAGCATGTGCAGTCCTTCCCACATACATTCTACAGCCCATCTGCATATTCCTCTCAGAATCCTCTGGAGTGACTCCCAGGTCCTCCCTGAACCACTCAGGCCTTCGCTTCAGCTGCCCCACATTTTTTCCAGCCAGGTGGTGTGTGCCTGAGACTGTGCTATGGTGGGATTGGGGCGGGACCTGGAATAACAGGGCGGGGATGAGTACAAATGGGCAGGCCTGGGGGGCGGGTCTAGGGGGGTCCGGATTTTCCTACAGTAAAAATCTGGTAACCCTAATCACAAGTGGTTGACAACAACCGCAGCACAGAAACTGAAAAGCTTTTCCAGTGTTTAGAACTAATGTGAAGTTTTGAGCATGTGCAGTCCTTCAAATATGCAGTTTTGGAATTTTCTTTTTCAGTTCTATCTACCCCCCAAAAAAAAAAACAAAAAAAAAACAACAAACCCCCCCCCCCAAAAAAAAAACAAACAATTTGCTTTTATGGCTCAGAGGTAAACCAGAATTCTGTTCCTACTCCTAATTGTGATCACAGGATGGCAAATGGTAACACTTACAACACCTGCATATTTGTGTGTGCCTGGCTCTCGTTTGTCCTGTGTGATGTCCATGGAGATGTGTTTTTAGCCACTTCTCTGATCTTCCTACAAATGAGAGACACACTGTGGATGTTCTCTATTTTAGTAGACAAGAACAGCAAAGGATAGGGAGATCCCCATCTGGTGCTTAATATAAGGGGCAAAATACAGTAGTGTTTTGCAGCCAATTACAAGTGAGGATTTCTGTGATGAAATTCCTGGGAGGGGAAGGAGATAAATTTGAAGGACTAGGTTTACCTAGCAGATGGGAAACCAATAATCTCGAGAAATTCTGGGGAAGAGGAGGAAAACCACAGATGGATAGAATGGTGGATAACCAATATGCCACAACTGAGAAACCATGTTTAGCTCAATGTAATTTTTAATTGCACAAATTGGAGTATTAAACTTTGGTTACAGTACTCCAGAAAAGAGCTTTGTGCTCATTTAATGAATCTAGTGAAAACACATTGGGCCTTGAAAGGATAGCCCTGGGAGTTGAGTCTTAAAGAGAGACAGAGAAGATCAGGAATCCAAAACGTTTTCTTCTTTATGAACATATGGAAATGTTCCCAGGGTAGAAGGGGTTCAAAAGAAAGAACCTATTTTTGCAGTCAGCACACAAGCAAATTAAGGAATGTGGTCAATCCTAGAAAGCATAGCTGAGGTTACAGATTTGAATGAGTTTCTAATGGGCATGTTG
The DNA here is from genome assembly GCF_902459505.1 of Geotrypetes seraphini. NCBI lineage: Eukaryota > Metazoa > Chordata > Amphibia > Gymnophiona > Dermophiidae > Geotrypetes > Geotrypetes seraphini. The sequence goes on along the minus strand of NC_047093.1, from coordinate 38,653,229 downwards.
ATTTAATATTTATGTATTCATTTTTCTATACCGTTCTCCCGGGGAAGCTCAGAACGGTTTACATGAATTTATTTAGGTACTCAAGCATTTTCCATCACTGTCTATATAATTTAACTGGGGCAGTGGGGGGGGATTAAGTGACTTGCCCAGGGTCACAAGGAGCAGCATGGGTTTAAACCTACAACCTCAGGGTGCTGAGGCTGTAGCTTTAACCATCGCACCACTCTTTAGAAATCAAAATGTAGTAAAAGTGAGCCAAGTAAAGGACAATCGAGCCAATGTGACATCACTGATGAGGTTGGCTTGAGGCATTATGACATCACAATACCAGCTCTGGTTATCAGAGCCTGAAACTTTTCACACTATATATTTATTCAAGTTTCTATACCATTCTCCTAAGGGAGCTCAGAATAGTTTACATGAATTTATTCAGGCATTCAAAGCATTTTTCTTGGTGGGCTCACAATCTATCTAAGGTACCTGTGGCAATGGGGGGGGGAGGATTAAGTGACTTGCCCAGGGTCACAAGGAGCAGTGTGGGCTTGAACCCACAACCTCAGGATGCTGAGGCGGTAGCTTTAACCACTGCGCCACACACTCCCCTAGCCTGATAGACTAGGTGTCTCTCTTACTTGTGAGCAATATGGAAATAATTTTCCTATTGGGATTTGCTAAGCCCTTCCAAATAATTCAGACAGGATGCCAGGCGCAATGGACCGTTGGTCTGACCCAGTAATGGCACTTCTCATATTCAACCAAAGAGGCATCCAAATTGGCTTTTGGCCTTTCTTCTGAGCTATAGAGTAGAATCTGACTGAAAAGATGAAAAATAATCTTTAAAGCTACATATGTTTTGCAAATGTTTTTGCAAAGGTTGAAACATTTCTCAGAGCCCCGAGAGTCTTCCCGAAACCCTGCCAGAAGATACATTCACCCCCCGAAGTTTGTGTTTAGACACCATCAAACTGATTGAAAAGCAGCTTTCCCCTTTATAAATCTCCCTTTTCTATTTGTACAGCTCCTTTGCAGAAGCTTTTAACAGCTTGCAATGTTTTCTCATCACCTTCACTACTAGGAGGAAAGACTGAAAGATGGTTTAAAAGCCTGCATAAAATGGATGAGAACGGCAGGAGAGGTTAAGCAAACTTTCATATAACACTGGATTTTCCAGGGATTCATTCATTGCTTGTGGCAGGGTAAATGAACTTGGATTGATATACAGTACATCTGTGCACGATTCCACTGGACCCCCAGGTCTCGAGACCTTTGAGGAGCTTTCCTTGTCTCCCTTCCCACACTGCCATATGTACACAGAGTTCACAGATTTCCCCCCCCCCCCATAACAAATGAGAAAGCTTGACCCATCTTCAGCCTACAGAGAAGTCCACAGGAGAAAGGTCAGCTTTTAATAGGATTCTGCCTAATAATTCTTTCAAACTTCAAAGCAAAAGAATTGCAAAATATGCTCCATCTGTATATCCCTACCTTCTCGCTTTAGAGCAGCGAAGCAGCTGTATCTCTAAATCTATCAACACTCTTGATTTCAGTATGTGGTGCAGTGGTTGAAGCTACAGCCTCAGCACCCTGGGGTTGTGGGTTCAAACCCCGTGCTGTTCCTTGTGACCCTGGGCAAGTCACTCCATAGCCCCAGGTACGTTAGATAGATTGTGAGCCCACCGGGACAGATAGGGAAAATGCCTAAGTACCTGATTGTAAAAAAACGCTTAGCTAACCTTGATAGCCGGTATATAAAATCCTAATAAAACATGGAACTTGGAATACTGTTTCTCTTGATCCTTCACTGGCTTCCCAACCAAGCTCATACAGAATCCAAAATCTTGGGCTTCACACGGTGGCTTAGTTAAGGGGGGGAGCCCTGGGCATCATCTTGTTGTGGGCGCTGGCACCTGTCCTCTTCTCTGCCCCCACCCCCACCCAACCATGCCCCTTCCCTTATACCTCTTTAACATTCCCGGTCCATGCAGCAGCCCCAACCTGCTGCTCGCGCCATTGTCGGCTCTTCCTCCATCACATCCTGGACCCGCAGGTACTTCAAAGCATTTCCCTATCTGTCCCGGTGGGCTCCAGTCTATCTAATGTATCTGGGCAAGTGGAGGATTAAGTGACTTGCCCAGGGTCACAGGGAGCAGCACGAGTTTTGAACCCACATCCTCAGGGTGCTGAGACTGGAGCTCTAACCACTATGATGCACTTTCCTCCAATACAATATCAGAAGGGAGCCAAGTATAGAACAATGAAGCCATTGTGACATCACTGATGTGGTTGGCTCTTAGGCATTGGTGGAATGAGGCATTATGACATCAGAGAAAGGGATTGGGACTTGTATACTACTTTTTTGTAGTTTTACAACCACACTCAAAGCGGTTTACATACAGATACTTTAAGCATTTTCTCTATCTGTCCCAGTGGGCTCACAGTCTAATGGACCTGGGGCAGTTAGGATTAAGTGACTTGTCCAGGGTCACAGGAAATAGCACGGAGTTTGAACCCACATCCTTAGGGTGCTGAGGCTGTAGCTCTAACCACTATGACACACTTTCCTCCAAGCCCTGCACAAGCGATTTAACTAGCCAGGAGCCATTTCAAGCCAGTGAAATCATTTTGAATATCGACCTTTTGGATAATATCTGACCTCCTCAGAGTGATTGTAATGACCTGAAATCATTGCTATGCATATTCTTTTTTTTAACATAGATGGATAGACAAATTTGCATCAGCCTTTGAATACGAGTCTGATAGAGTATAATTATTCCTTCACATGGAGCATTTCCAAACCAGTCAATAAAACTAGGATGTCTCACTGTACAACGCAAGACACATTAAAAAAAAAAAAAAAAAATCTTCAATTTCTGGTGTTACATCAGTGACAGCAATAATTTCCTCCACAACCAGACACTGTGGGGCTCATAATCAAAACTTTTTAAAACGTCCAAAAAATCAGCCTAAGTCTGCACTTGGATGTCCTAATAGCAGGGACATCTAAGTGCCGATAATCAAAACCAAATTTCTGGATGTGCAGCAGCACTTCTAAGTTGCTGTGCGACCAGAGAACAAAGGGGTATGTTGGGAGGTGTTATGGATGGGAAATGGGCGGACTTTGATCTGGATGTACCCCAGCCATAATCAAAGCTTTCCTAGAGGGAACTTAGACGCTGGCTGTTTGAGTTGCATCTAAGTTCCACAAAGGTACCGAAACTGGCAGGATTAGCCGACGTTGCTTCTCTCCCCCTCTTCCTTCCTTTCTTGCTTTATTTTCCCGCTGGGCTTTGCAACACCAACTGCTCACGCTGTGCTTATTGCATTGCGTTGCTTTCCCGGCACATGTGTACATTCACGCTTCTTTCCTGCGCATGTGCCAATCACTGTCAGCAGCGACTCGACACATGTACATTTAGTGAATCTTCACTACTGTCCTCTGACCTCACTTACAGGAACAATTTTTTTGAGAATGACACGCGCCAGTATCTTCCCCAGAAATGTTTTCCAGCCGGGTGGCATGAAAAAGTAGCCGGTTGGGGCAGGACGGGGAAATTTGGTTGTGGGGAAAATTAAATGTGTACTATTTTAATTAATTAATTGTTATTATTTTCCAATGCTCAATATGACTTCCTTTTTTTAGGTTTGACACTTTTGCCAGAATATTTTTATTAAATTTAATAAGTATCCAATTCTAGAAGTGAATAATTAGATATGCACCCGCTTTCAAATGGTATAGAGGTTTAAAAAAGGGAAATGCGTTAATGAAGTCATTAGGTTCAATCTAGCCATTTATTTCTGCATGAATTTAAACAACTAAAAAAAAAAAAAGATAAATATAGCTCATCCAGTCATAAAACAAATGGTTCTAGAGCACCTCTAATAATGTTTTGATCACTAGGTTCCTTCCTGAGGTCTCACTGAGGATATGAAATAGATGCGATCCCCACTTCCAGACCTCTTCCACATAATTTATGGAGAGGTGTTACTGAGCCTTGAAGGAGACCTGTGTGATTGCACTACAGCAAAATAAAAAAGTAGCAGATAAAGCACAGTTACTTACCGTAACAGGTGTTATCCAGGGACAGCAGGCAGATATTCTCACATGTGGGTGACGTCATCCACGGAGCCCCAGCGCGGACAGCTTTTCAAGCAAACTTGATTGAAGTTTCAAGTTTGCACACTGCACCACGCATGTGTGTGCCTTCCTGATCCACTAGAGGGCGCATACCCTCCTCATGGTCCTCAGTTCAGATAGCTAGCAAAGAAGCCAACCTCGGGGAGGCGGGCGGGTTGTGAGAATATCTGCCTGCTGTCCCTGGATAACACCTGTTACGGTAAGTAACTGTGCTTTATCCCAGGACAAGCAGGCAGCATATTCTCACATGTGGGTGACCTCCAAGCTAACCAAAAAGGGACGGAGGGAAGTTGGCAATACAAGAAAACAGATTACGCAAAACCGACTGGCCAAACCGGCCGTCGCTCCTGGACAGAGTATCCAGGCAGTAGTGGGAGGTGAAAGTATGAACCGAAGACCAAGTGGCAGCCTTGCAAATCTCCTCGATAGGCGTCGACCTGAGGAAAGCTACAGAAGCCGCCATCGCTCGGACTTTATGTCCCGTGACTCGACATTGCAGCGCGAGACCAGCCTGAGCGTAGCAAAAGGAAAAACAAGCAGCCAACCAGTTGGACAAGGTGCGCTTGGAAACTGGGCGTCCCAACCAATTAGGGTCGAAGGACAAAAAGAATTGAGGAACCGTCCAAGGAGACTGAGTGCGTTGAAGACAAAAAGCCAACGCCCTCTGACAGTCAATTGTGTGAAGCGCCACCTCGCTAGGAGGCGAGTGGGGCTTCGGAAAAAAGACCGGAAGAACAATGGAAAGATCGAAAGGAAAGTCCGAAACCACCCTGGACAAGAACTGGGGTTGAGTACGCAGGACCACCGTGTCATGATGAAATACAGGAAAAGACGGGTCCGCAACCAGAGCTTGCAGCTCACTGACTCTGCGAGCAGACGTGAGAGCAACCAGAAAACCCACCTGCCAGGTGAAGTAATTCAAAAGAGCTTCATCAATGGAATCAAATGGAGGTATCACCAATTGAGCCAGGAACACACAAAGATCCCAAACCACCGGAGGGATGTACAATGAAGAAATCCCTCATAAAACGGGAAACCATCTGGTGGACGGAGAGCAGCGTCCCATTTAGCGGCCGAAGAAAGGCAGCAAAAGCACAGAGGTGGACTCGAATAGATGTAGATTTGAGACCAGACCGAGACAAGTGCAACAGAAAATCCAGCACTGAAGGCAAGGAGGCAGAGAGCGAATCCATGCGGTGCTCAGCACACCACTCAGCAAATCAGGACCATATCTGGGAAAAGCATTGCCGAGTGGAGATCTTTCGAGAGGCCTCGAGAACACCCCCACCGACTGAGAGAAACAGAAGGAGGGAGGCACGTTGCGAGGAACCAAGCTGATAAGTGTAGAGACTGCAGATTGGAATGCAACAGAAACCGCAACACTGAGACAGCGGAGACGGGAACATAGGTAGAAGCTGAGTCTCCCTGACACGCTGGAGGAGCAGGGAGAACCATGGCCGCCAGGGCCACAGAGGAGCCATCAAGATCCTGGTGGCGCAGACCGACAGGAGGTGTATCAAAGACCCGAGAATCAGAGTAAAGGGAGGGAACGCATAGAGGAACCTGCCCATTCCATCGAGAAGGCAAGCATCCTCCTCGATGCGAACCCAGGAGAACATCCTCGAGCAATATCGAGGCAACCAGTGAGTGAGGGGCGAAGCGAACAGAACTACCTGTTGGGTTCCCCACCGAACAACCACATGCCGCAGAGTCCGAGAATGGAGCAACCATTCATGCGGTCGAAAAGGGCGACTCAACGTGTCCAACAGACAATGCTGCACGCCCTGGAAAAACACCGCCCGAAGAAAGAAGCAGTGGTGTAACGTCCCCTGCCAATGACGAAGGGCTTCCCTGCAAAGTAACAGGGAACCTGTACACCCTGGCTTGGTCACAGAAATAACGCCACCGAGATGTCGGGACGCACCAGGACCCCGCAATCTTGCAACCCATAACGAAAATCCACCACGGCATTGTAAATGGCCCGGAGCTCCATCAGATTGATGCGGCTGCGACAGTCTGCACCCGACCAAGGACCCTGAGTCCGAAGGCCGTCGAGGTGCACCCCTAAGCCCATGCCGAGGAGTCCATCGGCAGAACCTTCTGATGCGGGGATACGAAGTGGTGGCCCACCAACGAAACGAGCGTGTCCAGGAGGGAGGCACCACAATGTGCTGGGAAGCGGGATCCCGATCCTGCCATCACTGAGATGCTCGGGTCCAGCGGGGAACACGAAGATGAAACCAGACGAACAGCGGAACATCACCGTGGAGACCCCTGATCCAAAAAGGATCAGCAACAGCTCAGCCGAGGCCGAAGACCGCTGAGACACCAGCTGACTCAAGCGCTGACAGGCAGCCTGCCGAGGCAGAGGCAGAAAAGACCGGAGGCGGACCGAGGACAGAGGGGCCACCTTCCGGCATAAACAAACAAGGGCCTCCCCCTGAGGCCGAGACAAGAAGGAGCGCAGACAAACTGGGTCCAGGTCCGCCCCGACGGACTCCCGAGACCGGGGTGGGCAGAGTCTCCTCCAGGAAACCAAACTCCGCACTACAAGATTCCGTCACGGCTGCCCGGAATGAACCGAAGAGAAAGCGGGGAAGCCTCTCAAACCGGAGCTGGAGACGCCGAGGCGCAAACCCGCAGTCGACGCCGAGGCCCAATACCTCAGCCGCTGCCGAGGTAAAACGGCCCAAGTGACGTCAAGGCACAAAGCTTCCGTCGACGGCACGAAGCCTCGGCAACGACGAGGCACCGAGCTCCAGCCGACGATGAGGCCCTCAGCCTCAGTCGACGTCGAGGCACAAGCCTCAGGCGACGTCAAAGCACCAGCGTCAAATGACGCGGAGCACACGGCCGCAGCCGACGTTGAAGGTACAAAGACACACAGCCTCAGTCGACATCGAGACCCCAAGCCCCAGTCGACATTGAGTCAGAAAATCAAAGCACAAAGCCTTAGACGACGTCGAGGCACCCAGCCGCATACTACGTCGAGGCACAAGGCCTCAGGCGGTGGTGAGGCACCAAGCCGCAGTCGACGTCGAGGCACAAAGCCTCAGTCGAGGCACCAGGCCCCAGTCGACGTCGAGGCACCAAGCCCCCAGTCGACGTCGAGGCACGAAACCTTCGTCGACGTCGAGGTACGAAGCCTCCGTTGAGGCACGAAGCCTCAGTCGACGTCGAGGCACGAAGCCTCAGTCGACGTCGAGGCACGAAACCTCCGTCGACGTCGAGGCACGAAACCTCCGTCGACGTCGAGGCACGAAACCTCCGTCGACGTCGAGGCACGAAACCTCCGTCGACGTCGAGGCACGAAACCTCCGTCGACGTACGAAGCCTCCGTCGAGGTCGAGGCACGAAGCCTCCGTCGAGGCACGAAGCCTCCGTCGAGGCACGAAGCCTCCGTCTAGGCACGAAGCCTCCGTCGAGGCACGAAACCTTCGTCGACGTCGAGGTACGAAGCCTCCGTTGAGGCACGAAGCCTCCGTCGACGTCGAGGCACGAAGCCTCCGTCGACGTCGAGGCACGAAACCTCCGTCGACGTCGAGGCACGAAACCTCCGTCGACGTCGAGGCACGAAGCCTCCGTCGACGTACGAAGCCTCCGTCAACGTCGAGGCACGAAGCCTCCGTCGGGGCACGAAGCCTCCGTCGGGGCACGAAGCCTCCGTCGGGGCACCAAGCCTCCGTCGGGGCACCAAGCCTCCGTCGGGGCACGAAGCCTCCGTCGGGGCACCAAGCCTCCGTCGAGGCACCAAGCCTCCGTCGAGGCACGCAGCCTCCGTCGAGGCACGCAGCCTCCGTCGAGGCACGCAGCCTCAGTCGACGCCGAGGCACGAAGCCTCAGTCGACGTCGAGGCACGAAACCCCCGTCGACGTCGAGGCACCAAACCTCCGTCGAGGCACCAAACCTCCGTCGAGGCACCAAGCCTCAGTCGACGTCGAAGCACACAGCCTCCGTCGAGGCACGAAGCCTCCGTCGAGGCACCAAACCTCCGTCGAGGCACCAAGCCTCCGTCGAGGCACCAAGCCTCAGTCGACGGCAAGGCACGAAGCCTCCGTCGAGGCACCAAGCCTCCGTCGAGGCACGAAGCCTCCGTCGAGGCACGAAGCCTCCGTCGAGGCACGAAACCCCCGTCGACGTCGAGGCACACAGCCCCCGTCGAGGCACGAAGCCTCCGTCGAGGCACGAAGCCTCCGTCGAGGCACCAAGCCTCCGTCGAGGCACCAAGCCTCAGTCGACGTCGAGGCACGAAGCCTCCGTCGAGGCACGAAGCCTCAGTCGACGTCGAAGGACGAAGCTCCAGTCGACGTCGAGGCACGAAGCTCCAGTCGACGTCGAGGCACATCGAGTTTCAGAAGTCGGCACCGTACCAATGAAACTGGTAATAAAGGTGCAGCAGTGCACTCCATAAGGGCAACCTCGATATGAGTATTCCCATGAAAGGAGGCACGCTTTGAAGGTCTCGTAGAGGCGGGCACGATCGCACTCGATGCCTGGAATGCCTGAGACTCAGCCGGTGGTGTTACCGAGGTAACGCACCTAGAAGAAAGAAAGAAAGAAAAACTTACCGGGGATCGAAGCTGCACAGTCCGATTCCAACGAAGGAAAGAGGGTCCCGGCCATTCTGCTCACACGAGGTGAGCCCAGAGAGAGGCCAGGGAAGAAGAAAATACAGCTGCAGGCAAATGAGGCCTAGCCGCATGGCTGAGGCCCAAGAAGGGCCTGCCGGAGGAAAAACACAATAAAAAGTCCTCTTTTTTTTTTTTTTGAAACAAAGAAATACACGATCAATTAACAAACGCACAGCGACTCCCTAACAAAATAAAGAAGCCGCGGTGCCAGAAAGGCACTTAGAAGAACGCAGAGAAGAGAGACAAGGTCTTTCTGGCTCAGCGGAAAACTAAGAACTGAGGACCATGAGGAGGGTATGCGCCCTCTAGTGGATCAGGAAGGCACACACATGCGTGGTGCAGTGTGCAAACTTGAAACTTCAATCAAGTTTGCTTGAAAAGCTGTCCGCGCTGGGGCTCCGTGGATGACGTCACCCACATGTGAGAATATGCTGCCTGCTTGTCCTGGGATAAAGATCATAGTGAGAGCTAGAGCAAAACAGTTTAGGTAAAGATGCAGGTAATAATTAGTAATGTATTAAAATATTTGATTTTTATTTGCTTATAATGTCATTTGAAAGCTGCTTGATGTTAATAGTTTAATTTAATTCTTTATAGTGTGTGTGTGTGGGGGGGGGAGGGGACACAACACCTACATCAACAGTAAAGTTAGAATAGGGTCATTAAATCCAGTGGCGTACCTAGTATATATGACAGCCAGTGCTGATCATTTTTTAACAACCCCCTCCTCTATATAAAAAATATATTTTTAGTAATAATCCATGTGTCACACAGTAAGGGTGCACCTAGGAAAAGGCAGCATCTTAAACACTCCAGTGAGCACTAAAACACCAACACACGCATTGTAAAACTAAACAAGCCAGATCCTACACAGTCAATTGATCCTGTACAGTTGATGCTAACAGAAAGCCATGTCCTTTTCATACACATAGAACACAGATACACCCTCGACCAATATGGAAAAATCACAAACTAAAAATAGAAATATGTAGACAAAAGTTAAACTGAACCAGACTCTGTATATAATGCAACATCACAGAAACAGCGACATGTCCCCTAATACTTTGCAAAATATAAAGACAGTAGATGTAAATTTGAAAAAAACTGCTACATAACAATTACCACTTTACAAATTAACAAAAAGAAATAAAACAAATAATGAGAAATAAGAAAATACCATTTTATTGGACTAATCCATTTTTCAATTAGCATTCAGGATCCAAATCTTTCTTCAAGACAGTACAGTATACTGCTGTTATGGAATCCTGTCCTGACCTGAGGAAAAGGGTTTAGCCCCCAAAAAATTGCCTTATTTCCATTTCCTATTTATAAACTTTAATCAATACAGTTACAATACTACTTGATTCTATGTAAAGCAACAACAAAAAGTTTTTCTACCTTTTGTCGTTTCTGCTTTAATCATTTTCTCTTCACTCTCTTCTTTCTATTCAGCATTTGTCCTCGCTCCCTTTCATGCAACATCTGTCCTCTCTCTTTGCCCCTTCCACCCAGCCTCTGCCCTCTCTCTCTGCCCCTTCCATCTACTGTCCACCCTCTCTATGCCCCTTGCATCCACTGTCCACCCTATCTGCCCTTTCCATCCAGTGTCCACCCTCTCTCTGTTCTATATGGCATCTTCCCTCTTTCTATAAACTGTAGATCCTGTGCCCTTTCTCTCCTTTGTACATGATTCATTTCAGCTTCACCCCCTCTCCATTTTTTTGTCTCCACCCCCTCCCCTATGCGCTGGCATCTCTCTCTTCTCCTTTCCTTCCTTCCTTCCCACTCTACCCCATGGTCTGGCATCTCTATCTCCTTCCCTCATGCCCTGGCATATCTCTCCTCTCCTATCTCTCCCTCTCCCTCCTTCTCTGGCACCTCCTCTCCTTTCTTTCCCTCTGTTCTGGCATTTTATGTCTCCTTAGTTCCTCTTCCCTCCCCCATGGTCTTGGCATCTCTTTCCTCTCCTCTCTCTTCCCTGGTCTTCCTTCTCCCCTCTCTCTCCCCAATTGGGTACAGCAGCAGCACCTCTCTTCCCCCTCCCCAATTGAGTGCAGCAGTAGCAGCAGCACTTCTCTTCCCCCTCCCCAATTGGGTACAGCAGCAGCAGCACTTCTCTTCCCCCCTCCCCAATTGGGTGCAGCAGCAGCTCCTCCCCCCAATTGGGTGCAGCAGCAGCATTTCTCTTCCCCTCCCCACAATTGGGTGCAGCAGATTTTCTCTTCCTCCCCCCCCAAAAAAAAATTGGGTACAGCAGCAACATTTCTCTTCCCTATCCCCCCAAAAAGGCTGTAGCATAACATTTCTCTTCCCCCTCCCCCATTGGGTGCAGTAGCAGCAGCATTTGTCTCCCCCCAAATTGGGTGCAGCAGCAGCATTTCTCTTCCCCTCCCCCCTTGGGTGCATCAGCATTTCTCTTCCCATACCTCCCATCGGCAGAGTCGCAAGCTTCCCTCCATCGCTGACCTATCTTCCATAGGTCAGTGATGGAGGGAAGCTTACAACCTGCTGCTCTTGCTTACTTCGGGCCTTCCTTGTTGTCCTGGCTTCATGGAAACAAAGTAGGCAGGACCCAGCAGCGAGGATGGCTCTAACGTGTGCGTACCGGCTTCCCTTCTCTTCTCTCCCCCCACGGGATGTAACTAAAAGGCCCAAGGCAGAACACTGTGTGCTTTTGAATTCGCTACAAGATCGCCTGTGATAGCGCCCCATTGGTTTTTAACGCGGTTTTTTGAGAATCCTGACCTGAATTAGAATGCAAGTTCAACTACAAGACTAGCCAAAAACTCTCCCTCCTAGAGCTGGATAACATGCAGCTCTGCAGCAGTGAGTCAAGAATCAAAGAAGTCGTGCAAATCATTTTTACCTTCCATCGCCTCTGGTACAAACTAGAGATGCCACAGGACAATGTAATTGAGGTATATATTGTATTTACAAAGCTGTCAAGTGTGAGAATGCTTCACAAATGGAAGCTGCAAAATAATAATAAAAAAAGAAATAAAACCAAACACTTTCTTTGGTGTTTATTGAAAGCATATAGACAGAGAGAAGGCAGCATTAGGACAGCGTTCAAAGGAATTTAGCTAGCTAGCTACATTCCCCAGGGAAGCTCAGCTCACATTTTCAAAGGGATGCTCTGTTTATATGATACATAAATACACACAAGTGCATACACTCAGTGGCGTAGCGAGGGTGAGAGGCACATGGGGTGATGGCGTCCCAACCCACTCCTGCCTGCAATATGCCCCCCCACTCTTTTCCCGATCCCGCCTGCTACGTGCACTCCCTTCTCCTGTACCTCTAGTTAAAGTTGTTACTTGCGGCGGTCAACAACGTGCTCCTCATGACCATCGGCTCTTTCGCTGACATCACTTCCTATGCGCGGCATCCGGAAGTGACATCAGTGGTGACAGCTGACGGGGTCGCGAAGAGCACATTGTTGACCACTGTGAACTTCAACTTGAAGTATGTGGGAAGGAATGGGAAGAAGCGGGGGGGCGGAGAGGAGGGGGGTGTGCCAATGCCCCCACCAACATGGCACCGGGATGGCCTGCCCCCCCTTTACAATGCCATTGTATACACTGTCTCAGGCAGTGTCTCTCCCCCCTCCACATCATCATGCACAACTCTTGTACTCGTTGCCAGTTCTTTTCCAAATGCTACTGCAGACCCTTCACTCTTTCTCCCATTCTTCTTAAATTCTGTTGGTGATGACAGAGAAGTTAGAGCAAAGTAGAAAGTTCCCACTGCTGTTCTCCACAGTTAATGTCATATTAAGTAAGAAGGCAGAGGGGGAGGCTAGATGCTGATGTTGGGGAAAAGGGAGGGAAATGACATGAGACTGGGAAAGGCTAATGCTGAGGGTTCAAAGAAATGCCTGTATCGCATTTTAAAATCTCCTCTGGTACCAGAAGAGTCAGGCAAAGATGTGGGAGCAAAAACAGAAGCTCTCATCACCAAATTGCTTGACTTCTCTGAAGGTGTGAATAAACATGTGGATAACCCTGCTAGCCACCCAAGCAGCAAAACTAGTTAACAAAATCTCCAATCTACTGATAACAACCCCAGACTACAAGATGTTCAGAAAAGAAATAAAAACTATACTCTTCAAGAAATCCCTAAAAAAGTCTTAACACCACCAATACCATCCTTCTTCCTATCTTCTTCCTGACCCACCGATACTACCGGATCTACTCTTTAACTTCACTAGAAATGACCAATGATCTTCTTTTGTAACTCACCGTCTATAACTCTTTTGTAATCTGCCTTGAACCGCAAGGTAATGGCGGAATAGAAATCTCTAATGTAATGTAATAACGGCGAGCTAGCTGATGTAATGTATCTAGATTTTAAAAAAGCTTTTGACAAAGTTCCTCATGAGAGGCTCCTGAGAAAATTAAAGAGCCATGGGATAGGAGGCAATGTTCAATTGCAGATTACGAACTGGTTATTGGATAGAAAACGGAGGGTAGAGTTGGATGGCCATTTTTCTCAGTGGAGGAGGGTAAATAGTGGTGTGCCGCAGGGTTCTGTGCTGGGACCAGTGCTATTTAACTTATTTATAAATGATCTAGAAATTGGAACTACAAGCAAGATGATTATATTTGCAGATGACACTAAACTGTTCAAAGTTGTTAAAACGCATGTGGACTGTGAAAAACTGCAGGAAGACCTTAGGAAATTGGATGTTCAAATGGCAAATGAAATTCAACGTGGCTAAATGCAAAGTGATGCACATTGGGAAGAATAATCCAAATCATAGTTATCGGATGCTAGGGGCCAGCTTGAGGATCAGCGCTCAAGAAAAGGATCTGAGTGTCATCGTAGACAATACGCTGAAGCCTTCCACCCAATGTGCGGCAGCGGCCAAGAAGGCAAACAGGTTGCTAGGAATTATTAGAAAAGGAATGGTTAACAAGACTAAGAATGTTATAACGCCTCTGTATCGCTCAATGGTGCAACCTCACCTTGAGTACTGCATGCAGTTCTGGTCTCCTTATCTCAAAAAAGATATAGCCGCATTAGAAAAAGTTCAAAGAAGAGTGACCAAGATTATAAAGGGGCTGGAACGCCTCTCGTATAAGGAAAGACTAAGAGAAACTAAAAAGGTTAGGGCTCTTCAGCTTGGAAAAGAGACGGCTAAGGGAAGATATGAGGGGAGAAGTCTAAAAAATCCTGAGTGGTGTAGAACGGGTACAACTGGATTGATTTTTTACTGCATCAAGATTTATATAGTCTAGAGGACAGTCAATGAAGTTTCAGAGTAATACTTTTAAAACCAATAGGAGGAAATATTTTTTTTACTCAGAGAATAGTCAAGCTCTGGAATGCGTTGTCAGATGATGTGGTAAGAGCAGTTAATGTAGCTGGTTTTAAAAAAGGTTTGGACAAATTCCTGGAGGAAAAGTCCACAGTCTGCTGTTGAGACAGACATGGGATGGTAGCTGCTACTATTTGGGTTTTTGCCAGATATTTGTGACTTGGATTGGCCTCCACTAGGATGGGATACTAGGCTAGATGGACCATTGGTCTGACCCAGTAAGGCTATTCTATGTTCTTATGAAGAGTAACTTGGTGAGACAGCTCTTTCGGCACCCCTAAGCTTGGGCACTTAACTAGCCCTGCTTATCACATGCTGTTATTTGATGCTTGCTTAGCACTTTAAGGCATCCTATAGGTACTGTATATACTCGAATATAAGTCAATCCGAATATAAGTCCCAAAAAGGAGGAAAAATGGTTGACTCGAATATAAGTTTGGCAGCTTAATATTCAAGTGTCCTGCCCTGTCAGGCTCTGCACCCAGCCCCTCCCTGCCAAGCTTTGCACCCAGCCCCCTTCCCTACATCCCTCCCCTGTCAAGCTCTTCATCCAGCACCTTTCCTTCCTTCCCCTGTCACTCTGCACTCTTCCTCCCAGGCTCTGCCTCTGTCCCCCACCCTCCCTGGCCTATCTTCATACCTCTGCCAATCTGTGGAGGAGGTGCAGGTGCAACGGGTCCTCTGCCGATCCGTGGTGGAGGTGCAGCGGGCAGGAGCAAACTTTTCAAACTCCTGCCCCACCGCTAACCGGCTGCGCGATCGAATTTCCTCATCTGAGCGGCGCAAGCAGCAGCGCGATTTGGCGCTGCTTCTCGGCGCTCACCGGCTTCCTTACTAGCTCCCGTGGGTTGCTAAAGCAATGGCACCAGTCTACACCAAGTTCAAAAAACCCAGAAATACTTACATAGTCTCAGCAAATTTTGCGATTGCTTAGACATTTAGTATGACTTTTGAAAAGCTGTTTGGACCCCCAGACATGTCCTCAAAAGGAGGACATGTCTGGGGGAATCCGGACGTCTGATAACCCTAAGTATACAAGCTCTCCCGGAATATACGTTGTGCAGCCGAATTCTGGACGGATTGGAGGAAGGTCATCCAAACCTGTCACAACTCATGATTTTGAAATGGGATCCTGTCTCCTTTCACTCCTAGCTGAAGTGGTCAGCTGGTTGTCTCCAATAGCTAGGATTAGCTAGAGGGCTAAATCTACTCCTGCATATTATTATTATTATTATTATTATTATTATTAGGTTCTTATATCCCGCCATACCCAAAGAGTTCTAGGCGGTTTACATTCGTTACATTAGGATCCGGTCTGAACCCGGATTTACAAAAATTTTATCGGAATTGCAGGTAGCGCGGAAGGAGGCACAGGTTTGTCGTAGTTGGGTTAGAGGATAAAATGGAGGGAGTGGGAAACCAGGAGAGGGGGGGGGGAGAGGGAGGTGGGGGTGGGGGGGGGTTGGAGTGTATGCGGGGAGTAAGGACTAAGGGTCTTGTTCGCGGAAGAGGTGTGTTTTGAAAAGTTTTCTGAAGTCTAGGTAGGTCGGGGCCTCTAGCCTATATAACATGAAAGCAAAACAGAAGCTCTGAGAACTCAAGAACAAACTGAGAAGTAATAGCAAAGATTTCAGAATGACTTTTTCAAGACAAACCTGATGGGAAGTGTTAGAGAATGGGGCCAAGTTTGACATTAGTTCTTCGCATGCTAGGCAGACGGGCAAGTGATCTCTCTTGACTGTTTGAGCTGTGAGGGTTGTACCTGCCCCACCCCCATCCCTACCCCTCCATGCAGAAAAAAAATTCTTCCTTTCAAATCTACAGATTTCCTGTGCATACTAAACAGACGTGCAAAGCTGACCACCAAATCTGTTGTCCATTATCATGTCCAAACTGTTCAGCGTTGTTATCTGGGTCTACAGCACACAGATCGCTCCCATTTATGAAATATATGAATCCTGCTAAACCTGACATAGATCAGAATATTAGATACCTCATCTCATGTCAGCAGTCAGGGATGAATGGACTCCTGGCAAGCTCAGGGGGTAATTTATGGAATTCAATCATTTACACTGCTCCACGTATTTTTTTTCCAAGTCTGAAACAGACTGGGATTTAAGGTACCATTTATATATTTAAATTTCAGTTAAAAAATACCATTCAGAATGGTTTACATATTGTAAAAAGACAATAAAAGCAGGAAGAAAAGAATAATCAACAGATAGAACCAAATACTACAGATAAAAACAAATAAGTCATTTTAACTAGGGGAAATAAATAACATTAATTTTTTTTTTTTTCTAAATACCATAAAACTAGGGGGTCCTTTTATTAAGGTGTACTAAATGCTAATAAAAAGACCCCTAGATTCCAATCTTAGGTCAGTGGGCAATTTGTTCCAAAATTGTAGTCCAATAACCCTAGAGTCCTTAGATTCCTATCCTACCTTCTGTATATTATCTTAATCTGGGATTCCTGAGCAGACCGCAGAGACTGACTAGGGACATAAGATTTGAATTCCTCCATTAAGCTCTTTCCTTCATAGGGAGTCAATGTAATTTACTCAGCAAAGGCCTAGCACTCTCCCACTAATTCCCACCCCCCCAGTAATTTTACTGCCACATTGTGGACTTCTTACAATACACTGCTGAAAGATCCATATATAAAATATTACGGTAATCTAAAAATAACTTCACCCAAAAAATCTAAATCGCTGTCAACAGTGCCTTGGTTTCCAAAAGCTGTTTCAATTGCCTGATTAATCTTATTTTCAAATAATCCTTCTTTAAAATAGTAGCCATCTGATCCTTCTCAACTCCATCATCACCCAAAATAACTTCCAGTATCCTAATAGATTGTACCCAAGGAATTATTCAACTCAATGAAGGTATACCTAAATCAGTTTGTGAGATATGGTCAATATCTAGACATGTAGTTTTACCAGCATTGATATAAGATCATAAAAATTGCTATACTGGGGGACAGACCAAAGGTCCATAAAGCCCAGTATCCCGTTTCTAACAGTGGCCATCATCAGTTATGTGGCAGAGTGACATCCCCGACGGACAAGGCCAAGAAGCCTGTTTAAAGTGCTGCCATCCCGACCCTGCTTCGTTAGAGCTCGCTCGCGATCGGCGGGGAAGAAAGGATGGAGGGTCAGCAGGGGTTCAGCTGCACAGTGGTGGTAGGGGCCAGGTTGAAGAGTTGCCAGCGAATCCCAGGACTAGGGCTTATTTTTGGGGTAGGGCTTATATTATTTTCAGGTAGGTCTTATTTTCAGGGAAACATGGTACATCTTTCTTATAAGTGAATTTTCTTACCCAGTCAATACGTAGGGATTTAAATACAAGCATGCACATAATCCTTCCTGAAAATGTGTTCATACTAATCAAAAAGATTAAAAATTCAGAGGTTTATGGAAAGGTTTCCAACAAGGGCAACTCTAGTGCTGAAAATTCCAGCTCAATATCTTAAAACATTTTGCTTTTCTTAAACAACGATAAAAGGACATAAATATATATATATACTAAGGTTAAAAATGAATGCTGACAACTCTAGTGTTCACAAATTGTAATGGACAGGTATAGAATGACCTCTCTCCTATCTCCTCGCCCCTCAAGTTCTGCAAGATTGGCTACTTCTATTAATCTGGTAGTTAACTAAGCTACCTTCCTGTAGCTCAACATAGGAGACAAGTGTGTTAGTTTGGGAGAACCACCAGATAGTGCTGGGCAGTGACGTAGTATGGGGGGGCGGACCACCCCGGTCGCTGTCTTGTTGGGGGCGCCTGCACCTTTCCACCCCCTCTAAGCCACGTTCATGTCCTCCTTTCCTCAACCCGTACCTCTTTAAATCTTCGCCAGCGCAAGCAACTATTCCTTCCTGCTGCTTGCGCTGACCTGGGTCCTGAAATCACTTTCGGGTCACAAGGCCAGGAAGTGACATCAGTGGAAAAGCCAACGCCAGCACAAGCAGCAGGCTGGAGAAGCTACTCGTGCTGGCAAAGATTTATAGAGGTACGGGGGGAGGGGGAGCAAAAGCATGACATGGGGGATGCGGACGGAGCAGGAGGTGGCACAGAAGGAGTGGCAGGTGGGGGAGGGGCTCCACTGCCCTAGGCGCCACCTACCCTCGCCATGCCACTGGTGATGGGGTAGCTGAAAAGAAAATGATGTCTAAAATATACAAATTGCCAAAAAGGTGTCGGTGAACATTTCTCACACAAGTGTAACAATGATGTATTTTGTTTTCAGATACTTGAAAAATTGTTGTAGAAACAAAAGGACAAGTAGACTCATGATACCTTGACAGGAAGTACCGTATTTTTTGTTCCATAAGACATACCTTTTTCCACCCCCCAAAAGTGGGTGGAAATGTAGGTGTGTCTTATGGAGCGAATATAACACTCACGAGAATTGACGGCAACCATTCAGGGAGCGGTGGCGCGGGACCAGGCAGGAGTGCGATAAGCTTGCACCTGCCTTGTGCGCCGCTCTGCTGAGAGATGAGGACTCAGAGACAGCCGTCCAGCGAGGGAGGGGCAGGAGTATGGAAAGCTCCTGCCGATACAGCGCTGGACCGCCAGAACTAAAAAAAGGTAAGTGGGGGCCCTGCCTGCCTACCACTAGGCCTGCCTGCCCTGTGTCCTGACCTGACCTGCCACTAGACCACCAGAGGGGGGGACAGGGTATAGGGCAGGGCGGGGGGACAGGGTACACCATTTGGTTCAGAATTTTTTTATTCTTGGTTTTTCTTCCTCTACAGGTAGATGCGTCTTATGGTCAGATGCATCTAATAGAGCAAAAAATATGGTATTCAACTTGCTTCTACTACTAAGAGAATGTGCCGTGAGATCAAGATAAGTCTTTTGCAACCAAAAAACGTCAAGTTTTTATAACACACACTGCATGTTAACTTGCAGTTAATAGCCAGAGTTCATGCTTGGCATCGACCCTTTATAAGGCCTTATTTAAAGACTGATATCAGGAAAGTATGTCGAAGGCATAGGTTAAGTACAGTTACTGTTTACTTGAATTTGTTAATGGAAATTGGCTACTCACCATAATCCTTCCTGCAGTATTTTTTCATGTTAATCTTAAGTTTCCCTTTGGAGGCTTTGCAGTATGAGTCACAGTCTGCAGGGGGGAAGAAAATGTTAACAAGACAAATTAGACTTAACAAAAAAATAATATTAATAAAAAGACCAAGAGAAAGGAAACTGCAACCTCTTCTGAATATGCAGTTTGCCTACAATATTCATCTGCCTTGACCAATTGTGTTGTCTAATAGAACTTTTGGAACATTCAGAAGATCTCTCCCCCATCCCCCATTCGTTTAAAAAAAAAAAGTCCTTTTATATTGAACTAGGACTGATGAATCTCTCAGCTGTCTGTAGGCCGCCTTTGCATTAGGGTAAGACCCCAGGGCCTCCCTCTCTCTGCCACCCAGGGCTTTAGAGAGCCACAAAAATTCTCCCCACTTGTTAAAATGCAATTGGAGCCTGATTAAAACCTACAGAGGACTCATTGTCACCCCTACCCTAGGCCTGTGTCAGGCTTTGGCATTCATTGCATAGAAATTCTGGCTGAGGTCATGCCTGGACAAAAAGAGGTCAGAGAGGAAATTAGCAATCCATGAAGCATTAGCAAAGCCCTTTTACTGTCCACTCTAATAGAGTGTGCAAATAAAATGCCCCACTAAGAACTTTTCATTTCTAATATGTTCCACTGCTGTGACACAGTCTAACATCTTTAGAATATCATCCCGTGTTTCAAGCATAGTTATCATTAGTAAACTGGTGACTCTGGCAAACTTAACGACTTTGATTGAAACTGGAAAACTTTAATCTACAAAGCTGATTTGTGGCCAATGGAGAAATTGTGAACGAATATATATATAAAACAAATCCGTGCAGAAACCTGTTATTTTCAAACTTCTATCAAACTATATAGGCATACAACACAGAACAAAGGAAAAATAATTGCAGAAATGGTATACAAGATGCCAAGTCTTTAATCAATAAACATAGATGTGAACCTCCATTGTCCCTGTATACGATTATTTTGGAATTCAATTTGGACTCAAGTAATTGTCTATTAGAAAACCATGTTGTATTATCCTATGACATTATTCTGTTTGGCATGGCTATGAGGAAAAAAAGTCAAATATCAGCACACAATAACAAACTATTATTAATCTTGACTGGGGTTGCTATTCAGCATATCACCAATAACTGGAAAAATTATACTAATCTTAATTATACATTTTGGTGGAATTCGATATGCCATATTTTTAAGATGGAAAGAGCAATTGCAATACAGAAAGGGAACTATAATAATTTTATAAAGATCTGGGGGCCATTGGAACGATATTGTAAGGAGTAAACATCATTTTCCTTGGATGAATATATGTACACATTGGGGGGTGGGAGGGAGTTTTTCTGGAAATTTCACTATATTATGTGTTTATATTATATTTATGATATAATTGATTATAATATTTGAAAGAAGGTGGGTGGGACGGGAAATTTTTATGTTTGTAGAAAAATATGAGAATTACAAGTGTTATTGTTGTTACTAATGATATATTCCTGTACACTTGCTGTAAGTTTTCAAAATGAATAAAGAATATTTAAAAAAAAAACCATAGATGTGAACATAAAACAGTTTGTATCCATAATATGGTCCAAGAAGGTTGGTGAATCGGGACAAGTTCCTGGAGGAAATGTCCATAGTCTGCTTTTGAGACATTCATGGGGGAAGCCAATGCTTGCCCTGAGATCAGTAGCAAGGAACGTTTCTACTACTGTGGAAAGAGGATTCTGGGCTAGATGGATCACTGGTCTGACCCAATATGGCTATTCTTATGCTCGTAACCATTTCAAACACGTGACAATTTAACCAATAAAGTTCCTCATTGGTTTCTTTTGTTCCTTACCCCCTGGACTTGATGAAAAAGTAAAGCTGTGATAAATTACTTTTCTTGCAAGATGAGCTCATGAGTTTCACATTTGCTCTGTGAATTCTATCACTGAATTTGGGCCAGTTTGTCAAGCCAGAGGTCATGCTGAGGTCCCCCCTGCCAGGCCACAGAACTGCCAAAGAACCTCTGAAATAGAAAACAAAAATCCCCCATATCCTATGCAGAAGGGATTATAGAAATCATTTTGTTTTATAGTTTGGTTCATTTGATGGCAGCCTTCTCCAAAGTCAACAGGAGCGTTGTTAAATGCTTTTGCAGAAGTATTACAGTCGTTTGAGATTCTGACAGCTCCCAGACCCCGTATCACAGAATAGGCCGTTCAATGTACCCCTGTACTTGGGGAAAGAACTTAGAGATAGAAGCAGGACAATAAAAGTGTAAGTCTAACCACATTGGTTTTATTCATATCAGTCATTCATGAGTCTCCATTAATATTAATAGGTCTATGATATCTACTAATGGGTTTGCAGAAATTCTGAGGGAATTTCTTTTCAATACAACTGAATTTTTGGATCCAACCTGTGGCACTACAGTATGCAGCATAGGTTTAAGTTTGATTCTCTTGTGTGATAGAACTTCCAGCTTTAGGGAGTACCGTCAAGGTGATATGCTTGAGCCCGGGGAGTGATGGAATACGACTGCCTCTACTATAGCAATTCCTAGTGGTACTTCCTGCCCCTTCCCCCTGTCCCCAGCACTAGTCTCAGTATACACTCCTCACTCAATATTCACAGGGGTTAGGGGCAGAGCCGGCCCGCAAATATTGAAAATTCACGAATAGCTTTTGGGCCGCCTCGGACCCACCCCCGCCTCCCTCCAGCCTTCCCCCCGGCATCCCGGACCTTACCTGGTGGTCTAGCGGTCTTTTGGGGCAGGAGCGATATTCCTATGCTCCTGCCTCGTGCAGATCACTCATCCAAAATGGCTACTGTGAGTTCCCGTAGTCTCTTGAGTTTATTCTAAAGCAACAAAAAAATATTTTCCCTACCTTTTGTCATCTCTGGTTTCTCCTTTCCTCATCTTCTCTTCACTTTCCATCCAGCGTCCACCCTCTTTCTCTGTCCCTTGCATTTTTCTTTTTCCACTCCCTTCTCCATGCTCTGGCAAACTCTCTTCTCCTTTCCTTCCCTCCTTCCCATCTCAATTCACCCCATGGTCTGGGTCTGGCATCTGCTTCCCTTCCCCTATCACCTGAGATCTCTCTCCACTCTTCTCCTTCCATCTCTCCCTCTCCCTCCTTACTCTGGTATCTCCTTTCCTTCCTTTCCCTCCCTCCCTTCTTTCTTGATGGCCTGGCATCTCAGTCTCCTTCCCTTTCCTCCCCTCATGCCCTGGCATCTCTCTTCTCTCCTCCTCTTCCAACTCCCCCTCCCCCTCCATGCTCTGGCATTTCCTCTCCTTCCTTCTGCTCCCTCCCTCCCTTCACAATGGTCTGGCATCTGTCTCCTTCCTTTATGGTCAGTACCTGGGGTGCCCCCACCCTTGGTACACTACTGTACTAGACTAATCTATTTTTCAGGATCATTTGCCATTCTTAATAAAAATATATTAAAAAAAGAAATCAAAACCTCCTTCTTCAGGTCAGTACAGTATACTGCTGTTACAATACCCTGTTCTGACCCGAGGAAGAAGGATTTCGTCTCCTAAGGTTAGTAAAAAAATTAGCCCAATAAAAAGACTACCTTATTGTCCCAGCCTTTTTCTGTGTAAATTGCCTAAAAATTGTTTGATTAAGGCGGTATAGAAGAATAAAGTTATGCTATGTTATTTCCATTTTCTATTTATAAAAATTTATCAATACAACTACAATACTACTTTATTTTAAAGCAAAAAAAAAAGTCTTTCTACCTTTTTTCATTTCTGCTTTAATCATCTTCTTCACTGTCTTCTTTCCATGCAGCATCTGTCCTTTCTCTCCCTTCCATGAAGCATCTGCCCTCTCTCATTGCCTCTTCCATCCGGTGTTCACCCTCTCCCCCTTCCAAATGGTATCTTCCCTCTATGTCCCTTCCATAAACTGTCTACCCTGTGCCCCTTCTTTCCTTTATACATGACACAGCTTCACCCCTCTCTGTTTTTTTCTCTCTTTGTCTCCCCTATGCTCCGGCATCTCTCTCTTCTCCTTTCCTTCCTGCCTTCCCACCCCATGGTCTGGCATCTGTTTTCTTCCCTTCCCTTCCATCTCTCTCCCTCCCTCCTTTCTCCCTGGTCTGGCATCTTTGTCTCCTTCCCTTCCCTTTCCCTATCACCTGGCATCTCTACCTCCCCCTCCATGGTTTGGTATCTCCTTTCCTTCCCTTCCTTCCCATCCCTCCCTTCCTTCCCCATGGTCAGGCATCTCTCTTTCCTCTCCTCTCCCTTTTCTGATCTTCCTTCTCCCTCCCTCTCCCCAATCAGGTACAGAATTTATCTTCCCCTCCCCTCCTTCCCTCCCTCTCTTTGTCATCCCCCCCCCCCCAGTCAGTAGCACAACGTTTACAACTGGCTGCTCTTGCTAATGTTGAGCCTTCCTCTCTGCTGGGTCCTGCCTACTTTCTGTTTCCATAAAGGCAGGACTTGGCAGAGAGGAAGGTCCGACACCAGCAGAGTAGCAAATTCTGAATGCTGCTACTGTTGGAAGAAGTTACTGGTGTCAGACCATGATGCTGGCCCTCACTTTTCTTGACACTTTTCATTTCATTGATATGAAATGAAATAAAAACTGTCACGAATAGTGTGGAATAACTTGTAAGTTTCATGGCTTTAAATCGTTCTCTTCCTGATTGGGCTGAAAACTTTTTAGCGGCCCCTCATATAATTGTACTGGGTTAAAAAAAAACCACACTTCTTTGAACATTTCACACAATTGGAAGGAGAAAGAATGTGTCTATGATTGGAAATATAGCAGTTGCTCTTGTCATCTATTGTCTTGTAGTAATAGCCAAACCAACTCTACCTGAAAGATTGACAAGCCTGCTTTAAAACTCTTCAAACTGACTAAAGCACAATAAATACTTAGAGTAAATTGGGAGGTGACATTTATAGAAAGACAAAAATGAACTCTCTTCTTGGATTTTCATAACAGTTTCTTAAAATATTACACTTTACAAACCATACAGGTCTTTAATCATAAACTCATCAGCATAACTGAAACTGAGGAGACAAATACAAGGAGTTGAAAAAAATGACTTGCTCAAGGTCACATATTGTGTTGATGATCCTAAGGTCCCTTGTTATAACCAGTCATACAAAAGCATTGAATTTGTTAAAATATTAATTGTTAATATTGCATTAAAACCTACAAAACCCAGTTTTGTGTAGGCTGTGCTGTTTAGGTCAGAAAAGGGACATCCAAAGTTGCAGTGTGTTTTATAAAAAAGTCTTGCTGAATGTGGAGCTTTTTTGTAAAATACAAATAAGGCAAAGGGGAAAAATACATATTTGGTGGCAAAGCTGGAACAGCAGAGTTTTTGTATGAGGGTGAATCAAAAATTACACAATAACTGGAAAAGAGCTAGCGAAATGCAAGATATGTACTTGTACATTGCCTGTTGGATAGTTTGGCCATGCACAGTGCAGCACTTTGGCCTTTAGTTGTGTGGCAGCCACGAGATCAGAAACATGGACGCACCATTGGAGAACAACTTGCAGTAGTGCACTTTCTTTGGAAGGAGTGAAACTTGTGACTCAGTATGAACATAGTACCATGAATCAATGAAAGATTTATGAGTGGGTGAAAAGGTTTAAAGCGGTAAGAACAGGTGCAACCGACGAAGCTCATTCTGGTTGCCCATGACCATCGTACACACAAGAGCATACTGACAGGGCAGATGCCTTGATTAGAGAAGACTGTCTCAGTTGGCTGCAAATTTGGATATCAGCTATGGATCTGCATTTGCCCTAATGCATGATGACTTGGGATACAGGAAAGTCTGTGCACATTGGGTTCCCAACAGGTTGCGACCCAGTTTCTGAGACGGTAAGAAGAAGATCCCAGTGTTCCGGAGAGAACTGTCACTGGCAACGAGACACGGGTGCATCACTGAAACCTGGAGAGCAAAAGACAGCGCTGCTCACCTGGCTTCAGGAGCAGCTGAAAAACTTCTCTGCAGGAATGCAGAAGCTACTGTAAATTAACGATACACAAATGCATCGTCTTCCATGGGTGGAAAAGTGATATGTTCAATTGCTCACAGTTACTTCTATTAAAGTCTGTAAATGTATTTTGCCTTTACTTTTTGATTTACCCTTCTATATGTAACTGCCAGTAATTTATAGATATCTGGGTATCACATCTTGTAAATAATTCATTTTTCAAAAACAGGGAACAACTCAACTATTAGTATAAAGCACATGACAAATAATTATTTGAGACAGCCCATTAAAAAATATAGGCATTTCCATTCTCTTAACTCTGGCCAGATAGGACACTGGGGGATATTAAGTTAACTTAAGCTAATAATTTAAAATATATATGCTTTGCTATGACTTATTAAACATAATTTTGACAGTTTTAACTATGGAAAAACTTGTGGTAGTGAATGCTTTCCTGCTGAAAGATGGCGCCAAGCTGTTTACTTCATATTTTATTGTTTTCCTAATCTTGTTTCACTTTTTTTTTATTCTTCAGACAACTGGAGGTTTAACATTTCTGACAATGTAAGTGGGCTGTTAAAAAAAAAAAAAGCAAGTGGGAGAAAGGTTCAAAGAAGAGTGACCGAGATGGTACAGGGGACGGAACTCCTCTCGTATGAGGAAAGACTAAAACGGTTGGAAAAGAGACAGCTGAGGGGAGATATGATTGAAGTCTACAAAATCCAGAGTGGAGTAGAACGGGTACATGTGGATTGATTTATCACTCTGTCAAAAATTACAAAGACTAGGGGACACTCAAAGTTACAGGGAAATACTTTTCAAACCAATAGGAGGAAAATTTTTTTCGCTTAGAGAATAGTTAAGCTCTGGAACACGTTGCCAGAGGATGTGGTAGAGCAGATAGCGTAGCTGGTTTTAAGAAAGGTTTGGACAAGTTCCTGTTATTGAGAAAGACATTGGGGAAGCCACTGCTTGCCCTGTATCGGTAGCATGGAATATTGCTACTCCTTGGATTTTGACCAGGTACTAGTGAACTGGATTGGCCACCGTGAGAACGGGCTACTGGGCTTGATGGACCATTGGCTTATGTTCTTACACATGTAGCAGAGAACACAAAAGAAGCACTTTATGCATTGTTCTTGGCTCTGCTCCTCCCAGGAACACCTATCCCCCCCAAAAAAAAACAACAACAAACAATGCATGGATCTGGCTCAGATTGCAACACTCACACCTACAAAGTTTCAGACAGAACTATTCTTGGAAGGGGTGTCCAGTCTATGATGGATGGACAGACATGGCAAAAAACAATAGGCACTCAGCAACCAGGAAACAAATCTACTACTTCCTCCTTTTCATTCTGATTTATAATGTGTTTATTTATTTACAAAAGCTCAATATACCACCGAACGCTCATTCAGTGTTGCTAAATTGTTTACAAAATAAAACTTACAGCAGAGAAAGAGATAAGACATACAGTAAAGAAGAATGCTGAGTGGAGTGCAAGAGGGGAGAGATGGAGGTAAAGAAAAGGCAGAAAGAAGTGCAACGTAGCTAGAGGAAAAGAAAGAGGTAAGTGATTAGAGCGAGTCATTTAAGAGGGTCATATATGAGCTGGAATAGTCAGGTCTTGACCTGTTTTTTGAAATTGGAAGAGAATTTAAGGCTAAGGTGTTCCATAATTGTGGTCTACTGTAACAAGGGCAGTGTCATAAGAAACATCAAAGCGAAGATGAGATTATACGGGAAGAGTTTCTAGAGCCTGTTGCGATGAACCAAGTATATGAGGTGGAGTGTGATGAGCATCTCTGAAAGAGAGGCAGTGGCGTGAAACTTTTGTATAAAAGAGTGAAATTCTCTGATACCTGCGGCAGCGGCGAAAAGGGCGAACAGAATGCTAGAAATTATAAGAAGGGGATCACGAACAGATCGAAGAAGGTTATCATGCCGCTGTACCGGGTCATGGTGCGCCCTCACCTGGAGTACTGCGTCCAGCACTGGTCACCGTACATTAAGAAGGACACGGTACTAATCGAAAGGGTCCAGAGAAGAGCGACTAAGATGGTTAAGGGGCTGGAGGAGTTGCCATACAGTGAAAGATTACAGAAACTGGGCCTTTTCTCCCTTGAACAGAGGAGATTGAGAGGGGACATGATCGAAACATTCAAAGTACTGAAGGGGATAACACTTAGTAGATAAGGACAGGTTGTTCACCCTCTCCAAGGTAGGGAGAACGAGAAGGCACTCTCTAAAGTTGAAAGGGGACAGATTCTGTACAAACGTAAGGAAGTTCTTCTTTACCCAGAGAGTGGTAGAAAACTGGCATGCTCTTCTGGAGGCTGTTATAAGGGAAAACACCCTCCAGGGATTCAAGACAAAGTTAGACAAGTTCCTTCTGAACCAGAATGTACTCAGGTAGGGCTAGTCTCAGTTAGGGTGCTGGTCTTTGACCAAAGGGCCGCCGCATGAGCGGACTTCTGGGCATGATGGACCACTGGTCTGACCCAACAGCGGCAATTCTTATGTTTTTATGATTTGTCTTTGTATTTTTGGAAAAGTTCTTCGCCCTAAGCTAGTCTCACCACCATGAGTCTTTGTGAAGTCCAGGATGCTATTGTGCTAGGAAATTAGCTAGATTGCCCCGCTAAACCCATGTCACACCTGTACTAGCCGAACTTCACTGGTTGCCAGTTATATGGAGAATACAATTCAAGCTTTTAACTTTGGTATTCAAATCTGTTCGTGACCTATTGCCCAGGGTGTTTGCTTCTCTTCTTTGAGATCACAAAACAGAGATTTTTTGGTTGTTCCCACAATTCGTTCTGTCACAAAAGTCATAAATCGATCACGTATGTTCCAAGTAGCTGGACCTTCATTATGGAACTCGGTTCCAGGTTCCATCCGTTTGATTTCAGATTTTCTGGCATTTTGAAAAAGCCTGAAAGCCTATTTTTTTCAACTTGCCTTTTCTAATTTGGACACTTTGTAATCTTGTCATTGTTTGGCTTCAATTATTTTAAGGTATAGGTTTAAGGTTGCCTACTGTATGTTATTTTATAATCTGTCATGTTTTGTTTTATTATGTATGTTACGTTTTGTCTTAATTATGTACAATACGTACATAATTAAGATGTTTGATATGCGGGCTATAAGTGTTTAAAATAAATAAAAAAATACAATTCTACATAGCCCCACACTAAAATATCTGTGGTAATTTTCACGAATGCTTTGTATAATTTCAGATGCTTGTTATTTAAAAAAAAAAATGTTGGTTGGGTCTGGGAAACCTGCCTCCCAATTCCCCTATGTGTTTTTATAAAATTACCCCAGTAAACCCACAGAAAATGATGCTAAAATGAAGCCATGGACAGAGGCAGACATTAGCGTTTGCAAATGAAGTAAAATGTATTGACGGACATTCACTAGACAGAATTACTTGCCATGGCTTGGAAGAGAAGCTTAAGGATGCAATTTAGATGAATTGCTGGTTATCTGTGAAAACAGATTCAAATGATTACTACCCATGACCTCAAGCACCCAAGACACTACTTAATTATTTTTCGTGTCCTTACAGGGGTGATGTGTTCATCACTGGTCTTGTTTAGGTTTCATCATTTCTGACAGGCTCACAATTGACAATCTGGTGTGTGTACAGTATTATTAATAAAAAATCTTATAAAGAAGAGCACTTAACTTAAGCCCAACAGTTACCCAGCCGTTTCACTCCAAGTTTCCTCAGGGGCTGTGTCGATCGATAACACCTCTGCTTTTTGCCTTAAAGGTGAAACGTGTACGCCGCTCTTCCAGCACCAAAAAATAACAACCTTCTTTATAAGATTTATTTTATTAATAATACACACACCAGATTGTCATTTGTGAGCCTGTCAGAAATGATGAAATCTAAACAAGAAAAGTGATGAACACATCACCCCTGTAAGGACACGAAAAATAATTAAGTAGTGTCTTGGGTGTTTGAGGTCTTGGGTAATAATCATTTGAACTTTGCATCAATTTGTTCTCTGTGTTATTATGACCATTGTTGTTTTGAACAAATTACTATTTTTCCATATTGAGTTTGTACCTGTGAAAACAGAACACTTAAAGTAAATTTCAAGGAGAACTTTTAGGGTAATTATTTTTAGTTGGTTAGAATTCTTTTTTACTGTAGGCAGCAAGAATCTGTTAAAGGAACAAGCTGAACTATATGTCATAGACAGAGTTGGCTTAGCAAAAATTGCCTCTGAAAATCTTAGGAAATGTACATTTATAAAGATTTAATTAAATGCTGTGGACAGGACAGCCAAATTACAAAGGTACGAAAAAAGCTTTTTCCTGACTTTTAGTTGACCGCCTGTCTACACCTATCCAGTCAGAATGATGGAGTCTAGCTTCAGCTTCTGGGAGTACAATTAAATTGAATAGAGCAATGGAAAAATTTGGAAAGCCAAATATGTTTGTTTCATTCAGTGACTGCAAAGCTTTCAAGAGACAACTTTGTGTTTCAGCCAACACTTCGTGTTGGCCTATGGGAAAAAAAATTGGCCAAGCACGCAAAAGATCAGCATACCCACAGAACATAAAATGTTGTAGCATCTCTCTCTGGGTTTATGCAGTTTGGTTGATTTGCTCTAGGTCTCTTTCCAGTCTCCGTTACAAGAGAAACTTTCTAATGGTAAGGAATAAGAGGTTAGCTTTCATATACTACAAAAGATCGCAGAAAGAGGAATACAGGCAAAAGAATCTGGAAAAGTCAAGAGAGGCTGGTCGTGTAGTCAGGAAAGCAAAGATGCAAATGGAAGAAAAAATAGCTGACACGGTAAAATGGAGAGACAAGACATTTTTTTTTAGATATATTAGCGATAGGAAGAAGTGCAAAAGTGGCATTGTGAGGCTCAAATATGAAGGGGAGAAATATGTAGAAGCTGATTTAAAAAAAGGCTGAATTGCTTAACAAATAGTTCTGTTCAGTGTTCATGGCAGAAACTCCAGGAGCGGGACTGCAGAAGACAAATGTGATTAGGGATGGAGGAGTGGTAGACCCTGATCGATTTTCAGAGAGTTGTGTTTTGAGGAGCTAGCTAAAATAAAGGTAGACAAAGCGATGGGGTCAGATGGTGTACATCCGAGGGTGCTGAAGGAACTTTGAGAAGTTCTGGTGGCTCCGCTGACTGACCTTTTCAATAAGTCTCTAGAGTCAGGAGTGGTACTGGAGAAGGGTGGATGTGGTCCCTCTCCACAAAAGTAGAAGTAAAGAAGAAGTAGGGAATTACAGGTCGGTATGTCTGACTTCTGTGATAAGCAAATTAATGGAAATGTTTTTAAAGCATAGAATGGTAAAGATTCTGGAATCCTGTGGATTACAGAACCGGAGGCAACATGGATTCACTAGAGATAGGTCTTGTCAGACAAATCTGATCAATTTCTTTGACTAGGTGACCAGAGAATTGGATAGAGGGAGTGTGCTAGATGTGGTGTATTTAGATTTTAACAAAGCCTTTGACAGTGTTCCATACAGAAGTCAATAAATAAACTGAGTGCCCTCGGGATGGGTCCCAAAGTGATTGTCTGAGTCAATAACTGGTTGAGTGGAAGGTGACAGTGGGTAGTGACCAAAGGAGATCACTCTGAGAAAAGTGATGTTACCAGTAGTGTGCCTCAAGGTTCTGTTCTTGGGCCTGTTCTTTTTAACATTTTTATAAACAATATTGCTGAAGGGCTGTTGGGTAAGATTTGCCTCTTTGCAGATATGCTAAAATCAGCAATAGAGTAGACACCCCGGATGGTGTGAATAACATGAAGAAAGACCTAGCAAAGCTTGAAGAATGGACTGAAATTTGGCAGCTAAAATGTAATGCTATGAAATGCAAGGTCATGCATTTGGGCTGCAAAAACCCAAGGGAACGGTACAGTTTAGGGGGGTGAAGAAATTATGTGCACAACAGAAGAGCGGGACTTGGGTGTAACTGTATGTGATAATCTTCCGGTGGCCAAACAGGTTGAAAAGGTGACGGCCAAAGCTATAAGGATGCTAGGTTGCATAGGGAGAGGTAGGAAAAAGGAGATATTGATGTCCCTGTAGAAAATTGTGTACGATTCTGGAGGCTGCACTTTCAAAAAGATATAAAAAGGATGGAGTTAGTCCAGAGGAAGGCTATTAAAATGGTGCGTGGTCTTCATCATAAGGCGTATGGGGACAGAGTTAAAGATCTCAATCTGTATACTTTGTGGAGATACGATAGAGATATTTAAATACCTACATGATGTAAATGCGCATGAGTCGAGTCTCTTTCATTTGAAAGGAAACTCTGGAATGAGAGGGCATATGATGAAGTTATCTAAGGACATACTTTTTTACAGAAAGGGTGGTAGATGGATGGAACAGCCTCCCAGAAGTGGTGGTGGAGACAAAGACTGTGTCTGAATTCCAGAAAGCCTTAGATAGGCACATGGGATCTCTTAGACAGAGGAAGAGATAATGGTTACTGCGGAAGGGAAGACTGGATAGACCATTTGGCCTTTATCTGCCATCATGTTTCTATGTTTCTTAACATCTTCAACATATGGTAACAGCACAGAACGGGTGAGAGGAAGAGGAGGAGGGAGAATGAAGAAGGTGGTGATTTTAAGAGTAAGTTCAGAGGTGGGAGAGGAGAGGCAATGTCTATTTTGCAGGGCTTGGAAGACTTACAATGCAACAGACTTACAGAATAGGTTATTATAATAGTAGAAGTTGTGAATGATCCTTGGAAATGGAGTAAATATTTCACATCTTTAGCTCTCTTTCTCTCTCTCCCTGGGAAGATTTTAAAAAGAAATTAACTCCAAAAGAAAAGTTCTGCTTTCCTCACCCTGTGTATGATATAATATAAAAGACAAGGCTTCCTACAAAGTCTTTGCAGTCCATAGGAAGTTTGATTTTCAAAACTATTATTTCCAGAACTGTGGTCCTTCACATATTCCTCCAGGAGTCAGTCTGACCTACTACTTGCTTGCTTTAGGTTCCAGAACTCTATGATTCAAGTATTTCCCATTCACAGTCCAGAACAGGAGGGGAGAGCTGAGTGCATGTCCTGAAGTTCAAATCTGTAGAAATGAGGAGGCCTGGCCTAAATAAAAGGAAACGGGAAGCCCTTCAGATCCCAGGCTGGACTCCTGTCTTTGCTGCTCTGTAATCATAGCACATTGGTTTTCAGCAGTGAGTAACCCATCTCTCAGATGGTTGAATCTCATTAACCGAGATTTCAGCCTGTTCAGTAAAATGGCATGGTGAATGGTATCAAAAGCTGTAGAAATACTAAGCTTACAAGAAAATATCGGCCATAATTACTAAAGCCTGAACAAATGGTGTCAATGAAAGACAGCACAGTTACTTACCGTAACAGGTGTTATCCAGGGACAGCAGGCAGATATTCTTTACGCATGGGTGACGTCACCGACGGAGCCCACGGTACGGACCTTTTTACTAGAAAGTTCTAGTTGGCCGCACCGCGCGTGCGCGAGTGCCTTCCCGCCCGACGGAGGAGTGCGTGGTCCCCAGTTAGTATAAGCCAGCTAAGAAGCCAACCCGGGGAGGAGGGTGGGACGTAAGAATATCTGCCTGCTGTCCCTGGATAACACCTGTTACGGTAAGTAACTGTGCTTTATCCCAGGACAAGCAGGCAGCATATTCTTTACGCATGGGTGACCTCCAAGCTAACAAAGAGGGAGGAGGGATGGTTGGCCATTAGGAAAATAAATTCTGAAGTACAGATTGGCCGAAGTGCCCATCCCGTCTGGAGAAAGCATCCAGACAGTAGTGAGTAGTGAATGTGTGAACTGAGGACCAGGTGGCCGCCTTGCAGATTTCCTCAATGGGTGTGGAACGGAGGAAAGCAACAGAAGCGGCCATAGCTCTTACCCTGTGGGCCGTGACAGCACCATCTAGTGACAGACCGGCCCGAGCGTAACAGAACGCAATGCAAGCTGCAAGCCAGTTGGATAGCGTTCGTTTAGAGACCGGTCGACCCAAACGATTCGGGTCGAAGGTCAGGAAGAGCTGAGGGGACAAGCGGTGAGCTCTTGTACGATCAAGATAGTAAGCCAGGGCACGCTTGCAGTCAAGACTGTGCAATGCCTGTTCTCCGGGATGTGAATGAGGTTTCGGGAAGAACACAGGCAAAACAATGGACTGGTTGAGGTGAAAAGCTGAGACCACCTTTGGAAGGAACTTTGGATGGGTGCGCAGAACCACCTTGTCATGGTGAAAAATAGTGAACGGTGGATCGGCAACCAGTGCATGAAGCTCACTAACCCTCCTGGCAGAGGTGATGGCAATGAGGAAAAGAACCTTCCATGTCAGAAATTTGAGCGAAGTTGTGGCAAGTGGCTCAAAGGGAGGTTTCATGAGGGCAGACAAAACCACATTCAGGTCCCAGACGACCGGAGGAGGCTTCAGAGGTGGTTTGATGTTGAAGAGGCCCCTCATGAATCGGGAAACCAGCGGGTGAGCCGTGAGAGGTTTTCCTAGGACAGGCTCATGAAATGCCGTGATGGCACTGAGATGGACTCTGATTGAGGTAGACTTGAGGCCTGCGTTGGACAGGGAGAGTAAGTAGTCCAGAACAGTTTCCACCGCTAAGGAGGTGGGATTGTGATGATGACGGAGGCACCAAGAGGAGAACCTGGTCCACTTCTGATGGTAACATTGGAGGGTGGCCGGTTTCCTGGAGGCGTCCAAAATGAGACGGACAGGCTGAGACAGATTTCCTGGAGAGGTCAGCCCGAGAGAAACCAAGCTGTCAGGTGGAGGGAAGACAGATTGGGATGTAGTAGAGACTGATGTTGCTGTGTAAGTAGAGTAGGAAACACAGGTAGAGGAATGGGCTCCCTGGAGCTGAGTTGAAGTAGAAGGGAGAACCAGTGTTGACGAGGCCACCGGGGAGCTATGAGGATCATGGTGGCTCCGTCCCTGCGGAGTTTGGATAAAGTCCGCAACATCAGAGGTAGAGGAGGAAAGGCATAGAGGAACCGATCCGTCCAGTCGAGAAGGAATGCATCCGGGGCCAGACGATGAGGAGAGAAGAGTCTGGAGCAGAACTGGGGCAGCTGATGGTTGTGAGGAGCTGCGAATAGGTCCACCTGCGGAGTGCCCCAGCGAGCAAAGATGGAGTGGAGCGTGGGAGGGTCCAAAGTCCACTCGTGAGGTTGAAGGATGCGGCTGAGATTGTCGGCCAGGGAGTTCTGCTCGCCCTGGATGTAGACAGCCTTGAGGAAGAGACTGCGGGCCGTGGCCCAGGTCCAAATGCGAAGAGCCTCCTGACAAAGGAGGCGAGATCCGGTGCCGCCCTGTTTGTTGATGTAGTACATGGCAACTTGGTTGTCCGTGCACAGGAGCAGAACCTGAGGGCAAAGAAGGTGCTGGAAGGCCTTGAGAGCATAGAACATGGCTCGTAGTTCCAGGAAGTTGATATGATGAAGACGCTCCTGCGGGGTCCAAAGACCCTGGGTGCGTAGGTCCCCCAGGTGAGCTCCCCATGCATAAGGGGAGGCATCCGTGGTGATGATCATGGAATGCGGGGGCAGATGAAAAAGAAGGCCCCTGGAAAGATTTGAGGAGTCCAACCACCATTGTAGAGATCGCTGAAGAGACGATGTCACAGAGATGGGATGAGAAAGAAGATTCGAGGTCTGTGACCACTGGTTGGCCAGAGTCCATTGAGGTGTCCTGAGGTGGAGTCGTGCCAGGGGAAGAACATGCACCGTCGAGGCCATGTGGCCCAGGAGGACCATCATTTGTCTGGCAGAAATGGAGTGATGAAGGAGCACCTGACGACACAGGCGGAGCAGAGTTCGCTGACGATCGGAGGGGAGAAACGCCCTCATTAGGGTGGTGTCGAGAACGGCTCCGATGAACTGAAGTCGCTGTGTGGGAAGCAGATGTGACTTGGGGTAGTTGATCTCGAACCCCAGAAGATGGAGGAGAGAGATGGTATGATGAGTGGCTTGTAGCACAAGTGGAGACGTAGGTGCTTTCACCAACCAATCGTCCAAGTAGGGAAACACCTGGAGGTTGTGAGACCGGAGGAAGGCCGCCGCCACAATCAGGCATTTGGTGAACACTCTGGGTGATGAGGCCAGGCCAAAAGGTAGCACCTTGTACTGATAATGGCGATGGTGCACCTGGAATCGTAGGTAGCGACGTGAGGACGGATTGATTGGGATGTGAGTGTAGGCCTCCTTGAGGTCCAGGGAACATAGCCAGTCGTTCCGAGAGAGATGAGGATACAGTGTGGCAAGGGAGAGCATTCTGAACTTCTCCTTGACGAGACACTTGTTGAGGTCCCGGAGGTCGAGAATGGGACGCAGGTCTCCTGTCTTTTTTGGAACTAGAAAGTAACGGGAGTAGAATCCCCGGCCCCTTTGTTCCAGAGGTACTTCTTCGATGGCATTGAGAAGAAGGAGGGATTGGACCTCCCTCAGGAGGAGGGGGGTTTGAGCTGAAAGAGAAGCAGACTCTACGGGAGGATTGTCTGGTGGAAGAGTCTGGAAGTTGAGAGAGTAGCCGTGGCGGATGATGTTTAGGACCCACTGGTCCGATGTGATGACCTCCCAACGGCTGACGAAGATGCGGAGCCTGCCTCCGATTGGCTGAGGAAGAGGCAATGAGGGTGGAAGACTGGCTAAGCCCTGGAGAGAGGAGTCAAAAGGGCTGAGAGGGTTTGGCAGGAGGAAGAGCCTTGGCCGGTTGGTTAGACTGGGCCCGAGCCTGGGCGTGCTGGTGTTGGCGGGCCCGCCTAGGTTGTTGTGGAGGTGGATTGAGCGGCCTAGCGGAGAACCTGCGCTGGTATGAGGTCTGTGGCCTGTAAGGACGAGCAGGTGGAGCCTTTTTCTTAGGTTTAATAAGAGTGTCCCATCTGGTTTCGTGGGCAGAGAGTTTTTGCGTGGTGGTATCCAGGGACTCTCCGAATAATTCATCACCAAGGCATGGGGCGTTGGCTAATCGGTCTTGATGGTTTACATCCAGATCAGAGACCCTGAGCCAGGCCAGACGGCGCATAGCCACAGCGATGGCCGATGCACGGGAGGTGAGCTCAAAAGAGTCATAGATAGAGCGCACCATAAATTTTCTCAGTTGAAGCAGGCTGGAGACATGCTGTTGGAAAAGTGGAACTTTATGCTCTGGCATGTATTTTTGCATGGCGGAGAGTTGCATTACCAGATGTTTGAGGTAGAAAGAAAAATGGAACGAGTAGTTATTCGCCCTGTTGGCAAGCATGGCATTCTGATAGAGCCGCTTGCCAAACTTGTCCATAGTTTTGCCCTCTCTGCCAGGAGGGGTGGAGGCATAAACATTGGAGCCCTGAGTCTTTTTTAAAGTGGACTCCACCAGGAGAGACTCATGAGGGAGTTGGGGTTTATCAAATCCTGGGATTGGTATAACCCTATAGAGGCTGTCTAATTTACGGGGGGCCCCAGGCACAGTTAGCGGATTCTCCCAATTTTTATAAAAAGTTTCCCGTAAGATATCATGCACGGGCAACTTTAGGAACTCTTTGGGAGGTTGATCGAAATCTAATGCCTCCAGGAAAGCCTGTGACTTCTTAGAGTCAGATTCTAGTGGCAAAGACAAAGCACCCGACAACTCCCTGAGAAATTTTGAGAAG
The DNA here is from genome assembly GCF_902459505.1 of Geotrypetes seraphini. Lineage (NCBI taxonomy): Eukaryota > Metazoa > Chordata > Amphibia > Gymnophiona > Dermophiidae > Geotrypetes > Geotrypetes seraphini. The sequence goes on along the minus strand of NC_047093.1, from coordinate 38,616,449 downwards.
GAAGATTGTTCAGGTTTAGATGCGGTATCGGGTGCCGAAGGCTCCTCGTCCGACGACGATGCATCCTCCTCGGTACCGGTAGGGGATTGTTCCCATAGGTCCGGGTCTCTGACATCGGTATGTGCGTGTCGAGAGACTGGAGTGGAAGGCTCGGCATGGTGAGTTTTAGACAAAGATTTGCCTGAGCGTACCGAGACGTTACCGGGTGATGCAGACCTGTGTCTGTCTCGGTCCCGGGAAGTACGGTGCCGGTCAGAGTCGTGGGGAGACCGGTGTCCTGCTCGGTCCCGAGGAGGATCGGTCGTCGTCAAGGCCATAGTCTCGGCATGGGAATGGAGATGCGGTGCCGAGAGAATTGGCATGGAGGAGTCCATAGGTACCGATGGAGTGGATACCGGTTGGACGGTGTGGGACTCGGGCCGGTCTGGTACCGAGAGCAGTGGTGCCAAGATAGAGGGTAAGAGCTGCTTAAGTTGCTTGTGGAGTTGGTCCTGCAACTGGTCCTGGAGGATGGCCGCAATGCGGTCATCCAGGGGAGGCACCGGAACCACTTTTTTCTTCTTTGGTTCCATGGGTGCCGCTCTACACTCCGGCGATGAGGGGGCCGATGACGAGGCACTCACCGAAATCGGAGTGGAGCGTTTTTTGGCTCGGCGTGGAGCCGAAAGGACTGGCGTCGTCCCCGAGGTGGGAGGGCGCTCAAGGGTGGAAGGCTTCTTAGCCGGCTTACCTGGCGCCGGAGGCGCCGATGTCGACTCAGGCGGTGTCGAAGTGGTCGGTGTCGATTTCGACGGTGCCGCAGATGAAGAGGTCGAATCCATAATCGGGCCGGTGCCGAACAGTAGATTTTGTTGGATTTGACGATTCTTTAAAGTGCGTTTTTTAAGAGTGGCACAGCGGGTGCAGGAATCCGCCCGATGTTCCGGTCCCAAGCACTGTAAGCACCAGTTGTGTGGGTCAGTGAGGGAGATCGGGCGTGCACACCGCTGGCACTTCTTAAAACCGGGCTGCGGGGGCATGAATGGGAACACGGCCTCCGCAAAATCAAACCCCGAGGCCTGGATCGTGCCAACAGGCCCCGCCGGGGCAGAAACGAAAAATAAAGCAAAAAGAATGAAAATTTTTTTTTTTTTTTTTTTTTTGAAATGAAAGAAAAAAGCACCCGAAGGTGAAAAAACCGAAAAAAGAACGCGAGCGGGAAGGCAAAAGGAGGATTTCAACGACGTTGAAAAACACACGTCTTCTTCGCTCCGCGGAAACGAAGAAACTGGGGACCACGCACTCCTCCGTCGGGCGGGAAGGCACTCGCGCACGCGCGGTGCGGCCAACTAGAACTTTCTAGTAAAAAGGTCCGTACCGTGGGCTCCGTCGGTGACGTCACCCATGCGTAAAGAATATGCTGCCTGCTTGTCCTGGGATAAAACAGAGTTTCAGTGTGGTGACAAGCCCTAAAACCAAATTGATTAACATAGAAACATGATGGCAGATAAAGACCAAATGGTCCATCCGCAGCATCCACTATCTCCTCCTCTACCTATAGGTTAAGGCTCTTTAAACTCGCAATGTGAGGTCATAGAGCATTATTGTTATAAGCTAAGGCTCTTAACACTGGCATTGTGAGGTCATAGAGCTTTATGGTTACAGAGACATAGAACCATGATGGTAGATAAAGGCCAAATGGCCTATCCAGTCTGCTCATCCACGGCATCCACTATCTCCTCCTCTCCCTAAGAGATCCTTCGTGCCTGTCCTACGCTTTCTTGAATTCACAGTCTCTGTCTCCATCACTCTTCTGGGAGACTGTTCCACACATCTACTACCCTTTCCATAAAAAAGTATTTCCTTAGATTACTCCTGAGCCTAACACCTCTTAACTTCATCCTATGCTCTGTCATTCCAGAGCTTCCTTTCAAATGAAAGAGACTCGTCTCCTGTGCATTTATGCCACATAGGTATTTAAACGTCTACGTAGCTCTTTCTATATTAACATCTAAGATGTCATGGGTTTCCATAAAATCCGGCAGCTGATTATATACCACTCTTTCTAAAACTTTAGCAAAAAAAGGCAGAGAAGAAATCGATTGATAATTATTAACCATGTTGGGTTTAAGATTGGATTTCTTTATTAGTGGTCACATTGCAGTATTTTTATCAATGATGTTGCACATTGTGAACGTAAGGCATTAAAAGTTAAATTGATTCTACAAAAGAATAGCTTTTTCTACATTAAGGACAGAACTGACAATCTCATTCTTAAGTTTTGCTGGTGTTCAAGCCATTGCAAGCCAACAAGTGCCAAGATTCTCTGGCTGCAGATAAACCTGCAGGAGCCATCCTTTCTTTTGAATGAGTAAGGCAGATTGAAAAACAAATTTCTGCAAATAAAGCGTGCAATTAAATGAAAGACCCTTCGCTCTCCTAGAACCCCTGGGACTGAAAGGAAAAAAAATTAGGTCTGGTTGGAGGAAATTGCACTGAGGCTAAAGCACCTTCCGGAATACTCTACCGGTTTATAACCCTACCAAAGAATTGCTGTGCATTGTTCCTGAGAAAAGATAGGCAAATACAAATGTAAATCTACACTATAGACCCAAAGGGTTGTAAGGGAGTTTATTTATTTATTTAATAACTTGAGGTTACGAAAATAATTACTGTTATTAGGCATGGGATGGCTTTTTGTACTGTGAAAATCCTGATGCCCAGCCTACCTGGGTACTTTTTCAGGAGACAGAGATTAGAGAGTAACACTAAACAAAGATTCTTCCCCATCTCCTCACTGTCCCCGCTGTCTTAATTTTCTTCACTGCATCTACACCCCCCATCCCCCATCCCCCCCCCCGCTCATAGCAGAAAAATGATTTTATGCAATTTTAAGGACCTAAGGCATTGCTAATAAACATTTTAAGCCTGTAGTATGTGTGTGTGTGTGTGGGGGGGTCCCCTAACATTTATTTTGATTGAAAGAAAGGCAATAAAAGTACAACTTGTGAGGCATGCTGGGCTCTGCATTGCACACAGAAAGCCAAACATCTGCGCAATACCTCCTTTTTCTGGAGCCATATGTAACCCTACGGCAGCAGTCGCCACTAATTTTAAGTGAGGGCTGTTTTGGGTCCAAAAGGGCTGAGGGATAGTCAACAAATATTTTTCTACTTGGAGCCATGACACCAATAACGCTTCTCAACCTTCATTCCTATTGTAACACCTGGCCTCATTCGCACATGCGGAACACGGATAACCCCTATGCAAATACAGGACCACAAACTGAAACTACTAATATAAACAAACGAAACTCTAAGATACTAGACTCTGCAAGCAGTAAATGGACCAGAGAAATGGAAAGAAATTAATTTCTTCCTGAGCAGTGCAAGATATAGAGAGCAGATGTAAATTCTCAAAGCTGACACATTTCAGTCACTAAATTAAAAATAAAATTAGTTTTCCTACCTTTGCTGTCTTGAGATTTTATTTTTCTAATCATCTTTTCCAAGTCTATGGTTGCACTTTCCTCCTGTCTGTGCTCATTTCCAGGGCCACCTTATCTATTGGCTGTTTTTCTCTTCTTCACTTTCTGTATTTTCCCAAAGGAAAATTCAGGCCCATGGATACGCCCACAAGCCCACCCCTGCCCCATTCCACCTGTGTCACACCCAGTTCTACCCCCCCAGCCCAGCCCCCAGACGGCATCCGTGCATGTGTGGATGGCCCCTCCTGACGCAACTTTGACAGGAAGCTTTTCAAAATAAAGACAAAGTGCCGGGTTTTGAAAAGCCGCCCAGACTCCTGGACATGTCCTTGAAAAGGAGGACATGTCTGGGGAAACCCGGACGTCTGGTAGCCCTAGCCCTACATCCATCCTTGGCATTAACTTTTATCATTCAACTTTCTTCCATTTTTCAGTTTTCTTCTCAAATGTATCTACTTTTTCCATGTTCTCCCTTCCTTTCTCCACCCATCCCTGTGCACCATCTCCTACCTCTTTCTTCCCCTTCCCCTCCACTCCTGTGCCCCATCTCTTCCCTCTCTCTCCCATGTTCTGCCATCTCTGTCTTCCCTTTTGCTACTCCTATGATCTGTCATCTTTCTCCTCTCCTACCCACAGAATGGCATCTCTCTCTCCTCCTTCCCTTCCCTGGTTTGGCTTCTCTCCCTTGCCCTGGCATCAGTTTCCTGCCCTCCTCTTCCTTGGTCTGGCATCTCTCCCCTTTCCTTCCCTGGTCTGGCATTTCTCTCCTGCCCTTCCCTTCCCTGTCTGGCATTTCTCTCCTGCCCTTCCCTTCCCTAGTCTGTCATCTCTCTCCTGCCCTGCCTTTCGCTGGTCTGGCATCTCTCTCCTATCCTGCCCTTTCTTTCCCTAGCCTGGAATCTCTCTCATGCCCTGTCCTTACCTTCTCTGGTTTGGCATCTCTCTCCTTTGGGAGAAGCCTTAGGTGCCAGGATGCATCGGGAAGGGAAAAGTACACCATTTTGAAGAGGCGGGCCTGTCAGCAGGAAGAACTAGGCAGCCCTCCTGTCAATCTTCAATTTAGAAGTACTGGGGGGATCGGGGGTTTTAAGGGGGGGGGGTCTGGTGGCAAGAGGAAGTGGGTATCCCCCATACAATCTTCAATTTAGAAGTACATGGGAAGTTAGGTCATTCGCAGGGGAGTTTGGGGGTTTGCAGTGGGGTCCCAGCAGCAAGAGGGAGTGGGCATCCCTCCTGCCGATCTTCAGTTTCGGGGGTATGGGAGGCCTGGTTGGTCAAGACAGGAGGGAGTGGGCTTCCCTCCTGCCAATTTTTTTTTTTTAAGTTTGGGGGTGTGGGTTGTTTGTGGGGGAGGGGGATAGAGGTGTCCCAGCACAACTTTATTTTTTAATATTATTTTTAATGGGGACAAATATTGTGCATGTGTAACACGCACAATTTCAGAGTCTATTAAAAATTTTAAAAAAGCTACTGTTTGGGGTGCTTTTTTAACACTACTGACACCTCCAGACCTGTTGGAGATTTCAGAGCGTTTGGAGAGTTAAAAACCAGTGCTTCATTTTGTGCATCATCTGGGCATCGATCAGAGTGCTCATTTTAATACTGATGAGCTCGTTTTAATCTATTTGCACATGATTATAGGAGGCTGCTACAAACCATGGAAAGACCGCAATTAGCCATTTGGGGAATTGATAGCTAAAATACTTTGACGCTAAACAGGTTACTAATTGAAGTTGCGCAAAGGAAGAATTCCATAAGGAGAGTTCGAGACATTCCAAGAAGGAATGCAAGAGCATCCTGGGGGCCCCTCTGCATTTGGTACACAGAGTCTCCTCCCACAAACCCATGCAGGCACCCCTCTCCTTAGTGATATAAGGAGGGGGTGCCTGCATGGGTTTGTGGGAGGAGACTCTGCAGAGGGGCCCCTGGGACGCTCTTGCATTCCTTCTTTGAATATCCTGAACTCTCCTTATGGAACTCTTCCTTTGCGCAACTTCAATTAGTCCTGCAGCGCAATGTGGAGTGGGACTACAAAATATTGCTCCTTGGTGACCAGACCCTGCTGGAAGAGCAAGGCCTCACTGTACCTCAGTGGCGCTTTATCCACTTGACTTTGTTGACGGTTAAACGAACAATTTTACAATATTGGACTCAGGAAGGGTCTATTCCCTTGGACTGTTGGATCAAACAGATGATTGAGCTGGCAAGGTTCGAACTTTGCTATCATAAACGCTCCACCAGCCCTGAGATGTTGGCCTACTTGGCCCTCTGGAGGGTGTTCCTACGGCTACCTCTGGTCTCCCGACATGAAGTGGGGGGGGGGAGGGAGGGAAGAGATTGAATGGGGAGTGTTAGTGGCGTAAGTCTGATTGTTTGACTGGTTTGTGTTGCCTGGTATGCGTGTTGTCCCTCGTGTAGGAGATTCTTGGGGCTGAAAATTTATGGGGCCAATGAGGAAAGCGGGCTGTTATTGCTCTTGGATAGTCTCGTGTCTTCCTGGCATACTATGTATTTTTGTTGATGGCTATTGTGCTCTTTTCATGGATGCCTTTGTTTGTTTGCGCATTTCATCATTGTGCTCTGCTTGTTTCTCTTGTTGACTCTTTAATAAAAATGATATATAAAAAAAACCAAAACAAAAAAAACAGGTTAAAATTGATTTAGAATCGATTGTTAAAGGCACGATGAGTTTTGAGCATAAGGGCCCAAATGGGATATAATCATTGCCTTTCTAGAAGTGCTTTTAGCAGAGACCATGCTTGCAGGATGAGCAAAGCAGAATCTCCAGGAAATGGTGATCTGTAAAGGATATATAATTTATTTGGAAGTACACAGGGAGGAGCCTATGACTCTGATTAGCTCAGATGCCTAAGGCCCATTCCATGAGAGGGGCCTTGGGCAGGCTCAAACACGTAAGGCCCCTCAGCCAATCAGGGCCTTAGGCCCCTCTTCCTCCATTTTGGAGTGGCAGGCTTGCGAGCAGGAGGGACTGGGCATCTTTCCTGCTCTCTTGCTGTCATTGTAATTTAGAGATATTGGGGAGGTTCGGAGGGGGTGCTTCAGTGGGGCTGGAGGGGTATCTAGTGGTAAGAGGTTGTGGGCTCTCTCCAGCCAATTTTTGGTAAAATGGGGAATGGGAAGGGAGAGGTATGTTTGGGGGGGGGGATCATGGCCGAGGGGTCACTTCAGCCATGGGTTTCACAGTGGCTGGAGGGAGTGGGCATCCCTCCTGCCAATTTTTATTGAAGTGCAGGGAGGGGGAGTCCTGCAGGGGGTATGATTTGGCTTGGGGGAGGGGGAGTCATGGTGGCAGGAGGGAGTGGCAGACCAGAGCACAGTTTTGCCTGCTTCAAGGCCCAGGAGTTCTGACCCAATAATATTGTTCTTTGTCAGAGTTCAATCCAGGGCTAAATTATAATACTGCAGAAAACATTATCCTTTTTTTTCTCATAGGACTGGAGTTTGAAAGACTCTGATGTCTGATATTGAGCTATATTTTTGAAACCTTTTTTCATAAAAAAAAAACAACCCCAAAACAGCAGCTAACCCCAAAACACTTGTTGAAGTCCTGCCAGGATGACAATGTTTTAGAATCACTGGTCAGGCCAGGTCATTGGGTCAGCGGTAGGTCAGTATTTACTGGAATGTACTGGGCTAATTTTTCATACAGAGCTCTCAGAAAATAAGAAGTAACCTCTCTAAAAGAAAATGTATTTGAGTTGCACGCTACTAAATTTAAGCACACATTTTATAGAGCAGGGTGCACATGCAAACACAAATGAGTGCCAATTAACAACTCATTAATTTAGTTTGCATGCCGATCTGAGACCTATAAAGAATCCAGAGGAATATTGGCCAGATTCTACATATAACACCTCAAAAATCAGAGCCATATATAGAATTGTGCATCACTACCATTTGAGCGCTCCCATTTAGGCCAACAAAAAACGGGCATAATGCCTGCCTAAGTTGTGCGCAGATTGAACGTATTCTGGAACACTGCACTTAACTTTTAGGAACTCCCATGATCTGAATGTGCCCCTATTCTGGCTACGCCTCCTTCTGAGATTCGGACACCAGAACCAACGCGCACCACTTTATAGCATGCGCCGACCAAGGGCTAGATTCACAAAGCAAACCGATCGTGTACTGATCGGTTTGTGACCTCTTTACGAGCAAATTTCCCTCCGGCCTGATTCACTTACCTTTCCTGCGATCTGCTTCGAATCCATGCATGCAAAGTAGGCAGGGACGCGATTCACAAAACAAATTTCACGATCCGACTGGGCTGGCCAATCAACGCAAGAAGCGACTCCTGGAGACCAGTCAAAAACGTCTTTCCAACTCTCCTGCTCTGCCCTGATCTGTCTCCTGCCTGCTCACCCCGAATGCCGCTCTGCTCTGCCCCGATCTTCTTGTTTCCTGCCTGTAGAGAGCTACTGCTATCTAAAATCAGGGTGATAATTTTCACTTCTACTTTAAAATCAGTGCTGCTCTTGAGAGAAGCCTCAATTGAGCTTTCTGGCTTCCTCCAGTCTTGAGATTTCTTCTACCCCCTAGTTCATATCCCAGGCTCGTGGGCAATAAATCCTGAATCTGATCTCACCAATTTGAAACTGTTAGCTCCTCTTGCCACCCAGACTGATCTCTGCTGCTTTCCCTGCAGTACAAGCCCACAGGTTTAACGCGAGGTTGCACACCGCAGTGCAGCCCTGCTTTAAACCCGCGGGCTCACATTGCAGGGAAGGAGGCCGAGAGCAGGAGAGTCTGGGTGGCAAGATTGGAAGGGGAGAGCAGGAGAGTTGGCGCGCGTCCACATTCCCAGCTCCTGAAGGGGGAAAAAAAAATCTATGCCAGGCCCGGAGGTCCAGCGCATGCGCAGACCATCTACAGATGGTCTGCGCATGCGCTGGGATCGCTATTGAGTGATCCGAGCAGGTAGATGGGGGCGTTCCTCCAATCGTCCCATCTGCATATTTTTCTTTGTAGAATTCGTCAGATCGGGCCCGATCGGGCAGGTTCTTGAATCTAGCCCCAAGTTGTTTGCAAAACTTCTAATTAGTGCCAATTAATGCCAATTATGAGGTGTTAATTGCCAATTATCAGTGCTGACTGATCTTGTTAAACAATTAAGTTGCACGTACAAATCAGCTGTGTGCACCGATTTGAGTACGCAACCTGTGACGTTGTATACGGAATTGGGGGTATAAGCAGAAAATCAATGGGAAACGAAAGCAAAATTGCAGTAATGGTGTACAAGATGCCAAGTCTTTAATGAACAATCGTAAATATAATCATAAAACAGTTTGTATCCAAAAGGGTTGATGAACTAGGACCCGACACAGTCCGTGTTTTGAAGAAACACTCCTTTTTCAGGGGTCCTAATGTGAACAATAAAATGTGTATAAACAAATCTGTATTAGTGTGAGTGAGTGAAAATGGTGACAGCGAGGAAAAGGTGACACATTGGTCCTATATATGATCCAAAATATCTGAAATAATAAAACGCTAGCCGCGCATGCGCACTCAACTGCGTGATTCCGTTTTCCCTGATCCGAGATGTATGTCCGTGGCCTTGCAGGCAGGAGTGCGCATGCGCGAGCGCTGGGCAGATCACCTCCACAAGCCGGGACCGCAGCCAGCCACCGCGACACGGTGGAAGAACAGCAGCAGCCCCCGAACTCCTCACCAGCCTGTCCCACCCCCTCGACAAGGGCTGAAAAGCTGGCCTCGCGCGCTCTGCAACCAACTGCCGCTCGCTTCCACGTGCCAGGGTGATGCGCAGGCGCGGGGGCTCCCGCAGTGTCCGGAAGCAGCGATGGCGGCGCTGCTGCTGTTGGCGCTGCTCCCGCTGCTGTGCACGAGTGACACGCCGGAGCAGGACCCCGCCTATCGGCAGCATGCGCTTCGCTCGGCCGCTCCGTCTCCAAAACACCGGTCCGCTATTTCCAGCCCGCTGTCGGCGCCCGCAGGCCGCGGTGTTGGTTTCAGGCCCGCGGTGCCGAGCGGCGGCTGACAGGAGGAGACGGTTTCGGCCGCGCACACCGGTGTGGAGCAGTGGCTGCCAGGAGGAGGCCTTCACAGAGCGGGGACAGGGGGAGCTGTTCCTACTCCCCCTGTCCAGCAGTAGACCTTCCTTCAAGGCAGCACAGCTAAAGCACTCAGGTAGTACATAGGACAGGGGGGGGAAAAAAGGAAGGGAGGCCTACTGCTGGACAGGGGGAGCAGGAACAGGTGCTGATGGACAGGGGGGGAAAGGAAGGAAGGCCTACTGCTGGACAGGGGAAGCAGGAACAGGTGCTGATGGACGGGGGGGGGGGGGGGGAAAGGAAGGGAGGCCTACTGCTGGACAGGGGGAGCAGGAACAGGTGCTGATGGACAGGGGGGGGGAAAGGAAGGGAGGCCTACTGCTGGACAGGGGGAGCAGGAACAGGTGCTGATGGACAGGGGGGGGAAAAGAAAGGGAGGCCTACTGCTGGACAGGGGGAGCAGGAACAGGTGCTGATGGACAGGGGGGGAAAGGAAGGAAGGCCTACTGCTGGACAGGGGGAGCAGGAACAGGTGCTGATGGACAGGGGGGGAAAAAGGAGAGGCCTACTGCTGGACAGGGGGAGCAGGAACAGGTGCTGATGGACAGGGGGGGAAAAGGAAGGGAGGCCTACTGCTGGACAGGGGGAGCAGGAACAGGTGCTGATGGACGGGGGGGGGAAAAAGGAAGGGAGGCCTACTGCTGGACACGGGGTGCAGGAACAGGTGCTGATGGACAGGGGGGGGAAAGGAAGAAAAGCCTACTGCTGGATAGGGGGATCACAGAAAGCGGCTAAGGAGACAGAGAGAGAAAGAAATAAAGACAGACACACACACACACACACACACACATATTCTAGCACCCGTTAATGTAACGGGCTATAAAGCTAGTGATAGTATAAAGCCATCATGTGCAAAATTGTGGAGTGATATTGAACCTGCATAAAAATAATGATGTGAACAAAGTGGTGAAATATGATTGAATCAAGTAAAGAGTGCAGGAAGAAATATGATGTGTTATGGGGCATAGGGTCAGTGGGAATCAACAGCCATGAGGTTTGTGAAAGAGTGCAAAAAATAAAAGAGTGTGAAAATATGTAATATAGACAAAATCACAGAAAAATAATGTCACCAGACAACAAAGGTAGGGAAAATGATTTTATTTTAAATATAGTGATTGATATGTGTCAATTTTGAGAAAGGAAAGATATTAAAACTTTAACTGTGAGGGCTGCAGAAAAAATCTTTCCTTTAACAGTTAAAGGAAAGATTTATAAACTATAAAGAGTTTTACCTCATGCAAAATTGTTGTTTCTTTAATAAGATATTAACTATTTTTTCTGCGGCACTCCAAGTACCTACAAATCCAAAATGTGGCCCTCCAAAGGGTTTGAGTTTGAGACCACTGATATTAGACAGTTTAGAAATGGGTTTTTACAATTACCATTTCAGTTACTTCAGGGTTGGCTCCCTGTCTCGGTACAGAAATGCTTTTAAAAGTTTTCTGAACCCGAGATAATGGTCACAAGATCGAAGTGTAAGTGGTAGTTGGTTCCAACATTTTGCTGATTGATATTGGGTGGATAAGGTAATTTGCCTGGTAGACTTTATATTGTGGCATGCTGGGAATTTTAAGTGGAAAAGATTTCTGGTGGAATATCTGTTGGAGGCACCCTAGATAACTGGAGGCCTATAGATTGATATGCCTACAAAATAAATAACAAAAAATAAAAATGGGGGAACCTTTTAAGAGTGGGCAAAAAAGACAGTAAAAAAGACCTTCTGTTGTTCTCTTAAATCTTCTCCACAAACAGGTCCCATTTCCCCGGCTTTTGTTTGTACAATTGTAGGAAAGTCAAAGAATCCACCTGCAATGTCAAAGCAGAGCAGCACAATGAAAGCTTTGCAAACGGATGCTAATAGAGTCTGCCTTTGTGCTTCTAAACGCCTGGTGTGGTCTTCTTTTCTCTGAGAGACCTTTTGCCTTTCCCATTGTACTAAGAAGGCATTGCAGGGTTTTTATTGCTGATTGATGGAGCAGTAGTACCACATTCAGGACCTTCCTTAACCCGAAAAGATGGAAATGGGTGGGACAAAAGGTTTGAAGATAATGGCCAAATTAGTGGAAAAATAATGGGAAAAAAGTTACCCAGTTAAACACTGAATTCTACATGTTCTTAACATGTCCACTATGTAATTGTTAAACACTGCATCATGTAAATAAGAGTGCACAGAGGGCCTGATTCTGCATAGGACACCCAGTCTCAGCAGCCGTCTAAGCAGTTTTTGAGAATTGCACATGGGCATCCTATATAGTATCACATCTTTCCTAACGGACAAATAACCACCACCTAACCACACTGATTCTCTAACCAGCGTCCCTGTCACATGTCGTGTTGCCGCTGAACTGACTTTGGCAAGGGAATCTCCCTTCCACAATCAGTTGAGCAGTAGCTGCAGGGAATCCCTGAACCCCACCACAAGTTGGCTGACAGGAGGGATGCCCACTCCCTCCCACCACCACCCCCGAACCTCTCCACATTGTCTGCGACAGGAGGGATGCCCAATCCCTCTTTCCAGCACTCCACAAAACATCCCTGGTAGGTGGGATGTCCATTCCCTCCTGCCGGCACCCCCCCCCCCCACACACACACACAACATCCTCAGCAGGAGGGATGCCCATGGGAGTGGTCTTAAGGATATGGCCAATCGGAGTCTTAGGCTACTCCCAATGCATCCCAGAATGCACTGAGAAGGAGGCCTAAGACTCTGGTTGGCCCAAGTGCCTAAAGCCTGTCCAAGTTAGATTGTAAGCTTTTTCGAGCAGGGACCGTCTATAAATATCAAAATGTACAGCGCTATGTACACCTCTCAGTGCTATATAAGTGATAAGTAGTAGTAGTAGTAGATGTGGTGGGACGGCATGCCAGAGGGTGGGGCCATTAACTGAGATCGCATAACATATTGTTGCGTAGGTTATTTGTCAATTGTTTGGGACAAGAAGGTTTTGTTGTGAAGAATGAAGAGCGATGTGCGTATCAGAATACCGAATGAAGAAATGTCATTCCAGAAGAGGTTGAAGGCCTTACTTTTTACGAGCATGCAAGCATTGATATTTAGTAAGTTCCATGGGCTCCTGATAATTTCAGTTTTATCACTGCATGATTTAATGTAAACCCCAATGAGTGCAGGTTGCGTCAGAGGAGAAGCTTCTACCCACACACGTGATGCACGTAGGCTCCGGCGGCTTTCAACAAGTACTCTGAAACCTTAAAACGCACCGAGAAGGTAAGGGGGAGGGGGGCAGATGCACGGACTGCACGAAGGGTGCCGAGGGGCAGTGAGGTGGCGAGAGGGAAGGGTGGATGCTACGGAGACGGGATGGGGTGGTGAAGGGGACGGCGGGGACGGGGCAATGAAGGGGGACAGATTTTTTCCCCGTGTCATTCTCTAGTTTATATCCACTGTGGTGCCCCTTCATGTCTCTGAGCTATTCCTATCATATGTACAGCTGGTATTATGAAAAGTTTTCATTATTATCTATAGAGGGAAGTGTTTTTTTGCTACCTTTATATCAGACAGCATAGCACTGTATACGACAGGTTGACAGAGACTCCCCTATGAAGTATATGAGATCTACATCCTGTTAACTCATTTCTTAAAAATAAAGAAGGCTGTAGCTAATGCATTTCAATAGATATGTTCTTTTAGGAATCAGGTTTTAAAATCTCGTGCAATCAAAGAACAGGGCTGCCTTTTGCTGTTATCTGCTTGGATTCCATACATATTCCTTCTCTCAGAAGAGAGACCCCCCCCCCAACACACGCACACTTCAAGATGAACTTTAAGAATGATTGTGAGAACCTGAGCCCTGCTGCAGAATGCATGCATTCATCAGACAAGGCTCCAATAAATGCAGCAGTATTTCAATATAAAACTTGCTGCACTGTAGACCCTTCAGTACATTGTAGAAAAGTTAGAAGTGTTCCAGGACATGAAATAAAAGCCATCTGTACACTTGTTAGTTTAGTTTATCAGCTATTACCAGATAACATGACCCTGGTATGCATTTAATCCAATAATCCATCAGACTTCTTCAGCCACTCTACATGGTTATCATTTATTAATCCGATGTGGGCTGTAGTTTCAAAGGGCTCAGATTTACCTTCTTGTCATGCAACAATTGTTTCTGTAGGCAGGTGCCTTAACATCTCTGAACGCAGTCTCTTCAGTTATTTAAGAAAATTAATTGCACAATAATGAATACAATTTTGCACAAAACACTGCCAAAAACCTTTGAAGCACCTCTGACTACACAGGTGAGAGATTTCAAAGAGGGGTGGTTTAATTGGAAACATTAGCTGCTTGTGTTTGAACATTCCTCAGTTCTTCAACTATATATAAGAACATAAGAATAGCCTTACTGGGTCAGACCAATGGTCCATCAATCCCAGTAGCCCGTTCTCACCTTGGCCAATCCAGGTCACTAGTACCTGGCTAAAACCCAAGGTGTAGCAATATTCCATGCTTATCAATACAGGGCAAGCAGTGGCTTCCCCCGTGTCTTTCTCAATAACAGACTATGGACTTTTCATCCAGGAACTTGTCGAAACCTTTCTTAAAACCAGCTACGCTATCCACTCTTACCACATCCTCTGGCAATGCGTTCCAGAGCTTAATTATTCTCTGAGCGAAAAAAATTTCCTCCTATTGATTTTAAGAATATTTCCCTGTAACTTCATCGAGTGTCCCCTAGTCTTTGCAATTTTTGACGGAGTGAAAAATCGATCCACTTGTACCCGTTCTACTCCACTCAGGATTTTGTAGACTTCAATCATATCTCCCCTCAGCGGTCCTTTTCCAAGCTGAAGGGCCCTAACCTTTTTTGTCTTTCCTCATACGAGAGGAGGTCCATCCTCTTTACCATCTTGGTCGCTCTTCTTTGAACCTTTTCTAGTGTCACTATAATCTTTCTTGAGATAAGGAGATCAGAATTGAACGCAATACTCCAAATGAGGTCGCACCATGGAGCCATAAAGGGGCATTATGACATTCTTAGACTTGTTAACCATCCTTTTTTTAATAATTCCCAGCATCCTGTTTGCTTTTTTGGCCGCCATCGCACATTGGGCGGAAGGTTTCATTGTATTGTCTATAATGACACCCAGATCCTTTTCTTGGGCGCTATCCCCCAAGGTGGACCCTACAGTCATAGGAGCCAGTTATGTAGCTGCTTAAGCATCCCCAATATTCAACAACCTCCTTGACAGTGTGCAGGGCAAGGAAATTTCCATTTGGTTTAGTACCCCCAATTATTTTGAAAAGTTGCTCCTATAACTACGGTACCTTTTTATAAAGGATGTCAACTCCTGCGAGAATACAGAAGAAAAAGTGTTACGGAGAGCTCTACCCTGTCCATCCCCACTCTATAAGTGTCACAGTCTGTTATCCCTGTGCTATACCATGTTGAAGGATGAATCATACATCGGTCTGTCCCATCCTTCATTCCACTGTGTAGAAAAATGTCTCTGCATCGTATCAGAGGAGAAGTCAATCCGATAGACTGAAAAAGTCAAAATTTACATATGTGGAATCCACTTTGGTCTTCTCTACCTCTCTTCAAAGGCTTTTATACATTAACTCCTGGATTCCAGAAAGGTCACCTGAATGTAGACTTGATCCTGAGTTGCACATGTAACAAAATTAGGGGTCCTTTTATTAAGGTGCACTAACTGATTTAGCATGCGCTAAATGCTAAGGCGCCCATAGAATATAACGGATGCCTTAGCATTTAGCGTGCGCTAATCTTTAGCGTGTTTAATAAAAGGACCCCTTAGTTAATGAGCCATCACACTTAATAATTGACACTAATTTGGAGTTGTGCACACAATTTTACAAAGAACCACACCTAAATTCTCTCTGGTGTAGGGTTGCCAGATTTCCTCTATTAAAAAAGAGGACACCTGGTCTCACCCTGTCCCATATATCAAATAGTGCATATTTATGGGGAAAAAAAAATAAAACCACCTCTCCAGCTTTTCCCCTCATCTCTTTTTTTTGGTTTAAAAAAGAACGACCATATTAGTCCACATTATCGTTTACTTTATTGGCTGCCTTTGGAGACAAGAGTATTATTCAAATTTTCCTGTATGTGCTTTAAGCTGATTTCGGGATTGTCTTCAGCTTACTTTTTTCCTCATTTTGTGTTGCACATCAAGATAAACTAGAAACTTCTACTTATTTGCTTAGCCAAAAATTATTAGGTGTAGATATAAGACCTTCTTAGATAGGACCCTAGCATTTCAAGCTGGTAGGCAACAATCTTGGTTAGGTAAATGTATTCAGCAAGCTCTGTTATCCTATTGCTGTTTTTGGAAATTAATTAAGACCACTTTGTTTGATAAGTTTATTACTTAGTGAGTTTTATTAACTGAAATTCTATTTTACAAATATTTGTATTTTTTATATTATTGTATTTCGCTGATTGTCCAGCTCTTTTTAGTATAAACCACCTAGAACTTTGGTTATGGCGGTATAAAAGAATAAAGTTATTATTATTATTATTTTCTCTGGACCCCTACCTACCCTACCTCTTTCCATTCTCTGGCACGAATATCCTTTCCAAACCAACTCAGCCCATTTCTTGTTTCTCAATTTCCCAGATGATGACCTTTGATCTGGTCAACATTAATTACAACAATCAGTCCAAAGGTCCCTCATATAAATATGGTTCACAGTTGATGGCCAAATGTAGCGAGACATCAGCATGGAACTCAAGGCAGGTCTTAGCATAAGTAGTGCCTTGTGTAAGCACAAGTTGAAGCCCTGATATCAGACCGATGACATTTCCTGCAGTGGGCGGGGGTCTACAGCTTTGAGAGCCCATCTCTCATTTTTCAGTGCTAGAGCGAGAAATTCCCACCCAGTGCAGAAGGCTTGGGATAGGGAGCAGAGCACCTGGAACCTGGTGAATGGCAGTCCAAGGTCTTTTTCTTCTATGCAGGTGCTGCAATAAAACAGATGATCTTGTGGCATAACATTTCCCGCTATCGATCATGAGATCAGCAGAAGAAAGCATCAGCCTACAAGATTTGAAGCTATTAAGCACTAATGCAAGGAAGAAATGGACTGTGAGCTGCTACAGAGAGATGGCTTGTAGCGGATGGAGATGCAGGAGTGAGAATAGCTTTGCGGGTTAGAAGGGCAGACACTACAAATTCAGTCCCTCGTGGCAGTTCTGTCTAGTGTCATGAGCTGTTGAACCCCCTTTCAAGCCACCACAGTGGCTCCACAACAGTACTCTACTCTCTTGTGACTAGAAGGGAAGAGGGGATTCCCTTTCAGAGCACTGAGCCTGGTAAAGCCACGTGACTAGCTGGACCCAGCAGCTGCAGCACCATGTTCTCCCTGAGCACGGAGAAGGGGGTTCTTTGTAGCGATGTGGTAACACCCCTGAAGGGGCAGTGCTTTGTGCACACCTCTAATGCTAATTCTATCAAGCTAGGGTTACCATATTTGTAAACTAGAAAAAAGAGGACCTATGACTTAACCCTCGATCCCGCCCATTACCCTGCCCTGCTCCACCCCTGCCTCCCACTAGTCTTGCCCCTACCTTGCCCCACCCTCCAGCGTAGTCTCTCTCTATCTCTCTCCAGCCCCCCCCCCCAAACCTGAGTCTCCCCTGTGTCCCCACGTACCTTCTCAGCACTGCAATTTCAAACTTTGGGCAGCTGTCAACCAGCAGTGTTAACAACATGATTCTGCTGTTGGCGGCCTGCCCCAGAAGCTTCCGCTCTGCAGCATCTCGCCCACCTGGAAACAGGAACTCTCTGCGGAGTGAAGGCTTCCGGGGCAGGCCGACAGTAGCAGGATCACATTGCCAACACTGCCTGAAGTTTGGAAATTGCAGCGCCAGAAGAGGTATGGAGACATGGGGACAGGCTGACGGGAGAGCTCTGTTTATTTCCAGGGTGGAGGCTGAACTGGAGAAAGCGAGTCCAAAACCCGGACAAACTCCCTCCAGCCCAGGAAATCGTCTGAACACTCAAACAGTCCTCTAAAAAAAATGACATGTCTGGGTAAATCTGGATATTTGGTAATCCTATATCATGCGCTATATATTTTTTTATTTTAAAAAATTTCTTTTCCGCTTATAACCTAAGCAGATTACAATGAAACAAACGCCCAATGTTCTACTTTAGGATCATAGCTATCATAAGAACATAAGAAGTTGCCTCCGCTGGGTCAGACCAGAGGTCCATCGCGCCCAGCAGTCCGCACCCGCGGCGGCCCATCAGGCCCATGATCTGTAAGGTGATCCTTTTCTAAGCCCTTTAATCCCTCTTATCTTTCTATCTATACTTTTTCTATAACATATCTCTACCTCTATCTGTTTCCCTCAATCCCCCTATCCTTCAGGAATTTATCCAATCCTTCTTTGAACCCCCCGTAGTGTACTCTGTCCTATCACAACCTCTGGAAGCGCATTCCAGGTGTCCACCACCCTCTGAGTAAAAAATAACTTCCTAGCATTGGTTCTAAAATTGACCCCTTTCAGTTTCTCCGAGTGCCCCCTTGTGCTTGTGGTTCCCAATAGTCTGAAGAATCGGTCCCTTTCTACCTTCTCTATGCCTTTCATGATCTTGAAAGTCTCTATCATGTCTCCTCTGAGTCTCCGCTTTTCAAGGGAGAAGAGCCCCAGCCTTTCCAACCTGTCTGCGTATGCATCCCTGTATTATTCATTGCAAGAAAAAGCACTGCTCCAATCTTCCTGTCTGAAGCATTAGGAAAGTGATTTCACAAACAGTGAGTGGCTGGGGACACCCAGGCCACGGTTTCCAGCTTTCACACACTGCCAACCGGGCTGCAGTCTCCAAATAACTTTTGAAATATTCCACACCTTTTACAGACACATCACTCAAGCGTGCCAAAGCACATTATTCTTCACTTCCCCTCAGCGCAAGTGTGACAGCCTGAGATTTGTTTTGGTGCGAATACTTACTTGCACGCAGCACCCGCATCTCCCAGACGCTTGGCTAAGAAGCGGGTGGGTCATGGAGCCTAGTGATGGGTTCCGAGTTCAGCCTGAGGTTATGTCCATCACTTCATATGAAATTTCTAATTTATGAATATTCTTATGTTACCAAATGCAAAGTAAATACTTAGCATTTGTGAAGCCAAGAGGACAAACAGTGCTGTTCAAACAGTGCAGGAATCTACAGGCGCTTTGGAGATAATAATTTACCCTGACCATTCTCCTGTGGGCCTTGTGTTTGCGTTGTATTGGCCTGTTGGGGCAGGTTAACTAGAGCCAGGGCCTCTGGAAAGTCTTCCAAAAATATTCAGCAATTGTGCAGCTCCTGATAATAGGGACTTGTATACTGCCTTTTGTTGCTTTGGCATTTCAAAGAAGTGGGCACTGGAGGATGGTTCATAGACAGTAACGCGGAAGACAAAGGTGCGCGCCGACAACTGAGCGCAAGACGGAGGCGCGCGCCGAAGAAAAAGACTGTTTTTAGGGGCTGCGATGGGGGTTTTTGTTGGGGAGCCCCCCCCACTTCACTTAATACAGATTGCGGCAGCGTTGTGGGGGGTTTGGGGGGTTGTAACCCCCACATTTTAGTGAAAACGTAACTTTTTCCCTAAAAACTGGGAAAAAGTGAAGTTTTCAGTAAAATGTGGGGGGTTACAACCCCCCAAACCCCCCACAAGGCGGCGCGATCTGTATAAAGTAAAGTGGGGGGGGTTCCCCCCCACAACCCCTGTCGTAGCCCCTAAAAACAGTCTTTTTCTTCGGCGTGCGCCTCCACGCTGCGCTCAGTTGTCTGCTCGCAACTTTGTCCCGGCGCGCTTTTGACCTGACACCCTGGAGGATTAATAATAATAATTTTATTCTTATATTCCGCCATGCCGAAAAAGTTCTAGGCGGTTCACAACAAGGTGAGCTAATACATGGGATACAGATAAAATACAAATTAGAATAATGGACTTAAAAACAGAAAAAGACAGAAAGCATTTACAATATAATGCAGAAAATACCAGCATGGCAGGGAAAGAAGTAATACATAGAACAGATAAAATACATCAAGATGAATATAAGGAACTTGATTGAAAAAATGAAGCCGAATGCATGAAGATACCAGCCTATCAAGATTCCGGAATCCCAGAGAGTAACAAGATTCTAGAATCTCAAAGAGTAGCAACATTCCATACAGAATATCAAAGAATAATAATAATTTACCGCCATATCAAAAAAGTTCTAGGCGGTTCACAAAAAGGTGAGCTAATACAAGGGATACAGATAAAATACAAATTAGAATAATGGACTTAAAAACAGATAAAGACAGAAAGACTTTACAATATAATGCAGAAAATACCAGCATGGCAGGGAAAGAAGTAATACATAGAACAGATAAAATACATCAAGTTGAGGGCCTTTGGAACTTGATTGAAAAAATGAAGCCGAATGCATGAAGATACCAGCCTATCAAAGAGTTGTCTTTAACAATTTTCTAAAATCAAGCTAGGAAGAGACCGATAACATCATTTTTCCAAGCCATACATTCAAATGAGAGGGTTCTCTCAAGGACCTTCTTATAACGACAGGATTTTACGGAGGGATATGAAAACAAGTGAGACACAAGATAACCTGGTAACAAACCCGAAAGTACAAGAAAATTTGAACAGAATTCTCGACTCTATCGGCAACCAATGGA
Source organism: Geotrypetes seraphini (assembly GCF_902459505.1). Classification (NCBI taxonomy): domain Eukaryota; kingdom Metazoa; phylum Chordata; class Amphibia; order Gymnophiona; family Dermophiidae; genus Geotrypetes; species Geotrypetes seraphini. Next base: position 38,596,241 of record NC_047093.1, on the reverse strand, counting down.
GTTTCAAAGAAAAAGGAGTAATATGCTCCCATTTTTTTTAAACCAAGGGGGATTAAGTGACTTGCCCCCCTGTTCTATTTGCACAGTTATCTTTATTTATAAGGACTGTTTGCCTTTTGGCTTCCATTATTCTGCCTTTGTACATTACTGGAGTGCCTCTTAAAGGGAAGTTCTTATTCTAAAAGCTACAAAAGTTTCTAGTCATTTTTCTGCCTTTATTCTAATTTACTGTGTTTAATCCACCTAATCTTAAACTTATTAGCAGGGAGCTCTTTACTAATCTGTGTACCACGGGAGAAAGTTAGGAGTATAGAAACATGAAAACATGACAGCAGATAAAGGCCCTCCACAGCATCCACTATCTCCTCCTCTCCCTAAGAGATCCCACATGCCTAGGGTTAACAGATTTTACTTTAGAAAAATCTGGACCCCCTAGACCCATCCCCGCCCCATTATGCCCCCGCTGCCTGCAATCGAGGAAGCTTTTCAAAACCCAGACAAAGTGCCAGGTTTTGAAAAGCTGTCCGTACTCCTGGACATATCCTCGAAAAGGAGAACCTGCCCGGGGAAATCCGGACGTCTGATAACTCTACATATGCCTGTCCCATGCTACGGTATCTTGAATTTAGATACAGTCTTCATCTCCACCACCTCCACCGGGAGACTATTCCATGTATCTTCCACCCTTTCTGTAAAAAAAAAAAAAAAGTACTTTCTTTTACACTTACGATGACATCCTTGTCCTCCTCGAGACCGACTCTAACCTCACTAATCTCTCTGAGAACATCTCTTCATGTATATCGAACTTCCAATCCTGGGCCCTCACCGTACAAATGAAATTAAACGAGACCAAAACAAAACTACTTTGGCTCGGCCCAAAATTAGATCAGTTACCCACCCTCATCTCACTGTCCTCTGGCACCACATTGCAGCTTGAACACTCATGCAAAGTTCTGGGCATCATCATTGATTCCACACTGTCCTTCAATGACCACCTTAATTCCTTAGTAAAAAAAATGCTTTTTTAACCTTCACATGTTAAGGAAAGTGAGATCCTGCTTCCATCATCATCACTTTGCTGTCCTCATACAATCCATCATTCTTTCCAGACTGGATTACTGTAACTTCATCTACATAAGCCTGACAAAGAAAAGCCTTCATAGACTCCAGCGGATCCAGAACACTGCGGCTAAACTAATCTTCGCAAAAAGCAAATTTGACCCCGTCTCCCCACTTCTGTCTAAGCTTCACTGGCTCCCAGTAATCCTTAGGGTTCACTACAAATGCGCCTGCCTAACCTTCAAGTCTCTACACGGTATCCTGCCTCCCCTTTTTCCATTATCCTGGAGCTCCTCTAATCCCAACACCACCAGATCCACTCAAAAATTCAAACTATCCTTCCCCTCATTAAAAGGCATATCCCATACAGGAAAATTAGGGACTTCCCTCTTCTTCAGGATCACCAAACTCTGGAACAGCTTTACTACCCCGCTTCGAAGCCTGACCTCCCTCCAACTCTTCCGAAAACATTTGAAAACTTGGCTTTTCTCTAAAATGCAATGACCCCTCCCTCATCGATATATGAAGTCCCTCTAAACTTCTCTCTCTAAGTCCTTCTACTTTTCATTGTAGTTCCTTTCTATACCAACTCCTGTAAACCGTGTCGAGCTCTACTTCTGTGGAGATGATGCGGTATACAAACTTAAGGTTTAGTTTAGTTTAGTTTACATTACTTTTGTGCCTATCACCTCTTAACTTCACCCGATGCCCTCTCCTTCTGGAGTTTTCCTTCATTTGAAAAAGACTCACTATCTGTATGTTGAGGTTTCTCATTAAGAGAACTGTGAATCAAGTGTAACTTACATAGTGTTCTAAACCTGAATTTGATAACTCAAGATATCTGAGGGGCAAAGGAATGGGACAAATGTAGTGTTACACCCAAATATCTAAATTTGTTGACTGGTTGAAAAGAATAGGAGTGGTATTCTGACCTGTGATCCAGTATATTGTGGTTATTTGCGGATTAAGAACCAGACTGTGTGTGTAAAGCCAGGATGCAAGATCATCAGATACAATCAACTCAAGACCACTTTTCTGTCATGTATGCTGGATTTGTCCTCCTGTATTGTACTACCGTACTTCCTTGGCTTGGGTTTATTAGTTAAACTAAATAAAAGTAATGCCCATTGAATAAATCCTCTGAGTTTCCACAGCACTTTTAATATCATTCTATGTAATATTACTGTATTTCCCCAATGATAGGCCGCCCCACATGATAGGCGAGTCCTGCGAGAACTGACGGCAGCCATTCAGGAAGCGGCGCGGGGCCAGGCTGGATGCCGAAAAGATTGCTCCTGCCCTGCACCGCTGGCCATGAGATTGGAGGAGGCAGCCGACAACTGTCCAGCAGGGGAGGTATTTAAGGGTTTTTAAAAAAGGTACAGGGGGATGATTTAAAAAGGCCTTTTTGTGTACTGAATTATAGTTTTAGTGAATGAGTTTTCATGTCTTTAGATAATCCGCCCCATATAAGCAAGCCGCACCCAATACACAGGTTTATAAAATTAATGTGTAAGCTGCTGCTTATACATGGGGAAATACGGTAAGAAATTCTAAGTCATATTAGAGGTGACATAGACGTCAATTTCATGGCTAGCAGGTTCCAAGGCAAATTATCTAAGAGCCACCGCAGTTATGAGGGATAAGTATAGGTGCCTACCTGCAGGTTCCTCTGTGCTGCTGGCTGCTGTGGTGGGCGGAGCAACTGGAATCTCTGTAGATGGAAAGCGGGATGAGAAAGAACAAATAAAATCTCATTATTTCAAAGATTACCGTTTGAGAGCTGAGAAGATACCAAAATGTGACTTCATTTTCCCCTCCATTGCTTTCTGGTTTGATTTAAGCTCGATGACTCTATAAGGGCAATTCTATAAACTAGAAGCCCTACATATATTCAGCCAGATGCGATCAGCGTTCCACTGACCACAAATGGCATTAAACCATAGCTGGGTACTGGCTTTGAATATCTAAGTTTGAAGAGCCAGTGAAGTATGATGGGGGGGGGGGAGGTTCCCAAGCACCACAGAACTCACTCCTATTGTTGTATGATAAATTGTTTGATCTAACAGAATTAATTAATACCTCAGTTCTTATTTTCCGAGTTGATCAAAATTTTAAGGTGCATATTTTAACAAAAATCGGTGTGAACAATTTTTTTTTTTATGGAGAAAACATGTCCTCTGCTGTTATTTATCTTGCCTCTTCCAAAATTCTAAAGAACAGGTTACTGAAATCATGAACAAAGAGAAATATGTCTACAAATATTTTTTTTTAGTTTTTTTTTTTTTTATAATTCTTTATTCATTTTCAAAAATTACATTAAGTGTTAAATATTTTCATTCACAGTAACAATAAATACATCACTTATAAACAATCATTGGTATATTACATAGATTCTTATCCCTACCCCTCGCCCATCCCTCCCAACCATATACTCCATTATTGTATGATATATGTAATAATAAAATACCCCCCTCCCTACCTCATAAACTGATAAACATAAGGGAAATATAATATAATGGTATTTTTTTTTTTTAAAGGCCGTTACCGTCTAGCTTGGTCTAGTAAAAGTGCTGCATGCTGGCATGTAGGAGACTTGAGTTTGATTCATCCCTGGACTGACTGGGGCTGGGGAATCTTTAGAATGTGAGGCAGAGAGAGAAGCAAGTGAGAGAGTCCTCATCACTGCTCATTAGTGACACCTATAGCCAGACTCAGGGGTAAATGGGTTCTAGGTTCCAAAGAGAGTTTATGTGTGTGGCTGGTGATCAAGACGTTGCCATATGCAGTTTATAGGTCATAAATATGACCAAATTGGTAAGGCCCTTGGGGACCTCTCTGAGCCATGCTGCATGAGAATGCAACAATGTTACCCCACTTTAGGGCATGGACTACTTCTACTATTTATCACTTATCACTATTTATCACTTATCACTTCTACTATTTATCATTTATCACTGAAAGGCATACGCAGGGCTGTACATTTTGTCGTTTAATACACGGTCCCTGCTTGGAAGAGCTTACAATCTAACTTGGACAGACGGACATATAAGGTTGGGAATGCAGAACCCAAGGTGAGAGGAGTTAGGAGTTGAAAGCGCTCTCGAAGAGGTGAGCTTTTAACTTGGACTTGAACACTGCCAGCGATGGAGCACACCATAGGGATTTGGGCAGTTTGTTCCAGGCACACAGCGCAGCAAGATAGAAGGGACGGAGTCTGGAACTGGCAGAGGAGGAGAAGGGCATAGATAAGAGGGATTTATTAGCTGAGCGGAGCTCGCAGGGCGAACGTAGGGGGAGATAAGTGAAGAGAGATAATGAGGGGCAGCCGAGTGAATACATTTGTTTTGTAGCTAACAAGTACAAGGGAACCTGTTCTTGGACTAATTGTTTGCAAATAGGTCTCATGAGTACTAATTGTATCCCTCTCTAAAGCCCGCAGGCCAGTCAAGAGTGGCCTTGTACCTTTATAGCTGTGTTGCTCTATGAATAAAGCACATTTAAACCAACTCATCAGAATAGCTGGTATACTTTGGACCCTGTCGACTCAGGGCTCCTTTTACGAAGGTGCACTAGGGCCTTAACGAGCGGAATAGTGCGTGCTAAATTGCCGCATGCGCTAGCCGCTACCACCTCCTTTTGAGCAGGCGTCAGATTTTCGGGTAGCGCATGCTATAGCGTGCGCTAATCCGGTGCGTGCGATAAAACCGCTAGCGCACAGCGCACCTTCGTAAAAGGAGCCCTCAATGACCAAATTCTTAGGGCCAGATCATATAAAAGGTGCCTAAGCGCGCTTACATTGTAGATGCCACTCCATGTGGTTGTCAATCACCCGCTAGGCGCCACTTATAGAATCGCCTAGATGGACTTAGGCGTCACTAGATAGTGTAGAGGTAGGCGCTAGTACATTAAGGCCAAGTTTTACCAGGCCTAATTTGGACACCTGGAGATGCCTAAGTCGACCATGTCTATTCTCCGCCCCAAACTACACCTACTTTTCAGGTAGGCATCATTAGGCATCGGAAGGCATCTCGACTTAGGTGTCGCTAGGCGCCGCTCTGAGTTCCACGTGGAACTCTTAATTTGTTATTTTTAAAAAATGTATCAATTAACTTTAATGGTGCAGCCAATTTCCACAAACAAAAAAGGCAAGCGAGATGTCTAAAATAGAGAATGATACAGGGACACATTTTTCCCTGTCCTCGCAGGAACTCATTTTCCCGTCCCATCCCGGTGAGTTCTTTTTCTTCACCTGCCCCATTCCTGCAAGCTCCGTCCTCATCTGCACAAGCCTCAAACACTTGAAAATCATAAGTAGCAACATTCTAGAGCTCAGATTGTGATGTCATAATGCCTCATTCCACCAATGCCTAAGCTCTGTCCTCATCTGCACAAGCCTCAAACGCTTTAAAATCATAAGTAGCAACATTCTAGAGCTCAGATTGTGATGTCATAAGGCCTCATTCCACCAATGCCTAAGCTCTGTCCTCATCTGCACAAGCCTCAAACGCTTTAAAATCATAAGTAGCAACATTCTAGAGCTCAGATTGTGATGTCATAATGCCTCATTCCACCAATGCCTAAGCTCTGTCCTCATCTGCACAAGCCTCAAACGCTTTAAAATCATAAGTAGCAACATTCTAGAGCTCAGATTGTGATGTCATAATGCTTCATTCCTCCAATGCCTAAGCTCTGTCCTCATCTGCACAAGCCTCAAACGCTTTAAAATCATAAGTAGCAACATTCTAGAGCTCAGATTGTGATGTCATAAGGCCTCATTCCACCAATGCCTAAGCTCTGTCCTCATCTGCACAAGCCTCAAACGCTTTAAAATCATAAGTAGCAACATTCTAGAGCTCAGATTGTGATGTCATAATGCCTCATTCCACCAATGCCTAAGCTCCGTCCTCATCTGCACAAGCCTCAAACGCTTGAAAATCATAAGTAGCAACATTCTAGAGCTCAGATTGTGATGTCATAATGCCTCATTCCACCAATGCCTAAGCTCCGTCCTCATCTGCACAAGCCTCAAACGCTTGAAAATCATAAGTAGCAACATTCTAGAGCTCAGATTGTGATGTCATAATGCCTCATTCCACCAAGCTCTGTCCTCATCTGCACAAGCCTCAAACATTTGAAAATCATATGTGTTTGAGGCTTGGGTGGTTATGGCAGAGCTTACAGGAATGGGGCAGGGTTAGGGACAGTGACAAAACTTGCGGGGATGAGGAAATTGGGTTCCTGTGGGGACGGGGAAAAATTTATCCCCGTGCCATTTCTCTAGTCTAAAACAACCAACAATTACATTTATTCTCATAACATACAAATAAATCTTGCATATAAAGTCCCAGTAATGTTACTTGGCTCATTACAGATCTTAACCATAGTACGAGACTGAGACAAGTTAATGCCAAATGTGCAAATTGTGTTGGCATCTTCAGTGTATGAGAGCACCATGGTTAAGATCTGTAATTAGTTACTTGTCTGTCCCCTGAAAAAGGCATTCCAGGTTGCCAAAACTGGGATTCTAGTCAGAACTTTTTTCCCACTGAATTGCTTTCAAGCCAAGTAACATTACTGGGAGTTTATATACAAGATTTATTTGTATGTTATGAGAATAAATGTAACTGTTGGTCGTTTTAGACATTTCTCTTGCCTTCTTTGTTTGTTGCTCAAATATTGTTGCTTCTTTTCTGTTGTGCAGTCAGTTACCATGCCAGTAAAGCTAATTTGGGTTGCGGATGGATTTTAGGCATCGCTAGGCATCTGCAGTTAGGTCACCTAGCGGTATCTAGGGCACCATTAATAGAATCTGCCCTTAACAAACATCAAAGTGTTTCGGAAAGAAATCAAAACATTTCTTTTCAAAAAACACGTCCTTACTTAATATTCCCCTCCCCAATCGCACATGCACTCTCCCCAGCAAATAACACACTAGTCATCCCCTTGAACCTCATTTACGACAAATATCCAAACTCCTAAATAAGCATCTCCCTTAGGTATCCACTTAACTGATTCCTTCAAAGTTAGGTATCTTTCTTCAGTTGCCTATATTGTTTTCCACACTGAACCTTGTAACTACTTGAACCCTGTCAAGTTATTCTATCGATAAATCCAGATATCTTATACTTGTATTTCTATACCACAACATGTAATTTACTTAAATCGTTGTAATGTAATTCTCTCGGTAATGTCCTGATCTCTTTTAACTGTAATCCGCTTAGAACCGCAAGGCACAGGCGGAATAGAAATCACAAATGTCATGTAATGTAATCTACAGAACCTAAAGCATTTCATGGAATCCCATAAAAAATAATACCAAGTTACTTCCCTTATTTTAATTATAGCTTAGACTTTAGAGAATCTAAATCAATTGATTTCTGAAAAAGACTCGATTCTTTCACCCTTCTCCTTTGGTTTTCTTTCTTTTTGCCTCAACACCAAGAAAGTTGTGTCGAGGAAGCTCTTTGAACTTAGCTCCCTCCTCCCTTGTTTACAAGGCTGCATTGCGTCTGTGTTTTAAGACTATGACCCTTGGGTTTTGTTTAAGGTAAGCAGTCAGAGTTTCAAAATGGAGGCACATTACAGCTCAGAGCTTTTCCAAAGACGGACAAGCCCAGCACCGCACAGAAATAAGTCCACCTAGAATCAAGAGTTCGACATTCTGAAGAAATATGTGGAACACATCATAGCAGGAGGAGAGCAATGCAAACATCTATTTTGAAAGGGAAAACGGAGAATTAATTCTTATTGAGAGAAATCACAAAAGAGGATCTTCTTAAATATTTTCCCCCACTAGTTTAAAGGTGTTACTTTTTTTTGTGCATCGTAGAAGGGAGATATTAACCCAGAAGATGAGCAATCTTAAATATCAACTGGAAAATTGGTGCATGTATTTCAGGAGTCTTTTTACTATGGCACGCTAACTGATTTAGACTATAATGGGTGCCTTAGCATTTAGCGCGTGATAATCTTTAGCGCGCGCTAAATTGGTTAGCGTGCCTTAGTAAAAGGACCCCTCAGTTTTGTAGAGTTTTGTGCTTGCCTTGAATAGGACCCACCAGTTGATATGGACAGCTTTAAAGAGAAGCCACAAGAGCAAAATGCATTAAGTCCAGCTTCCACTTAACCTTTGTGCAACAAGGTTTGTGGTGAAAATTCAGACTGCTTCTAGACCAGGGGTCTCAAAGTCCCTCCTTGAGGGCTGCAATCCAGTCGGGTTTTCAGGATTTTCCCAATGAATATGCATGAGATCTATGTGCATGCACTGCTTTCAATGCATATTCATTGGGGAAATCCTGAAAACCCGACTGGATTGCGGCCCTCAAGGAGGGATTTTGAGATCCCTGTTCTAGACCAAGGTTAGCAATTATAACTACTTATTGGCCTATTCTTGTGTAATTATCACCATTTCAGGGATGGTACACCCAATAGTGGGATGGGAAGGCAAAAATGTGCTCAGGTTGAAATGAGGGTGGCAATTTCTGCAGCCTTTCCTAGGACTTGGGTATCGTATGGAGGTTTCACCTGTCCCTTCCTCCCACTCTTGAAAAAAGAGCCCTGGAATTTTAAATTTCCAAATTAATTTAATTGTCTTTTCTCCCTTTATATGTATTGCCTGTTTTTTACTGCTTTGACCTGCTTTCCAGAAGGTAAAACAAATTTTTAAAAATAAATGAATGATAAGTTCTCAGTAAATCTTCACAGGATTAAATGTAATCTTGGCTTGAAGCAGTAGCTCAAACTATTACGGTAATTTGCCTGTTTGATAGCTATTGCTTCATCTTCCATTTTTTCAAAGGCATCCCTTCTTTTTAGTTCTTATGTTTTTCTTCAAATATTTTTAAATTCTTTCTAGAAAAGCATTGTGCTACCTGTTTTTAAAAATGGCCTTCCCAGGATCTAGGTTTCTATTGCGTGTATTGTTTTTCCATTTTACATATATTGAGGTCATACCTACATGGAGAATGGATATGGATTAGCATTGCATCTATTTTACTTCATTCTCTAGGGCAGGGGTAGGCAATTCCGGTCCTTGAGAACCGGAGCCAGGTCAGGTTTTCAGGATATCCACAATGAATATATATGAGATGGATTTGCATGCACTGCCTCCTTGAGATGCAAATCTATCTCATGCATATTTACTGTGGATATCCTGAAAACCTGACCTGGCTCTGGCTCTCGAGGACCGGAATTGCCTACCCCTGCTCTAGGGTGGTGAGGGGGAGACATGCAGTCAAGCCAAGCTATCCCCTCCTTATACAAAGTACAGAATGCTCCGCGGCACTAAAAACCTCTTCCTAATTTTTGTAAAAAGGGGGGGTAATACTTGCCCACTGACATTCCCATCCCAAAAAAAGACCAATGAGAGAAGATGTTGGGTTGGATAGTATTTTTGCACCCTATGTGGTTGTACCACTCGCACCGTGTGGTCCAGTACAAGAAAAATTTAAAACCTACAAATAACAAAAGAGTACAATTGTGTACAAACCAAGCCTGATAAAATTAGATGGACATAGGGGGAACATAATAATTTTGGTTTTAGTTGCTGACCAAATTAGCTAAGGAAAAAAAAAATGCAAAGGGAAGGCTATCGTATCCTCTCCAACAGCATCTCTCTATCGGATGTTAACCCCTCAGGCGATAATTTGGTTGACTCAAAGAGAAGAGGGTCTCTAATCAACAGCACTACTGGATTATTGAAACACTTTAAAATGAGGTCTGCTGTGAATTTTCATTACAATCAATTTTCTTCATGGTGTCGAGGAGAAAAAAGCATCTGATTGGTCAGTTCCTTGGTATGTAACTTGAAAGTACATTCTGCCATTCCTTCAGAATGATGTCATCATGCGCAAATTCTACAGTTCCCTTTGAATGATGTCATCATGCCAGTGGTTGCCTTCTGGAAGGGTAATAGCTCATGCAGTGCGAAACAACAGGATGCTGGCAACAATGCATTTGCCTGGTTCTTAAAACAGTTTTCGGGGAAAACACGCAGATCTCTGCTTTCATCATACAGATGAAAAATGCTAGTCCTTGGAAAGGGGTAAAACAATGTATCCTATGCGGTATAGGAGTCCTTCAACTGCATTTCTGACAGTGAGGGGGCGATGCTTCAATCACTAAGGACAGAAGTCTGACCCTTGATATTGAAAATATGATGTTGAAACCACATTGCCACCGACGGCAATGTAGGAGGAGGTCTTCCACACAGTGTAAAGGGAACATCAGTGTAGGGTACCCAAAAGGCAACATTCTTCTTTGGTCTTCAAAATTATCCTTTACCAGTAACAAATACATGCCCTCTTTTACGAGCGCATAGCATGGGTTTTAGCGCCGGCAGCGGCAATAAGTGCTCCGACAGTTAAGCAGACTGAGGGGATGTGGGATTTGAGGATTGGTTGTGGCCTGGTTTGAGTCTTTTTTATGGGGAGACAGCAGGAGGTTCGTATGGGTGAAAAACTGAAGGAGGTTAAAATAGGGGTGCCACAAGGATCAGCTCTTTCTGCGGCCCTATTTAATCTGTATCTCATTCCGCTGTGTAAACTGCGTTTGGATCTTGACATATCTTACCGACTGTATGCTGATGACATCCAATTCATTTTCCCCATTGATGGGGATTTTTATGGGGCAGCGTCTCACTTACAGTCAGTAGTGCTAGCGATTAAACACTGGATGGACCGTAACAGGTTGAAGTTAAGTATTCAGAAGACGCAGGTGTTGTGTGTTACAAGAACCCTGGGTGCTAATGTCCCGGAGGCACTTGAGTTGCTGGGGGAGAGAGTATTGGTGAGGCGCGAGGTGAAGTATCTCGGTGTGCTTTTGGATTCAGGACTTACCATGAGAGGGCAGGTGCTTGCAGTAGTTCGGAAGGTGTACTTTCATCTTCGGTTAGTCAATGGACTTAGGCCTTATTTGGCGGCTCCATTGTTCAGGATGGCGTTGCAGTTGATGGTGCTGTCCGTTTTTGACTATTGCAGTCTGGTGATTCTGGGAGTACCAGAATCAGTTTTGAGTGCACTTCAGGTGGCCCATAATTCAGTGGTACGCTCTCTATTTAAATTGCACAGACATGAGCATGTGATGGAATATTTTCTAAGGTTGCATTGGTTGAAAGTAAGGGATAAGATATGTTACAAGCTATTGGTAGATGTTTTTATGTGCTTACAGAAGTTGGCCCCCAAACACCTGGTCCAGAGCATCTTGCCGGGTGAGCCGGCTTGATTGATTCGCTCAATTGAGCATTGTGACCCGTCTATTCCATCCGTGCGGGACTTAAGGCCTTCCTCTTCCAGGCACAGTGTTTTTCACTGTATCGGTCCTAGGGAGTGGAACAACCTTCCAGGATATATTCGCCAACAGCAAAATTTACAGAATTTTAGAAAAATGCTGAAAAGACACTTGTCCTGTAAGATGAAATATACGGTCTGAGTTTGGCTGAGGGGGAAGGAGTGATGACTGTTGAGTGTTGGTCACCGAGGTTTTCGATGGTCTGGTCTGCTTTATTTGGTATAATGATGTTCGTCATTGAGGCATGTTGTATGCCAAATGCAATTTTACATTTTGATGAATGACAGGGTTGGCCAATACTTTGGCCTTAAATGGCATTCGTCGTTGATGCAACGTGTATGTCATATGCAATTTGATTTTTATATGTACGTATGTAGTTTGTTATAGTGTTTTCTTGATGTGATTTGTACGATAAATGTTATGTTTTATTTTGTATGTTAACAAGTCACTCGCCCTAGATAAGGGTGGGTGATAAATAAATAAACAAACAAACAATCATGAGCGGCGTACCGTAGGAGGTACTCAGGTGTCCTATGGTAACTGCCAAATTCACACACAATTTAGCACAAAAATATTTTTTGGGAGAGGGGTCAGGTCAGGGGGCGAAGCATAGACATTCCTGTGCTAACCAGTTAGCGAATCTACATTACTATATGCTAATTGGTTAGTATGGGAATACCGCTTGAGCCCTTGGAACCTACATAATGGGAGGCAGTAAGGACTCATGTGGTACAATTTTGTATGGCTTCACACTGATGGCAGCATTTGGGCATAGCCACTTATACAAAAAGGCATTTTTATGGCTGTGGTAAAGATGGCTTTAGCACCCAAGAAAACCCTACATAAGGGTGAACTAAGGCCAGTGACATAGTGAGGAGGTACTGTGTGCACAATGTGGAGCCACTACTGTTAGTTACTGAGAAAGGATTCATGGCCCAGGAGAAAATGGACGCATTAAATAACCCATTTGGGAAACTGAACAAAACAAGTTTCAAGTTTATTAAAAATTTGATATACCACCTTATCATGTATTTCAAGGTGGTTGTACAATTAAAAATTAGATTAATAGAAATAGTATATCAAAACAATTAACAACAAACAGAGCATTTGGACAATTTATAAAAAGACTAAACAAACAGGTACAAAAGGGAAAAGGGAGAACTACAATGTAATGTTAAGGAAAGAGAAGATGTTGGGAGAAATACAAGAGGGCGGGATAACAACATGTAAGTCCAAAAGAAATGGACCAAAAAAAGTTTTTTAAATCCTTATAAGGACAGTCAAACTTGAAAAGCATCCTTAAAAAGTAACGTCTTAAGAGAAGACTTGAAATTCTCATGTGTTTTTGTCTCTTAACGAATTTGGGGTTGAATTCCAAAGAGTGGGAGCAACCACGGGGAAGATAGTATTTCTCCTAATATTTATATGGCTCAGAGATGGAATGACTAATAAATTTTGTTCAGAGGATCGAAGGGTGCGTGATGAAGTGTATGGAATCAAAAGTCTATTGATAAATTCAGGCTGAGCTGTTCTTCTAGTTTTTAAAAGTCAACAGTAGTGTTTTATATGTAACTCAATGATTAATAGGGAGCCAATGAGCTTTAATTAAAAGAGGAGTTACATGGTCAAATTTCTTGGCCTTATAAATGATTTTTACGGCAGTATTCTGAATTATCTGTAGGCATCTTAGTTCATTTTTGGTGATTCCATGGTATAAAGCGTTACCATTGTCCAAACAGGAAATGACCAGAGAATGAAGCAGAGTGGTCGAGGAATTTAGCTAAAGAGCGGATCAATCTTAGATGATAGAAACATTTTCGAACAACTGTGTTTATGTGTTCATGAAAAGTGAGATTGTCATCAAACTTAACTAATGAAAGTTGAGTTATCTAATAGCTATGCATAGGAGTGGCATAGGAGGCATCCAGAGCAATGGCACCCCCCACCTACTTCACTGCCTCCCTGCCTTGCGCACCCCTTTCCTTCCCCCATACTTCTAACTTCGCTGGCACGAGCAGCATCTCCTGCTGCCCACGTTGGCCTTGGTTCTCCCTCTGATGTCACTTCCTGGTCCCACGATCAGGAAGTGACTTCAGAGGGAGAACCGAGGCCGATGCGAGCAGCAAGTTGGAGCTGCTGCCTGCACCGGGGAAGAGTTAGAAGTACGGGAGAAGGGAAGGCATGTGTTCAGCAGGGGAATGACAGAGAAGGATGGGGGCAGAGAGGAGAGGTGTCGGCATCCCCACCAAAATGGCACCTGGGGCGGTCCATCCCCCCTCCCCCTTACTATGCCATTGATTAAGGTAACTATTTGCCACAGCTTAGTAAAAGGACCTTTAAGTTAATTCAACTTTGATAATGACGTCAACAAGATTTGTCCACATACTTATGCAGGGAGCAATCGGGGATCGGCTTTGCTGGTAACCTTTGGCACATCGATTGCAGGTAATGCCAGTCACACCATCTTTACAGGGACATTGGCCTGTGGTTTGATTGCAGGTTTTGCCAGCTGCACCCACCGGATGGCAATCACACGCTGCAGAGAGAACAGATAACAGAAGGGTAAGGAAAAAACCAACAACCCAAAAGGTTAAATGTCAACTCAATGCAATGGCAGCAAAACATTTACAAGCAATAGGCAAAATACACCAGATTTAGGGGAGGGGTGTTAAAGTGAGTGTGGGGGGGGGGGAGTTGCTGAACAGTTTACAAAGCAACAGGTTATTCCATTTTTTTAAATAAATTACACTGTTATCTTCATAAAATATGCTAAAATGGGTGCCCCATTAATCTAGATGCCCTCTGATAAAATGACCATCTTTATACATGTATACTGCCATACCACAGTAAAATCCAGACCCCTAGACCCGCCCAGATCCACCCAGCCCTGCCCCATTACGCCCAAGCCCCGCCCCCCACTGCCAATTTAGAGGAAGCTTTTCAAAACCTGGACAAAGTGCCAGGTTTTGAAAAGCTGTCAAGTTTCAAGTTTAATAGTGTTTGATTTTTACGCAATGTCATATATTTCAATGCGTATAACATATATCCCGGACATGTCCTCCAAATGAAGAACATGTCCGGGGAAATCCAGACATCTGGTAACCCTAGTATATACTGTACGTATAAAGGCCTTTACAAATTGAACCTTTCCCCTCTGCCAAGCCATTATTGTTTGTATGCCAACATATAGCAAGAACCCCAAACCAGGAGACCACCATGACAAACACCATCACGACGGTAGTTCTTTATAGTGGTCGGAGTCTTCACCTGGTTCTGGTCATTGTGTTTGGAGATGTTTCAAAAGCATTGGCCTGTTTGCATGGATTCAGTCAGAAGTGTTGCTTGCTTTTCAAAAACAAAGTATTACACTATACCAGGGATCTCAAAGTCCCTCCTTGAGGGCCACAATCCAGTCGGGTTTTCAGGATTTCCCCAATGAATATGCATTGAAAGCAGTGCATGCACATAGATCTCATGCATATTCATTGGGGAAATCCTGAAAACCTGACTGGATTACGGCCCTCAAGGAGGGACTTTGAGACCCCTGCACTATACCAAGAGTACACACATGATTAAGAGTTCCTTTATCAAGCAGTGGGCCGGCGAGGTAAATGCTCTGATGATCACTCAATTCCTATGAGCGTCAGCGCATTTATCTCGCTGACCGGCGGTAGAACGCTCTACCACTGCTTGATAAAAAGAACCCTAAGCTTTAGTGAGAAGGAATAATCCCTCTCTTTTTTTTTTTTTCGCAAACCCAACTAGAAAAACTGCAACAAACCAACTCAAGATGTGGTCACAAGGGACTCTGAATACCGGAATAATGTATTTTTTTTTTCCAGATTATCCATTAGTCCCTGGGATTTGGCCAGGACTGTTGTGAGTGCTTTTGCCTATTACTGATAGGCTTTTCTGTCCTAAATTTGGCATTCCTTTTCCGTTTCTTTTGAAGAATTTTTAATACTATAAACCGCTTTAATTTGCAGTGAAAGGTGAATGTCCCTGTGCATTTATGTGCTAGGAATCACTGCCTTTCTTTATGCAGCATTGCTACCCTGGAAGAAATGGCAGTGCAGGTAAATTCATAGCACAGGACAGGAGAAAGAGATTCCCCCTCTGCCCCAACTGTTTTTTTAAAGTGAAAATACAAGCTTTAGATAGAACATACCTTCAGTTCAAAAACGTGTTGCTGATTTTTGCATCATTATCATGCATTCTAAGCGGTAAGTTGCGTTATGGCATAGCATTTCATAGGATGTGCCCAAGGCAAAAATCTTTTCAATTTGTTTTCAATACTTTTAGCTTTTTTTGTTTCTCCTATTTAAAATATTTTTTATTTTGTTTCATTTTTTCATTTTAATTTTAGAGAAGTGTCTATATGTATTAAAACTAGGCTTGCTTTTCTGATGTAGGCTGTAAAAACCTGTAACGCTGATTACAGCCATTCCGCATGTTGTTTTAGAGTCTTTAATTTGTAATTTTTCAATTTGCATTTTGTATATCTTATCTTTTATTTTTTTAATATTTTAAGGCTACATTTTGATTAAAATCTGTAAATGCGATTAATCTTGCGACTAAAGGTATATATTTTTTTTCCCCCCCACTGCAGCTCCTTGTGACTCTGGGCAATGGAGGGTTGGTTGGGGGGGGGGGGTTCATCAATGGGTAGGATGTGTTATTTTAGCACAAGGTCTCACTGGATAAAATGGGACCCTGTGCTACAATACCACAACTTGTGCTAAAATAACCCATCTTAACAGTAACACACACTGATGAATTCCTCCTAAGTGACTTATTCAGAGTCACAAGGAGCAGCAGTGAGAAAAAAACCTCAAAACATACCTTTAATCATGCAATTAAAGTTTTAATTGAAACGCAGCTCTAACTAAAACTTTTTAACCCATGCTAATCATGTTGACATATACTAATTGTAGGTATTCTGTTGTACTCTAAGGGGCCCTTTTACTAAGCCTCACTAGATGTTAGCATATGCCTAATACAATTTAAAGTGGCATACCATGGGATGCACTCAGGGAGTCTATTGCAAATCTAAATATAAGAGTTGTAGGGAAGAGATGTCACCAACCAGGAAGTAGTTTCACAAATAGATCTTTATTGGATCAGCTATTCCTGGTTGGTGACATCTCTTCCCTATGACTGTTCTATTTGGATTTTTGGTTTCGCCACAGAGGTGCTGATTTGGTTCATGTTCTGCAATTCTACGATAAATGCCAAATTAACATGCTAACAAATATTTAAAATAATTTTGGAGGGGGCAAGTCAGGGGGCAGAGAGTGGGCATTCTTGCACTAATAGCACAGCTACATTACTGTGCTCCAACTGGTTAGTGCACAAAATAGGTGGCGGTAAGTTGGTATTAGCACATGACCATTTTTTTAATGGTCAGGTGCTAATACCAACATTAGGCCCACTTTTATCAAGCTGCGTTAGGGATTTTTATCGCGAGTTGCTATGATAAAAGCTCCGACACTCATAGGAATTCTATGAGCATCGGAGCTTTTACCACAGTGGCCTGCGATAAGAAAACCCCTAACGCAGCTTCATAAAAGGGGTCCGTAGTGCTTGGTCAATAATACAAATAAATACAAGCTCGGGATAGAAAACAAATTAAATAAATAAATAGATAAAAGACCATTTATTTATGTATTTTAAACACTTATCCCCTCTTTTACAAAGGTGCGCTAAGCTTTTTAGCATGCGCTAAATGCTAACACATGCATGTTATCCTATGGATGTGTTAGCGGTTAGTGCACGCTAAGCCCACGCTAAAACGCTTAGCGTGCCTTTGTAAAAGAGGGCCTTATAGTCCGCTTATACCTAAGAGGATTACAAGAAAAAAAAAAAACCAAGCAAACAAACATAAGATAAAAACACAAAAAACCTCCACAATGAAACACAATAATACTAAACAATATACAAATAACATTTCCATTAATCACTTCATTCCTTCAGTCACTGTTTCTTAACCACTTAAAAAGCTTCTATAAAAAAGAAACATTTTAAATCATTTTTTTTTAAACTCTGAAAGTTATCATTGATTCTCAATTGTCCAACCAGATTATTCCAAAGCTTCACTCCTGACACCAAAATAGCCATAGCTCTGGGGCTAGCATACCTTACATGCTGTAACTGTGGTAAAAATGGCCTTAGTGTGTGGAAAAAACCTATGTAAGGCACACTAAGGCCACTTTTGACTGAAGCATAGTAAAAGGACAAATAAGTGGAAGACATGCATATTTATTTATTTATTTTTAAAATTTCTTCACCGCTTAAGGCCTAAGCGGCTTACAATGTAAACATACATAGTCATGTACACACACGTAATCAGTAAAACATTTTCTACCTAATCCTCCAAACTCTTCTGTTGCTAAAACTAGTATATGGCTAATAAAAACTTAAATGAAGCAGATTATCAAAATCTAAAACATCGCAACCTAGTAAAAGGCTTTCACAAACAAATAGGAGGGGCCTTAGGCACCTGGGCCAACCGGAATCTTAGGCATCTCTCCCAGTGCATTCTGAGAGGCACTGGGAGTGGCCTAGGATTCCGATTGGCCAAACCCTTTAGGCCACTCCCGTTGGTTTAAAACATCATTTAAATGGCGTTTTTTACTTAGGGTTTTAGCGCGCGCTAGCCACTACCGCCTCCTTTTAAGAAAGCGGTAATTTTTCAGTTAGCGTGCGCTATGCGCACACTAATCTTCTGCAAATATGTGGAGAGTGATGAGGAGAAAGCAAATGTGCTAAACAAATACTTCTGTTCTGTGTTCACAGAAGAAAATCCTGGAGAAGGACCGAGATTGTCTGGCAAAGTTACACGAGAAAATGGAGTAGATTCTGCACCGTTCACGGAGGAGGGTGTTTATGAGCAACTTGAAAAACTGAAGGTGGACAAAGCGATGGGACCAGACGGGATCCATCCCAGGATACTAAGGGAGCTCAGAGAGGTTCTGGCGAGTCCTATTAAAGACTTGTTCAACAAATCTCTGGAGACGGGAGTGATTCCTGGGGATTGGAGGAGAGCGGATGTGGTCCCTATTCATAAATGTGGTCACAGGGATGAAGCAGGAAACTACAGGCCGGTGAGCCTCACTTCAGTTGTTGAAAAAATAATGGAAGTGTTGCTGAAAGAAAGGATAGTGTATTTCCTTGAATCTAATGGGTTACAGGATCCGAGGCAACATGGCTTTACAAAAGGTAAATCGTGCCAAACGAACCTGATTGAATTTTTTGATTGGGTGACCAGAGAGCTGGATCGAGGACATATGCTAGATGTAATTTACTTGGATTTCAGCAAAGCCTTTGATACAGTTCCTCATAGGAGGCTGTTGAACAAACTTGAAGGGCTGAAGTTAGGACCCAAAGTGGTGAACTGGGTCTGAAACTGGCTGTCGGACAGACGCCAGAGGGTGGTGGTTAATGGAAGTCGCTCGAAGGAAGGAAAGGTGACTAGTGGAGTCCCTCAGGGTTCGGTGCTGGGGCCAATCCTGTTCAATATGTATGTGAGTGACATTGCTGAAGGGTTAGAAGGAAAAGTGTGCCTTTTTGCAGATGATACCAAGATTTGTAACAGAGTAGACACCGAAGAAGGAGTGGAAAATATGAAAAAGGATCTGCAAAAGTTAGAGGAATGGTCTAATGCCTGGCAACTAAAATTCAATGCAAAGAAATGCAGAGTAATGCATTTGGGAATTAATAATCGGAAGGAACCGTATATGCTGGGAGGAGTGAAGCTGATATGCACGGATGGGGAGAGGGACCTTGGGGTGATAGTGTCCGAAGATCTAAAGGCGAAAAAACAGTGTGACAAGGCAATGGCTGCTGCCAGAAGGATTCTAGGCTGTATAAAGAGAGGCGTAGTCAGTAGAAGGAAGAAGGTGTTGATGCCCCTGTACAGGTCATTGGTGAGGCCCCACTTGGAGTATTGTGTTCAGTTTTGGAGACCGTATCTGGCGAAAGACGTAAGAAGACTTGAGGCGGTCCAGAGGAGGGCGACGAAAATGATAGGAGGCTTGCGCCAGAAGACGTATGAGGAGAGACTGGAAGCCCTGAATAGGTATACCCTAGAGGAAAGGAGAGACAGGGGAGATATGATTCAGACGTTCAAATACTTAAAGGGTATTAACGTAGAACAAAATCTTTTCCAGAGAAAGGAAAATGGTAAAACCAGAGGACATAATTTGAGGTTGAGGGGTGGTAGATTCAGGGGCAATGTTAGGAAATTCTACTTTACGTAGAGGGTGGTGGATGCCTGGAATGCGCTCCCGAGAGAGGTGGTGGAGAGTAAAACTGTGACTGAGTTCAAAGAAGCGTGGGATGAACACAGAAGATTTAGAATCAGAAAATAATATTAAATATTGAACTAGGCCAGTTACTGGGCAGACTTGTACGGTCTGTGTCTGGCCGTTTGGTGGAGGATGGGCAGGGGAGGGCTTCAATGGCTGGGAGGGTGTAGATGGGCTGGAGTAAGTCTTAACAGAGATTTCGGCAGTTGGAACCCAAGCATAGTACCGGGTAAAGCTTTGGATTCTCGCCCAGAAATAGCTAAGAAGAAAAAAATTAAAAAAAAAAAAAAATTTAAATTGAATCAGGTTGGGCAGACTGGATGGACCATTCGGGTCTTTATCTGCCGTCATCTACTATGTTACTATGTTACCTTAGTAAAAGGATCCCTTAGCTTGGGTGCCTACCAGCACCTAAAAAAGTGCCATTTATAGAATATGGGTCTGACTGATTTAGCGTGAGCTAACTGCTTTAGCGCATGCCAAAAATTAGCACGCACTGAATGCTAAGACACACATAGCAATATAATGGGATTCTTAGCATTTAGAATACGATAAAGTGGTTAGAGCCCTTGATGAATTCTCCCCTTAGTATCAAAGAACTTTCAACCAGAAGCACACGCAATTTAAATGACCCAATAATAGTATTTTGTCATGAAAACCTCACCTCGTTAGTAAGAAAATATGCTTCTAGCTAAATAAAAAAAGATCACCGATGAATGGGGAAGATGGCAGAGTGGTTTTTCTCTTTTCAGAACTTCAGCTGTTCATCCTCATAGTTGGCATTTGGGAACAGCTGAATTATAATTGGTATTATAAAAGCCAAACATCCATAAATGTAATGCATCTGGAAAAGTCACTGCCAGAGAGGGAACAACCAGTCCTTAAGGTTCTGACTTGTAGCGTCTGTCAGTGGGTTACGTTTAACAGGGCAGCTGTCAGTTTGGCAATTATTAACAATCTAATTCTCTTTTAAAATATAGGGTTAAACAGTAAAACACCCAAGGGCACAAGTTGACAATAGTACATCTGCTGAATTATTACGGATGCTTAGAATTAGCTAAGGTTGCCTCCCTGACTCCATGTCAGGAACACAGACTATTCCAGTCCTGGTTTTACAGAATTTCATGTTATAATTTTGATTTTCTTGGGAAACTCAGTGGAATGATCAAATCTGCAAGTCCCTTCATGCAATAGAGTGAAACCAGAACTGGAATCACCCATTCCTTATGACATGGATTCAGTTGGCATTTAGCTCATGTCTTTCCATTGGTTTTGTTCAGGAACAGTAGGTATTTCCCTGTTCCCAGAGGGTTTTCAGTCTAAGGGCTATTATTATTTACTAACGTGTTAATAAATTAACACACATTAATTTGCACTTAACACATGTTAATAGTTGTGTGTTAAATAAAATTTGTACCTGTTAATGTGCAATAATGCATGTTTGTGAATTTAGCCCTATATTTATTTGCACCTAAGATAATGGTGGTTGAGATGATTTGCCCAGGGTCACAAGGACCACCACTGGGATCTGAACCCTGGTTTTGTGGGTTCTTGTCCAGTTGCTTAGCAACTCTTTCTTGGTAAAGTTTACCCAATCTCAGTGCATTTTTTTATAGCTAAAAAAGGTGCTGGTACTCAATTGCCAGGCCATTCTTCAAGCGTGGGGTGATCGCAGAGGGTCCCACACCACGGTAGCCAGACCTCTGCAACCAACCACAGAATCCATGAAAAGTCAACACTGAGTGACAGAAACTGAGCTCTTTTATTAATACTCAGGGACTAAGGACTATTTTTATCAAGCAATAAAAAAGGTGCCAGTGTTCAGTACCCCTGAGTAGAGAATGACCACAGGGACAGATTTTTCCCCATCCCGGCAAGTTATTTTCCTGTCCCTATCCTCATCTGCACAAGCCTCAAACACTTTAAAATCATAAGTAGCAACATTCTAGAGCTCAGATTGTGATGTCATAATGCCTCATTCCACCAATGCCTAAGCTCTGTCCTCATCTGCACAAGCCTCAAACCCTTTAACATCATAAGTAGCAACATTCTAGAGCTCAGATTGTGATGTCATAAGGCCTCATTCCACCAATGCCTAAGCTCTGTCCTCATCTGCACAAGCCTCAAACGCTTTAAAATCATAAGTGTTCGAGGCTTGTGCGGTTAAGACAGAGCTTATGGGAATGGGACAGGGACAGCGACAAAACTTGTGGGAATGGGACAGGGAAATTGAGTTCCTGTGGGGATGAGGAAAATGGGTCTTCATGACATTCTCTACCCCTACGTACCCCCCCCCCCCCCTCAAAAAAGCCCTGCCTATTCTGCTCTTCAAAACAGATTGGATGCTACAGGACGAAAATATTCTAGTTTATTCATTTTGCACAGTTTATAGGGATTCATTCTGAATTGTGCCCCACCATAAAACAGGAAACCTTTATTATTTTTAATAAGAATATTTATTTCTTAAATTTATACACCATTTACTCCTAGGCGGTTTTACAAATAAAACCACTCAAAATCCAACACAGAACCAATCACAAGATATGTCAAGGGATGTGATAGTTACATTTTTCTTCAGTTCTATGGAATCTTAATGATTTTATCTATTACTGTAATCCAAGGTGCCAAGATTATGGGCAGGATTAGACCCTGAGAAAATGAACAAGATTCTTGTTGAAAACACAACCATCCATCCTTCAAGTCCTACTATTTACCAGGCATGAATAACTGGCCAGATTTACTGTACTAAAGACCCTTGTACTAAAGTGCATGAAGCAGTTAATATGTGAATTAGCGCTTGCTCTTAGTTTACAAGTAAAATAACCATCATGGTGCTGGCTTGACAGTGCGTGCTAATTTGTGTATTAACTGCATGCTGAAATTAGGCATGGGAACTGGGCAGAGGATGGGCAAGGACAGATGCACATACCACGTTCTCCAAAGCAGGCATTAATCCCTGGATTCTACAGATGGTGACCAGATTTGGGCACCTAAATTTGCATATGATCCTGAAATGGGTGCGCAACTTAATTGGCTAACCTGCCTTTAATGAGCAATAATTGGCTACTAACACCAATTAATGGAGTTCATTGGCACCAATTAGGATTTGCATCTGGCTACATGCTATCCTGTAACGCATGGGGCCCAAATCCCGTTGGGTGCAACTCAAAAGGGGGTGTGACCGTGGGAGGGGCACGAGCATGTCAGGGGCATTCCAAAAAGTTGCATGCATTGCTACAGAATACTGGGCTCCAAGGTGGTGGAACTCGCTTCCCAAGGAATTAAAACTAGAAAGGCACACTGGAAAGTTCAAGAAAGGGATAAAGACCATCCTCTTCACAGACTACTTTAACTAATAATGCAGCATAGAGGACATAGCTGGCCCCCACTAGGAACACAATAGGGTGAACACAGCTGAGATAGCCAGAATTGCTGAGGATATGATAAACAAAGTACAGATAACTAGAATTATCAGGATGTATGTAAATCTAAGATGAACACAGAACACGATACAGGCATTATGTGTGCAAATAAGTAGGATTTAATATGAACATAGTACATGATACTAGTAATATACATGTGCATATACATAGGATGATTGATTATTTTGTAAATGTGTACAAATACGTAGGATGATTGGTTATGGCAGTGTTCTTCAACCACCGGTCCATGGACCAGTGCCGGTCCACAGAAATTTCCTGCCGGTCCACAGGGCCAGCACGTGCATCAGGCCCAAAACAGTGTTCTTCAACCGCCGGTCCACGGTGCGATCGATGCGGCGTTATCTTCGAGCCAGCTCCCTCTTCCTAACTGATTCAGTGCACAAAGCCACGGGCAGTGGCTCCTACGGGCATCCTGCGCCAGAACCGGAAGCCTTCGCTCTGAAGTTGCAACGTCAGAGGGAAGGCTTCCAGATGAGGCACGGGACGTGCCAGGAGCAATTAGTACTATTATGGGGGTGGGGTCTGGGGTGGAGATTGGGTAGAGAAGGGCGGGGTCTGGCCCACGATTTAGCCCAGTGTTCTTCAACCGCAGGTCCACAGACCGATGCCAGTCCACAGAATAATTCTTTTATTTCTGCCGGTCCATAGGTGTAAAAAGGTTGAAAAACACTGGATTATGGTATAAATGTGTCTGTATTGAAAATCATCTCAGAAAACACTAAGGGCCTGATAATCAAAACTGAAATACGTCTAAAAACCCGCCCACGTCGGCACTTGGACAATCTAAAAGATAAGTCATCCAAGTGATGATAATAGAAACGGTTTTTTAGACGTATACAGGGACATTTTAGGCCTCTGAATGCCGCTGTACACCCGGAGCTGAAAGGGGCATTTTTGGAGGAGTGGTTAGGGCGGGATGTGGGCCAATCTAGACTTAGTCGTCCTGGAGGGATAATCGAAGGTTTGACGACACTGGTATAAGTGCCCAATAGGTATCCAAAGTGGACAGATAACCACTGCAGGGCAAAGTTAAGACCCTCACACACTCTCCCCATGTTCACTGACCCTGTCGCACCCCCACAAAGTTCAGAATAAAAACATACATACCTGCTAACGGAACATCAGCACCTGCCATAGGAAAGCCTAGTAGAGCTGCATAGCGGTGGCTTAAATAGTCTGGGGGGGGCTAGTGAACCATAGAGAGGAGGACCCAAGCTCATAAGCCACTCTAATCACTACATCAATGTTGGAAATTTGAGCAAACCAAAAAAACCCTAAAACCCTACTGTATGCCATATAGGTGGCACCTGCAGCCATAAGGACTACTGGGGTTGTGGACAGGTGGGTATAGTGGGTTTTGTGAGAATTTTAGGGGGCTCACTATGACCTATAATGGAGTTGTGGTGAGATGTTTATGTGGCACACTTTTTGTGAAGTTCACAGCAGTGCCCTGTGAGGTGCCCCACTGCTCTGTTGCCATGTCTGGGTGACCAGTCCATCACAATGCTGGCCCCTCCCATGCCCAAAAGTTCTTGTTCTGGACGTTTCAGACTTGGCCAAATTTTGGGTCGAGAATGTGGTATAATGATAGACGTACTAGCGATTTGGACGATCAAACGCCTGGAAGTACAGATAGATGATTTTTGGAAAAAAAAATTTTTTTAGACGTACTGCCAACTTTGGGTGACGAGCACCCTATGTCCAAATCAAATTTAAGACATTTCTTTTGATTATGCCCCTCCAACTCTGTATTGTAACACCATATAAACCGCTCTGAATTGACTGCCCAGTCATTACTAGCAGTATAAAAGCTTTCAATAAACAATTAACACAACTTTAGCACCAATATTTATACCAGATTTCAGAAGGCATAAATCTGGTGCCCACGGTGAAGGCATGAGAATCGGTGCTAAGCGCAATTGTAAAAAAGGGTGCGCACTCTTTATAGAACAGCACTTAGGCCCTGATTCCATAAATGCGCCGAGGAATGCGGTGCATAACGCATATCAATCAGGAGTTAGGCGCCACTTATAGAACAGTGCCTAGTAGCGACTAAATTGGACTTTTCGTGCCCCCTATTTATGCCAGGGTTTTCTTGGCCTAAATGCTGGTGCCTAAGTCCAATTTAGGTGTCTACACACAAAATACAGTACTCCCCCCCCCAGGAACCCCCGCGAATATCGAAAAACCGCAAATACGGTTTTTCACCTGGGGAGGCAGGAGAGGGCAGCTGGAGAGGCAGGATAGGGCAGCTGGCGCGCCGGCGAGTGAAGGAAATCACCCGCGGTATGCTCCGACCGCCTCTTCCTGCACTAAAGTTAGGCTTCACCAATCAGGAGCTGCTTTGACACGCAGCACCTGATTGGTGAAGCCCGACTTTAGCACAGCAAGTCCCAGTTGGAGAATACTGCGAATGACCGGGACCGCGAACTGCAAATGACCAGGGGAACACTGTATGCCCATGATCCACACCCATTTCTGGTAGACGCCTTGGACTAGGCACTTATCAGAAATTCATAGGCGCCTACCGAGTTAGGCAGTTACCACCCAATTAATTTTAATTCTTGCCAATTATGAGTTCATTATTGCTCAATATCAGCGCTAATTAAGCTTATAAAATAATTAAGTTAGGTGCCTAGATCAGCTATTTGTACTGATCTATGTGTCTTAACTTCAGCTGCTATTTATAGAATCTGGGCCTTAGCGTTGATCTTTTCTACCTCCCATTTTTGAGCGCTATTTGTAGAATCCAGCCCTAAGTGCATCCATACTAATTGCAAATAGTCAGTGCACAGTAAAGAGCGTTCCAAGAGGTTAGTTTTGCATATATCTTGACAGTAACAGACTTCACTCCTAAGCCAGGTTATGTGGAGTATTGTTTTGGTTCCTTGAATTTACTGGAAATGCTCACCACGGTACTTGCATCGTGGCAAAGAGAGCTTCCTTCTGGAGTTCATAAGACATTGACATATATCCCCTCTTTTACAAAGGTGCGCTAAGCATTTTAGCGCGCGTTAAACATGCACCAAGCGCTAACACGTGCATGTTATCCTGTGGATATGTTAGCGGTTAGCGAATGCATTGATTTAGTGTGCGCTAAATCTGCGCTAAAAAGCTTAGCGCGCCTTTGTAAAAGAGGGCCATAGAGAGAGAATTTATCCAGTCATTCTTGGAAGTTCTTTCTAATCAAGCCTATGGTACCCAAAACAATGGATCCTAATAATTGTCTGACCACGTGGTCCAAACATAATAGAAAAAAAACGATATAACTTCAGGGTGGGTGTTTTTTCTATTTTATACCCAAAACAATGGGAAATATTTCTATACTAGTATTTTAGCCCGTTACATTAATGGGTGCTAGAAGTCTGGTCGGCTCTCGTAGTCCCTTGCCGCTGCCCCCCCCCCCCTTCCCTTTCCGTGGTCCCGACTCCAAACCTGCCGACTCCAGCAGCGTCTGCATCACTCTACACACGCTGCTTCAGGGCCGTAGAAGGAGTCGGCAGGTTTGGAGTCGGGACCACGGGAAGGGAAGGGGCGGCGGCAAGGCGAAGAACTTACTTTTACTAAAGCAGGGAGTCCAGCGCTGGCGGCCAGTCCTGCCGGCGAGTGTAGTTAGGTGCTGTAAGGCTGGGGACCCGCGCATGCGCACTCCTGCCACCACGGACCTACATCTCACGGAACAGGAAAAATGGAACACACAGGTAGGAGTGGGCATGCGCGGCTAGGGTTTTATTATATATAGGATCATTCTGCCACATTTTCTCAGTCTTGGCCTGCATTTCTTTCTACTCGAGGATCTTCTCTCTCTCTCTCTCAGTCTCTCTCTCTCTGCCTCTGTCTCTCTCTCTCTGCCTCAGTTTCTCTCTCTGCATCAGTCTCTCTCTCTCTCTCTCTCTCTCAGTCTCTCTCTGCCTCAGTCTCTCTCTCTCTCTCTCTCTCTCTCTGCCTCAGTCTCTCTCTGCCTCAGTCTCTCTCTCTCTCTCTCTCTCTCTGCCTCAGTCTCTCTCTCTCTGCCTCAGTCTCTCTCTGCCTCAGTCTCTCTCTCTCTCTCAGTCTCTCTCTGCCTCAGTCTCTCTCTGCCTCAGTCTCTCTCTCTCTCTCTCAGTCTCTCTCTGCCTCAGTCTCTCTCTCTCTCTCTCTCTCTCTGCCTCAGTCTCTCTCTCTCTGCCTCAGTTTCTCTCTCTGCCTCAGTCTCTCTCTCTCTCTCTCAGTCTCTCTCTGCCTCAGTCTCTCTCTCTCTCTCTCTCTCTGCCTCAGTCTCTCTCTCTCTCTGCCTCAGTCTCTCTCTCTCTGCCTCAGTCTCTCTCTCTCTCTCTCTCTCTCAGTCTCTCTCTGCCTCAGTCTCTCTCTCTCTGCCTCAGTCTCTCTCTCTCTCTGCCTCAGTCTCTCTCTCTCTCTGCCTCAGTCTCTCTCTCTCTCTCTCTCTCAGTCTCTCTCTGCCACAGTCTCTCTCTCTCTCTCTCTCTCTGCCTCAGTCTCTCTCTCTCTGCCTCAGTCTCTCTCTCTCTCTCTCAGTCTCTCTCTGCCTCAGTCTCTCTCTCTCTCTCTCTCTCTGCCTCAGTCTCTCTCTCTCTCTGCCTCAGTCTCTCTCTCTCTGCCTCAGTCTCTCTCTCTCTCTCTCAGTCTCTCTCTGCCTCAGTCTCTCTCTCTCTCTCTCTCTCTGCCTCAGTCTCTCTTTCTCTCTCTCTCTCTCTGCCTCAGTCTCTCTCTCTCTCTGCCTCAGTCTCTCTCTCTCTGCCTCAGTCTCTCTCTCTCTCTCTCTCTCAGTCTCTCTCTGCCACAGTCTCTCTCTCTCTCTCTCTCTCTGCCTCAGTCTCTCTCTCTCTGCCTCAGTCTCTCTCTCTCTCTGCCTCAGTCTCTCTCTCTCTCTCTGCCTCAGTCAGTCTTTCTCTCTCTCTCTGCCTCAGTCAGTCTCTCTCTCTCTCTCTCTCCATCTGACTCACACTTCTATGATCAATGATATTCTGGTGCTTTTCTGTGTGGTCCCTGCAAGGGACATGCTGGGCATGCCCCCAACAGCTACCGCATAGAGCCTTTACATTTTCCATCTGTTAATTTTTGCTGTTAAAGAGCGGTCGTGTTAGTTTACTTGAATACTTTGAAATAAGGGTCAGAGCACAGGTTCTAGGTGAAATCTTTTTATTGGATTAACAATACATCCCAAAGTAGCTTTCCAGGGCTGTGCTTTCTCCATCAGGTCAGTGTAAAAAACTAATGTTACACAGGGTTTAAATAGTACAGTGAGCTGGATATGAGGTCATTACAGATTAATAAGGATGTGCATGGGGAGAGAGGGGTGGCTCAAATTTTTGATAATTTAGCATTTTTGGAAAAGTTCTGAAATTGTCTTTATTTTGATGGTGAAATCATAAAGTCCTTAAGAACATTGGCTTTCTCAGTTATTATCCGATATAAGGCAGTCATCTCTTCCCCCACAGTGGAATTGTAAAGTTTTACTGTGATGGGGTATGTGGAGAGAGTCTGGGAAGATTATTTTTATTTTTACAGCTGGGCTTTGGCACAATTTATTTATTTATGTTTACATTTTGTTTTTCATTCTTTTTTTAAATTTGGGGTGTGTGTTTGTATTTCAATCAATGAAACAACATGGAAAAAAACCCCATCAAATCAAAGAACTTTTTGAACACGCTCTTCCTATCTCTCAATATGTTAACCCTGCAAGGGAGGAGGGGAAGGTACTTTTTTTTGTAAAATTCCAGAGTTAGAATAAACTCATTCTGATGCTAATGGTGAGGATGGGATTTGAAATCTACTGGGAAAATAAGAACAATGGGAAGAAAAGGACATTTGCCATAAAGTCATGTTGACTCCCTTGAGATGACAAGGCCTTAGGGTCCCTCCTTCTGAAGCTGATCAATCCCATTCTCAAGACAGTGATGCTAGTTCAGGGAACAGCAGATATTTCTAGCTGAATTGCTCGATTCAGTAGCTGAATTTAGCTTTTCAAATTATACTGTAGAATGCAGCTAATTTGCATAAACTTGCTCTTTATAGGGCCAATTTTATAGCACTGGACTAACATTTACACATCTATGTGCACACAAATTCTGAAATGGTGAAGAAAAGAAGGGGGAAGCTGGGGGGAGGGGCTAGTGCCATTAACACTCCTGTGTTTTGTTGGCAGTGGGGTTGAAACTGTAATTTTGGGGCAGTCTTCTAGTGTTGAGATAGTTCCCGGAGCAGCACTGCATGCAGGAAGCTTCCACTGGCTGGTAGACCAGCCCGGGGAGGCGCAAAGGGGCCGACTCAGGAGAGTCATGGGGCCGTTGTGCCGGCTTTCGGGGAGCCAGAGAGGGAGGGTATGAGGACTGTTGGACCTGCGATAGGGAGGGAGGTGGGCTGCTGGACCCATGAGGGAGCTGCTGACCGGGAGGGGTGGGAAGGGAGGCAACTCACGGCAGATCCTTTACTGCGGGGACAAGGCCATTTACCGCTCTACGTAGCGGTGAATGGCCTTGTCCCCATACCTGTGGCAACCGTTCGATTTCTTTTCCTGTTCCTGCAGGTTACCTGCAGCTAGTCATGGGAAACAGTCACTATGTCATTCTCTAGGGTGGACTCTGTAAACACTGCAGGCAAAGATGGAAGGCTCTTTTCTCAATTCCAACACTCTCCAGAACCTCCTGTCCTCAAACTCTCTCACCTCATTCTGAAATAGAGCTGGCTGATATACCAGGAGAAAGAGGTGGACTCTGTAAACACTGCAGGTAGTGATCGAAGGCTCTTTTCACAATTCCAACACTCTCCAGAACCTCCTATCCTCAAACTCTCTCTCCTCATTCTGAAATAAAGCTGGCTGATATACCAGGATAGAGAAGTGGACTCTGTAGACACTGCATGCAAGTGATAGTTTATTATTCAAGTTTCAAGTTTATTAGGATTTTTTTATATACCGCCTATCAAGGTTATCTAAGCGTTTTTTTACAATCAGGTACTCAAGCATTTTCCTCAAACTCTCTTACCTCATTCTGAAATACCAGGAGAGAGAGGTGGACTCTGTAAACACTGCAGGCAGTGATGGAAGGCTCTTTTCTCAATTCCAACACTCTCCAGAACTTCCTGTCCTCAAACTCTCTCCCATAGGAATTCTATGAGCATCGGAGCTTTTACCACAGTGGCCTGCGATAAAAAATCCCTAATGCAGCTTGATAAAAGACGGCCTTAATTATTCAATTAGGCTTAATTGGTGCTGTTAACTGAAAAGCACCATAAATTCAATTAAAAACAATTTTAAAAAATTAATTAAATTGTAGGTGCCTAACATGTACGAATATCTTGCAAGTGATCCAATGGGGTAAAGGAAGCCAATGTGACTTTTTTTGTAGAAGAGGGGTGATGTGGTCAAATTTATGCGCATTAAGAATTGGCCAAATAGTGTTCTCAATTAGTTGTAGCCTACGTAGATCTTTCTCGCTTATTCCTGCATATAGGGAGTTACAGTAATTGATTTGAATGATCAGTAAATGGTCAGGAACTTTTAGCGGCAAGGGGAGGATTTAACGAATTTGCATGCTCCTGAAGCTGGCATATCCCATTTTATGTCTTTTCTTTAACTTTTATTATTAATAGATTCTTGAAATAAGGCCTTTCTGAGGTACAACCAAAGCAGTTTACATATATACAGGCCTTTTTTCTGTCCCTAGTAGGACCACATTCTAAAGTTTGTACCTGGAACAATGGAAGGTTCATTGATTTGCCCAGGGTCACAAGGAGCTGCAGTGAGAATTGAACCTGGCTCCCCCAATTTTCAGCCCACTACGCTAAACCTTAGGCTACTCTTCCATATTATTGTGCATTAATGCAGTTTAGTGTGGTATTTTATTTTATTTTATTTTTAATTAATTATTTATTTATTTATAGATTTTAAATTTACATATCAAATAATCACTTGTACAGAAAGTAGGTTAGTAAAGATATGACTTATAACCAATATAAATCACAATCAACATATTAAATAAAAATTAATAAGGAAAATTCTTTCAACTAACCCAACTCAAGTCCTCAAAAAATAGATCCAAGATTATGTTATGCGAGGAAAAAAAAAAGACAATAGTTATAAAGCAGGGATCTCAAAGCCCCTCCTTGAGGGCCGCAATCCAGTCGGGTTTTCAGGATTTCCCCAATGAATATGCATTGAAAGCAGTGCGTGCACATAGATCTCATGCATATTCGTTGGGGAAATCCTGAAAACCCGACTGGATTGCGGCCTTCAAGGAGGGACTTTGAGACCCCTGTTATAAAGGGACAAATTACAGACAGAACTGAGATGTGATGTGATGTGATGAACAGCTTATATAAACTATTGAGCTATTGTTGATTCCTCTTTATCCAGTCGAGACAAAGCCAGAAAAACAGTTAACTGATGAGGTTTAAAAAAAAAACATATTTGACTGAACGGTAGCAAATAATACACTTTCAAGGATATCTTAAGTAAAACGTCGCTCCCAGTGAAGTGACTCCAGGTTTGAAAAGGAAAAATTCTCTACTGTGCTTTTGTGTTTCTCTAGAAAAGTCAGGAAATATTTTAGTGTGGTATTTAATGCAGGACCCCATTATCACCAATTGGACACATTTACTAATATAGTCCATAGCTAATAACATGTATTCGCTTACCTTGGTCTAATTTGCATATTACCAATCATTCATTTCTGCAGACACCTTTACACTGTCTTGTATGCTGGTTTTGTTTGACAATTAATTTTTCCAACAGAAACGTTAAATATTACTCCCAATTATTATCCCTCTTCCACAAAGTTCTGTAAAACATGATGCTGAGGTATTGGGACCTGGAATTTTGACATTAATCAAATATTGTCCTTGAGGGGCTCCATTAAAGAATTACTTTTTATTTAGAATTATAACACAGTGGCATTCTCAGTATGAGCGTGGTGTAGTGGTTAGAACTATAGCCTCAGCAGCCTGAGGTTGTGGGTTCAAACCCTGTGCTGTTCCTTGTGACCCTGGGCAAGTCACTTAATCCTCCACTGCCCCAGGTACATTAGATAGATTGTGAGTCCAGTAGAGGAAATACTTGAAGTACTTGTATGTAAACCGCTTTGAGTGTGGTTGTAAAGTCCCAATCCTTTTCCCTTTTCAAAAAGCCTCCAAACCCTAATAAAAAAAACCCCAACAAAAAACAGAGAAAACCTTTCTGAAAGTAACTGAAACCTTGGCAATTCACAATAGCAGTGATGGATCTGAGTGAGACATTCCACTGCAGTGTCAAAGTCATTTAACTGTTAATAATGAATTAGCTATCAGCTGCTCCAGTGGCTTTTTCAGATGTTTTCTGGATTAATCAGACAGGAATCTCGGATGTCTTGTAATGGTCACATTGTAGGAAAGCCTAACTGATTGTGGCAAATTTACTTACAGAAATTGACAGCCTTTCAAACCAGAAGAAATGCCTTCTCATGGTAAATTGCAACCCTCATAATATAAAATAATGCAAAAACACTTATTCAAACCAATAGGCAAGTCTACCTCGCAGAAAAAGTCTTCAGACCTCAAAAGCTTCCTGATACAGATGCTCCTTGTGAAGTAATATTTACCCCTCGAACATTTGAATGTTTCTGCCTTCACCTTCCTAGCTATTGCTCTCTAGGGCTTTTCTGCATCTAAGAAGCAAGCAACTGAGGTTTTAAGTAGAGAATGACACGGTGACAAAATTCATCACCGTTCCCGTCCCCGCGGATAACCGCGGGAAATAATCCCATGTCATTTTTTAGTGTCTATTTCAGCCTCAGTCCTTCTACACCATCATTCTTCAAAGCAAAGCTTGAGGGTCAGTGGTTGTGGCTATTCATACTCTGATTCTTCCCTCTCTCCTTAAAGAATGACATGAAGATGGTTTACCGCGGTTATCTGCGGGGACGGTGATGAATTT
This sequence comes from Geotrypetes seraphini, assembly GCF_902459505.1. Lineage (NCBI taxonomy): Eukaryota > Metazoa > Chordata > Amphibia > Gymnophiona > Dermophiidae > Geotrypetes > Geotrypetes seraphini. The sequence continues at coordinate 38,563,236 of NC_047093.1, read as the reverse complement.
TGTCACCGTGTCATTCTCTAGTTTTAAGCTCCACATGCATTGGTGGCATAGGAGCCAGCTCTGCTCGACTACCCCCAATATTGAACAAATTCCTTGACTCTCTCCAAAGAAAGGTCATTTCCATTCGGGCCAATATTCAAAGCGATTTAATTAGACAAGGGCATCTCGTGCCCGCTTAAAATGCTTCCTGCTAAGTACGGATATTCAGTAACAATTAACCGGAGAGTGCCGCTGAATACCCCCCACAGATCACCCAACCAAAAAGTGGTCAGGTCAAGGGCGGCACTGGAGAGGAGCCCGGGATTATGCAACCACTGCCAATAGTCAGTGCTGGCACCTACATAGCTATGCAGCCTAATTTAGGACAGCTCAACAGGGGGATCATTGGGGGCAGTAGCACAGCCCCCCTTCCTCCTACTCTTCTGGTTTCATTTCAAAATGGCGGGGCAAACTCTCATGGCAGCTTATTGTACTATAAGCCTTCTGCTCAGTTAAACTGCTTCTGCCTGCCTAACCACTGATATTCAGTGGCACTTAACTAGAGAATACCACTGAATATCAGCACCCCGAACTGTCCCAGTTCATGCCAGGGTGGTTTGTGGGCAGCTAACGGACAGAGCCCGAGTAAAGGAATGCATAGCCAGTTGGCAGCGATATTCATATCACTAACCGGTCTGTAGTAGCAGGTTACAACTGCCCATCTAGTTGGTCGTGGCTAAATAAACTGCAAGCAAGGCCATGGAAAGTTAGGCAGCCAGATGTTTGCATAGTAATCTCACTGTTTTGGGGGGGCTACTTAGATCAGTGCCTCTCAGTCTAGTCCTTGAGACACACCCAGCTGGTTGGGGATATCTACAATAAATATGCATGTAATAGATTTGCAAACTGAGAAGGAGGTGAATGCAATAGATAAAGCTACAGCCTCAGCACCCTGAGGTTGTGGGTTCAAATTAGAGAATGACACGGTGACAAAATTAATCTTCGTCTCTGCCCCCGCGGATAACCGCGGGAAACCATCTTCACATCATTCTTTAAGGAGAGAGGAAAAAATCAGAGTATGAATGGCCACAACCACTGACCCACAAGCTTTGCTTTGAAGAATGCTGGTGTAGAAGGATTGAGGTTGAAATAGACACTAGAAAACGACATGGGATTTTTTCCCGCGGTTATCCGCGGGGACGGGAATGGTGATGAATTTTGTCACCGTGTCATTCTCTAGTTCAAACCCACACTGCTCCTTGTGACCCTGAGAAAGTCGCCTATTGCCCCAGGTACACTAGACGGATTGTGAGCCCGCCAGGACAGGCAGGAAAAAAATGCTTTATCTGCTATCTTGGAGTGAGTCTTCCAAGACAGCAGATAAAATCTGAGAAATAGTCTCTCTCTCCTGGGCCTGGATCTCTTCAGCAATTTTATAATTTCAAATATAATGTGCCACAAAAAATATTTGCTCCGTTTAGTGTGCCAGAGATTTTAAAAAAATGAAACTGAGAGACACTGTACTAGGAGTTAGAGTCAATGGGAATAGGAGCTTAGGTGGAGGGAGGCAGTTACATGGGCACTGAAAGTGGAATAAGATCAGAGCGAAGATATTAGTCATGACGGAAGGTGGCAGCTAGACTCAGGAAATTGATAACTAAAGGAGTGGAGGGGGAGAGGTGGGACTAGGGGTGGAGCATGAGTGGGACAGGAGGGGCTCCCACTTACGCACAAAACTTACAGTATATTGTAAGCCACAATTACACCAGCTCTCGGGCTGATATAAGTGGAGGTGCCTAAACGTCAGGCATGTTGATACCAGGCTACACTAGTGTCCTATAATGAAACCTTCTACCACACAGCCATTATTCTCGCTTTCTTGATTATGATGCAAGACAATGGATCCATGACCTATTGCTGGCCTTTTTCATTGTTACGAGCATGATATGTAATGTTAATGGAAAAACTTGAATCCTTTTTGGAGTTCATTTTACAAAGTTTTTTCTTTTTGCTTGTGAGTTTTTTACATGCAAAAACAGGAGCTTATAAATTTGTCCAAGTTTATACACACAAAGTATGTGTTGATACAGAGCGAATACTTTTACTCAGTATCCCCCCAAATTATGTTTATGGAGGCTATGGTTGTGCATGCATATCGGTGTGCATAGCCAATGTACGTGCACAAATTAATTGATTAAGAGGCCTAATTGGCAATTACCATCTCATCATTGATGCAGATTGACACTGCTTAGAAATTATATCCACAACTCGAAAAGCATGATGCTATATAAGTATGCGCCAGTTGCAAATTTTAAAAGGGAGTGTGGCCTGGGGTGGATTATGGGCTTTCCTAAAAATTATGTGCAGGGATCCGACACGGTCCATGTTTCGACTAACAAATCTTCCTCAGGGGTCCAATATGTTCCTGAGAGGGCCACACAAACAATCAATGCAGCTCTTCCAGGCACATACGCTTCACCGCAAGTTCCGGTTTATTTGCAATACACCAGGTGAGGTTGCGCCATGGAGTGATACAGATGCATTATAACATCTATAGTCTTGTTAACCATCCCTTTTTAAATAATTCCTAGCATCTTGTTTGCTTTTTTGGCCGCTGCCACACATAGGGCGAAAGGTTTCATTATATTGTCTACATGACACACAGATCCTTTTCTTGGGCGCTAACCCCCAAGTTGGACCCTAGCATCTGGTAACTGTGATTTGGGTCATTCTTCCCAATGTGCACAACTTAGGTGCAGGCATTTAGGCCTGGTTTTAGCTGACCTAAATGGGTGTGCCTAACTTAGGTGACTCAAACGGGCGCTAAGTGCGATTCTAGTTGGCACCAATTTTTTAGGTGCCATACATGGAATATGGCCCCATAAAAATAATAATAATAGCTTTATTTATATCCTGTCATATCTTTTCAGGTCGAATATATATGTGTACATATGTGCTCCTAAGGACAGAGTTGTGAAATATGCTCATATCCTCACAAACCAATGCGAGTTTCATTGACCTTGGAGCAGGTGTCACCAGTGGTGTAGTGAGGGTGACTGGCGCCCCTCTCCCGCCCCCCTGCCACATGTGCCCCTTCCCCGTACCTTTTTAACTTCGGCACAAACAGCAACAAACGTGCTGCCCGTGTTGGCTTTGGAGCTCTCTCTGACGTTACTTCCTCCCGGAAGTGAAGTCAGTAAAAGCGCCAAAGCCAACGTGGACAGCACGTCCGTTGCTGCTCGCGCCGAAGTTACAAGGGACACGGGCATCCATGGCGGGGGCGGAGAGGAGGAGGGGTACCGGCACCCTGAGGAAGACTGCGCCTGGGGCAGACTGCCCCCTCCCTTATTACGCCACTGGGTGTAACTGTGGGAGCTTTCAGGAAGGCAGTTTGGTAGAAGCACATATGTTGTCTTTATGAAACCGCTGGAGCATGTGCATCTAGACATCTCCATGGCCTGAACACCTTGTTATAAAATTACCCCCTTGTTAATTGTTGTTTTTCACACATATGAAGACTTTAATAAACAGAACACCTGGCTATTCACAAGAGTATTGGTGAGAGATATTCATAGGTCTCTAGTTTTCTAGTGCACATAAATTAATAGCCAATTATTTTCTAGCGTTCGGCCAACTAACAACAGACAATGGGTAAAATTCAAAGGAGAAAATACAAATATACTATGGGATGAAACTAAACTAAACTAAGCCTTAGGTTTATATACCGCATCTTCTCCACTGAAGTGGAGCTCGACACGGTTTACAGAGTTTAAAAAATATGGGAAGAGAGAAGAGAAAGAGTTTACAAAGCATAAAAAGAGGGGATGTAATCAGGAGAAGAGATTATTATATGCTAGAGAAAAGCCAGGTTTTCAGTTGTTTTCGGAATAGTTGGAGGGAGTCCAGGTTCCGCAGCAGGACAGTGAGGTCGTTCCAGAGGCCGGTGATTTTGAAGAGGAGGGATCTACCCAGTTTACCTGCGTGGAGGATGCCTTGTAGAGAGGGGAAGGATAGTTTATGTCTGTGGGCAGATCTGGTGGTAGTTGGTGTCGGGGCGAGGAAGGATAGAGGGATTAGGGGCGGAAGGATGCCGTGAATGATCTTGAAAGCCAGGCAGGAGCATTTGAAATGAATTCTGGAAAGTACTGGGAGCCAGTGAAGATTGGTAAGTAGAGGGGAGACGTGGTCATATTTGCGTTTAGCAACTTTAATGAGGATAAAGAAAAGCCCCTGTTAATTATAAAGAGTAAAAGGTATTTCAGATTTCGCTCTTGATCGATGCACGAGCTAGGCAAGCTCTATTTGGTGAATTATACAGGATGCAGAAGAACCGCATTTGAAATTGTAGATCTTTGCAGAATCGTAGCTCTGGGAGCAAGTCTGTGGAAATTCAGAACCTGAGCACCTGGGAGGACTATTCTAAACAGGATATTTTGCCACCTGTGCTGGAGAGGTTAATAACTTGGATAAAAGCTGCATATATCAGTCAAGTAGTTACCTTGATAGCTGAGACACAAGAATGTATGCGAGATTGGTTTTTACCCCATCTCTGTTTTGAGCAGCCAGAGTCTAAAGGTGAGCCCGCAGTTACATAAAGCTTTTTGTAAGGGGCCAGAGAAGGAGATTTATATAATGCGGAATGACTTAGAAAGGTATTTAAAAAAAAAAAAAATCACCAAGACACACTAAAAGCCTGAAGCTCCGTTTGTAATGAAATGGCGAAAATAGTTCATGAATCTTGTGCAACCACTATCGTCTTTAGAATTTTCTCTGTTCAGGTTAGTTAGATGTTTCCTGATAGGTTCTATTAGCATATGGGGCAGGCCAACTCATGAGAGGCTCAGATATTATGGACAGGAATGCTACCACTTGTATCATTCAAAGCAGGCTTGTAATCTCAGGGCAGCTCAGGTATCTAGTTTCTAAGTGTGTGATTTATATTAACTTGATAGCTGTGGGATTGGTGTGCAAGCACCAGCTTAGCAGTTGTCCCCTGTACTCTAGAGCAAGCATAAATGGCTGTTCCCACTTTGTGCTTTCGCATTTCGATTTTGTCTGCGGAACACTGGACCTTTTCCTTTGCTTGTGTTTGCTCATCAATCTAGTCACAATTTCTGCTGTTATCGTATATACTCGACTATAAACCAAGATTTTTGGTCCCCAAAAAAGGGCAAAAATGGGCGGGGCTTGGTTTATCTCTCCACGCCACCCGATGACTGGCATTATTCCTTCAACCCCACCCCTCCTCCTTCAGTAGTACTCATCGCCATCACCATCGCGGATGCCCCCTCCCGACGCGATTTCTTTTCAAAACCCGGACAAAGTGCCGGGTTTTGAAAAGCCGTCCGGATCCCTGGACATGTCCTCAAACGGAGGACATGTCCGGTGAAATCCGGACATCTGGTAACCCTATTGAAGGCTAGAGTCCACATTGTCTGATGCAGCTCATGCCTCAATAAATTGGTTAGTCTATAAGGTGCCACCGGCCTCTGTTGTTTTCCCCTTCTGTATGAACTCAAGAGATTGAGGGCTAGATGCACTATAGCAGGGGTCTCAAAGTCCCTCCTCGAGGGCCGCAATCCGGTCGGGTTTTCAGGATTTCCCCAATGAATATGCATTGAAAGCAGTGCATCCACATAGATCTCATGCATATTCATTGGGGAAATCCTGAAAACCCGACTGGATTGTGGCCCTCGAGGAGGGACTTTGACACCCCTGCCTTAGAGCAAGATTTCCCAAACCTCTCCTGAAGGACCAAATAATGAATATGCATGAAATAAACTGATATTCATGAGAGATCAATATGTAGATTGGTTTATGAAGCCTTAGCTTAGAACTTTCCATTCCAGTGGTGCAGTGTTCTAGTTTACACTCCTTAGAGCAGAGGTGGGCAACTCCGGTCCTTGAGGGCTGGAATCCAGTCGGGTTTTCAGGATTTCACCAATGAATTTGCATGAGATCTATTTGCTTGCACTGCTTTCAATGCATATTCATTAGGGAAATCCTGAAAACCTGACTTGATTCCAGCCCTCGAGGACCGGAGTTGCCCACCCTTGCCTTAAAGCAGGGGTTTCAAAGTCCCTCCTCGAGGGCCGCAATCCGGTCGGGTTTTCAGGATTTCCCCAATGAATATGCATTGAAAGCAGCGCATGCACATGGATCTCATGCATATTCATTGGGGAAATCCTGAAAACCCGACTGGATTGCGGCCCTCGAGGAGGGACTTTGATACCCCTGCATTATAGTCTCCGATCATCTAACAATTGTCGCTAAACCAGTTTGACTAGGGGAGGATCCTTAAAAAATCTGTGAGCGAAACATATTACATTTAGTCCCCCAGATAGTGCTATTGAGAGACTAAACTAAATTAAGTGAAAAGCTAAGTAAAATCTCTTTCCTGATTTTTAAATTAGAGATATAAATCAAATAAAATATATAAAGATGGTTTAAGAAAGACCAGTGACATGGGGGGGGGCGAAGGGGGTGGCCCGCCCCAGGTGCCTTGTTGGTGGGGGCGCCGGCACCCCTCCTTCTCTACACCCCCCGCCTCTTCTCATTCTTCCACTCCACGTGCGTGCCCCCTTTCTCCATACCTCTAGTTGAAGTTTTTGTTTACGGCGGTCAACAAGGCACTCTTCGCGACCCCATCGGCTCTCCTGCTGACGCCACATCCGGGTGCCACGCAGAGGAAGAGACGTCGGAGGGAGAGCCGACGGGATCAAGAGGAGCACGAGGAACCACGAGCAATGACTTCAACTAGAGGTATAGGGGAGGGGAGGGGGCTCACGCAGCAGGCAGGAGCGGGGAATGAGCGGGGGGCAGAGATGAGAGCGGGGGAGGGGCGCCTCTCACCCTCGCTACGCCACTGCAGTGACGAAAGGTCATGTAAAGCTTAGTACTATGAAATGTGGTAGCTGGTGTCACTGAGGTCTTTAAAAAAACATTTGAAAGCTTACTTATTTAAATACCTTACACAATTGGGGTAATACCATCTGATTATATGTTTAAAAATAGGCATGGTTATGGGCGGAGAATAGGCATGGTTGAGTTAGGCACTGTCAAATTAGGTGAGTGATGAGCTGGCCTAATGGAGCGGTGCTTATGTCTACGGTGCCTGGCAACACCTACGTCTGCATAGGTGCCACTAGACGTGATTCTATACGCAGTGCCTTTTTTTGATTGACAGCTATGCCAAGTGGCACCTACAATGTAGGTGTCACTTGAAACCTTTTATAGAATCTGGCCCACAGTGACTCAATCTAGACTATATTGTATGTTCTGAACCAAAATGGTTTATTTGGAGCAGTTAAGTAGCAGGGACAACTATTTACAGGCAAATGCAAAGAAAAATAGGTTCCAACACTCAACAAACTCTGATCAGATTTTTTTAGGGCTGTCCGAGCCTTTTTTTTAGTGCCCTCATCTAGGGCTAGATTCTTAAAACTTTGCGGTATAATCCGACGGGCTACTGTCGTAGCGCTTTCAAAAAGGCGAGTCCTTTTCCAAAAACCTCGCATGCAAATGAGTAGAGAATGACACGCAGGCAGGACTGCTCTGACCGGAACCCTCCTGCGGCCGACTACCTCCTAATTTATGGTACCATTTATAGAATATGGCCCTTGATGTTTAGGTCCCTAAGATCACTGTACACTGAATTATAATAATCGCCAAAGAATTGATATACTGGGACAGACCGAAGGTCCATCAAGCCCAGTATTCTGTTTCCAACTGTGGTCAATCCAGGTCACAAGTACCTGGCAGAAGCCCAAGGAGTAAGACAGATTTTATGCTGATTATCCTAGGAATAAGCAGTGGATTTCCCCAAGCCATCTCAATAATGGCCTATGGACTTTTGTTTTAGGAAATTATTCAAACCAATCACAAAATAACTAAAGAATAGATTAAAACATGTAAGGCTGCAGCATAATGAATGCATCTAAGTGGTACAAAAGCTGACTTTATAGTAGATGAAATATAGGGGCCAAAAGAAACTTGGCAATGTACAGTACAGAGTAAGATCTTAATAGATTCTGCAAATAAGATTGGATTACCTAATTATAGAGGAGCACTTCCTGCTTTAGAAGGATAAAGCAGTGCAGTTGCAGTGTTAGTTCACGTTAAAGGTACTACATAGAAAGACTGAGAAGGATGATCAATGTCCCACATGGCCACTGATTTTCCCAGATTCACTTTTAGTTGATGTGCTTTAAGTCAATGAGCCTCTGTATTCATACATGATGCTATGGGAGACACATCTGGGTTCAGGGATTGAAGCAGGCAACTAGATGTCCAAATAACATGAAAAAAGGAATCCAACAGAACTGCAGTGGGTGTCGAGTAACAGAAAACCAAAGAGAAATACTGCAGAGACGATACACTTGATAACACGTCTTTATTTCAATAAATAAATGTAAAAATATGGTTCACCTATGTGACAAAAGAACAGGGATCTGACACGGTCCATGTTTCGACTAACAAATCTTCCTCAGGGGTCCAATATGTTCCTGAGAGGGCCACACAAACAATCAATGCAGCTCTTCCAGGCACTTACGCTTCACCACAAGTTCCGGTTTATTTGCAATACACCAGGTGAGGTTGCACCATGGAGTGATACAGATGCATTATAACATCCATAGTCTTGTTAGCCATCCCTTTTTAAATAATTCCTAGCATCTTGTTTGCTTTTTTGGCCGCTGACACACATAGGGCGGAAGGTTTCATCGTATTGTCTACAATGACACACAGATCCTTTTCTTGGGCGCTAACACCTAAGTTGGACCCTAGCATCTGGTAACTGTGATTTGGGTCATTTTTCCTAATGTGCATCACTTTGCATTTGTCCACATTAAATTTTATCTGCCACTTGGACATCCAGTCTTCCAATTTCCTAAGGTCCGCCTGCAATTTTTCATAATCCGCATGTGCTTTAACAACTTTGAACAGTTTGGTGTCACCTGCAAATTTAATCACCTCACTCGTCGCTCCAATTTCCAGATCATTTATAAATAAGTTAAATAGCAACGGTCCCAGTACAGACCCCTGCGGCACTCCACTGTTTACTCTCCTCCATTGAAAAAAAAACCATTTAACCCTACCCTCTGTTTTCTATCCGATAACCGATTTCCTAATCCACAATTGAACTTTGCCACCTATCCCATGATTCTTTAATTTTCTCAGGAGCCTCTCATGAGGAACTTTGTCAAATGCTTTCAGAAAATCTAGATAACTACATCAACTAGCTCACCTTTATCCACATGTTTATTCACACCTTCAAAAAAGTCAAGCAAATTGGTGAGGAAAGATATCTCTCGTCTGAACCCATGCTGACTCTGTCTCATTAAATCATGTTTGTCTATGACTTTATTTTTTATAATTGTTTCCACCATTTTGCCCAGTCTGTAATATCCCGGATTTCCCCTGGAACCCTTTGTTTTCTATCCTATATAGATTGTATTTCTTCCCCATTTTCCTTCTGTATCATGCTAGTTTAGTTCAATTTGTCCTATTTGTGATACACCATTTGCTTAAGTTGTTTTAATCTCTTTTTTAATTGTATTGTTACTGGCGTGTTTTTATTTTCTATTCCCGATTATTTTATCTAAAACTCGCTTAGAAGTTGGATAAGCAATAGTATCAAATTTTAATAAAAACTTGAAAACTTGAAACTTTGTAAAAATAGGCATAGCATTGGCTACCCTCCAATCTTCAAGTACTACAGACAATTTTAGGGACAGGTTACAGATCACTAACATCAGGTCAGCAATTTCATGTTTGAGTTCTTTTAGAGATCACTAACAGCAGGTCAGCAATTTCATGTTTGAGTTCTTTTAGTACCCTGGGATGTATAGTATCTGGTTCAGGTGTTTTATCACTTTTTAACTGAGATTTCTTTCAGTTCCTCCACATCATCACCCTTGAAAACCATTTCCAGTTCAGGTAGATCTCTTACATCTTCTTCCGTAAAGACCAAAGGAAAGAAGTCATTCAATCTCTCCGCTATATTATCTTAAAGAGCGCAGAGATAGGGGAGATATGATAGAAGCATTCAAGTACATCACGGGCCGCATTGAAGTGGAGGAAGAAATCTTTTTTCTTAAGGGTCCCACAGCGACAAGAGGGCATCCGCTAAAACTTAAGGGGGAAGATTTCATGGTGACACCAGGAAATACTTCTTCACTGAAAGAGTGATTGATCGATGGAATGGTCTTCCACACCAGGTGATTGAGGCCAGTAGCGTGCTCGATTTCAAGAGATGATGGGACAAACAGATGGGGTTGCTACAGAGTTATGCTTAAAAGATGGATTCTCAAGGGAGGGAGGGTTCTTGAGTGGGCAGACTTGGGCCGCCGGCCCTTTTCTGCAGTCATATTCTATGTTTCTATGGCCTTATCCTCACTGAGTGCTCCTTTGCTCCTTGATCATCCAACGGTCCCACAGATTCTCTCACAGGTTTTCTGCTTCTGATGTACCTAAAAAATTGCTATGAGTTTTTGCCTCTTTTGTAAGTTTCTCTTCATATTCTTTCTTAGCTTTCTTTTTCAATGCTTTGCATCTAATTTGCCAGTGCTAGTGTCTCTTCATTTGGATTCTTTTTCCATTTGTTAAAGGATGTTTTTTTTGACTCAGCCTCTTTCACTTCACCTTTTAACTATGTTGGATCTCATTTTCTCTTCTTTCCACCTTTTCTGATACGTGGAATATATCTGGTCTGGGCTTCCACGATGGTATTTTTAAATAACATCCACACCTGGTTTATAGTCCTAACCTTTGCAACTGATCCTTTTTTATTTATTTATTTATTTATTATTTATTCATTTGCAAAATAAACACAGAAAATATATAAAAAGAAAAAAAAATTCCATATGTACAAATTCAACAATTTTAAGTCAGAAAAATCAGAAGAGGAACACTTACAACAGGATCTCAAAGTCCCTCCTTGAATATGCATTGAAAGCAGTGCATGCACATAGATCTCATGTATATTCATTGGGGAAATCCTGAAAACCCGACTGGATTGCGGCCCTCAAGGAGGGACTTTGAGACCCCTGACTTACAATGTTGTGTAATATATGGCTAAAATGTAAATATTTAAACCTTTCTTAGACCACAATAAGTTCCCTTGAAAGGCAAGATATAGAGAGATAAGGAGTTCTCAAACAATGTAATTTAACAGAGAAAAAGGCTTAACATGATTCAGCCCAGCCTAAATATTGCAGCCATCTCAATCTAGGTAAACTTTTTTGTGTCCAGAAAGCTACGAAGCTACTCCGGCATAAAGTAAACATATTTTGTGTCAGCATATCGGACCAAACACTTACAGAGATAACTTAATAAGAAAGTAGCACCCATTTTTATTGTTTCCTCTCTCATATTTAAAAATAATTTCCTACGTTCCTGAGTAGATTTTGTAACATCAGGAAAATCTAGATTTTTTCTCCCAAAAACAAAGTTTGGGAGAAACGAAAAAAGATTTTCATTACCATATTTAAGTCTTGTTCAAAGACCAATGAAACAATCAGGGTGCCACAGTATTGAATCTCTTCCTGAGAAGTTTCTAAAATTCCAGTAATATCTTTTAAGTCCATTTCCTGAGATTTGTGTGGTTGCTTATCAGTGGTATTTCCGGTCTTTTAGGTAGATAGTAAATCTTATTTATTGGTGGTATCAGTTCCAAGGGAATTTTAAGGCTTTCCATTAGGTATCTCTTGAAAACTTCAGTAGGTGTAGACCAGTGGTCTCAAACACGCGGCCCGGGGGCCACATGCGGCCCGCCAGGTACTATTCTGATGGCCTTGGTATGTTTAGCATTGTCACAAAAGTATAATAAAACAGTTTCTTGATCATATGTCTCTTTAGCTATAAATTACAATATTATTATTAAGACTTAACCAAAAGGAAAGATTTATGAACTATAAAGAGTTTTACCTCATGCAAAATTGTCATTTCTTTAATAAGACTAACTATTTTTTCTGAGACCCTCCAAGTACCTACAAATCCAAAATGTGGCCCTGCAAAGGATTTGAGTTTGAGACCACTGGTGTAGACAAAGCAAGTTTAGGGAAGTTTAGGGAAATTTAGTAATCTTCTGTTGAAATTTTCCAGTTGCTCAATTTTATTCTGTATGAAAAGTCTATCCTTAACCATATTGGCAGAAAGAGCTTGTAATGAAGATATTTCTTTATTTACTTGATCAAATTTTGTAGTTGTTTCTAACTGAATATTTTGTACTAAGTTAGACAAATCATCAAGTTTACTCACAACCTTAGAGGTTTCGTCAGCAGATTTTGTAACAGCGGATTTGAGCCTCTGAAGCACCTTCCATATGCTATTCAAAGTCACTTCTGAGGAGTTGGTTGCCTCCGCTCCTGAATAGGATGTTGACTCGGTGTCCTGGGCTGCGTGGTCTTCCCCTCCACGTGATGGCATCAAGCTACTCGAGGTCTCGGCTATCTCGCGTTCCTCACAGTCCTGCGCTCAATTCGGAGGTAGTCTGGCTGCTGGGGGCGGACAAAGATGTCTCGAATCCCAAGGCTCCGACGCCTCCTTCTGTCGGTGCTACAGCGGGTAAACTTCCCCCACCACTGGTGACCGGTGAGCTTGTGAGAAACCGGTCCATCTGCAATTGCCCGGGCCTGGAGGGGTCTGCCCGAAGAATGCCCTTGCGTTTGCTGTGGGGCATATCAGTAAGTAAATCCGGAAAGCGGAAAATACAAGAAAAGGCGGAGCTCCAGCTCTCACAGCTTTCATGCCGCCGCCATCTTGCCTCTCGTGGTTTTCCTTTGCAATTGATCCTTTTAGCTTCTTTTCAACCATTTTCCTCATTTTATCAGTAGCCCTTTTGAAAATTAAATGCCTCTAGAGAAGATTTCTTTTGCGACGTCACTCTCAATATCAGCTCAAATTCGATCACGTTATGATCACGGTTTCCCAGCGGATATTTCACTTTAAATTTCATACAAGGGGAAACAAACTTCAGAAAGGTAAAACCATTAGCACCTGCTTCAGTGAACTAAAATTCTCTTGTCTTTAGCTGTGGTGTGAAGCTGTTTGTCCTGGGATTAAATGTTCTCCTGTGGTTTTTCTTTTTTTCTTTTTTTTGGAAGGGGGGTGTTTATTTCTTAAGGTTTGGGATCTCAATAGCCCTATCTGTGTGTGGAGATATATATCTCTGTTATTTGTCTAAGAAATGCCCTTTGTCCCCCACATACTAACCTTTTTGAATGCAGACCACTGTTTGCTGGTATGCACACCTGTGAGAAGGGTAGGGGTGGGGGTGGGATATGGGTGGGGAAAGGAAGATGGAAGCTTAGAAGCTTTTTTTATTTTGTGTTAAATCAACGACTCCCATTTGATGATCTGACTAAACCTAGAAATCTGTTCACACCTTTATCCTTCTTTGACTGAATTTTCCTGTATATACTTGTGTGTGTTTCTTCATACATCTGTCCCACAACATACACACACTTCTAAATCAGGTCTTAAAAGTCTGATTGAGAGGACAAGGGATGGCAGGCAGGAGAAAAAGGCTAGAGCTGAAGATACTCTGCTACTACTTATAATTTCTATAGCGCTGCTAGATGTACATTAAAACATTCAAGAGACAGTCCCTGCTCAGTAGAGCTTACAATCTAATCAAACAGGTAAACAGGACAAGTAGGGGGCTAGGGAGTTTCTCAGGCATGGGAGCTTTACAAGTGAGTGGAGGTTAGGATTTAAAAGCAATCTTGGAAAAGTGGGCTTTTAGCCTGGATTTGAACACTGCCAAGGACGGAGCCTTGACGTACTGACTCAGGCAGTCTGTTCCAGGTGTATGAAAGTAGGTAAAGAGGAAAAAAAGGGTTGAAAGGAGAAGAAAGGACAATTCACACATCTCTTCTGGGGTAAAGGAGGAAGGGGGAGGGAAACAATGTATTTTGGAGGCCGGTCACCTGAAGCCAGGCACCCTAGTGAAACTATGTAAGTCTTAGTTTGAGAGACAGAGAAAGTACCTTCATATAATGTGTACAGCGTTGCATTCTATTGACGGTTTTTTAAGCTATGTATTAAAAAATTTAATACGTATTGATATTTATTATTTTTACAGATTTTGTCACTTGCCTATCTCTCCCTTATAAAACCCCCACTTTCATTCAAAGACTCTTGACTCCTTACACCCCAGCAAGAATACTTAGATCAAATGACCATCATTTATTAACTGTTCCCTCTCTCAAAAACATTAACACATGTCGACAATTTATCTTCTCCGTCACAGCGTCCCAAACATGGAATTCCCTCCCTATTTATTTAAGGGAAGAACGCCTTCTTGAGCAAGTTAAAATGCTTTCTTTTTAAAGATGCATTTGACTGTTAGTAAGCTAGATTAGGATCCTTTAACGAATTTTATGTTCTGACTTATTTCAAGTCTACCGCTTTTACCCTCCCTGTATGTTTTTTACTATCAACAATTGTATTTCTTTCCCCTTTTTTCCCCTTTTGTTTGGTATGTTCTACAAAGTAACATAGTAGATGACGGCAGATAAAGACTCGAATGGTCCATCCAGTCTGCCCAACCTGATTCAATCTATGTTTTTTGATTATGGGCCTCATAGCCTGCATCATTCCAGTGCTTAGCTTTAGGACAGGTGTGTCAAAGTCCCTCCTCAAGGGCCGCAATCCAGTCGGGTCCCCAGGATCTCCCCAATGAATATGTATGAGCTATTTGCATGTACTGCTTTCATTGTATGCCAATAGATCTCATGCATATTCATTGGGGAAATCATGGACACCCGACTGGACTGTGGCCCTCGAGGAGGGACTCCGACACCCCTGCTTTAGGAGATGCATAGAGAATTACCCCAATTATTCATACTGCATATATGTAGATGGTAGGCGAGCACATGGATGGAGCATACAGATATGCACATACTTAATGAAATACTATGACAGTGTTCTCTCTGGTTAGTCCAAATTGTTTATTCTGTCCCCCTGAAATGTGTAATTTTTGTACATCGCTTAGAACTTTGAATAAGCAATTAATTAAATTTTTAATAAACTTAAACTTGAAACTTACATATGTCCAGTAGTGCTAGTGAAGGAGTGACCTGGTGTTTAGAGCAGATGCCTCAGCACCCTGAGTTTGTGATTGGCCAGCCCAGTCGGTGTTGCAGGGGTTTGGTTAGTGAATTGCGTCCCTGCCTGCTTTGCATGCCATTGCCCTCATTTGCATGCGCGGATCGGAGGGTGGTGAGCACAGTGGTAAGTGAATTGGGCCGGAGGGAAATCAGGGTGCAAAGGGGTCGCAAACCAATCGGTACACGATCGGTTTGCTTTGAGAATCTAGCCCCTAGTCCATGGTACCTACCAGAAAGTAGGCATGGCTATGGACAGACTGTGGGCATGTTTTGTGTGTAGGTGCCTAACTTAGGTGCCAGAATGTATGCCAAGAAAACCCTAGCATAAATAGGGTGGGCCTAAGGTTCAGACGCCTACCAGCGCCTAAATCCACTTTAAGAACCGCTAGGCGCAATTCTATAAATGATGCCTAGTTTAAGATTGACATGTGCTGTGCACCATGTTCCACGGTGACTATGTTTTGGGTGCTGTTTACAGAATCGGGGCCTTGGATCATATAAAAAGTGATTCTAAGCGCGCCCAGCTAGCTATGTAGCTATAACACTGCATATTGACTGTACTCATGCTGCCAAAGACCTGAATATTTAGTGTCGGTGTCCAGACAGGGCTTGGCACTGAATATTTAGGCGTAATTTAACCAGCAGGAGTCAGTGTTTAAAGAAACGCTGACTTCTACCGGATGAATATAGACCAATCGGACTGTATGGAACAGGAAACCAAGGGACTCTGGTGTGGCCCTCTAGACCGTGACGGGTCCTTCTTACATACCTTTACACGCCTTCCTGTGGGTGATCTGCTTGGTCATGTCCCGGTAATATCCCTCTTTGCAGTAATGGCAATGTCGACCAGCTGTGTTGTGCCGACAGTTGAGGCATACTCCTCCGCTTTTACGCCCCGACAGCTTGTAGAGTTCCATGTTGAAGCGGCACCTTCGGGCATGCAGGTTACAGTTGCATGCTGGGGACAGAGAAGAATCAAGCTGTTAGTGGCACAGAATTGAAAAGAACAGATGCTTATAATCTGCTACAGTGCTAATGTACTGGGCCTAAGGGAAGATGAGCTAACAACCCAGATATGTTTCAGGAAGTACTGAGAGTGCCATTTAAGTAACACAAAGGCCTGGATGCACTAAGGATACTGACTGGATTGCTGTTGGCCGATTCTCCAGGAGCTATCGATGCGCTATCAAGTTTGCATGCAAATGATTTGCATGGAAACCCCACAGCATGCAAACCCGACAGATCAATCACTCTGAGCAATTGACACATGTGCAGAACCCTAACAGCAGTGACAGGGGAAGCAGCCTCCTGTCACTGCTGTTAGGGCTTCTTCTTTTTTTAATGGCACAGATGTTGTGCGTGTGTTACACACGCACATACTGCCCCATTTAAAAAAAAAAAGAAAAAAGCCCCCCTGCACTGTTGGGTCTCCCCAACAACCCTCCCTCCCTATGGCAGTGAAAATGGCAGGAGAGATGCCCACTCCCTCCTGCCACCAGATGCCTCCCACCCCCGAACCTTCCCTATACCTTTTTTAAAAGTTGGAAGCAGGAAGCATGCTCTGAGGCTCCTGCTTCACACCCGCCAGTCCTAAATGATGGACCTTCCCCTCCCTGGTGCATCATGTGACGGGCCAAAGGCTAAAGGCCCTGGTGCACAGGGACGGGCCAAAAGCCCTGACTGATTCAGTCACCTAAGGCCAGGGGCCTTAGGCATCTGAGTCAATCAGGCCTTAGGCACCTCCCTCTGTATCCAGGATACTTAGGGAGGAGCCTAAAGCCCTGATTGGCTTGACTCTTGGAAGGGGCTTTAGTCAATTGAACCAATCAGGGCCTTTGGCCCCTCTCTGTGCATCACATGATGCACCAGGGAGAAACATAGAAACATAGAAAATGACGGCAGAAAAGGGCCATGGCCCATCCAGTCTGCCCACATTAATGACCCACCCCCTAAATACACCCATGAAGTGATCCCACATACCAATCCCATCTTTTCTTAAAGTCTGGCATGCTGCTGGCCTCAATTACCTCTTGTGAAAGATTATTCCAGCGATCAACCACCCTTTCGGGAGGGGGAGGTTCGGGGTGGGGGGGGACAGTGGCTTAGGTTGCCTGGCAAGGGGGGGACACGACATGGTGCATGGGTGTTCTGCATGGCAGGAGGGAGTGGGCATCCCTCCTGCCAATTTTCTCTCATGCCGTGTTTGTCGGGGGTCGTTGGGGAGGCCATCATCGGTGGTGGGGGACTTTTTTCGGTTTTTATGGAACAGATATTTTGCGTATGTAATACACGCAAAATATCTGTGCCATTGAAAAAAACTCAAGCAGACCTGTCGGTTTGTCCGATCACTAAAACCCCTTTTTGGGGGGGGAATAGCCAAGCGATGTTAGTGCATTAATCGCTTGGCTACTTTGCATGGGGTTTTAGCTAATTTGCATGGCAGATCGGAAATTGGGCGATCGAGGGGAAAAACGCGCGGTGGGCCATTTTGTGAATCGGGTCAGTACAAACTATTGGGCTAGCTGCACTACAGTCAGCGATCGTCACTAAATCTGTTTTCACAGTTTTAGCGACAAAGAGCCTTATCTATTATTTTTTATTAGCCATGTGCTTTGCCATAGTAACAACATGCAATGACATAGGATACTGTTGACATATCCCATATTGTTTCAAATGACATCCCATCCCTAGTAATTTTATAAAGGATTTTCCATTTGTAAAGCTTAGTTTAGACATTAAGAGGTCCTTTATAGAACTGCATCACAGTATGTCCCAACAAAATGACTCATATTTATATACTTGGTACCCACAAAAGCACTCCTTGATTTTAAATAGTTACAAAATCAAAACTTATTGGAATATGTTTATAAATAAAATGACATCAAATACAAGTCCTATAAAGCACGGTTAGCAAGATCTTACACAATCACTTGCATTTTCACCCTTATAACTTGCAATTGGTGCAGAAGTTAACAACCTTCAGACATTGCAATGCGACAAAATGACCAGATGTTCCTCAAGTGGCCCCAGAGATCACCGGACATTACTATTTGTGACTTTTTCCTTTGGGAGTACGTGAAAGACAGAGTGTACGTACCCCCACTGCCTACAACTATGGATGATCTGCAGGAACGCATTACTGAAGCTATAAACGTGATCATGCTGGATATGCTTCAGAGTCTGGTTCGAGCTCGATTATCGCATCGATGTTTGCACATCGAGTGTATGTAACCAACAGATACCATATGAAACTTTATGAGTTGATTAAACTGTAGCCTCAAAGGTGACAGAATATTCCAATAAATTTTGGTTTTGTATCCATTTAAAATCAAGGAGTGTTTTTTGTGGGCACTCTGTATATATCACGTGTAAGAATTTCCAGGAGCTTAGTTTGGGCGAAGCAGGGTGGATTGTAATGTAAGCACATACATTTACAATTAAGTACACTTGCATTTGTGTACTATTTATTGGTGCTGGATCTGGGACCCTATTTCTTAATGGCACATAGGCACCCATCTTGTCTTTATAAAACAGGTGCCATTTGGATTTCACGCAAGCGTTGCTAGTTATAAAATCAGGTCCATACCTTACCCTGGCCCCCTATCCATGCCCTCTCCTTTTACTTTATCTCTGTCCTACCAGTGAACTGCAGTTCATTTCTAATTCTATTGAGTAGTATGTAAACCACTCTGATTGTACTGCAGAAAAATGATATACTAAGACGCTAAAACCACTATTGCAGTAAAAGGAGCCCTAGTCTACTCACTCAATGCGCAGTAACGAACCTGCTTTTAAGAAGCGTCATCCCACCTCCTTTGTTTTCTCCTTGCCCTCTTACTTCCCATTTTTACTTATTTTAGCTCAATGTATTTTGCACTTTCCTTACCCCTGATCCTTCTGTTTCTGTATGTTTATATCTTGTCTATTTAACGTATATTTTTTATAGGTCGTTGCAGTTGAAGCAGGCCATTCAGAGTGGGTTCTCTGAATGGAAAAATTTTAAAACTTATTATAGCTTGCAAATCCTTTGCTATCCGACAGATCTAGTAGGCCGCTCAGTGGTACAAATTAATTTCAGAATTTTTGAATAAGAAGCCAAAAAATAGTCTTAGAGACATTTGGAGCATCGAGATAAAACAGTACATTTCTACATCTCGATGGCCACAAATTTGGTCTTGGAGGTTAAGATGTACAGCGTCAGCATCTATGAGACAAACGTGGTTATTTTTGTTGCATAGGATTTTTTGGACCCCAGTTTGATTACAAAAACTTGATAATTCAAAATCTAATAGATGCTGGCATTGTATATTAATATAGGGACATTGGATCATCTGTTATATTTCTGTCCAATGATATTTAATTTTTGGAGATCAATTTGGGGACAAATTAATCTTACATTAGAATCATCTATTCCTTTATCATATGAAGCCATAATTTGTGGTACGTTGTTACAGGTAAAGCCTGTGTTGGATAAATACAAAAGCCGTCTTTTATTGATCCTGACAGCAATAGCTGTCCAAATGATCACGAGAAACTGGAAATCTCATGACAGACTTAATTACACATTTTGGTGGACAAGTGTATGTAACACATATAAATACGAAAGAATGAATGCGGAATGTTTGGGTTTTAGTAATGCATTTAATAAAATATGGAGCCCATTGACTGCACTTGTTAATACACAGTAATGATAAGGTGCTTAGATTGCCTTACACATCCAGGGTGGGGGGAGGGGAGGGAGGAGTATTTTGAGGAGTTAAATATTTGAGTATAATGTTATATAAATAATATGATTATCAACCTGCTCTACTCTTTTTTTTCCACAAAAAGGACCAGAAATCTTTCTGTAAAACACCCTCTTTAACTCTTTTGTAATCCGCCTTGAACCGCAAGGTAATGGCGGAATAGAAATCCCTAATGTAATGTAATGTAAAGTATTCATAATTGAGAGGTGGGTGGGGGAAATGGTTGTTTTCTTTTCTATCTGTGTATTATGGTGCATTTTATGTAATCTTTTAATGTCATATTATTTGTAATGCACTGCTAAAGTTTGGAAAATTAATAAAGAATTAAAAAAAAAAAAAAAAAGAATTATTGCCCCTTTTTCTTTATTTTTTCATCTCTTTTAAATTTTTAGTGTTGTAAACCGTCTAGGTACATGTTGATAGACGGTATATCAAGAACAGAATAAACCTGGGAACTTGGATTAATTAATTTGTTTCTTTGCAGCTTCAACTGAGTTACATTCAGGTACAAAAGGTATAGAAAGGGAAATAAACACAGCATAAGACAAAAAGAATAAACCCACCCAAACTGTTTTCATATGATTCAGAGCATTTCAAATAGGTATATTACATTCTTTTTTTTCTTTTTACTATGCTACAAACAATGCCAGGAAAATTCATTTTATTAGGGACATGTTTGCATCCGATGGCACCTTCCGTTTAGATTTTTATCTTGATCTACAATCAGACATTATTTAGTTTTCCCAGATTTTTTTTGCAGGGAAATCACTATGAAAAGGCCCTGACAAGCAATGTAGCAGGTTTCTTCCTGGTTCACTTTGCACTGATCACTTGCCCAGTCATTCGGAGCATGAAAGAATGATTCTCAGCTTCTTTCCAGAATGTGTATTTTGTCACATGAGGAGTAACTCTATAATGTTTGCGTGAATGGTTACACGTCAATTATGTGGCTAATTCATTACAGCAGTGTATTTTACATGTAGGTGTACACATAAGTGGAAACTGGACAGATTGTAGGCACAACTCAAAATTACACGCATAATTTATAATCTACGGTAGGTTACGTATAGATCTCCTGCATATAGGTGCTCACATCTATTTAATTATTTATTATTGTGGTATTATATTCCATCCTCCCATAGGTGTCATAAGTGCTCATGTCTAACCAGAGGCGTACGAAGGGGGGGCAAGGGGGTGGACCACCCTGGGTGCACGCCCCAAAGGGGTGCACAGCCAGCCACCCTCCCTATTCTGCCGCTGATGCTTTCCTTAACCAGCAGCAGTGGCAGTAAACTTTAAATGAGGAGTGTTCGCGGTCCAGTTAGTACTCCTTCCAGTAGGTGTTTAGCTTCTGGCCAGCTCTCCTACTGCAGTGGTTTTTCCGTTCAAAGCCGTGGGCGTTGACTCCTCATGCAATCCGCAGCTGTGTCGGAAGCATTCCTCTGACGTCATGACATCAGAGAGAAGGATTCTGATGCAGCCATGGATCGCATGAGGTATCGACGCCCACAGCTTTGAATGGAAAACCGGCTGCAGCAAGGAACCAGCCAGAAATGCTGCTGCTGCACAAGGAAAGGGGGGGGAGAGAAATGCTGCTGCTGCTGCTGCTGCAGCACCCAATTGGGGAGAGAGAGGGAAGGAGGGAGAAGGAAGACAAGGGAGAGGAACAAGAGATGCCAAGTCCATGGGAGGGAAGGAAAGGAAAGAAGGAAAGGAGATACCAGACCATGGAGGGGGAGGGAGAGATGCTTTTGCAGGGGTGCCCACACTTTTTTGGCTTGCGAGCTACTTTTAAAATGATCACGTCAAAATGATCTACCAACAATAAAATTTTTAAAAACACAAAGCACACTGTACGCAGAGAAAATATTAATTATCATTTGTATTCAGGGTTTTTTTCAGAGGTCAAGGCAGATGACTTTAAAATATGCAATAGTTTTCTTTTCTTTTCCTTTGTTGTGCTGTTGCTCTGCTGCACCTGTCCCATCCTGGTAGCTCTTTCTGGAGAGTGTATATTTTTTCTTGTAGTTCTAGTCACAGAGAAAGGTAGGGGAGGGTCTTTGGGGTGGGCAGACTAGATGGGCCATGGCCCTTATCTGCCGTCTATTTCTATGTTTCTATTGATTTCTTATATTTGAGCTTATGGTATCATTGTTGCTCCTGTTACCCTGTTGTACCCTTTCTAATAAAAATGATTGCAAAAAAAAAAAAGAAGAAGTTATTTGTTAACATTATTCATACGGTATTCTCCTGTGCTGTACAGACCAGCACAGGAGTTCTGAGCATCAGTTTGTAAGGTTCCAGAGCATCTGTCCAATCAGTAGCTAGTTATGGGGTAGAAAATAAAATTGTGCATCTGATGTGAATACCTACAAAAGTAGGGGGGAGCAATGAAAGTGATTTAACCAAACCTTCAAGAAATTGAATCCAGGGGTTCTCAACCCAGTCCCCAGCCAGTGTGGGTTTCAATATATCCACACTGAAGATATATGAGAAAGATTTGCATGCAATGAAGGCAGAACATATATATTCACATCATGCAAATTCATTGTGGATATTCTGAAAACCGCTCTGGCTGGGTTGAAAAGCCCTGATCTAAACTATCCCCCTTTCACTAAGGTTCAGTATAGTTTTAAGGAGGAGGAGATGATTGTAAATTAACTCATTTCCCAGACATGCCACAGCACTTAAATGTGTCCTTATCAACCTGATCAAGTCATGTCTTGAAACACGATGCCACCAGGAAACTTGGACAGAAGTGAAATTTTTTTTTCTCCTAGATACTTTCCAATATTTCGGACTGTTTTTTATAAAGTTGTGTGGTTGCATACTGTATTAGTCCCCTTTGAAGGTAATAAATAGAAATAAAGCAAAAGAAAGGAAAATAAAGTACGGTAATACTTTTTTATTGTTAGGTGCCATCGACTCATGTTCATGTCCTAGCGGCTTGATAAACGTCATCAAGTTTTCATGAAGGAATACAGAAGTAGCTTGATGGGCCTTTCTTCTGCGCAGTACAAATTCGGTGTTATAGCCATTGTCACATCAAACGCGATCCTCCGCTTCCAACACTGCCCACCTGCTACTGCTCAGATGGGTGGTATGTCGTTAGTCTGAAACCTGTCCGCCTTGGGAGGCCCTGCTGGTAGTGAAGCTACCGACGGCATAGCTTTCAGCTTCTCAGCTTCAGCCCCAGTACTATGACTGAAGACTTTTTCTTTTATTAGACTACCTTAATGCATTTTTGACAGGATGTCGAAGGCAGAACTTTCTTCTTCAGGTCATGTATAAACACAAGAAGACAATCTCCTTGATATCCAAGTGCTATTTAATTGACCACTTAAATAGTGCGCAGCCGGCTAACTGCAAATATTCAGCAGGAGATAGCCAGTTATCTCTACAAAATATTCATGGTTAGCATAATTCTACGTGGCTATATCACGTGATATAGCTGATTAGCACCGTTTAGTGGTTAAAATAGACCACATGAATAGCAGACCTATCTTTAACTGCTAGGAACTTAACCGGTTAGTGCTGAATATCAGTTGGTAT
Source organism: Geotrypetes seraphini (assembly GCF_902459505.1). Classification (NCBI taxonomy): domain Eukaryota; kingdom Metazoa; phylum Chordata; class Amphibia; order Gymnophiona; family Dermophiidae; genus Geotrypetes; species Geotrypetes seraphini. The sequence goes on along the minus strand of NC_047093.1, from coordinate 38,539,850 downwards.
AGAACGGTATAGAAAATTGAATAAATAAATAATTTCAGGCATTCAAAAATGAAACCAGAAATTTCAATGTCAATTGCTGGATATAGCACAGCACTAAATTTCCAGATTACATTACATTAGGGATTTCTTTTCCGCCATTACCCTGCAGTTCAAGGCGGATTACAAAAGAATTATCAAGGATGTATTACAACAAGAACTTACCAAAAAAAAAAGAAAATTGGTCATTTTTAAAGATAGTAAGAAATGAGTATGGTTATTTGTTTGGGGTAGTTGGCTTTAGTGAGAGGTGGTGTTTGAAACTTGCGGTGTTATTTCTTTTTTCAGGGCTTTCTTGAAGAGTATGGTCTTTATTTCTTTTCTAAAAGTCTTGTAGTCGAGGGATGCCGTCAGTAGATTGGCGATTTGGTTGTCTAGTTTGGCTGCTTGAGTGGCCAGGAGGCCATCATATAGTTTTTTCCGTTTGACCTCCTTAAATGGGGGGTATGAGAATGGGGTGTGAGTTTTCCTATGTCTGGTTGAGGTGTTGTGGATGAGACGGTTATTCAGGTACTTTGGACTGTCTCTGTATAAAGTCTTAAATAGTAGACAGTAGAATTTAAATTGTATTCTTGCTGGGATTGGAAGCCAGTGCGATTGGAGATATGCTTCTGTAATGTGATCATGTTTCTTTAATGAGTAGATGAGTCTTAGTGCTGTGTTTTGGATAGTTTGTAGTTGTTTTGTTATGGGTTGTAGGGCAAGGGAGATAGAGGATGTTACAGTAGTCAAGTAGGCCTAATATTAGTGAACTATGAGCTGGAATTGTGTTTTCTCGAAGAATTTCCAAACTTGTCTTATGTTTCTCATGACTGAGAATGATTTTTGTATTGTTTTATTGATCTGCGGTTGCATGGTGCAGCATCTGTCGATTGTTATTCCTAGTAGTTTTAGTTCCAATATCAGTTTCAAATATCAGATTCAGTTCCAATATCAAAATACATAAAAGTGAAACATGATAAGTTATCAGGGGACCCACAGCAGACTCTCTTTGTCAGAGACACTTTGGGCTCCTTTTACGAAGGCGCGTTAGGGCCTTAACGTGCGGAATAACGCGCGCTAAAATTCCCCGTGCGCTAGCCGCTACCGCCTCCTCTTGAGCAGGCGGTAGTTTTTCGGCTAGCGCACGCTATAGCGCACACTAATCCGGTGCGTGCGCTAAAAACACTAGCGCACCTTCGTAAAAGGAGCCCTTTGCTGTTGTTACGTCAGAGCATGAAACAGAAATTGGAAACAAAAGTAGACAATCTTTACTCCATCCCAAATAATTATGTAGTAAGAACAGTTTAAATTGTAGCTTGTTGACCAAGCGAGGACCAACATAAATAAATTGAAATTTCTTTCGAAATGCAACAATCGAGAGATCGCAGTGATAAAAACCCTGCATTGCATTAAGTTTCAAGTTTATTACAAATTTGTTTAATCGCTTAGTCAAAATTCTAAGTGATGTACAAATCAACAAAATTACAAAATTTTAGGGGGAAACGGAACTAACCTAACAAAAACATATTGAAACAAAAGGAGAGGATGGGAAGAGAAATATAAGTTGTTGATAGTAAGTAAGACACGTATGGGAAAAAAACAATAGGAAGGGAGAAAGCAATGTGCTTCAAAAAAGTTATGAAATAGAATTCAATTGAGGCTCCTAGTCAGGCTTTCTAGCTATCAAATAAGTCTTTAAACCAGGGGTGTCCAACCTTTTGGCTTCCCTGGTCCGCATTGGCAGGAAAAAATGTTTCTGGGACCGCACAAACGCGCAAGACAGAGGAGGGAGCCAGCAAGACGGTAAACACCCGGGGGCAGCAGAGGAAAACACTGCATTGCCCTCGACCGGGGCCGCACAAATACTTCACAGGGCCGCATGCGGCCCTCGGGCCACAGATTGGACACCCCTGCTTTAAACCATATATCAGGGTTTCCCCAGACATGTCCTCCTTTTGGTGCTCCCGCCGGGCATCTGGGTGGCTTTTTCAATAGCCATCTTTTGTCCAGTTCTCAATATTTCGTGGGGAGCTGCAGCAGCAGCGGCAGAAAGAAATCATCCTGTCTGGACTCGGAGTTCCAAACCCGATGCTGCAGCAGTCAGTGGCGCCAGTTATCACAGACGTACAGGACGCACCAGTAGAGGTCAGCTGCGGTCATGCCGGTCTCCTGATCCACTGGTGTGTGCTGTGCAGCAAGAAGAACCTCCTCTTTCCTCTGACCTCATGCACTGGATGTGGCCTGCAGCTGTCAAAGCCCGAGGATAGGAGGAAAGAAGAGGCCAGCAGGGACCCGGAAGGGATTTTGGGATTTGCTGAACTGACGGTGTACCAACATTCTGCTGCCTAAATTAGTCTAACTATAATCTGCCTGTTCTACTGCCTACCCTACTCTAGCAATGGAGCATTTTCCTGTCTTCCTGTTTGCTACACCAAAAGTTGGATACAAAGAAGCCGTCTGTCACCAAAGGATTGATAGAGCTTAAGCAAATAAGCAAGAACCAGCTCTTCACACCTGCTTAATGTTTTCAATAGCAGGAGCTGGATGCATTGCACAGGACTCAGGCACATCCCTCCCCCCCTCCCCCAACGCACAAGTCCCCATTAAAATCCTGTGTGCCACTGTAGTGCTGGTAAATTTTCCAATTTCTAAATGACAAGCGATGCTCAAAAAACTTCACATGACCGGTGATAACGAGAAATTGGAAACATTGGGACTGTTTGAATTTTTCATTCTGGTGGGAAAACTACATGTCAGTATTATAGGTTTGAAAGAGAGATGTCAGAAAAATCTGGGGAGTTTCGAAAATTTAAAGAAACATATGTTAATTTTCTTTAAACCTACTCGCATAAAATGTACTCTTTTGGACTTGGTTTCTGTTCAAGATCCTTTTATACACATACAGGAGGTAGGTGGGGGGGGCTTATTTTGGGGGCTCGGTCTTAAATTATTTATGTATAGTTTCTTGGTATTTTCTGAACATATTTCTAATTTATGTAAGTTTTCTTACACTGTGTATCAGCTATATTTTGCTATATAAAATTAATAAACAATTTTTTAAAAACTAAAAATGAAAACTTCACATGCAAATGAGGTTCATGGAAATTCCAATGGATCAGTCATTGGAGAAAGCGACTGACCCATGTGCAGAATAGTTCACGGAATGAGGCATAATTGTGCGCATGTATCAGGAAAACCTGTCATAGGCACAGATGAGTGTCAATCGACATCACTGAGGGAGGGGAGTGGTGGAGAACTCCCAACAAGCCATGCAAATGGGAAAACGCAAGATATATATGCTTTTTTCCTACACTGCTTTGGTGGATCATATACAGTCGGCAACCCCAGACCTGTGAGTGCGCATGAGACACATTTTTAACACATGTGTATATTATATGGTGCCCCCCCAACCCTATAAAAGTATGAATGTATCCCATATTTTTAAAAAAAACTTCCATCTCTCATGCAATCGGCAGCCACAGACCTGCTGCTACATTTTTAGCAAACGTGCATGAGACATGCCTTTAACACATTCACCTGAGAGGTGCTTGTGTATATTGTGTTCAATGCTACTGGCACCTACCTCCAAACCTGCCAGTAATTTTTGGAGCATTAAAGGTCGGCGCTTCATTTTGTGCAACACCCAGCAATGTCCGGGCATCGTCCGGAGTGCTCATTTTAATGACCTCGTTGTACAACATTTCCATACGGGCACAGAAAAGACCAGTTAGAACTGGTTTAGCGTTGAATGTTAAAGGCACGGTAAGTTTTGAACATCAGTCCCTCAGAGAAAGAAGAGAGAGAGAGAGAGGAGGAAAGAACCTTTACGAAGGCAGGAACCAACTGCTCTTCCCTTGGGAGTCTTAGAAGGCCAGATGCCCTCATGGGTTTTTCTCATTTTGCATCTGTGAATCATGCTTAATACACTGATCCTTCTATAGTAAGGAAAATGGCTGGGGCAAGTTTTTATTCTTCAAAGTTAGAAATATCTTACCAGTAGTAATAAAAGCAAAAAGTAACAAAAAGCATCAGAAAAGGAGTGTGGTTTACCTAGGGTTCCCAGATTTTACGACTGTAAAATCCGGACACCCTAGACCCACCCCACCCCAATATCTGGGTTCTTCTCTGGGAAGTCAGCTCCCTTCGACTTCCCTGCCTTTTTCCCCAGAGGGATGAAAGAACCCTGATTTTCTGTTCTTTTCTAGTGTTTTTATTGCAATACTTGGACATTTGGATTAACACATCTTTGGTTTTATCATTCAACACCAAGACACAGGCCTTCTTGTGCCGAAACACAATCGTGTCGAGTCTGTTTTATAATAAAAAGGATTTGAGCACCATCTGGACTCCTTCGTTGTTGTTTTTGTGCCCCCTTACTGTTGTGAAGACAATTTCTCCTGTTTGTCTTTTGTAGAGAGAACGAGAGAGTGGGCACTCTCTAAAGTTAAAAAGGGATAGATTCCGTACAAACCTAAGGAAGTTCTTCTTTACTCAGAGAGTGGTAGAAAACTGGCATGCTCTTCCGGAGGCTGTTATAGGGGAAAACACCCTCCAGGCATTCAAGACAAAGTTAGACAAGTTCCTGCTGAACCAGAACGTACGCAAGTAAGACTAGTCTCAGGGCACTGGTCTTTGACCTGGGGGCCGCCGCATGAGTGGACTGCTGGGCATGATGGACCACTAGTCTGACCCAGCAGCGGCAATTCTTATGTTGAATATAATTGTCATTATATTGAGAGAGGGACAGAGGTCTGAAAGTTAATTGAATGAAAACCTTAAAATTCACCTAAGCTGCTCCATATAGTTTATCTGCCTTGGACAGGGGGACATAGGGGAATGCCTATAGTGTTACCATGTAGGGGGGGGAGAGGGGAGCAGAGCCCCAGAGGTCACAGGGTGGTATAGGGGTGGGACCGGGAGTGGGGCTGGGTCATATGTCCTCTTTTTCTTTACTTCACAAATATGGTAACCCTATATAAACTGCGCCTAGATGATTGACGATCATGCTCAACAGCTTCTAGGAATTAGGGGTTGTTTATGGAATCAGGGTGTATATGCAAATAGTGTGCACCTTTATCAGTAAACGACTTTCATTCATGACAGCAGCCAATTTCTAATGACCCCATAGCTTCATGTCAACAGGGACAGTTGGAGTCAATTCTTGTGTTGTCCCGTTCAGTGGCGTAGCGAGGGTGAGAGGCTCCTGGGATGGTGGTGCCCCTCCCCGCTCTCTTCTTCACTCCCCCTGCTCTTCCACGTACCCCCCCCCTCCGCTGCACGCTCCTTCCCTTACTTCTTTAACATTCCTGCCACGAGCAGCATCAGCAACTTGCTGCCCGTGGCGTCGGTTGGCGTCGGTTTCGTTGGCGTTGGCGTCGGTTTCGGCTCTCCCTCTGATGTCACTTCCTAGGTGCTGGTCCCAGAAGTGACATCAGACGGAGAGCCGATGCTGGCATGAGCAACAGGTTGGAATGGCTGCTCATACTGGTGAAAAGCTAGAGGTACAGTGGGGAGGGGGGAGGTGAAGGTGTATGCATAGCAGAGGGAGGAGTGAGAAGGAACGGGGGAGGGGGGTAGAGAGGAGGATGAGTGCCTGCACCCCCACAAAGATAGCACCTAGTTCCACTGCTGCATGGAAGTTTAATCCAATTAGAAGTGGGTATGACAGGGTTCATAGGCTAGAAGGCAGCTAACATTTAGGTGCAGATAGGTCAGACAAAAAAATATAATAATAATAATGGACAAAATATATTTTTGTCTCTGGTCATCTGGAAATTCTGTAAGAGCAGGAATTTCAGCCATAATTCTCTTTACAAACTCATTTTGGATGTATTTTATCTGCAGGTATTAACCTATAGCTGAAAGAGCAGTCGGCTGGGACAACACGCATAGCCCAGACCTTTTGACTTCAGTTTTGTCTTGGATTTAATTACAGTTCAAAACTCAGATTTGCATCACCGGCATCTCAACCTAACTTTTGTAGGGCAGGGAAAGGTGGCAAGACAGGGCAGGGACTGGTAAAGCGCTTGGATCCGCATTACATAAGCAAGTCATTACATGGATAAGCAGCTTTTAAGTGGACAAATTGTTCCCAAGTAGATTCCAATTGGACTCTAAACTAAACACTTAAGAGGAAATTTGCTGGTCTTAACAGAGCCCTGAATAGTCTGCAGTGCACAGCTGGTTGCTGAGCATAATCTCATTAATTATCTCTCAGTCTTGTGTATTTTACCTCCTGTTTGACTTGTCTTCACTTAGAGTGAATGATATTTCAGGAGAATGCTTGAACAGTCTAACACATTGTTCTTCAACCACCAGTCCATGGATCAGTGCCGGTCCACAGAAATTTCCTGCCAGTCCACAGGGCAAGCACGTGCATCAGGCCCAAAACAGTGTTCTTCAACCGCCGGTCAACGGTGCGATCGATGCAGCGTTATCTTCGAGCCAGCTTCCTCTTCCTAACTAATTCAGTGCACAAAGCCACGGGCAGTGGCTCCTACGGGCATCCTGCGCCTGAAACGGAAGCCTTCTCTCTGACGTTGCAACATCAGAGGGAAGGCTTCCAGATGAGGCACTGGACGTGCAAGGTGCAATTAGTACTATTATGGGGGCGGGGTCTGGGGTGGAGATTGGGTAGAGATGGGTGGGGTCTGGCCCATGACTTAGCCCCGTGTTCTTCAACTGCTGGTTCACAGACTGATGCCGGTCCACAGAATAATTCTTATATTTCTGCCGGTCCATAGGTGTAAAAAGTATTTCAGCTTCACTAAAGTACAGTAAACGTTTGGACCCGATGCTCAAAACTCCAGTGTTAAAGGTAAGAGCGCACATCCCAGTGGAAGAACGCTGCTGAAACCTAGCCCCTTAATTCCCAAAGCAAATAGGATGCATATATAGTTACATCCAGAGATGTGTATCACTAATAATAAAACCCTAAGCGTGCATGCGCACTCCTACCTGCGTGATCCCTGCCTCCGTGATCCGTAGCTCCGTGGCCTGCGGCAGAGAAATGTTAAAGTGTGCGGTGCATGCGCACATTCGAAGTGTGTGCGCATGACGGTTTACTGTATCCAGTAGCGGTTACTGTGTGCCAGTTGCCCTTTCCACTGTATACAACACAACGCGTGATTAAAAAAAAAAGGTAGGTGAGAGAAGGGGCATGATAAACAGACAGGCAGTGGGCAGGGACATTGACAGACAGACAGAAATAGAGACATATACACTGAAAGACAGGTAGGTGGGAGTGAAAGACACACACAGAAGGACAGGGGACCAGGGAGAGAGATAGAAAGGAAAAAAAAAACAGACAGCGGCCAAGGAGACAGACAGCAAAAAAGACAGACAGACAGACAGCGGCCAAGGAGACAGACAGCAAAAAAAGACAAACAGACATACAGCGGCCAAGGAGAGAGAAAGAAAGAAAGAAAGACAGACAGACATGGGGCCAGGGAGAGACACAGACAGAAAGAATGACAGACAGACAGGGGGCCAGAGAGACAGACAGAAAGACAGACAGACAGCGGTCAAGGAGAGAGAGAGACAGAAAGACAGACAGACAGAAAGCGGCCAAGGAGAGAGAGACAGAAAGAAAGAAAGACAGACAGACACATCTATTCTAACACCCATTAATGTAATGGGCTTAAAGACTAGTTATTATATATGTATTTAATTCACTTTAAACTTTTCCTTATAATATTATAATATATTAACAAAATGCAAAAAATATGGTGGCACGAGAAAGATACGGAGGCAGGCACAGTAGACATGAATGTGGGAAACAAAGTATGTCTTGTTAATAAGGGTGGGCAGAAGAGAAAATGGTATTTGGGGATTTTTTTGTGATGCTAATAATAGCCCTGAACAAGGTCTGGAAGAACAAATCCATGGAACAGGCCAACTCTCTACATTATGTTCCTTATCAAAAGACCTTATTTAAGGTTTGTTATTGTCCTTGAAGAAGACAGCTCCGACAGGACTCCAAGCCAATTAAAAATAAAAAGTTAGAACTGTTCAAAAATATTTTAAGTGGAGAAAGCACCAGAGCCTACCTGAAACTAGACTCATTTAATTGTTCATTACATCGATCAAGGATGAATGTTCTCTTCTAGCTTCATTACTCTCCATTCTGACAGCTTAATGCACTCTCTCCCTTTCCCCTTCCAGATTTACAAATAGGCAACATAGGCAAATGCCTAGGGTGCCAAATTCTGAATAAACCTCAAATACCTAGGCCAATGAGAAGCCTGCTCCAGCTTACCTTAGGACCAGGGACATGTGCTGCTTCTAAGAGTCACCACTGTGGCCTTCCTCTGTCCTCCCGCTGGCTCTTCAATCTTTGGGACCTCTGATGCCCCTTCTATCTGTGATCTGCTGCCTGGACTTGCCTATGGATTCCAAAATCTTACATCTGATCTCGCCTGTCCCCACTAGCCTTATATACTTCTTCCATTTTTGAGCCTGAATCACTGATTATGTGCATGGAAATTCAGCAAGTGAAGAAGACAGACATGTATTGCAAAGTGCACATTAACTTGCCCACGCCTGTTATGCTATATCATTTTGTTACCTTCTTTCATGGCATGTGTCTTATTTCTTATTTGCTATGTTCACAGCTTTCAGCATGACAGCCTGCAGCTCAGAATTTTAAACCCCTCTTCCCTTCCCAATTAATTGTTGCAAATACAATTAATCATTTTTCTCAGGCTTCTAATTTTTGTCCTTGAGAACTTGCTGCCCTTCTCCTCCCTCCACCCTCCAGAGATCTAGGCATGTGAATGAACCTCATCATTATTACAACAAAAATGTGTCTCATGAATATCAATTGTATACGTATATCCTGAAAGTCTGACCTGTGGGGGAAAGGGATGCATTTTGTAGGACAGGATTTAAGATTAGCTTTGAACATAGCAAGTGATCTTCTGGCTTTTGATACCAAAGCATTTCCTGGAATCAGTTAGTTGCAAGGGGGCAGTAAAATAATTTAAACCCCCCCCACCCCCTTTTTTTTTTACAAAACTGTGAAAGCGGATTTTAACGCTCATTCAGCGCGCCAGCCGATGTTAAAAACTGCTTCCATGGTTTAGTAAAAGGGAGGGTTAAAAAAAAAAAAAATGGAGCATTTTGAGAAAAACACAGTTTTGACTACTGAAGTTTTTAACTCTTGTTCCTTCCTTCCTTTCCCCACCTCACAGAATGACTACCTGAACTCAGATCACCAGGACCAGGTGAATAAATCCTACTTTTACTGTCACTCTTTACTCCAAGGTTTCACAGAATTAAACCCCTCTCCCCCTTTACAAAACCATAATGTGGTTTTTAATGCCAGCCGCAGTGGTAACAGCTAGTTTCAAGTTTATTAGGTGTTTATATACCACCTATCAAGGTTATCTAAGCGGTTTTACAATCAGGTACTCAAGCATTTTCCCTCTCTGTCCCGGTGGGCTCACAATCTATCTAACGGACCTGGGGCTATGGAGGATTAAGAGACCTTGCTCAGGGTCACAGGGAGCAGCACAGGGTTTGAACCCACAATCCCAGAGTGCTGAGGCTGTAGCTCCATTGCTCAGGGTCACAGGGAGCAGCACGGGGTTTGAACCCACAACCCCAGAGTGCTGAGGCTGTAGCTCCATTGCTCAGGGTCACAGGGAGCAGCACGGGGTTTGAACCCACAACCCCAGAGTGCTGAGGCTGTAGCTCCATTGCTCAGGGTCACAGGGAGCAGCACGGGGTTTGAACCCACAACCCCAGAGTGCTGAGGCTGTAGCTCCATTGCTCAGGGTCACAGGGAGCAGCACGGGGTTTGAACCCACAACCCCAGAGTGCTGAGGCTGTAGCTCCATTGCTCAGGGTCACAGGGAGCAGCACGGGGTTTGAACCCACAACCCCAGAGTGCTGAGGCTGTAGCTCCATTGCTCAGGGTCACAGGGAGCAGCACGGGGTTTGAACCCACAACCCCAGAGTGCTGAGGCTGTAGCTCCAGCCGCCGCGCCACAAGCTCCGACACTCATAGGAATTCCATGAGCATCAGAGCTGTTATAGCCGCAATCGGCGCTAAACATGCTAGTGCAGTTTTGTAAAAGGGGAGAGGGGAGGTAAGTTCTTTGAAGCCCTATCTTATGTTTCATAAAGCTTTAAAAGCTCCCCCCTTTACAAAACTGTAGCATGGATTTTCGCACCAGTCGTGCGATAACAGCACTAACGCTCGTGGAATAAAGGGTGAGAGGTATTGGTTTAAAATGTTTCTAACACATTACTAATGTCTCTTTTGTCCTCAATTTCTGTTCTTAATGCAATCCGCCTTGAACTATTATTGGGAACTGTCAGAATATAAATGATTTATGACACAGCATAACAATCCAAACGCCATCCTTTTTTATGGAAATAAAAAAAAGCTACAGAAGTTCAAACGTGTAATTTTTGTAGACATGAAAAATTGGTCAACATGTTGGATCTGAGGCTTTAGTCACCTTTTCCCAGAAACGTTCACAAATTGTGAAATAAAAAAAGTAATTAAACATGTTTGATGAATAGATCTTCCCTGCGTGTGATTTAAAGATTTTTCCCTACAACCAGAGGATGCTGTTCAATAAATAGCTGTTAACTTATCAGACCATTAAAAGGATCTCATTCATACACCAAGATTGTGCCTTTCTCATCAACAGCTGTGTCGCATAAACTGGAGACAGTCGAACATTGATTATGAGAGAATTCTTTATAAATTCCAAGAGAGCAACAAACTCAGAAAATGTCTGGTAGCAGGCTAAGATATATCTCACTCCCTGATGCTTATACTTGCCAGGGACTAAATTCCCAAATAAATTTGCTGACAGTAGGTTGGCACTTTGAAAGCTGTTGGGTAACTTCTGGTCTTGCAATTTTTTTTTCAATCTGGGCTGCAATGTATTGTGGTACTTGTATTCCTGGGTTCTTCTATTTGAAAATAGTATGGCACTATACTTTGTGTTTTACCAGTGTGTTAGAGAAGTAATTTTAGGTTGCTATGAATGTACTTGGAAAAGGATAATGCTCGTTTTAGCATAGCCAGTTTCAAGAACATCTATAGCATTTCTATTCCCCCCCCATTTTAAAAAAATGTATTGCATATGTGCCGTGAGACAGCGTGAAGGTCAGCCTTTCATCAGCTACGGACACCAAATCACTATAACACCCTGAAGTATGCTAAACTTGCTGGCTCCCTAGTCTAAGCATCCCTCTGAAGGCATGCCAAGAAGAAAGCAGGCTGTCTTTAAACTCCCGTCTCCAAGCAAGATAGTCAACAGAATTCCTCCCAGCCTCCTGGAACTGAACCATAGCACACTTGTCAAAGTCTGTTGTCTTTCTGGTACCTTTAGCTATGCTGGGAATGAGGCAGGCAAGTATTTCAGGTGCCCGAAGGCTTGTCCAGCAGTCGCTAATCTCTTTGAAATACTGCAAAGATCTTCTCAGGTATGATGTGAACAGAAGGACGAGGTAAACATCCTGCTTAAGGCTGCAACGCTGCATAACACAAGCATGCTTGATCCTTCCCCCCACCATGCAACTGATGATTATAGTAATTATATTAATATCAGACATACACTTTGACATAATTACACGGTAAAATCATATAAACAATTTCTACACTGTTTGTTTTTATTTGGTAGAGACTTCAATGAAGTTATCTACTGGATGGAAGGTAAGGAGGATATCCTTGAACAGTCCTCACAATCCTGGTCTATTACTTGGCTGGCCATATTGAGCCCAGCTGTTTTCAGTAAGGTTACATCTGGAAATTAATTTATGCATCTACCAACACCTCACCTTCATTCAGGGAGCTAGAGTCCTCAGCTTGCTCCAAACCCAAGGATTCAGCTTGCTCTTCACAAATGAACCAAATCATCTACAGTAACAAAGAGCCTTCCTACACTATCCCACCCGTGTGGACAAACTTTCCTTATCTTGGATCACATGTACTTTTTCCACTTTCAACTCTATCATCCTTGTTTCTCCTGCTAAAACCAACCCAATGCACTACTCAATATTTACTGACCTTAGCAAAGACCTGATGGGAGAGAGTGCCTCTGCCCCCTTTCCCCAAATTTCATGAGATTCTTGCACTCTGTTCTTGATTAAATCACAGAGGAGTAGACAGCAGGGTGGAGAAGATGGTGTATTATGCTGACTTATTTCTACACGTGTTTCCCAAACTGGGGTCCAGATGAACATGTCTGCCAAAAGAGAGATCCACAAACTGCAGTTCCTGATAGCAACAGCAGGCTGATCTTATCTTTGAGGAACTCTGCTTTAGGGCTGTTGTTTCCTGATCTCTGTTGCCCTTGCCCAGAGTCATCCAAATCATGCAAAGAGGAGACAGAAGACTGCATCAGGGGTCACTGTGATATGGGATCCTCAGGCAGTTTTTCCTGATGTACTCTACATTGTGCTTTGTTGGCTCAGATTCACGCATTAGCAAGGGAGGTTTGATCTGTGGATTCCATATCACAGTGACCCCCCTGATACAGGCGCTTATGTTCGCTGAAACACAGTACTATGTCGAGTCCATGTTACTGTACGTCCCAGATTGAAATAAATAAGAATTTTCTTCATACTGCTGGCTCTTGCGGAGTGCTCATTGTCCGTTCCCACTGTCTTCTTTGCTCATTTTTATTGTATACATTATTGGGTTTCTATCCTGTGGGTCACTTGTGACTATATACACCCTTTGTGGATTATTTTTAAGATGATTGTTTGTAAGTTATTTGGACGCTTATTAAACTACAAACCGGTACATCCAATCTTCTGTTCCACAGTCTTTTTGTTGTTTTGCTGCTTCGTTTCATTTGTGGAACCTTTTGGTGCTGTTTGGATTGTGTGGCGCAGTGGTTGGAGCTACAGCCTCAGCACCTTGGGGTTGTGGGTTCAAATCCAGCGCTGCTCCTTGTGATCCTGGGCAAGTCACTCAGTCCTCCATAGCCCCAGGTAAGTTAGATAGATTGTGAGCCCACCGGGACAGATAGGGAAAATGCTTGAGTACCTGATTGTAACACCACTTAGATAACCTTGATAGGGAGTATCTAAAGACCTAAGAATTGCCAATACCAGATTCCCAGGTTTTCAGTAAAATTATGAAATGATCGGCATGTAATCTTAATGCTTGGGGCAGATAAGGTACAGCTGATGTTTGGTAAGTTGAGTTGGGACACATCTAGCTCTGAAGTGTATCTCCCTGTTCAGTGAGGACCTGGGAAGGAGGGAGTATGTGGCGCAGTGGTTAAAGCTATAACCTCAGCACCCTGAGGTTGTGGGTTCAAATCCATGCTGTTTCTTGTGACTCTGGGCAAGTCACCCAATCCCTCCATTGCCCCAGGTACATTAGATAGATTGTGAGCCCACCAGGACAGACAGGAAAAAATGCTTGAGTACCTGAATAAATTCATGTAAACCATTCTGAGCTCCCTGGTGAGAACAGTATAGAAAACTAAAAAAAAAAAAAAAATTAGATGAAGGACAACTACATATGTATATGTGTTCTAGAATTGTAGAACAGTTTCTCTTGCATTTTAAGGCAGAGCTGTGCGTATCATTAATGAGATGAAGTAGAAACAGAAGGAGAACTTCCACTGCCATTATTACCCTCCATGATTCATGGTTTCTGCATCAATTTTGAAATGCGCTAGTATGGGGAAACCGTTTCACTACAAACAAAAGACAAAATGAATCCAAGAAAGAATGCATTTTACTCTGGAAAACGTCAAGGCATACCTATTGCACGAAGAACTAATTATAGCAAGAACCACTCTGTAATGAACATGTCAAATGCAGTAAATAAAATCTGTTTGCTTATCTCGATGAGTATAGTGAAACTTTCTGTTCTCTGTACTAGAGAATGACAGTCAAGTGTGTACTCTTCAATGGAGAGTATGAACAACACATCACTCAAGAGTTTCTTTCCTTGATAACAAGCACACTGTTTTCCCATAGGGCTAAGACCAAATACAAGCATTGCCCCAGTCATCCCATGCAATCTGATTTAGGATATGCATTATTATTCTTTATTCGGCACTTGATATGTTATCTTTATGTCAAAGCAAGTAAAGCAACGTTTATAGATCCTCAGAAGTACCACCTAGCACTCATACAAATTCAATGTGTCAGGCTTTATGTACTACTTCCTCATCGGATCGTCCATAGTTTGGCGGTATAAATCCCTGAAAACATGACCACAAGTTTTAAGCTAAGTATTTAAACTATTTATACACTAAAGTGGAAAAAAGTATTTATAAATTTAATAGCAAAGTATGGAAGATCCGGTGAGGAAGTAGTACATAAAGCCTGACACAATGAATTTGTATGAGTGCTAGGTGGTATTGCTGAGGATCTATAAATGTTGTATTATTCACTGTTAGGAGTTAGGAGGGGTAAGAGAATATATACCCTTCCAATCTGAAAATTTGTTATACTCTCAGAGAAAATTTAACTTGAACTATTGTTCTGTTTGGTCAAAAGCATGCTTTACTTGCTTTTGACCAAACAGAACAATAGTTCAAGTTAAATTTTCTCTGAGAGTATAACAAATTTTCACATCTCCAAATGCCTGTTTACTTGGCACTGTTGGCTCTCGTTCAACATCAAGTGACGTAAAGCAGCCGTTTCACCATCTGGCGATTAAAGGGTTAAAATCAAAGGGGAAAGGAACTACTAAAATGGGAAAGAAAAGAAAAAGAAGATAACAGCAGTCATCCTGATCGTCTGAGTTGGTCCCTATTCACATGCAAGCCCAAAAGCTTGAGAGAACAACTTGAGCTGGGCTCTAAACTTCAGGTAAGAGGATTCACCTTCCAAAGAAAGTGTGTGATATAGAAAAAGACTGAGTGCTGGGTTGATTCAAGGAGTGTATGTGAGACAGAGGGCAAAGACCAGATGGCGGGTAGAAACTGAGAGGAGGCATCTGATGACAGTAGGGTGTAATCAAATAAACTAAATAAGGTGGAGCACCCACGTTGAGGGCTCTATAAAATAATGTCAAGAACTTATGCTGTATTCTAAAAATTATAGAAAACCAGTGGTGTTGAGTTGGAAATAGGGTGAACTAAAGTATTTTGTGCAGCCTGGAGTTGTTTTAAAAGATAGGTTGGCAATGTGGCTCAGATGATGTTACAGTAATCTAAATGTGATGAGACAAGAGCATAAAGAAGGGTCTTGTAAGCTAATTCCTCAATAGAACTGCACGGGGGCAAAACATCGATCCAGAACGACGGCCTTGGCACTGAACTTCCGAAAGGGAATTATGAAGGGATGAGACTCATGGTGGGGAAGAAGATAAAGAAGATGATAAGTACTATAAAAACGCTAGAGCAAGCATGGTCCCTTTTTAAGGACACAGTCACTGAAGCGCAAAATCTATATATATCACATATCAACAAGGGATCCATGAGGAAAAAGAACAAGGAACCGGCGTGGCTCACTGTAGCAGTGAAAGAAGCGATCAGATACAAGAAGACTTCTTTTAAGGAATGGAAAAGGTCAAAAACGGACGAAAACTAGAAAAAGCACAAACATCAAAGAAGGTGTCATAAGGCGGTGAGAGGGGCCAAAAGAGACTACGAGGAAAAAATAGCCAAGGAGGTGAAAAACTTCAAGCCGTTCTTTCGATATATTAAGGGGAAATGACCTGCAAAGGAAGCGGTGGGGCCATTGGATGACCATGGAATAAAGGGAGTGCTATAGGAAGACAAAGCCATCACCGACAAACTGAACACATTTTTTGCATCTGTATTTACCAAACAGGATATACACAACATATCAAAAGCTGACAGGCTATACGTGGGAAATGATGACGGGAAACTGACTGGGTTGACGGTCAGTCTAGAAGAGGTATGCAGGCAGATTGATAGGCTTAAAAATGATAAATCCCTTGGACCAGATGGCATCTATCCGAGGGTAATCAAGGAACTGAAAGGGGTTATAGCTGAATTGCTTCAACTAATAACCAATCTGTCGATCAAATCGGGAAGGATTCCAGAAGACTGTTACGCCGATCTTCAAGAAAGGTTCGAGAGGAGATCCGGGAAATTACAGACCGGTGAGTCTGACCTTGGTACCGGGAAAGATAGTAGAGGCTCTGATAAAAGACCGCATCATTGACCACCTTGACGGACACAATCTGATGAGGACCAACCAGCATGGCTTCAGCAAAGGAAGATTTTGCTTGATGAACTTGCTGCACTTCTTCGAGGGAGTTAACAGGCAGATAGACAAGGGTGACCTGGTCGGCATTGTATATCTGGATTTTCAGAAGGCGTTCGACAAGGCCCCGCATGAACAACTACTTCAAAAAATTGCGAGCCATGGAATCAAGGTGAAATACTCACGTGGATTAAAAACTGGTTGGCGGATATGAAACAGAGAGTGGGGATGAATGGACAATACTCGGACTGGAAAAGCATCATTAGTGGAGTGCTGCAGGGTTCGGTGCTTGGACCCGTGTTCTTCAACATATTTATAAACGACCTGGAAACTGGTACGACGAACGAGGTGATAAAATTTGCAGATACGAAGTTATTCAGAGTAGTGAAGATGCAGAAGGATTGCAAAGACCTGCAACATGACATAAACATGCTCGAGAAATGGGCCGCGACATGGAAAATGAGGTTTAATGTGGATAAGTATAAGGCGATGCATGTCGGTAACAAAAATCTTATACACGAATACTGGATGTCCGATGCAGTACTCGGAGAGACCTCCCAGGAAAGAGACTTGGGAGTACTGGTCGACAAGTCGATGAAGCCGTCCACGCAATGCGCGGGGCAGTGGTGAAAAGGGCGAACAGAATGCTTGGAATGATTAAGAAGGGGATCACAAACAGATCGGAGAAGGTTATCATGTCACTATACCGGACCATGGTACGCCCCCACTTGGAATACTGCATCTAGCACTGGTTGCCATACTTGAAGAAGAACACAGTACTACTCGAAAGGAGAGCGACTAAAATGGAGGAGTTGTCGTACAGTGAGAGATTAGAGAAACTGGGCCTTTTCTCCCTTGAAAAGAGGAGACTGAGAGGGGACATGATCAAAACGTTCAAGATAATGAAGGGAATTGACTTAGTAAATGAAGAGAGGTTGTTCACCCTCTCCAAGGTAGGGAAAACGAGAGGGCACTCTGTAAAGTTAAAAGAGGATAGATTCCATACAAACGTAAGGAAGTTCTTCTTCACCCAGAGAGTGTTGGAAAACTGGAATGCTCTTCCGGTAGCTGTTATAGGGGAAAACACCCTCCAAGGATTCAAGACAAGTTAGACAACTTCCTGCTGAACCGGAACGTATGCAGGTAAGGCTAGACTCAATTAGGACACTGGTCTTTGACCTAAGGCCGCCGCAGGCGTGGACTGCTGGGCACGATGGACCACTGATCTGACCGAGCAGCAGCAATTCTTATGTTATTATGTTCTTATGACTGATCTAATCAAGCAGAGTGCTAAAAAGCTGAAATGTGAGAAACAAAAGTTAATTCAGTGTCAAGGGTAACATCAACAATTAATAATAAAGGCACACCTCGAAGTCCTGGGAAGACAAATGCAACAGCCTGCCAGTGATTCACAGTGTGACCGTTTAAACCAGGGGTGTCAAAGTCCCTCCTCGAGGGCCGTAATCCAGTCGGGTTTTCAGGATTTCCCCAATGAATATGCATTGAAAGCAGTGCATGCACATAGATCTCATGCATATTCATTGGGGAAATCCTGAAAACCCGACTGGATTCCGGCCCTCGAGGACCGACTTTGACACCTGTGGTTTAAATAAATGATCAGCAGATAAACCTTTGCCTACTCCAGTGTCTCTCAAACTGTGTGCCACGGTACAATGGTGTGCCCTAAAGAGATTCTGGGTGTGCCAAGAGATTCCAGAATTTTACTTTATTTTAAAAAATCCCCTTCATGAGTATACACTAGAACAGATGACATGTATGCAAGAATTTGTCAATGTTATGAGTGTCTGTGTGTGAAAGGATACAACGGCCCAGACAAGCATCATTCTTTGACGTGATTGGTCCTTGACAACTAACGACAAGTAATTTTATTTTTTATGCTGTAGTTATCCTAATATGAGCAAGAAAGCAATCAAGGCTTTGTTATTATTTGGATCTTCTTATCTTTGCGAACTTGGATTTTAAGCTCTGATAGAAATTAAATTGAAAAAAAAGAGAACTACAGATAGTGGATGATGAAATGTGTGTTTGTCAACTATTGATTCACATTTTTAGTTAATTTGCACTCAAAAACAAGCACATCCATTGTATTGATTAGCGATTCTATTCTATCTACTTTAGTTTCACTGTTGTTACAAGAGTGTTTCCCAAGCTGACAATTGATGTTGAAGAGAAGCAGGGAAAGGACAAAAGTCTGGGGGAAACCACGTGACTGTGAGGACTGAGTGGATATAGATGTGGCAAGAGAAAGTGAAAAGGAGTGGCCAATTAGGGTAGAGAACTATTGAAGGATTACACCAGAGATGATATCAGCAAGTCTGGAAAGAAGACGTGAGTAGTTAAACAGATCAAATGTGGTACTAAGATTGAGTGATGCTACAAGGACAGAATTACCTTTATCAATAGCGGAATGACACTCATTTAATGAAGTTAAAATTGTTTCTGTGCTATGGCCTAGCTGAAAACGGGACTGACGAGGATGGAGGATATCGGTGGACTCTATGTAGCATGACAACTGATCGTAGGCCAGTGGCATAACCATGAGGGGCCCTCGGAGGATTGGGCCCCCTCACTTTTAGCTCAGGCCCCCTCTGCTTTAATGGCTGGTGGGGATGCCAAGCCCCGCCAGCCAAAGAAGTCTCCTGTGCGAGACCCACCTGTGCTGTGTGAACAGCACTTAAAATCATCAGACAGCAATTCAAAACCACCAATGGGAGCTCTTTCACACCTGCCTGCTCAGTTCAGCAATTGAAGTGAGCATGCATGGGAGTCCACTGAAATACGCTGCTGACTTGATGCTGCTCTGGCATCACATGTGGAGATTAGCACAAGGGATCTCTTTGTTTGGCAGGGCTCGGCATGGCTGTCAACAAAGGTGTGCTTTAATATGGCAGGGAGTGGGGAGGGAGAGAATACTCTCGTTCCACCTTTGGGCCTCCCCCCAATGGACTTCTGGCTATGCCCCTGGTTAATTTAGAGACAAGAGGAAGGTTGGAGATGGGATGATAAAGTGTAGTTACTTACCTGTAACGTAGGTTCTCCGTGGACAGCAGGATAGTCAGCCACATATGGGGTGTTGTCCCAACAGCTCCCAATTTATGGATAAGCTCTCCAATAGCTCAGAGAGATTTTTTTTTTTCCTCTGAGCACGTGCAGTGCCCGGGCACCACTGGGCATGCCCGAGCCCTACCCATTTCCCCCCTGCTTCCCCCTAATCCCCAGGATGTTCCTAGCTGTGGCCGGGTCGGCCATATGGGGAGGCGGGTGGGTTGTGTGGCTGAATATCCTGCTGTCCACGGAGAACCTACGTTACAGGTAAGTAACTACACTTTCTCCTAGGACAAGCAGGATGAGTCAGCCACATATGGGTGACTCCCTAGCCGAGGGATGTACCGAATGGACCTGCGATTTAGCGCTCTGTGCATCCTTCGCCTGGCTGTGGAGGCTGAGCCGGGCAGGGTAATCAGGCAAAGCAGGCTCAGTTGTGCAAACAGGTTTCTTTAATAAAGTGCTGTGTTAACTGGGCAATAATACTTGCCGAACAGTGCAACTGGTCAATAACCGTCAAGGAACAGTGAGAAAAAGTAACTGGTCAACAGTAACAATTCGTAATAGCATGTAAACGGTAACAATTCGTAATTGTGTGTAACAATTAGTACTTGCATATTGAACCTCTAGTCTGGACATGTAGTACTGGCTGGTACTTAATCAGTATCTGTGCCCCTCTACTTGATCAGTGCTTGTCAAAGCAGTGGTAGTGGTTGGTGTCCCTCCCGGGAGGGGAGGGCCGCTTGCAAGACTGTTTGGCCGAATGCATTCGGGGCGTGGAATGCTATGTCGAGGCAGTAGTGCTTGGTAAAGGTGTGCAAGGAGGACCAAGTGGCTGCATTGCAGATGTCCTCTATTGGTGTATGGTGTAGATGAGCCAGAGTGGTGGCTACGGCTCTGAGCTGGTGGGCGTGGGCTCCCACTGGCGGTTCACGCTGCGCTCTTCTGTAGGTGAAAGAGATGCACTGGGATATCCAGCGCGAGAGCGTACGTTTGGTGACCGGCCGTCCTGGCCTGTTATGGTCGTAGGAGACGAACAGTTGTGAGGCTTGTCTGGTCTGTTGTGTCCTGTTAATGTAGGTGGTCAGGGTCCGTACACAGTCCAAGGGGTGTCGCTGTAGTGGCTGCGAGCCCCCCTGTGGGTGAATGTAGAGTGCGGGGAGGATGATAGACTGGTTGATGTGGAACGCTGACGCCACCTTCGGCAAGAATCGGGGGTGGGTTCTGAGCATCACCCTGTCCTCATGGAGCAGTGTGTAGGGGGGGTGATGGACCAGGGCCTGGATCTCGCTGATACGTCTGGCCGATGCAATGGCGGTCAGGAAGAGGGTTTTCCAAGCCAGGAATCTGGGGTCTGCCTCCCCCAAGGGTTCGAAGGGATCGAGGGTGAGCTGATGCAGCACCAAGTTCAGGTCCCATCCAGGCAGTGGTGGTCTGACCGGTGGGTGCAGATTGGACAGTCCCTTCATGAATCTTTCGAATACCGGTTGTCCCGACACCGGTGAGTTGTCCAAGCCAGCGTGGTACGCCGCGATCGCGCTTAGGTGGACCTTGATGGAAGTAGGTTTTAGGCCCATCTGAGATAGGCTTAGTAGGTACTGCAGGATGTCCGGTATGGGGCAGTTGTAAGGGTCTCGCTGTGTGTTCGTGCACTAGTGGCGGAACCTTCTCCATTTCAATCCGTAGCATTTTCGGGTTGAAGGTCTTCTGGCTGCCATGAGAATGTGCTCCACGTCTTGTGGTAGGTTCATCCTCTCAACATCCATGCGGTCAGGGCTAGGGAGCGCAGGTTGTGATGGAGGGTGGCGCTCCCGTGTTGTGTTATGAGATCTGCGCTGATCGGAAGGTGGAGAGGTGGGTGAACCGCTATCCGTTGCAGGAACGGGAACCATGGTTGCCGGGGCCAGAACAGGGCAATCATGATCACCGTTGCTCTGACCTGGAGGATCTTCTGCAGGACTTTGGGTATGAGAGGTGTTGGTGGATAGGCGTATAAGAGTCCGTGGTTCCAATTCAGGGACAGGCCGTTGGGACTGAGACGGCGCTGGGTCGGTCTCTTTGAGCAAAAGATCGTGCATTTTGTGTTCAGTTCTGTCGCAAACAGGTCGATGCTCGGTGTGCCCCAGGTGCTGAAGCTCTTCTTCGTCACCGCTGGTTTGAGAGACCACTCGTAGGGGTCCAGCTGGCGGCTGAGACTGTCGGCCAGGTCGTTCTGCTCCCCCGGGAGGTAGGTTGCCTGGATGGGGCACTGAATGGCGATGGCAAATTCCCAAATGCGGCAGGCTTCCTTGCAGAGCGAGGCTGACCCTGTGCCCCCCTGCTTGTTGATGTAGTACATGGCCACCTGGTTGTCTGTTTGGATGAGGACTGTCCTGCCTGTCACCCATTGATTGAAGGTTTCGAGGGCATTCCCTATGGCCCTGAGCTCCAGTAGGTTGATATGGAGTGAGGACACCTGGGCAGACCATGTGTCTCCTGTGCGAAGATGGAGAAGGTGTGCCCCCCATCCATGTTTGGAGGCATCCGTGGTGACCACCAGCTGATGGGGTGGTGGTCTGAATGGTTTCTCCTTCGCTAAATTTTCTCAGGACATCCACCACTGCAGCGTCTTGTGTATGGGTCGGCGAATGGGAATCTTGGTGGTCAGAGGTTGGGTATGCTGGTTCCAGTGACGTCTGAGGTGCCATTGCAGGGGTCTCATGTGTAGTTTGGTGTGTTGGACAACAAAGACTGCGGCCGCCATGTGGCCCAGGAGACGCAGAAAGGAGCGTGCTGATGATGAGCTGCTGGCAGAGATGCGCTGGGCCAGGGATGTCAAGGTGTCGATCCGGCCGTCCGGTAGAAAGGCCTTGGTCTGTGTGGTATCGATGACTGCCCCGATGAATGATATCCTCTGGGTGGGTATCAGGTGGGATTTTTTGTAGTTGATGAGGAACCCCAGTTCTTGGAGGAGGGTTATGGTGGTTGTCAGGGCTGCATGGACCTCCCCTGGTGAGCGGGCCACTATCAGCCAGTCGTCGAGATAGGGAAGGACGCATATTCCCTGCAGGCGAAGATGTGCCGCTGCCACGGCCACACACTTTGTGAACACTCTTGGGGCTGTCGAGAGTCCAAAGGATAGGGCTTTGTACTGGAAGTGTCTCTCTTTGATCTTGAAGCGAAGATACTTCCTGTGAGCTGGATGGATAGGCACATGAGTGTAGGCGTCCTGTAGGTCCAGCGAGGCTAGCCAGTCGTTGGGCTGTATCAGGGGCAGGACTGTGCCCAGGGAGTGCATCCGGAAGCGTTCTTTGTGTATGCACTTGTTGAGATGACGGAGGTCCAGGATTGGGCGTTTGCCCTTGTCCTTCTTTGGCACGAGAAAATACCTGGAGTAAAACCCCATGTTGATCTCTGGTGGCACCGCCTCTATTGCATCTACCCGAAGCAGGTCCTCTGCTAGTCGCAGGAGAACAGGCTCGTCTGAAGTTGGGTGCCCCGCCCGCTGCGGTGGTTTTCTGGAGGGCGGGAGTCGAACCGTATGCGGTATCCCCGTTTGATGATGTTGAGGACCCACTGGTCGGTGGTGATTCTGGACCAGGCACTCACAAACAATCTGATCCTGCCCCCCACTGGCCCCTGCTGGTTCGGGGGGTAGTCAAAGATTCTGCTTTTGCTTTGGGGGGGCAGTCTGCCTTTGATTGCCCCTGTCCCTTGGGCGACGCTTGTCCACGTAGGAGTTTCTATATGGCTGGGAGCGTAGGTTCCCAGACTGCTGCCAGTGTGGTGCTGCGGAGTGGCGTCTGTTGGCAGTGAAGGGCTTGCGATTCCTTTGCTGTCTTCGTGGAGGGGCCCAACGTTCTAGTCCGTCAGAAGCGAGGGTTTGAAGGGTGGTGCAGTCGTTTTTAATGCTGTCGACTGTCTCTTTGACCTTGTCGCCAAACAGGTGTTCTCCTGTGCATGGGGCATCCGCAAGGGGCTCGTGGAGGTCCTCGCGGAGCGCCGATGCACGGATCCAGGCCAAGCGCCGTGCTAGGATAGCCGTTCCCCCAATGCGGCTGGATGTCTCGAAGACGTCAAAAACCGCCTTGAAGAGGTGCTTGTTGCATTCCCCTTGGTCATGGAGGGGTGAGAGAGAGTCCTGTACCGGCTGAGAGGCGAGCTGTAGAGCCTGTTTTATCTTTTTTTGTATGGCCTCCTGGTACAGCATCATCTGGAACTGGTGTGCGGCGATTCGTGCGTTAAGCATCGCGCCCTCGAAGGTCTTTCTCCCCATGGAATCTAGGGTTTTCAGGTCCTTCACAGGCGGACCATTAGAGGCCGATTGCGCCGTCTTGTGTCTCTTGAGCGCTGAGGCTACCACGATGGAGTTGTGTGGCAGCTGCGGTTTGTCAAAACCTGGGACCGGGAGGACCTGGTACTTCGCGCTCAGTTTCTTAGATGTGGGAGGCCCTGAGGAGGGGGTCCGCCAAATCTTGTCTCTGCAGTCAAGGAGGTTCGTATGAACTGGGATCACTACTGGCTGTTTGGGATAGTCCAGTGATTGCAGGAGGCCGTCATCCTCTGGCGTGGGTTCTGGTGGTCCTCCCACATGGATCCCAAGGAGGGCAGCGAGTTTCTGGATAAACTTGGGATAGGCTAGGTCCTCCGGTGCTTGTGCCGGGGGCTTCGCTGTCGTCTGTGTTTGAGATGGCGCAGGGGATCGGTCCGAGTTGTAGGCGCTCAAGAAGCTGTCGTCGGATTCGTCCCCCGTGTCGATGTCAGCGGCTCTGTTAACTTGTAGAGCTTGGGCGCTGCTCATCTGGGTGCTGGGCTGCTGCAGTGTCTGGGGGGTCCCCTGCTGAGCGAGAAGCTGGGTCAGAAGCTGGACCAGTTGTTGATGGTCAACCCCCTGGCCGGTCGTCTGACGCTCGACCCCCTGGCCGGTCGTCTGACACTCCAGGTGGGGCATTCCCTCCGTGCAGTCCTTGCGTCGCTTGGTCAGTGGTGAGGATGCAGAAGGGCTGGAGGGAGATGGTGTGCTGTATGGTCGCCTGCTGCCTCTCCCTCTGGATCTGTGTCCTGCAGGAGAGTGGTGATTGTGCCTTCTGTCACCCCTGCTGCGGCTGCGCTGGTGGTGGTGGCGGCGAAAAGGCTCCCCCCGGGGAGATCGGGAAGCATCCCGATGCCGAGTGTGCTGGTGGGGGGAGTGCCGATTCCTCTCCCTGCAGCGTGCCTCGTTGTGCCCCGTTCTCAGGCTGCTTGTAGCTGAGCCGGCATCCTGAGTTGATCGGGGAGGCGTGCCCCTGCAATCTCCCTGCCTGCTGATGTCAGGAGGGGTTCCCCGACGAGTTCTCTCTTCAGGGAGGCGGGTCTGGCTGCTGGTTGGCTGGTTGTGCAGGAGGGGCGGACCTGGACGGCGATCTTCTGCTGCTTGGAGGCATGGCCGATCGGGGATTGGCTCCTCCGTTGCTAGGGGGCGTGTTAGGCCAGTAGCTGGCTGCTCCTCCATTGGTGGGAGGCGTGGCTGCCTGCAGGCTGGTTTCTCCCCGGGCTCCCTTTCCATTTGCTGCTCCCTCGTTGCTGGGGGGCGTGGCTTCACGCTGGATCGGGCTGTGGAGGAGCAGGGAGATGGCTTCTCTTCCGGTCCACACATGGGGGTAAGTGCGAGACCGGGAGGCGCCCCCAGCGATGTGCCCCTTCGGGCAGAGGCCGATGGTGTTCCTGATGACTTAGGGAGGGGGGGGGGGCCGGAGGGCGAACCCCGATCGGCTTCCTGCAGGGGCCGACGGCTAGCGACAGCATGCAGGACCTCCGGGAGAGATTTCTCGACTGGGCAAGTTGCAGTCGGGGGGGGGGGGGGGGGGGGGTTGACTGAGCCAGGACGTCCTGGAGGCTCCTCACCGGATTCCTCTGTGGATCCCCCGCTGCTACACTCCGATGAGGATGGCTGCTGGAGGAAGATTCTCGGGCCTCACTTCTCTTCAAGAAGTCTCTCAGTGCCCTCTTCCTTAGCTTGCGTGCCCGTGGAGACAGACGGACGCAGTGCATGCAACACTGTTCCTCGTGTGCTGGGCCCAAGCAGCGAACGCACAGGTCGTGAGAGTCCAGTGTACTCATCCTTTTCCTGCATCCCGGACATTTCTTTGATGTTTCTGGCATCTTCAAGATGGTAAGTAGAACAAGTTTTGATTGTAGAAAAAATGGAGAGCTGTGGAAAAATCCGACCGATGGGAACGGGCGGAAACTAAAGACTGGGGATTAGGGGGAAGCAGGGGGGAAATGGGTAGGGCTCGGGCATGCCCAGTGGTGCCCGGGCACTGCACGTGCTCAGAGAAAAAAGAAAAAAAAAAAAATCTCTCTGAGCTATTGGAGAGCTTATCCGTAAATTGGGAGCTGTTGGGACAACACCCCATATGTGGCTGACTCATCCTGCTTGTCCTAGGAGAATTTGATTTACTGCACATGAATATGTAAATGGGAATCCTGCATATCATTAATTTGCACTACCATGATCTCTCTGAACACAAGCCAGGCAGTAAATTTGCAGAACAAAGAAACTTCTATTTTATCCTTTAAGTTTCCTGCTATTAGTTTGCCTTTTTCTGTCCTTCTTTGTGGATTTTCTGTATCGCTGTGGACTTCACGCAGTCAGATAGCATCCATTCACAAACAGGATGCGTTTGTGATGCATTAATTCACTTTGGAGCTAGAATGTGAAGCATCTACATCTGATCCACCAGCTCCTCAGAGTTTGTCGTGTCCTGCATGCCTGCCTCCTGGCATCAGAAATACCTCTGGTCACCATGTCTAACCCTAGATTGTTTTGACAGCCAAACAGCATCAAAACACACACTGCTGAGTGGAACTGAACAATGACACCAGGAAGGTGACGAAAAGAATGGGACTCAGGCACAGCTATGGTGTTGACAAGCTGTGGAGTGATCCTTGCTTCCAAGGAATGGCAACAAAAAAAGTCCTCCTTTTCTGTAAGCATGAATCCAGCAATAATTTGTAGATTAGCACAACTCATTTAGGGGAGAGGAAGGAATTGTAGAGCTTAGTAGCTGGTATGGATGGGAAGACATGATAAGCCATATCATCTTTTATCTATACTTATATATACTTGGAAACTCTACAGATAGGGGATTTTAAAAGATACCTATGGTGGTACTCATTTAAATTCTTTTGGAAATTGAGCTGTGTATACACAGTCTTATATTGCATTTTCTGTAGGACTCTGTTCATAGATTTTGTACGTTATCAGTATCTCCATATCAGTTCTTTTGCAATTTCTTTAGACCATGTTGCAGCCAATATGCTTATCTTTTTACCTCTTTACCTATTCTGTATCATAGGGGTCCTCATATCCGGTCCTCAAGGTCCACAATCCAGCCAAGTGCATTGAGGAAACCCTGAAAACCAGGCTGGGTTGTGGATCTCGAGGAGGACCCCTGCTGTAACAGTTTGTTAATATGTTCAGGTTTTGAGTTAGTGTGATAAGTTCTTTGCTCAGTTCATTGTTTCAAGCCACCTTCAGTGCATATTTGCTTCCTAGAGATGTAAACGATGGTTGCATATAATATATGAAAGTGTTCTCTGTTTTTGCAACCATTTTCAAAGCCTAATTTGCCCATTTCTGGGTGAAATCTGAGCTTCCTATTAAGATAAGTAGGAATATGCCATGTGTACTCTGTCCTGGGTACTCTCCACCATTTCCAAGCAATCATATGTAGTATAGTATAATTATTGTTTGGTATTTGAAATTGTTGTTTTCTCCTTGCATGCAAAAAATATTTTAAAAAATGTTTGTGGCTGACTGGGAAAAAAATATAATGTCCTATATAGATTCATAAATACATCTCATTATGACTTTAATATTATGGGCTCCTTTTACTACGATGCGCCAGCATTTCTAGCACATGCAGGGTATTACCGCATGCTACACCGCGCGCTATGCAGCTAGAACTAATGCTGGTGTTAAGGTCTAGCGCGTGTGGCAATTCAGTGCGCGCTATTCCGTGCGTTAATGCCCTAACGCAGCTTAGTCAAAGGAGCCCTATATAATTTTATGTATGAGAGCCCTATAACCCCTCCTTTTCTTTCTAGAAGGTTACATAGAATAAAAATAAATCAAATTAATGAAGAAAGTTCATCTTTTGCTTTCAAAGACAGTAGGATGAAACAAGACAGCAAAAATAACTGGTTATTTTCTTCTTCTGTCATTTCCTCTTCTCAGATTTCCATATGGATTTTGCTACTCTTTCCTCCATCATTTCATCTTAGCCAGAGGATATGGTAACAGCGGTTGACGTAGATGGGTTAAAAAAAAAAAGGTTTGGACAAATTCCTGGAGGAAATGTCCATAATCTGCTATTGAGACAGAAATGGGGGAGGCCACTGCTTGTCCTGGGATCGGTAACATGGAATGTTGCTACTCTTTTGGATTCCGGAATCTTACTAAGCTTCGGGATTCCGGAATCTTGCTTCTCTTTGAGATTCTGGATAGAATCTTGACACTCCTTGGGGTTCTGGAATGTTTCTGCCAGGAACTTGTGACCTGGATTGGCCACTGTAGAAATAGGATACTGAGCTACATGGACCATTAGTCTGACCTAGCATAGCTGCTCTTATATTCTTATGTCCTAATAAGATCAATCGCCAAATTTTTGGAGCCTAAATCACGCAATATTCTGATCCATTCACTAGTCATAGCTAAATTAGATTATTGTAACTCCCTATTACTTAACATCTCTCAAAAAGAAAAGCGACATCTTCAAATCATTCAAAACACTGCCATTAAATTGATTTATAATGCTAAGAAATTTGATCACGTTACACCTCTATTTATCGATGCTCATTGGCTTCCTATCAGCCACCGTATTTTATATAAGGTAATGTTGCTCATTTTTAAAACCCTAGTTCATAACGAGCCTCTGTTTATATCAATGATGTTAATTCCTTACAATCCCGTTCGTTCACTTAGATCATCCTCTCAAAACTTATTAGTCATACCTTCCCTTAAAACAATAGGAACAAGAAGAGCAGACATGTTTTCTGTTATGGGTCCACAATGGTGGAACTCTCTACCACAACATATCACAAATGAAAGAGATCTTCTTTCTTTCAAAAAAATTTTGAAAACTCACCTTTTTAAAGATATTTTTTAATACTTAATATTAAAATTTTTTTATTTTATAATCTTTTACTTACCCCCGTTCCCTTATGTTTTTTTCCCGTATTTGTTTTTCTATGTATAACAGATGTAATCTATCCCCCTCTTTTCCTCCCATTTCAAGTTTGTCTTGTCTTAAATTTGTCGTTACTGAGTTTTAATTTGTATCTTTATATTTTATTCTTTTTTATTTATGTACATTTCTTTGTAAACAGATTTAGCGATAAATCAAATATTAATAAACCTTGAACCTTGAACCTTATACAGTTGACTAAGGTTCAGAATTTTCATGAGAATAATATAGGCTTACATTTAACAATCTGTGTACTTGCCAGTGCTGACCGCTGTAGTCACAGATATTCAATGGCAACTTCAATCTAGGTAAAAGCACCGAAAATCCAAGTGTTATCCAAATGTTATCTAAATGTTATCCAAGTGTTATCCGAGTAGAGCCAACATTTAATGCTGTACCCAGATAGCTAATTTTAACATAACTATTACTTGTCAGAGCCAGTGCAATCTGCACAGACAAAAGAGCAGGAAAAATGAATAAATAAACTCTGGAATGTGCTCCATGCTTTTCTCAATCTCCTGCTTAGTTACAGTGTTTTCAATATCAGGCCCGCAATCTTTACCAAAACGTTTATTTCAAGCAGTGATACTGGCAAAAGTCAAACCTTTTTATTTAAAAAATAAAAAAGGTTTTTTTAAAGCTTTCAAGTTTGTCACCAATATTCCGCTTATGCTGTGCATAACAGGAGGGTTACTGCCAAATGTTTCATCTTCCCTTTTGTCCAGGTCAGTGGGAAATTTTCTTTCTACATTCCAGCGAAAGTATGCTGTACTGGCACAGCCTCTGACATTTCAAGATTTATTTTTAGGCCAGAAAAACTCCCAAATTGATCCATCAGTGTCATAATTGCTCCCATATTTCTGCTTGGCTTTCATATAGAAGAGCATGTCATCAGTAAACAAGTTAAGACTGAATTCTCTTCCCACTTTAATGCCCAACAGTTCTTTTGATTCCCTAATTTTTATGTCAAGAAATTCCAGTCAAAGCATAAACAGCAATGGAGAAAGAAGCCATCTCTGCTTTGTTCTACTTTGAAGTTTATGGGGGTAAGTTAAAAAAAAAAAAAAATGATAAAATTTTCTCTTATTGTTCAAGGTCTTTCTTTCCCTAAAAGAATCATTTATTCACATATGAGGGTTAAATGAAAAATAATGCCTCCACCCCCATAACTTTTAAGGGATCTTTTTATCAAGCTGCGCTAGCGGTTTAACGCGCGTAATAGTGCGCATTAAACCGCCGGCCATGCTAGCCGCTAATGCCTGCCTTGAGCAGGCGGTAGTTTTTTGGTCAGCGCAGGGGTTAGTGCGTGATTAAAAGTCATGCGCGCTAACCCTGATAGCGCAGCTTGATAAAAGGAGCCCTAAATGAAGATATTGAAATGAATAAAAAATAAAACAACAACCTGGAAGAGTTATGATCGACTGAATTACACTTTCTGGTGGGCAAACCTATGTTCCAGTTACAAGTATGAAAGAATGAACGCGGAATGTTTGGGTTATAGTAATGCATTCAAAATGGTGTGGAGCCCATTGATTGCATTTATTGAGTCACAATAACTGTCATGTACCTTTCCTTTTATTTGATTTCCTTACATATCTAGGGTGGGTGGGGGGAGGGGAATGTATTATTGTTTGCTATACTTAATTATCTATATTATTGAAATTAAATATGTACTTCTATTAATTATGGGGAGGAGGGGGGGAAATGATTGTTTTTTGAATTATTTGTGTATTTAAAGTGTGTTCTGTGTAGTGTTTATGTTTAAATTCATTGTATGGTACTGTTAACATTTGAAAATTAATAAAGATTTATTTTTTTAAAAAACCAAAAACTAATGCTTGAGACTTGCTTTTTTATTATATGACATTGATGGACAGGATTTTGAAAGCCAATGTGAAAGAACTGCCCATCTTGTCTCCCCTTTCCACCTCTTCATTCCAGACACAAACAGATGCTCCCAAAGGTATTCCTTCAATTATGGGAAAAAGATGGAAATTGCATGCCACTAAGGGCTCCTTTTACTAAGGTGCGCTAGCGTTTTTAGCACGCACTGCATTGTCGCGTGCGCTAACCCCACGCTACGTGCCAAGAACTAACGCCAGCTCAATGCTGGCATTAGTGTCTAGCACGCACAGCAATGCAGCGCACGCTAAAACCGCTAGCGCAGCTTAGTAAAAGAAGCCCTACGTCTGGGCTGTATGGCAGATGGGATAAGACTGAGACCTGTCTTTGCAATTGCTTCAACAATTATTTATTTATTTCTTTACTAAAACATTTATATACCACATAAAACTATGCGGTTTCCATATCACAAAACAAGGAATAAGGAGGAACTGGAGAAAAAAAATACAATAACAGAAAACTAATAACCTCCAGTGTAAACACTGTAGCAAATGCTCAGAATTTAACCACTCAGTTCAATTCTATCATAGGCAACTCCACTGAAGTGGCTTAAACGGTAGTGTAATTAATAAATAATTCAAAAAGTGCAAGCACCACTTATCTTTGCTTAGTAGCATACAAGTTTGGCTGTGTGATACAGACACCATAAAAACTTCCTCTCAGAACTGCCGACGAAGGGCGTTTCATGATTTAAAAAAAACATTTCTTCTGGGTTCTTCAGTGTACTGACACTGAGAGTCGGATTATTTATTAATACACTACCGTTTAAGCCACTTCAACGGGGTTGCCTATGGTAGAATGTTGGAGGGAAGCTAATGAGTTATTTAAGCTCCCCTTCATAGCTCCAGAGCAGTGATATTTCCCTGCAGCTTCTGAGGTAACTTCCCCAGCAAGCGCATACTTACTGAAATGAATTGAAATGAGTGCATAGGATGTAAAGTGGTTAAATTCAGAGCATTTGCTACAGCGTTTACACTGGAGGTTATTAGTTTCCATACATCACATACATAAAATCTTGTTTCCCTGCGATTACCACATATAACATAGACATAACTAAACAAGATCATAATCATCCCTGTTATGAACAGGGATAAAACGCAAATTCAATCAATTCAGAAATACAAGCAGGTTTAAAATCATACATTACTGTAAAAAAAAAAAAAAAAAATCTAAGAAGGAGATTATCAGCAGGAATACAATTGTTTTGTGCTATGTGAGACCTAGCATTGTCATTTTGAAACTAACCCCCCCCCCTTTTTTTTTTTTTTTTACAAAGGTGCAGTAGTGGCTGCTGCATGGCAAATGCTCTGCCGTCCATTGAATCCCTAAGGGCGTCGGAGAGATTACCATCGTCCGCTGCAATAATCACCTTTGTCAAAGAGGTCCTCAATTTCCTTTCTGTGCTCCTGAATCCTTTCAGTCATTCTTTCAAAGTTGTCAAGGTTGGTATGTGATGCTTTGAGTCAGCTTCCAGTTGCCCTTTATGAGTTCATCAACTATGGGCAACTGATCCATTGCTATCATTGGTCATCCACTTCACACTTGATCACACAAATCACTAGTAAGGGGGGTGTGGTGTTGGGGGGGGCGGTTCGCCCTGGGCACGGTCTTCCTCTGGGCGGCACCCCTCCTGCTCTCTGCCTCCCCCTGCTGTTTGCCCCTTTCCTTCCCCCCATATCTTTTTAAGTTCGGCGCAAGCAGCCACGATGTTGGCTTCGGTGCTCTCTGACATCACTTCCGGGACCCACGTCTAGGAAGTGACATCGGAGAGAGCGCCGAAGCTGACGTGAGCAACAACTTCATGGCTGCTTGTGCTGAAGGTAAAAAGGTACGGGGAAGGGGGAATGTGCGTGTGTGGCAGGGGGGGGCGGAGAAGAGGGCGGGAGAGGGGCGCCTCCGCCCCGGGCACCGCTCAATCCCGCTACACCACTAACACAAATCACCCCTTCCCAGTTCACAAACTTTACATTTTTGGGCCTAGTGAAACACAATACTCACACTGACACAGTCATCGCCATAAATAACCTGCAGGAAGTGGTGAATTTCAGCTGGGGAGACTCCTTCAGCGGTCAAAATTTGTATCCCAGCACATTGCACAATTTGCTCCCGTTTCACACTTAATAGCAAAACAGCCTCTTCACAGATATTTCTTGCCAACTGAAGTGAAGGAAGAGATCTCAAAGAACATGTATAGCAGGTCAGTGCTACCATCTGTTGATGAATTATGGAGGTGGAGGCCTTGCCATTTAACCCTTGTAATTCAAAATTACATTACATTGGTATTTTCTATCCCACCAATACCTTTCAGTTCTAGGTGGATTACAAAAGAATTAGCCTGGGCATTCCCAGGGAGATTACAAGGTTGATAGTTGGAAAATGCATTAGGATCTGAGGAGTCGAGAAGGTTTAGTTAGATCATTTGACAAATTTCTTGAATAGCATGGTTTTCAATTCTTTCAAAGAAGGGCTCTGCCTTCAAAAGCTGGTTAAAAATGTATTAAATTACAGTAGTCTGAAAAAAGGTCTCACCTAATTTTCACCCCCACCCCTTTTATTTATTTATATTTATTACCATTAAACGGAGATAAAACAGCAACCACACTATTTTATCTAGTACGGTACTTTTACTGTGACCAGGTTTAGCCTGGCATCTATAAAGCATTTTCTGAATGTAAAGTACATATTAAGCACGGAGGGTTAGGGGGGAGTCCGCTCCAGGCACCATGTTGGACCCCTCTTCCTCTCTGACCTGCCTCTTCCTACTTCTCCCCATGCCACGAATAAAAGATATCGGAATAGAGCACAAGAAGGTAAACATGTGACTCCAGAAAAAGGAAGACGGACTGAGATATCCGCATTTTACTGCCATTGAAAGCAATGGAAGTACGTAGGCCAAATTGAGACATCTGGGCAATGGCTTAGTAAGGGGAGGGGGGAGTGGTCTGTTCTAGCCACCATTTTGGTGGGGGTGCCATCACCCCTCCATCTCTATGCTCCTCCACCTCTTCCCATTCCTCCCCTCGCCACGCGCACACACACCCTTCCCCCACACCTCTAGTTGTTCACTGCCGCAAGCAACAACTTTAACAGACTCCTC
Source organism: Geotrypetes seraphini (assembly GCF_902459505.1). Lineage (NCBI taxonomy): Eukaryota > Metazoa > Chordata > Amphibia > Gymnophiona > Dermophiidae > Geotrypetes > Geotrypetes seraphini. Next base: position 38,506,397 of record NC_047093.1, on the reverse strand, counting down.
ACAACCGCATCATCTCCCTCACTGATATCACTTCCGGGTGCTACACAAAGGAAGTGACGTCAGCGAGAGAGACGACAGGGTTGCGAGGAGCAAGCTGATGTTCTTGTTGCTAGCAGTGGTGAATAACTAGAGGTATGGGGAATGGAAGGGGGGGCACGCGTGCAGCAGGGAGGGCGGAGATGACAACTTTACATATCTGCCTCCAGAAACATCAGCACCTGGCAGCCTGGCATAGGAAAGCCTAGCAGAGCTGCACAGAAGTGGCTTAAGTGGTCTTGGGGTGGGTTACTGAACCATGGAGAGGAGGACCCACAACTCTGGTGCCATGTCTGGGTGTCCAGTCCATCACTTTTCTGGCCCCTCCCGTGCCCAAAAGGTCTTTTTCTAGGCGTTTGTGACAATGGGGTATAAAGATGGACGATTTAGCGGTCTGGACGGTCAGACGGCTGGACGTACAGTTGGACAATTTTCAGGGAAAAAAAAATATGTTGGACGTATTTTTTCAAAAATGGAACTTTTCCCATGTCAGACTTTGGGCGACTTGCAACTTAGGCCCAAAACGGACTTAGACATTTCTTTTGATTATGCCCCTCCAAGTGTTCGGGCCTAGTAAACATTTAGCATTAACACGAGTTTCTGTTTTTTTATTTTTGCAGATATTAGTCTACTGTAAAAGGGTAGTTTGGTTTTAGTGGCATTTAATATGGCATGTTATCACACTTTAAATTTGTTTTAAACATTTACCCCCCAAATTCTTTAAAGGTGGATATCCACTTTTCTACTCAGTGGGAAAAGTTGCACGTGAAAGTGATAGAATAAGACCAGTTGTGCTCATAACATATATATATATATATATAAATAATATGTATATATAATAATGAGCCACAAAATAATTGACACTACTAGTAGAAATTGGTGCCAATTGGTATGAATTAATAGTTAACATGCGCAATGGACTTTAGTCAGTATTCTATAACACCTGTGCGCAAAATCCATAGTGTGCAATTGTGAGGGAGCATGGACTGAATAGGAGTGTGATCAGGTTAAGGGCATGTACAGAACTTGCAGACACAGTTAAGTATGAACACTTACACCAGCTCTTGAGTTGGCATTGTGGCCCTAATTCTATAAAAGACGCCTAACGTTAAGTGCCTAGATCGGCACGCAGAGCCGATCTAGGCACCTAACATACTCAATTAGGCTTAATCGGCACCATCAATTGAAAATCACAAATAGTGATTCAAAATAAATTAGATCATAGGCACTTAATTTGGTAGGTGCCTGCAATTTCCAGGTAAGTGCCTAGATTAGGGGTGGGCAACGAGGGCCAGAATCCAGTCGGGTTTTTAGGATTTCCCCAATGAATATGCATGAGATCCATTTGCATACAATGGGAGGCAGTGCATGCAAATAGATCTCATACATATTCATTAGGGAAATCCTGAAAACCCGACTGGATTCTGGCCCTCGTTGCCCACCCCTGGCCTAGACCAACAGTCACTATTGCTACATTGATCAGCGCCTATGTTTTAGGCGCAGTTTATAGAATTGCGACCTAGGTGCGCATGCCTAAATTAGGTGCATCAATATGGGCTTAGGCTAGTATTCTATAATGGGAGTTTTGTGCTCATCTGCCATTATAGAACTGATGCCAAAAATTGGAAATATGGGCATACCAGTTCATACTGCCCCAAACCCACCCACACCCTCTTGAAAACAGTGGTGCTGCAGATCTACACACAAATAACAGTTAAAAGAGCTACTGTGGGGTTCTCAACCAAGTCTTTGGGGCATACTCAGCCAGCTGGGTTTTCAGGATATCCACATTGAATATGCATTAGATAGATTAGAATGCAAAGGAGCCAGTGCATGCAAATCTGTCACTTGCATATATGCATTGTAGATATCTTGAACACCTGACTGATTAAGGTGTGTCTTGAGGACTGGATTGAAAAGCACTGCCTCAGAGAACTGCACAAATCACAAATGAGCCAGAAGACCCTCCCCTCCCATATTTACATGTTTAAACACTGATATTTTTATATTTACAAACAGTAGCATAGTAAAGGGGGTACAGACTGCTCCGGAAGTCAACTTCGGCCTGTTGCTCGCGCCAGCCTGGTCCCCCTCTGAAATCACTTCCGGGTCGCTGGGCCATTGTTTTTTATTCAAGGATGCCTTTGAACTCTAGATACTCTTTCCACTTAAAGATATCTAGTGACGCCAAGTACCCTTTACATATCTCCTACTCGCCTTATCCTGTTTCTTTTCTTTCTTTTAACAGAATCTTAACACCACAAAATGTGTCTTCCCCTCCCTTTTGTTTGTTCCTTATATGTTTATTTTCTTAACTTTATTGTAGTTCCTTCCTACTTTCCATGTATAATCTGTAAGGTTTGTCTTTAGTTTGAAGATATTTGTGTTTTAAACTATTGTTCCCCTATCAATATTGTACTTTCGCCTAGAATTTTGATAGGTGTGTAATCAAATTTTAAGTAAACTATGAAACTATGAAGTGAGGTCAGAGGGAATCCAATGCTGGCGCAAGGAGCATGCTTGCAGAAGCCACTCGCGCTGGCAAAGATTAAGAGGCACGGGGGGAGGGAGATTGCAAGTATAGAATGGGGGCAGGAAGGAGCGGGGGCGCGGAAGGAGGGGTAGGTGCATGGGGGGGGAAGCCACTGCCCCAGGCGCCTCCTACCCTTACTATGCCACTATATACAAGTAATGAAAGCCTTCTGAAATGATCTCTTATGTATGAAAGAACAGCAATGTTAGGTACCTCACTTTTAAACAGCCAAATTAGTTGTTTATTTTCAGAAAATCATGGGCACTTAAATTCAGGTGTCCACCCTCATCCCCTTTTCTCAATGGAGGAGAGTAAACAGTGGAGTGCCACAGGGTCAGTACTGGGTCCGGCGATATTTAACTTATTTATAAATTATCTGGAAATTGGAACGACGAGTGAGGTGATTAAATTTGCATATGACACTTAACTGTTCAAAGTTGTTGAAACTCATGCAGATTGTGAAAAATTGCAGGCAGATCTTAGGAAATTGGAAGACTGGGAGTCCAAGTGGCAGATGAAATTTAATGTGAACAAATGCAAAGTAATGCACATTGGGAAGAATGTTATAATGCTTCTGCATCGCTCCATGGTGTGACTTCGCCTTGAGTATTGCGTTCAATTCTGGTCTCTTTATCTCAAGAAAGATATAGTGGCACTAGAAAAGGTTCAAAGAAGAACGACCAAGATGGTAAAGGGGATGGAACTTCTCTCGTATGAGGAAAGACTAAAATGGTTAAGGCTCTTCAGTTTGGAAAAGAGATGGCTGAGGGGAGATATGTTTGAAGTCTACAAAATGCTGAGTGGAGTAAAATGGGTAACATAAGAACATAAGAAATGCCCTCACCAAATCAGACCTTTGGTCCATCCAGTCCGGTGACCCGTACATGCAGAGGACAATCTAGGTGTTCCTTGATGGAGACCTAGGGGTTCCCTTATGATGACCATATTTAGCCGTATCCCTCAATGTGATTTGCACTTGAATCCCATAATGGAGGTTTCCATCACAACCTCCTCCGGGAGAGCATTCCAAACGCCCACCACTCGCTGTGGATCAATGTTTTACTTTAAAAACCAATGGGAAGAAAAATTTTTCCACTCAGAGAACAGTTAAGCTCTGGAACACATTGCTAGAGGTTGTGGAAAGAGCGGAGAGCGTAGCTGGTTTTCCTGGAGGAAAAGTCCCTAGTCTGTTATTGAGAAAGACATGGTGGAAGCTACTGTTTGCCCTGGATTGGTAGCATGGAATGCTTCTACTCTTTGGGTTTTGGCCAGGCACTAGTGACCTGGATTGGCCACTGTGAGAATGGGCTACTGGGCTTGATAGACCATTGGTTTGACCCAGTAAGGCTATTCTTATGTTCTACAAATTGGTACCTAAATAGAACTGCCAATGGTGAATCAAATTTATAGAATTCTAGCACTTACACGTGATTGGTTGCAATAGCTCCTGGCCAGTTAAATAGCATTTTGGTGTCTAACCGCAAATATTCTGCTGGAGATAACCAGCTTGCTCCTGCTGAATATAAGAACATAAGCATCACCTCTGCCGAGTCAGACCACAGGTCCATTGTACCCAGTATTCTGCTCCCGCGGCGGCCCCCCAGGTCAGTGACCTGTAAGTGATCCTTTATTTAAGACATTTTGTCCTGTATAGTACCCCTCTAGCTATACTCTTCAATCCCCTTTTCCTTCAGGAACTTGTCCAACTGGCTTTATAACACAACATAGCCAGTTTGATGCAGATATTCTGTGCCAAACTGGCTATATCTAGTGGTTAAAATAGGCCACATAAATATCAGACCTGTCTTTAAGCACTTAACCAGTTAGCGCTACATATCGGCTTAACCAGTTAAGTTGCTGTGGTCAAAGGTGAAATCGGATATTCAATGCCGGTCTCCCAATATTGGCCAGTCTTGAATATCCAAGCTGAACGCAGGCGTCAGGCAAAGCGCTGCCCTCCATCGGCTGAATATCAGGCCCAGGGCACTTAATTTGTATAATGCACAACCGCAAAGGCACGTTACCATGGACAAAGCATGGGCATGTTGATAAGTGATGTGCACAACTTATAGCAGTGTCCCGCAAACTTTCTCGAGCCAAGGCACACTAAAGGTAATGGCCATGGCTCATGGCACCCGGAAGTGCACAGATGTCGCCGTGATGACATCACACACATGTATGTCATCACGTTGACATCCACGCATGTGTGAAAGCCTTCCAGACAGGCCCTGAGATGCCAGAAGGGAAGAGGGCCAGAGAAGAGAGGCGCTGGTGCCCACTGATTGCCTACAAGATGTGCGTCTCACTGCGAGGCACGTCCTGTAGGCAGTCAGCTGGAGCCAGTGCCTCTCCTCCTCCCCAGTGTGCCATGGCACACCTGAAATCTCAGGAGGCACACTAGTGTGCCACGGCACACAGTTTGAGATACACTGACTTATAGAATACTCTTGTGAGCATTGACGGGCAAACTTAGGCATGCCAACTTACACCAGCCATTGAAGTGACATAAGTTGGCATGCCAAAGTAGTTTTGCGCTACTATTCTTTAATGGTTGAGGCATGCCTTTAAGCCATTATTGAATTGGTGCTAAGCACACCCCTTTGTGGTACCTTAAATGAGCTGCCAACTTATAGAATAGCCCCTTAGAGAGAATGCCAATTAATTCTGGCTTTAGCAAATCTGAAAAGTGATGGAATTCTAAAGATGTTTGGTCTCCTCCCCACTCCCTTCATTACCTTGAAAGTGCACAATGAAGACTTTTCCTATGCTGGATTGTAAAGGGGCCTGGAGAAGGTAGCTCAGCCTTCCAAAAACACCACATTTAACCCAGAAATACACAAATCCTCCGGAATCAAATAAGACATTTTAATGTGCGGAGACTCAAACAGAAATGATTAAAGTACATACTCCATGCCAAGAAATTTGACAGCTATTCAAAATCAATCTAAAACCTTTCATCAAACCATGTTTCTTAAGCACGGCAAAACAATCAGTGACTACCTTGGCTCAGTGTTTCTATGTGATTGTTAACATATTTCTTAAACCATAACAAGAGCAGAAAGGTGACTTGGGATGTTGTACTGTGAAAGTGAAGTGTATGAGGAGAAAAAGATTGTGATTATTCTTGACTTGCTACTGGAGTAAACTGATTACGTAGATTTGCCTTGAGAATTCGTTGAGATTAAAAGGTCTGTGCACCAAAGCATACATGCTAAGGTTGGTTGGAATAAAATAAAAATAGGGTGCTATAGTGAAGCCTTACCTTGAGTATTGCATTCAGTTTTGGTCGCCTTATCTCAAGAAAGATATAGCGGCACTAGAAAAGGTTCAAAGAGTGACCAGGATGATAAAGGGGCTGGAACTCCTCTTGTATGAGGAAAGACTAAAAAGGTTAGGGCTCTTCAGCTTGGAAAAGAGACGGCTGAGGAGAGATACGACTAAATGGGTACAAGTGAATCGTTTTTTTTACTCCATCAAAAATTACAAAGACTAGGGGACACTCAATAAATTACAGGGGAATACTTTTAAAACCAATAGGAGGAAATATTTTTTCACTCAGAGGATAGTTAAACTCTGGAACGCATTGCCAGAGGATGTGGTCACAGCGGTTAATGTAGATGGGTTTAAAAAGTTTGGACAAGTTCCTGGAGGAAAAGTCCATAGTCTGCTATTGAGACAGTCATGGAGGAAGCCACTGCTTGCCCTGGATCAATAGTATGGAATGTTGCCACTGTTTGGGTTTTTGAAAGGTATTTGTGACCTGGATTGGCCACTGTGGAAAGAGGATACTGGGCAAGATGGACCGGCAAGGGTCCAAACCAATATGGCTATTCTTATGTTCTAATATTATGTAAGGGTGGCACAGGCTAAATGTTTTTTTTTTGTTTGTTTGTTTAGTTTCCAGTGTTTTATACATTTTTTTGTTACCCTTAGGTTCAAAACCATTTTTTTTTTATTTCCGGGAGTAATGTGATCAACAGTGTGCACTGTCTCCCTAATTCTAGAAAGTTGTGTGTCAAAATTTGCATAAAGTTATAGTATAACTTCAGTTGTGCATATAACTTAATAATGAGCTGATAATAGGTGTTAATGAGTAATAATAGGCTATAATTGGTCTATTATTATAGTTTCATGTTCAAATTGCAGAGCATGCAACTTTTAACGGTAAAGAATCTTTGGGGGGGGGAGCATGGATAGGTTGGGGAAGAGCCAAGAAGTTACATGTGTGGAGGGGCATAATAAAAATGTGCTTAAGTCTGAGGTTGGACGTTTTGTGCAAAATATCCAGAAACACAGAAGGAAAAATGTCCATTTTCAAAGCTGCCAAACTTCTATCTTTAATTTTTGAAAATGAGCAAGGTATAAGTTTTGGTCTTTAGAACGTCTACCTGTTTTGCCCATTTTCAAAAATGCATTGGGAGGGGCCGCAGGCTCTGATTGGCTAAAAATCGCCATTTTGAGCCAATCAGGACCTTCGGCCCTTCCCAATGCATCCTAAGATTAAATGGGAGAGGGAAGCCCTGTCATTACAGCACACAGCTCTAAAGGCAGGAGGGCGTGAGCTTCCTTCCTGCCATTTGTTCTTCCAGGGGGATTCCAGGGATGTGGTAGGAGAGTTTAGGAATGGGGGGCTGAGATAGAATGGGGGGCTGAGATGTCAGGGAAGGTACGGGATATCAGGAGGATGTGAGGGGGGATGTCAGGTTGTGAGGGGGAGGTATGGGATATCAGGGGGATGTCAGTATGTGAGGAGGGATGTGGGGGATATCAGGGGTATGTCGGCGATGTGAGGGGGAGGTCAGGGGGAGGGTTGTAGGGTTCTGCAGCTCAGCTGATCCTAGCAGGGGGAATCCCCATCAGCTGAGCTGCCAGGAATTCCCGAAAACAGCTCAGCTGATGGGGATTCCTGCTGCGATCAGCTGATGGGAAATCTATGGGTTGGAGGTTTTTTTTCGCTCTTTTGGTAGTGGGAGGGGGTTGTGACCACTGGGGGAGTAAAGGAAGGGGGGGGGGTCATGGCTTAAATCCTCCAGTGGTCTTCTTGTCAGTTTGGGCACCTTTGTGGAACTTAGACGCAATTCAAACAGTCTAACTGCCGGTGTCTAAGTTGCTTCTAGGAAAGTTTTTATTTTGGCTGGGGTACGTCCAGATTGAAGCCCACCCAATTTCTGCCCATAACACACCTCCCAACACGCCCCTTTGCTCTCTGGATGCATAGCAGCTTAGAAGTGCTGCTGCACATCCAGAAAGTTGGTTTTGATTATCAGTACTTGGACGTCCGTGCAATTAGGACGTCCAAGTGCCGACTTAGGCTGGTTTTTGGACGTTTTAAGCTTTTGATTATGAGCCCCATAGGTTATAGAATACACTCCTCCCTCCGTATTCACGGTTTCAGTATCTGCGGATTCGATTATTCGTGGTTTTTTGGCCCGGAACCACCCTCCTAGTAAATCTCTCCGTCCTCGACCTCCCCAGACTTTACCAGATCTTCCTACACTCCTGCCCTATGCAGCGTCATCATCAAAAATGGCTGCTGTGAGTTCTTGTGGTCTCACGAGACTACAACAGGAATTCACGGCAGTCATTTTTGATGATGGCTCTGCACGGGGCTGGAGTGTAGGAAGATCGTTCCTGTCCCGCGTCACCGCTAGACCACCAGGTAAGGTCCGGGACACAGGAGGGAGGTGGGAGTGGGTCAGAGTCGGCCCAAAAGTTATTCGAGAATTTTCCATATTTGCGTGCCGGCTCTGCCCCTAAGCCCCACGAATACGGAGGGAGGAGTGTACTAGCATTTATGTGCTCAACTGCCTACAGTGGTTTTTAACAGTGTTTTTCAACCTTTTTACTCCTATGGACCGGCAGAAATAAAAGAATTATTCTGTGGACCGACATCGGTTCGTGGACCGGCGGTTGAAGAACACTGGGCTAAGTCGTGGGTCAGACCCCGCCCATCTCTACCCAATCTCCACCCCAGACCCCGCCCCCATAATAGTACTAATTGTAACACTATTTTTTCCATTCATTTTTCACAGATACACAATATAATCTTATTAACAACACATAATGGTTAACTACACAAAGCACATTGACAGCAGATGTAAATTCTCAAAATTGACATAATTCAATCACTAAATTCAAAAATAAAATCATTCCCCCTACCTTTGTTGTCTCTCTCCCTCCATGCTATGCCTTACCTTCTGGCCTGCTCCCGCTTGGCCATTTTATGCCGTCCCCGGTGTTATCTTCAGGCCAGCTCCCTCTTCCTCACTGATGCAGTGCACAAAGCTGTTGGCAGCGGCTCCTTGCGCGTCCCGTGCCTCATCTGGAAGCCTTCCATTCGACGTTGCAACGTCAGAGAGAAAGCTTCCTGTTGAGGCGCAGGACACGCATAGGAGCCACTGCCCACAGCTTTGGGCACTGCATCAGTGAGGAAGAGGGAGCTAGCTCGAAGATAACGCCGCATTGATCGCACCGTGGACTGACGGTTGAAGAACACTGTTTTGGGCCTGATGCAAATGCTGGCCTTGTGGACCAGCGGGAAATTTCTGTGGACCGGCACCGGTCCATGGACCGGTGGTTGAGGAACACTGGTTTATAAGACAGTACTATGAATATGTTTGATATGCTGGGAAGATTTGGTGATCTATGAATGTTTAAAAAGTCCCAGATGAAGTTTAGCCAAATAGCGAACTGAGTACAGTTAAGTGTGAGCATTTATGGCGGCCGTTGACCTGAAATTTCATACTTGTCTCAGACAAAATGTTAATTTTTAGTTCATATGCTAATTTAGGGCTCAGATAACATGATATTTGAGGGTTACTGATGGGGGTGATAGAGTTGTTAGACCAGGAGAGGTAAGAGGTAAGGGAGAGAGGACAGAGAAAATGATGTGAGTGAGACAGAGGAGGTCAGAGAAACACCAAGCTAAAATTGAATATTTCCAAAATACATTTTTATCTAAATGTAAAATTTATTTTCAAACCAAAGGTTCACAGATGACAACAGTATGTCAAGTTTTTTTTATTATTATCTTTTGTAGGCATTTCAAATGTGAGACTGCCATTGGAAAGCTTTTGTTTCACTTTGAGTATATATCGTGTGTTAACATTTGCTTATTTCAGATCTGAAGAAGAAGGCTTACCTTCGAAAGCTCATCAAACAATGTATTAAGTTAGTCCAATAAAAACATATCACCTTTCTTCCTTTATGTTTTATTTCTACATATTGCTTTTAAATGTGTCAATAAATGAAATCATGTACAAAAAGACAACTTATAGGAGAAAAAAAACCCATAAGAAGATGAGGCCCATAAAGAAATTAAGGATGATCTTCTTTGTTCAAACAGAAGAAATCATAAGATGTCTAGACAGACACAATCCATTATAAGGCCTCTAAATTTATATCTCACTACCCTCTGCCAGGGGCAATGTTACTGGTCGCTTATACAAAAATGTTTCAAGGTCATTAATAGAAGATAATTTTACAAGGGGTGATGGTCTTCCTCACTATTTATGGTCATGTACCAAAGTACATGATAGATCTAACTGTACCTTCTTCTAAGCACTTTCTAAATTTGAATTACCCAAATTTATTGAAGGTTAGGTATAAATGTATTCATTCAATTACCAGAATTTGGAATTTGTTACTTACTACTAATAATAATCATTTCTGTAGTGCTACTATGGACATCGAAGGCCTGGCAGCCATTGGAAGCTAAGCAGAGTCAGGTCTAGATAGTACCTAGATGGGAGACCACCTGGGACAGGTATTGTAGGCTGAGCCTTATGCTGGGCAGCAGCAACATAGTGGAGCCACACACTGTGAGAGAAGGCAATGGCAAACCACTCCTGTACTCTGCTATGAAACATCACAGGGTGGTTTCTTCACTGTATGTTGCCAGGGGTCAGTAGCTGACTTGGTAGCATCATCCATAGTGCTACCAGATATAACATTACATGGATTCTTAGAGGGGCATAATCACAAGAAACATCTAAGTCCCCTTTTAGCCTAAGTCCCTAGACACAGAAAGTAAGCAGAAGGGAAATGTCCATTCTCCAAAAAAAATGTCCAAAGTGTGGGTGTTTTTTAAAAGAATGGACTACTTCCCTGTTTGGCAGTTTAATCGCCCAGACCACATCTATCCTTAAAACACATTCTCAACCCAAAAAATCGCCCAACTCCCAAACACCCAAAACAAGACCTTTTAGGCGAAGGAGGGGGCCAGTGTAGTTGGGGGGGTTCCACAACCCCCCCAACAGCATGACCAGTTCTAAGTGTACTGAGGGTTCCCCCCCCTCAGAACGCTAACGGTAAGGCATGAAAGCGGTGGAACCGGCGGCACACATTGGTCCTGCGTGATGTCAGCGCGGGATTGTTGGCATGCCAATGTCCTGCGCACTTTCGTCGGTGTCAGGGCTGTGGAGTCGGAGTCGAGGAGTCGGAGTCGGAGGAAATTTCGGGTACCTGGAGTCGGAGTCGGAGTCAGAAGTACAAAAAATTGAGGAGTCGGAGTCGGAACATTTATCTACCGACTCCATTTTTGAACTTGGCATACCAATCACGAGCGATTCTTTCAGCTATAGCATCCACTATATACACAGCACAAATGTTGCGAGCAGCTTCTGCGGCCTTAGAACCTTGATTAAAAGCAAAAAGAAGGTGGTGTCGAAAATGCTCATTTCTCTCAACTTGACATTCCATTTTAATGATCTGAAAATTAACCAGTGCTGTGGAGTCGGAGTCGGAGGAAATTTCAGGTACCTGGAGTCGGAGTTGGAGTCTGAAGTACAAAAAACTGAGGAGTCGGAGTCGGAACATTTATTTACCGACTCCACAGCCCTGGTCGGTGTACCGTCTCCTGCTGATCGATGCGCTTCGGGTAAGGAAGAAAGGGAGGGACGTAGCGGCTCAGGACAGCAGCATGCTTCTCCCACTTCGGGGCTTGAGGGAAGAGGGCTTTGCAGCTCAGGACCACTGTCGCACTGGTGCTTCAGGGTGGGAAGGATGGGGGGGGGGAGAATTGAGAGTGCATTAGACAAGGTTTCTAACACACTCTCAATTAACTAGAAAACAGTTATATGGTATCCACCAATTCCCGTGAGTACCGAATAACTGAGATATAATTGACACTTCCCATGACATTTCAAACAAATAAACATCCTTGTTTATATCATAGTATCCCACTCTCAGATCATGCTCTCAAAATTTTTCTTTACCTTGCGTCCATATATTCAAGGGTATAACTTGTATCCTTACATTCATTCATTCATTCTTTCCTTAGACTTCATCAAAGGGTACTAACCCCCTTTTCTACTAAACCGTGCTAGCGGTATTAGCGCGGGGAGCCGCGCTGAATGGCCTGCACTGCTCCCGACGCTCATAGAGTTCTTATGAGCGTCCGGAGCAGCGCGGGTCATTCAGTGTGGCTCCCGGCGCTAAAACCGTTAGCGTGGCTTAGTAGAAAAGATCCTAAGTATGTTAGCCTGTGCAAATGCATTAGGGCGCGCTAATCGCTAAAGATGTCCATTATATCCCTAAGGGTGTCTTTAGCGGTTAGCACACATTAATGCATCTGCATCTGCGAGCACTAACACAATTAGCACCCTTTGATGAATTCCCCCTTAAATTATTTACTGGGCTGACAATTATGATGTCATAGCTCAGCAGCAACTATGCAGCAGGTTCTAAATAGCCAATAACAAATCTGAATTATATAATTTTAAATTACAGTTAATACTATCACTTAATCTCTTTAGTCCGAGACACATTGGAAGTTCTTTTTATAATAAATCTCGGCTTCTTTCACAATAAACAACATCTCGCAGAACATAAGTACAAACGGTTCAAAATAAGTGGGAATGCCAAAAGAATACAAACTACTCTTCCCCTTGACCCAACGAAGGCACTTATTTAATACTGAAAGTGCTCTGCTCCTATTTGGCGTAACAGTTTTTGACTGAAGAAAGTATACAAGAAGGTACAGATTTCTCCAATAGGACTAAGGAATTAAAAAAATATATATATAATTTCTTTCATTGGGGATATTTTCAATAATGCTCACTGTCAATAAAAAGGTTGTTTCAGTGCTACAAATGACCGGTAACTGACTTAGGAACATTCCATTCTGACCACATCGTTATCTTGGGTCAGTAGGTAGGGTTTTCACAACCTGCAGTTTCAGGACTTTGAGCAACATATCGATTCAAGGTGGATAATTTTTTTTAACCGGTCTCCCTAATTCGAAGGCATTTCCTGTTGATCTCACTGTTTGTAGGCCACAGGAGCATCACAATATCGTTCCACTGAAATGGCTTAGGGTCAGCTGTGCAAGTTGATTTGGTTGTGGGTTAGGAGCTGTAGTGTGTCTTTCAGGATATAAAGTCACTTCTGAAAATGAAACTTTCTGAACAGAACCTTACGGAACAGACTACCTGAAGCAAAGTTCTTGCTCTGTGCAAGAAGCTCCTTTTAACTCCTCTCTGTAGAGAGCAGAGCTAGTAAAAGGGTATTAAGCATAATATTTGAACCTGTTGTCTTGTAGCATTCCTCACTTAACTTTCAGGCACTTTGTCCGGGTTTTGAAAAGCTTCCACCTCGGGACCAAGTCGGGAGGGAATCTGCACATGTGCGGATGCAATGCCAAGATGACATAATCGCGCCATACCTGCTAATGCGCAGATACCCTCCCGACATGCCCCTCAATCATTTCAATAGCACTACTAGCCATACGCAATGCTGTACACATTATATGAAGGTACGTCCCTAGTGAACTCACAATCTAAGTTTTTGTACCTGGGGCAATGGAGGGTTAAGTGACTTGCCCAAGGTCACAAAACGCCACAGTGGGAATTGAGCCCAGTAAATAAGGATCTCAGCCCTCTGCACTAACCATTAGGCTACTCATTCACTCCATGTTTATGCAAGATAAATGTTTAAGTACTGGTTTATGCACCTCTCAAATACAGAGTTTGTAAAATGAAGGCCATAATCTTACATATTTTTAATGACCCTTTATTTGTATACTGAACTAGGGAAGCAGTTCCCCAAGATGAACTAGTAAGACATCCCCCCAACTGCTGGCTTCTATCCTCTACACGGCACCAAAATATCTGATCACGATCAAGCTTTCCATCAGTCACAGCCAAGGAACCGTAGGTTTAATTTGAAGTTCGTAAGTTCAATTACCTGTAAGAACATAATATCCATGGGAGCTTATATTTAGCTAAAGAATGTCATTTATTTTTTTTTTTTTTAGATAATGTGCTTTGTGCCACAAAGATTTAAGGTTTAAGTCACTAAAGAAAACGTAACCACTCTTTTTCCTGGCAAATGGTGCGCATTTCACATTTCTTCTTGGTATGTCACTGGAAATATTAGACGCAGCTCAAGTTTATTGGCAGGGGCTACCCAAAGGCATGAACCTAGCTCTGAATTATACCTGACACTTGAGGTTACAACCTAGTGCGTGTGGGGTGGGTCTTTGGGAACAGCTGCTTTACAGCTGGCGAGCAGATCGGAACGCACCTCTCTGCTCTGGTGGTTTGGTTGCTTAGGGATGAAACAGTAGGAAAAAAAGTTGATTATGAGACACTGTGAAGCAGCAAGTCAAATTAGACTGGCTGTAAGGGAGTTGGCCTCTACAGGATGGTTTAGAAAGGAAGAGTTGGGCTGAGTCTGTGAGAGATAGTATGGCAGGGAAAGCTACCTTAGGCCCTATTTTACAAAGGTGCGCTAAGCGTTTTAGCGCGGATTTAGCATGTGCTGAATCAATGTGTGCGCTAACCGCTAACGCGTCCATAGGATAACATGCACGCGTTAGTGTTTAGTGCATGTTTGGCGTGCAATAATTTTTAGCACGCGCTAAAAAGCATAGCGCACCTTTGTAAAAGAGGGGGTTAATGGGAGCATAGCACTGGTTGTTTATTTTAAAATTTTTCTATCCCACTTATATCCTAAACGGGTTACAAATGATCAAAATTGTTCTTCGCTCCTTATTTCCTATTGGTTATGTTTGTCTGTTTGTCTCATGTTTGTGATTTTTATCAAAATATGTTTGTAACCTTTGTAACTATTTTAACTTTGTACATCGCTTTGTAGCTAGATAAGCGATTTAATCAAATTTCAAATAAAACTTGGAAACTTGGATAACAAACTCTACAAATTCATCAATACTGTATATCAACAATAAAATAAAACGTCATCATCTGATATTCAGTTCACATGGGAATACTGTCATCTACTAATTTAAAACAATCAGATAATGGAAGCTCTCACAAATAGGCAGTACTGTAGCACGATTCCTTATTCTGCTTCTTGTGCTCTCCATTCACCCAGCAGAATCCCTTTACTTTGCCATGTGTTTTTGGACTCCATTTTTGCCCTTTACTTTGCCATGTGTTTTTGGACTCCATCTTTGGCGTTGCAGGCCCTACTTTATGGAATAAGCTCCATTTACCGCTGTGACTCAAGGCCTCCCAGGCTTTCAGATATCTTTTAAAGCAGGGGTGTAAAAGTCCCTCCTCGAGAGCCGCAATCCAGTCAGGTTTTCAGGATTTCCCCAATGACTATGCATGAGATCTATTTGCATGCATTGCTTTCATTGTATGCTAGTAGATCGCATGCATATTCATTGGGGAAATAACGTATACCCGACTGGATTGAGGCCCTCAAGGAGGGACTTTGACACCCCTGTTTTAAAGGAAGGATAATAATGAATTTGTCTCAAATCAATTCCACAGTTTTAGATCCATATATCCAAAAATATGAGAAGAGCTAGAAATCAATTTAATTCCATTAGTGAGCTGAAGTAGGCATTGTTGAGATGAAGGGAAGGGAATGGGGACTTGAATGCCACCTTTTTTGTGGCTTTGGGATTTCAAAGCAGACATTCAAAGCAGTGGGCACTGGAAGACTAAGCAGCTTGCCCAGGGTCACAAGGAGCAGTACTGCAACATAATCTACCTAGATTTCACACAAAAAAAAAACTACAAGAAACTGAGACTTATCCAGAACACGGCCGTCCGACTAATCTTTGGCTTGAAAAAATCCGACCACATCACCCCATACTACAAGAAACTTCATTGGCTACCTATCGAGGCTAGAATAATCTTCAAATTTGGTTACCTCTGCTTCAAGACTCTTTTCGGCACCGCACCCACCTACCTTCTGAAACATCTCACCCTACGGGACAAACTCCGCTTCTCTCACAGAACATTACTGTTCACATTTCCTTCTCCCAAAGGATGCAAATTCAAAAGATTCCTCAACAGGACACTCTTCTTTCAAGCAGGGATCTGGAACAACACCTTAAGCAACCTAATGCACTAACGCACTAACATACCATTCATTCAGAAAATCACTAAAAACCCACTTATTCGACAGATTTATCTGATCCTTCAACTCTGCTCAACACCTACCTCGTCTTTCACATTCCTTCCTACCCTATATCGCCCCGTCACTTAACTCTCTTCTACCCCTTCCCAATTCTAACTGATGTTACCTCGCTGTCCTCACAGCACCTCTTGTTGTACACCGTCTTGAACTGAAAAGGTATGACGGGATATAAATAAAGCTATTATTATTATTTGATCTCACAACTGCTGGGTGCAGAGGCATCAGTTTTACCAGTGAGCTACACCTTTGCTGGTTTCTGTTTCCCCATCACAAAAAAGGGGGTAATTTTATAAAACAGTTTTCACATGTAAAGCATTTATTTTACATGCAGAGAATACATGCAACATACTTTGCCTTGGTTTGACAAAGACAAAGTATAAAGCATTGCAACAATTGATGAACTCCGCAGCTAGGCTAATTGTTGGTACATCTAAGATGGCCCATATTACACTAGTCTTAAAACAGTTACACTGGCTCCCGTTACAACAGAGGATACAACACAAGGTGCTATCAACAGTGCACCAAGTTTTATACTAGTCAGCCCCATTGTGCTTTCAAAATCTCTGGAAATTTTATCAACCTAGAAGAAGGTTGAGGTCTGAGGGAGGGATCGATGGAATGATCTTCCATGCCAGGTGGTCAAGGCCAGTAGCATGCCCGACTTCAAGAATCGATGGGACAAACAGGTGGGAGTACTATAGAGTTATGCTCAAACGATAGATACTCCAGGGAAGAAGGGTTCTTGAGTGGGCAGACTTGTTGGGCCGTTGGCTCTTTTCTGCTATTATACTCTATGTTTCTATGTTTATATAATGGATAAAGTTCATTTTGTAAAGTCGAAAGCCTCTATGTTCTCAATAGCAGCTGTGAAATATTTTTCCTGGGAGTTTGAGACTTTGCATGGACTGAATGATTTTCAAGAGATTGTTGAAAACTCAGCTACTTGTTGATGCTTACATGTACAGTAATATATGATGGGAGGAAAATGACATGGATATGGTAACATTGATACAAAAAATTCACAAGAAATGATAAACCTGAATTGCATGTTTTGTGCTATTATTATGCATGTTTTTATGTAAACTGCTTAGTTTTAAGTGGTCTATACATTTTTAAAATAAATATATAAAAATTTTAAAATTAAATAAATTAAATAAATAAATTAGGATTAGACCCCTAGTATGTGTCAACTTAGGATAAAAATTTGTATCGTAAACTTGTACTGTAATTATGGTAAATCCAATGCAAACCATAACCTGCCAACTGTATATTATGTATGTTTAACCTGTAATCAATTCTGAGCTCTATGGGGAAAATGGGATACAAAATTAATTAAATAAATAAATAAACATTACATGCATTCAAAGTGAAGGCAGTGCCAGATCACTCTTGCTTTTATGAGGTCTGCATGCAGGGCCCTGTTTAGCTGGGGTGATTTACAATATATACATGTGTTTTCTAAAGTCCATGTACAGATGCATATACCCAATTACACCTTCTTTTTTTTGTAATTCTTTATTTATAGAAAAACATATACAAACCACTGAAACAAAATCAGAACATTGCACTCAGTCATTAATACAGCATTTGGACTACCATGGCTTTATATAAGAAATAAAATTATTATTATTATTATTATTATTATTATGTTAATTACCAATTACACCTTCTTTGAGGAGACAGAGCTAGATTCTATAAATGGCGCCTAACTCAGCAGGTGTCTAGAAAAACCAAATTAAAACTAAATTTTTTTAAATTATTATTATTTATTTATAAATTTTCAAATTATATATCAAGTATTCACTTGTACAGAAAGTAAGTTAGTCAAATTAGAACTTCATTGGATAATTAAATCAGATTACCATTTAACATGATTTCATAACAAAAAGAAAAAATATATGTATTACTAACTCAACTCAAGTCCACAATTATGGATTCAAGATTTCATAAAGGCGAAAAACTAAATTAACCTAAACCTTAAGTTTATATATACCGCATCCTCTCCATAAAGACAGAGCTCAGCACGGTTTACAGGAACTTTAATATAAGGAGGGAAAAACATAATAAGAATTAGTGATTATAAAGAGGGTAGTGAGATTTACATTTTTGAGAATAGAAAAGTTTTCAGATGCTTTCGGAATAATTGGAAGGAGCCCAGATTCTGCAGTAGGGTAGGAAGGTTATTCCAAAGCTTAGAGCTCCTTTTATGAAGGTGCGCTAGTGTTTTTAGCGCATGCACCGGATTTGCGCGCGCTATAGCGTGCACTAGCTGAAAAACTATCGCCTGTTCAAGAGGAGGCAGTAGCGGCTAGCGCGTGCGGCATTCTAGCATGCGCAATTCCGTGCGTTAAGGCCCTAATGCGTCTTCGTAAAAGGAGCCCTCAGTGATTTTGAAGAAAAGAGATTTCCCTAATTTTCCAGTATAGATAATGCCTTTTAACGAGGGGAAAGATAGTTTAAGTTTTTGGATAGATCTGGTAGTGTCTCATAGAATTCCAAGATAGTGGAATTAGAGGAGGAAGAGTGCCATGTAGGATCTTGAATGTTAGGCAGGCACATTTAAAGTGAACCCTAGAAATTACTGGAAGCCAGTGAAGTTTTGACAGAAGCGGGGAAACATGATGAAATTTACTTTTTGCGAAGATCATCCTAGCCGCAGTGTTCTGGATCTGCTGAAGTCTTTGAAGACTTTTCTTGGTTAGACTTAGATAGATGGAGTTACAATAGTCCAACCTGGAAAGAATGATTGATTGTACAAGGACAGCAAAATGTGGTTGGTGGAAGCACATGTCAAAGTTGGTGGAAGCACATGTCACAGTTAGACGTCATTTGTAGAATCACGCCTAGTGGTGCCAAAATCAACATAAGCGCCAGTATATTAAGCCAGGGTTTCCTTGGCCTTAAAGACTGGCACCTAAGTCAATCCACGTCCAAACTGCATCCCAAATCTGCCCCTAGGTCTCCTTGTTGGTAGGCACCAGTAGGCACCTGAGTGTAGATACCTACATTTAAGTGCTAGGCACCTACCAGCTAATTCACTTTTTAAATCATTTTATCTAATCTAATCTAATCTAAAATTTGTGAGTTGCTCTATGCCTAAGCAAGTTCAAGGCGATGTACAATTTGAGTGAAGGTAGAAGAAAGAGAGAGGGGAGTGGAGATAGAAGTGGGAGGGGGGAGAGAGAGGAGAATAGTCTTCTAATTGGGAGGTATAAGGCACTTTCAATTATCAGCACCAATTAAGCCAATTAGAAAATTTAAGCCAGGCGCCTAGATCGGCTAGGCATGCTGATCTAAGCATCTAATGGTATGTTTTATAGAATCAGGGCCTCATAGTATAAACTCATTTTATAGAAAGGCATATAGGTGTTTATTTGCTTTTACAGGATAGGAGTAGATGAATAATTTTACAAGAGAACACATATGTGCCTTTACAAAAAAAAGCATCCAGAATTATATCTGATAGCGCAGAAATCATTACATGCTTTAGTCACAGAATATGCTTTCTGTAATTACCTCCAAAATAGGACAATCATGTGGAAATATCCAATAAGATCCCTTTTCTAAAATTACCCCCAAAGAGAGGAAATGCCTGGTGAACAGAGAACCCTTTTAAGTCTTCCAACAGCAGCTAAATGTCAGGTCAGTCCCTCTTCTTAACAGACCTGTTCTGTATAGCAAGGATCCCTATAGCAGAATGGTACAAAGAAGTCACACAGTCCACATGAAGCCATTTATGTGCCTACCCCCCTCGGCGAACTGATTTAAACCTCTAACACCGGACATTGACATTCATTTGATTATAATTCCAAAACCAGTTATTGGAGACAAAGTGAGGTGAATGATATCATTCTCTGAGAAAGCAGTCCCTGGCGTCTCTTATTAAAAGGGCATGGTCGAGGATTAAGAGCTCACTGGCAGCACCTGCTGATTGGAGATTATTCTGTCAGTGAATGGGACTTTGGCCTCCTTTAGAAAGAAGTCACATCAGGAACAGCTGTATAGCTGGTCTTCCATTCACACACGTGGGATCAGATTCTCTTAAAGAAGCAAGAATCAGGGGGAGTCAATAGTTTTAAAACCTGGGGCCCGCCTTAAAGTGGGTCAGTTTGGCTATTCCCTTTTATTCGCCTCACCCACAATGATGGAATCCCTGCAGGTTTTTCAGTCTTGGAAGCTAATTGTGATATCCTTTGTCCCAGAACTTCAGAAAAGTCTCATAAATAATATCTTTTTTTTTTCCAGATTAAAAAAAAACAAAAACCCAAAACCTAACAGAGTTGCAAATATGTAAGTGAAGAAACAAGCTTCCAAGCATAATCATGGGCAAACACTTCCAATATTAGGAATTATTGAGAACTGGTGTCTACATGTTGTTTAGACTGCAGCATCATTAGTGACTGGACCTACTTCTCTTCCCTTGCAGCCTTTCCAAGGACTTTCATTTCCATAACTACAGTGTACAAACCTTGACGTTACACTTAGAAAGACAACTACTACCCCAAAACACTCTTCTGCACACAAAGCAATCATATTTTAACAGACAGTCAACAAAGTGACTCAACATAATGAGGGAAAATTTGCACACAAAAATCTTATTGAGGAGAACTTTCAATAAAGCTTAACTTTCAAAAGTTAGCTAGTTAAACCTCTGCTTTTTAAAGGCTAATTAAAGGAGCCTATTTTTAGGTGCCAAGAAGCCATCGTTTTGGAGCCTGTTCTTTATGAGGGGGGCCACTGAAAAGTTCTCATACTAATCAAGAAGAGAATGGTGTGGAGCCATGAAACTTACAAGTTATTCCACATTTGACACTTTTTGTTTTATTTCATATCATTGAAATGAAAAGTGTCAAGAAAAGCGTGGAATAACTTGTAAGTTTCATGGCTCCACATCATTCTTTTCGTGGTTGAGCTGAGAACCTTTCAGTGGCCGCTCATATTGTGATGTCATAATGCCTCATTCCACCAATGCCTAAGATCCAGTCTCATCGGTGATGTCACAATGGCTTGGTTTCCCTATACTTGTAAGTTTCATAGCTCCGCATCATTCTCTTCTTGGTTGGGCTGCGAACTTTGCAACAACCTGTCGTACAAGAAAGTAGGCGCCTACTTAACTTTCCTTTATAGAATACTAGCCTAGGAGCACAAATACAGTACAAGGGGGATTTTCTAAATGGTCCCTTTTTTTAGGCCCTGTTAGGCTCCCAAACTCAGTAAAAAACCCTGTTGAAATGACATTTTTAACTGAGTTTCAAGGCGCCTAAAAAATCAGCACTAGAATCGCACCTCTAGTCACTTTAGGTCACCTAATGCCACAGTGGGCATGGCTAATGCTAGAAGTGGCATTAGGTGGCCTACGCATGTGCGATTCACATCATAGGTAGGTGCCGGAAATGTAGGCCAGGAAAACTCTGGCCTACATTTCTGGCACATACTTTTGCCAGAAGCGCGATTCTGTACCCAGTGCAGTTGCATGATTGACACACTATCGGCAGCTGCTTTTAAGGTGGCCACCGACAACGGTGCCTGTTACAGAATCCGGACCTACATGCGTATAATTGAGGCACAATCACTTACCCATAGAGCTAGTGAAAATGCTGTGCTATGCTATGCTAGGGTTTTATAGACCGCCATATCGGGTTACATAAGAATTAGTGATATACACTAAAAAGGAACCATCCTATTCAGATTACTCTAATTTCATAAAGTTATCAAAGAACCACATTTTAAGTCTGTTTCGGAATACTTCATAAGATGGACTTTGATGTTTGTCTAAAGGTAATGCATTCCAAATTTCAGTTACATAGCTACTATAAGATCCTTGATACATGCATTTTGTACTTAATGCCTATCAAAGGAAGAGGGGATAGCAAAAGCCTTTCACAATTGCGATTTCCTATATTGCTATAAACAGAAGCAGAAAAGGGGAAGTAGAGACACAGGAGTTCTGATGTGTTAGCTTTATTGAAGAATCCTAAAGATATGAATCAATCTCAATGGTGTGGCAATCTTGCTGTGTTTCAGTGAAATGTGCCTCCATCAGGGATCCAAAACTGAGTACAATATATAGTATGTCATCAACTGCTTGAAAATCATCCAAACTCGGCTAACAAAGTTGATGTAACGCTTGAGAAAGCTTTATTGAAGAATCCAAGAGGTATAAATCAAACACATTGAAATGCCTGTGTCTCCACTCCCCTTGCTTGCTCTGGTTCGCACCTAAATTGCTATAAAAAAAAAAATCAGTGTAAATAAGTTATAGAATACTACTATTTAAAGTGCCTAATTCAGTGCCCCACAGCACTCCGCCCATGTGTACATCCACCTTCAAATTAAGTGCCATTGCATTTAGAAGCCATTGTTTAGAAAAGCACATACACTTCTCCCTCCGTATTCGATGTGATAGTGGATTAACAGAACCGCAAATACAGAAAAACCGCAAATAACTTTTTCATATGTTATTCGCTGTTTTCTATCAAAAACCATCATGAATATGGTGAAACCTGGCCTGTTCCTGAAGGAGAGGCAAACACGGTGAAGAAAGTGCTGGGAATCAGCGATTTTTTTCTGTAAATGCTTGAAATCAGCGATTTCTCTATGCAAGCTGATGTAATTTGGGGGGAGAAGCCAACTAGCTAAAAATCGTGAATAATTGATACCACGAATGCTGAAACCTAGAATACGGAGGGAGAAGTGTAGCTGGAATATTGCTTATTATACACTTATGTGCACAAATGCATGGATATTTGCCAGTATTTTGAACATGTGTGTGTGTGCATTCCTGACACCTAAATGATGGTACCCTCTTTATAGAATCACCCCTGACTGGTTAAACATGTAAATTCACAAGATGAACAAAATTTTCTATAACTGGTTAAAAAAGAGTGACTCCACTCATGTTTCTCAGGGGAGGGCAGGGTGGGAGTGGAGATTATTGCTTATGGTTATTTATTATTAACTAAGTTTAAGAAAACTTTCAAAGGGGAAATGGACAGAGGGAGGTGGAACATTATAAACCCAAGATTTAGTTTAGTTTAATTTATAGACCAGTGGTTCTTAAACCTGTTGTGGGGACCCCCCCCCCCCAGCCAGTCAGGTTTTCAAGATATCTCTAATGAATATGCATGAGGTAAATTTGCATGACTGTCATCTGTATTATATGCAAATCTGCCTCATGCATATTCATTAGGGATATCTTGAAAACCTGACTGGCTGGGGTGGGGGGTGTCTCCCAGGACATGTTTAAGAACCACTGTTATAGGCAAAATCCATTTTTTTCAGTCCTGAGCTTTCAAGATCCAGAGTCCACTTTCAGATGCAAGTGAATTTCTCGGAGCTCCTGCATGTGAAAAAATTGACTCTGGTCTTTGAAAGATCATGTCTCAGTAAATTGTTTAGTCTGTAAGGTGCCACATGCCTCTGTCATTTAACTTTAGGAGGAAAGAACCATAGTTATGCAGACAGTTGGTCTAAAATTCAGATGGTCAAAGAAGCAGATTGGATTCTTAAGACAGGAAAGAAAAAAATGAATTTTCTGACCACATTTCATTGCTTTTTCAATGGATAGATCATGTCTTGTGCTGCATAAAAGGTAACTGCAGTACTTTACACAAATGAATCTGGATTTAATTACTTGACTTTCTAAATCTGAGCTGAAAGCGAATCACTAGTCAAGTATTTTCCTCCCCTAGAGGGTAATAGAGAATGAAATAGGGCCAGTAGAAGGTTATTAGGTACCCATCAACCTTGAGAATGGAGAAATAGGGCCAGTACAAGGTTATTAGGTGACCCTTCAACCTTGCATTTCAACCCCCCCCAAAAAAAAAAAAATTATCTGGCCTCAAGCCCCCTACTGAGATTTTGGAATTAAACTAACAAGATGAGCTCTGCACTATTATTACTCCTTGAATAATCCTGTAACATATGCACATAAGAAGGAAGAAGTTGGGAAGTGCCCCCCCCAAACACATATTTCTCCCTCCTGCTCTTCTTTCATCCATTTCTAGGGTTTCTGAACTGCAGCCTATGAGCCTTTTCTGCTCACCCCAGTCTCTATCATCTACTTTCCTGTATAGATTACTAGCTTAATAAGTGAAATGCATGCCTATTATATAGGTACTAACAGTTTATGCCAGGAGAGAGCTGGGGTAATGCCTTAATGCCTGAGATACAGTATGTGTGTAACTTTTAGTATTCTATATACGGTATGCATACAAGTATGAGTCCTGCCTAGAGCCTACCTGCTTTACATTGCGATTTTTACCCTGTTTCTCTCCCGTCCTACAAATATTCATGTACACTTCTCCCTCCGGATTCGCTGGGGATAGGGGCAGAGCCGGACCGCGAATGGTGAAATACCGTGAATATCTTCTGGTCCGGCTCTGACCCACCCCCGCCTCCCCCCCGGCATCCCGGCCTTACCTGGTGGTCTAGAAGGCTTTCGGGGCAGAAGCGATCTTCCTATGCTCCTGCCCCGTGCAGATCGCCAATAGGAAATAGCTGCCGTGAGTTTCCGTAGTCTCTCGAGACTAAGACGGGAACTCCCCACAGCCATTCCCTATTGGCGATCTACACGGGGCAGGAGTGTAGGAAGATCGCTCCTGCCCCGAAAGCCTGCTAGACCACCAGGTAAGGCCGGGACGCCAGGGGGAAGGCTAAATTGTGTGTGTGGGGGGGTCTTTTTTTCCTCCTCCCCAAAAAATCGCGAATATGTGAAATCACGATTGCCGAAACCCCGAATGGGGAGGGGGAAGTGTATTCAATTACTTTATGTTATTTTTTTTCGCTGACTGTCCAGCTCTTCTTATTGTAAACCGCCTCAAACTACTATGGCTTTGGCGGTATATAAAAATAAAATTATTATTATTATTATATACAAATTTAAGCCATTATTATCATTTATGGGCATAATTGCTGTATAAATGTTTATTGAATTAGTCTCCAAGGGCCTGATATTCAATCAGCAGCAATCAGTGTTTTGCTGACTGCTGCTGGTATTAAGTCCAGAAATTCAACGCTGAGCCATGTCCAGGTACAAACATTGAATTTCTAGGTAGGGTTACCAGATTTTCCACCTGGAAAACCTGGACCCCTAGACCCACCCCCAGGTTTTTGAAAAGCCATCCGGACCCCCGGACATGTCCTCAAAAGGAGCACATGTCCAGGGAAATCCGGAAGTCTGGTAACCCTATTTCTAGGGTTCTGTAGACACCGGCTAATGCACAGCCAATTAAACACAATATTTAGCCTTTAACAGGCTATGGGTTACCACAGTGGTTTCCAAGACTTAGTTCCAGGGCCGCATGCAGCCCCCAAAGTGCTCCATTGAGTCCACAAACAGCTGTCTGAAATGCTCTTTAAATCTTGTAAATGTATAAATTTCAATCATGCCCACTTGACGTGGAGGGGCGTTTTGATATAACAACTATATCCGAATTTAGATGTTTTGTGGAAAACATCCCAAAATCCACTAGCAAACATAGGTCATCTTTTACTAAGCTGCGGTAAAGGTTTCTACCGCAGCCTAGGATGCTAAATGCTCTGACGCTGCTCCGATGCTCATAGGAACTCTATGAGCGTTGGAACATTTAGTGCTCAAGGCCACGGTATAAGCATCCATCACGGCTTAGTAAAAGAGGGGGGAGGATAACCATTTACAAAACATCTATCTTTTTGAACCATTTTCAGAAGGAAAAAAAAAGTGTTTAAAATAAAATTGCACAAAAGACAGATATTGGGACATAGGAGGGGGCAGCATTCCTAGTAGACTGGCCCCAGCTGAGCAGTGGGGGTACCCCAGGTACCCCAGGGGGCTTCACATAAAACATCCCAGGTACACATCTCATCATAACCCCCTTACATTTTATGGCAAGCCCTCCAAAACTCGCCCAAAACCTACTGTACCCAACTGTACACCACAACGATAGCCCTTATGCCTGCAGATGTCACCCACTGTATATCTCAGTACAGTAGATTTTGGATGGGTTTTGGAAGACACACACTTTCTACTATAAGTGTACAAATTAGAGTGGTCAGTTTGGACACCTTTTTGGCACTTATTCGTTATTAAAAACAGGCCTAGCCTCAAATGTCCCAAGTTTTGCCCTGGACTTTTTCTGTAACGTTCCATTATTGCAGAATAACATCCAAATCATGAGTCCACCCTAATCTCACCCAAGACACATCCCCAACACACACCCTTGAGATTTAGATGCACTGCAAACAAACAGCATAGATAACTGTCTAAAATTCAGTTTCAAAAATGGCAATTTGGACATTTTAGCAAACAAAACGTCCAAATGCCACTTTATGTCATTTGTGAACGTTTTTCTCACTTGAAAATGAGCCCCATAGTAACTGCAAACAGTCTCTTAAGTGCGTTACTCAGGTGTCTCATTATGGAATTATCTGCTGCTGACACTCCGAAATAAAGACAGTTTTTGAAAATATATCCTTGAAGTGTTGTAGAATCAATATTAGTATTAATTGCTAATATTTCATACCCAGTCTGAACAAGCAGGTCAAGGTGGTTTACCAAATTAGTTGTATGTGTAAGCAGTGGCATAGTGAGGGTAGGAGGCACCCGAGGCAGTGGTGCTCCCCCCCACAACCCGGCACCCTCCTCTCCACCCTCCCCTTGTTCCTTCCACCCCTCCATGCCATACTTGCACCCTCCTTCCCCACTGCCCCCCCCCCCCCGGAATTTCTTTAAATCTTCATCAATGCGAGCAGCTTCTCTGGCCTGCTGCTCGCACCGGCATTGGCTTTCCCTCTGATGTCACTTCCTTGTCCCGCAACCCGGAAGGGATTTCAGAGGGGAGCCAGGCTGGCGTGAACAGCAAGCTGGAAAAGTTGCTCACACTGGTGAAGATTTAAAGAGGTGGGGGTGGTGGGGGAAGGGAAGGCATTTGGGGGGGGGCGAAGAGGTGCCAGTGCCCCTATCAAGATGGCACCCAGGACGGTGCGCTCCCCACCCCTCCCATACTATACCACTGTGTTTAAGACTGAAATCTAGTGGTGACCCTCAGCGCTCTCTCAAATTCACACTATGGCCTTTTACATGGAAAAGGTTGGGAACCTCTGGGCTACTGCATAAAGACAGAGCTGACTTTCATGTGGTCCTATTTAAGTAGTTATCCTGGCCAGTTAAGCTGTGGAATATTTTTGTGCAATTATTTTTCAAAGTTCCTTTCTTTTCAGTCAAATTCACCTAGGAGTAAAAAGGCCAATAAAAACAACACCTCACAAAAATAACAAAAGGAAGTCGTTTATTAACTAACCAAGTAGGCCGCATGACATAACTTTATGCTGAAGGCTGACTGTTAGAGCATGCCACATACTGGCAAGCTAAGAGCAGTACAGGGAATACAAATTAAGTGTTTTGCACCGACAAGTTATGTTTTAAATGATTCACAAAGTCTAACATAAAATTATATTATTTTAATCCTGTATTCAAACATAGCTCGCATGCCTTAATTACAGTGGGGAGCCATCATTCTCTCTGCTATTTTTACTGAAGCAGCACAACATGCTATGGAGGGGGCAGTGAAAGATTCCTGGAAAATGGAACCCCTGATCACAGATTTTTTTCCCTCCTGCTCTTTTTTCATCCATGACCCCTTCCCCTGGGAGGGAGGGCGGGGTGTCACTGAGCTCTATTATCTTAGCCCCTTCTGCTTCCCCCAATCGTTAATCTTTGAATTCCCTCTTTCTCCTCCTGATCGCCACTCTTTGAACCTCTTCCCCACCAATATCTGATACCTGTGCATCTTCCACACATCCTGCTCCTCTGTATCCAGGGTCAGGGCTGGAGAAGCGTGAGGAGATGTGGTTTCTCCCCCAGAGATTACTGAGCAAGTGGAATTGAGTCAGTTCAACGAATGGCCACCAGGATGGTCTCGGGGCTCAAGAAGCTCCCATATGAGGAAAGACTGAATAAATTGCAGCTATACTCACTCGAGGAAGGCTCTCCTCCCCTCTCTCGGCCCCGTATTTAGTAAGCTCAATTCAAGTTCCCCTGCTCCCTCCTCAACCCAAACTTTACTCCCCCTTGCTGCAGACTCTCACACACCAACCACCCCACCATGAATCCATCCTTCTGGATCCTTCTCCTCCTACTCTGCTCACCCCTCTATCCTTCCCTCTGTCTGAAACCTCCCTCCCCCAACCTACTCGACCCCGCAAACACCAATACCATCTGCCCCGGACTCAGAATCCCCACACTGATACGCACCAGAAATTCCCCTCCCAAGAAAAACCCCCGAAAAGTCAACCAAGATTCCCTAAAGCCCCTACCCCCTGCCAATCCTCTCAACACTGTCCCGGACTCTCTCACCCCAGTCCCGACACTTTATTGCAACGCCAGATCCGCGTGCAACAAGACCCAAATCTTGAAAGACCTTCTAGACGAGCTCGACCCTGGATTTCTGTGCATCACAGAAACATGGATCGCCAAAGACGACCTATTCACACAAAACGAACTTCTCCCCCACGGTTACCAAGGCCTCTTTTCTCCCAGACCCAATCGAAAAGGAGGTGGCCTGGCACTCCTCTACAAATCTTTCTTCGACGTCCAGCTCCTTGAGACGGGCACCCATCCTCCTCTAGAATATTTGCTTGCTTCAGTCAATGACGAACTCCGCACCCACCCATTGGGCATCCTATTACTATACCGGCCACCCACCCCTTGGGCAAAATCTTCAAATCTCGTCTATGAGACCATAACAAATGCCTTCCTTAAATTCCAAAGACTTCTGATTGTTGGTGATATCAATCTCCACCTCGACGACACAAATAACAATGACACATCCGAATTCAACAACTTCCTTACCTCTCTTGGCTTTCCCTCACCCACCCCATCCCAAACCCACGAAAAAGGGCATACTCTAGACTTCACCACCTTCATTGATCTTACCACCTTCAAAACCTCAACCGACGACACTCGCTGGGAACAAGTCCCTTGGTCAGACCACTTCTTAGGGACTACCTGTCTCCCCGTCTTCATGTCACATCTTGACTCCCCACCCCACTCCTCTCATTCCATAACCTACCGCAAAAAAACCTCGAGCAACCTATTCTGGTCCAAATTTCTCAACAAACTCTCCTCCAACCCTAGACCTATAGACCCCGAATCACATTGGCACAACTGGACCATCCTCTCCGAGTCCACCTACCACTCCCTTGCCCCATTAACCACCAAAACCATCTCCTATCCCCGAAAGGCCCCCTGGTACCTACCCCTTCACAGAGAATTGAAACAGAAGTGTCGCGCTTTGGAGCGCAAATGGAAAAAATCCAAATCCCCCTCTGATAGACAGACCTGGAGGGCTAATATTAAATTTTACAATTCAACATTAAAAAAAGCCAGGAAAAACTTCTTTGGAGACAAGATCTCCAGATCCAACAACCAGATCAGTGCGCTGTTCAACATCTGGCGCTCCCTAACTATAAAAAAGGACCCGTCTTTGCTTCCACCATCTCTATCAGCCGAGGCCCTTGCAAATTTCTTTAATGAAAAGATTACCACCCTAAGATGCTCCTTCCCCCCCTCAGTCTCCTACAATTCCCTGACCTCTACTGTTCCCAACTATACCTTACCGGTATCCATTCCTGCCGACAGATCCTGGACCACCTTCGAGCTTGTCTCTGAACCGCAAGTCTCCAAACTCTGCCTCAAACTAAAAACTTGCAAGTGCATTTTGGATCCTTTCCCCTCCTACCTATTCGAGAATATCCCTACACAGGCCATTGCTTCCCTCACCGAACTTATAAACTCTGCCCTAACATCAGGCCTTTTCTCCCCCGACATGGGACACATTTCACTGTCCCCTCTACTGAAAAAGGCCGACCTCGATCCCTCCATTCCATCAAATTACCGGCCTATAGCAAATATCCCTCTCCTAACCAAGCTATTAGAATCCATCATATCCACCCAACTCTCATCCTACCTAGAACGATTCTCTATCCTCCTACCCCACCAATTCGGCTTCAGACCCAACTTTAGCACCGAATCCCTCTTGGCCTCACTAATCTCTAAGGTGCAACAACTCCATTCTCGCAACAAATTTGCTGTTCTTCTTCAATTCGACCTCTCCGCAGCCTTCGATGTCGTTCACCATGACATCCTACTCTTCCAACTCTCCGAAATAGGCATAAGCTCCACAGTTCTGGATTGGTTCTCGAAATTCCTACGCTTCCGCTCCTACACCGTTAACACTAACGGTTCCTCATCCCCCGCCTGGAAGCCAAAATGTGGAGTCCCTCAAGGCTCACCCCTCTCCCCTATCCTTTTCAACATCTACATGTCCTCTCTGAAACTCCTTCATTTATCCCCACTAGAAACTCTCTACTCCTACGCCGATGACATCCTCATCCTCCTCGAAACCGACTCGAACCTCTCGAACCTCGCTGAGAACATTTCCACATGTATTACGAACCTCCAATCCTGGGCCCAATCTGTACAAATGAAACTGAATGAGTCCAAAACCAAACTACTTTGGCTCGGCCCAACCTTAGACCATTTACCCACCTCCATCCCTCTATCTTCCGGCCCCACTCTTCAGCTTGAGTTCTCAAGCAAAGTCCTTGGCATCATCTTAGATTCCTCTCTCTCCTTCAACGATCACCTCAACTCCCTAGTAAAAAAATGCTTCTTTAGCCTCCATATGTTGAGGAAAGTAAGATCCTGCTTTCATCACTCTCATTTCGCCATCCTCGTTCAATCCACCATCCTTTCTAGACTGGACTACTGCAACTCCATCTATATAAGCCTGACAAAGAAAAACCTCCATAGACTTCAGCTAATTCAAAACGCCGCGGCCAAGCTTATCTTCGCAAAAGGCAAGTTCGACCACGTTTCCCCACTCCTCTCCAAGCTTCACTGGCTCCCAGTTTACTCCAGAGTCCTCTATAAATGTGCCTGCATAGCCTTCAAGATTCTACATGGCGTCCTTCCTCCTGTTATCCCACTCTTCTGGAACTCCTCAAACCCGCTCTCGACTAGATCCTCCCAAAAACTGAAACTATCTTTCCCTTCTATAAAAGGTATATCCCGCGCAGGAAAACTTGGAACATCCCTCCCCTTTAGAACCACAGAACTCTGGAACAACCTTTCATCCCCGCTCAGAAATTCTAGCTCCTTCCAATCCTTCCGCAAACACTTGAAAACTTGGCTCTTTTCAAAAACCTAATCACCTCCCGTGCTCTAGTATCCTGTCCCCCTCTATCTCCTCAGTCCCTCTCCTATATCCTTTCCTTGTAGTTCCTTTCCTCTCAACCTCTGTAAACCGTGCCGAGCTCTGCGCACGCGGAGATGGTGCGGTATACAAACCTAAGGTTTAGTTTAGTTTAGTTTAGTTTAGACATGATTGAGACGTTTAAATATATCACAGGCCGTATCGAGGTGGAAGACGATATCTTCCTTCTTAAAGGACCCTCGACCACAAGAGGGCATCCGCTGGAAATCAGGGGAGGGCAATTTCATGGTGACACCAGGAAGTATTTCTTCACCGAAAGGGTGGTCGATCATTGGAATGAACTTCCACTGCAGGTGATTAAAGCCAGCAGCGTGCAAGACTTTAAGAAAAAATGGGATACGCATGTGGGATCTCTAGGTGGGTGAAGTTATGAGGGTGGGTCATTAGAGTGGGCAGACTTGATGGGCTATGGCCCTATTCTGCCGTCATTTTCTATGTTTCTATGAATAAGTCCATACTCTCCCACTGATTCTATAACAGATTTTATAATATTCTTTCTTCCTCTTCTTCCTCCTCCTCCTCCTCCTTTGCCCCTCAGTGTCTTTTTCCTTCCGTTCTATTTCCCATGGCCTCTAGTCCTTCCTCTTCCTTTCTGCTTCTCATCTCCCTTCCCCCATCTCCAGCCCACTCCTCACTTTATCTTATTTAGATCAAGACTGGCATCATTGTTAATTTTTCGCTACAAAACAATGGCATCAGTGTCATGTCATTTTATACACCAAAATTTTAAGTTTGACAGTGTCATTTTCAATAAATATAACTGGCAGGTAAGACTGCTGATGTAATAGGAATGCCAGTCTAATTTTTTGAGACAAAATAGTTTCAAGTTTATTTAAAATTTCTTATACCACCTAATCAAGCCTTCTAGGTGGTGTACGCCAAAACAATGCACCAATTAAAATACAATATGAACAAAGACAAACCAGGGGAAATGACAATTTATAAAGACATCGACGAACCAGAACAAAAGGGAAGAAGGGTTGGAACTACAATTGATAGAAAGAAAGAGAACATTCAAGGGAAAGAATAAAGGAAGGGGGAACTAAAGGTAGAAACCTTTCCTGAATCTAAGTACTTTTGTTCATTCGTGTCTCATTTTAAAAATGAATTAAAATGAAACTGAAAATTTTGTCAAAATTTCCCATTTCATTTTAGACAAAAGTATGTCCCCACAACAGAGCTAACAGATAATGTCAGATTTTAAAGTGACTAATTACTACCAAAAAAAAACCCCACTCCAGAAGAAAAAGAAAGCCAAGAAATCACCTTGGATCTCAGAAGAAGCCAGAAAAATAGCAGAAGAAAGAAGACAAGCAAAAAAGTATCACAAATGTACCAAGTGTTTCAACGTCAAGTTTGAAAAGACAAAGAACGATATCTCAAGGATATTTGTCAGAAAATTGAATCAGAACATGTAAATGGAAAAACTAGATTAGCTTTTCAAGAGATTAAGAGATTGCGGCAGAAATTCCAACCTTTGACTGGGGATGTTTAAAGACGCCAATAGAATTATATTGAATGATCCAGAAAGCATTAAAAAGAGATGGAAAGAATATACGGAAAATTTATACAAACAATGCAATGAGGATTACATTAGGGGAAATTGAACTGGAAACTGAAACCAAAGAAGAACCAGATATTTTAAAAGAAGTCATAGAAGCAATTAAATCTTTATCGAGAAACAAGACACCTGGTATCGACGATCTTCCAATTGAATTAATAAAAGGCTCAGAAGGTGCTATCATGGCTCTCATTTGACTGTGCCAACAGATTTGGATGGAAAACACAGGGCCAACCAATTGGAAAAGATCACTGTTCATACCTATACCGATGAAAGGTGATGCCAAGGATTGTAACAACTACAGAACAATTGCATTAATTCCACACTAGCAAAATATCGCTGAGAATAATACAATGAAGGCTCCAAGCAAGAACTACCTGAAGTTCAGGATGGTTTCAGAAAAGGTCGAGAAACAAGAGACATTATTGCCAATGCTAGATGGATATTGGAGAAGAGCAAAGAATGCCAAAAACCCCTATACCTTTGCTTCAACTACAGCAAAGCTTTTGACAGTGTGGATCACTATAACTATGAAGAACTCTAGTGCAGACAGGAATACACAAACACATAACTCAGCTGATAAGACAGCCTATATGAAAATCAAGAAGCTGCAGTGAGAACTGAATATAGCAACACTGATTGGTTTCCAATAAAATGTGGCATTAGGCAAGGATACATCTTGTCACCTCACCTGTTCAACCTGTACAGTGAAACCATCTTCAGAAAAGTAAATTTGGAATAAGAGAGTGTTGGTTTCAAAGTTGATGATTGAAATATAAACAACCTGGGCTAAGCAGATGATACAACGCTCATCACCAGCAGCAAAGAAGACATGCTGTATCTACTGAGAAATGTCAAAGCCAAAAATCATAACATGGGATTAGAACTGATCATGAACAAGACAGAAAAATGATGAAAATCTTCAGCTGGAAGGCAATAGAATAGAAGTTGTAAAGGATTTCAATCTCCTGGGTTATTTTGTAAACAAAGAATCAACTAGCAAGGAGGAAATACTTGGTCGCTCTTCACTGAAAGCTCTCAACAAAGTATTCAAAGGCAAGCAGGTAACACTCCAAACAAAACGAAGATCAGACTTGTCCACACACTCATTTTCTCAGTGGTCAGTTACGGATACGAAAGCTAGACACTACAGAAACAAGATAAAGAAGATTGACTCATTTGAGCTTAGGTGCTGGAGAAGAATTTTAAGCATGCCGTGGACCTTCAGAGGAACTAACAAATCAATTCTGGAAGAGATCAAACCAGCTATGTCACTCGAAGCCCAACTGATGAAGTTACGACTGTCTTATTTTTGGTCACACCATCAGAAGAGAGAGATCACTGGAGAAGGACATTATGTTTGGGAAGATCGAAGGAACCAGGTGAAGAAGGCAACCTACAATCAGATGGCTGGATACATTGAAAACAACCATGGGGATTACACTGGAGGACCTTTCCAGACTAGCACAAAACCGATTTCTTTTTAGATACGCAATTATTCAAGTCGCTAGGACTCAAGCACGAGTCAATGGCACCTAACAACAACAATTACTACTACAGCAGCACAGATTTATGGCAGAAAGAGGGGAAGAACATGTATTAATTCTTAAAATGCACCATTACCAGCTTTTGCCTATAAAATCCACACACAGTGCAAAATATTAAATACAATATTCATTAGGAGTCATGCCTATTGAAAGACCGTTTATCAGCATTTTGAGTATTTTACCATGGATGCTTTCACAGAGCCATTTCTGGGACTGATGATTATTTCATCATTCTTTTTTCCAATGTAAACAAAGAAGTTTGATCCTGGAAATAGTTTCAAGCAGCCTTGAAATGTTCAAACCTATTTACAATTTAAACAAGCTGGGCTAAAATAACCCATGGGTTGGTATCAGCAAGCTACTGGTCCCCAGAAACCAGCTGGATCAAAGGCAGGAAGAAGGTGATAGCTACTATAGACTCAGTATGGCCAGTAAAGCCATAGGGACCTAGGAGGCAGACTTCGGACAAAGTTCACTAGTGTAGGCTGCAGTTTAAGTTGATTCAAAAGAGATCATTTGTTTCAGTCGTTCCCAATTTATGGATTCTATGCCCTTCTCACTTTGATGTGAGACTGATTATTTAATATTCTGATAGAGGTTGAAAACCTGGTTGGTTGAGAACTATTTTAAGTGTTAGTAAATGCGCTGCTTTATTTTGTAGTAACTTTAGGACTGGGTACTTTTACTTGTGTAATTTTTGTATATTTCTTTACCTCTTATAAGAACATAAGAACATAAGAAGTTGCCTCCGCTGAGGCAGACCAGAGGTCCACATCGCCCAGCGGTCCGTTCACGCGGCGGCCCATCAGGCCCATTGCCTGAGCAGTGGTCCCTGGCTAGCTATATAACCTATCTCTACTCCTGTTCCTGTAACTTACCTCTACTCCTATCCCTACAACCCATCTCTACACCTATCTATACCCCTCAATCCCTTTGTCCTCTAGGAACCTATCCAAACCTTCTTTGAAGCCCTGTACAGTGCTCCTGTCTACCACGGCCTCTGGAAGCACATTCCATGTATCCACCACCCTCTGGGTGAAAAAGAACTTCCTATTGTAAACTTCCTATTGTAAACTGTTCCGACTTTGAGTGGTAACCGTATATAAGAACAATGATGATGAAAACTCCTGAGGCGAAGAAACATCTAGCATCAACTTTAAAGCAAATTGAATCATGGATTACTGAGTTCAAACTGAAACTCAACTCTGAAAAAACTAAATTCTTCTGGCGAGCCCGAGTGATAAAATCAAAGATACTTCAATTTCTCTGAACGGTCAGAACTTCCCTATTGTCGATTCCATAAAAATCTTGGGAGTGACGCTGGACCGTTATCTCACCCTAGATATTCACACAGAGTTACTGATCAAAAAAGGCTTCTTGACACTATGGAAACTAAGAACCATCAGAAAGTACTTTGACGCAGCATCATTCCGCTTACTGGTGCAATCCTCTATTTTAAGCCTGCTTGACTATTGTAACATCATTTATCTAGGGTCTCTCAAGAAAACCATTCAAAGACTCCGAATCATACAAAATTCAGCAGTGCAACTGATTTTCGGTATTAAAAAATGGGATCACATAATCCTCTACTATCAAAAACTTCATTGGCTGCCCATAGAAGTAAGAGTGTTGTTCAAATTTGCCTGCCTTTGTTTCAAATCCATTCTTGGTTTGGCCCCCCTATACCTGGTCTCCCATTTTAAATTGGATTGTTCCACCAGGCCTACGTGCAGAATACATATGTTTAGCCACCCTATAATAAAAACCTGCCGATACAAAAGATTCCTTGACAGAACTCTTGCTTTCCAAGCAAGTCAACAGAACGGCTGAATAGGTAACATCATCAAGCACTTCTCATCCTACCTCAACTTCAGAAAACTAGTTAAAACCAACCTGTTTAACCGATTTGTAACCAAGAACTCTTAAAGCCTTACCCCTGTATTGTACTTACATGTACTCGATGTCCCTACATTGTGATTTTTACTCTGTCTCTCTCCC
Organism: Geotrypetes seraphini; assembly: GCF_902459505.1. Taxonomy (NCBI): domain Eukaryota; kingdom Metazoa; phylum Chordata; class Amphibia; order Gymnophiona; family Dermophiidae; genus Geotrypetes; species Geotrypetes seraphini. Next base: position 38,470,076 of record NC_047093.1, on the reverse strand, counting down.
TCCCTACAAATATTTATGTATTCAAAGACTTCATGTTATTTTTACGCTGACTGTCCCGCTCTTCTTATTGTAAACCGCCTCGAACTACTACGGGTTTGGCGGTATATAAAAATAAAATTATTATTATAACGATTGCCACAGAGCTTGTTGGTAAGACATGGGAGAAATGGGAGAATATCTGTTCTCCTTTCTAATTTCTTGTAAACTATGCCAAGCTCTACTGTTATAGAGAAGATGCAGTATACAAGCCTAAGATTTAGGGCTCCTTTTACTAAGCTGCAATAGCGTTTTTAGCGCGTGCAGTATTTTAGCGCACGCTAAACCCATGCTACGTGGCTAGAACTAACGCCAGCTCAATGCTGGTGTTAGCGTCTAGCGCGCGCTAAAACCACTATCGCAGCTTAGTAAAAGGAACCCTTAGTTTAGTTTACTCAGGTACCTTAACTGAACCTTTACTCTTGTGCCTCCTCCCCTTCCCCTGCAGTCCACCATCTCACCACGACCTCTCTTTTTCAGCTTCCCCCCCTCCCACCCCAAAAAATAAAAGCTCAGCAATGCTCTTCCTCCACAGTCTAGCAGGTTTCTGTCTCTCCCTCTCCCAACAGGCTGGAAAGCTCTTCCTCGCTCTTCATCTCTGCTCTCCCTGGCTGTTCAGTATCTCTCCCATAGTCCAGAATACCCTCTTCCCCCACCTGGTGGTCCAGCAGCCCTGCTTTCTCTTTCCCCTGTGTCTTGCCTTCAGCGTACACAACCTACTGGGGAGATATTTAATATTATTCTGTGATGAAAGTTAAATCAAATATTATACTAATCACAGCTATAAAATAAAATGTATTTAATATGAAGTGCTCAGACCAATACCCTTTGATTCAGTGATCTCACCAAACTGGGGTATGTTAGGGACCATCATATCACTTCATTGTCCCTATGCCACCCTCCACCTCTATTTTCGGGGTTAACCCCGATACAGAACGCCTAATAGAGACCCCTCCTGACGAAGGACCCGAAACTCGAGTCGGGGGGCAAGGCACAGCAACAGCACATTTTAGTTTTCACGTTGGCAAAGGGTGTGCACTTTTAAGCACAAAGCACTTTAACTTTAACACAGCTGGAGGTTCAAGATCCTGCCACCCACCCCACTTAATCCATCTCAAAGATAAGTGACTTTTACTTACTCGTATAACAACTTTTGTTGTATCAGAAGAAAGGTGGAGGGTGGCATAGGGACAATGAAGTGATATGATGGTCCCTAACATACCCCAGTTTGGTGAGATCACTGAATCAAAGGGTATTGGTCTGAGCACTTCATACTAAATACTAGAGAAGCACTGAAAAGGTCAAGCAGTGGAGCCACCAGAACTTCCCTAAGTTTCTTCAGAACCCTCGGATGAACATCATCCAGTCCCATCACTTTGTCCACCTTTAGTTTAGCTAGCTCCTCATGAAGACAGCCCTATGAGAATCGTTCAGGGTCTACCACACCTCCATTCCTATTTTATTTTATAGCTGTGATTAGTATAATATTTGCCTTCAGCGTAGACATGATGTGGTGAACATAAGAATTGCCGCTGCTGGGTCAGACCAGAGGTCCATCCTGCCCAGCAGTCCACTCACGCGGCGGCCGTCAGGTCAAAGACCAGTGCTCTAAATGAGTCCAGCCTCACCTGCGTACATTCCAGTTTAGCAGGAGCTTGTCCAACTTTGTCTTGAATCCCTGGAGGGTGAAACACCGTGCTTCCTTGTTTAGCTTCTGGATGGCTAGTTGAGCTACAAATTGAACTGGAAGCCCAAAAGAGCAGAATTCAACAAACAAGAACATACATTGCCTTGTCTTACTTTGTTTGTTCAATCACATTAGTAAGGAACTAGAGAAATGTGTTTTGAATCAGTCAAAACAGCCCTATTTCTATTTTTCATACAAAATACCTACATAAATGCTATTCAGGGCCAAAAATACATGATACGACCAAATTGTGGGCATCACCATCATTATAAATACAAGGTAGTAAAGGCTTACTATACATGCACACATTTTAGGCAATAAATGAAAATAAAATGGTGCATCGGTATAGAAAAATATCTCCATATGCTCGTAAATCCAATCAACTATATCGTATATGGGGAGGACCATTTTGGAAGCCATTTAGGTAAGAGTGTTAAGGATGTTCTGTCTGGAAGGGAACAAAGAGGTGGTTTTGGGCAATTCCAAATTTCCCAGGAGTACACTTGTTTCTGAAGTTTCACAAGGCTCCTCTTGTTCGGCCATGCTATTTAATGCATGCATCCAACCACTGGCTAAGTTTTTGAATGATAAAGGCTGGAAATTTTGGATGGACGCGGATGACATCCAGATTCCCTTATCAGTAAGTAAGGGAAATCATGTCAGTATCCAGGTTGTCTTTTGTTTGAAGCTAGTATGCAATTGCCTAGTGGCCACTAGATTGCTACTACATTGAAATAAGACTGAATATTGGTGAATTGATCACAAATCCAGAGATCTTGAATTGTTGAAGTTCTGCAATTCTTTAAAATCGGGTGGAATTGCCTATTAAGCCAATAGTAAAAACCTTGGTTTGAAAGTGCCTTTGCAGTTGTCCTCTTTTTGAACTATATGAATATTTAATGTGCATATAAAAAATACAAATGAAATAGTAGTACATAGTTTAGGAGGTAGATAATTATAAACTTATGTGATCTACATTTGTCTGTGATCCGGTTACCATTAGCCCTTTTAGGTAATCACATGATATATTTTGACCTCTTGAACTTGCTCACAACTGTTAGATTTTTTTGGGAGCCAGGTTTCGGAGCCTTTGGAGTTTTTGCTCTGTATGTGTGTGTTTGTGTGCCTACTTTTACACTCAAAATGAAAAGGAGGGCACAAATTTCCCAACAGAAGTTGGTAAATCCTAAATTGTAAGCTCAATAAGAGACTGACACCCTTTATGGAAGACTTTTTAGTCTTTTGACAATACTATTTTGGCTTCCTGAAGAAAGAATGAAACATGGCACGTCGAGGCCAAAGAACTTCACATAAAAAGCTAAGGGCTCTTTTTACAAAGCCACGCTAGGGCCTTAACGTGCGGAATAGTGCGCGCTAGCCCCTACCGCCTCCTTTTGAGCAGGCGGTAGATTTTCGGCTAGCGCGCACTAATCCGGAGCGTGCACTAAAACGCTTAGCGCACCTTCGTAAAAGGAGCCTTAAGTGTTGCTTAATAATACATTTTTTATGCTAATGCACAGTGTTAGACTTCAGTTAAGTGGAAGTTATTGGGTGGTGAGGTTTTTTGGGGACTTTGTCCCCTTTTTCCTCCATGTCTCTGAGCACAACCTTAATAAACTTTCATGTTAAAAAAAAATATATATATACAGTGGAACCTCGGTTTGCGAGTGTTTTGCAAGACGAGCAAAACACTCAGCAAACTTTTGCCTCGCAAACCAAGCATGTTCTGGTGTACGAGCACTCCCCCCCCCCGCTCTAACCGGCATCGCACCCCCCGAACCGACATCGCAACCCCCCCCCCGCGAGAACCGCAAAGCACCCCCGTGCTGAAAGTGGCATCCGCCTGCCCTTCCTCCCAAGCACGGTCCTTACCCCTTCTGCTCGTTGTAAGGGTGAATGCGAGCTCCCGCCTCTTGCCTGGGCTGGGCCTTGAGCATCTGCGCATGCTCAGCAAGAGAACGAGAGCCAGAAGGCCTTGAGCATGCGCAGATGCTCAAGGCCCAGCCCAGGCAAGAGGCGGGAGCTTGCATTCACCCTTACAATGAGCAGAAGGGGTAAGTACCGTGCTTGGGAGGAAGGGCGGGCGGATGCCGCTTTCAGCACGGGGGTGCTTTGCGGTTCTCGTGGGGGGGGCGTTTGCAGGGGGGGGAAGGGTTGCGATGCCGGTTAAGGGGGGTGCGATGCCTGTTAGAGAGGGGGGAGGGGGTGATGGAGCAGAGCCGGTAGCCTCAGAGGGGGGGGGGTTGGTGGAACGAATTGTTCAAGTTTCCATTATCTTCTATGGGGAAAGTTGTTTTGATATACAAGTGTTTTGGTTTAAGAGCATGCTTCTGGAACGAATTATGCTCTTAAACCAAGGTACCACTGTATATATATATATATATATATATATATATATATATATATATATATATATATATATATATATATATATATATATATATATATATATATATATATGATATAGGGCTCCTTTTACAAACTCGCGCTAAGGCCTTAATGCACGGAATAGCGCGCGCTAAATTGCCACGCGTGCTAGCTGCTAACGCCTCCTTTTGAGCAGGCGGTAGATTTCCGGCTAGCATAAAAGGAGCCCATAGACTTTGCTATTAGAAATAACTTTTTGAATTTGTTACAGTGATTTATATAAGCGTGTTTTTTGTTTATCCTACTTTTACACTCAAGCAAAAATTTTCATAAATTATTGTTATCCATGCTACTGCAAGGGGGCCTGAAGGCATAAGCAAACTATGGCCCAGAGGTTTAGGAGAGTCTGATTTGTAAGGTACAAATAACCTACTCTTTACAACTCTAGAAATGACAAATGTTCTTCCATTATAACCCCCCATTCATAAATCTTTTGTAATCCGCCTTGAACCGCAAGGTAATGGCGGAATAGAAATCTCTAATGTAATGTAATGTAATTGTCTGAATCCAGAATGCTGGTTTAAATGTCTGGATACCAGACTTTACAGTTTACGGCCCAGAAATATCAAAGAAGAGACAAGTTAATCTAATCATGTATTTTTTAATGGGTATAAATTATGGGCAGTTTTCAGAAATTAATTAAGACCACTTTGTTCGATATTACTTAGTGAGTTTTATTATTGAAATTCTATTTTACAAATATTTGTAATTTTTACTGTATTTTGCTGATTGTCCAGCTCTTTTTAGTGTAAACCGCCTAGAACTTTTGGTTATGGCAGTATAAAAGAATAAAGTTATTATTATTATTATTAATCTGCCATCATTTACTATGGGCTCTTTTTATCAAGCCGCGCTAGCGGTTTAACGCACGTAATAGCATGCGTTAAACCGCCGGGCGCTAGCCACTCTTCTTTTTGATTTTCACTTCCTGTAAGGTTGCGGCACGACGGTGTATTGATACAAACGGCATTTCAAGTGGTTCACATTATTGTTCATAAACCCAAAGATCTTCAAGACTCCTGATGCAGGCCTTAGGGCCGAAACATGTACATATCGGGTCGAGTGACTTTGGATGAATAAAGATCAATCAGATGAGTTGAAAGACACTTTTATTTGTGCACCTTTCTGATTGGACAATTCCACCCATTTTTGCTACTTTGTATTTTGTGGATTTGTTTCCCCTGTTATCTGCGCACACTTTTTGTCTCCACCACCTCCACTGGGAAGCAGTTCCACAAATTCACCACCCTTTCCATGAAAAAGTCTTTTCTGAGGTTACTTCTGAGTCTGTGTGGGGAAATTCATCCCCCTCTGGATAAACTGTGAATAGAAGTCTTCAACAAATGTTTAAAAAGTGGGTTTTACAAAAGTGCAGCAAACGTGTACCTTCATCTTATGCTTCTATCATATCTCCCCTCTCCCACCTTTCCTCCAAAATATACATATTGAAATATAATCTAATCCAGTATCTGTGTGTTACACTATGCCTACAAAGGTTCAAGGCAACTTACAAGACAGATAGGAGAACTGAAGTACAATGCGCAGAAGCAAGGATAAATATTAAAATACAAGGATGGATGTGTAACGCGAGAGAAGACCTATGGGATACATTACATTACATTAGAGACTTCTATTCCGCCTGTGCCTTGCAGTTCTAAGCGGATTACAATTGAAGATGGCTGGACATTTCCAGGAAGTTACAAATTTGAGGGAAAGATACATAGAGAGGCTAGGATAAGAGTTAGGGTTAGATATATAGTGGAGGCTAAGAGGGTAAATTTAAGGAAGGGGACACATTTGAGGAAACTTGTAGGGAGGGAGGAGATTAGGGATGGAGGGAGGCGATTAGGGATACCTCGAGGTAGAGACTATCATTCCAGGAGGAAGAATGGAGTAGGGAAGAGGAGCCACAGGAGGTACATTTTGTCTGTCCCCGTTTGCTTTATGATGAAGACCACCGGATCATTTTAGTAGCCGTCTTCTGGACCGATTCCATTCTATTTATATCTTTTGAAGGTGTGGTCTCCAGAATTGTACACAATATTCTAAATGGGATCTCACCAGAGTCTTATACAAGGGCATCATTACCTCCTTTTTCCTAATGGCCATACCTCTCCCTATGCACCCAAGTATCCTTCTAGCTTTCACTGTCGCCTTTCAATCTGATTGGCCACCTTAAGATCGTCACATACTATCACACCCAAGTCCCGCTGCTCTTTCGTACACAAAAGTTCTTTACCCCCTAAACTACCATTTCCTTGGGTTTCTGCAGCCCAAATACATGATCTTGCAGTTCTTAGCTGCCAAATTCCTGAACAGGCTTCACTAGGTCCTTCCTCATGTTCACCACACCATCAGGGGCGTCTACTCTAGTTCAGATTTTGGTGTCATCCGCAAAGAGGCAAATCTTACTAAACAACCTTTTAGCAATATTGCTTACAAAAATGTTAAAAAGAACAAGCCCAAGAACCAAAAATTGTGGCACACCACTGGTAACATCCCTTTCCTCAGTGCAATCTCCATTTACCTCTACCCTCTGTCGCCTTCCACTCAACTAGTTCCTTACCAGACCGTCGCTTTGGGGCCCATACCGAGGGCACTCAGTTTATTTATTAGATGCTTGTGTGGAACAATGTCAAAGGCTTTGCTGAAATCTAAATACACCACATCTAGAGTTCTTCTTCCATCCAATTCTCTGGTTTCCCATTCAAAGAAATTCATCAGATTTGTCTGACAAGACTTGCCTCTAGTGAATTGATGCTGCCTCAGGTCCTGCATTTCATTGGATTCCAAAAACTTCACTATTCTCTGTTTTAAAAGCATTTCCATTAATTTATTTACCACAGAAGTCACACTTTCCGGCCTGTAATTCCTTACTTCAACTTTTGTGAAGAGGGACCCTTTTATAACTCTAGAGAAGCACTGAAAAGGTCAAGCAGTGGAGCCACCAGAACTTCCCTAAGTTTCTTCAGAACCCTCGGATGAACATCATCCAGTCCCATCACTTTGTCCACCTTTAGTTTAGCTAGCTCCTCATGAAGACAGCCCTATGAGAATCGTTCAGGGTCTACCACACCTCCATTCCTATTTGTATTTGTCTTCTGCAGTCCTTCTCCCAGCGCTTCGGCTGTAAACACAGAACAGAAATATTTGTCAAGCACCTTATGTTCCTTTATAAAATGGATTCCCAGATCCAGCTCGAACAGTGCACAAATGGACTGCTCTGAAGATGATGTAAACTGGAGCATGCATTTTACATGTTTATATGTATTCTATAAAATGCATGTGTCCCCTGCAACTTCACGTCTGGTACACCAAGACTAGGGTTACTAGATTTTCGTAAATGAAAATCTGGGCCCATGGCCCCACCCCCAGGCCCACCCTGTTCCACACACCCCCCCTCCAGCCCTGCCCCCTAAACCTGTTTGCTCGTTGGGATGGCATCTGCGCATGGGACATCATGCGTGTTTCATCCGCACATGTGCAGATGCCGTCCCGGCTTCGCTCGTCGCTAGAAGCTTTTCAAAAGCCATCCGGACCCCTGGATGTGTCCTGGGAAATCTGAATGTCTGGTAACCCTAATCAAGACTAGGCCTCCGGGAATGCCTACATGCAACATCAAATAAAACTAGATGCACATTCTCTGAGCATGTGCTTTTAAGATGCTTCTGCAAATTCAGTTTTTTAAATGCCCTTTAAAGCATGTAAAAGACAGGCTTTAAACACAGCGAAAGCTTTATAAAATTACCACTATTATTGACAAGTCACTTTAGCCAAGGAATAAAGCTGAAAAAGGAAGCAAGACAGCTAAGAAGCTAAGAGGTATGATAGATTTTTCAAGTAACTAATCTTGATGCTTTTAACCAGGTTGAATGGCATCACCACTTTGGTTTAAGTCAATCCCCACCTGAAGATGGCTGGGGGAGGAAATTGAGAAAATGTGGGTTTTAACCCTTTTAGAATTGTCGGGTCACCCTACATATTTCCCACATGAAGTCACAATTTTCCAATTATGACATCACAGTACCCCTCTGGCAGAACATTGTGAGCCGCACACAGTAGGTACAGACTCGGAATGGAAGAAGCCCCAGAGCAATGATGAGCCTATGCTTGCTACATAGAACAGGTGCAGGTAAATTGTAAGAGACAAAATGTTCTTGGTAACAAGGGAATGTTAGAAATACAAAACAATTAAGCACATGCATGAGCCAAACAGAGTCAAAATATTCCATTGTTCAAATGGTTTCCTGAGGCATCAGCTACTCTAAGCGTGCTTGGAACACGGGTAAATTTATGGTAGGGGTTTTCCTGATCCCTCAGGTTAGTCCTACGGAACAGAGGCCAAGAAAGCACAGCTATCTGCAATATATCATATTCAACATTGTTTCATGAAAAGTCATTCTTTTAGGATTTCAAACAATTTTTGTCATGTTTAAAAACTTTTTTTTTTCCAGAATTTTAATTGCTCCATAAACTTTGTCCTTATTTTATTGGGCTGTTCTACTCAGATTTTATATTCTTTTGGTGTTTTCATATTCTTTGGTACACATTTTCTCCTTTTTTTTCTTTTAGATTTATGAATTCAGGTACATATACAATGCCTATACGCTATATTAAAACCCTTAGTGCGCATGCGCACTTCAATCTCCGTACTCCGTGCCGCGCATGCATAGTGCCTGCCCCAGCTGATTTCCTGCCCTGATCTACGACGCCGGCTGACTTTCTGCCTTCTGACTACGCTGCTGCTGCCAGGATGCCTCTTCTTCTCACCCCTGGACCAGCAGTGGCAGCAGCCGCGGTTTCATCAAACAGCCGCGGGGCATTTGCTAGGCCGGCCTAGCAAAAGCCCTGAGGCTGCTCGGCCTAGCGGATGCTGGACAGGGAGCAAGGAAGGGAGAAAGGGTACTACTGGACAGGGAGAGGTAAAAGTAAAGGAGAAGGCTACTGCTGGACAGGGGGAGCAGGGAAGGGGTGCTGCTGGACAGGGGGGAGGTAAAAGGAAGGGGGAAGGGCTACTGCTAGACAGAGGGAACAGGGAAGGGGTGCTGCTGGACAGGGAGGAGGTAAAAGTAAGGGAGAAGGGCTACTGCTGGACAGGGGGAGCAAGGAAGGGGTGCTGCTGGACAGTGGGGAGGTAAAATTAAGGGAGAAGGGCTTCTGCTGGACGGGGGAGTAGGGAAGGGGTGCTGATGGATAGGGGGGAGAGACAGAAAGAAAGAAAGATAGACAGGGGGCCAGGGAGAGAGAAAGAAAGAAAGACAGACAGGCAGGGGGCAGGGAGAGAGACAGAAAGAAAGAAAGACAGACAGGGGGAGAGAGACAGAAAGAAAGAAAAACAGACAGACAGGGGGGCAGGGAGATACACAGAAAGACACACAGACAGGGGGCCAGGGAGAGAGACAGAAAGAAAGACAGACAGAAAGAAAGAAAGACAGGGGTCAGGGATAGAGAAAGAAAGAAAGAAATGCCTAAGTCTACACATCTATTCTAGCACCCGTTAATGTAATGGGCTAAAAAACTAGTAGTATATAATTCACCAAAAAACTATTAAATGCTTCAAAGTTTTTCCAACTATATAAACATTTCTCTCAAATAACTTAACCCTATTATATAGTATGACCAGTGTTCATCCAACTATGTCATGTGGACAATTGGTAAATTGCGAGAGGAACCATCGTAGCACCACCACGCTCCTCGGTATTGCCATTAAGCCTTCAAGCCTATGGCTTTTAGAGTAATGAATAATAATGATAAAGAAGTCATGCTTTGGATTACTCTTGATTGAGTTTTATGAAGTACTGTCATTATTAGTTTCTTGGTTTGGGTTTTATTTTCGTTTGGATTTTTCTTTGAACTTGGGACATGTTTTTGGGTCACTTTGTGTTGAACACGCACATGTTGGGATTGTGCAGCAATCTTATGGGTCAACAGATGTTGGATTATAATCAAGCTCAAGCACACAACAATTGAGAGGCACCCAGCCACCAAAGAGTCCTTCAGTGCATACAAAGATAAGTGGCTTCTTTATCATTATTATTCATTACTCTAAGAGTCTTAGACTTGAAGGCTTAATGGCGATACCACAGAATGTGGTGGGCCTATGATGGCTCCTCTCGCAATTTGTCAGTTGTCCACATGACATAGTTGCAGGAGCACTGAGCACACTATACAATAGGATTAAGTTATTTGAGAGAAATGTTTATATAGTTGGAAAAACTTTGATGCCTTTAATAGTTTTGTGGTAGATATACAAGTGCAGAATTCATTGTATATTTTCCCGTATAGTTTAGAATTTAACAATTATAGTATATAATGGCAAAACAACAAAAAGATTTGCATATATTAGAGGTGACAGGAATTGGATTGCTTCTACACAATAAGGATTGTAAGTCTTTTGGCACCTTGCAGACCTGGTGGGCCTTAAGCATGCACAGATGCTCACAGCCCTGCACTAGCCATGGTGGCTTCCATAGATTTACTAACTTCCATCTTGATGCTGCCCAAGAGAGGGTAAAAAAGGAAAGAAAAGTTGCTAAACCCTGGGAAGATGGAAGGGGAGAGACAATGGAATTAATAATTTCATAGAGCGCCCTCATCCTAGTACAATTTGAAAGTGAAATAACCACATCCTATTAATCTCTTCCATTCCAATCATGACTTTACATACTTCTATCATACGTATTCCCTCTCAACTGTCTCCTCTCTAAGTTAAAGTGCCCTAATCTTTCCAGCCTTTTTTTCCCATAAGGTTGCCACTCATTTTGTTGCTCTCTCTGCACTTTTTCCAGTTCTGCTATATCAATTTGAGATCGAGTGACCAGATCTGCAGATAATACCTAAGGTGCTGTCGCACAAGAATATATAAAGAGGCTTCACGATATTCTCCATTTTCTATTTCCATGCCTTCTGGATAATTCCTTATATTCTACTTGCTAGTTTTTTTGACTACCACCATCACTGACATGAAGATTTTAGCATATTGCCCATAGCGACTCCAAGATCTTTTTCTGGGTAGTGACTTCTTTTTTTTTTTGTTTTAAATTTTTTATTCATTTTTCATACTACAACAAGTGTATCATATAAAGTTATACAATCTCATAAAATACACACTTGATATTCCTTCATGCATCACTGTGAATACAACATATCATTCTATAGTCATGTACTATAATATTTGAAAAAGTATGTAATACATAATATGTATAACAATTATTACTAAAATTGTAAACCCACCCATCCCCTCCCCTTAAAAAAAATTGCATATAAATACAACAAAATATATTGATAAATTCATAAATATTATAAGATGATTACAATAATACCCACCCACATCCCCTCCTAACAAATAACTTATTATGGGAAAATGGTATCATTCATTACAGAAGTCTGTTAATGGTCCCCAGATCTTCTGAAACTTACCAAAATAACCTCTCTGTGTTGCAAATGTACGCTCCATTTTATATATATGGCATACGGAATTCCACCAGAAGTTGTAATTTAACCTGTCATAATTTTTCCAATTGTATGTTATTTGTTGAACTGCTACTCCAGTCAATATAAATAAAAGTTTGTTATTATTTGAAGAAATTTGACTCTTTGCTCTCATTGCTGTACCAAATAAAATAGTATCATAAGTCAAGGCTACTGGATTATCCAACATCCTATTTATTTGAGGCCAAATTGATTTCCAAAATAATAATATGAATGGACAATAAAATAAAAGATGATCTAATGTCCCAGCCTCAAGATGACAGTGCCAGCATTTATTAGACTTAGAGCTATCTAATTTTTGTAAACGAACAGGGGTCCAAAAAGCTCAATGCAAAAGAAAAAACCATGTTTGTCTCATTGATGCTGAAACTGTACATCTTAACCTCCAAGACCAAAGTCGTGGCCATTGAGATGCTGTAATCTGATGCTTAATCTCAATGCTCCAAATATCTCTAAGACCATGTTTTAGTTTTTTATTTACAAATCCAGATATTAATTTATACCACATTGCGGCCTGGTGACCCATAGAGTCCATCTGAAAACACAAGAATTCTAGGCTATGATAATTATTAAGATTTTTCCATTCAGGGAACCCCGCCTGTCTGGGTAGTGACTTCTAATAAGAAACTGGCTAGAACTGTTTTATCCTATGTGGATGGCTCTGAACTTGTCCACATTAATTTTCGTCTACCATTTTGACACCAACTTCTCCAGTCTGGCAAAGTCCTTTTGCAAGTATTTCTATTCTGCTGGTGTTCTAACTGCAAATTTGTGCCATCTGCAAAACTGATCAATATACTTGCTGTATTTTTTTTTTTGGCCAGATGGTGAATGAATACATTAAACAACATTGGTCCCAGCACAGATCCCTGAAAAACTTCACATTTACCTTTATGCATTGGGAAAATTGGTCATTTAATCCTACTCTCTGCATCCAACCTTTTAACCATTTGCTGCCCCATATTAACACATTGCGTCATATCCCATGACTTTTTGAAAACTTCTTAAGGAGTCTTGCATGAGGAAAATTATCAAACACTTTTTGAAAATCCAAATACATTTAATACACAGGGTGATTGATTCTGTACCAGGACTAGCTTGCTATACACACTAAGAGGAAGATTCTCAAATGTTGGTGGTAAAAATCCGATGGGCTGCTCCTGCAACCGCTACTGTAATGATTTCAAAAAGGCGAGTCATTCTTTAAAAAACATGCATGCAAATGAGGTTGAAGGAGAGTTGCAGAACTTGCTAGATTTACATGTGCCAATCGCTGCTGATAGCAATCAGCACTTGCACAGAATAAAGAATAAAGACCCCCAAATCGAAGACTGGCAGGAGGGATGACCACTCCCTCCCACCGCTGATGTCATGCAAACCCCGACACCCCTCCAGGCAGCGGAAGAGATGTCCACTCCTTTCTGCCGCCAAGCAACCCCCCCCCAACACTTCCACCCAACACCACCAACCCCCACCCCCGGCAGCAGGAGAGATGCCCACTCCCTCCATCACCATCCCAGCAGCAAGAGAGATGCCCACTCTCTCCCGCTGCCAAGCAACCCCCAACACTTCCACCCAACACCCCCCACCCCCCCGGCAGTGGTAGAGATTCCCATTCACTCCACCACCACCACCCCTCCAGCAGTGAGAGAGATGCCCACTCACTCCCGCTGCCAAGCAACCCTCCCAACACTTCCACCCAACACCCCCCACCCCCCCCCCCCGGCAGTAGTAGAGATGCCCATTCCCTCCACCATCACCACCACCCCCAGCAGCGAGAGAGATGCCCATTCTTTCCCCCTGCCAAGCAACCCATCCCACCCCGGTGGTAGCATTTTGATAATTCTCACTAAAATACATGAACGCTAAACCAGCTAGAATTGGTTTAGCGATCATGTTAAAGTTTTGAGAATCTTTCCCTTAATCAGTTCCCTATATCTTAACTGTATAAACAACTTGCTTTGAGTTTAGTCTCCCATCTGTTTATCCCAACAGACTCTGTACCACCCTATACTATTATTTTAGATTTATTTTCATGAAGATATTCACCCAAAGCAGTATACAATTCACTGAATAGTAATCGGGTACTATTTTCCCTATCTGTCCCAGCAGGCTCACAGTCTAACTGTGGCAACTGGGGCAATGGAGGATTAAGTGACTGGCTGGGATCAAACTCAAGGTGCTGAGACAGTAGCTCTAATCACTAGACCACCTCCCGCACTCTAATATCTGCACTTGGCTTCTCAGTTACCGTATATGATAAGCTGTATTGTAGAAAAATAATAGCCTCATATCTATGTTATTTGAATATTCTGATGTGTGCTTATTAGGTGTTTCATAAGTATTATGCTGATGTTGTATTAAACTTGTATCTCTCTTATTTGAATTTCAGCGCTATTATAAGTATATTTTTGAAACTGTTTCATGGCAGTCCTATTATTAAGTTTTAATTGGCTGATTCTGAGTTTACCTCACTCCTTGTATTTGTTTATATTTGGTCTTTTTACTACTGTTATGCTGTTAGGAAAATTGTACGTTTTATGTTGAATTGTACTTGCTGTTTACCTTACAGCTTCAGCACTGCAGTGCTTTGAACAGTTTCCTCTGCTGCGGTCCCGCCCCTCCTCTGATGTTGGTTCGGGGAGGCCAGGGGAACACGGATGCCTTCCCAGGGGGGGGGGGGGGTTGTGCAATCTTTTTTGGGGGGGGCGTCCTTCGGGGGGGGCAGTCCTTCAGGGGGTGGGACAGACCTTGCGGGGGTGCAGACCTTCAAGGGGGGAACAGGCCTTTAAAGGGGGGACAAGCCTTCAAAGGGGGGGACAGGCAGGCCTGGGGGAGCAATCCTTCAGGGGATGGGACAGGCCTTGGGGGGGTGCAGACCTTCAAGGGGGGAACGGGACTTTAAGGGGGGGGACTGGCCTAGGATGGTGGCATAGGCCTTCAAGGGGGGGGGGGCAGGCCTTCAGGGATGGGGGTACAGGCCTTCAGGGGGGGAAGTGCAGGCCTTCAGGGGGGAACAGACCTTCAGGGGAGGGGGGCCCTGGTGTAGAAGTACACGGAGGGAGGGAAGGGGGGTTCAAAGAGATGTGCATATGCCAGGCTTTGGGGGGAAGAAATAATGGGTCTAAAAATAGAGGAGAGGGAGAGAGATGATGGATAATGGGATTTAGGGAGGAAGGAACAGAAAGGGAGAGAAGTTGGACACAAGGGATGGTGTGGAGGGGGGGATAGAGATACTGGATAGGAGGGTAGTTGGGAAAAGAAAGGGAGAGATGGTGGACCCTAGGGTGATAGGGAAGGAGGGAGAGATACTGGATGAAAAGGTAGTTAAGAAAGTGGATTTGTGGATGGAGACGAAAAAAAAAAAAGAAAGATGCCAGTCCTCCGGAGGAGGGAAGGGAAACGGAAGGGGAGGACAGAAATGGCAGATGGATGGTTAGAACGCAGAAAGAAGAAAACCCTGGCAAGCAAGTTATCCGAAGACAACCAGAGCCTGGGACCAACAAGATTTGAATAATGACCAGACAACAAAAGGTAGAAAAACTAATTATATTTTCCATTTTGTAATTACAATATGTCAGATTTGAAACGTGTATCCTGCCAGAGCTGGTGTTAGACTGCAAACGTGAGCTAGGATTTAACAGAGAGAGGAAAAGTCTTTTTTGTTTGTTTATTTTGTTTACACCACAGCACCAGTGTGGTTAGGAGAAGGCAAAGGGGGTGAAGAGGCTATAAAATAAATCCACCAGGATGTTTGAAAAAAAAAAAACCCACCCAATTGGGCAGGAAAATCAAATCAAATCGAAAAACCAATTCAGTAGGCTGAATTGAATCAAATCGAAATGTTTTTTCCTGAATCGGGCAGCACTAGTGGAGACAAGAAAAGATGAGGCAAACACAGAGAATCTCTGAGGGTAAGGAAGGGATTTTAGAACTGAGTAGTAGGTATGTATTGACAAACAGAATGTTCTCTGTTTTTATGTTTCTATCCCATACACTAGGCCCATTGTTACAAACAGCAGATGAATGGAGTGTGAGATAGGTCAGTCATGTACTTGCCAGGTTTGTCTCAGATTCTAAATACAAATCTATTGCTAATCCCATAAAGAGGTTTTACCTTTTCTGCCATTTTCTGTGATTTCCCAGTTAATTTTGTGGTTAACTGAAAGGTTATCATGCCGCTGTACCAGGTCATGGTACGCCCCCATCTAGAATACTGCGTCCAGCACTGGTCGCCGTACATGAAGAAAGACACGGTACTACTCGAAAGGGTCCAGAGAAGAGCGACTAAAATGGTTAAGGGGCTGGAGGAGTTGCCATACAGTGAGAGATTAGAGAAACTGGGCCTCTTCTCCCTTGAAGAGACTGAGAGGGGACATGATCGAAACATTCAAGATAATAAAGGGAACAGACTTAGTAGATAAAAGACAGGTTGTTCACCCTCTCCAAGGTAAAGAGAACGAGAGGGCACTCTCTAAATTTAAAAAGGGGATAGATTCCGTACAAACGTAAGGAAGTTCTTCTTCACCCAGAGAATGGTAGAAATCTGGAATGCTCTTCCAAAGGCTGTTATAGGGGAAAACATCCTCTAGGGATTCAAGACAAATTAGACAAGTTCCTGCTGAACCAAAACATACGCAGATGAGGATAGACTCAGTTAGGGCACTGGTCTTTGACCTAAGGGCCGCCGTGTGAACGGACTGCTGGGCACAATGGACCACTGGTCTGACCCAGAAGCGGCAATTCTTATGTTCTTATGTCAATCACGTGATGGTGCCGTTTAG
The DNA here is from genome assembly GCF_902459505.1 of Geotrypetes seraphini. Classification (NCBI taxonomy): domain Eukaryota; kingdom Metazoa; phylum Chordata; class Amphibia; order Gymnophiona; family Dermophiidae; genus Geotrypetes; species Geotrypetes seraphini. The sequence continues at coordinate 38,453,651 of NC_047093.1, read as the reverse complement.
ACAATTATGCCTCCGGGAAAGATAGGCGCCAGAAATGTAGGCCAGGGTTTTCAAGGCCTACATTTTCGGCACCTATGTTTGCCATGAATTGCATTTATATAGGCACTTTAGGGCACCTAGCGCCACTTCTGTTCAAACATGTTTTGGCTTTTTCAAGGAAGGTCCACCAAAATTACTAAAACTAGGGAGCATACAATGAAGCTACTATGTAGCAGATTTAAAGCAAACCGGAGAAAATATTTCTTCACACAACGTGTAATTAAACTCTCGTTGCTGGAGAATGTGGTGAAATCAGTTAGCTTAGCGGGGTTAAAAAAAAAAAAACAGGTTTGGATAAATTCCTAAAAGGGAATCAAAAGATCATTATTGAGATGGCTTGGGGAAATCCATTGCTTATTCTTAGGATTAGCAGCATAAAATCTGTTTTGTTACTTGGGATCTAGCGAGGTACTTGGGACCTGGGTTGGCCACTGTTGGAAACAGGATACTGGGCTTGATGGACCTTCGGTCTGTTCCAGTATGGCAATTATTATGTTCTTATACTTTGCAAGTACCTAGCTTATGTGTTAAGTTATGTGTCGTGCTAGTGAGATATGTTTTGTTGTATTTTACGGTAAAAGTTAAACCCCTGAAGTAGCCCATAAGGCAAAACACAGTCATGCCAGGCAGTATTTTCATCTACAGTACTAGAATAAAGAATTTTTAAAACCTCTTCCACTTTGATCGTGTCTGCTTCTACAATTGTGTTCTATTGCAAATAACAACCCATCTCCATGGAGAGTTATTATGCATGTATGTGGGAATTATGAGCATATGTCATGTACTACTATGATCCACTGTTGACAAATACTGTATATACTTCACTAAATTGCCCAACACAAGTTATATTAAGCCAGCTCAGGCTACTGAAAGCAGTGACCTGCAACTATCCTGACCTCTCCGGACTGTTGTAGGAAAAGTGAGGTGTTTCCTGTTTCAACTATTTGCTCCCCCTTCCTCCTGTTGACCAAACAAGACAAATTACATTTTGCTTTGAAGGAAAACTGATTTAATTTTAAAAGTCCTGGTAATCTTGCTATGATCTGAAACATTAACCAGATCCAGCTCATATCATTAGAGGAAAACTAGAAGGGAACAGAGGAGAGTAAACTTCCTTGTTTTTGAGATGCTTAGGGAAAAATTGAAACAGCTGCTTTACTGGTTTGAGCAAGACAGTGTTAACGTGTGCCAAAAAATTCACTTGCATGCCAAGTTTGCGGAAAACAAGGAAGTTGGGTTTGGCAAAGACTGAGGATTCAGTTCTGCAGGTTAATCTGATTTTAGGAGCATTAATTGTTCACGATTACTGCTCTGAAAACTGCATTTCTTTGTTTGGGCCCAACCTTGACTTTTGAAGTACTGAAAGAATATCGATTCCACAGAAGTCTCTACCCAGACAGGTAGAGGGCATTTTTTGAAGCTATTTACGCCAGGAAGTATTGGCCTCTCTGACAACTGCCCTTTACAGAGCAGGTAGGATATACACTTCCCCCTCCATATTCGCACTCGCAATTTCGATTATTCGTGGTTTTTTGCTTTCTGGCTCCTCCCCCCCCAAATTACATCATTCATGGCCATCATCTCCGCCGGGACCCACCGCCACCCCCCTCGAGCTCCTGTTGGCTGCTGAAATGCTAATGAGAATTTGGATCCACAGCTCTGAGGAGAGGAGATGGGCTGGGAACGAGGGGGACCCAGAGGTAAGAGCGGCAGCTTGGTGGGTGGGAGGGGTTTGTTTGTTTATTGCTCACCCGCTCTTATCCAGGGTGAGTTACATATTAACATACAAATTAAAACATTGACGTTTGTCGTACAAACACTTCAAGGACACACTATAACAAACTGCATACTTGCATATCAAATCAAATTGGATTAGAGCGACGCGATGGGAATTGGCGGTGGGCTTCTCTCTCTCCCCTGCTCTGTAGACGGGGCAGGTTAAAGAGAGACCCAGGCAGGCGGGAGGAGGAGGTGAATAACTTTCTCATATGTTATTCGCGGTTTTATCATATTCTCAAGGGTTTTTAACAGAAAAATGCAAATAACATATGAAAAAGTTATTCGCAGTTTTTCTGTATTCGCAGGTGTATTAATCCCCTATCACCGCGAATACGGAGGGAGAAGTGTAACCATGAGACTCATAGTCTACATACTTTTATCTGCGTTAAAAATGGGTCTTCCTGGTGGGAAATGGGGAAGGTGTTAAGGTCAGAGAAGTAGTCTTCAAAATGCTAATCTGTCCATATAATCTGCATGTGTACTACCCTCAATCCCCATTCCCTTTACTTGCAGAAAAAAAGAGAGTTCAAGAATGGTATAGACCAGTGGTCTCAAACTCAAACCCTTTGCAGGGCCACATTTTGGATTTGTAGGTACTTGAAGGGCCTCAGAAAAAATAGTTAATGTCTTATTAAAGAAATGACAATTTTGTATGAGGTAAAACTCTTTATAGTTTATAAATCTTTCCTTTTGGATAAGTCTTAATAATAATATTGTCATTTATAGCTAAAGAGACTGTTTTATCTTACTTTTGTGATTACGATAAACATACCGAGGGTCTCAAAATAGTACCCTGACAGGCCACATGTGGCCCCCGGGCCGCGAGTTTGAGACCACTGGTATAGACCTATGCATCCATGTTAAAAAATTCTCAAAACAAAGCTTTTGAAAACTGCCTACTAAGTATGCGGGTATACAAGTGCACATGGCCTTTGATTTTATTTATTTATCTATTTATTTAAAAACTTAATATACCGCCTGGAGTCATAGCGGTCTCCAGATAAACATACACAGATCAAAATCAAAAACAATACAAATCGTTCTTCAAAATAATATCAACACATATGAAAACAAGACCTACAAATTCTTCAGTAACGTATTATAAAAAATTACAAAAATGCCCAAGCAACGTTAGAAAAGACAGATCAAAAGTATGCGTCCACAAACAGCTTGGTTTTCAACATCTTCTTAAAGCTACAGTGACCTGCACATAGGCCCTCTTTTACTAAGGTGCGATAACTGATTAGCACGCGCTAAACGCTAAAGTGTGCATGTTAGTCTATGGATGCATTAGCGTTTAGCACACACTAATCGGTTATCGCACCTTAGTAAAAGAGGGGGATAATCTAAGGGGTCCTTTTACTAAGGCACGCTAACCGATTTAGCATGCACTAACACACCCATAGAATATAATGGGCGCGTTAGCATTTATCGCATGCCTTAGTAAAAGGACCCCTAAGTTGCCCAGTTGATGGGCCATTGAAAATTGCTCCCATAACAGGTTGGTACTTGAAGTAAGACATATATCATATGTGGTCTGAGCAGAAGGCCACAACAGAAAGCAAAGGTCAGAAGGAAATCATTCCATGACAGTGTTTGAAAGACTTAACATTAGCACATTTGAAGGAAATAAATCAATAGGGTTTTATTTCATGTTAAGCAATTCTAATTGATTAGCCTTGACTGGGTTACCAGAGAGTTAGATTGTGGGAGCGAGGGGGAAAGAGTGTTAGATGTAATATATCTGGCCCATTATTTCTGAAAAACAAAGAGTAATAACTAACATATATAATCAGGTAACATTTAAAAATAAATAAAATAATTATAAGAACATAGCAAGGATAGGAGCCCATCAAAAACATTAAAACAAAATTCACATGACAGAAACAAAATAATCACAATTTAAATAAACTACAAATACTGTGACAACCTTTTGACAGAATTAAAATACTATAAGTTGCTTTCCATACCTAGACATCAATAAGGCCTTTGACACGTTTCCACATAGGTGCCTTATAAATAAATTAAGCATCCTTAAAACGAACTCTAAAGTAAGTCACGTCAGAAACTGTTTGACTAGGAGATGACAAAGGATATTGGTAAACAGAGTGCACTCCGAGGACAGGGTGTTGTCAGTGGGATGCCTCAGGGATCAATGCTTGTTCCAATTCTTTTCAGCATTTTGATAAGCAATATTGCAGAACGGCTGCTGGGGAAGATTTGTCTCTTTCCAATGATACCAAAATCTGCATGGGACAAGCACAGAGGATCTCTGAACAACAGGAAGGGGTTGTGGAGCTTAATAGTACATGGACAGACTAAATAGGCCATATGGTCTATCTACAGTCATATATATTTGTTCACTATGTTTTATAACTGCAAACTTACGTAAGTGAACCAGAAACATAAAGGTAAACTCTGAAGAGGTCTTTTGATTCTCGCGGTTGACCTTTGGTTACATCTTAAACTCTACCACTGTATTCCTTTTTACAGCATTTGCTTCACGGAAGTCCAAGATTACAGGGAGTAGCACTGGGATTTGAACTGGGATTCCCTGGTTTTCAGTCTAGTGCTTTAACCACAGAATCACTTTTCTGCTAGGTATCCTCTTATATTTGTTTGGTTTTCCCAAGGCTATGATTACACATGCTTGAGACTTCAGCCCCTTCTGCTGTCTCTGCTTTTTCTCTTGTGTTATTGGAAAAGTTAATTATCCCTCCATTGTCTCAGGTATAAACAGATTGTACATAAGCCCTCTGAGGACATGGAAAATACCTAGTGTACCTGAATGTAATTCAGCTTAAGCTACAACTGAAAAAGGTGAGAGCTAAATCCAATTACATAAATATTTTGGAAAGCAGGGATCCATGTATGCTGAAGGGCCCTAAAATTGTCTGCTGTGAAAGAGAATTAGGCCATAAGGCTCAATAGCAACTTAAAGGCCTTGACAAGCCTCAGAAGGCAGTCAATGAGGAGAACATATCCAGTTGCAGGTCCACGAGTGCCACAGAGAAGGTCAGAGGGCTCTCTGATCTATAAAGAAGAAGAATTTAGCAGCTCATGAAAAGCAAACGACTCAAAGGACACAAGAGAAAGAGGATGCAAGAGAGAGCCCAGAAGAGATACGTTGATGGTTTCTAAGAATCTAGTTAGCAATGCTGCTTGGAATCCCGCACAGTTGGAAATATTAGCATCTTGCCCACAGCAGCCGTGTGACCTCATCTGTAAAACAATCCTGTTAACTTCAGGGATAAATGATGGGAGTCAACGTGTCTGCGCTGAGTGGGAGCAGACATTTTTTCTCTCTGACGTGGTGCTTACATTTGTTTTGCTGCTGGAAAGCAGTAAATCATCGTTGCACTTATGATATCAACTTACTCAGGGTTTGGGTCAAGCTACAAGGAAAGTAGACCCAGGGATATTGAGCCAGTTCAATCCTATTAGCGTCTGTCCCTAAGCATTTGGGGATTTTTAGCCCTTTTAGTATTAAAAATAGCATTAAAAAATATATATATATATATATATATCAATCTAGGCCTACAGATCCTTGGACATGCTCAGTAGTTGACAGATCTAAGCTAAGGTGCATAGAACAATACTGGTAGACCAGTGAGGACTAAAGGATGATAATGCATTAATGTGTGCTCATATCATTAATGTGTGCTATTAGTGACGCCCATTGCATAAGTAGCACCTGTGGTAAGTACACACACAAACTGTACCTAAAAAGCTTGGTGCTCAACAAAGGCCCGGATTCTCTAAACAGTGCTGATATTGGGGTTTCAAGGCCTATATTTCCAATACCTATCTTTCCCGTGAATCGTGCCTATGCAGGCATTTTATATCACGTAACACCTCTTTCTGCGTTAGCCATGCCTACAATAGTGTTAGGCGCGATTCTGGTGCTTTTTATTTAGGCACCGGGTAGGCGCTTTAAATTTGTTGTTGCTTGCTGTTTCAAATGGCATTTCCCAATAAGGTGCCATTTGGGTGCTTACTGGCGCCTATATTTAGGTGTTGTTTATAGAACTGGCGCAGTGGTTAATGCTACAGCCTCAGCACCCTGAGGTTGTGGGTTCAAACCCACGCTGCTCCTTGTGACCTTGGGCAAGTCACTTAATCCCCTCATTGCCCCAGGTACATTAGATAGATTGTGAGCCCGCTGGGACAGAGAGGGAAAATTGCTTGAGTACCTGAATAAAAAATGCATGTAAATCGTTCTGAGCTCCCCTGGGAGAACGGTATAAAAAAATTAAATAAAGAAAATGCCTAAGTCTATACCAGGGGTAGGCAATTAAAGTCCTCAAGAGCCAAAGGCAGGTCAGGTTTTCAGGATATCCACAATGAATATATTTGAGATGGATTTGCATGAACTGCCTCCTTGAGATGCAAATCTATCTCATGCATATTTATTGTGGATATCCTGAAAACTTGACCTGCCTGTGGCTCTCGGGGACCGGAATTGCCTACCCCTGGTCTATACTATAAACGGAACTTAAAGTTGGGCGCCATTTATAGAATAGAGCTTATGCCTGGAGCAGTGCCTAACTTTGGCGCAACCATTTCCACTAATATAAATGTGGTGCAAAACCTCACGCCTAACGTTAGGTACGGATGCCCCTTATTCTTACACATGTAACTCTGATCCATCTATGACCTTCCCATTTCCATGCCTCCTTATTGATGCCGCGTGTAAATTTTAGGTGCACATCTCACACATAAATTTAAATTAAAGCCAATTACGTTGTGGGCTCAAATTTGCACACACAACTCAAAGTGTCATTTATAGAATTTGGAGATAAATATATGTTAAGGATGGGCAGTCAGAAAATTTTCTTTTCATGTTGATTCCCATGTTGTTTCCAGGCAAGGTAGGTCGGGGGGTTTTCCTGGTCACTTTGTCAGTTTCTGATTAGAGAATGACACTGGGACAAATTTTTCCCTGTCCCCGCAGGAACTCATTTTCCCGTCCTGTCCCCGTGAGTTCTTTTCCTGTCCCTGCCCCATTCCTACAAGCTCCGTCCTCATCTGCACAAGCCTCAAACACTTTAAAATCATAAGTATCAACATTCTAGAGCTCAGATTGTGATGTCATAATGCCTCATTCCACCAATGCCTAAGCTCTGTCCTCATCTGCACAAGCCTCAAACACTTTAAAATCATGTGTTCGAGGCTTGTGTGGTTAAGGCAGAGCTTACAGGAATGGGACAGGAACAGCGACAAAAGTCGCAGGATGGGGAAATTGAGTTTCTACGGGAATGGGGAAATATTTGCCCCCGTGTCATTCCTTATTTCCGATAATAGTGTGTGCTGTTTCCAAAGAGGTCACACTATTTCAGAAAGTTTGTGCATATGCAATGCTTCATACCTGTGTGGTGGTTCCACTAGCAGGAAAGAATGCACACAATTTCTAAAATAGTATATTAGCTGGTTGTGCTTTGCCTGTACAATATTTTTTAATTTGAATATTTTCAGAATCTAATCTAATCTTCTATTTGTGCGTTGCTCATACCTATACAGGTTCAAGGCGATTGTAAAGGGAGGTGAGAGGAGGTGGATAGGTAAGAGGAAGAGGAAGGGGAGAGAAAAAGATGGGAGAGAGGAGGAAGGGGAGTGGAGAGAAGGGAAAGGAGATTAAGTATCGAACAGATGGATTTTCAGTTTTCTTCGGAAGATGATGTGGCATATATCATAATGCAGCAAGAAAAACCAAGTGTACATTAATAGGGAGAAAGAGGAGGTAATAAGTGAAAATAATGACATCAGAAAAGAATGCTGCCACTAAACATTACGCATCTGTACCTAATCAAATTTAGCCTTTATAGAATAGTCACCCCATCTGACAATTTAGGGTATTACAGTACAGTCTTGATTATCCAACTTCAACAGGACTGACCCATTGTTGGAGAAGTGAAACGGATAATGAGGAAAACAATGGTAACACCTCAAGCAATCCATAAAGAAAGGCAGTAAAAGCAGGGTTCTGGGTCCAAAACAAAGTGTCTCAGGTGTGAAACTTCCCTCTGTGCTGCACCGGAAAACGGAAAGAGAAACTGTGGATTCTTAATGGTGACAAAATGGCATCACCAGGGGGGGTGGTCTGTTGGATATACTGGATGGATTGATTTGTGAAGGCTGGATAATCGAGACTGAACTGTAAATGAAATAATCATTTAGCTTCTCTAACAAAAAAAATGCTCCAATTGACTTTGCTTTTAAAAAAAGCATACTTTGAATCAGGAAATTTTACTAAACACTTGAAACTCAAGTACTTGTGTGGGTTCAAACCCTGTGCTGCTCCCTGTGACTCTGGGCAACTCACTTAATTCTAAACTAATCTAATGCTTGGCTTTATATACCGAGTCTTCATTCTAGGAAAGCTCGATTCGATTTACAATAATTAACTTAAACAAATAAGAACCATAAGAAGAAAGATTTCGAAGAAAATTAATTTCCAAAGTGTTTAGTGAATAAAGTGGTTTTCAAGAGTTTACGGAAGAATGGAAGAGAACCGGAGCTTCTTAAAGGAACGGAAGATTATTCCAAAGTTGGGGAAACTTAAAAATCAAAGATTGACCAAAAATCTTAACTCCTTTAATCCCTTTCCTGGAAGGAAGAGATAGTTTAAGTTGTTGGTCGCCTCTTGCAAAAGAGAATCTATAAAAATTCCAGAATAAAGGAACTAGAGGAGTGAAGATACCATAAAGAATTTTAAAAATAACACAAGCACATTTAAACTGAACTCTAAAGTAAAGAGATAGCCAATGAAGACTCTGAAGCAATGGTGTCACGTGATCGAACTTACATTTCCCAAAAATCAATTTAGCAGCAGTATTCTAGACCAGTTGTGATTTATAAAGGCAAGTTTTTGTAATACTGAGGTAGATAACATTACAATAATAAAGGTGCGATAATATGATTGACTTAACTAAAGTATTGTGTATAATAGAGTATATGAGCTATTTAAAAGAATTTAAATAACTAAGCTGTTGCATGTGCAAAGGTTTATGTGTTAATGAAAAATTTTGAACTGAATTCTATATGTAGGTAACCAATGATACTGTAAAAGCAAAGGTGTAACATGATCAAATTTGCTTTTATGACCCAATAATTTTATAGTAGTATTTTGTAATGTTTGAAGTCGTCTGAGAATGAACTTGGATAAACCAGCATAAACAATGTTACAATAATCAATTTTGGAGATAAGGAAAGCGTGTATCAATGTATGAAAATTTTTATTATTAAAGTAGTGTCTAATAGAATGAAGCCTTGTAAGAGTGAAAAAAAAACCCCATTCCTCATTAACTCAGAAATTTGATCATTAAATGTAAGATGAGAATCAATTAATATCCGTATGCGGGAAGAGGAAGTGCTGCAGAAAGAACACTTCCAGGGTAGGCTGACGACGGGAGGCTGACTTCATTGCACTGTCGGGCTGCCCGAAGATCTTATATTTCAGCAGCAGGGAGGTGGTAGGTGGGGGAGTCGGGAACTGGGGTGAGGTTGCACCGTAGGATCCAGCTGAAAGGAGAGGGAATGAGGGAAGGACAGATGCTGCATGGGCTGTGGGAGGGGGGTGGAAGCAAGAAGGGCAGGTATTGCATGGACTGGGAGGGGGTTGGAAAGGCATGGAAGGACAGATGTTGTACGTGCTGGGGGCTAGGAAGGAAAGAGAGATGCATGGGTGGAGTAGTGGAAAGGGAGGGAAAGAGAGATGCTGCTGGTGGGTGAGAGAAGAGAAAATAAAATTTTTGGACATAGGTGTGTGGAGTGGGAGGGAAAGAGAGATGGTATACATGGGGAACAGCAGAAAGAGGGAGAATTGTTGGACATGATAGTGGTGGAGAGGAGGGAGGGAGAAATGTTACACTGAGAGGGAGGAGAGATGACTCAAAGAAGGGAGAGATGCCAGATTCCAGAGAAGGGTGATAGAAGGAGGGAAGAGAGAGATGCTAGACCACGGATTGGAAGGGAAAGAGGGGAGAGAGATATGCCAGACTGCAAGAAGGAGAGATGCCAGACCTTGGAGAGGAGAGAGATGTTAGACCACTGGAAGAAGGAAGGAGAGAAAGATGCCAGACCATAGAAAGGGGGGAGACAGAGATGTCTGACCATGGGAGAGGGAGAGAGAGAGAGGGATAAGACGGTGCACAGTAATGGGTGTGGCAGGGAAGAGATAAAAGGAAATGCTTCTTATGGATAGATGGGAATAGGGAGGAGGAGATGGTACACATGGATAGATGGGATGGGAAGGGAAGACATGGAAAAGTAGATAGATTTTGAGAAGAAAGCAGAAAAATCGAAGAAAGCTGAATGTTAAAAGTTAATGCTAAAGATGGATGTAGGGCAGAAAGTGAAGAAGGAGAGAAAAACAGCAATGGATAAGGCGGCTCTGGAAACACAGTTATGAGCACAGAAGTGCAGCCAGAGACTAGGAAAAGATGGTTAGAAAAATAAAATAACCAGACAACAAAGGTAGGGGAAATTATTTTATTTTCAATTTAGTGACTGAAATGTGTCAAGTTTTGAGAATTTACATCTGCAGTCTATACTGTATTTTGCACTGTTCAGGAAGAAATGCATTTGTTTCTATTTCTCTGGAGTTGTACTACTTGCAGAGTCTTACATATTAGGGTTTTGTTTGTTTATATTAGTACTTTTAGTTTGTGGTCCTTTAGAGGGGTTATCTATGTTCTGCATGTGTGACCAAGGCCAGGTGTTCTGGTAGGAATGAATGTTGAGAAGCATACAGTGTGCTTTGAGTAGTTTAATTTTGTTGTTAACCATTATGTGTTGTTAATAAGATTATATTGTGCGTATATATGAAAAATGAACGGAAAAATGGTATTACAATTAGTACTATTATAATGGGGGTGGTGTATCGGGCAGAGCTTGGGTGAGGTCTGGGGTGGAGCTTTTGGCCCTCCCCCCCCCTTCAACAAAAAGCGTTCCGCTGCCTATGTGTCTATAGATCTTGCTGTTGTTTAATACATTTTCTTTCTATCAAGTATACTTTCTTTGAATACTTCTTCAACTCTGTGACATATCTGAGAACCTCTCATAATTACTGCAGAGCTCCTGGAGGTCAGTGCTGTGTTCCCTGCAGTCCCTTCTTGGACTACTTTTAATCATTTTACAGTTATCTTAGTTAGGAAATTATGGTCTCTGCAAATATTACAATTTGTGCTCTGGACCATTTCCCTATGGCTTGGATCAAACACCAGAGCTAGCTCTAATTCCATTTATGGTATACGTATATTTTTCCAGATGTGTGGAAGCTAATGGTGTATGTCCACTTCTAAAAAAAAAAAAAAATCAAACCTAGACTGGATGCTTCAAATAGTGCAAACTATTGTCCTGTTTCTAACCTGGTGCACCTATCCAAATTGCTGGAATTGTTTGTATTCCAACAGTCCTCTGAATGTTGAGAAATTTCTGATCTTACATCTGCACCAGTCAAGTTTCTGAATCTGTCATAGTACAGAACATAGCACTAAGATGTTTCCCTACTACTACTATTAATTATTTCTAGAGAGCTACCAGACATACGCAGTGCTGTGAAGAATCACAAAGGAAACAGTCCCTGCTCAAAAGAGCTTACAAACTAAATAGACAAGATCATGTTTCCCATTTTGTATTTAGTTATAAAACTAATTAAGGTCAAGCATGACATAGATTCTTATGAAAACAGGGTAAGGAAAGTCAGACACTGGTCTACACTGTGGACAATACTGTATGTCAGCCTGATGCACAATCCAGAATAAAAATGCACATTGATGTTATTGAATGCAAGGACTATTTGCTCTGAAAAATTACAGTCAAGAGCAATAGATTTCTTAAATTATTTTCTAATATATAAACTTCATTTCATTGTAATATCATTTCCCTAATAACAGTTTAAGCTGACCAGTACTTGTGCTTGAAAACAATCACTGCAGGTTCTTGTATCATAGAATCTAGCTGCTACACATCACAAGTTTGATTAAAATGCTGCATTTTCATTATACCCAACAGATTCTAGAAATTCTTTAGAATCACCCAAATACTATCCAACCCAAAATATACACAACAATTTAAGGTCCTCTTTTACTAGGCTGCAGTAGAGGTTTCTACCACAGCCCGGGGCGTTAAATGCTCCGACGCTGCTCTAATGCCATGACATAATAAAGGGGAGGGGTGGTAAATAATGGAAGACCATATTTTACCTCCAAGCAAAACAGCCTCTACACACAGTGGTGTAGTGAGGGTATGTAGCGCCTGGGGCAGTGGTGGTCCTCCCCGCCCTCTTTTCCACCCCCGCTCCTTCCCGACCCCCCTGCCATGCATGCGCTCCCTTCTCTGTCCCGAACTTTTTAATTTTCCAGGCATGAGCAAGAGCACGAACTTGCTGCCTGCGCTGTGTCGGCTATCCCTCTGACCTCACTTCCTAGGCGCAGGGCCCGGAATTGACATCAGAGGGAGGCAACACCAATGCAGGCAGCAAGTTCATAATGCTATTTGTGCAGGAAAAATAAAAGAGGCACGGAGGAAGCTAAGGGGTGCACGTGTGCGGCAAAGGGGGGCAGAGAGGAGGAAGGGTGCCTGCCCCGCCCCTCTTTTACTATGCCAGTATCTACACACATGGACCTCAGCTAATGAAAACTGAAACAAAAGCCACAGTGGTATTACAATGGCTGACTTTCTGCTACATTTGGAGTGACTGCTGTTGTCATATCTCCACAGAGAGGTTAACTCCTAAAGAGCTTATCATCCCAACTTAAATCCCTGCTAAACTTTTGTTTCAAAACCATTTATTAGGGCCATGCTATTTACCTTGTAAACTACAGTGCAAGATCATAACTGCATTATTTGTATCTCATTATACACACACAAAAAAAATGCTAAGAATAGCTCCCCCAGACTAATTTACAATTCTTTGTGTCTAGTGGTGCAGTCAGGGTAGGAGTGATCCCCCAGTCACTCTTGCCCATGTTGGTTCTATTCTCAAAATAGTTGCTGTGACCTCTTGTGGTAATCTCATGAGATTGCTACTAGATGTCATGGCAGCCATTTTGAGAGCAGAGCCAGCATGGGTAGGAGCTAATGCTGCCTGATTTACGATTCAAATCGGTTCACCGATTCACTTCGGGTGAATAGATTAAAATCGATTTAAAACAAACAAAAAAAAAATCGGCTGACCCTCCCCCCTCGCCCCCAAAAGCAGGAGCGGTAGTGCTGCTCTTGCTGGTCGGCCGCTGCTGCACTTGCTTTAGAGGGCGAGGGGGGAGGGTCAGTCAGGAAGTGCTGGTGTCCAGCTTCCCCCCCTCTGGCGTCCCCGGATGCCTCAATCTGTCCTACTTTTTCTGGAGCCATATGGCAACCAGGAATTGTAAGATAGGCCCAAAGGAGGCAGCTACAAGTGGATTGGGGAAAAGGCAACTCTTGTTCAGAAGGGAAGATAAAGGAGAAAAACAGGACATAGCACAAATGTTGGTTTTCCTCCCAAAACACAAGGTCAGTTACGGCCAAAACAGAAACTATGGCTGTAGCCTTTTGGCTGAAGACAAAACCAGGAAGAAAAAGGATTTGGGGCCAGTTTTGGTAACTGAAACTGAAATTTGATCAGCTTCTAGTTGTTTGTTACTGAATGTGTTCTTGTCAATTATCTCCCCTAACTTTGTAAACAGTTTAATAATCTCTGGCTAAAGGCGGTATATTAGTATAAATAAACCATAAATCATAGTATGTACTATTTCCAGCAAATGACAAAAAATGAAATGTGTTTTTTTCTGCTCATTCTCTTTGCAACATGCAACAATATAGGGTATGTCATTGCTAGGGTTATCAGATGTCCGGATTTACCTGGACATGTCTTCATTTTAAAGAACTGTCCAGGTGTCCGGACAGGTTTCCAAAATCCAGCGGTCTGTCCAGGTTTTGAAAAGCGCTGAGCTTAGGGCCACGTCTGGAGGGCCTTTGCGCATGCGATGTGATGATGTCATGCACATGGGTGTGATGTTCTTGCATTGCATCCATGCATGAGCAGAGACCCTCCAGATGCGGCCCCGAAGAGACGAGGTTTGTGTGGGGCCAGGGTTGGGGGTAGAACAGGGTGGGGCTGTGGGCGGGACAGGACAGGGCTATGGGCGGGACAGGGTGGGGCCACGCCTCCTCTTTTTTGAAGATAAAATCTGGTAACCCTAGTCATTGCCATTTCCTGTCATTACAAACAATAGCCAGTTCTTAATGGTAACACGGTATGCCTTGAGAATTAAAATATTGAGTCCAAGAGGAAAGGAATGCCTGAGATAAGACAACTGTATGATATACTAAAAGAAATAATTTTAGATATGGCAATTATCTTTCCTGATGTAGGCAACCATTTAGCCTTTCCTAATGGTTGAGCTAGTCCTTCTGCCCTCCTAAGTGGGAGGAACTCGGTCCTGACTCCTGACTCTAAATGACTAATGTAGGGATTCTCAATCCAGTCCTTGAGACACACCTAGCCAGTCAGGTTTTCAGGATACCTATATTGTACCTGCATGACAAATATGCACAGATTGAATCTACAGCATATGCAAATTTCCGCATGCATATCCAAAGTGAATACTCTGAAGATCCAGACTAGCTCTGAGGTTCTCAGGACAGCCATTTTGGTAGGGTTCAGCCAGCCAAGTGCCCACATCTGCAGCAGAAGATTTGCAATAGCATACTGTATATGCAATCTAAGGGCCTGATTCTCTATAGGACGCCTAAGAGGTGGCGGTCAATTTCGTGTCAATCACGCATTGGCATTCTAAAGAAAATTGCGTCTACATCGTTGATCAGACACCTTAAATGTAGGCCAGAATTTTGCAGGCCTACATTTAAGGCACACCTGGGCAAAACCACGCCCACTCCCTGCTTTAGGCATGCTTATGTGCCCCTACATTTCTCCGTAGACATGCTATAGATGTCTACAATCTAGGAGTCCTTCATCGCACTTTTTTTTTTTTTTAATGTGTATTCCGATTGGTTGCCAGATGGCGGTAGGATGTCTACCTGTAATTGGGATGCGCGTTTCAAAAATTAGGTCCTAAATGAACAAAGGGAACATCAACTCATTAAAAATGTTACATTAGATGACATACTTCTTACTCCTTTCCCCATCTTCATATCAGCACATGCATAGACCATTTTCTAATGCGGTCCATGACAATTTATCACCACTTTACAATCATAGCCACATCTTGCTCTTCTTTGAGTAATCCACTTAACATTACAACTTTTCAGAAACACAGTTCTAGTTATGCCAGTCTAGTCTTTATTTGAAAATTGAATTTTCTGTATCACACATATAAACATTTCCTCCACTGCCACCCACATACTCATTAAGTAGCAGAATTTCCCAAATGCCCATGGTTTTCTGCCAGCCTTTTTGACTTGGATACAACAGACCTATTAATCTGCATCTTCCATGCCAGTTACTGAACACACATGGACGTCATTTCTTGATCTCAAGACAAAGAACATTTAATTCAGGAAGGAACCCGCTGAAACAAAAGATTTTGTAAAATTCTGTTTAATGAATGCATTATTCTACCTAAGATAGAAAAGTAGTTTCCACACATACCTTAGATTATGATCAATATATTCTTGCATATTAAGCTGCTCTCTCTCCAGCCCGATTTGGTGCATGCCATGGGCATGTGCCAAAGGAGCTCACCCAAGGAGCAGTCATGCTCCTTGAGTGAGCTCCTTGAGGTGAAATCCTGGGGCGTATTCACTCAGCATCCCTTGTTCTTGTAAATATTTCACTATTACTAAGCTTGTTCTCATTTTTTGCTCTTGAAGTTTATCCCAAGATCCCAATTATGGATTCCAATATCTGTTCTTTTCAACCTGTTCAGTCTATTCTGGTACATTCGGGGTGGAGACCACAGCACCATCTTCAGTTATCTCATCAGAACAGCTACCTTCTAAACTTCAAATCGTTAAATAATGCTTGACTAAAAAGTTATCTGTCTTTTAGAATGGGTCTATTAAATTGTTGTTCACTTTGCTCTAAATCTTCACTTATTCAAGATTTGTTGTTTGTTTCTTCCCTAGAGCTACTTTGTTTAGCAGAGTCATGGTTATGTCCAGGAGAGGAATTTCATCTGTTTCAATGTATACCACCAGGATTTCACTGTTTTCACTCTTGTGCTGTTGGTAAGGCCATTATCCTTGACAACATTTTTATTGTTCAAGAGGTCTCTACTTCCACTTTCAGTTACCATGATCTCGTCTCCAATTAAACAACATCTTGTTAGTTTACAGGCCCCCCTTCATCCAATTCAGCACTCTGGGAATCCCTTAGTAAAACCCTCACAAATAGGGTATGCCGTTATTCTAATCTGATTATCCTGGGGGACTTCAATATTCATGCTGATATACTATCGAACTTCCGAACAGCTTCACTATTTTCACTTATCTCTGTCCTTGGCTTTCATGAATTGGTTAGCTCCCATACACACAATGCCGGCCATACTCAACCTTATTTTGTCAGACCTTTGACTTCCTTTGCTCTTAGTCTAACGGCTGTAAGTTCCCTTTCTTGGACTGACCTCTCGTTAGTTTCATTTAATACTACTGTCTATACCAATTTAGTTTCATTAAAATCTGCCTGCCCAGTACAAATATTTTCAAGACATTTACTTGCATTTAGTCCAACCATTTCTCCAGCTCTTGCTATTTTAGTGAAGATGTTCATTCATTACCATGGGAGGAAAAAGTTCTTCAGTGGAATAATTCAATCAGGTCAGAATTAAGTTCAATTGCTCCTGAATTACCAATTTCTAACAAACCACATTCTAAATTTCCTTGGTATGATAATAAGCTATGCCAGTCTAAATGAGTACTTTGCTGCTTAGAGCGTCTCTGGAGTAAACACTGTTCCCCTTTTCTACAGAATCGCTATAGAAAAGCAAATTGATATCACAATGTCAATTGGTCTTATTTCAAGGAGGGTCCTACTCGACATCTTCCCAAATAAAGGGGCTCCTAACTCTGGATCTAGTTGAGACCATGATCCAAAATTTTGGATATCTTCATTAGAGGTCCCTGAAAAAATTTGATCAATTTATGAGATGGTCAAGTGGAGAGTTCTGGACCACTTGACATGGGATGACCCTTAAACAAGCTAAATCTGCCTATTTTTCAAAACTCTTGGTCTCCACTAACAATCCAGAAATGAAAATGGATGTTTTCAGATTCAAGAAAAAAACTGAAGACTATTCTTTTCTCAGACTACTTTAGCTGATAAAATGTATGCAATCATTAGGAAGGTGCATTGAGGGAAGAAATATTATAAAGGTATAAATTTTTAGCATATTTTTAGCATTATATATTACATAGTTATCCGGTGTGTATTGTAACTAAAAATTATGAATGTTCATTGTAAACTGCTTTGAATTGACCTTCCAGTCATTAAAGATAAAGATTTGTCTCTTCTATTACTAAACATACATCAAAGATTTCAAATCTGATCAAGTTACCTTCAGCAGAGAATCTAGCAGCTGCCTTTTCCACAAAAATTCCAAAACCAAGAGAGACTACTCAATGTTCCTATTAATCTTTCTCTCACACAGGCTGATCATAGACATAACTCTATCATAGATACTTCAAATTTGGCATGCTTTTCCACTTGGTCTTCAGTTGATATACCAACACTTAATTCTCTATTTGATTTTCAACCATACGAGACCCACTTTTTGCTCAGTTGATATGCTGCCAGTTTCCTGGCTGAAATCTACTCCAAAGGCCTACTGCCTTTCCTTCTATTGATCATTCAAGAGATCTTGTTTTCTGGATCTGTCCACTCTGATTGGAAAAAGGCAATTATCATCCCCCACTTTAAAAAACCTTCACTAGATACTAATTTACCAATTAACTATTGCCCAGTTTCTAATCTTAATTTCTTTTCAAAAATCTTAGAAATATTTGTTCTTCAGCAATTAACATCTCATATTGAACATTCACTCATTTTTATACTCAAGTCAGGCAGGCTCTCAAACATTACATAGTACTGAGACTGTAATCACTACCCAGGTTAGCGATTTGCATACCACACGATGCTAATAATATCACTCTGTTAGTATCAATGGATCTGACAGTCACCTTCGATTTGGTGGACCACCAGTTCCTTTAAGATCAACTTTCAGAAATTGGTCTGTCTGTGTAGTAATGTTCTGAAACAGGGATAATATCAGCACACTGATATTGTGAGGCCCTGTGAAAGAATTATGAATCATTCCAATTCCCTCTCCCCTCTTGCCACGTAGCCATTCTAAAGCAAGGGAAAATGTTAGCACCTTGTGACAGAATGCTGAGGCATTCCCTCCTCCCCTCTTGTCACAAGACCCCTGTCACACATTAACCCTTATTTTATTTAAGCAGTCCTTATTTGGAAAGGACATCAGCTGACAGGCATTGAGGACGTGCAAAAACACAGGTATTGTCTAAGTGCTGAGTTGGAGGGTGATCACGATGTAAAAGCATGTACATTTGTATCCACCAAAGTAAAAGCATGTACCTTTGTATCCACCATTCATTAGATGTGTAAACGAGGGAGTTACTATGATGTCATTAGCTTAGAAGCCTAATAAAAGGGACTCAGCGTTAGCCACTGGCAGCGCCTCCTTCCCGACTCGTATCCTGTGTGTGTGTTTGTTGTGTTCCATCCCTACATGTCTGGAAATGTCTGGGACTGGTTTTCTTCTTTTCTATCTGACCATTCATATGAAGTCTCTTACCAACATAACATCTTACCATAATTATGCTTTGGCTTGTAGGGTGCCTCAGGGTTCACACCTCTCACCGATACTCTTTAATATATTTATTACTCCATTAGCAGCCCTGATTCAATCTTTCAAGTTTTTCAACTATGTGGACAACATCCTCCTGCTCTCTATTTCACCCTAATTTGGCTCCTCTTCAGTCTTGTATCACTGCTCTTTCATTATGGCTATCTAACCATCAGCTTGTATTTAACCCCAACAAAACTGTAGCCTGTCGGATTATAGGGCCTTTACCAAAATCCACAAATGACCCAATACTATTTGATTGTCAAATTAAGCCTGTTTCTTCCTTCTGCTATCTCGGAGTAATTTTAGACTCACAGTTAACCTTTCAGAGACATATTTAATCAACTATTCGTTCAGGTTTTTTCTCTCTATGCCAGTTATGTTCAATACATTCTTTACTTGATTTTAAGTCATTGCATACCCTTATACATGCTTTCAGAATTTCTAAATTAGACTATTGCAATTCAATCTATGCCAGTTTATCTACTATACAATTAAAATGTTTACAAACACTATAAAATACTTTCTTTGCCATACATGTTGTTTTGATGGCTCCTCCCTACAGCTGGCAGGCCCACCTCCAAAGAATGGTGGGCCTTCCCCTTCCCAGTGCATGTGGTGCCTAAGACCCACTCCCATGAGGGGTGGCCTAAGGGATCTGACCAATTGAAATCTTAGGTCACTCCCAGTGCATCCCAGAATACACTGGGAGAGAGGCCTAAGATTCCAATTGGCCCAAGTGCGTAAGACCCCTCCCATAGGAGGAGCCTTAGCGCATGGGCCAATCAGAGCCTTAGGCTCCTCCCCAGTGCATCCCATGATACAACAGGAAGGGAAAGGCCCAACATTCTGTGGAGGCAGACCTGCCAGCCAGAGGGAGTAAGCATCTGGCCAATGAAAAATAGGTACTGGTTGGATCCAGGTGGGCTTGGGCTGGGATCAGGGTGGGGGCATGTCTTTAGGGGGGGTTCCTGTAGGAGGCACTGGGCATCTCTCCTGCTGATGATCTTAGGGGGGGGGTTTCAGGCAGGAGGGAGTGGGCATCCCTCCTGCCGGGGGATGTCTCAGGAAGGGGGGTCGGCAGGAGGGATTGGGCATTCCTCCTGCCGCGGACATTCAGGAGTGGGGGAGATTTGGGGCAGTCATTCAAGAAGCGACACAGGGCCAGGCTGGAGTGCAAAAATCTTGCTCCTGCCCTGTGCCACTGGTCGCAAGATTGGAGGAGGCAGCCGGCAGCCATCCAGCGAGAGAGAGACAGGAGCAAGCCAGGATTTTAAAAAGGTACGGGGCAGATGATTTTAAAAGGTACAGGGGATATGATTTTAAAAGGTACAGGGGGGGACTTAGTGTCGATGTTTATAGATAGGCTGCCCCATTTAAGTAAGCTGCACCCCATACACAGGTTTGCATAATCAATGTATAAGCCACAGCCTATTGTTGGGGAAATATAGTAATCGTTTAGCATGCATAATGCAGCTGTGCTGATTAGTGCAGATATGTCCAAACTTGGGCCCCAAATAATAAACCCCCTCTGCAGAAAATAAAATTGATTTTTTAGCATGCAGTCTGCACACGTACATCCCAAAATTGGGATGATAAGAGAAGGAAGGAAATGAGAGAAGAGAGATGCCAGAGCATAGTGGTGGTGGTGGGAGGAAGGACAGAGAGAGAGGAGATAAAAATGGAGCAAGAGTGAAGTTGGAATGAATCATATAACAAAGAGAGGGAGACCAGGCTGGATTGAATGAGGGGCAGATGCTGGATGGAAGGGGGAAGAAGGCAGACAATGGATGGAAGGGGCAAAAAAAGAGGATAGATAGTGGATGGAAGGGGCAGAGAGAGAGGACAAGCACTGGATGGAAGACATAGAGTGTAGAGAAGATGAGGAAAGCAGAAACCAGAGATGGTAAAAGTAGAAAAAATAAATTTTTCTTTTGTTTCTTGTGTTTTTGTTTAAGATAAAATTTTATTGTAGCTGTGTTGATAAACATTTATATTTCATGAAAATACTCCACAAGTTATAGAACCAATATATATCTAAAAAACACAATATGCTGTGTAATAGTAATAAATATTCATTAATATAAGTGAAGTGCTCAGTCACCAACCGATCCATGCATAAAGTACCTTTAAAAGTACAAGCACCGGTTGTACAACAGGGACCATCATAGCACTCACAGTCCCTAAACCTTCCTTATACAGCAATAATTGTCAAGAAGAAATGAAAAAGCACTTCTCTTCAAATAAGCAAAAAAGAAGGTAGCAAATGTTTTGTTCAAATCCAGCGCTCGTAACAGATATCCATCTCAATAAAGACTCCCCAAATTTGAAACTCCCACAGCCTCCCTTCGACTTGTGGAGGTGGGAGGGCCCTTGTCTGAGGCTTTTTCCTCCAGTTTTAATTTGGTACAAAACCTATACTGTTCCTACATTATACCACTGGACATCAAGCATCTATTACAATTGAAAGTGTTATCATTTATTATTGACTTTTCATGATATCTGAGTCATTTTCAATTAAAGTACAGTACCACTATTAACCATTTCTATAGCGCTATCAGACGCATGCAGCGCTGTACAGGTTTGTAGGTGTTTCTGGAGAGCTCACAAAGTCATATTACAAAATAAAACAGAGTTATGGTGAGATTTGTGCCTTTATGTGAAGTCCACTGCACTGACCACTAAACTGTCCCTCTGCTCTGCTGGGATGACTGTGTGGACAGTTTACTAGGAATGGTGCTACCCTGCCATCCCTAGGGCTTCTTTTTGTGCATTTTTCTCTAAGACATTTTTTTGTTCTATTGGTACCTAAAGAAATGTGTACTGACTGAGCACAAAAGAAGAAGAAAAGGCGGGGAGTGGATTTCAGGTGGGGTTTTTGTTCCCTTTCCTTTGACTGAGCACAGAAAAACATCTGGAGATTTTTGAAACCCCCAAAATAGACATTTTATCGGTTTGAAAACTGCTATCTACACTTTGGACTTGGATTGTCATATCGATGATGTTTTCGGTTCAGGGCCCTATTTGTTGGAACAGGCTTTCTCTGGATCTTAGGCAAGCAGCTTCGGTTTTACAGGTTAGAAAAAAGCTGAAAACGTCTCTGCTCTTGCGTGCTTTTGCAATCAGTAACAGAGAGTAATGGACCAGCAGCCAAGTCTTGCCCCCTCTTTTACTAAGGTGCGCTAACCGATTTGCGCACGCTAAACGCTAATGCGTCCATAGACAAACATGCAAGCATTAGCGTTTATTGCGTGCTAAATCGATTAGCGCATCTTAATAAAAGAGGATCATAGTCAAGTAACAGCAATTAAGTAGTTGTGTTGTTTATTGTTGGCAGCATTGTTAAATGTTTGTTGGTTGTATTGTAATATGCTTATTGTATCATGTTGTTTTGTTATCTTATTGATATATGTGTTGTATGTGAAGGTTGTAAATTTGTTATTTCTCATTTGGATGTCTCATTGTACTCCGCATAGAACGGCAGGATATGCGGAATATAAATTTTTAAAATAAATAAATAAAAATGCTTCTCCGTGCTTTTTCTCTATTTATTTCCACATGCCGAACACTGTTTTCTTTTCTTTTGGATTAAATCCTATATTGCCACGTGGGAGATTTAAGTTCAGTTCTCAAGCTGGTCTTCTCGCCCTCATCTGGGATGCTGTGGTGGCAGCACACACAGCCACCCAGCAGAGGACATCTCAGTCATTGCAGAATTGTGACACCTCCTAGATTCAGGATGTATGATGCTGTGTTCCAGGAGAAGCTGTGGTCTGAGCACCTTAGCCAGGCACTTTCACAGCAATGACCAATTAGATGGAAGGAGAAGAATGATTAAAATGGATAAAAACTTGCCGTCATGAATAAAGACTTGTGGCACCATTGCCTAGTGGAGATCTGTTCCCAGTTGTAAACTTGTGTCTTTTGACAGGGTTTCGAACTGCATGCATGCAATGCAAGGGGTTAAGGAGCTTACCACAGTTCAGTAAAAGGACCACGTAGAGATTAGAGATTTCTTTCTCATAAATACATTGTCCCAAATTAAAGAATCCTAGGTTTTGGGGTATTGTTTTGTTTTTCCATTCCAGTAACAATGACATCATCAGGCATACATCTGGTTTCACGGTGATTGGGTTTAGTGGTACAGTTTTATTATTTTCAAGTACATATGGAAGGGGACAAGTAGACAAAAAAACCCCATACATTTTAAGCAAAGAACATAATTGTTCTCCTTAAAGGGAAAAACAAATTCTCCAGACTTCTGTGGACTGAGGCATTTTGATACAAATTATTTCCATTTCGGAATGTCAGTTTGACACCCACGCTCAGGAATAATGGTCTTTTGTAACTCAGAATGAGGCTTTTATTGCTTCTCTGTTCTCCCTGGGCTCAGGTGTGCAAGTGCCTGCTGTTTGGCAGCTATTGTTTAGGAGAAAATTGGCCAAATGGAAGATGAAACATGCCGGGAAGCAGTAGCAACAGGACAGTAGCAGCCAGGTGAACAGATGTGGCCTTATCATTCCAGCTGTGACTGTGCCAAGTGCATGCCCGCTTGCATTCTCCTGAGTTCTATAAACCCAGAAGACAAAGATCCACGGTCGCTAGCATAAGACAAAGTTGCTATTATTAATCATTATTTGATGATCTCTATAGGCTCATACTTTTAAAGTGTTAAGGTCGCTTTTGGAGAAGCACCATTGTCATGATTTGTTCATGAAAGTTAAACATGGCTGATGTAAAAGTGAGAAATGACAATAGTTTTCTGGAATGCCACTAATAAAAATAATTACTGCTTACAGAGTTGCTGATCAAACTGACCAGTTCTAAGAGTGTGCTTGGATAAATATTTGACTGTGGAGAAAAAAATATTGAAAACAATACAGATGGAATAAATGCAGTTAAAGATGTTGTATAGATTGAAGCCTATGCTGCCAAATAATGATTTTCGAAGTGTGGTGCAGGCATTGATCTTGAGCAAAGGACAGCAAAGGATTCTGGGATCACAACTGTCCAGGCATTAACAATTTACAGTTAGCGAGAGGCATCGCACCCTGCTAAGATTCCAGGACCAAATAGGGCTACCAGAACTTGCAAAAATAAAGACATGAAATATGCAGACTAGAAGCTACACACAACCAATATTTCTTGCCTAAACTAAATGACAAATGGATTCCTAATGCTCCACCCATCATTCCCAGTCCCTTCTCAAGAAACATGCAACTATGCCAATATCTGAAACTGAACTGGACGGTGTGTAGTGTCTTTTGTAAATTTCATTGTTTGCATGCAAAGACATCGTTTGCAGATTCATATGTTTCAAGACACGCAAGCATGCTTGCAATGTTTGCAGCCTTAATTTTAAATCGTATAAGGAAACTCAGGGCTCCTTTTACAAAGGTGCGCTAGTGTTTTTAATGCACGCACTGGATTAGCGAGCGCTAGCCAAAAATCTACCGCCTGCTCATAAGGAGGCGGTAGCGGCTAGCGCACGTGGCAATTTAGCGTGCGCCATTCTGCGCGTTCAGGCCCTAGCGCGGCTTTGTAAAAGGAGCCCTCAGAGTAGATTATTGTAACTCACTATACTTGAGAGCTGCAAAAGTGAAAATGGCATTACAGATGTTGATTAACTCTATAGCTAGATTGATTACATGTACTTCTAGAACAGTGGTCTCAAACTCGCGGGCCGGGGGCCACATGCGGCCCGCCAGGTACTATTTTGAGGCCCTCGGTATGTTTATCATAATCACAAAAGTAAAATAAAATAGTTTCATGATCATATGTCTCTTTACCTATAAATTACAATATTATTATTATTATTATTATTATTAAGACTTAGCCAAAAGGAAAGATTTATAAACTATAAAGAGTTTTACCTCATGCAAAATTTCTTTAATAAGACAATAACTATTTTTTCTGAGGCCCTCCAAGTAACTACAAATCCAAAATGTGGCCCTGCAAAGGGTTTGAGTTTGAGACCACTGTTCTAGAATGACTCGTATAATACCAGTATTGAAGCAGTTGTACTGGTTACCAATACAACAAATTCAAAATTCTTTCCATAATTCATCAAACTTTGTACCAAGTCTCTCCTGCTGTTTTTCAAGAGTTGGTTTTTTTCAAACATTTATCAGCCTAAAAGAAGTCTGAGATCAGAAAACAGTATGAAATTATGTTTGGAAGGTAATGTGTTCATCTCCCACATTAAGATTGGTGCTTCTATGTTATCTGTAGCGGATGTACAGCTGTGGAATACCCTACCAGGAATTTTGCGTTTGTGTGCTGCTAGAATGTTAAAAACTCAATTGTATGTGAAGGCTTTTTTAAGTTGAAATTTTATACTCAAACTACATTTGAAGATTTCTGATGTTTATCGACCATTTTTAAGAGTGTTATTTTTTTTTTACAACTGAACTATGTATGTTTGTTTAACATTTTATGCTTGTTACTATGGAAACCATTTAGATAATATATGGTATATAAATTTTTAAATAAATAATTAAATGAAAATTACCAAGGAATTACAGTACTCCCCCAAAATTTGCGGGGGTTCCAATCTAAAAAAAACATGAATTGAAGCAGTTGCACTGTGTGTCAAAGCAGCTCCCGATTGGATAAGGCACGACTTAGTGCACGAAGAAGCAGTCGAAGCATACCGCGAATGATTTCCTGCACTCGCGGCGCTCCGGCTGCTCTCTCCTGCCTCTCCCGCTGCCCTCTCCTTGTCGGCGGTTCGTGGTCGGAAAATACCGTGAATGACCAGGACCGCGAACTGCCGACCGTGGAATGACCGGGGGAACACTGTACAGCCACTAGTGGTCAGCTGTGTCATCAGTAAAGTGGAGCTACACTGCAAATCTAGAAGACCTTCAATCATCTTTACTTGTGTAAACCGCCTTGGTTTGACTTTTTTTGTTAAAAAATTATGATATATCAAATAAACTAACTGTAACTGTCATAAGCAAATAGAAGCGCATAGCCAGCTATTCTACACATGTGCGCGCGCACACACACACACACACACGGCATCCTCTGTACTAGAAGGGGATATTCTGATTAGAGTTACCAAATTTTACTCCTGTACAATCCAGATTCATAGCCCCACCCCTAGGCCTGCCCAGTTCCACCCAGCCCTGCCCCAGTCACACCCTGTTACGCCACAACCTTGCCCCAAGCTTAGCCCCTCTCAATCTGTTCTCATCCTTGGGACAAAGTGCTGGGTTTTGAAAAGCTGTCCAGATGCCCAGACGTCTGATAACCCTAATTCTGATTGATACATGATTAACTGTGGACTTTGTGAGAGATGAAAGGTTTATATATTAGAATCTGCAAAACAAAAGTTTACATCCCTAAAAGAGTCTCATCCAGTATAGAGGATATTTTTAGTTGCATTGAAGTACACAGGTTCATAAAGGGCCTAATTCTGGAAACAGCGCCTGCAAAACGGGCACCTACCACATATCAATCACCGGTAATTGTTATGTCCAGAACCGTACCTGTTTTTAGTATAGATACCTACAAGCCTACATTTAAGGCATCTGATTCGTGTCTATGGAAGTGCCTAGGCATGCCTATGGACGCCTAAGGCCACTTCTGATTTAAGCTATGTCTATGCCAGCCTAGTGTGTCTAGATGCCTCTGTATTGTGACTAAAGTAAAATCTAGAAGGGAGAAAATTACAAGGGGTGTACAGTGCTCACCCCACAAATTTTAGATTGGCGGTTCGCGGACCCAGTCATTTGTGGTATTTTCTGACCGCGAATGACCGGGCAGGAGAGGGCAGCCAGAGCGCCGGTGAGTGAAGGAAATCACTCGCTGTGTGCTCCGACCGCCTCTTCCTGTACTAAAGTCGGGCCTTACCAATCAGGAGCTGCGTGTCAAAGCAGCTTCTGATTGGTGAGGCCCGACTTTAGTAAAGGAAGAGGAGATCGGAGCATACAGCGAGTGATTTCCTTCACTCGCCGGCGCTCTGGCTGCCCTCTACTGCCTAAAAACCGTATTCATGGCTTTTTAAAATTCACGGGGGTTCCTGGAATGTAACCCCCGCAAATTTCAGGGGAGTACTGTACAGGGCATATAGTATTCTTATTATTTAATTTCCATGTCATTTTTAGGATTGTTCATTTTGATTTGTTTTTCTTTTTTTTTTTCAGAGGCTATGTTGCTAACAGCGTGTACTAAGAACCACAGTTAAAATGTGTTAAAAGTTCTATTTTGTTTTTTTTTCATTTTTAAAAAAGGAAATCTCTTTAATAGTATTGCATTCCTTTAGTTTATGGACTTGAACAGAATATTTTCTTGTTCTATTGTTACAGAAGATATGCTTTTCTTTCAATTAGTTTTATTCTTGTTGTCAGCTTTTCTGTACAAGCTTTATTCTTAGTTGTCTGATTAAAATTTATAAATCAAAAATTAAAAAAAAAAAAAAAATTGAGAAATAAACCTCAAAATCCTGGAATTTGCTACTTTATTCTGTTTTCCACTTCATGTGCCCGGGAGTTTTGGCAACACATAAAAGACCCCAGGACAATAGCATCATCTGAAAAGGTGAAAAGCACTGGCATCAAAAACCTTGATTGCTTACAGATGTGTATTACCACAACATTTAAAAAAAGCAGAATTGTGCAAGAACGGTAGAGACTTAGCCAGAATATGTTAATGCTGTTCTGAGATTCTGGGGGAAAGGAGGACAAGATGTATTGTGAAACCTTTGTAGGGAATTTCCTACTTGATTTAGGCACTTTCAAAATGCCCGTTTCCTTCCAGAGCATTCTAGCAGGGGCAAGTTCTGTTCCACTGAAAGGCACGATCACCGGCCAAAGCAGATTGTTTCAATGAAAATGCCACATTTAAACAAAAGCTTTTCATCTGTTCTGCAGGTGAACATAATTCACCTTTGCATCATAAATAGAGACAGAAATGACATGAATGCTGGTATATGTCCTTTACCCCATACAACATGCATCTGGTAGGGGGGGTTCACATTCTTAAACAGGATAAGAGGAAATTGCTCTTAAAAATGGCCATTCACTTCCAGAGGACCATCATCTGCATCCAGAAAACTAACCTGGAAAAAATACAGACCAGATTTCCACAAAGTCAAAACGATCTCTCCCCATGCATGCTCAGGGGAATAATTATTTTGAAAACAGCATATACAATAAAACCTTGGTTTGCGAGCATAATTCATTCCAGAAGCATGCTGATAATCCAAAGCACGCGTATATCAAAGCGAATTTCCCCATAGGATATAATGGAAACTCAGACGATTCGTTCCACAACCCAAAAACTTTAATATAAAATACTGTACGTACTCGTATTGCAAGACCTCGCTCATTTAGAACAATCACTAAACTCCCGCAGCATCAGAGAGAAGAATCATCAGCTCAGTTGTGATGTGTGTATACCAGTGGTCTCAAACTTGCGGCCCGAGGACATCATGCAGCCCGCCAGGTACTAGTTTGCGGCCCTTGGTATGTTTATCATAATCACAAAAGTAAAATAAAAGTCTCTTGATCATATTTCTCATTAGCTATAAATGAGACTATTATTATTAAGACTTAGCCAACAAGAAAGATTTATAAACTATAGAGGTTTATCTCTTGCAAAATTGTCGTTTCTTTAATAAGACATTAACTATTTTTTCCAAGGCCTTCCAGGTACCTACAAATCCAAAATGTGGCCCTGCAAAGGGTTTGAGTTTGAGACCACTGGTGTATACTGTATGTACTCGTATTGCAAGACCTCGCTCATTTAGAACAATCACTAAACTCCCGCAGCATCAGAGAGAAGAATCATCAGCTCAATTGTGATGTGTGTACGGTATACTGTATGTACTTGTATTGCAAGACATTGCTTGTATACCAAGTTAAAATTTAATACAATGTTTTGCTTGTCTTGCAAAACACTTGCAAACTAAGGGCTCAAAAGGAGGCAGTAGCAGCTAGCGCGCGCAGCAATTTAGCACGCGCTATTCCGCGCGTTAATGCCCTAGCGCAGCTTTGTAAAAGGAGACCTAAGTTACTTGCAATCCAAGGTTTTACTATATATTCACATGGTCCTCTCACTGCATTTCTTTATAGAGATCCTGTATTTAAAGGGAACAATGTGGCGGAGGATTCAGACTTTTTCAGCCCTTCAAAATGAATGTGTTCAAAATGTTCCTGTTCATCTATGGCAAGAAATTCCACCTTTTTTTTTTTACACACACACACCCCTTTTACAAAAGCGTAGCGTGGTTTTTAGCACCGGTCACGGCAGTAACAGCTCCTATGCTCATAAGAATTCTATAAATGTTGGAGCTGTTACCGCCATGGACAGCACTAAAAACTGTGATACACTTTTGTAAAATGGGGGGGGGGAAGAGGAGGGAAAAGGGAAGAGATGGTGCACATGGATGGAGGGAACTGGAAGAGGAGGGAAGACATGGTGCATATGGATGGAGGGAAGGGGAAGAGGAGGGAATAGATGGTGCACATAGATGGAAGGAAGGGGAAGAGGGAAGAGATTGTGCACATGGATGGAGGAAGAAGAGGGAAGAAATGGTGCACATGGATGGAGGGAGGAAGAAGAGGGAAGAGATGGTGCACACATATGGAGGGAAGTGGAAGAGAAGGGAAGAGATGGTGCACATAGATGGAAGGAAGGGGAAGAGATGGTGCACATGAATGGAGGGAAGGGGAAAAGGAGGGAAGAGATGGTGCACACATATGGAGGGGTGGGGAAGAGGGAAAAAATGGTGCAGATAGATGGAGGGACATGGAAGAGGAGGGAAGAGATGGTGCACATAGATGGAAGAAAGGGGAAGAGGGAAGAGATAGTGCACATAGATGGGGGGAAGAGGAGGGAAGAAATGGTGCACATGAATGGAGGGAAGGGGAAGAGGAGAGAAGAAATGGTGCACACATATGGAGGGGTGGGGAAGAGAGAAGAGGGAAGAGATGGTGCACATGGATGAGGGAAGGGGAAGAGGAGGGAAGTGGAAGAGGAGGGAAGAGATGGTGCACATAGATGGAGAAGGGGGAAGGGGAAGAGGGGAGATGGAAGAGATGGTGTACATGGATGGAGGGCAGATAAAAGAGGGAAGAGATGGTGCACATGGAATGAGGAGAGAGGAAGAGATGGAGAGGAAGATAGATTTGAGATGGCGGCAGAAAAATGGAAGAAAACTGAATATGAAAATCAGTTCCAAAGATAGATGTAGTGAAAAAGGTGAAGAAGGAGAGGAAAGAAACAGGTAGTGCATAAGGAGGCCTTGGAAACAGAATTAAGAGCAGAGGAAACAAGATGATCAGAAAAAAATTAGCAGATAACAAAGATAGGAAAAATGTTTTTATTTTCAATTTATTGATTGAAATATGTCCATTTTGAAAATTACATCTGTCATTTTTATATTTTGAACTGTTTCAGGAAGAAATGCATTTGGTTGACCCATGTGCCTAAGACCCTGCCCGGATGGACGGAGAGAGGACCTGTCCATCCATCCAACTTTCATGTTAGTGGGGAGGTCTGGGATGAGGTGGGGGCCGGTCAGGGGTGTTGGCAGGAGGCTTGGGATCCCTCCTGCCGGTATCATGGCAGTTCGGGGGAGGGGGTGTTGGCGGGAGAGATTGTGCATCTCTCCTGCCTGGGAGGTTAGCAGGGATCACAGCAGGAGAAATTAGGCATCTCTTCTGATGCAATCATTGCAGTGGGAGGTGGATAGGTTGCCTGTGCTGCTGAACTGATCACGGCAGCTGCATTCAGCTCAGCGGCCCCTATTCGGAACTTATACCTGTTTTGACTTGGTCTAAATCAAAATGTGTAAGTTCCATCTGGCAACCTGGCAAACCTTTTTGTTTATGGCTGCCAGACGACTAAGTGTAGGTCAGCCCACCTTCCGCCCTATCCACTCCTCTAAAAACACTCCTTTTCGTTCTAAGCGTTCAGAGGCAGGGTAAAGGCCTAAGCTGGTTTGATTATAAGTACTTGGACGATCTGTCTTTTTGATCGTCCAAGTACCGATTTAGGCTACTTTTTGAATGTTTGTTTTTTTATTATTATTATTATGAGCCCCTTACTGTTCTTGAATGTCCACCACTTCAGTAGCCTTCTGGCTTGCAGGTGGCTTATATATTTAGTACAGTAGGTTATTTTTAATAAAACTTATTGACCTAAAAAAAAAAAAGAGTTAAAGGGGGATTTGAACTTGGATCCCTTGATTTACAGTCCACTGCAGGATGTTAGGAACTATTAAAAAAGGGATGGTTAACAAGACTAAGAATATTATAATGTCCCTGTATCGCTCCATGATGCAACATCATCTGGAGTATTGCGTTCAATTTTGGTCTCCTTATCTCAAGAAAGATATAGCGTTAGAAAAGGTTCAAAGAAGAGCAACCAAGATGATAAAGGGGATGGAACTCCTCTCGTATGAGGAAAGACTAAAAAGGTTAGGGCTCTTCAGCTTGGAAAAGAGACAGCTGAGGGAAGATATGATTGAAGGCTACAAACTCCTGAGTGTACTAGAACGGGTACAAGTGGAACAATTTTTCACTCCATCAAAAATGACAAAGGGCTCCTTTTATCAAGCCGTGCTAGCAGGGTTAGCGCGTCGGGCATTTCATCATGCGATAACCCCCGCGGCTGGCTAAAAAACTAACGCCTGCTCAATGCAGGCGTTAGCGGTTAGTGCGGCAGATGGTTTAACGCGCGGTATTACGCGCATTAAACCCCTACCACAGCTTGATAAAAGGACCCCAAAGACTAGGGGACACTCAATGAAGTTACAGGGAAATACTTTTAAAACCAATAGGAGGACATTTTTTTCACTCAGAGAATAATTAAGCTCTGGAATGCATTGTCAGAGGTTGTGGTAAGAGCAGATAGCGTAGCTGGTTTTAAGAAAATTTTGGACAATTTCCTGGAGGAAAAGTCCATAGTCTGTTATTGAGAAAGACATGGGGGAAGCCACTGCTTGCCCTGGATCGGGAGCATGGAATGTTGCTACTCCTTGGGATTCTAGAATCTTGCTACTCTTTGTGGATTCTGCATGGAATGTTGCTACTCCTTGGGATTCTAGAATCTTGATGCTCTTTGTGGATTCTGCATGGAATGTTGCTACTATGTGGGGTTCTGGAATCTTGCTTACTCTGAGATAATGGAATGTTGATACTTCTTGGGTTTTGGCCAGGTACTAAGGACCTGGATTGGCCACCATGAGAACGGGCTACTGGGCTTGATGGACCATTGGTCTCATCCAGTAAGGCTATTCTTATGTTCTTAACCACTAGGCTACCCCTCTGCTCTGGACTGGCCACCGTTGGGTACAGAATGTTGGGCTTGATGGAACTTTGGTCTGACAATTCTTACATTATTATGCAGCTTTCGTTACAATTGTTTTGGCTCAGGCTTCCAGTTTTATCATTTGTTTCCTCTTTCTTACTGGTGCAGCCTTATTTACAATTAAGCCAGCATAGCCCTGACTGACAACCCCTGGTGTCCTGCAGTGTCAGTTTGCCAGCCACCAATTTTTATGAGAAATTTTCCGGCTAATTTTTGAAGTTTTGTTAAACAGCAACCAGCTGCAGAACTCTTCCTTCGAAAACAGCGTTCAATGCCTCAGTTTTGATGATGAAGGCTTCCTTCAATAGATAGGCTAATATATGACATCTCTAAGGACCAGCTGAAGTAGTAGAGAAAAAAAAACCCAGCAGGTGTGACTGATCTGGTGGGATTCAAGTCTTTTTTCAGTCTGTGAGCAAGATCTATTCAGACCTCTGGAATAAAGACAAATAGGACCAAATAGTTCCTTGACAGGGCTGCACCAAATGTAATTCAAACCAGTTATAAAGCTATTCTTAGTTTAACTTCTATCCAGCTTTCTCCATGCAACCTCAAGCCTTATGAAGCAAGCAAAACTTAAAGACCTTATAATACTCAAGAGAGAATGAAAAAGTGATAGGTTTTCAGATATTTTGAAAAGGATTAAATCGTGCACAAGAGGTGAGTATTTTACAGTTTCAAGTATAGTTTCAAGTTTATTTAGAATTTATTATACCGCCCACTCGAGCCTTCTAGGCGGTGTACAAAAAAGCCATTAAATAAGCCAATTAAAATGCATTATAATAAAAACAAACCGAGGGAAAAGACAAGTTTAAAAACAAAGACAAACGGGAGCGAAAGGAAAAAAGGGATTGGAACTACAATTGATAGAAAGAAACGAGAACACTTAAGGAGAACAACAAAAGGAAAGGGGACTGTAAGTAGAAATCTTTCTTAAATCTAAGTCGTCCTTAAAAGGACGGTTTAAGTTTCCAAGGCGTCAAGGAAAAGAAACGTCTTTAGCTTCACCTTAAAATTGATAAGTGTTGTATTTTCACGTAGGTAGTTAGGGATACTGTTCCAGAGAAAAGATGTTGCTGGAGTGTAGGAGTTTGGAAAGAGAGTAGACCCAGAAGTAACGTAGGGTGCCATTTCTTTGAGCAACAATGGTAGATGCATGGCAGAATCTCATAGTGGTTGTGTAGAAGATGTAAATAGTTTCAGAATTTCAGAAAGCCCAAAACAGGCATATTAGTTACAGGGACACAAGTGCAATCACAGAGATCAAAAAGAGTCCACAACAGGAAGGGGAAAGTGGATAGACTCAATTAATGGGCCTTGCGGTCATTATCTGCTGTCAAATTTCTGTTTTTTTGCATTTCACATCTCTATGAAGATGTGAGAAAATTAGTTTCCGCTGAAGGCACATGAATGAACTTCCAAGAATTTATGGACAAGAATCAGTAAACACAGACTTTGATGATCCTGGCATACAAATCCATTTAGATACAATGCTTGCATAATCCCAGGATATAAATTCACTTAATGAAAAACTGAGCTCATCTCAAGAAAAAATACATACCAGCTGTGAACAGCTCTCTTTATGGAGAACATATGATTATTTTTTTTAAGCACTGCCCCTTGCACTTTGTGTTTGGGAACTAGGGATGTAATTTTTTTTTATTTTTATAGAGGTGGTCTGGTTGTTCATTTATATACTGCCCCTTTTACAAAACAGCAAAAGCGGTTTTTAGCGCCGGCTAGCGTGCTGAATGCTCTGCGCTGCTCCCGACACTCCTAGAATTCCTACGAGTGTCGGGAGTAGCGAAAAGCATGCAGTGTGCCAGCCTGTGCTAAAAACCGCTTCCGTGATTTTGTAAAAAGGGGGGGGCGGAATAGTGCAGTTCACACACACTTCAGATACTTTTTAATTTTATTTAACCAAATACATCCAGTAACAATGTCATCTCAGAGCATGCAAGCACATAGATATTGTAGCAGGCAGGATTGGATTAAACACAGGCAAACTAGGCAAATGCCTAGGTGTCAAAATGTTCAGGAGACCCAGTGTGATGCCTTAATCAAGCCCTGTTTTTTAAAAACATTTTCTGCCTCTGAAAATCTAGATACACTACATCAGTGGTCCCCAACCCTGTCCTAGAGGACCACCAGGCCAATCGGGTTTTCAGGCCAGCCCTAATGAATATGCATGAGAGAGATTTGCATATAATGGAAGTGACAGGCATGCAAATCTGCTCCATGCATATTCATTAGGGCTATCCTGAAAACCCGATTGGCCTGGTGGTCCTCCAGGACAGGGTTGGGGACCACTGCACTATATCAACCGGCTTAGCTTTATCCACATGTTTATTCACACTTTCAAAGAAATCAAGCAAATTGGTGAGGCAAGATCTCCCTCGGCTGAACCTATGCTGGCTCTGTCCCATTAAATCATGTTTGTCTACGTGTTCCACAATTTTATTTTTTATAATTGTTTCCATCATTTTGCCTGGCACTGAAGTCAGGCTTACCGGTCTGTAATTTCCCAGATCTTCCCTGGACCCCTTTTTAAAAATCACTGTAACATTGGCCAACCTCTAATCTTCAGGTACTACAGACAATTTTAGCGACAGATTCCAGATCACTAGAAACAGGTCAGCAATTTCATGTTTGAGTTCCTTTAGCACCCTGGGATGTGTGCCATCCGGTCCAGGTGCCTCTACAGTAGATTTCTTTTGTGACGTCACTCCCAGAATCAGCTCAAATTAGATCACGTTATGATCACTATTTCCCAGCGGACCCAACACAGTTAACTTCTGTACTATGCCTTTCATTCCACTAAGAACCAAATCTAAAATCGCTTTCCCTCTTGTCAGTTCCTGGCCCAGTTGCTCAGAGAAGCAGTCATCTATGACATCTAGGAATTTTATCTCCCTAGCACTCCCTGATGTAACATTTAACCAGTCAATGTTGGAATAATTGAAATCACCCATTATTATATTTTTGCCCAATTTGCCAGCTTTTCTAATCTCTGAAAACTGTCATCTGTCTGCTCATTCTGTCCTGGGGGACAGTGGTATAACCCTTTCTTTATATTCCTTCCCTTCACACACGGAATTTCTATCCATATGGATTCCTCACTGCTATCTACTGTATGTCATGCAAAATGTTTATCTTTTTTGATTCAATTCCCTCTTTATTTATTTTTATTTATTTCGCTTTTTTAGCCCATCCTCCCCAGGAGCCCAGATCGGGTTACAGCGATACATCCACAGTGTTTTCAAGACATACAAATAAGGGTACATTCACATTATATTGGCATAGGACTAAAAGTACATTCACATTTTACTAAAGATATAGGTTAGGACTATAGCAGCTTATTCATAATATATTGGCGGCACAACATACTGTACTCGACATGTACTCAAATCTAAGCATATAGAGATGCAATCCTAGTGATTTGGAGGTGTTTGGTTAGAGTACTTTCTCCACATATTCGAGTCAAGGATTAGGTTGATAGCGGTATAGTCTCATCCAAACTGGAGACATGGGGCTAGTGGGACCTTGAGGTGTACCAGTAGAGAACAGTGCATCGCAATTGGCAATGTGTTTTAGTAAGCAATTTTAGTTGCTTACTGTTAAATCCTGGTCATTTGGGGTCCCAAGGTGGGTATGTATTGGTTGAGAACAATATGGTTTTTTGCTGCTTTCCAGTTTTGGTTGCATACTGCTAAAAGCCTGGTCATTAGGGTCTCAGGTTGGGTATGCATTGGTTCGAGAACCAATATGGTTTTTATCGCTTTCCGGTAGGGTAGCAGGCTATCTACAGTATATAGCTGGAATGTCGGGGGGGGGGAGCTGGTTACACAGTTTTGTCATACTGTGAGAGAAGGATCATTTCCAGGCGGTTTCAAGTTGGAGCTGGTGAGCCGGTGGGATGCTTAGTCTAAGTTCCTGCTGCGATCTGAGACAGATGGGGAGTTTTTCAGCTATATAGTGGGGAGCCATGTTGTGGAAGCATTTAAAGGCAATGGTCAGTTTTGAAGATGGCCCATTTTCCTAAGGGTAGCCAGTGTACTTCGTTCAGTTCAGGGGTAATGGGATCGAAAGGACTGAGATTTTACAATAGTCTGACTGCGGCATTCTGGACTCTTTGTAGCGCAACCCCCCCCCCCCCTCCAATTTGATCTACTCTATCCATGCGATATAATTTGTACCCAGGTAACACAGTATCCCATTGATTGTCCTCCCTTCCACCTGTAATGGCAGTGTGTCCTGGAAAGCAACAGTGCTAACTCCTTCCTAATCCCCTCTAGATCAATGTTGAAACACTTTTAATACAGAAATCAATGTACTCAACCGTCATTTCTACATAACTCCCATTAGTAAGACACTAGTCTTTTATTACCTGCCTGCTTCCCCTCCCTATTGTGGTTTACCTTTTTTGTATTCTTTACTTTAATTTGTAGTTCTCCCAACTTTCCTAATGTTTTTGCCAGTTTTGTTTCCCTCTTTTTAACATAATTTATAAAACACTTAAGAAATCTTGATTTGCATTTAATCAAAAATTTTAATAAACTTGAAA
Source organism: Geotrypetes seraphini (assembly GCF_902459505.1). NCBI lineage: Eukaryota > Metazoa > Chordata > Amphibia > Gymnophiona > Dermophiidae > Geotrypetes > Geotrypetes seraphini. The sequence continues at coordinate 38,417,147 of NC_047093.1, read as the reverse complement.
CTTGAAAACCTGATAGCCATGTTTGTAGTACTTTCGATCTGCACATCTCAAAGCCTCATAGATTTTACCAGTTTGCAAATACACCAGCTCTATCTTAGCAATAGGTTTGCCAACTATATTCCCTAGATGACCTTATCCTGCCCATCAAGGCCTGCTGAAGAAGCCATTGCTGCTTCTAATTTATGTGATGATCTGGGCACACAACTGCTTTGATACTTTCTCGCCATTACAACAGAGCTGTGTCAACGGGGATTGAGTTTGAGATGAGGACACCATGCTCGATCCCCATTCATTATCACCACAGTGGGTAGGATAACGGTGCCAGGGGGTGCATTGCACAGGGCACAATTCTGGCTCAGTACACTGCTGGTTGTAGCCCTCACAGGAATTAAACATAAAGATTGCCAGTCTGTTTTCTGAATTGGACACTCACCCTTCTCAGGGCCTAACAAGTTGAGTCTCCTTGCATAAAAGGAATCCAGACCCAAAACCAATGCAAGGAAATATGAGAGTAATATGAGGCAATGGTCCAATACAAAGCTGGACAGTATATAAGGGGTATAAGCGCATGATCAGAATCACCCTGAGAAGCAAGTTTAGGCGATCACTTATTAGTTTATCTTCCATGGATCTATCCATTTGAGGGTTCAACCATGCATTTCAGTACCCATCTAGCACCACTGAATCATCTACTAAAGTATTCATCTGATAATGGAAGATAGCAAAAGAATCCCCTCTCCCTCACCCCCAATTCACACTGGGAACATACACACAGACTGCTGTCAGTTCCCTATATGTTATTGTACCTTTAATTTGAACAAAGTATCCTTTAGGATCGACTCAAGTATGCTGGAACACAAAAGGGGAGCTCAGGCTTAGAATGCAAATACCCCAGCTCCTAGAATTTTAAGTCACATTGTATATTGTTCCACTCCGTCTTTTAGCAGTTTTTCGTATTGTTCTTTACACTAATGAGTTTTCTCAAAAAGAGCTACATGAGTACGCTGCCTCTTAAGTAGAAAATGACACGGGGACAACGTTTATCCCTGTCTCCGTGAGCTCTGCCCCCATCCCTGCCCTGCCTACGCAAACTCTGTCTTGGGTTTTCTGACCAATTCCTGGGGTTATTTGGGGCGCTGATTCAGAAAATTATATTGGATAGACTGCATCAGCTCTAGTTTCTTAGATATGGTTAAATTTATTATTTTTTTTTTTACCGCTATTTAAAAGATCTCTTCTGCAGAATCAGGATGTCATAACAAGCTTTCTTTAGTCTTGGAAAAGATAAATTACCAAGAACATCAATGGGTGATTTGTGTAGACTTGAAGATGGTTAATTTTCTTCTTGGCCAACAAAGTGGCTACGCAAAGTATCCTTGTTTTTTATGCCTTTGGGATAGTAGAGCCAAACATGAAAATTGGGCAAAAAAAGATTGGTCTCCGAGGGAATATCTGGTGGTTGGAGGACAAAATGTAATCAATGAACCTTTGGTAGCACGAGATAGAATCAAACTGCCACCACTACATATAAAACTAGGCCTGATGAAACAATTTGGAGAGGCTTTGAATAAAGACGGTTTGTGCATTGAATACATGGAGGGGCATAATCAAAACACTTCGGGTGAATCGATTCAAATTGATTTACCAGGTCAAAAAAAATCGGCCTCCCGATTCGTTTTCTGACCCTCCCCCCTAAAGCAGGAGCAGCAGTGCTGCCTCTTGCTGGCCTGCCGCTCCTGCTTTAGAGGGTGACTGGGGAGGGTCAGTCGGGAAGTGGCTTACCCACTGGCCTCCCGCTGCTGTGCTGTCCGTCTTCCCCATTGGCCTCCCAGAATCAATTTTTCTAATTTCAGCAGCCTGCAATAAGATCGCTGACGCTAGCGATCTTTGCAAGCTGCCATACGGCTTTGGAGCTCTCTTCTCTCTGCCACGGTCCCGTCCCTTCTCTGACGTCAGAGGAGGGGCGGGACCGCAGCAGAGAGAAGACACTCCGAAGCTGTATGGCAGCTTGCAAAGATCGCTAGCGCCAGCAATCTTATTGCAGGCTGCTGAAATTAGGAAAAGTGATTCTGGGAGGCCAGGGGAAACACGCAAGCCTTCCGGGGGGGAGTGCAGTCCTTCAGAGGGGGGTGCGGCCTTCTGGGGGGGGTACAGGCTTTCAGAGGAGACAGGCAGGCCTTCAGGGGTGGGTTGTAGGCCTTCAGGGGGGACATGCAGGCTTTCAAGGGGGGGACAGGCCTTCAGGGGGAGGTGCAGGCCTTCAGGGAGAGATAGACCTTCAAGGGGGTGGACAGGCAGGCAGACCTTCAGGGTGGGGGTGGGATAGGCCTTCAGGGAGGACAGGTAGGCAGGCCTTCGGGGGAATGCAGGCCTTCAAGGGGGGGGACAGGCCTTCAAGGGGGAAACAGGCCTTCAGGGATGGTGGCACAGGCCTTCAGGGGGGACAGGCAGGCCTTTAGGGGTGGGGTGCAGGCCTTCAGAGAGAGGTTCAGGTCTTCGGGATGGGGGATAGACCAGGGGAGGGGGCCCTGGTGTAGAAGTACACAGAGGGAGGGAGGGAAGGGGAAGTTCAAAGATACGTGCATATGCTGGACTTGGGGGGGGAAAGAAATAATGGGTCTGAAAATAGAGGAGAGGAAGAGGGATGATGGACAATGGGATTTAGGGAGGGAAGGAACAGAAAGGGAGAGAAGTTGGACACAAGGGATGGTGTGGAGGGGGGGGAGAGATGCTGGATGAAAGGGTAGTTAAGAAAAGGTGAATCTGTGGAGGGAGACGGAAAAAAGGAAAAATGCCAGACCTCCTGGGGAGGGAAGGGAATGGAAGGGGAGGACAGAGATGGCAGATGGATGGTTAGCACAGAGAAAGAAGAAAGATGGAGACCCTGGCAAGCAAGTTATCAGAAGACAACCAGAGCCTGGGACTGACAAGATTTGACTAATGACCAGACAACAAAAGGTAGAAAAACTAATTTTATTTTCTATTTTGTGATTACAATATGTCAGATTTGAAACGTATATCCTGCCAGAGCTGGTGTTAGACCGCAAATGTGAGCTAGGATTTAACAGAGAGGAAAAGTCTTTTTGTTTGTTTATTCTGTTTACACCACAGCGCCAGTGTGGTTAGGAGAAGGAAAAGGGGGTGAAGAGGCTATAAAATAAACCCACCAGGATGTTTGGGGGAAAAAAACAACAACACCCAATTGGGCAGGAAAATTGAATCGAATCGAAAAACCAATTCAATAGGCTGAATCGAATCGAATCAAATTTTTTTTTTCCTGAATCAGGCAGCACTACTAACCACCACTGCACTTTATATCATCTTCCATTCTCACCCCCAGTAGGCACTGCCTTCTTCTGGACTCCATGCTGCTATTGGTTTACTCTTGAATCCACATGCTTCTTGGAAGGAGCTTGGAGAAGAGATGGCTCAGGGGTGATATGATAAGAGATCTATAAAATACTGAGTGGATTGGAAAGGGTAGATGTGAATCGCTTGTTCACTCTTTCCAAAAATACTAGGATAGGAGCCATTCGATGAAGCTACTAAGCAATAGATTTAAAAGAAACCAGAGAAAATATTTATTTATTTAAAATTGTTCTATACCGCTTAAGAACTAAACAGTTCACATGAGTTACAACAAAAATAATAATTATGACAAACTAAAATCTTAAAATCTTTTCTTTTCCAAAGAACTGTTAAGTCAAAAGAATGTGGTGACAAACAATTGGGTTTTTAGCTGCTTCTTGAACTGAAAATGATCAATACATTGTCCCAACTGACTCCCAAAGCATTCCACATCTTAATACCAGCTATGCAGAATGTCATTGCTCTGGTGTCTGCATAGTAAGCTTGCTTCCTTGAGATTAATAAATTTTTATTTTCAGATCATAAAGATCTGCCTGGTTTACAATTTGCAATGACTTGTTGAGAATGCCATGGTGTTTGATGACAAACAGTTTGATGGATCACAGAAATAACCTAGTGTTGTACTCGAAATAAAACTGGTAACCAGTGTAATTTCTTCAAAATCGGTGTCATATGTGTCATCTTATCTACACCCAAAATTAACCCGGCTGCAGCATTTTATATCAATTGTAACACTCTTACTCTTGTCTTGGAAATTCCAAGATAAAAGTGTGTTGCAATAGTCCAACCTCGACAAAACCATCCCTTGTACAACAGTTGTAAAATCATAGGCCGAGATCAATGGTTTAAGGAGATGAAGCATATGAAGTTGACCAAAACATGCCTTTAGGGTCTTAACAATCTGTAATTTCATGGTTAAACCTGGGTCCAAAACAACCGCTAAAACTGTCATTTCCTTCTTAACAGGTAATGTCACCTCTAACACACATAAGGATTCAGGCCACGTCTCTTCCCCACTTCTCCCTACGAACATTACCTCTGTTTTTCCTAAGTTTAAACACAGGCCATCACCACTCATCCATTCTTCTATCTTTCACATATAACCATTTAAAGCGTATTGCAGATCCGCCCCCCCTACTTGTGTACTGGAAAGCAGAATAAAACATTGCCAGCATATTGTCGATATAAGACTTGCAAATGTTCAAATACTTCTCCTAACAATGCCACATATATATTAAACAGCAGCGCTGATAATGCAGATCTCTGAGGTACGGTCAAATAGGTACAATTTAAACCACTGCAAAACGGTACCTCTCATTCTAAATGTTCCAGTTTTCTTAATAACAAATTTAAATCAACGGAGTCAAAAGCACCAGAAATGTCAATCGAAACCATGCAGTATGACATATGTTCATCCATGCCCTGTCTCAAAGCATCCACAACAGACATTAACAACAGTTCTACACAATGTGTAATTAAACTCTGGAATTTGTTGCCCGAGAATGTGATGAAATCAGTTAGCTTAGTGGGGTTTTAAAAAGGCTTGGATAATTTCCTAAAAGAGAAGTCCATAGACCGTTATTGAGATGGCTTGGAGAAATCCACTGCGTATTCCTAGGAGAAGCAGCACAAAATCTGTTTTACTACTTGGAATCTAGCTAGGTACTTGGGACCTGGGTTGGCCACTGTCCCATATGGCAATTCTTATATTCTTATGTTAAGGCCTGAATGAATACAAGATTGCTCCTGAAATTAGCCATAAAGCAAAAGTTGGTTAAGGTCACCACACACTCCTGAAATGACCCTGTCAAGGTCAGAATTTCCATGATGCTACAGGAGCATGGATGGACAATCAAATTTTGCAACACAGGGTTTTGATGGTTTTGTGCTGGCATTGGCTAGAACTGCTGGAATTAGTCTGAAATAAATTCAGAGCAAGTTGTTACTGCAGAAGGTGCTTGGAGCTCTGGTAAACCTTGCTAGAATGTAGCTCACAGAACTGTCTACACTAGTTAGCCCCCACTGCCAAATTTTAGAACATCTCATAAAACCTTCCTTGTAAAAAACACTCCATGCTACAGAAAAGCTCTTATAAAGATTTGTATCTGCTGTCAGCCAGCCAGGTCTTCTTTGCATGCCTTCTTAGGCATTTTCATCATGTGTTTCGTTTTTTTCTCAAGGCTTGTCAATGTATTTCTAACAAACTACAGTCCTCAAGGTCCACAAACCAGTCTAGTTTTCAAGATCTCTCTAATGAAAATGCATCAGATATATTTAAATGCAAAAGGCCAGTGTGTGCAAATGATTGTGGCATTTGAAAACTGCAATTGGACAACTTCTGCTGTGATAGAGATGCTTGCTATTAATTTTATAAAATTCTTCATTATGAAAGAAATGAAAGACAAAGCAAAATCACACCAAACTGTGAAGGGTTTGACAAGAAATTAAAAGATCCTTTTACTAACCCCCTCTTCTACTAAACCGCGCCATTCAGTGCGGCTCCCCATGCTAAAACCGCTAGCGTGGTTTAGTAGAAGACGGGGTAAACAGCGATAAATTTGACCTTAGTGCACCCTTGCATTAATTTTCTTCATGCACTAAGGCCATTTTGACTGCAGCAGTATAATGGCCACGGTTCCAATTTTTGGCATTAATGACCATACGCTAATGCCTATGTTAGTCACTATACAAACAATCCCACTGTGTTTCAATATTAATGGTGCTGGGCTTCACAGACATAGGATAGGAGGGAAAGCCTCAGAAGTTAGAGGGGTCTTGCACCCTATATTTATGCCAAAAAAAAAAAAATTATTCTCAATTCTTAAAAACCTCTCAACAATGTTAACTCGTCTTCATGCATAAAGACTGTTCTTAGAAAAAACCCAAAAAAACTCTGTGGAGTGACGATGTTCCCAAATGGACTTTATTTGAAAGTATCAAAGTTCCAAAGGTACACTAAAATCATCCACATAAAATAATTCCATCCACATAAGAGCCTTAAAGGACCTAGTCCGCTAGGGATACAGGACCCAACACGGTCCGCGTTTCGACAAAAAGTCTTCTTCAGGGGTTCCTGGGGGTCCTATAAATGTGAGTACGTGGGAAACAATTGTGTGGTGAGCCGGAAGTGAGACACTGCTTAAACACTGCTCTTAAGCATCCCATTATCTCTGCACCAGTAATAATTTCTTACATTCAAAAAGTCAGCGAAATACTTCAAAATATAAAAATGAATTCATCTTGTTGATACATGTATTGCAGGAGTAAATATTTTCAAATTCTCTTCTGATGTGAACACTACTCTTCATATTACTTCAAAATGTAATATGTAAGGCATCACTTTCTTACAACTTCGAAGTGGCCAGCGTTTCACAGTAATTCATCTTAAGATTCTGCATCAGGACTTCTCACCGAGATCGGCTCCTCAATATTTCTCTGCTATTTTTTACAAACTTCTACGTCCCATCGCTGATCTATACAAAAAATGGTGCTGTACGCTGTAAACACTGAGACTGCACAGCCAATCAAATATTCATTGGTTCTTTTTTCTCCATCCCATTCATATTACAATCCTACATGTCAATTTCTTACTGGCTTTGCTTTCTCCATTTCATTCACATTATGACTTATTAATAAAAATGCTACCACTTAAAATTGACATTTAAACTATATAGTTCTATTGATCTGAGTCGATAAATCCAACGTTGTTCCTTCTGTGCAAGAAATTTTTTTTTTAAAAAAAACCCTCCTTTCCTCCCTCTGGGCACATGATCCAGAACTACCACTTTAAAATCAAAGAAACTGTGATTATATTGCAAGCAATGCAGCATGAGTGGAGCTCCCGAGTTTTGTCTATTAATGTTACTTTTATGTTCTGTAAGTCTCACATTGAGGGCTCCTTTTACTAAAATGCACTAGTGGTTTTAGCGCACGCTGCATTGCCCCGCGCGCTAGACGCTAACACCGCCATTGAGCTGGCGTTAGTACACGCTAAAAACGCTAGCGCACCTTAGTAAAAGGAGCCCTGAGTTTGCGTGAAGTTTGTCCAATGTAGATCTTGTTACATGGACAACGAATACAATAAACTGCATACTCACCCCCTCTTTTACTAAGGTGCGCTAACTGATTAGCATGCGCTAATCGAATTAGCGCATGCTAAACACCAACACGTCCATAGACTAACATGCACGCGTTAGCGTTTAGCGCGTGCTAAATCAATTAGCGCACCTTAGTAAAAGAGGGCCTCAGTCTTACAACTCATATTATAGTTTAAATCAAAGAATTACAGAAGAGCCCTGTGGTCTCCATAATGGTGCACATTTGGCATGTTCCACAGCTACTGTGACCTCTATTTTCAATATCAGTAGATTGTATGGGCGGTAAAGCCTAAAGGCATAAGATCTCTTTTAGATTCTTATTCTTCCAGTATGCTATCCTTAGAGACTTCTATTGGTCTCCAACATACGCCAATGCCTACGGAGGATTCTTGCTATTTGAAAACTGTTTTGTGTATAATTTGAAACAGTCATAAATTCATTCTGTTTGCCTGAGTTCAATTCAGGTCGTAATAACTCCCTGATACTGAAAAGAGCCCTTTTATAGGACCTTCTTATCACTCTTTCAGGGTAACCCCATTAGATAAATCTATCTCACAAATCGTAGGCTTTGTTTTAACGGAGATTTCGGCAGTAGGAACCCAAGCACACTACCGGGTAGAGCTTTGGATTCTTGCCCAGAAATAGCTAAGAAGAAAAAATTAAAAATTTAAATTGAATCAAGTTGGGCAGACTGGATGGACCATTTGGGTCTTTATCTGCCGTCATCTACTATGTTACTATGTTTTTAAAAAAAATCTTTATCAGATAAACAAATCTGTCTTAATCATAAAAATTGTGAAAAAGGTAAACAGGTTTTTAAATGAAAAGGATAAAAGCTGGAAAAATGCAAGAAAGTATTTCTGTCAGTTGATTTATGAAAAACATCTGTAGAAAAAACTTTATTTTCCAATCTGATCTTCACTTCCAGAAAAGCAATCTAGAATTATATTCCATAGTAAATTCCACTTTATTATGGCATGAATTTAACCAGTTCTTAAACTGATGTAAACGTTCTTTGGAATTCTTCCAAAACTTAAATATATTGTCGATAAAACGAACCCTCATAATGATATAATCTTTAAATGCTGAAGGATAAATCCATTGTGCTTCAAAGTGGGCCATGTAAAGATTAGTTTTTGAAAGGCCCATCGTAATGATGATATAAAACATCTTCAAATAGAAAAATATTATCCTTCATGGCTAACGTTGCCAACCTCATAATAAATTCCATGGGCACCCTATGTGAGTGGTCTTACATCTAGATATTCTGAAATAATGGTCAATGCTTCATCCTGTGACCTAAATTGGCTTGGTCACCACCAGAACCCATGGATCCTCTAATATAGAAGTTTTTCATCATTTGGTCCTGGCAGATTTACATATAGCTGAACAAGGTTCCTATAAATGTGGAAATAATCTATCAATAGCAGCTTGTAATTTTTTCAGAAGAACGAGGATTTAATTAACCACAGAGCAGATAAAGAGGGAGCCATTGTTCTTAAGGATCACATTAAATATAAACAGGAAGAATTGAGTCAACTCTCTGATAAAGATGATTATGAGATATTAGAGGAAGATCCAACTTTAGGCTTAGAAAAAAAACAGTTCTGAATTTAACAAAACAGGCACAAAAAGAAGGATATTTAACTGAGAGAATTCAGATTTTTTAATATACTGTACAGTATCCCAAAATACCAGTAGTTTATACTGTACCAAAGGTTCTCTTTTAAAGACCCTTTCAATGTAAGTTGTTAAATTTTTTAATCCATTGGTGCAACAAACATCTCCAATATAAGTGATACCACAATTTTTTGTTCTATTGATCACTCTTTCTTCAAAAATGGATTTCCTGTCCTATTAACCCTCTTTCTTCCTCCCCTCTTAAAGTCAATCAATTTGTAACTTTGATTAATCTTTGTAAACCGCATAGAACTTCACTGTATTGCGGTATATAAGCTGTTATTATTATTATTATTTTAATGGTCACATTTGATGTATATTCCTTATATACAGTAATTCCAAAGGATGAAGCGTTGACCATTATTTCAGAATATCTAGATGGAAGACCTAACCCACATAGGGTGCCCACGGAATTTATTATGAGATTAGCAACGATAGCCATGAAGGATAGCTTTTTTTTTTTTTTCCTTTTTGAAGATGTTTTATATATCATCCAGTGTCTGTGGTAGCTATGGGCATTATGATGGCCCCTTCAATAACTAATCTTTTCATGACCCGCTTTGAAGCACGATGGATTTATCCTTTGGCGTTTAAAGATGATACTATTATGTGGGTGTGCTTTATTGATGCCAGAGATCACTTTCCTGGATGTAAAGATCAGATTGGAAAATAATGGGGGGGTTTCTACAGATGATTTTTGTAAACCAACTGATAAATACTTTATTGCATTTTTTCAGCTTCCAATTTTTTATTTAAAAAAAACAGTTTACCTTTTTCACATTTGGAGGGGTCTCTGAACTACCATGAGCCAGCTGGAGAGTTCTTGTGGCCACAGGGGGGATGGAGAGTGGCCTCTGGGGGAAGGATCTCTTGGTGTTGAGGATCTCCCACAGAGATGAGCTCCTGGATTAGATCACATGGGTGATGGCAGTACTTCAGACGCCAGAGGAGCAGTTGGTTGACAGCACCGGGAGAGTGAGTTTTCTGTTAAAAGCGATCAGGAAACCATCCAGGATCTTTCCTGTGCTCAGAACCATTAAGAATATGAGAGTGACCGAGTGGGATGCTCCAGATACAGGGTTCAGTGTCACCTGATCTGTGATATGGCCCTATCCAATTCTGACTGAGGAAAGAAGACTTTTGGCTGCCTAGTGTGGGATTCAGTAGTGACTGGCAGTAACAACAACAAAAAAATCCACCATTCAAGTGGAAGGGCATACTGCCCTGAAAGGATCCTCAAGACCATAGAATGGAGGCCTTGGAAGTAGGCCTTCAGTATGGTAGCCTTGGCTCTATAGGCAGCGGTCTGCAGAAACAATATGGCCCCAGTGTTTTTTCAGGTGAACTGAGCAGGAGGTGCATGAGTCTGAGGTGGAGAAAATTGAAATGGGCTCTGTATTCGTGATGGATTCCTTGGATGATCATATTAGGGTCTTAGCTAAGGATACAGCTCTGTTGGCTGTGTGTAGGTTTCTGTGGTTTCACAGCTGATTCATGGATATGGGTTTAGAAGCTCAATTTAGCAAGCTCTTTCTGAGGGAAGTTGTTTGAAGAATTGAAGAAATTAGTGAACAGCTTGGAGTCCAACATGCTATGCCTCCTGGAGAATCATCCGAAAGGGACTGGTGGGTATTCTTCCACTAAAGCAGGGGTCCCCATAGTTCCTCCTTGAGGGCCGAATCCAGTCGGGTTTTCAGGATTTCCCCAATGAATATGCATTGAAAGCAGTGCATGTACATAGATCTCATGCATATTCATTGGGGAAATCCTGAAAACCCGAATGGATTCGGCCCTCAAGGAGAGACTTTGGGGACCCCTGCACTAAAGGATGTATTAGGAAGATTGAGATATTGAATGAGTGCCTGTCATGGCTTCAGACTTCCAATCTGGAGGAACGCATAAATTGGAGATGCTGGAGGTATCAATGAATGCCAACCTCAAGGGTGGGGGAGGGGGCTCACATGGTTCGGAGTCTAGGATAAGAAGAGAAACATGGTCGAACAGCTGTTTGGAAGTGAGAGCCATATAGCTCGCACTGCAGGCTTTCCAGCCACTAGTCCAGGTCATAATGCTTTAGAACAGGGGTCTCAAAGTCCCTCCTTGAGGGCCGCAATCCAGTCGGGTTTTCAGGATTTCCCCAATGAGTATGCATGAGATCTATGTGCATGCATTGCTTTCAATGCATATTCATTGGGGAAATCCTGAAAACCTGACTGGATTGCGGCCCTCAAGGAGGGACTTTGAGATCCCTGCTTTAGAACATCTTTTAGGGCTCCTTTTACAAAGGCGCGTTAGGGCCTTAACGCGCGGAATAGCGTGCAGTAAATTGTCCCGCACGCTAGCCATTACCACCTCCTTTTGAGCAGGCGGTAGATTTTCGGCTAGCGCACACTGATCCAGGGCGTGCGTTAAAACGCTTAAGGCACCTTCGTAAAAGGAGCCCTTAGTGTTCTGATTTTGCAATCGTTTCGTGCCATACCAGTGTTTTGCTGAGTTTTGTTCTTGATGTTGTCGATATAGTTGTGCAGTGACTGTTGTTCACTGATTGTACGTTGTTTCAGTAGACCTAAATAAAGTTTTTAAAAAATGCAACTCTGGATATAACGGACTCTGATATAACGAGATTATACTGTATACTATTTTCTAAGCCCCTCCCTCAAGCTGACTGATTGCTGATGTTGTGTTAGGCAAACCATTAGTGGGCTACGGTCCCTGCAGGCCTGCCCGTGAGTCATTCCATCCCCCTTAGCACTTTTGCTTCTCTTCTCTAAATCTTTTCAAGTTCTGCTATATCCTTTTTGAGATGGGGTGGGGGTGGGGGATCAGAACTACACACAATACTCAAGGTACTGTTGTACTGTATTCAAATGTATTATATTCTCAGAGTTTTATTCTCTGTTGTTTCTGAACAATTCCTAACATTGTTATCAGCTTCTAGGTGGTGACTCATAATATGGAACTCCGCATTCTGTACATATACTTACGGGCTTTTTTCCTCACATATAAATCAATCACTTGCCATTTATATGCTCTTTTCTCCAGTCCAATGAGGTCTTTCTGTAGTTTCCGGCAGTATGCTTGTGTTTTAACTACTTGAATATTTTTTTGCATCCTCTACAAAATATGATCACTTCACCGATTGCTCCCTTTTCCCTATCCTTAAGAATAAGTTGAAATATCACTCCCAACACACAATTAGATAAAGAACAATGGCATATCATCTGGTTGCACACCTTTAAACTTCTTAAATCCTCTGCTATAACGCAATCCTGCTATTTCTTATTACTTAGGGCGTTAAGTAATAAGCTCTCTAAATTTTCCTCTGAGGGGAATAACAGATGTTGGTCCTGTAACTTGGATGTTGGGACTCTTGACCACATGATCTATTACTGTCCCACCATATCCAAATATTGGTCCCAAATTTGGGACTTCATACCTCAAATTTTACCAATCCAGGAACCTATATTTTTTTTGCGAAAATCCTTTTTGGTGAGTTTGCTCTCAACTCTATCCTATCTAAACATCATATCGCTCTCTTCCAATCTCTAATTATGATCACTATCAAATCCATATTAAACGATTGGAAACATCCTGACAAACTCTCATATGCAGCATGGTGAAATCTTGTCTGTATTATATTACAATACAAGGGCATAGCTGCCAAAAAGATGCATAAATTTCACAAATTTATACTCATGTGGGAACCAATAATTATTTACTGTAATTCACAATTGAATTCTTCTTTATCTCAATTGTTCCCCTCTGATCAAACTCGTTCTTAATGTTGTATCTCATATCTTTGAGGCAAACTATGACATAATACTGCCCAACTGTATACTGATGTTGTCCATGACTACCTATGATATGCCTATGTGATATACCTATGTTCATGCCTATAAATGCTCATTATAAAAATGTGTATTGAATAAGATGTCAACCATATTACCAAATGCTCATGTATCAGAATTCTACCTGTGTAACTAGTCATACCTATGTTAGTGTTGTTGAATAACTTTTCTTATTGTTTACTAATATAAAATAATAAAAATATTGAACAACAACAAAAAAAAGAAATATCACTCCCAACAAATCTCTGAGAAACTTCACTAACCCTCCCCCCTTTTACAAAACTACAATAGCGGTTTTTAGCGCAGGCCGGCACGCTGAATGTTCAGCGCTGCTCCCAATACTCATAGAGTTCTTATGAACATCGGGAGCAACGCAGCATTCAGCATGCTGGCCTGTGCTAAAAACCACTTTCGCGGTTTTGTAAAAAAAAAAAAGGGGGGGGGGATAATTTTTACCTTTCTATTCAGAAAACTGACCACTTTGGCTGTTTTTTTTTTTTAATCTTTCAGCTACCAATCCATAGTAAGCCATCACCTCCTATTCTACAGCTTTTGAATTTCCTGAGAAGTCTTATGAGAGGCTTTTTATCAATGCCTTCTGAAAATCTTAATACACTACTATAATCAGCTCACATGTATCCACAGGCTTATTTACACCTTCCAAGATTTTATAATGGATTAGTAAGTCATGACCTTCTTTTCCTAAATCCATGCGGATTCCTATTAAGCCATGGAAAAATCACTGAGATGATGTGCCCAGGGGGTGCATGGAACTGGCAATAACATGGCACTGGGCACCTGAGGTGTCCCACACCCTGGCCAGGAGGCTGCTATTTGGGCTGCCCAGGGTGGGGCCGGGAAACCCTTTAACACACCGATATTCAAAAAAGAAGAGTAAGCTCAAATGGAAACGCTCCAAACTTTCAGAAAAATCCCACTATATCATGCATAAGATATAGATATAAATGTGGGGGGGAAATAATAATAATAATAATAACTTTATTTTTGTATACCGCCATACCCAGGGAGTTCTAGGCGGTTCACATCAATTAAACAAAACTTAATAAGAAATTACAATAAACTATATTTACAAGTAATGAAGATATTGGAACAAAAATTAACAAGAAATTACAATTGATCATAGTTACAATTGATCATAATGAGTAGGTCCTTGGAGTTAGTGAGATGGGGGAGATCAAAAAGAGGGGGAGGGGACCGGGAGAGTTGGGTCATTTGAGGGGGGGAGAGGGAAATGGAAGAGAGGGGATATCCAGCGCGAGGGATCTGAGAAACCTGCTTGGTGGTTCAAAGTAAACCTCAGCCACGTTTCATTCATTGATCCTGTCAGACTTGACTGAGGTTTACTTTGAACCACCAAGCAGGTTTCTGAGATCCTTTTCTTCCCTTATGCATGATATAGTAGTGGGATCTTTCTGCAAGTGTGTAGGGAAAACCCTTCCCACCACAACCTGGGCATTCTGCTGGAAGGTGCTTGGGACACCTTTGCTGAGAACCTTCTCTCCCACCTGAAATCTTTACTTCTGTTTTATGCTGATGTCACAGCTGGGAGAGTGGTGGGAGTACTCAAATCTAGGACCCTGAAGTAGCATTGATTTTATACAGTGGATGAGTGACACAGTGGGGACAGCTGTGTCTGATGAGTTGGACCCCTTGCTGAACAGTGGAGCATCCTATGGGCAGGGCTCTGGATGCTGTACAGCTTTGATGGTTAGGGGCAGACTGATAGTTGTTTTAGACAATCTGATGTTGGCTTAGGTACCCTGATGATTCTAATCTGCGATGTTAACCATCTGTGTATTCAACAAAGCTGTGGCCAAGTTGTTAGCATCCTAAAATCCAGGAGGTTGACTGCCTTTAGTGTAACTTGATCAGGGTATTTTGGGGTTGGGTCAGGGTGTCACGGCTGCCCCTTTTTAAACCTGGAGTCGCTCTATCAAATGAAAGGAGGCAGAGTCATGTTTTAGGTGGACAGAGGGTAACTTTGCCCTAGAATTAATAACTACCCTGCCCAATATGAATTCCAAAACTAAAGGAAATTCGTACTGCCTGCAGTCCATAATGGACTGCCTTACAGAACCTGAGGGCTAATCTATATACATGCCCGATTCTTTTCTTACAGGGTACAGGATGCTTATTTCTCTCCCTAGACAAGATTAATTATTCAAATATTACATGCAGCATCACAGTTGAAATAAGCACAAATAATGCCCTGCAGAATACTGGTATAAAAAAATAATAATAATAATGCCAAACAGAAAACCATCATATTTTATCTTATGGACTTATATTACAGAGTGCAGGCTGAGAAAAGAGGAAACCTCTTGAGCATCTTGACTAATAATTAGGTATAACACAAAGAGATTCCCAGCAAAGTACTTGGGGAGAAAAGACCTGCTATTATCTCCCATGCAAGCACATCCTGCAAAAAAAGTCAGCATTAGCACCAATCAGCTTTAGCATAGGCATATGTTCTCTCTATTTCCCCCCCAAGCACAAATCCAAGCCACCGCACTTACCCACACACTCATTCGCCTCCCTGGCAGTCGCCCTCTGCCACGGCCTGTCGTAGTGGAACGGTTTGCAGCGGTCGCACTCGGGCCCCGCCGTGTTGTGCTTGCAGTCGCACACCAGCTCGTCGTCCCGGTCCCTCACGCACCTCGAGGCATGGCCGTTGCACTTGCAGCGCCCTCCCACCTGCAGGTCGGAGACGGCGTAGAAGTAGGAGTCGCGCGCCAGCTCCGAGTCGTCCTCGTTCTCGTCGCCGAAGGTGTGCAGGCGGCTGAAGGCCACCTTGATGTCGGTGGCGGTGACCCAGTCCTGGAGCACGGGCGAGTTGTCGAAGTCGTGGGCCGTGGGCCTGCCGTCCAAGGTGCTGAAGGCGATCAGGCCGCCGGACAGGGGGTGCATGTCGGTGTGCGAGTCGGTGCAGATGGCCTCCTGCTCGTTCTGCTTGGTGATGGCCGCTTTGCTGGCCTTGTTGTACATCTTGCGGCACTGGGTGGAGTAGAACTGGAAGGGCACCCAGGACTTGCCGTAGTCCATGGACTTGAAGATCGCCATGGACTCGGGCCTGGGCGAGCAGAACTGCAGGCTGACGTAGGTCACCTCGAACTTCTTGCCCAGCGAGAGCGTGAGCGTGACGTTCTGCGGGTACTGGAGGTAGGTCTCCGACTGCCAGCAGGTTAGGTTGTGGGGGTTGTTGAGGTCGGTCAGGAAGGCCGGGGGGTGGCCCCTCTTGGCGTCCGACGCGTTGCAGGTGTGACAGTTTCGGAAGCGCTCCTCGCCCTTTTCGGTGACGGCGCAGTAGCGCGAGGGCGGCCGGCCGCAGGTGCTCGACACCCTCACCTCCTTGCCGAACGCCGAGTTGACGAAGTCGGGGATGCAGCGGCGCGGGTGGCCGTGCTCGTCGTAGCAAGGGTCGGGCTGGGCCGTCTGCAGCGCGAACAGGCTCGCGCCGTAGCCGCCGCGCGCCTCTCTCAGCAGCGAGGACAGGGCCGCCAGGGTCAGCAGCACCTGCCCGCCTTGGCCGGGCATGATGGTGGAGTCCGGATGCTCCCCGGGCTTGGTCGCGACGGGTCCTCCCGATTGTCCTGGGGAAGAAATAGAGAAGATGGCAGCGTTAACACACAAAAAGAAGTAATTTCTGAGGAATAAGCAAAAAAAAAACAACATAAATGGTGGCGTTAGAAACGTAATTTTTTAAAACGTTAGAGAGAGTCACTTTTTTTTCTCTCTCTCTCTCTCTCTACAGCAGCAACAAGAACTTACCGCTAAATACGAGACTTTGGGAGGGAAAAATCCCAACAAACTCCGGATAAATGCACGACAAATAGGAAACTCGGGCTAAGGTGTTTAGGAAGAACTTGAAATAATAGCTCTGTTATGTCAAAACTCTCCGAAGACGTTTCCTAATCTGTATTTACTGCTTTTTCACCATGTAAAAACGTGTCCATTCACTTGCAAATCTGGGCTTTCATTGATTTGACACCGAAGGAAGAATTTCACCCAAGATAAGTGCACAAATGGCTACTTTTCTCGTGCAAAAGCAAAAATAAAATAATTTAAAAAAAAAAAATAAACAAAACCCACACAAAGTTTAACCTGTGGAGGTAAGCCAGAGATGGGAAAATGTTGATGCTAAACTGGGCAAAAGCCGCCTGTGATACTGTACATTTACATTCCCAGCAGAACTGGTGGCAGGGGGAGGTGGTGTGTGTGTGTGGGGGGGGGGGGGGGGGTTCCACCTCCCTTTCTATCTTGGGATGGAAACGTGAATGACGTTCCCAGCTTCAGCCTAGCTTGAGGTCATCTGGAGGGAGTGACACCGTGCAAAGAAAGAGCAGAACGACATCCACTGGTGGTTTAATCGGCAAGCCAAGAAAAAAAAAAAAAGCAGGCATCGGATTCACGGGTGGGAGGGGGAGGGAGAGGGCGGATTCAGTTCTACCGCGGAAGGGAGTTTAGTTTACAAAGCTGGTTGTTGTTGGTTTTGGTTGTTTTTTTTTTTTTTTAATAAACCGCGAAGAAGAAATAAGCAAACTGAAAGACGTGGGAAAAGGGAAGGAACTGAAAGCGAGAGCGCTAGGAGTGGCTGTAAGTGCCCGCAGTACGGTGCGGTGGAATAATGACAGTCTTGTGCTTTTCTGGCCCCGGGTTCTGCCCAGCTCGGAGTTAATTGGATAGACAGGCCCCGTATTGAGAAATAGGTTTCTGAGGCAACATAGCGCGTAATTGCGCACGGAAAAGGCGGTTTAGTGAAACGCTGCGGGTTTTGGGGTGTGGGGGGGGTTGCAATGAAAAATACCTGTCTTTGATAAGAATTGCAGTCTCCTCTTTACAGGGTCAATAATAATAATAACGGGGTCGTTTGAAAACTAGATTTGGAAACAAAGCAGGGTAAATCCTGCGGTTGTGGTAAGAATGTCATTACTTTGAAGGGGGCGGGGAAATATTCGTTAAATAAGTCACAATAGGAAGGGGCGCTGAAAAGTTCTCAGCCCGCCAAACAACTTCCTAAAATTCTGAGGGTTATTTTATCACTGTAGTTTTCGTTAAGTGCCAATTTCCAGAAACGAAATTCAGATTATTTTTTTTTTTTTCATTCTCTTCTTGGTTGGCGCGAGAACTTTTCAGCACCCCCTTCCGGAAAAAAAAAAACAACCCAATACCTCAGGTACTTTAGGTAAAGCTAAGGGCTCCTTTTATCAAGCCGCGCTAGCGGGGTTAACGCGCGCGCCGTTTCATCACGCACTAAGCCCCGCGCCGGCCAAAAAACTACTGCCTGCTCAAGGGAGGCGGTAGCAGCCAGCGCAGCCGGTGGTTTAACGCACGCTATTATGCACATTAACCCGCTAGCGCGGCTTGATAAAAGGAGCGCTAAGTCTGTCGCACCAGAAACGGATCTTAAATCCATGTTCTCATAAGTACTTTAATGGTTCCCTCTAGGAACTGCATTTCTGTTAATTTTTGCAAACAAAAACACCATATGACTAATAGCTGGAACATCTTGCTCTAGAATAAGGACCACCCAGCCATGAAGGGAGTGTGTTTTGTATACTGAATTACATGCCTCACTATAAAGCATGGGTTTATTTGCTTGTTCTGGGTTCATAGTTTCTAAAATAAACTGAAGCTGGAGTTTGTGTGTTATGAGAAGGCGAGGTTAAATTTAGCGTGCGGATAAAATACAGTTATTTCTCTTAACAGTATAAGGTGTTTTTTTTAGGAACATTAAGGTAGAATTTAGAGTCTGGTGTTAACTGATCGTGGTGTAGTGGATTCTTCCCACATGCTGTATTAATTTCTAAAAGCAAGTAGTGGATGAAGTCTAGACATTTCCTCACAGACAATTCAGATCTGAGCAGCGCTCCAGAGGGACATACAGCCTCATGGATATGTACATATCAGTGGTCTCAAACTCGCGGCGTAGGGGCCACATGTGGCCCGCCAGGTACTATTTTGAGGCCCTCGGTATGTTACAATTGTTCTGGAACGTTGCCTGCCTCACTGCTATAACCTCACGCAAGCGCTTTCCTGCATCTGTACGCGATTATGAGGTGGAGTGGAGAGGACAAGTTTTCCAGGCACAAGTCGGATATTGATTCTCCCCTCTACAAAAAAGCCTAGAGGACTATACCAAAATCTTGGCTCGTGCAGATAATACTTTTACCACTTTATTTTGGATTTTACTTCATACATAATATACTATATTAGAAGAGTTGATTATACAGATGTTGTCTGCTCTAGTTTTGGAGAGATTTTTCTCTACATGCCTGACATTTGTTCTTATTTTCGGATGTTGATACCTTGACAGTGTTGTAAACTCTTATTTTAAAATCTAATAAAAATTACTTTAAAAAAAAAGAATCTAAATCACAATTTTGCATGAGGTAAAACTCTTTATAGTTTATAAATCTTTCCTTAATTGCTTCTGATAATTTCAGCTATACACAACTCAAAGCAGTGCAACATGCAGAAAGTGAAAAACTATCTAAACTTCACTTTTTGCATGTTGCACTGCTTTCAGCGATAGCTGAAATTATCAGAAGCAATTAAGGAAAGATTTATAAACTATAACAAGTTTTACCTCATGCAAAGTTGTCATTTTTTTAATAAGACATTAACTATTTTTTCTGTGGCCCTCTAAGTATGTACAAATCCAAAATGTGACCCTTCAAAGGGTTTGAGTTTGAGACCACTGCTACATATGTTTGAACAAACGGTAAGAGCGTAAAGGGACATATAGTACACTTTTTTGGGGCAGCTCCATTTGGAAGGAAGCTGGATGAATTTATTCCAGTTCTGCCCTGCGGACTCCTTTTTGAGGAAAAGCGGTGATCAGCTCCCCTCCATTTAGCGCATAACTTGATCCCACCCGGAATAGACAGGGACCACACGGTATCTTAACTGCATGTCCTTAAAAATCTGAGATCCGTGCCACTTTTAGTCTCAGCATAGGTTATGGCTCTGACCGACCTCGATGACAATTTAGCTCTGATGGATCCTAATGCTTTTCCTTCCCTATTCTGAGACTGAAAGTGGCACAGACCTAAGGGCAAAAGTTTTGCACTTGTAGTTTCAGCGTAGGGAGGGAAAAGCATTACGATCCGTCAGAGCTAAATTGTCATCGAGGTCGGTCAGAGCCATAACCTATGCTGAGACTAAAAGTGAAACGGACCTCAGATTTTTTTAAGGACGCGCAGTTAAGATCCGCGTTTTACCCCTTCCCGAATATGCAAAACAAGTTTAACAGGTTATTTGCTAGTCGTATAGTGAGAAGTGGCATAACAGCCAGCTCTGTGGGTGCTTGGGCACCCCTAGTATCGAGCAAACTTCTTAATTATGTCCACAGAGACGTAATTTCCGTTGGCTTTTAGCACCTCCTAACCATTTTGAAAAGTCGGAGAGCTGGGGCTTAAAAACAGCACACGGCCGATAAGCATAATAAAACAAGAAATGTATTCAGAAATTAATAGAAAGTTTGTAAAGAGAACCGCAGTATGGTTTATAGTGGTATTTTCGCCTTAATTAAGTACACATTGTCTATGACAAAACAAAATAAACAACCAACACCACAGTCCAATAGAAACCAGTGTTTGATATTCTAGGCAGAAATATTTGAAAACGAATTTCCTGTCTTCATAAAGAGAGATTGATTTAAAGCCACAGTAACAGTTAGGGGTATATTTATAGCAAAGGTAATCTATCCTGCAAAGGTTTCTGGGATCACAACTATCCAAGCATTAACACTTTACAGTTAGCGAGAGGCATCGCACCCTGCTAAGATTCCAGGACCAAATAGGGCTACCAGAACTTGCAAAAAAAAAAAAAAGACAGGAAATATGCAGAATAGAAGCTACACACAAACCAATATTTCTTGTCCTAAATTAAATGCCAAATGGATTCCTAATGCTCCACACATCATTCCCAGTCCTTTCTCAAGAAACATGCAACTATGCCAATATCTGAAATTGAACTGGACGGTGTGTAGTGTCTTTTGTAAATTTCATTGTTTGCATGCAAAGACATTGTTTGCAGATTCACATATTTCAAGAAACGTAAACACGCTTGCAATATTTGTCACCTTAATTTTAAATCGCATAAGAAAACTCAGAGATTGTTTGGACATTCTGGTGTGAAACATAGTTTAAAGGTATTACTCACCCCCCCCTCCCTTCCCAGTACCTAATTGAGTTTATTTCGCTATAGATTGCTGGGTGGGAGACTGAAGAAAGGAAAACACGCTTAAAAGAGCATTTCTAATATTATAGGAATAAAATGGAGTTGCTTGTGTGTCACTGTACCACACTCACTTGAAAGGTTTGATTTATAACCCGTCAAAGGCAGCTTAACTTTAACAAACGCTCTGCCCATTTGTCATCAATGGACCTGAATCTGAGGCTTTGAAATGAGATAGGTACACAAAAATATCTTTCATTCTCATGGGACACAAAAAAACTGTGGTGTCCCTTCAGATTTAAAACACCTTCTCCCCTCCCCCCCCCTTCAATTCACATTGGCCTTAGTGAGCTGGTCTCCTCATTTAAAAGGGCAGTTTTATTTTTCCAACTAAGGTGCCCTTCTTTCAAAAAGGATGCCTATACATTTGTCACTCGATAGCAACAGATCTGGTACTCAGAAGTCTGCACCCCTTTATTAAAAAAAAAAAAATTAGCAGGCAAAGAATGAGACAATCGGATCCTGGTAGCCACCGATTTGGGAATGGGAGCTATGGAAATGTCTGGGCCCCCTCCCCTTTGAATTCCTGGGCTCTGGCCTGAATAAAGTGGCTGTTGTAAATTGAATTAGTGCCTGATTAATCTGCCCCTGGTCCTGCTAGCCCAGCGGGATGTCTTTGGCATTGCAACCGCTCTCCCTGCAGGGCTGCAGGGATTCAACAAACTGTCTCTGCCCCCTCCCCACCCTCTTTCCCTTGACAGCCTGCTGCTGGATGGATTTGTTAACTTTTAGCGTGAAATAGCTTCTAAATCCTCCTCCATTTTTTTTACAACTCCATCTCCCCAGGACAGGGTCAGGACTGAGGATCTTAATTAAAAGGCATGTTAACTCAAGATGTATTTAAAATAATAATTAAAAAAAAAAAAAAATCACTCGAATTATGTGTCCTTGTGGGTGTTTTTTTTAACCCTTTGTTTCCTTCTGTTAACCTAATCTAAGATACCATGCAGTGATACAAACAATTTTAATTGCATCCTCCTTCCCCACCCCCAATCTAATATCCCGAGAAAATTTTTTTTTTTTTTTAAAGGCAGTTGTTCCTCCCTAAATAGGCAAATCTTGCAAAGAGGGGTGAGCGATTCTGCAGAGAGCTGAAAGGAGTCCCTTCATGGACACTGGACCCTCTTACAGCAACGATTACTTCAGCAAGTGTTTCATGTGGCCCATTTGTTAGAATTATACACTTGCCTTGTTAATGAGCGCTCCCAAAATTAAAAGGAGGGCGTCGAGGAGGAAATGTTTACAGGCTGCGCTGCATTTCATCAGCTTTCTAAAGCAAGCGGCCTAGGGAGGCCAAACTCGAAATGCCCAAGGTTTTGTGCTATTTCTTAACAAAACAAAAAAATAAGACTTGCGGTCTTCCTAATAACCAGGAGCCCACAGAAAGGGAGGAGCAGAATTTGTTTGCTAAGCACGAATAAGGAGTGCAAATTATTTGTGTGGCTGAAACCAAACATTCACTTAACTGTATAAGCAAAACTGTACTTTTTTTAAATGATTTCACATTGCCAGTTCTCCCCCTCCCCCCATTTTTTTTTACAGAGTCCTTAATGGGTGAGGGCCACATGCACTGTAAGTAGGCTTCTTTTTCCTTTTCCCTCCTCCCCCCCCCAAAAAAAAAAAAATTGGAAAACTTTAGTATATTTTGGCCCTGGCTCAGATAAATGATTTTTACTTATACAATATTTATTAGGAAGGAGGAGTGAAAGGGGGAACCATTTTCCTTTTACTTGCCACTCCCCCCCCCCCTGAAAATTTTGTTCAACAAAACCTGTAGGATAAATCTTAATACTTAAACAGGGTTAGTGTGCTGGTGTTCTTATTATAATTCTTGAAAAAGAATAAGGAAAAAAAGTGATCAGTATGATCTTTTCTTTAAAACTAATGTGAGTGCTTAAATATATTTCAGTGTTGTAAGGTCCTAGGTAATTTCAGGATAGGAAAATGACAAGGAAATCAAGTTATGGCTCATGAATATCGATATGGAAGTCGACTTTTCAAGTTAATTTCATTGAACTCCCTGGCTTAAAGGTAATTACTGCTGTCTGCTGTTGAATCCATCAAAACCCACATTTTGAAACGCTGAATATTTTTCACTCGTATCTATTAATCCAGAGCTTGTTTCCTGGCGCTTCCCTTCTAAATATTTAGGCATCTGTCAATTATGGGTACCATTTACTATTTCTAACCACATAATAAAAATCATTAAGATGCTTTTTGTTCCCATTTTCATCTAATTTGGGAAGGAGGAGACCATGTTTTAAGATGTTGAACACACCTCCTTCGGCATTCTAACAATCTGTGTAAGATATCACAGAGATATCAATTTGATAAATATAAAGTATATATGTTTCTTGTTCTCTTTTTAGTTAAGCTTATATTTAATAATAATAACTTTATTTTTGTATACTGCAATACCACAAAACAGTTCAGAGCAGTTTACAGGAGAAGAGACTGAACATTTACAGCGAAGATGCAGAGTCAGATTAACCAGGGTAAAGTAACCAGTAACAATAATAATTAAAATTAAAAAGTAAGATAGGTACTTAGAAATTCCCTTACTGTCCCGAAGGCTCACAATCTAACTAAAGTACCCGGAGAATAACAAAGAAGTGAAAAATAGAGATAGAGGAAAAATAAGAAATAAACATTCTAACAAGACTACATTGATCTAAAATACTTTGGAAGGGTGAAGAGAGGAGAGAAAGGAATATATACAGTTACAAGAGAGTGCAGGATGAGGATAGTAAGATCCGGGGAAGAAGAGGTATATAGGTGAGGAAGGAGAGGAAAGGAAGGAAGGATGGGGTTAGAGAAATTTATCAAAGAGGTAAGCTTTGAGAGATTTTCTGAAGGATAGGTAGGATGGGGCAAGAGAGATGAGGGTGGTAAGGCAATCATTCCATTTGCCAGCTTGAAAAGAGAGGGTTTTGTCCAGGAATCTTTTGTAAATGCATCCCTTTGGCAAGGGGAAGGCAAACAGGTGGGCATTGCGTGTTCGGTTAGAGCCTGGGAACACAAAGAGACGTGACAGGTATATCGGGGATGATCCAGTCAAGGTTTTAAAGCAGAGGCAGGCGAATTTGAAGATGACCCTTGCTTCAATTGGAAGCCAATGAAGTTTTCTGTAGAAGGGGCTAACATGGTCAGACTTTTTGAGGCCATAGATGAGGCGGACGGCGGTGTTCTGAATAAGTCTAAGACGTTTAATGGTTTTCTTGTAGGAACCCAAATATATGATGTTGCAATAATCCAAGGTGTTATTAGTTATTAGTTGAAGTGTATGGGGTAGAGATGGGAATATCCCATTTTAGGCCACACTGACAAAATAGGTTACTTGCCACACGCCCCCCCTGAAAATTTTGTTCAACAAAACCTGTAGGATAAATCTTAATACAGTAAAAAGTAAAATCTCCTGTTTAAAAGGAAGGGAGTGGGAAGTGATTCCATGTTCTTTTTCGATTCCTTATTGCGCAAACGGATAAGTCAAACGCGCACTCTGCAGGGCAAGTAAGGGCTCCTTTTACTAAGGTGCGCTAGCGTTTTTAGCGCACGCAGGATATTACCAAGCGCTACATGTCTAGAACTAACGCCAGCTCAATGCTGGCGTTAGCGTCTAGCACGCGTGGCAATGCAGCATGCGTTATTCCGTGTGTTAATGCCCTGACACAACTTTGTAAAAGGAGCCCTTAGTTTTTTTCACACACATAGCAAAAAAATTGTATTGTATTTCGGTAAAATTGAAGCGTTATAAAGTCAGTTTAAACTCATTTATTTCTTGGCAAACTGAACAGAAGTAGGCAATGCAAAAGGCACCGGAGGCTCCCTGTCTTTGTCCAGGTTGCTTCTCTTTCACTGCTAAATTGTTGTCCAGAACAAAGAACAGCATTTTATGACAGGTTCTGGTGGTTTTGCCTCCATTGATTTCAAATAGTTCTAGAATCTTGTAGCTCTCAAAGACTTGAAGGGCAAAATCTCGGAATTAAATTCAGTCTGCGGTATGCTTATTGAAGAATCGGACAATAGGTTAAACAGTAGCCAGGCTGACCCAAATTCTTTAACATATCATAGCCTCTATTGTGTCTTCCTTTGCCATTCGATCAAAAATGATGATATTGTATTACATGTTGACTGAATTATAAAAATACATAACGTTAACTTCCAGACTTGGGTGTCAGCTACACATTGCAAAAAAAAAAGTGTGTTACCAGGCTAATGCCAGTTAATTAGCATGACACCTATTTGGGTCTAATGAGGATGGTTCACTAATATCACACATTATTGTGGCCTTTAGTGATGAGATTGTGTATATTTGTTTAATTCATTCATTACAAGGTTATAATTGGAAATAAAACAATGGGGGGGAAGGGAACAAGGGGAGTGTATAGAGGTAGGAAATAGGTCATATGGAAATATATTTTGGAGGAATGATAGAAATATGTATGGAAAAATTAGAATTGTGAATATAATTGTAATGAATATCTTATTGTATTATATTATTATATATTTATTTGATTCCTTCAATGAACTATCGCAAAAGTTACAAGTGTAGACTCCATTCAACAGCCTGACCAAAATTATAACATTTGTTTTGTTCTAGTGGGAATGCTGTGCTGAAGAAAAAGTGTTATGGAATCAAAAGCCCTCGATGTAGGCAGAGAACAGGTATTGCAGCCTACCCAAAAACAGTGTAAGCCTCTTCCTTACACTGCTTTACAGCTTTATGGATGTATCTCAACCCTGCTCTGATAGAGAGTGAAAAGGTAATTGAGTTTCCATGCCTCTGCATTCTTTGATCTCTCTTCTATCCAGCCTGCCAGCAAAGGATGCCTATTACCACTAAATTGTGATAGTGGTATTGTGGTCTGGACACCTGCCCATCTGGAAATTGAACCGAGAGGGCAAACTCAATTTCACACATGCCAAACACATTTTAGATGACTTTTGGTCACTACTGACCTGAAATAAAAATTTTAACCAGTGACAGAGGTGAAAGGTTCAGGAACTCTTTGCAGTTCCCTTGAGCCAACCAGTACTATATATGTATATTTTAAGATTAAAGCTATGAGGGTTTCCTATACCTTTAGTTTTTCAGGTTAATGAAAAACCAACACAGCTCCAGGAGAGAGAATTTTTGGTCAGTACTGGTATTAGACTTATAACCTAATTCACAGTGGTGGTCGCTGACTTTGCCCATTGAAATCTGTGTAGTGTAATGAATCAAGTTAGGAGGAGGGGGGGGTCTTAAATCCAGGATTGTCTTAACTTCTCCCTCTTGCAACTGGAAAGCTTAGCAACATTGCTAACACTGGATATAAAAATCAAACATTTTCAAGTCAGCACTATCAAGTATAACTATCTGGGTTTCCAGGGGTACTTCCCAGAATTTGTAATTGTAACCTAAAAAGAATATGTGTAGCTGTGCATTTTGGTTTTGAAAATGGGTTCAAACCCACACTGCTCTTTGTGACCCTGGGCAAGTCACTTAATCCCCCCATTGCCCCAGGTACATTAGATAGATTGTGAGCCCACCGAGAAAGATAGGGAAAATGCTTGAGTATCTGAATAAATTCATATAAACCGTTCTGAGCTCTCTTGGGAGAACAGTATAGAAAATTGAATACATAAATCAAAAATATTGAAAATTTTACTGCAGTTGTAGCTCTCTAGTCCTTTTTGAAATCCAAAATGTGTACTGTTGGAAAGCAGGGGCCTTTTTCTGCCTTCTTTTTTTTTTTTTAAATGTGAGGTTTGCTATACAAATCAAACACTGTCTACTTGAACTAGTTATAGGCTTCATTTCTGCACATAGCAAAGTGCCAGTATAAATAATTAAAGGATGTAGGATATGATGCCGGTGCTGACACTGTTCAACTTTCAAGTTATCATGGTCCCCAATCCTGTGTCCCCAATCCTGTGGGCAGTCTCTACTCCTGGGAGCATATCTATGTAAAACAGACTGATAAAAATCAAAATTTAACATTTTGCATCACAACAAAGAACGCCTAGACCAGGGGTGGGCAACTCCGGTCCTTGAGGGCCGGAATCCAGTCGGGTTTTCAGGATTTCCCCAATGAATATGCATGAGATCTATTTGCATGCATTGCTTTCAATGCATATTCATTAGGGAAATCCTGAAAACCCAACTGGACCGGAGTTGCCCACCCCTGGCCTAGTAGACCATTGGGTTAGGGATAAGATTAATGAAAGAATGGTCAAGTTTTCTTGAGTGCTTTATAAACATCCTAGCCCACTCTCCTCACTAGAAATGCAATTAATGTGAGGGGCCGCTAAAAAGTTCTCAGCCCAACCAAGAACAAAGTGATGTGGAGCCCTGCAACTTAGAATTCCCACACTTATCGTTTCATTTCACGTCATTGAAACGAAAAGTGTCAAGAAAAGTGTGGTTAAGCGTCTATGTTTCATGGCTCCACATCATTTTCTTCTTGGCTGGGCTGAGAACTTTTCAGCGGCCTCTGTAAATGCTGCAATGTGTGGGAATAGATATCAGAAAAAAAAAGGGGTTGCATGCCAGAAAAAAAGTTTGTAAATTCATTGTGGCAAATAACTCTCTCCCCCAATTTCTTCGAGATGAAATCCAATTACTAAAATTTAAGACTAATCTTAAAACCTTTCTATTTAAAGATGCCTACGCCAAATCTTAATCTTTTTGTCCATTTGTTCATCCCTTTTCTTCAGCGCATATCACTCATATCATGCACTCCCGCCCTCTATGTTATATCCCTTCCCCCTACCTCACTTCTTCTAAGATTATGTAACTTTTTTCCCTACCTCCCCATTTACCCTCACTGTCAAGTCCGTTTATATGTTTTATATGTCGTTATTTTTCACACTAATCTTCCTAAAACTTTATTAAATATTTCATTTCTTCCTATTTAAAATTTTATTGTTAACCGGCCAGATATTTGTTTTATGGTCGGGATATAAAAAACCAATAAACTTGAAACTTGAAACTTAATCTGATATGGCAATTGTATCAACTGTCATTGAAGAAGAAAGGGGATAACTGGCATATGCACCAAACATATTGAAAATAAATATGTGTTCTAAATTAGCTATCGACAGCGACCTCTTTTGGCGAGTTTACAGAAAGTTCTGTTTTCTTTAAACGTAATCGAAAATCTCAGATTTTGTTTACCTCAAAGTGATATGAATATGATTTTTTATTTCATGTATTTTTAGGAAGGTGATGGAGATAAAGTGTGACAGAACCACACGCAGTTGGCCTCGGCTTAACTAGTTAACAATATAGATCAGGCATTGAACAAGTGTAACAAAAGATAAGCGTCTTTATTTTAAAGGTAAGGACATTTTTACAGCATTTCGTGAATACCTCACAAAACAATTGCCAGGAAATCTATGCGTCTGCATCAGTGATTAATACAATTTAAAATAAATTCTGTCTAAACAGATAGAAATTAGTGCAGTAAAGTTAAGTTGCAGTTACAGAACTGTTCAAATAATATAGTCCGAGAAAGCCTTCTGTAGGTTGTGAAAAGTATTTTAATCGATAAAACAATTTATAATGTAATAAAACACCATCTAACAAACCCTGGAGTTCTCTTCCCACATAAGGGCAGCAGGTCCAAAAGTCACATCTTCCAAGAAAATCCGATGTAGGCTCGATTAATTTGTTGGCACACAATCGGTTCAGCGTAACTGGTGCCGTGATATGTGACACAAACTCGTGTTTCATTTGTAGACAGATTGGGGGGAAAATCTGCAGGGTAACAAAGCAACTTTCCCCCTTATTAAGGAGGAGTTTTCTGTGTTTTGGACAGGGAGAGCTGGTCTAGCGTTGTGTGTGTGTAGAGGTGGGGGGTGGGGGTGGAAGGGGGAATCCCTTTCTTGGAATTTCTTTCAAAAACTACTTCTAAATTTCCCAAGAGATCCCAAATAAAATCCACTCCCATAGCAGACGTATAATGAACCGGACTATTGCCACTCGCATCTTGTCACTCTGGTGCCATTTAATATTCAAACTGAATCAGATGGGAAACCAAGTGATTTGACCTGTGTTCTGTGCCGGTTTCCATACTGAAAAGCCATTTAATTATTTAAATACGGCCTGGACAAAGGCTACCAGACAACTTTGTCTTGGTAAAACGATAGCCTGTGAATGGCTGGGAGCAGAATGTGTGAATGCCGGGTCTTGTTGATGTGTGCTCGCTTGCTTGTTTTTATTTCTCGCCATGAAAGGGGTTTGATTTTCACATCATCTACCATACTTTTTGCTCTCTACAGCAAAAGGATGAACCACGCTGACCTCTCTGGAGGTTTGTTTATGGACGGGGACAATGTTGGTCTAGTCCAAACACTATGAATTACCTCACTGCTCCTTAGGAGCTTCACAATGAACTGATACAAATAATTTGGCATTAGTGCATTAAAAAAAAAAAAAAAGAGTTAAAGGGAAAAATGAAAACTAGGGCATGAGAGAAACTCCCTACATACTCCAGTCCACTGTTTGGTGCTGCTCTACCACTTCAGAAGGATAAAAATCTCTCTCATTAAAAATTCTAGCAGTTTGGAAACATTCAGAAAAAGTAACGCTAAATCAACATTGCATCCATTAATTGTGAGGCTTTGTATGTGTAAAATCAATTTGATGTGCATTCTTTATTATTTTCTGTACCTTATTCAATTTCTAAAGTGAACAAAATAGTGTAAAAAGAGCTAGAAAATCAGAAAAAAAGAGAAGATCTAATAATGGACTGAAACTTTCATGAGGGGAAGGGGGATGAGATTTGATGTACCGCCTTTATGTGGCTATAAAGTGGCTTACATATTAAAATACCAGTACTTATTTGTACCTAGGGCAAAGGAGAGTTAAGTGACTTGCTCAGAGTCTCAAGTCACTGCACTAACCGCTAGGCTATTCCAACAAGACTTAGGGCTAGATTCACGAACCTGTCCAATCGGGCTCGATCCAGACCCATCCGATGAATTCCGTAAACTCATATATGTAGATGGGGGCGATCGGAGGAACGCCCCCATCTGCCGGCACAGATCGCAGGTCTGCAGCCCCAATGCATGCGCAGATCATCTATAGATGGTCTGCGCATGCGTCTAGACCCAACCTTTTTTTTTTACTTTTACATGCGCCGACTTTCCTGCTTTTCCCCAGATAAATGGCTTTTCCAAACTGCCTTCATGTGTGTAATGTACTTCATCCGGTCCCTCCTTCAGCAAATGGCAAGAGCTTCCACTTTTCCCTGTACTCATGCAGCAGGTCTGGGCATACAGCCTGCCTGCACATTTAACTAGCCATTGTGGCAATCCCGGGGCTGGATGGAGATCTGCCTCCCCCTCAGCCATCCTCTCCTTTCCCCCCGGGCTCATTTGCTTGCGAGCCACAGCGACGAGGGCTCTCTTCCGCATCCTGCGGCAACTACCGGCAATGAAGCAGCAGCAGGAAGAGGTGGCAGTCGCCGCGGGTTCACTCTTCTCCTCCTGCCTGCTCTCCCCTTCCAAGCTCTGCTCTTGCTGCCTTCCCTGCAGTGCGGGCCCGCTGGTTTAAAGCGGGGCAGCACTGCAGCGTGCACTGCAGGGAAGGCGGCAGAGCCAGGGGGAGCAGAGAGGACATGTCAGGCAGGCAGATCAGGGCAGGCAGATCATGGCTGTGGGAGGCGTTTGGGGCAGGCAGATCAGGGCTGCAGGAGGCGTACAGGGCTGCAGGAGATCGGGGCTGACAGGGCAGAGAGCAGGGCTTCAATAAGAACATAAGACTTGCCTCTGTCGGGTCAGACCGGAGGTCCATCGTGCCCGGCAGTCCGCTCACGCGGCGGCCCCTCAGGTCCAGGACCTGGTAGTGCTCCTACCCTAAAACTCACATATGCTTTTCGCTTTTGTCCTGTAGTGTAACCTTCTATCTATACCCTGTAATCCCCTTCTCTTTCAGGAAGTCATCCAGTCCCTTTTTGAAACCCAGTATTGTACTCTGTCCTATTACCTCCTTTGGAAGCGTGTTCCAGGTGTCCACCACCCTCTGAGTGAAGAAAAACTTCCTTGCATTCGTTTTGAATCTGTCCCCTCTCAGTTTTTCTGAGTGACCTCTTGTTTTTGTTGTCCCCGCTAGTCTGAAGAATCTGTCCCTATCCACCCTCTCTATGCCTTTCATGATTTTATATGTCTGTATCATGTCTCCTCTCAGTCTCCGCTTTTCCAGGGTAAAGAGCCCCAGTTTGTCCAACCTTTCGGCATATGAAAGGTTCTCCATTCCCTTTATCATCCTAGTTGCTCTCCTCTGGACCCTCTCAAGTATCGCCATGTCTTTCCTAAGGTACGGCGACCAGTATTGGACACAGTATTCCAGATGTGGTCGCACCATTGCTCGATACAATGGCAGGATGACCTCCTTCGTTCTGGTAGTGATACCTTTTTTGATTATGCCCAGCATTCTGTTCGCAGGTTTGACGTTTTCAACTGCTTCCCAGCAGTCGCTTCTTCAGTTGATCAGCCAGCCCAGTTGGATGTGAAATTTTGTGCGGTGAATCATGTCCCTGCCTACTTTGCATGCACGGATTGGAAGCGGATCGCAGGAGAGGTAAGCGAATCAGGCCGGAGGGAAATTTGGTTGTAAAGGGGTCGCAAACCAATCGGTTGCTTTGTGAATCTAGGCCTTAGGCCCTCTTTTAAAAAGGTGAGCTAACCGATTAGCGCACGCTAATCGATTTAGCATGCGCTAAACGCTAACGCATGCATGTTAGTCTATGAACGCATTAGCGATTAGCGTGTGCTAATTGGTTAGTGTTCCTTAGTAAAAGAGGGGGTTAGAGCAGGGGGGGGCTGAGACCCAGGGAAGCTAGGGCTCAAATTCCACTGCTACTCTTGTGACCTTGAGCATATCACTTAACCTTCCACTATCTCAGGTACAAGGATATGAAAATGCCTTGTGTGCCTGACTATACTTCACCATGAACAACGACAGAAAAGGGTTGAGCAAATTCCAAAATTCAGAATTGTAACAATATTGAAAATGCAGTTTGCATATCATTGAGATTATGACTCATCCTGTTATTACATACCCCCCTTTTTACAAAGCCGTGCTAGCAGCTGCCAGTTGCCCAAAGCCCGTAGAGATTTAAATTGTTTTTGTCTATCATATCTCCCACCTTTCCTCCAAAGTATACAGATTGAGATCTTTGTCTGTCCCCATACGCCTTATGAAGAAGACCAAAAACCATTTTATAGCCTTCCTCTGGACGACTCCATCCTTTTTATATCTTTTTGAAGATGCAGCCTCCAGAATTGTACACAATATTCTAAATGAGGTCTCACCAGAGTCTTATACAGGGGCATCAACACCTCCTTTTTCCTTCTGGCCATACCTCTCCCTATGCACCCTAGATTCCTAGCTTTCGCCATCACGTTTTCTACCTGTTTGGTCACCTTAAGATCATCACATACAATACAATCACATCCAAATCCCGCTCTTCGATTGTGCACAAAAGTTCTTCACCTCCTAAACTATACCATTCCTTCGGATTTTTTGTAGCCCAAATGCATGATCTTGCATTTCTTAGCATTAAATTTTAGCTGCAAAATTTCAGACCATTCTTCAAGCTTCGTCAGGCCTTTCGTTATGTTAGTCACACTATCCGGGGTGTCTACTCTGTTGTAGAGAGTTGCACAGGGACAGAAATCCCGCCCATCCCCGCCCGTCTCCACCAGGATCCTCTCCGTCCCCACTAGGATCCTTTCCGTCCCCACATGTCCCCCGTCCGGATCCTCTCCGTTCCCACCCGTCCCCGTCAGGATCCTCTCCGTCCCCACCCATCACCGCAAGGAATTACCTCCATCCCTGCCCGTCCCCATAAAAAGCAGCAATTACTTCTGACAGGATCATCAATTTCACAGTTTCTTTTGCTGTTTTCCTTGTGGAATCTCTTTGGTGTAACCCTTTTTTTGTTTTCTGTTCAGGTAATTAACTTATAAACCCCCTCTTTTACTAAGGCTGATGTGTCCATTATATTATATGGACGAACCCTGCTTCCAAATCCTTCCATCCCCGTGGGAGTCCCGTTGGCTAGAGGGGGGTTCCCATGGGAGTCCCGTGGGTTAGGGGGGGATTCCCGCGATCCCCGTTCCCATGCAGACCTCTACTCTGTTGCCTTAAAACACCTTTACAAAAAAGTGTGAGCTCTTAAAGATTTTCCTATTTTATGTACCATAACAATAGAGGATAGATGAACCCTCCCACTAAAATACATTAAAGCCTCCATTTATCAAGCTGCATAAGGTTTTGTTTTATCGCAGACTGCTGTGGTAAAAGCTCCGACACTCATATGTGTGTTGGAGTTTTTACCACAGTGGTCTGTGATAAAAACGATCCCTTACACAACTTGATAAAAGGGGACCTACGCTTTTTGCTTAATGTGCTATAATACAGAATTTTAATGTGCAGTTATTCCACACTTTTCTTGACACTTTTCATTTCAGTAATATGAAATGAAAAGAAAAGTGCCAAGAAAGGTGTGGACTAACTAGTGAGTTTCATGGCTCCACATCATTCTCTTCTTGGTTGGGTTGATAACTTTTCAGCGGCCTCTTGTATTGTGATGTCGTAGTGCCAAATTCCACCAATGCCTAAGAGTCAACCTCATCATTGATGTCACAATGGCTTGGTTTCCCTATACTTGTGCCCGTTTACCAGATGCCTTTGCCTCATTGAAATGAAAAGTGCCAAGAAAAGAGTGGAATAACTTCTAAGTTTCATGGCTCTACATCAGTCTCTTCTTATTTGGGCTGAGAACTTTTCAGTGGATTAGAAATCTCTAGAACTAAAAGTCCTTAATTGTAAATGTGAATGTTTATAGCAAGCTAATTAAACACTTTGGGGAAAGTAGAAATGACTGCATCCCAAAATTAAGGTTTAGTTTTTTTTAGATGGTCTTTTTTACTCTCCTCTTCATCCTCAGTATTTATTTATTTATTCAAAAGATTTATAACCTGCATATCCTGCAATTCTATGCGGGTAACAATACAACATACATAATAAAATAACCCACACTTACATAATAATTAAAAAACAGTAGACATACTCTCCAGTGCCCTCACTATAGGCAGCAGTTTTCCCCTTTATTCCCCCAATCGTGAGGCCTCTCCCCACTAAAGGTTGGTTTTTTTTTTTTTAAACTAATGGGCCTACAGCAAACAATGCACATTTAACTGTTTTAGTGCATGTGAATTGTTAGAGAATAACCCCCTATATTACAAGCTGATTGAACAGGTGGAGAGGCATTTTTTAAAAAAAAGTCTACGTCCAACTTGGACGTTTCCAGCTGAACGTCCAAAGTTGGAGGTACAAAAATAGCCATTTTCGAATGGCAAATTGTTGGACTTCCAAATATATATATTTAAAACATTTTGGCCACTAGAACATCTTTCTTTATATCCCATTTTCAATCAGAAAAACATCCAGGTTAAAAACATCCTAATCCTGACTCAAGGGCTTCAAGGTAAAATAACACTATTCGCCGATGACGCCAAACTATGTAATATAGTAAGTAAATGCAGTTTACAGAATTATATGGCGCAGGACCTGCTTACATTGGAAAGTTGGTCCTCAACTTGGCAGCTAGGCTTCAATGCTAAGAAATGTAAGATCATGCACCTCGAAAGCGGAAATCCATGCAGGACGTACTTCTTGAACGGAGAAACTTTAACTAGGACTTCAGCAGAACGAGATTTAGGAGTAATCATCAGTGCAGACATGAAAACTGCCAATCAAGTGGAGAAGGCTTCATCTAAGGCAAGGCAGATATTGGGTTGTATCAATAGAAGTTTCGTCAGCCGTAAGCCTGAAGTCATAATGCCGTTGTACAGGGCCATGGTGAGACTTCATCTGGAGTACTGTGTGCAATTCTGGAGGCCACATTACAGTAAAGATGTGCGCAGAATTGAATCAGTTCAGCGGACGGCCACCAGGATGATCTCGGGGCTCAAGGGTCTCTCGTACGAAGAGAGTCTGAACAAATTGCAGCTCTACACTCTCGAGGAACGTAGGGAGAGGGGAGACATGATCGAAACATTTAAGTACCTCATGGGACGTGTCGAAGTGGAAGATGATATTTTCTTTCTCAAGGGACCCTCAGCCACAAGAGGGCACCCGCTCAAATTCAGGGGCGGAAAATTTCATGGTGACACCAGAAAGTATTTCTTCACAGAGAGAATGGTTGATCATTGGAACAAGCTTCCAGTGCAGGTGATCGAGGCAGACAGCATGCCAGACTTTAAGAATAAATGGGATACCCATGTGGGATCCCTACGAGGGTCAAGATAAGGAAATTGGGTCATTAGGGCATAGACAGGGGGTGGGTAAGCAGAGTGGGCAGACTTGATGGGCTGTAGCCCTTTTCTGCCATCATCTTCTATGTTTCTATGGGTGGGACCAGCAAAGTAATGGACTGGCCACATAGACATCCTGACATAGCTATGGGATACCTTAGAGCAGTGGTTCCCAACCCTGTCCTGGAGGAACACCAGGCCAATTGGGTTTTCAGGCTAGCCCTAATGAATATGCATGAAGCAAATTTGCATGCCTATCACTTCCATCATATGCAAATCTCTCTCATGCATATTCATTAGGGCTAGCCTGAAAACCCGATTGGCCTGGTGTTCCTCCAGGACAGGGTTGGGAATCACTGCCTTAAGAGAGCACTGTATATCTCACCATAACCCCCTTATCATTTAGGGTGTGTCCCCAACCCTCCCCATCCTACTATACCCTCCTGTGTACCACCCGAATAGCACTTATGGCTGCAGGTGGCACCTATATGGCAGTTTAGTAGGGTTTGGGTGGGCTCACATGTTCTACCATAAATGTAGTGGTTAGAGTGGGTTATGGGCCTGGGTCCTCCTCTCTATGGTTCATTAGCCCACCCACCAAGCTACTTAAGACAGCTGTGTGCAGGTGTACTAGGCTTCCCCATACCAGATGCTGCTGTTTTAGAGATAAGTTGTACAGTGGAACCTCGGTCGGCGAGTAACCTGGTTTGCGAGTATTTTGCAAGACCAGCAAAACACTCAGCAAACTTTTGACTCGCAAACCAAGCACTGCCCCGATAAACGAGTACTTACATCCCAGGAAGCGCCGCTTCAGGGGATTCCTCTTCCGTCTAGCCTTCCACGTCAAGTGTCTTCCGTAGTTTGGAGGGCCTCTGTCTGGGCCTGCGCGGCCGGGTGCCGTCCTGCCTGCGCGTTGCGTGTGACGCACACAGCATCAATTATCTGCATTGTGCGTGTCATGCGCAGCGTGCGGGTGGGGCGGCGCTTAGCTGCGTGGGCTCAGGTGGGGGCTTTCCAGCATGCGGGGGGCATCTGACGTGGAGGGCTGGCCGGCGGATGGAGGAGGCATCCCACTGAAGCGGCACTGCGGGGTTCTCCAGCGGCTGGCGGACATTAGATGCATCCCCCCGAAGCGGCACTGTGGGGTTCTTCTTCGGATGACGGACGGAGGAGGTGGACGGAGGAGACGCTGCTGCAGCACCCGGCACCCGACAGGTACAGACCCCGGGTTCTGGAATGAATCGTCGGTGTTGCCACTATTTTCTATGGGGAACTTTGCTTTGATAAACGAGCGTTTTGGATTACGAGCATGCTCCTGGAACGGATTATGCTCATAATCCAAGGTACCACTGTATGTACTTTTTTGTTCTCATTTTTGTGTCAGTGAGCACTGGGGGAGTGTGTGTGTGTGTGTGGGGGGGTGTCTTACTTTGATGCATGCAGTGGTCATTTGGTCACTTGTGGGAAACTTTGTGGCACTTAAACTAAACCTTAGGTTTGTATACCGCACCATCTCCACAAGCGTAGAGCTCGGCACGGTTTATAGGGTTAGGTAGAAAAGGAGCTACAATGAAGGGTTATAGGAAAGGAGCTAGGAAGATAAAGAAGGTCAGGGTACCAAAGAGCGGGAGGTGTTAGATTTTTGAAAAGAGCCAAGTTTTCAGGTGTTTGCGGAAGGATTGAAGGGAGCTTGAAATTCTGAGCGGGGATGTGAGGTTGTTCCAGAGTTCTGTGGTTCTAAAGGGGAGGGATGTTCCTAGTTTTCCTACGCGGGATATACCTTTTGCAGAGGGGAATGATAGTTTCAGTTTTTGGGAGGATCTAGTGGAATTAGGGTTAGAGGAGTTCCAGAAGCGTGGGATAACGGGAGGGAGGATGCCATGTAGGTTCTTGAAGGCTAAATAGGCACATTTAAAGAGGACTCTGGAGTGAACTGGGAGCCAGTGAAGTTTGGACAGGAGTGGGGAGACGTGGTCGAACTTGCCTTTAGCGAAAATAAGCTTGGCCGCGGCGTTCTGGATTAGACCCTTTAAAAAAGGTCCAGTTCCAAAAGTATACGTTCCATCCAGGATGTTTTGCAAAATGTTTGATTATCGCTGCAAGAAGTCCATGTCTACCCCGCCCTTGAGACCGCCCATAACACGCCTCCATCGTGCCCATCTTGTGCTTTGAACGTACAGAGGCTGGAACACCTCGCTAGACGTATAGAAAGATGGTTTAGATTATCGGCACTTGGACATCCTGGCGATTAGGACGTCCAAGTGCCAATTTAGGATGTTTTGGGGGACGTCTTTGTTTTTTGATCATGAGCCTGAAAGCCAGTTAAGCGACAGTTACATCTGCAACTGAGAGGTGAGAACTTTGGAGATCAGTAATTACAAAACACAAAAGATGTAGATATCGTTCTCTGCATAGCCATTTATAGTAATAGTTATTTATAGATTTATAAACTGAAATATTTACAAAAAGAGCAAGATTCACATTGGGAGATTAGAATGTCAAAAGAAAAAAAAAAAAAAAAATGCTTGCAATAATCAGTCTTGAATGACTTGCTCTAGGTCCATGGCTGCCTTCTCCTACTCCCCACAGCCACTGAAGGGAAAGTAAGAGACATGATCTGAGCCAATGATATCTGCTGTGAAGGCAGGGCGGGCCGGATGACATCATCAGATCATTGAGAGAAAGGGCAATTTTCAAGGGAGAGGAGGGTTGGTTATAACCAAAAATTAGAAACCATATTTATAAGTAAGGCATTTTGGTGTGTAATTGTTTGCTGGACTTTGGCACACCAGGGGTGCTCCAAGGTCTCAAGCAACCAAAGAGACAAATATTCCACCAACACAGTTACACTAAAGTGCTTTTCTTGGATAAGAGGTTCTCTGTATCTCGGAAAGAGATCCGTTTCTGCATGTTCACATGTCCATAATATGAGCTTTTGCATTTGGGGCTGGATTCTTGGAAGAGTGCTGTTAATAGCTGCTGATTGTGTGTCAATCATGCAGTAGCGCCATTTGGAGCATTGCAGGCTACATGAAAAGGTAGGTGCTGGAAATGTAGGCCAGGGTTTTAAAGGCTTATATTTCCAGCGCCTA
The DNA here is from genome assembly GCF_902459505.1 of Geotrypetes seraphini. Classification (NCBI taxonomy): domain Eukaryota; kingdom Metazoa; phylum Chordata; class Amphibia; order Gymnophiona; family Dermophiidae; genus Geotrypetes; species Geotrypetes seraphini. The sequence continues at coordinate 38,378,492 of NC_047093.1, read as the reverse complement.
CCTTCCATGAGAATCAAGTCTAAAGAGCCGCCTAAGGGTGCTTAAAGGTGCTTCCAGCATTAACAATGGCTGTAGACACCCTTAGGTGCCTCTTTAGTTGGCACACTGAAAACTCCACGCACATTTGCACCCCGATAATTGCATGCACAGACAAGTGCACGCAATATATTGCCGCCCCATCAATTGTGCCCTGTGAAATCTGCCATGAGTGGATATCTGGAAGGTCCTGATTTGCTCAGACTCCTCAAGCCCCTCCCAAGGGACAGGGCTTGAGGAGTCTGAGCAAATCAGGGCCTTCCAGATATCCACTTATGCAAAGGGTTCCCATAATCATCATGGAAACCTTACCCTAACACTAGATACAAAGTGAAACTTTTAAGTTTAGCCCCCTCAAAAAAATAGGGTTATTTTTTAACCCTCAACAAGGCAAAATTATATCCAATTGTCAGAGTGCATTTGACGGGTCACCTCCCATTCAGTGCACGCATTTGCCATGCATGCAGTTGTTAGGGCACAATTGTCCTGCGTGCATTTGACAGGTCACCCTTTACTCAGGACAAAGGCATCATTTTGGGGAGACATCCAAGGGTGTCTCAATTTTTTAATAACATTTTAATTGGTGTAGTCAATTACTGCACTGATTGGACCACTGCCTAACTAATTTCCATGGTGTCCTATCCATATCTCATTTTAAGGATGGGGGGGAAGAATTCCAACAATATATTTTATTTAACAATCTATTCCTATATGTGGACAATGCATGCCTGTTCCAGAAAGTACATTCCTTTAGTTCTGGGTAGAAAATTTGTTAGAGCCATTTTAAATTTGGGGTGGCCAGCCCAGTGTTCCCGCTAAGCTGCGCTGGGGTGCGTTGGCGCACAAAATATTACCTCGCAGCGCACATGTTTCTCGTCACAGCGCACACAGTGTAGAGCACAGTTCTTCAACCGCCGGTCCGCAAACAAAATCTTGCCGGTCCGCGAAGGATTCGGTCCCCGCCGCAACGAAAGGCCGGCGTCAGCTGACTTGCAACTTCCTGTTGCAGTCGCTGTGCCGGGACTCCTGCCTTCGCCGGGACTCCTGCCTTCCACCGCGTTTTCCTCCTGCCTTGTCTCCGCACCTCCAGACCAGCAGCGGCAGCTGTGTATGCTTTTAACTTCGGCACAGAGCTGCCCCTAATCAATAGTTTAGCGCGGTTTCATAAGGCAGCCTCGGGGCCTTTGCTAGGCCGGCCCACATCGCATCATCGAAGCGGGCCGGCTATCAAAGGCCCCGAGGCTGCCTCATGAAACCGCGCTAAACTATTGATTAGGGGCAGCTCTGTGCCGAAGTTAAAAGCATACAGAGCTGCCGCTGCTGGTCTGAACTCTTGGGCCGCTGAAGGAGGGCAAAAAGCAGCTGTCCTGGAGGTTTCCCTTCCTCTCGCCTTTACAGGTTCCTTTTTTCCACCTTTTTTTTTTTCCTTCAAACGGCAACGGGCCCCAGCATCGACATCAATCAAGTAAGTTCCACTGTCAATCAAGCGGTTCTGCTCGGCCAAAGCTTCCCCTGTGACATGAGCCACCCTCAGGGGAAAGAAAGTGACCCACAAAGGTGAGGGGAAGGGGGGCAGATGATGGAAGTTGGGGGGGGGGAGAGAGAGAGAGAGAGAAGGGGCAGATGATGGAATGGAGGAGATGAGAGAGAGAGAGAAGGGGACAGATGATGGAAGTGAGAAGAAGGGAGAGAGAGCAGAAGGCAGATGGATGTCAGTTGAGAAGGGAGAGCAGATGCTGAATGGAAGTGGGGAAAGAACACATACTGGATGGAAGGAGGAGATAAATAAAGGGGGAAGAAAATAGTAAGATAATGGAGGGGTGAGGGAAAGGGGTGACAAGCTGTGTGTAGACACAGTGAAAAGAGGGAAACGGGACTAAATAGTAAGAAAGAATTTAATTTAGATGGAGGCAGAAAATAGAGAAGGAAGACCAGAGAAGAAAAGGGAAGAGAGAGCAGAGAATGATCAGATCTGAGTGGAGGAAATGAGAAGAGAGATATGCTAAAAACCACAGGGGGGAGGGAAGGATAGAGATGCCAGACCATGAGGGGAACAGAAGGAAGATGATGGATGCTAGACCAAATTGGGGGGTGGGGGGGGGGCAGGAGGAGAGATGGCAGGGAAAGACAGACAGTGAATGGAAGGGGCAGATGCTGGACTGAAGAGACAGAGAAGGTTATCATGCTGCTGTACCGGGCCATGGTACGCCCTCACCTGGAGTACTGCGTCCAGCACTGGTACTTTAAGAAGGACACGGTACTACTCGAAAGGATCCAGAGAAGAGCAACTAAAATGGTTAAGGGGCTGGAGGAGTTGCCGTACAGCGAAAGATTAGAGAAACTGGGCCTCTTCTCCCTTGAGCAGAGGAGATTGAGAGGGGACATGATAGAAACATTCAAGGTACTGAAGGGAATAGACTTAGTAGCTAAGGCAGGGAGAACGAGAGGGCACTCTCTAAAGTTGAAAGGGGATAGATTCCATACAAACGTAAGGAAGTTCTGTGGTAGAAAGCAACATATTTATTTGGCTCATAACTTGCTGGCGCCCGATATTTTTAGCTCACAGTGAAAAAAGTTTGCTCACAACACCCGCCTGCTTAGAGGGAACACTGGTGGCCACCAGTTCTTGTTGGTAGAGACATCTTTTTTCTCCAAAAAAAAGTCAGCTAATGTTGGCGTGAGTGTATTTCTGCAGTGGCTGCACCAGAGGAACACTTGGATAGCACATACTGTGAATAGTATAGCTGACAGCTCACATCAACAAGAAATACTTGAGAAAAACATTACCTTGCAGATTAAACAAGTTTTCCTAGCATGGTATAGCAGGAAAAAGCTTTCTAATGGTAAAGATGGCACTCGACTGCCGAATATAAAACGCCATTCTGCATAGGATGTCTAGGCCAGAAGAGTATGAACTGGAATATGGAATGGAAACGTAATGAAGTGTCCAAAAAACGATGTATAAATCAATAAACAGGATGGATCATCTAATTGTTACATATAATTTATGTTTAAAACAGATGAGAAAAGACCTCAAAAAACCCCTGGAATATGGATCTAAAAGACCATAGCCAATTGGGGTTGGTTTTCATCACTGGTCAAAAAACCCCTGTGTGGATTTTAATTTTTAACTTATTGTGTGATATTATTTTTAATCTTTATCAAATATATGCAATATTTATATTTCTTTTTCTAAAACTTTTATCAAAATCTCTCTTGTTAATGATTGAGCATGAAAAAACCAGCACCTCTGAACATGATTCAATGCTGAAAGAACACCATAATCTTTAAATGTCAAGCACTTATCTTAGTGACCCATTGCCGGTGTAAACCAATTTTTCAAATTGCTCATATATTCCGTAGTGTAGCTGCGTTTTGGATGCAAAGATTGAAAAACGCAGCTACACTATTAAAAATAATATCACACAATAAGTTAAAAATTAAAATCCACACAGGGGTTTTTTGACCAGTGATGAAAACCAACCCCAATTGGCTATGGTCTTTTAGATCCATATTCCAGGGTTTTTTTTAGGTCTTTTCTCCTCTGTTTTAAACATTATATGTAACAATTAGGTGATCTATCCTGTTTATTGATTTAGGCCAGAAGAGTAACCATATATTCCCTCAATTAATTCAATTCCACGTACTATTTAAGTTTTGCAATTAACGGTTCAACTTCATCTGGATCGTCAGAATGCCAGCAAAGTAGAATAACTTCAGCTGGTTGGAGTTGTCATAGATCCAAACGCTGGAGTGAGCAAAGCATATACTTTTTTGATTTTCTTTTAATGTATAGTGATACTTAGATTAATGATTGCAACGACACCTCCACCTGGCAAGAATAATCAAAAAATATATAAAATGAAGAAAAATTTAAACACAAGGGTGTGCTTAAAGAAAATCAAAAAAGTAGGTGCCAGCGTTTGGATCTATGATGAGTCCAGCCAGCTGAAGTTAGACTACTTTTCTGGCATTCTGACAATCTAGCTGAAGTTGAACCTTTAGTTGCAAAACTTAGTAGGTGGAATTGAATGAATTGAGGGAATATATGGTTTTTCTTTTACTTGTTCTGAAGATACTAGAGGGTTGCAATAGGTCAGAAGAGTGACACAAAAGTTGGGTCATTCACAGTTCCCAATGTATTTTATAAGAACATAAGAATAGCCAAACTGGGTCAGACCAGTGGTTCGTCTAGCTCAGTATCCTGCTTCCTACCATGGCCAATGTAGGTCACAAGTACCTGGCAAAAAACCAAGAAATAGCAAGATTCCATACTATCCCCATATTTATCTCAACAGCATACTATGGACATTGCTTCCAGGAACTTGCCCAAACCCTTTATAAACCCAGATACACTAATCGATGTTGCCATATCATCTGGCAACGAGCCCCAGAGCTTAACCATTTGCTGAGTGAAAAAAATATTTCCTTCTATTTGTTTTAAAAGTACAGGCAGTCGTCAGGTTAAGAACAAGCTATGTTTTTGAAGCTGTAATTAAGTCAGATTTGTATGCAACTCAGAGCTTGTAGATTTTAAGATTCTTGCTGCTTACCTCTGCTCCCAGCTGACAAAAGGGCCAACTGTCCCTACCAGTGTTCCCTCTTAAGGGTCCAACCGCTTAATCTACTGAAATGTTAAGAAACAGTTGATTATTACCAAGATAAGTGAAAATTATAAAACAAATTTAAAAAAATTAAGAGGGTTAAATAAAAAGTAATCAAGTTCTAAGATGGAGCCCAAACCGGTGAGGAGTTAACACATGAATCTCCCCGTAGAATAACACCTAGAGTGGGACGGAGGAGTGGTGTTTCTGAGGTCTTGTGGCTAAATATAGTAAGTATTTTCTAAAGGAGAGAGGAAAAAACAATGAAGATGTTAAGAGGGCCTAAGAAAAATTGGATTCAAGCCCTCTTAAGGTACAGCATGCACAACCACACACTTGTTAATGAGGCTATACATCATTCCTGAATCCGCTGCAGGAGAAGTGTAGGACTCTAAGCTACTGGAAATACTGCTCAGTGAAATCAAATGAAGCCTCAACCAGGTTCTTAAATATGAGTGGTATTTAAGTCAGGCATCTGTAACTCAGGGACTGCTTGTATTTGCATGTAGCTTTATTTAATGTCCCTTAGGGCTCCTTTTACGAAGGCGCGTTAGGGCCTTAACGCGTGGAATAGCGTGCACTAAAATGCCACGCGTACTAGCCGCTACTGCCTCCTCTTGAGCAGGTGGTAGTTTTTCAGCTAGTGCACGCTATAGTGTGCACTAAAAACACTAGCGCACCTTTGTAAAAGGAGCCCTTAGTCTTCATACTTTTGAAAGAGTAAAAAAATCAATTCACTTTTACCTATTCTACACCATTCAGGATTTTGTAGACCTCAGCTTTCTCTTTTCCAAGATGAAGAGCCCTACTTCTTCAGCCTTTCTTCATATGAGGAGTACCCTTTATGCACAGTTCACAGAAGTGTGCTCTTAATCATTCTGGTCACTATTCTTTGAACTTTTTCTAATTCTGCTAAATCTTTTTTGAGATACAGTGACCAAAACTGAACACAGTAGTCAAGGTGAGGTCGCACCATGGAGCGATGTGTGTGTGTTAGGTGCCATCAGCTCGTGTTCGAGTCCTAGCGACTCGATGATTTAAAGAGCCATAAAGAAGTCGGTCAAGTGCTAGTCCAACGAGGTCTTCCAGCATCATCCCTATAGTAGATGTCAATGTTATCCAGCCACCTAGTTGTGGGTCACCCTCTTTGCCTAGTTCCTTCGATCTTTCCAAACAAGATGTTCTTCTACAGTTATTTCTCTCTTCTAACAGTCTGACCAAAATAAGATAATCATAACTTCATCATGTGGGACACATAAGAACATAAGAATTGCCGCTGTTGGGTTAGACCAGTGGTCCATCGTGCCCAGCAGTCCGCTCACGCAGAAGCCCTTGGTCAAAGACCAGCGCCCTGAGACTAGCCCTACCTGCGTACGTTCTGGTTCAGCAGGAACTTGTCTAACTTTGTCTTGAATCCCTGGAGGGTGTTTTCCCCTATGACAGACTCTTGAAGAGCGTTCCAGTTTTCTACCACTCTCTGAGTGAAGAAGAACTTTCTTACATTCGTACGGAATCTATCCCCTTTCAATTTTAGACAGTGCCCTTTCATTCTCCCTACCTTGGAGAGGGTGAACAACCTGTCCTTATCTACTAAGTCTATCCCCTTCAGTACCTTGAATGTTTCGATCATGTCCCCTCTCAATCTCCTCTGTTCGAGGGAGAAAAGGCCCAGTTTCTCTAATCTTTCACTATACGGAAACTCCTCCAACCCCTTAACCATCTTAGTCGCCCTTCTCTGGACCCTTTCAAGTAGCATCATGTCCTTCTTCATGTACGGTGACCAGTGCTGGACGCAGTACTCCAGGTGAGGGCGCACCATGGCCCGGTACAGTGGCATGATAACCTTCTCCGATCTGTTTGTGATCCCCTTCTTTATCATTTCTAGCAATCTGTTCACCCTTTTTACCACCGCCACACATTGCGTGGACGGCTTCATCGACTTGTCTATCATAACTCCCAAGTCTCTTTCCTGGGAGTTCTCTCCAAGTACCACCCTGGACATCCTGTATTCGTGCATGAGATTTTTGTTACCTACAAACAACATCCAGTCTGATCTCTTCCAAAATCAATTTGTTCATTTTCCTGATGGTGCAGTGGAGCAATACAGAGACTGGGGGAGAGTGTGGTGCAGTGGTTCAAGCTACAGCCTCCGCACCCTGAGGTTGTGGGTTCCAACCCACGCTGCTCCTTGTGACCCTGGGCAAGTCACTTAATGCCCTCATTGCCCCAGGTGCATTAGATAGACTGTGAGCCCGCCGGGACAGACAGGGAAAACTGCTCAAGTACCTGAATAAATGCATGTGAAACTGTTCTGAGCTCCCCTGGGAGAACGGTATAGAAAATTGAATAAATAAAAAATTATTATATTCTTGGTTTTATTTACCATTCCTTTCCTAATTCTCCCTAACATTCAGTTTCTTTGCCTTTTTTTTGCCCATCACATTGGGCAGAAGATTTCAGCATATTGTCTATGACACCTTTTTATTTATTTATTCATTCAATTTTTCTATACTGTTCTCCCAAGGGAGCTCAGACCAGTTTACATTAATTTATTCAGGTACTCAAGCATTTTTCCTTGTCTGTCTCGGTGGGCTCACAATCTAATGTACCTGGGGTATTGACCCCTAAAGTGGACCCGAACATCAGGTAAGTATGATTTGGATTTTTCAAGGGCTTATTGAATGTAGAATCTTTTAGAAAATGCATATAGGTATATGCAGAAATACTCATGTATATGCCAGCACATACAGTGGGAACAGCCACATACAGAGCACAGAATTGCAAAAAGATTGAATCACCAAATTCAGATTTAAAAATGTTTTCCAGAAATCTATGGGGGCAGTTATATAATTTGGTGCTAAGAAGTAGGTACCACAATGGGTACCAATTCTATAATGTCCCTTAGTCATATCTAGGCCATTGTCAAATTCTAGCACAAACCAATTTTGGGGCACCAAAAATTAAGCATGAAAACTTATGCCAGATCAATGGCTGGTATAAGTAGGTAGGCCTAAGTGTATTAATCAACCTGCACAACTGATAGTATTCTTGGCGATATGCCCATGGTCTGCCCATGCGAATACTTGCAGTTATATGCTGTAGCACTTAGGCCATACTTTATGGAATAGAGGTCTATACAATACTGAGTGGAGTGGAAATATGGAGAAAATATTTCTTCACATAACATGTAATTAAACTCTGGAATTCATTGCTGGAGAATGTGGTGAAATCAGTTAGCTTAGCAGGGCTTTAAAAGATTTGGATAATTTCCTAAAATAGAAGTCCGTTTTATTTATTTATTTCATTTTCTATCCCGTCATCCCCAAAGAGCTGAGGATGGGTTACAGGTTAATATACATAATATACAGTTAACAGGCTACAGTTTGCCATAGTTATAGTACAAGGCTTTGGTTTAGTTTTTTGTACAAGCTACTCGGGATCTAGTTAGGTATTTGGGACCTGGGTTGGCCACTGTTGGAAACAGAATACTGGGCTTGACGGATTTTCAGTCTGTCCCAGTAGAGCAATTCATATGTTCTAATAGAGACTAATGCAGACACATGTCTCATTGCTGATTATTTATGCCAAAGACACATGAACGTGGTGTGTACTTCTAGGAATCCATTTATAGAATTCCCCCTGTAAAGTGTCAATATCAACAAATACAATCAACGCATTCTGTTTCTACAAAACGTACTTAGAATGCTGGAAACCTTCAAGGAAGGATTTTTAGATCAACTTGCTCTCCATTTTGTGTAACAAATGATCAGGTTCATTATATTTTTTTCCCTTTTGCTGAGTTAGTCTCTCGAATTGAGCAGGCTTTGGCATTTGATGGGGAAAACACACTGAGCAACACGGTTGGGAGCATCTGTTTGAACTCAGATGCTCATAATGGCTTATGTGATCTTATTGCCAAGTAGTCAAGAAGAAAAAGAAAATGTAAGAGGAAAATCATTCCTGTTGGATATGAGGGTCAGTGTTATAAAGAATTTAAAAACTGTGTTATACAGGAGGTAACTTATGCTCTTATGCCTGAAGAATAAACCTAAAAAACGTAAATAAGGAACTGAGACCAAGAAAAAGAATGAAATGTGTCAAAGTATTTTATCAGTAGTCCTGCAAAAATGAGGGACAAGTAATCTCTTTAAACATGAAGCTTCATTCTACATCTACTTCTCCTAGGCAGTGGTGTAGTGAGGGAGGTTAGTGCTCGTGGCGGTGGCATCTTGTATCACCATACTGTGTACCCCCACTCTTCCTGCCACTTGAAAGCCCCACCTCCCACCCCCTGTGTACCTTTTGAAATGTTCACCGAAAGGAGCAGCATCTTCCACCTGCTGCGCACGCCGGCCTCGGCTTCCTTCTGACATCACGTCCTGGTCCCGCAACCAGGAAGTGATGTCAGAAGGGAACAGAGGCCGGTGTGAGCAGCAAGTGGAAGATGCTGCTTGTGCCGGTGAACATTTAAGGAGGTACAAAGAGGGGCAGAGAGGAGAAGCACAGGCACCCTTGCGAAAACGGTGCCCAGGGTAGTCTGCTACTCTACCCCCCCTTACTATACCACTGCTCCTAGGTTAGGTTATTTATATATCAATTATATCTTAGCTGGCTTATATTGAACAGTAGTTAGGTACTCCGAGTATTTTCCATATCTGTCCTGGTGGGCCCACAATCTAGCTATGGGGCCTGGGTAGCTTGCCTAAGGTTATAGGGAGTGTGCTAGAATTGAACCTACAACTGCAGAGTTCTGAGGCAGCATCTGTAACCACTAGACTATTCCTCCACTCCAAACAATTTAACACTGGAGAATATGTAGGGCTACCAGATTTTCCTTTGAGAAAATCCAGACCCATGGCCACACCCCCAGTTCCCCCTTCTTTCCTGCCCCCCAGCCCCAACCCCAGACAACATCTGCTCATGTGCGGACATGACGCAATGACATTTCCGTGTTGCGTCCAAGCATGCTCGGATGCCCCTTCCCAAAGCGATTATGTTGGGAAGCTTTTCAAAATCCGGACAAAGTGCCAGGTTTTGAAAAGCCGTCCGGGGAAATCCGGACGTCTGGTAACCCTAAGAATATGGGGACATGAAGTAAAATATGTTCATCTTTAGTCATCATACTCAGTGGCATGCAATGAGGGCTTTCAGGGGATTTGGTGAATCCCCAGCTCTATAGCCTTGCTTTTTAATTTTTTGGTTTACTTTTTTGCTTGATGCAGTTTGATTTGTTCAGTAGGCAGCTTGTGTAACCAGTCAAACTGCACCAAACAAAATGTAATCCTCCCCCTCCAAAATAAAAAAGCAGGGCTCTTGGGCTGGGGATTCTCCGAACCCCCTGAAGGCCCTGGCAGTACTGATCTGAATCTGATTGGCTGAGCAGCACCTGCCTGTTGCCTGCTCAACCAATAACATTTAGAGCAGTACCCTCAGGGCCTTTAAGGGGTGGGGTGAATTCCCTGAAGGCCCTGAGCGTACACCATTGTCAGCAATGTATAATGTGAAAAAAACACGTGCCACCATGAGAGTAGCTTGTTATACAGTACACCCCCGAAATTTGCGGGGGTTCCGTTTCAGGAACACGCATGAATTTTGAAAAACTGAAAATACGGTTTTTCAGCTGATCGAAGGCAGGAGAGAGCAGCTGGGATGCCGGCAGGTGCTTAAATTGTACTTACGAAGCCAGGCACATTTTCCAACCGCCTCTTCCTGGTACTAAAGTCATGGTTACACCAATCAGGAGCTGCTTTGATATGCCAGATAGTGTGTCAAAGCAGCTCCTGATTGATGTAACCATGACTTTAGTACTAGGAAGAGGAGGTCGGAAATTACCGCGAATTACTGAGTCCGCAATTTGCGAACTGCGAATTCACAGGGGTTTACTGTACACACAATTTTCACACCCAAATCAGTTATCCAAAAGCTAAGACTAACATTTGCATAGCTTCTCATCTACCTGTTATGACTCAGTTAAGGTACCAGCTTACAAGATCTTTGAGATGCAATTGTTGTGCCCAAAGATTTCACTTTATCTGCCTCCACAAGCTTTTCCTCCAGACTCTGGTCAAAACAGACATTATAACTACTTTCAACCACATTTAAAGTTAGTGCAGAATGGATCACACAGAACTGTGAAAAACGATTTTCAGGAACTGTGCATGTCTTCAACAATTGCTTTGGTGAGAACTAATATAACAAGTTTCAGACTTAGCAATTAGATACATGAACACCTGTATTAAAAATCGTGATAAGAAGGACACCTATAATTACTGACAAATTCATAACAGTGTGGAGCCAGCTGAGTGGATCAATGCAAGCTCTCTACACTGTCAAACAGAGAACCCGGGTTTGATTCTGCTCCCCTAGGCTAGGATGCTGCCGAAGTGGGCAGGGAATCTCGGTTGTGACAACTGGTGCCAAATATAGGAGCCATGATCGCAGGGTTCCATGGTGCCTGGCTGAGAACTGTCATGGTGATGACTGGACTTAGAGTAAGGTTACCATATGGCTCCAGAAAAAAAGAGGACGGATTGAGATATCCGGGTTTTACTTCCATTAAGAGCAATGGAAGTAAAACCTGGTTGTCTCAATCCATCCTCCTTTTTCTTGAGCCATATGGTAACTCTAGGGCTAAGTGAGTCAGAAGGCAATGTATAACAGAAAAATAAAATTCAAGTTTATTTAAGTTTTGATATACCGCTTATTGTAAAACTGAGGTGTACAATAAAAAAAAAAAAAGAGGGAAAGACAAATATATATATAAAAAGAGAAGTACATACATAATAATAAAAGACATAAGATACAATAGTTGCAAAAGGCTCATGGTAAGGGTTACCAGATGTCCAGATTTCACCGAACATGTCCTCCTTTTGAGAACATGTCCAGGGGGGGGGGGTCCGATGGTTTTTCAAAACCCAGCACTTTGTCCGGGTTTCAAAAAGCCTCCTCAAATCATGTCAGGCAGGTTGGAAGTCCACACATGCGCGGACTTCCTCCCTGCCCGACAAGGCAGGGGGGGGGAGCTAGAGTGGGCCTGGGGGGACTGGCAATCCTGCTCATGGTACCAGATCCCAGCCCTGGTTCTGATTGAGCTAAAGGGCAAAGAGGAGGAAATGCAAATAATGTAAATTATACATAACAGCATTCGACTGTACTCATTTCAAGGGACCTTAGGGCCCTTTTTACAAAGCCACAGTAGCGATTCTCCTGCAGCAAACGTATCGAAGCCTATGGGAATTGAATGGGCTTCGGTGCATTTGCAACAGAGGAAAGTAGCCCTTACCCCCTCTTTTACTAAGGTGCGCTAACTGAATAGCGCACGCTAAATGCTAACGCGCCCATAGACTAATTCGATTAGCGCACCTTAGTAAAAGAGGGCCTTAGTTTCTAGTTTTTAGGGTAGTCTATTTTTCTCAGCAGTTTTTAGTTTCTTATTATTATTTACATACTCTTATCTTGCAGATCCAGAAAACTCACTCCCCACAGGAAACAAAATAAAATATAAATCATAACAATCAATCAAAACTCAAAGAAAATCATGACCCCCCCTCCCCCTCCACACACACTATATAACCATAGGATGTGTAATAATGATAACAGTTTATATACTGCAGGACCGTGAAGTTCTATGTGGTTTACAATAATTAAAAGATGGTACAACTTGAGTGGAATAAACAGAGTTTAGAGCTAGTGATTAGCAGGTATAGATTAACAGTTATTTTGGAGTAAGAATTGTGCAGGTCAGCTGCCTAAATACTTCAGGAACAGATATGTTTTTAGGCGTTTCCTAAATTTCCCATACGTAGTAGGCGTAAGCAATTGACCTAGATCTTTACACCATAATGCTGCCTGATGTGAGAGAAGGTGTTGATGATGTCTTTTAAGTTTACATCCTCTAACTGGAGGGGAAACGAAGTTCAAGTGTGAGCTTCTCTTATGTCTGTTGGCTGAGAAAGAGAAAAGGTCAGTTATATATTTAGGGGCTAGACCGAATAGTGCCTTAAAGCAAAAACAACCGAACTTAAACTTCACATGCGCCTCCATCGGCAGCCAATGCAGTAGTCGGTAGTAAGGTGTTACATGATCGGACTTCTTCAGTCCGAAGATCAGTTTAACCGCTGCATTTTGCACCAGTTGTAATCGTCGCATATTCTTTTGGGCAATTGCCAAATAGGCGATATTACAGTAATCAAGTTGACTTAAAATGAGGGATTGTTCCAGAATTCTAAAAGCTGCCATGTCAAAATATGCTCTAATGGACCGAAGCTTCCATAGAGTTAAAAAAACTCTTTCTGATTAAGGAGTCAACTTGGTCTTTCATGGTCCAATGTTACACCCAATATCTTCATAGTAGATTGAATAGGGTAACTAAATGTATTGATGCAGAGTGATGTTTTGGTGTCAAGTGGGCGTGGGGAGGCTACGAAAAATGTTGTTTTTTTCTGAGTGTAAAGAAGCTTTCTCTTATAATTCAAGAGATCTATCTCATTATGGAGACCCCACAGGACAGCATACCAATACAATGGAGCCCTAAAAGAGAAAGTCCTATCCTGATGGCCAAACTTATCTCGCTCACACCAGGAACTTTCCCACAAAGCCTCTCTTTGTGAATGCCCCAAAATAATGGAGGTTATAATCAAAGTACCTGATTAGATTTTTGGCCATTACTTAAGTCAGTTCAATTGTTTTATAAACCGCTTCTAATCCTTTGGGAGATTTGGCAGTATATAAGACACCACATTAAATTAAGTACGGTAATCACAAACCTTAACCTTTAAAGAGCCAGGGGAACATTTGCTCCACACAACAACTTCGTCATTTAAAACAGAATAGAAACAAATTGAGGGGTCCTTTTGCTAAGGTACGCTAACCAATTTAGCGCTCTAAATGCAAAGATGCCCATAGAATATAATGGGTGCCTTAGCATTTAGCACACCTTAATGAAAGAGAACCAAAATAAATAAATAATACTGAATTCAAAATTGCACAGGTGAAGCATAATCACATTTTGGAAGAACCACACAGCTCACTTAACAGTAGCTATTTCAAGAGGAAGAAAAGTTTATTTGAAGAAGAAAACCAAAAGAGGAGAATATGTGGAAAAAATGATTTGCCATTTTGCCTGGATAATGTCAGAATTTTACCCCACCTTTTACAAAACTATAGCGTGGTTTTTAGCGCCGGCCATGGCGGTTAACAGCTCCAATGCTCATAGGAATTTGTAAAAGGGGGGGGGTATTTTCTTGGGCAAAATAGTTGCCTTTTGAATCAATCTCTAAATTACAAGTTCAAGATTTAATATATTCTTGTTGTTAGGTGCCTTCATCTCGTGCTTGTGGGGGCCTGGTGGGCCACCACGGGAGCGGACCGCTGGGCGCGATGGACCTCTGGTCTGACTCAGCGGAGGCAACTTCTTATGTTTTTATGTTCTTATGTTGAGTCCTAGTGACTTGATGAATTGCAGATCTAAAAAGAAAGCGATTTTGTGCTAGTTCGGAAAGATCCTCCAGCGTCATCCCCATGGTTGTTTTCAACGTGTCCAGCCATCTGATTGCAGGTCACCTCTTTGCCTGGTTTCTTCGATCTTCCCAAAATATGATGTCCTTCTCCAGTGATTTCTCTCTTCTGATGGTGTGACCAAAATAAGACAGTCGTACCTGCATCATTTGGGCTCTGAGTGACATAGCTGGTTTGATCTCTTCCACGATTTTGTTAGTTCTTCTGGCAGTCCACGGCACACCTAAAATCCTCCAGCACCAAAGCTCAAATGAGTCAATCTTCTTTCTATCTTGTTTCCGTAGTGTAACTGACCACTGAGAAATTGAGTGTGTGGAGAAGACTGATCATGAGCATCAGAGCTGTTATCGCCACGGCCGGCACTAAAAACTGTGCTATGGTTTTGTAAAAGGGGGGGGGGGGGATAAGTCCCTCCTCCTTTTCTGTGTTTCAAGTTTATTAAAAAAATTCTATACCGCTCAATCAGACAATAAAATAGAATTACAATGATAAAACTGATAATAAAGTTTGACAATGAATGGACAGGGGAGAGAAAAAAACAACAACTCTTACCGAAGATGAACAAAAACAGAAGGAAATAGGGGAAGAACTGCAATATTTTTGAGAAAGAGAACAGATGCCCTAACGCAGCTTAGTAAAAGGAGCCCAAAGTTTGGGACCAGTTACTGAAAAAGTGACAGTTCTTACATGTTCATGCACAATTTCTTGATATATTGAATTTCTAAGGCAGTTTTGAGTTTCTGACCTATGAGATCTTGATGGTATATATGGGTTTAATAGACACGTAAGGTACAGTGGCTGTCCTGTGGTTAATGTTTTAAAAACCAGTAAAAGAGTTTTATAAGCAATTTGATGATTTATAGGTAGCCAATGGGCTTCCTTCGTTAAAGGGGGTGATATCGAATTTCCGTAAATTATAAATTCATCAAATTGCTGTATTTTGAATTATTTGGAACCTTTGGATGTCTTTCTGATAACATCTGAATGACAGGAGGCTGCTTTTGGGCTTCCCCTGTCGCTCAGCTGTTCAGGCTTCCCCATACCGGCTCTGCGCATATGTGAGAGCCAGTTTCTAAGCAAGGGATTGAACGGGATTATGACTGCCCTCCGCAAAACTCATTTACATGGGCAGCCATTTGAACATTGATCACTGTTTAGAAATCGGCCATAAAATTGGCCCACAGCGACCCACACGGTCTTAACGTATTTAGTGCATCTAACCCAAAAGTTCTTTCCCAAGAAATAGCATTAGTGACAGATTATAGCTATGGCTTAAAGATTTACAGGCTTCAGTGAAGGAAGCATTTAAAAAAAGCTTTTCATGGCAACCAGCAGTTCAGCACTCTCAATGGAAACACATCAGGCTATATTATAACAAATAGATGAATAACGCTTTAGAGAGAGGGGGCAGGAAGCCAGATTTATTTGTTAAAAAGAAAAAAAAAACCCACAAAAGAGGAAAATACCTCAAATAAAACGTAAAAAGGACCCCTTCCCCCCATTAAGAGTGAGGTAAAGAAGGAACCAAAAAATATCCAACCGAAGGTATTTATTCCTTTACTAATTGAAGTATAACTTCTCTGGGCAAATATGAAGTCCCTTCATAAACGTGAGTCTTTATATTTTGTGCATCCTAAGAAGTATGTAGTTTTATGTTTGGGAAGGGACTTCATATTTGCCCAGAGATTTTATACTGGTACATCTTCATGAAGTGTGAGCCTTAATATCTGTGATGAGACTCCATAACTGGACACCTTGGTAAGGCGTGAGTCTTCAGTTAGTAAAGGAATAAATACCTTCGGTTGGACGTTGTTTTTCTTCCTTCTTTATCTCACTCTTGGAGATTTATTTGCAAGGCATCATGACCAGGCACCCAAATTTGCAGAGTATCAGGTCAGAACAGCTGCCTCTGAGTCTGTCCTCCGGAACATATGTTCTGCTCTGGTGCTGCCACTGACCATCCTGCCACAATGAAACCCAGTCTGTGACTCTAGAGAGCTAGACAAAAGTACAATTATCTATTACAGCTCTCTTGCTGATACACAATGAATACTGTATGTCCTGATATTTATTTCCTTCTGAAGTAGATGCAGCAGTGCCCATGATCGCTTCTAATTAATCGTAGGACATGCCTTCTGGAATCAGCTGTATCTGAAGTTAGTTCATTTTTTTGGTCCCCTCCTTCCAGTGGCGTACCTAGGGTATGTGGCACCCGGGGCCCATAATTTTTTGACACCCCCTCCCCATGTAAAAAAATATTTTTTGTAATAACCATGAAACTGAATAAATGGTCATAATAGAAACATGCAGTGAAAATTTTCTTTTATTGAACCTCATATATGTAACCATTAATCCAAACATAACATAAATTATGTCTGAATTGTCATGACATCAGAAGTACATATGGAGTAGTTGCAGGTGATGCTTGGGACAGTTCTGATTGTGTTAGTTCGGTTTTATGTGTTTTTTGAATAGAAAGGTTTTTATTTCTTTTTTGAAGGTTTTGTAGTTTGTGGTCGAGGTCAATAGATTGTAGAGTTGGGGGTCGAGTGTTGCAGCTCGAATGGCTAGGAGGTTGTCGAACTGTTTTTTTCTTTTGACGTTTTTGGTTGGAGGGTGTGTGAATGGTGCGTGAGTTCTCCTATGTCTGGTTGAGGTGGATTGAATTATTTAGCTGAAGAAATTAGTTACCCCCCCATTCCACACACATTAATTCTCTTCCATTTTTGTTCCCATTATAAAAAACACTGATAAGTTCTCAGAAAAAAATACATTAAAATAAGAAGTGAAAACAAAGGCCCCTACAGATGAGAACATAACATAAGAATAGCCTAACTGGGTCAGACCAATGGTCCATCATGCCCAGTAACCCATTCTCATGGAAGCCAATCCAGGTCACTAGTATCTGGTCAAAACCCAAAGAGTAGCAACATTCCATGCTACCAATCCAGGGCAAGCAGATGTTTCCCCCATGTCTTAATAACAGACTATGGACTTTTCCTCCAGGAATTTGTCCAAACCTTTCTTAAAACCAGCTACGCTATCTGCTTTTACCATAACTTCTGGCCACTTCATTTTTAAGCTGAGATCTTTCCTTCCAAACAGAGACTTTGCTAGATGTCAAATACAGCACAAGGTAACTTCACACGGACTTAGCTGTGCAGGAAATGTGCAAAGGTTTGGTTTTTTCTTTCGATCACTACATAGACTAATTCCACACAAGCAGCGCTGTTACAAACATATTCTGTAGATCAGTGCTAAGGTTAATAAAGTTTCCTTCCTTGGACCAGAAGGAGATGCTGACAAACCACTGGAAGAGATCCCAAAACAACTACCCAGGAACAACACCCAAAGACCCACTCAGTGTGTGAACCAGTTGAGTGGAGTGGACTAACTGGGGGGTGGAAATGGGCCCGGAGTTTACTCAGCAGAATTTCCCAGATCACCTCTTCCTCTCAACACATTGACACGCTGCCACCACCACCACTAGGAACACCTCACCGGGTAGGCCAGCAATGCTATAAACTTTATAAAACACATTATTATATTTTCTTATAAAGCACATATTTTAACTGAACTCTCTGACATTTTCAGCCTTTCCATTCACAAAAATAGAAGGAAGAAAAGTTCCCATTTCCTGCTGTCTCATGTCCCCGGCCTATACAATATTTTTCTTCTGCAGAGTGCAGACCCTTCAAAAATCTGACCAAATCCTCATTTCACTTGCATTATAAAGTACTGAGGATGCCATCTCTTCCCAATCCCAGGTCCTAAAGTCTAAGACAGTAGAACAAACTAGTGCTGCCAGATTCAGGAAAAAAAATTTCGATTCGATTCAGCCTATTGAATTGGTTTATCAATTCGATTTTCCTGCCCAATTGGGTGTTTTTTTCAAACATCCTGGTGGGTTTATTTTATAGCTTTTTCACCCCCCTTTGGCTTCTCCTAACCACACTGGCGCTGTGGTGTAAATAAAATAAAGAAACAAAAAGGACTTTTCCTCTCTCTGTTAAATCCTAGCTCACGTTTGCGGTCTAACACCAGCTCTGGCAGGATACACATTTCAAATCTGACATATTGTAATCACAAAACAGAAAATAAAATTAGTTTTTCTACCTTTTTGTTGTCTGGTTATTTTTCAAATCTTGTTGGTCCAAGGCTCTGGTTGTCTTCTGATAACTTGCTTGCCAGGGTCTCCTTCTTTATTCTTTCTCCGTGATAACCATCCATCTGCCATCTCTGTCCTCCCCTTCCATTTCCCTTCTCTCCCCCGGATGTCTGGCATCTTTCCTTTTTTTGTCTCCCTCCACAGATCCACCTTTTCTTAACTACCCTTTCATCCAGCAGCTCTCCCTCCTTCCCCACCACCCCAGGGTCCACCATCTCTCCCTTTCTTTTCCCAACTACCCTTCTAACCAGTATCTCTATCCCCCCCCCTCCACACCATCCCTTGTGTCCAACTTCTCTCCCTTTCTGTTCCTTCTCTCCCTAAAACCCATGTCCATCTTCTCTCTCTCTCTCCTCTATTTTCAGACCCATTATTTCTTCCCACCCAAAGTCCGGCATATGCACGTCTCTTTGAACCCCTCCCCTTCCCTCCGTGTACTTCTACACCAGGGCCCACCCTCCCCTGAAGGCCTGTCCTCCCCTTAAAGGTCTGCATCCCACTCCTGAAGGCCTGCCCCCCCTGAAGGCCTGTCCCTCCCCTTGAAGGCCTGCACCCCCCCGAAGGCCTGTCCCCCCCCTTGAAGGCCTGCCTGCCTGTTCCCCTTGAAGGCCTGCCCCCCTGAAGGCCTGTCCCCCCCCTTGAAGGCCTGCACCCCCCCCGAAGGCCTGCACCCCCCCAAAGGCCTGCATCCCCCCCCGAAGGCCTACACCCCCCTCGAAGGCCTACACCCCCCTCGAAGGCCTGTCCCCCCCTTGAAGGCCTGCCTGCCTGTTCCCCTTGAAGGCCTGCTCCCCCCTGAAGGCTGCCCCCCCCTTGAAGGCCTGCACCCCCGAAGGCTTTCACCCCCTCGAAGGCCTGCCCCCCTTGAAGGCCTGCACCACCCCCGAAGGCCTGCACCACCCCCGAAGGCCTACACCCCCCTCGAAGGCCTGTCCCCCCCTTGAAGGCCTGCCTGCCTGTCCCCACCTTGAAGGTCTGTGCCCTCCTTTGAAGGCCTGTCCCCCCCTAAGGCCTGCACCCCCGACGGCCTACACCCCCCTCGAAGGCCTGCCCCCCTTGAAGGCCTGCACCCCCCCGAAGGCCTGCACCCCCCCCCCCGAAGGCCTACACCCCCCTCGAAGGCCTGTCTTCCCCCTTGAAGGCCTGCCTGTCCCCCTCTTGAGGGCCTGTCCCCCCCTTGAAGGCCTGCACCCCCCCGAAGGCCTGCACTCCCCCGAAGGCCTGCCCCCCCTTGAAGGCCTGCACCACCCCCGAAGGCCTACACCCCCCTCGAAGGCCTGTCCCCCCCCCTTGAAGGCCTGCCTGTTCCCCCTTTGAAGGTCTGTCCCCCCCGAAGGCCTGCACCCCCCGACGGCCTGTCACCCCCCGAAGGCCTGCCTGTCCCCCTTGAAGGCCTGTCCCCCCCCCGAAGGCTTGCACCCCCCCCTGACGGCCTGTCACCCCCCCCCGAAGGCCTGCCTGTCCCCCTTGAAGGCCTGTCTCCCCTCCCCTCAACAAGGTCTGCCTGCCCACCCCACCCTGAAGGCCTGCTGCCCCCCCACTACCTCAAAGGACCGCTCGGCCCCACCACCACGAAGCACTGCTCATTCCCCCGGCCTCCACGCTTCATTTCCCTGGGGAAACAGCCAGCAATCTTTTCTTGCTTCGGCTGTTTCCTCCGCCGTGGTCCCGCCCCTCCTCTGACGTCAGAGGAGGGGCGGGACCGTGGCGGATGAAACAGCCGAAGCAGGCAAAGATCGCTAGCATCGCGATCTTGCTGCAGGCTGTTTCCAAACGCGACACCCAGCGCAGGGGGGGGGGGGAACTGGACCGGACCGGGAGCACCCCCTTAGGGCTTGGCACCCGGGGCGGACCGCCCCCCACGCTCCCCCTTGGTACACCACTGCCTCCTTCCCAACTTGCATTCATCATCAGATTTGCATATAGTCAAAATGGTGGCTGAGAATGCCACTGAAGGTTACAGCTGCCATTTTGAGATTAGAAATGGCATGAGCAGGAGTGACTGGCGACTGCTCTTGCCCACGATGGGGGCTATGACATTCTGCAGCAGTCTTGTGAAGCTGCTCCGGGAAGTTGTGGCTGCCATTTTGACTATGCATTTGGCAGGTGCAGGAGCAACGTAGAATTGCTCCTGCTCCAAAGAGGCCACTAGACCACCAAGGATTTTAGAAGGTAGACCTGAGAAGGACCTATAGTTAGATGGTGGAGGAGGGGAGCATAGGAGCCAGTTCTGTGAGTGCTTGAGCACCCCCAATATTGGGAAATTCTTTAACTGTGTCCACGGAGAGCTAATTTCCAATAGGTTTAGCGCCCCTAATCATTTTGAAAAGTTGGCTCCCATGGGTGGAGGGTGGAGTTGGTGAGCAGCCCAGGGTGGATGGATTTTCTGTTGCGGGGAGACTGGCCTAGGGGGGAAGGGCTCACGGGGGCTATGGTTTCATTTTTGGCTTCAGTTCTGGCCAAAACGAAACCCCTCTTTTACAAAGGTGTACTAAGCTTTTTAGCGCATGCTAAATATTATCACGTTCTAAACGCTAATGCGTGCATGTTATCCTAAAGATGCGTTAGCGCATGCGTTGATTCAGCATGCACTAAAATGCTTAGCGTGCCTTTGTAAAAGAGGTCCTAAGTGGTGAATTTTTGCCACAGATTCAGTTTCAGTTGAAACCGAAAGCCCCGGTTTGGCCACTCTCTAATTGAGTGAGTTCAGCGTGTGACACAGTTAACCCTTAGGCTAATCGGTTTAGCGCACGCTGAACGCTAACGTGTGCTAATTGGTTTAGCGCATGCTAATTGGTTTAGCTCGCGCTAAGCTCTAATGCGTGCATGTTAGTCTATGGACGCGTTAGCATTTAGCACGCTCTAATTGGTTATCGCACCTTAGTAAAAGATGACATAAAATTCGCAGCTGATAAAAACACCTAAATATTTTATTGTTAAAAATGTTGCAAGGGTCCTTACACATTATTTTAAGAAGAAGAATTATTTAGTTTTGTGGAGGAAAAGTTCAGATATCTCCTAATGTATCCAGAGCTACTCAAAGGAGAAGACAATTTCTTCAGCTTAAGTCAAGTGTATTAGCTTTGGGAGCTACTTATTTTGTTAATTCCTCTCCATATATTTGGTTTCTTTTTCAGATGCTAGATATGTTGTCTTCGAGCCAGATCAACTGGAAAGTTAAGGGAGAAATTCATCAAGTGGCTCTAACCGTGTTACCACATGCTAATGATTATCACATGTTAAATGCTAAGACATACGATATGGGCATCTTAGCGTTTCGTGCTTGCCTGTGGCGTAGTAAGGGGGCAGACCGCCCTGGGCGCCGTCTTCGCGGGGGCACAGTGCCCCTCCTCCACCCCCCCCTCGATGTACCTCTTGAAATGTTCACCGGCATGAGCAGCATCTTCCACCTGCAACTCGCGTCATCCTCGGCTCCCTTCCAACGTCACGTCCCGATCGCGGGACCAGGACGTGACATCAGAAAGGAGCCAAGTGTTACAAAAACATTTTAAAGAAATCTTGACATTGGCCAACGCAGATTCTATTCCTGTACTTAATCATTACTATATTCCTCAGAAAAAGAAAGTATTAACTGAATTAGGAGCAGATCAATTAGAGCAGGGGTGTCCAACCTGCGGCCCCGTGAAGTATTTTGTGCAGCCCCGGTCAAGGGTAATGCAGTGTTTTCCTCTGCTGCCCCCGGGTGTTTACTGTCTTGCCAGCTCCCTCATCTGTCTTGCTGCAGCATTTGCGCGGCCCCACAAAAATTTTTATCGGCCAATGCGGCCCAGGGAATCCAAAAGGTTGGACACCCCTGAATCAGAGTGTGTAGATTTTGATTTCACTGGGTTCCTTGAGGATAATTAGAGAAAGATCTACTCTATTGATTGAATGTAATAGTGAAGTAGATTAAATGCTTATAATGAAGACTTATTTTCAAAACAAGAGTTCTAAATTTTGTGGTGATAATGTTCTAATTTTCCCAGATGTGGCCCATATCACCCAGCTTAGGAGGAAGGCATTTATTTTGTTAAAACCACGAGTAAATGTATCCTGAAATACAAAGAGAAGGACTATATTTTCCGGGACCCTTTACAACTTGAGCAATTTTTAAAATTACATGAAACTACTCTTAAGAAGTGACTTCAGATTTTAGTTTGGAGTTTAAGGGCTCCTTTTACAAAGCCGCGCTAGGGCCTTAACGTGCGGAATAGCGTGCGCTAAATTGCCCCGTGCGCTAGCCACTACCGCCTCCTTTTGAGCAGCATGTAGCGTGTGCTAATCCGATGCGTGCGTTAAAAACGCTAGCGCACCTTTGTAAAAGGATCCCTAAATAATTGCATACCACTAGAAGAACTAGGGCTCATTTTAAAAAGGCGCACTAGCGGTTTAACATGCGTAATAGCACGCGCTACACCGCCAGATGCGCTAGCCATTACTGCCTCCTCTTGAGCAGGTGGTAGTTTTTGGCCAGCGCGGGGGTTAGCGCGTGATGAAAAGTCACATGCGTTAACCCCGCTAGCGCGCCTTTGTAAAAGTTGCCCTTAGTCTGTGAATTGGTCTAATTTGACTACTGTTTGATTTATTTCTTTACATTACTTTCTTTTGCGTACGAATTTACAGATTTTTTTGTTTACTTGCGATATATCTTTAGAAAATAGTTGATTTTCTCCCCTATTGTGGGCTTGTTGGAGTTTCTTTTGGTTTAATGTTTTAAGACCTTTCCTTTTGTGGAATATTCGTATTATTATCTTCATTTTCTTTATTCTGTAAAGAATTGTAAACTTGAAAATTAAATTTAAAAAAGAAGGGAGCCAAGGCTAGCGCGAGCAGCAGGCGGAAGATGCTGCTCGCGCCAGTGAACATTTCAAGAGGGGCGGGAGTGCCAAAGTGGCGGGGAAGAGCGGAGAGTGGTGCTCAGGTGGGGGGATGCTCATGCGACAGGTAACGGTGGGAGGGTGGGGGCGCATGGCGTGGTGATGCCAGGCACCACCGCCCTGATCGCCAACCTCCCCAGCCATGCCACTGGCGCAAGTTGTTCGTACATGCTAACATTTAGCGCCCCTTGATGAATCCCCCCTAAATAATGTGATCGTAAGTAGTTGTATTGTTAAGATTGCCGTAAATGAAATCAGATCTGTATAATATATGATGTAATTGGGAAAGTTAATTTTATATTCCTCTCCTCCTCTCATGATGTGGACTAGAGTATTTTATTGCTTTCTTTGTACCTATGCAATTATTATTAAAGTAACAAAAAAAACAAACAACAATGCATTGGAAATATAAAATATTCTTAAACATAATTCATGTTCTTTGTTTTATAGGCCACTGTAAAAATTAAAAGTTACTAAATTTAAATTTTTTTCTCTCAAAGAAGTGTTGATCTTTATTCACTTTATCAGTGAGACATCTTGGATCGATGTATTGTATCTAGGTTTTCAATATGCGATTGAATAATCAGCAAATTCACACCAGTGGCGTAAGGGTAGGAGGCATCCAGGGCAGTGGTGGTTTTCCCCTATGCCCCATGCCCTCTTCGCCGTGCCCCTTCCCCCGCTCCTTCCTGCCCCCATTCCACACTTGCACTCTCCCTGCCCCCTACCTCTTAATCTTCACCAGCGCAAGTGCTTTCTGCAAGCATGCTACTTGTGCCAGCGTTGGATTCCCTCTGATGTCACTTCCTGGCCCTGTGACCCGGAAGTGATTCAGAGGGGAACCAGACTGGCACAAGCAAGAGGCAGACGTTGCGCGCACTAGCGAAGATAATACGGAGGTACGGAGTGAGGGGAGGGATGGTACGAGGGTGGTATGGTCTGGCAGGGTAGAGAGCTGCCAGCACCTCCACCGAGTTGGAACCCGGGGCAGTCTGCCCCCCCCCCCCCGCACCTCCTTTATTATGCCACTGATTCATACTAAACTGCCAACTTCAAGAAAACTTTACCCATTCTAGAGACTATATAGAGCAGGGCTGCCCAAGTCCGGTCCTCGAGATCTACTGGCAGGCCAGGTTTTCAGGATATCCACAATGAATATGCATGAGAGAGATTTGCCTGCACTGCACTGCACTGCCTTCTTGGCAAATCTCTCTCATGCATGTTCATTGTGGATATCCTGAAAACCTGGCCTGCCAGTAGATCTCGAGGACCGGACTTGGGTAGCCCTGATAGAGAGTTAGGCTCCTTCCCTTTACAACTTATCGTACAAAACAAATATGTATTTAAATTCTGGTATCACCTAAGTAACAGCAGCACAAAATCATTCCATTGCCAGATAACTGTGAAGTAACATAAAACCCTACAAATATGCTACTCATAAACTATGTAGCTAACAGAACCTATGGAGAGCAGACCTGCAACATTTCCACTGGTGACAGCAGCTATCATTGGAGGTACTGAGGAAGCAGAAATAGAGACCAGTGATGGGATTTCCAGTATCTGACCACAGTTCCCTCTAAGCTGCATGACTGGGTAGCTGTGCAACCATGCACCTTTTGGGTAGGAGGCCACATAGCAGTTCAGCCTATCGTGCAGCCAACACACCGAGCCCTCCCACACCACTCTGCCACCATTGCAGCTTTCCTGAACCAGCAGCACTGGCAGCAAAATGGAATCTAGCCATCGTGGGACATTCCTGGTCTGCCCCCTGCAGGTAGATGGAGGAAGGTTCTGTGATAGCTGGATTTCAGTTTGCTGCCATCATTGTTGGTTCAGGAAAGCAGCAGCAGTGGGGAGATGAGGAGGCAGGACACTGGATGGAAATGGGCTGAAGAGGAAAGAAAGAGAAGAGGAAGAAGTGAAGTGGGGAGAGAGAGAGAGAGAGAAGGGGGACACTGGATTGAAATGGGCTGAAGAGGAAAGAAAGAGAAGAGGAAGAAGTGAAGTGGGGAGAGAGAGAGAAGGGGGCACTGGATGGAAATGGGCTGAATGGAAAAAGAAGAAGAAGAAATGAAGTGGAGAGACAGAGAGAGAGAAGGGGACACTGGATGGAAGTGGAGTGGAGCGAAAGAGAAGGGGCAGATACTGATGGAAGTGGGGTGGACGGCGGGAGAATTGAGAACTATTGGTCCAGAAGGATGCCAGGTGCTTTTACAATAAGATAATGTGAAAAATATTTCCTTTTGCCCAAATATTTTATAAAAAGCACTAAAAATTGCATGCATACATTTGTGCACACACCCAATTTGGGAGTACAATTTTATTGAATAATGAGCCAATTAGCATAAGTAACTGGGATCTTAGTAAGCTCTATTAAATGTCAAAATGTACAGTGCTGCATACGCCTTTAAGTGATAAATAGCAGTAGTAGTAGTGCTTATTGGAATTACTTAAAATATAGTGACATAAATTTAGGTGCAGGATCTGGGCCTAAATTATACATGTGGGTTCAAAAAGGGGGAAGGTCATGGGTGAAATTTACTTGCATAATTATAGAATAAGGGGGTGGGGGTGGAATCCATACCTAATTTATGCACATTTCAGTTGGTGTAAATGGCCATGACTAAAGTTAGGCATGGTTCCTGTTAGGGAGCCATGCCTAACTCTGCCCAGCACCTAACTTTGCCCAGCACCTAACTTTGAGTGCTATTTTTTTCTGCATTGATTTTTTAGCCACCATTTATAGAATTTAGGGCTAGATTCACTAACCTTGCAATCCGTGGGCAATTGGAGGCAGGCCGACCGATTCACCAATCATCTTCAAGGAAATGGAGGTGATCGGAGGCACGCCCCCCATCTGACAACATGGATCGCTGGTTAGCAATCCTGACGCATGCGCAGACCATCTACTTTGCCTGTAGATGGTCTGTGTAAGCGTTTGCTGTCCGGTTTTTTGTGGTTTGTCTTTTTTTTACTTGTCCCGACTCTTCTCCAAAGCCCTGCCTTCCTTCCCCCCTGGCACTGTTCTAATCCTGTGCATGGATCATCTTACTTTTAACTTTTTATAACAAGCCCGTGGTTTTAACCCACTTTAAACCTGGGGGTTAAAACCACGGGCTCGCACTGCGGGGGTAGGCCGGGACAGAAGCAAGGCAGCGCTGTGCAGCAACTTGTAACTCCAGAGTCAGGGAGGCAGAGAGCAGGTCGAGGCAGAGAGCAGGAGAGCCGGGGGAGGCAGAGAGAGAGTCGGGGAGGCAGAGAGCAGGTCGCGGCAGAGGCAGAGAGCGGGCTTATTTCAGGGCAGCAGGGCTGGCAGGACAGTCGGAAAGGAGGTGAGCGACTGGTCCCCAGCAGTCGCTTCTTGTTGATCGGCCAGCCCAGTCGGTGTTCAAGATTTTTGTTTAGTGAATCGCGTCCCTGCCTACTTTGCATGCCGTTTCCCTTCATTTGCATGCACAGATCGGAATCGGATCGGCACTGAGGTTAGTGAATCGGGTCAGAGGAAAATCGGGTCGCAAAGAGGTCGCAAACCGATCGGTACACGATCGGTTTGCTTAGTGAATCTAGCCCTTAGTCCTTAATATAGGGGTCATTTTACTAAGGTGCTCTAGCCATTTTAGCCTGCGTTAAACGTTAATTCATCCATTATATCCTATTTAGCATGTGCTAAAACGACTAGTGCGCCTTAATAAAAGGACCCCAAAGTGATGTCCCTTCCCTCTCTAGGGTTACCCAGCTCCTAAGGTTTAAACCAGTGGTTCCCAAACCCTGTCCTGGGGGACCCCCAGCCAGTCGGGTTTTCAAGATATCCCTAATGAATATGCATGAGAGAGATTTGCATACCCGTCACTTCCATTATATGCAAATCTCTCTCATGCATATTCATTAGGGATATCTTGAAAACCCAACTGGCTGGGGGGGTCCCCCAGGACAGGGTTTGGGTACCACTGGTTTAAACAATATCAAGTTAATTGCCTGTAGTTTGTTGACCCAATAGGACTATACAAACAATATACAGTAGATGGACTCAGGTGGACAGTTCCCCGATTCTAATAAGAATGTGAGATTGCTACCGACCATCACCGATTACAACCAATCCCAAGTTCATTTAGACCAGGGGTGGGGAACACCGGTCCTCGAGAGCCGTATTCCAGTCGGGTTTTCAGGATTTTCCCAATGAATATGCATTGAAAGCAGTGCATGCAAATAGATCTCATGCATATTCATTGGGGAAATCCTGAAAACCCGACTGGAATACGGCTCTCGAGGACCGGAGTTCCCTACCCCTGATTTAGACAATAATATCCACATAGCCATTACATTTCTACAATTTCAATATCTCTTTTGGTGGCAGAATACTGAACTTGTCCAAAAACCCTTTGACCTTAACTGACTGGAATGTTGTGCAGTTTGACTCGTAAAATAAGTCCCTCCATTTAGACGAGTTAGCTTAGAGTAGATACAAAGCCAGGTACAAATTTATTACTACCGGGAAACCCCTAGAGTGCTAATAAATACCTTGTCTCGAGAAATCACTACTCCTCAGAGCCCAGAAAGTACTGAAATGGTGTTTGATTCCTCTAAGATAAGATTGGAACATTTCCTTCCCCTTTTACTAAGCTGCGATAGCATTTTTAGCGTACGCAGAATTTTAGCCTGCGCTAAACCCGTGCTATGCGGCTAGAACTAACGCCAGCTCAATGCTGGCATTAGCGTCTAGCACGTTAAAACCGCTAGCGCTTTGTAAAAGGAGCCCTTGATGTTAAAACTGATGCCATCTTAACATTTTTTCTTGAGCTCCAATTCCATTAGTCTCTGTTTATAGCTCGAGAAAATTTATAAATCCAACAGGTTTTTCAGTGCTCTAAGTCTCCCTTCCACTGTTATACCTGTTTTTAATGTCTTCCGAATTCACCTAAGATCAATGGTTGAAGGCTCCCAAGGGGAGGCCACGCCTATTAAAGTTAGTTTAAAACTAGCTCTAATTTGTAGGAACTGGCGGATGGAAACAGGGTACTTGATCTCAAAGTCCGAGTCCGTGCATACTTTACTGACAATGATTAATATTTATTTAACACACATTATGAGCTATATATGTTATTACATTGTAATTGGATTCTGGATTTGGGGAACACAGAAATTATCAATTCTAAACTATCTTTTCACAGAATTTGAAATGTTGCTAAAATAATAGTTGGTTCGCTGTTTCTCAGCTTTTCTTTATTGCTTTCATTGGATATTTAAGGCACTTACCAGTCCTGACACTTATTAACATACTTCATTCGTCTCTAATTACCTTTATGTATAGGGCAATACACACTTGCACTAAGCAAGCCACATTAAAAATCCACCCACCCCCCCATTCAACTTACCTGAATAAATAAACGGGGGAGTGGGAACGACATTTTGTAGATCCTCAGTGAAGATTTAAAATGTTGTTTGAATTTTTGAAAATATTGCATTTATAGTCCTGGCTATTGGTTAGGGATCTTTAGAAACGCCAAGCAGTGTTTGGAATCTTTCCATTATTTTGCTACAAAGAGGATTCATGCGAGTTTAGGCAACAGGGCGACTTTTTAGTTTCCTAGCCATATAAAAAAAGGCACTATTTTAAACAAGCTTTAGGCAGGAAATATTGTTTGAAATAACACAAACTTCAAAAGCCAACACGTGAATAGCAGGGCAAACTAGTGAACTTTTGAAATTAACCAAATCAGATAAACTAAATAATTGAACAATTGTGTAGAATTTTCTGTCTTTCCAAACCTTATTAATTACTATCTATTTTGTCATTTTATGAAAGATAGAAACCAGCATTAAAGCAGTAATTGTGTATTTTCATACTTTTATGGCAGCGTCTGTCAATTGTAATAAAGATGACTTCTCATAAAAGAATGACTTAAAATGACTCACTAGAATATCTTACTTAGAAGAGTATTAGTCAGTGTGTTTTGAAACTTTTGTGATAACTGGCACTTAAATTAGCTGCTTGATAATGGTTGGTATTTTTATTTCAAATAACGAATTATCTTAACACGATAATACATAGCGAACAAGTCTGTTAAGTTATTTTAATAAGATTAGGCGTGAAAAGAATTTACAACATTTTTGTGGTTTTAAAAAATTTATATTCACATTTATGCCTTTGTCGACTTTAAGAAAAGCAATATAATTTCTAACACCTTAGCTGTGAATAAAGTAAATGATTTCATTATGTAGGAAATGGCTTTAAAAAGATTTTTTAAAAATCGGTTTCTATAAGCTTCTAATTCGCTCAGAGCTCTCCCCTCTCGATCTCTGGAGGATTTCAGCTGCAGAAGCCATAAGATTATCACTCACATTTTCTTTAAACATAAACTAAGAAAGGTTGTTGGTTTTTTCAAGGTCACGCTTTCCATAAAACTCATTGCATGATGTACACCTCTCAGCCTCCCTCCACCCCCTTTAGCTAACTTGTTACCTTATTTCTTCCCAAAAGATTTAGAAAATTCATTTTCCTTTCCCCGCTTGACTTTAGAAGAAGAAATAAAATATCCAGAAAGGGGGGAAAAAGTTAGATTCTTTTCCAAGGAATTGTAAATTTTATGGAAATTCAGAGAAGACCCCAGTTTGAAATAATCAGGGCGATTTATTCCTATGGAGTGACAGTTCTTTTGAACAGTAACCGAATGGCATTTTTGTCGTTCTGAAAGCTTTTCTTCGAGATTTTGTTCAGATTAGGCTGGGGAATGAATGCCGGCATTATCCAACCCAGTTGCTATTCTGAAATGCCAAATTAATTACCAAGGACTGACTCAAGGTTTAGGAGACCGAGGAAACAAATAAAAAAAAGTGTGAAAATGTATCATATTTTGAATGCATAATAAAAAGAAATCCGGAAATTTGTAAGAGAATACAATGTTATTCTATACTTTTATTTGGGAGGGTATACATTCTGTTTTGTTGCTATTTGTGTGTGGAAAAACAATGTTTTTCGTCCTTTGTTCTTTTGATTTTCTTGTTTTCACACGACACTCAATAGAAATTGTTTGAGAATTAACAAAATCTATTAAAAAAAATATTCGAAAAGAAGAAAATATTTAGATGTATAGATATAGTTTGGAATGGTTGGGTAAAGTGAATACATAGCAGCAATCATTCCGACACTTCAAAACATGCAACTAAAATGAAATCAATTTTGAAATATGTCTTTCTTACTGTCTATTGCTTGCATTCTTCGTAGGTCAAGTTTTATTTGCCAGAAGTCCACATCTCTAACTTACAACTTTAACGATTTTCCCCTCAGATCACACCAAAACTAGTAGTTAATTTTCTTTGTTTAATCTTTGAAATTAAATTATTTAGAAGCAGTTACCAGCCTACAATCAGAAAGTCTTGAGAAGCCAGAAGACAACGGGCAACAGCGGTATTCCCATCTAAATAAAAAAAAATTAAGTGAGCTTTAAGTACCAGTTTTCCCAGCCTTGATGTTCTTACCTTTCCCAGACCAGTATTATAGGAAGGATTTAACAGAGTACTCCACTTTTTAGGTCTCCCATCCAAGACTGGACAGGAGTTTTGGGGATACGATCCCTTTAAGATACTTTTCCAAAATAGTCAGCCACGTGGTCCCTCTTCACAGAATTTCAATGATTTCTCTCTTTTTTTTTTTTTTTTAAAAAAGGATACCATTTTTTTGCACTGTGCAATTAGGACAGTTTACAGAGTTTGAGGAGCGGGGGAGTCGGAGTGGGGAATAGTAAAACTTGGGAGAAGTTACTCTAATGGTCTATTTGGGTGTTTCTGGATACAGTCTGCAACGTGCTTCTGTGGCATTTTGCCTTTAAGTAAAAGGCTTTTGGGGAGAGGACAGTGTTCGGGATTTCATGCTTCTGTGACTCCCAAAGGAGCTACATCAGGGAATCCTTGCACATCCCAAAAAGTGATCAACCAGTTCATTTTAGTTGCTGGTTTCCTTTTAGTAACAGGATAATAGGGGGTTTCCCACACAAACATACTTGGCGCGGTTAAGATTGCCAGCTCTTGGGGGTAACAAAAATAGGATCATTTTGTGAGGAAAGAATGCACTTTTTAACACCATTCAGTTCCACAGTGATTAGCACTGCTGGATGGTCTTTTTATTTTGGGCTCCACAGTTATAAATTGGGGTTTTTTTATTTAAAAACTTTATTAATTTTCAAGTATGAACAGTGATATATATATATATATGTATGTACATCTGAAAACATAAAGAAGCACCTTTAACTTACAGAATTTAAAGTCACCATTTCCCCCATCCCTTTTACTAATCAATAAAGTAAAACATATTTTTTTCTAGTACTATAAAATACACCCCCCTCACCCATCCTAGATGTGCATGGAAAACAAACCTATATAAAGAGAGATATTGATTATATAGATGCAATAAAAGCTGCCAACGGGCCCCACACTATTTATTGTTCCCTAACAATTCCGTATTCATTTTTTCATATTTGTAACTAGAGCATAAGTTGCCCACCAGAAAGGGAAGTTGAGAAGATCAGAGCTCTTCCAATTTCTTGTTATCATCTGGATGGCTATCCCTGTCATAATCAAGAATAGCCGACATTTATAACAATCCAATGGGGGCTTGACATGCATTAAGGTACCACATAAGACCATCTCATATGTCAGTGGAAATGTTGAATCGAGTATTTCATTAATCTGTTCTCATATCGACTTCCAGAAGCTGAGTATCAGAGGACAATAGAATAGCACAGTTATAAATTGAAAAAGATCAGAAAATTGTTTACGAGCCATAGGTTTTTAGCTGTTTTTCATATTAAAAAAAATTTTTTTCAAAAGAAAGTTTAAATTTTCAAAAAATGCACTTACCTTTATGAAAGGAATCTCTGATATTAACTATAATGTGCATTACTAGGCAGGATTATCAGTGCTGAATGAAGAATTAAAAACCGCTGTATGAGTATTCAGATAAATATTGGCAATAGGGCACAGATTATAGTTAACTGTAGTAAGATTGCATTGCTATTGGTTGTCCAAGGTAAAATGTATTATTTTCTTAGGTGGGACACACAGTGCTTCCCGTCCCCCTCCCTCCCAGGACATTTGTATACTACAATACATTCAATATAATTATGTTTGTTTTGGGGAGGGGGAGGGGAGACCTTGAAAAGTGACGTGATTTAGACTATATCTGATCCCTTGACTGAAGTATTTTGTTCTCTGTTCTGAACCATGGACAATTGACAGCTCAGCACTGACTGAACAGACTATTATGATAAACTTTGCTGTTTTATCTTTGAAATAATAATTTCTTTTAAAGAAGAATTCTGTCTTTCAAACTTTTTTAAGGGTGTGCACTGTTTTTGCTTCTGTTGTTTAATGACTTGGTTCTGGCCTGACAGGAATGAACCTCAATCTTGAGCAGAAAGTCAGAATATTTTTGGAAATGATGTCAATCTTTTGTCTGCTGCTAGAAGAAAAGAAGTCCCAGATTCAAGACCCTTATTGCAATTTTGTTGTTTTTTTTCCAGATCGACAATGAATATTCATGCTGCAAATTTGCATGCCAGAGGCCCTAGGGCAGGAATTCTCAATCTAGTCCTAGAGACACACCCAGCCAGTCTAGTTTTCAGGATATCCATAATGAATATGCATTAGATAGATTTATTGGATAGTGTTTATTGAATGCAACTTGTTGGTATGTTCCAAGGAGAACCAAGGATTCTTGCTGGATGTGCCAAATTTTTGTCATGTTGGACTTGGATTTACTGGCAGAATAATCTACTCCATTGTAGGACCTAGTGAATGGAACAGGGCACCTGTCAGCCTTCTACAGCAGAATCTAACATTTTGAAACAACTGTTGAAATAATATCTGGTCACACAGAGCATTATATCATGACCTGCATAAATTTATTTAGGTACTCAAACATTTTTCCCTGTCTGTCCTGGTGGGCCTATAATCTATCTAATATACCTGTGGCAATGGGGGGATTGGTGACTTTCCCAGGGTCACAAGGAGCAGTGTGGGTTTGAACCCACAACCTTAGGGTGCCGAGGCTGTAGCTTCAACCACTGTGCCACCCCAGAATCAAAATGTAGTAAAAGTGAGCCAAGTAAAGGACAATCAAGCCATTGTGACATCACTGATGAGGCTGGCTCTTAGGCATTGATGGAATGAAGCATTATGATGTCACAATACCAGCTCTGGTTATCAGAGGCTGAAACCTTTCACTCTATTTATTTATTCATTCAATTTTCTATACCATTCTACCAGGGGAGCTCAAAACAATTTACATGAATTTATACAGCATTGATCCCCGTCTGTCCTGGTGGGCTCGCTATCTATCTAATATACCTGGGGCAATGGGGGGGGGTTCATAGACAATGGCGCAAAAGACAAAAGGGCGCGCTGACAATTGAGCGCAGCGCGCGCCGCCGCACCGCTGTAAATTACAGTTTTTAGGGGCTCCGACGGGGGGTTTTGTTGGGGAACCCCCCTAGTTTACTTAATAGACATCGCGCCGGCATTATGGGGGGTTTGGGGGGTTGTAACCCTCCACATTTTACTGTAAACTGAACTTTTTCCCTAAAAATAGGGAAAAAGTGAAGTTTTCAGTAAAATGTGGGGGTTACAAACCCCCACACCCCCCACAACGCCCCCACAACACGGCACGATGTCTATTAAGTAAAGTGGGGGGGTTCCCCCACACACACCCCCCGTCGGAGCACTAAAAACAGTAATTTAGAGCGGGAATTTAGATTTAGGGAAGGGTATCTTTAGTGTGGGCAGACTTGATGGGCTATGGCCCTTTTCTGCCGTCATTTTTCTATGTTTCTACTAATGTCTGTTTCAAACTGTCCATTGCAACTTCCTGGATAACTGACCCCTCTTGTAATCTGACCTCAAACTGAATATGTAAAGGCGGAATAGAAAACCTAATCAACATAACATGTGTGTGATACTTTTTCTTATACTAGCAGATACTCCTGTACAACACCATCTTTGGTTCACTCTTGTACGATTGTCATTTTATAAACACAAATAATAGAACGCAAGGATCAACAAAACCCCTGTCTCCCCTCCCTTTCACAAATATCCTCTCCACTATTATGAAAACTGAACAAACCAAATTACTACAGAACGCTACACAGAAAAATCAAGCTAACAGAATATTTCAGTCACACATGGCAGGAATAGTGTTAGGGAAGTGCAACTAGGGCAGCTGCCCCCTGGTCAGAGAGAGAGAGCCCTAAGCCAGCTGGAAGCTAAAGAAGCACACAGCCTGGGCTTTGCTGTCCCCAGTTATGTCTAATACCAGCTCTTGCAGCATACATATTTCAAATCTGAAATATTCTAATCACAAAATATGAAATACATTTTTTTTTTCTACTTTTGTAATTTTATTCTTCAAATCACATTAGTTTCAGGCTTTGGTTTTAGGTTCCTTCTGTCTTCATCGTGGCATGGCTGGATCCTGAAGGTAAAATAGGCACAAGAGGAACTGGGGAGGGGATGCAGAGTCTGACACGGGTGCAATTTTTTTACCACAAGAACAAGACTTTTCACCGCTTCCATGGGGCGGTGAAAGGTCTTGTCCCCATTCCTGCAGTAAACCAGTTGCAAATGTCCCCATTACTGCGGATTTACTGCGGTGACCTCAGTTTACCACGGTAAACGGCCCCCGTGTCATTCTCTATTTAAGATTATGGTGACCACAGGCAGGGAAGGAGACCTGTGGGGACTGGTGCTACAGCAAGTGGAATCAGGATCCTATTGAGCATAGATATTTTGAGCTCTTAAAATCAGACACCCCAGGCAGTTGCCTATGGGGGTCTTTACTAAGGTGCGCTAGCTGATTTAGCACACTAAATATTAGTGCACGCTAAATGCTAACGCACCCATTATATTCTATGGATTCATTAGTATTTAGCACGCGCTAAATTGGCTAGCACGCCTCAGTAAAAGACCCCCTATATTTCTTATGCTTAAATTCAGGCCCAATTGCTACCTTCAAAGAACCCAGCTTGCTCCAGGACAGGTATGGTAACTGAAACACTGCAAAATTAAGTTTTTCCACTCCCTTACCTATCAAAGGACAATTGCCAAACGTCCCCGACAGACTCAATAAACACAACAGAAATGTGAAATAAAAAAAACCTCTGTGCTTCACTCATATTCAAATAAACAATCATAATAAATACCAATATTAACGATATAATTATTTAAGGCACAAAACATTAAGCAACAAACACCGCCTCACACACCCTTTTATAAAACCGTAGTGCGGATTTTAGTGCCGGCCATGGCGGTAACAGCTCTGACACATTCTATGAGCGTCAGAGCTGTTATCACCTTGGCTGGCGCTAAAAGCCGCACTATGGTTTTGTAAATGGGGGAGGGGGGATAAACTAATGAACTTAATACACAGAACAATTAAAAGTAACAAAGACAATCACACCACTCAATTAACATATTTTATACAAATATGTAATAAGGGAAATTCTGTAAATAGCGCAGATAATTAGGCATCGATACAATTTGGCACTCAATGTTCTTCTATGAGGGATCTTTAAAAAGTTTCCGCACTTTTATTTTTTTAAACACTGTTTATTAAATATCTCAAAAGCAAATTCCATCACTTTTCCACATAATCACATGACACGCCCTCTTACCACTTCTCCAGCCCCAACCATTTCCTATGAAAATAGGAAAGTGTGGCAACATTTTGAAGAACTTCCAAGTTTTATTAAAATTTGATACTACCGCTTATACAATTTTACAGTTAAAAATCGGGAAAACAAACTGAAATTTAAAAAAACATCAGTAACAGTACAATTAAAAAGATTAAAACAATAATTTGATGATATAAGTAATGTTAAAGTATAAAATGACTAGTTGTTTAGCCCGTTACATTAACGGGTGCTAGCAGCCCTTCTCCCTTACTTTTACCTCCTCCCTGTCCAGCAGCACCCCCACCCATTCCCTGCTCCCCCTCTATAGCAGTAGCCCTTCTCCTTTTATCTCCCCCTGTTCAGCATCACCCCATTTCCAGCTCCCCATATCCAGCAGTAGCTCTTCTCCTTTGCAGGAGCCCTTCTCCCTTCCTTTTACCTCCCCTCCCCCATCTAGCAGCACCTCTTCCCTGCTTCCCCTATCCAGCAGTAGGCCTCCCTTCCTGTTACCTCCCCCCCTGTCCAGAATCACCTCTTCCCTGCTCCTCCTGTACTGCAGCACCCTCTTACCTGCTCCCCCTGTCCAATCCGGTGATCTCCAGCCATCAGGCTGGCTCCTGCAGGGAGTCTAGTTCCTGTCCGGTCCCCGCCAGGCGTGCGAGCCTGCTCCACCCCCTCCCGACCTGCCGGGAGTATTTGAATTAGACCCGACGGTTCCTGTTGAGGGAAGCACTTTTCACCAGACTCAGCAGTGAACTCCAGCCATCAGGCCGACATCCGCCTTGTTTTTGTTTTTTTTTTAGTTGAAAGATGCGGCGGTGGCTCCTCTCATGATCCCCGCCTGCGTCCCTTCCCGCGAGCCCGACTACACATGGCGATTCAAGCAGCGTGTCAGCACTCTTCACACGCTGCTTCAGGCCCTTCTACTGCCCTGATTTGCTCCGGACGTGCCAGAGTAAATCAGGGCAGTAGAAGGGCCCGAAGCAGCGTGTGAAGAGTGCTGACACGCTGCTTAAATCGCCAGTCGGGCCCGCGGTAAGGGAAGAGGGGGGGCGGCAAATGAGTCGGGTCCCGGACAGCGGAAAGTTGCTGGGCTCTTCGGTGTGGCCACGATCCCTCTCCTCCCAGAACACTCCCCCCCCCCCCCCGGAGGAACGGAGATCGATTTGCCGCCATTTTGAAGATCGTTCTGCCCTGCTCCTTGCCTTAGTATATTTTTAAGTTGAAAGACACGGCGGCGGCGGCTCCTCTCAAGATCTCCGACTGCATTGGACTTCCGACGCAGGTGGGGATCCTGAGAGGAGCCGCTGCCTGGTCTTTCAACTTTAAAATATAGTAAGGCAAGGAGCAGGGCAGAGCGAAGAACATTGATTCCCATAAGATCATCCGCCTCGGGGGAGACAAATGTCGCGTCCGACATCAGCTTCGGGGGAGGAGAGAGGACTTCAGGCAAGGAGCAGGGCAGATAAAAAAAACAGCACGGGCCGATAGCCGCCGTGTCCGACATCCGTCTCGGGGGAGGAGAGAGAGTGTTTCGGGCGCATGCCACTCCTATCTGAGATGCTGTACATCTCACGGAAAATGGACCCACGCGATGGAACTGCGGCCTAACGTTTTATTATATTAGATTGTATTTGTGTTATACGTATTGTGAGTTTTAAAAATATGAATAAAGATTTATATAAAAAAAAAAAGATTAAAACAACTTAAGTAAATGGCGTAACATAAAAAGGACAACAAGAATGAAACTAACATGATACAGAAGAAATTGGATAGAAATACAATCAATATAGGATAGAGAACAAATAAGGAACGAACAAAGGAAGGGAAGAAAAGTGATCTGATTCTTGAGATAAGGAAGAGTATTCAACGGGTTGATTTAAATATTAAAGGCATCTTTAAATAAACAGGTTATAAGAAGATCTTTAAAATGGTCTAAGTTGTTTTCTTCTTTGACAGGGGTGGGAAGAGTGTTCTAAAGCTGGGGGGGGCTACTAAGGAAAAGATGTCCTGGGATGGGCACTCTTAATAGAACAGTGTTGAGCACTGAATTTCACACTCAATATTGGGCGTAAGAACTTATGCCAACTGAAATCTGATCCAAATCCTGGCACACTAGTTGGGCGTGGATCCATACTATTCTATAAGTGTGTGCATGTTTTGTGAACATCCCTGACCCACCCATGCCCACACCCCCTTTTGAATTGTACGCAATCTAGTTTAGGCATCCGTTCTACAGCCATATTGGCACACATGTGACAATTAAGTGATCGCTAACTCCAAGAATTAAATTATTGGAGCTCATTAACTATTTTGGGCCAATCTGGGATCCACACCCAAATTAGGGCGACCTTCACAGATTCCTGGGGATAAAGTGCACATTCTTTCTCAAGTGTGCAAATCCATCGAGGAGATAGAAAATAATTTTAGAGATCACATAAGGGTAACTGAGGCAATCTTTAGATTACAATTCCCCTGTAAGTGCTTTATTTTGCATCAGGAACTCAGAGTCTTGAGAGATAAGATGCCTAATTTATGGGCTCATGACATGAAAGGAATATCTAAGTGGTTAGAACAGCACACTGAAATCCAAGATTCAAATCCTATTGATGCTTCTTGAGATCTTCGGCAAGTCATTTGACCTTCCATTACTTCAGATACAAACTGAGGACTTAACTGGATCTAGGATGGTTCATCAAGGCTAGTTTATCTGCAGCCGTTTCAGGACTGAATTGCCCCATGAAATGTCCCGCGGTGAATATGCTGGACAGATCTCCCTTCCTTGTGGTCTGCCAAAATGGGATGATTCAGTGTTTGAGAGGGATAATGCCCCCCCCCCCCCCATGTCCTCATGATTCTATCCTCCCCCTGATGAATTGCCCTGTTCTGCACAGTCCCCTTCCCCCCACCTATTTCCAGTGCCAGCAAAACCCCCTGGAGAGCGTCAGAAATAGGAGAGGCCAGCTGAGCAGCAGATGCAAAGAAGCAAAAGCTGCTGTCACTCCGTGGCGTAGAGGATCCCAACGCTGGGCTCACTCTGATGACATCATCTAAAAGTGACAGCAGCTGACAACAGCTACATTTTTCCTCTTAGACTCAGAGAACATAAGAATAGCCTTACTGGGTCAGACCAATGGTCCATCTAGCCCAGTATAACGTCTTCGCAGAGGCCAATCCCAAGTCACAAGTACCTGGCAAAAAAACAAATAGTAGCAGCAACTCTTCTCTCTTATTTACTATTATATGGAAGACTTGTGGATTTCTGGTAATATTGGTGCCTCTATGTTAATATGGGTAGGGCGTGAGGGAGATAAGAGTGGGATATAAGAAAGCATATTTCTTTCCGGTTTTAATATGAACGGTATTGTACCATTATTTATTTGTTGAAACTTAATACAAATATTTTTTTAAAAAAAAGCCCCAAATAGAAACATACACTGGCTTTTATTTATTTATTTATTTACTGTAACACCATTACTAAAGCTCATATATTGCAGCTCATGCATTGTAACACCATTTTAGAAGCTCATGTAAACCGCTCTGAATTGACTCCCCAATCATTAGTAACAGAATAGAAGCTTTCAATAAATATAAACAAAGCCGCAGTTGAGGTTTAAGATGGGAGATCTCAAAATGTGCATCTTGTTTCTGTCCAAAAGCATTTGTCTCCCTCTCCAAGTGCATGCAGAAAACAGAATTCCTACTTCTTCAGTGATCTATAATTAGAAGTTAAGGGTGCGCATGGGAAAACTTTTCATTTCTTGTTACGCTACTTCAGATTATTATTCTGTATATTATTTAATTTTGAAAAAAAAACCTAAAAACAAACAAACCAGGGGAGGCCCACAAGATCATTTCTTTTATCCTGCCACCATTCTTAAAATACTCCTTTTGCTTTTTATTATTTGATTTTTCGTCACCTGTGTATTCTTCGGTTTTGTCAGTATTTATAGTTTGGGCCTAATTTTCAGCTGCCAGCAATCGGTGTGTCACTGATCGTTGCTGGTGTTAAAGGCAGAAATCCAATGCCAGCTATCTTCAGGCACCAGCATTGCATTTCTGACTTATCACACAGGGCTAGATTCTCAAAACGTCACATTAAAAAAGTGATAGGCCGCTGTTGCATTCGTTATTGTAGTGATTTCACAAAGGCGAGTCATTCTCCAAAAAACATGCATGCAGATGAGGTTGGTAGAGATTAGCAAAGGTTCATTAAATTTACATGTGCCCATCACTGGTGATAGCGATCGGCACATGCGTAGAGTAAATGCACAGACACCCAAATCGAAGATCAGCAGGAGGGATGCCCACTCCCTCCTGCCGCCATGCAATGCCACCCACGACACCCCTCCTCAGCAGCAGGAGAGATGTCCACTCCCTCCCGCTGCCAAGCAACACCCCCACATGCACCTGGCTGCGGAAGAGATGCCCACTCCCTCCTGCTACCACCCAACTCCTCCATTCCCTTAACCATCTTAGTCGCTCTTCTCTGGACCCTTTCGAGTAGTACCGTGTCATTCTTCATGTACGGCGACCAGTGCTGGACGCAGTACTCCAGGTGAGGGCACACCCATAGCCCGGTACAACGGCATGATAACCTTCTCCGGTCTGTTCGTGATCCTTTTCTTTATCATTCCTAGCATTCTGTTTGCCCTTTTTGCCGCCGCCGCACATTGCGCGGATGGCTTCATCGACTTGTCGATCAGAACTCCCAAGTACCGCCCTGGACAAACTGTATTCGTTCATGAGATTTTTGTTACCTACAAGCCTTTTAAACAATTAAGTTAGATGCCTAGATTGGCTAGACGTGCTGATCTAGGCACCTAACTTTAGGGGTCATTTATAGAATTGGGGTCTCTGTGTCCACGTTGACTCCATGCTTTCTTCTTCTTCCTATTCTCATGGTTTTCCTCCCAGGGTCAGTTCTTGCATCTGCTTTGTTTGATCTTTTTCTTAGTTCTTTACCATGATCCATTTTATTTATTTTTTTTTTTGCACAGTAGCATAGTAAGGGGGGCAGTCCGCCCCAGGTGCCATCTTGGTGGGGGTGCCGGCCCCCTCCTCCTCTCCGCCCCCACACTCCTTCCCCACCCCACCACTACCACTCGTGCCCCTTCCCCAAATGTCTTTAACATTCCTGGTGTGAGCAGCATCCCCAACCTGCTGCTCGCACCGGTGTCAGCTCTTCCTCTGATGTCATTTCCTGGACCCGCACCTAGGAAGTGACATCAAAGGAAGAGCTGATGATGGTCACTCTGGGAATGTTAAAGAAGTACGGTGGCCGGGAAGGAGTAGATGGAGTATGGGGGCAGAGAAGAGATAGGGGAGGTGCACCACTGCCCCAGGTGCGTCTCACCCTCACTACACCATTTCTCTTGCAGTTAATCCTTTTGCTGAGAAGTTCAGCTTCTTTTTCACGTTGCTATTACTGCATTTGATTTCCCCCTATTTAATCATTGTCCAACAAGGACAGCCTCATGGGCACCATATATATAATCCAGGGGCAAATGTTTTATAAGATTACTTTCTCAATGGCTGCCGACACTGTTAATGGAAAGTTCTAAGAATGTACATTGTTTAGCATCTAATCAGGTGATTAGTATGCCTTTAAAATTGTAGTGTGCATTCATATGCATTGTTGATCAGTGCATGTTAAAAAGTTCTAACATTCATTAACATTTTTAAAATTAAAATACAGTACTCCTCTGAAATTCACGGGGGTTCAGTTCCAGGAACCCCCGCGAATGTTGAAAAACCGCAAATATGGGGGAGACAGGAGAGGGCAGCCGGCAGCAGGAGAGGGCTGCGTGTCAAAGCAGCTCCTGATTGGTGAGGCCCGACTTTAGTGCAGGAAGAGGCGGTCGGAGCATACCGCGAGTGATTTCCTTCACTCGCTGGCGCTCCGGCTGCCCTCTCCTGCCCGGTCATTCACAGTCAGAAAATACAGCGAATGACCGGGACCACGAACCGCCAACCGCGAATGACCGAGGGAGCACTGTATGTGAAATGAACTAAAACAAAAATTTTGGTAATTTTTGCTTTGCATACATCACTAGCTGGTTCTAATAGGCTTATCACTAGAGGCTTATCACTAGAGTCTCCACAAACTGCGGAAACGTTCTCAGCCCAACTAACTTCCTAAATTCTGAGTGCTATTTTGCCACTGTGCTGAAAAGAGTGTTATTTTATTTTGCAAAGTGCCAATTTGCAGAATCGTAATGCTATGTTTTCACATAGTTTCAGATCATTGATTGAACCGTGCCATTGAAAAGTGTAGAATTTGGACTTGGAGGATGAAATGTACAGCGTCAGCATCTATGAGACAAACATGGTTTTTTCTATTACATAGATCTTTTTGGACCCCTGTTAGGTTACATAAGTTGGACAGTTCTAAGTCTGATAGATTCTGGCACTGTCATCTGGACATAGATCATCTGTTGTTCTATTG
The DNA here is from genome assembly GCF_902459505.1 of Geotrypetes seraphini. Classification (NCBI taxonomy): domain Eukaryota; kingdom Metazoa; phylum Chordata; class Amphibia; order Gymnophiona; family Dermophiidae; genus Geotrypetes; species Geotrypetes seraphini. The sequence continues at coordinate 38,336,184 of NC_047093.1, read as the reverse complement.
TCCTTTGATACTCAGCTTCTGGAAGTCAATATGGGGACAGATTAACCTCATATTGGAATCAACTATCCCTTTGACGTATGATGCAATTATATGTGGTATTTTGCTGCATTTCAAGCTACCTATGGATCGTTACAAAGGCAGGTCTCCCTGGGAAACCTCCTGCACAGCTTCAACCTCAAATTCTTCATTTACGCAGACGATATCACAATAATCATCCCACTAACCAGTTTCACCCTAGAGCTGATTAACTATATATCACACTTACTCAAGCAGATAGAACTCTGGATGCTATCCTATAGACTAAAACTAAACGCAGACAAACCTAAATTCTTTCTGACCTCCCCCAACGATAAAATCAAAGATACCTCAATTCAAGTGAATGGATCGGACTTCCCCCTAGAACAAACCCTAAAAATACTAGGAGTCACCCTAGACAAACACCTATCCCTTGAGAAGTACACTGATCTCACCATCAGGAAAAGCTTCTCGGTGCTCTGGAAACTCCGCACCATAAAAAAATACTTCGATGACAACTCATTCCGACTGTTAGTACAATCCTCCATTCTCAGCATCCTGGATTATTGCAACATCATTTACCTAGGCTCCATGAAGAAAACCACCAGGAGACTAAAACTGATTCAGAACACTGCTGTCCGACTTATATTTGGCTTAAACAAATGGGAACATATCACCCCTTTCTACCATAAACTGCACTGGCTACCATTTGAATCCAGAGTACTATTCAAATTTGCGTGCCTCAGCTACAAAACTGTGTTTGGTCTATCCCCAAGCTACCTCATCCCCCACTTTAAATTAAATCACAACAATAAGAACTCTCGCAGAATTCATCTGTTCGCCTTCCCCCCCCTAAAATTATGTCACCTCAAAAGGTTCCTTGACAAAACCTTCTCCTTCCAGGCGGCCAAACTAAACCCATGGCTTGCCCAAATTGTACTTGATGCCCCCACCTACCTTGACTTCAGAAAAAAACTCAAAACTCACTTAATTCCACGGCCAGAACCCCTAACACTCCCACTCGCTGCTTCTACTCCCTTCAATACACATGAACCTCCACCTTCCCCCCCTACTTTACCCTCCAAACCAATTAACTTCCCTGACCGGTATTTTTTCCCTGTAAATAAAAAAATTTAGCCTCCTATTGTACACTCTTGTATATTCCTATTGTACACTCTTGTATACTCCTATTGTACACTCTTGTATATTGTATACACTCCAAAAATTGTTAATTCCTGTCAACTTCAATGACATGTACATTCCAAAAATTGTTAATTCCAATGTTATCTTCGTTTGTAATCTTAATTAATTGTTGTGAACCGCCTAGAACTCTCTGGGTATGGCGGTATACAAAATAAAAGTTATTATTATTATTATGCCTGGAGTAGCGATGCAAATGATAACACAGCAATTGGAAAAATTGCCACCGCCTCAATTTTGCATTTTGTTGAGCTAGTTTATGTTTAGGCTATAAATATGAAAAAATGAATGCGGATATGTTGGGGAATAACAAAGTATTTAAATTGATATGGGGACCTTTGACATCCTTTGTTAATTCAACATAATTGTCTCTATTTAATTTCTGTCTATTTTTATGCATATCCAGGATGGGGTGTGTGGGTGGGTGGGAGGATATTTTGTTGGTTTATTTTTTGATTGTACTGTTGAAAGGGTGGGGTGGGATATTTTTCTTTGTATTATTATTGATGGAATTTAAGTGCTTATGTTGATTATTAATGTGTGTAAAATTCATGGCACTTGTATTAGTTTTGAAAATTAATAAAGATTTATTAAAAAAGAAAAGTGTGGAATTTTCAAGTGCGGAACTCTTTGTCTTGTCATGAAGTTCCTATTCCTGCAGAAGAAAACTCCAAAGGAAATCCATGAATATATGATGCAAACATTGACAAATGACAGTGAAGAAGTGGTGTGCAAAATTTCACCGTGGAGATGTTGGGACCGAAGATGGAGCAAGGTCTGGGAGGCCTCAGTGTCAACTCCTGAAATTGTTGACCATGTCCATGACCTGGTTTTGGCAGTTTGGTGAATATCGGCTAAAACAATTGCTGAGGACAGTACAGATATTCAGCTGGATATGCAGAAACTGTCAGCCAAGAGGGGCCCAAATGCTTGAATGCTGACGAGAAACAACGTCAAATGGACACTTCCAAGTTGATTTTGCAGCATTTTCAGTGAGCTGGTGCCAACCTTTTGGCATGACTAGTTACTGTTGATGAAACATGGTTACCCCACTATGATCCTGAGACAAAACAGTCCATGCAATGGCGGCACTCAGGTTTGCCAAGGACATTCAAGACCCAAAGGTCAGCAGGAAAGGTCATGGCAACAGTGTTTTGGGATCAGGAAGGTGTTGTAATGACAGATTATCTTCCAAGGGGACAAACAATTAATGCAAAATACTACTGTAACATACTGTGCCAATTAAAAAAGGCATTGAAAGAAAAAAGCTGCAGAAAGGAGTTCGTCTTTTGCAAGACAATGCACCTACCGTATTTTCACGTAGATAACGCGCACCCGTGTAAAACGCGCACACGGGAAACCGAAATATATGTAAAAAATTTTTTATATACCGCGCACACCCGTATACCGCGCATGCTGCCCCGACTCTCCCGTCGCCGCCCGACTCTCCTTTCGCCCGCCCCGACTCTCCTTTCACCCGCCCCGACTCTCCTCTCCCCCTTGAAGTCCTGTCCCCACCCTGAAAGCCTGATGCCCACCATGACGTCCGATTCACCCCCCCCCCGCAGGACCGCTTGCACCCCCACCCCGAAGGACCGTTCGCACCCCCTCTGATGTCAGAGAAAGGGCGGGACCGCCGGAAGAGGAAGCAGCGCAGACGCAGGGCTCACAGAAGGGCCGGGACCGCCAAGAGGAAGCAGCAGGACACCGGTAGGAGCTTCTACATGATGAGGGGGGGGGGGTCGGGAGGCTGTGGGGGTGCGAGCGGTCCTTCAGGATGGGGGTGCGGGTGGGAGTGCGTGCGAGTGGTCCTTCGGGGTGGGGGTGCGGGTGCGTATGAGCGGTCCTTCGGGGTGGGGGTGCGAGCGGTCCTGCGGGGAGGTGAATTGGACGTCGGGGGGGGGGAACTATGTAAAAAAAATTTATAAAACGCGCTCACACATATAACGTACAAGGTTATGCACGGTTTGTAAAAATCGTGTATAACGCGCGCGTTATATGCGTGAAAATATGGTACTCACAAGGCTAGCAAAACGATGGATGTTTTGACGCAGTTGGGGGTTTCAGTGCATAGACCATCCACCCCACTCACCAGATCTTGCTCCATTTGATATTTTCTGTTCGGATTCAGAGGTGATTACCACAGCAGAGCAGTATTTCAATGACCAGACGTCAGAGTATTTTTTGGAAGGGTTGCAGAAACTTCCAGACACAATGTGCCAAGTATGTTGAACTTAGGGGTGAATATGTGGAACAACTTGTAAAGTTTCATGGCTCCATATCATTCCCTTCTTGGTTGGGCTGAGATATTTTCAGCACCCCCTCATTCAAAGTTATAATGCAATTGAAGAAATGGGTTGCACAACCTTCCAAATCAAACACTTTAGGGTCATATTATGTAAAAGGTGGTTCAGCTTTTACTATTGGATCAAGTAAGCATCTTGCTTATTTCCCTAACGGTAATTTGCACAGATTATTTGAGAAACTGTTCTGTCATAGAGTGAATTTCCAGGGAAAATAAATTCACTGCTGGAGTTTTCCACTTTGGAAGGAACAGCACTATGGTACTTTTCCAGTTAAGAAGAAAAAGTCTTTTTTTTTTTTTCAGAAATACTCTTAGAATTGTGGCCTGGGTTGTTTTTGGTTTTTTTTTTTTGTAAATTGTGTTACAGACTTTTTAAGCAGATCGTTAAGAGAATGAAAACCGTTCCAACAACTGGACAATGCAAGTCATGCACAGAGAAGAACTCTGTATGTGTTGTCAGGTAGCCAACAGGCTAAGTACAATGCTGCCATCTCTTTTGCATTTCATGAACCTGTAAAAAATGTGGCGGGTGGCCGGTAGCACCGCACATTAAAACTATTTGTTCTATTCAACCCTTTCAGAGAGCCAGAGCCAGAGAACAAAGCAGAATGTGGCTTGGACAAATAATTCTTTGCATATTGTCATGCCCGTCGTTGCAGAGGAAAACTTGTTGTCTTAGATTCTGCGGTGTCTGAACTTTGTCCTCGCAGAATGTTTGCAAATTCATATGAAGTCAGCCAAGATATATAACATAAAGTGAAATGCATGACTGGCTTTTGGCGTCTGGTCCTTTAAAAATCCCAAGGGATGGAGGGAACAACAGAGGATTAAGTTAAGGGGCTGCATGGTAATGGTGACCATTATTAAGCCATGTGCTAAATTTGCACGGCAAGATATGAAAGGCCTGTGGTAATAGACACATTTAGCTTTCTGGTTAGTTTTCTCTGGCATAACACTGGTCTAACCTGGCTACTAATTTAACCGAATACATCTCTATATAGAGTATTAAAGGACCCTTTTCTAAAAGGCATTTACATGTGCTTAGCACACAGAAAAAGCTTACCACAAAATGTGTTAAAGAGTTCTGTGGTAATATCCCCTTTTCCGTGCACTAACCACACAATGCAGTATATATTTATTTTATTGAAGAAATCAGTCAAATATACAATTATACAATATGTGCTCATTACAATTAAATTCAAAGCTCAAATATTACATAAATAATTTTATCATTTCTCCAAAATATATTTTCTATATTACCTATTCATAATACCATATATACCCCCCATACCTAACCCCCATCCCTCCCCTTCACATCCCCCCAATTTTTAAAATATAACAATTTAATAAATTCATTATATAAATATACAATTCAAGAAATTCCAACTACAGTAAAACCTTGGATTGCAAGTAACTTGGTTTGCAAGTGTTTTGCAAGATAAGCAAGACATTTTATTAAATTTTAACTTGATATACAAGCAAAGTCTTGCAATACAAGTACATACAGTATACACACATCACAACTGAGCCGATAGTTCTTCTCTCTCTGAGATTAAAAATACGTTGGAGGAAACAATAAAAATAAATGAAAAATTGTTAATACAGAAGGTTACAGAATTGTGTGAGCAATGGAATCCTTTACATCTTTCATGGTGGGGGAGAATCCAAACTATAAAAATGATGATCTTGCCTGTAGTTTGTTATCAGTTGGGTATGTTGCCGGTTTATTTTCAAGGGTCCTTTTATAAAAAGTTAAATAGTATTCTTATAAAATTTATTTGGCTGGGTAAAACTCCTAGAGTGGCCTTGGTATCTTTACAAAGACCAATTTCAGAGGGAGGGGTAAATTTTCCCAATTTTTATAGGTATCATCAAGCCTATATTTTACACCAAGGTATGTATTGGGTCCTCCCAGAGCTCATGGAAAAACTTCCAGATTGGTTATGGCTAGAATGGCAACTCATGTCTCCATTACGCCTTTGTCATGTGCTCAGTATCAAAATGCCTAGTTATAATAAAGATAATAGCATATTAGCTGATACATGGAAAACATTATGGTATGTAAGTAATTTAACAAATATTCCAATTCACAAATCTACAAATCAATCTATTTGGTGAACTCCAAGATTCAAATTGGCGGAGAAAGACTCGTCTGGAAGCATTGGATGATAGCAGGAATGCGTATATTAGAGGCTGTTATTTCTAATAGTAAAATGCTTGAATTTTCACAGTTGCAGCACAAATATGGCCTTACTAAATCAGAAAGTTTTAGATGGTTGCAACTGAAGCATGCCATTCAGGCGGGGTTCCCTGACTGGAAAAACCTTAATAATCAATATAGTCTAGAGTTCCTATGTTTTCAGACAGACTTCTTGGGTCACCAGGCCGCTCAGTGGTATAAATTATTAACTGGACTTATTAAGAAAAAAACAAATACAGGTCTGAGAGACATTTGGAGCATTGAGATTAAGCATCAAATTAATGCGTCTCAATGGCCACGAATTTGGTCTTGGAGGATGAGATGTACAGTGTCGGCATCCATGAGACAAACTGTTTTTTCTGTTACATAGAGCTTTATGGACCCCTGTTCGTTTACAAAAATTGGATAGCTCTAAGTCTAATGAATGTTGGCACTGTCATCTCGAAGCAGGGACTTTAGATCATTTATTATTCTATTGTCCATTCATTATGAATTTTTGGAAATCAATTTGGGACCAAATTAACTGTTTATTAGATAACCCTGTGGCATTATCATATGATACTGTGCTGTTTGGTATGGCAATGAGAGCAAAAAGTCAGATATCTACAAATAATAACAAATTATTACTTATAATGACTGGGGTTGCCATTCAACAAATTACATATAATTGGAAAAATTGGAATAGATTATATTATAATTTTTGGTGGAACTCCTTAAGTCATATTTATAAAATGGAGAGACTTACTGCATTACAACAGGGTTGTTTCAGGAAATTTCAAGATATTTGGGAGCCATTAACAAAGTATTGTAATGATTAGAAAAATCTTGTTTCCCTTAAATTTACAAGTTCAATTATGGGGTGGGAGGGAGGGTATTTTTATTGTTACATGTTGTATAAGTATTGATTATATGATAGATAAGGGTGGGGAGGGGGGAGATAAGAGAATATTATATGTATCATTGTTGATTATTAAGTGATATATTTATGGTTATTTGTATGGATATGTTATCACACTTATTATAAGTTTAAAAATGAATAAAGATTAAAAAAAAAAAAAAAAAAAGGATGGCGCCAGTAAGAAATTTTTTTATAAATAAATAACTGGCTAATGCTTAGTTGATAATAGAAGGTAGTAAATACCCCTCTGTTAATTTTTGCAAGTCTCACATGCTAATGGACAAATTAGCACTCGACCTGCAAAAATAAAAAAATGAAAACAGGCTTAGAATGTGGGAAAATCCAATGAGCTAAGCCCAGATTTTAATGCATTTTAAAAGGGCCCCTAAATTTGTTACAGATCTAAGTTGGTCACTGCATGGATCATGCTAGTAAAATCTAGTTTTCCATGGCTTTTTAGGATAGATGGCTTTCCTTTTAGTATAGTAAACCCAAAAGTGGAGTCAAAATGTTTCTGAATTTCCTGAATTTCAATTGTACTAGCAGTAGAGTGGATAGATTTTCTCCATATGAGGTTTGTGTTTTGTCACCCACTGCATTCGCTCTGTTGTTTATATGACCCCTGAAGCAGGCTTGGTGGAGCCAAAACATGGACTGTGTCGGGTCTGGTTGATTTGTACCAATAAAGACTTTTCTTCAATCTTTAATAACTTATAGCTCTTTGAATATCCCTGGTTGAATTATCATTTTGATTCCACTTTTTCTGTTTGCTTTGCTTGTCACTGTGGAGATTTTTGTTCCTTTTTTTCTTGACTTTCCTCTAAGCATCCCAAGAGAAATTACAGTTTAAGAATGTAAAGAGAGAATTTCAATAATTTAGAATTATGTCCATGTTTCCCATAGGTCCCCAGTCTTTGCATTCACTTAAGCCAGTGGTTCCCAACCCTGTCCTGGAGGAACACCAGGCCAATTGGGTTTTCAGGCTAGCCCTAATGAATATGCATGAAGCAAATTTGCATGCCTATCACTTCCATCATATGCAAATCTCTCTCATGCATATTCATTAGGGCTAGCCTGAAAACCCGATTGGCCTGGTGTTCCTCCAGGACAGGGTTGAGAATCACTGACTTAAGCCACAACTCATTGTCTGGACTCTCTGGGGTCCTTTATTAAGAACATAAGAATTGCCGCTGCTGGGTCAGACCAGTAGTCCATCATGCTCAGCAGTCTGCTCACGCAGTGGCCCTCTGGTCAAAGACCAATGCCTCAACTGAGTCTAGCTCTACCAGCGCATGTTCTTGTTCAGCAGGAACTTGTCTAACTTTGTCTTGAATCCCTGGAGGGTGTTTTCCCCTATGACAGACTCCGGAAGAGCGTTCCAGTTTTCTACCACTCTCTGGGCGAAAAAGAACTTCCTTACGTTCGTACGGAATCTATCCCCTTTCAATTTTAGAGAGTGCCCTCTTGTTCTCCCCACCTTGGAGAGGGTGAACAACCTGTCCTTATCTACTAAGTCTATTCCCTTCAGTACCTTGAATGTTTCGATCATGTCCCCTCTCAATCTCTGCTCGAGGGAGAAGAGGCCCAGTTTCTCTAATCTTTCGCTGTACAGCAGCTCCTCCAACCCCTTAACCATCTTAGTCACTCTTCTCTGGACCCTTTTGACTCGTTTCAGCGCACGCTAATTGCTAATGCGTCCATTATAGTCTATGGACGTGTTAACGTGTAGCGTGTGTTAAAACGGCTAGCGTGCCTTAGTAAAAGGACCCCTCTGTGATGTGGAATTACAGGCCTCTCTTACTAAAGGACATTAAGCAATTAACATAGGGTTACCAGATTTTCCAACATAGAAACCCAGATACATGGTCTCACGCCATTCTGCCCCAAGCTCCGCCTTGTCCTGCCTCCAGCCCCGCCCTGTTACACCCATGACCTGCCCCCACAAAGCCTCGCTGTCGACTGTGCCCTTTGGATAGGTGATTAAAAATTACGGAGAAAGATGCGCTGCCCCTGAGGAAACAGCAATGTGAAACGGTAGCGTCACCGCTGAGCAAACAAAGCTAAGTATTCTTTTCATTTCCCCTTGTTTTGGGATTATTAGTGAATCCGTGTTTTAAAAAAATATTAAATAAACGGCATAAAAAATACAGATATTTTTATAGGACCAATGATGAAATACACTACACCAGTAAGGACATGAGAAAAGAGAGTTTTACACCTATACACCCCTAACTGCCCCCTCCGCTCCAAAGCAGAACAAAGACTCAGCATTCCCGCAGGGAGATCCCTCCGAACGAGTACGGCGTACAAAAGATCCTACGGCCATTTCCTACCTCAGCTGTGGAATTGACTACCCACACAGATCAGGTCGCTAGACTCACTAATGACCTTCCGCGGAGCAGTAAAGACCTTCCTCTTCCGCCAATCGGGCCATTAAAAACTGCCTCCTCAAAATACTTCTCCTAGTACTCTTCGCTATGACCAGTCTGGTCTCTAGAATAAGCTCCGTTATTGTCTACCGTAACCTATTTGTTGTCATGACTAGTCTGGTTTCAAACGATTGTGAATGTCTACTTGTAACCCGTTCTGAGCTTCTGGGAGAACGGGATAGAAATCCAAAATAAATAAATGTCCAGGCATATGAGGTCCTCTTTATATGTTATGATTCACAATACATGTTGAAATGAATAGTTTACTCTCTATTTTTATTATATTTGAGTAAACACTTGTTCTCCTCTTTTTGGTTTTGTGGATTTTCCTCTTACTAAAGGACATTATCTCCCTCTTCTATTAAACTGTGGTAGCAGTTTGTAGAGCAGAGAGCCGCGCTGAATGGTCCACGCTGCTTCCGACACTCATAGGAACTCTATGAGCCAGTACTGAATATCTGATTCCAGTGCCAACCCAGAAGAGTTTCCAGCTTAGTGGCCATATTCGACTAACCAGATAACAAACCAAAGTTTTGCTTTCTTAACTTTTTCTGGTTATTCAAGTAGCAATCTGAGTATGTCTGCTAACTGGATAAACTCAGGCTTCCCCCACAGTCCCAGCACTGTCCAGATATTGCGGAGGTGGTCAGAGATGTTATTCAGTGGCACTATCTGATTCGGTCAGTGAGTTTTCTGCTTGCCAGTACTAGTGATTGACACGGGGACAAATTTTTCCCCGTCCCCACGGGAACTCATTTTCCCATCAAGTTCTTTTCCTGTCCCTGTTCCATTTCTGCAAGCTCCGTCCTCATCTGCACAAGCCTCAAACACTTTAAAATCATAAGTAGCAACATTCTAGAGCTCAGATTGTGATGTCATAATGCCTCATTCCACCAATGCCTAAGCTCTGTCCTCATCTGCACAAGCTTCACTTTAAAATCATAAGTAGCAACATTCTAGAGCTCAGATTGTGATGTCATAATGCCTCATTCCACCAATGCCTAAGCTCTGTCCTCATCTGCACAAGCCTCAAACTCTTTAAATCATAAGTAGAAACATTCTAGAGCTCAGATTGTGATATCATAATGCCTTATTCCACCAATGCCTAAGCTCTGTCCTCATCTGCAGAAGCCTCACATACTTTAAAATCATATGTGTTCGAGGCGTGTGCGGTTAAGACAGAGCTTACAGGAATGGGACAGGGATAAAACTTATGGGCCAGGCTGGGGAAATTGAGTTCCCTTGGGGATGGGGAAAAAATTTGTCCCCATGTTAATCTCTAGCTAGTATTTAAACAATTAACAGCACCTGCTAAACAGACAAGTGTCTTTGAATACACTGTGCGACAGAGATTTTGGGGCATAAATTGTAGTGGGTGTTCTATAGAGATTTGGAGTTGCCAAAGTAAAACCTGACCTTACTTTTTCAGTATAACCCTCTGATTTTTGGCAAAAGAGCATTATAATGCAAAAATTAACATTTTCGCTATATTTTCTAATGCTTGGAGTAAATGTTATAACAATTTCTGAAATATTAAAACAGTTTGTCTTGATGAAGTCTTGCAAGGATGTTAGAAAAGTGCATGGATAGCACTGAAGAATGTAATTGAGAATTTTCTGGGGAATAGGAAGGCGCCAGACTATGTCCAAATGGTGGAGATGGTGCTTAAAGCATTAAGAACATAAGAACATAAGAAATGCCTCTGCTGGGTCAGACCCGAGGTCCATCGTGCCCAGCAGTCCGCTCACGCGGCGGCCCAACAGGTCCAGGACCTGTGCAGTAATCTTTTATCTATACCCCTCTATCCCCTTTTCCAGCAGGAAATTGTCCAATCCTTTCTTAAACCCCTGTACTGTACTCTGCCCTATTACGCCCTCTGGAAGCGCATTCCAGGTGTCCACCACTCGTTGGGTAAAGAAGAACTTCCTAGCATTCGTTTTGAATCTGTCCCCTTTCAACTTTTCCGAGTGCCCTCTTGTTCTTTTATTTTTCGAAAGTTTGAAGAATCTGTCCCTCTCTACTCTCTCTATGCCCTTCATGATCTTGTAAGTCTCTATCATATCCCCTCTAAGTCTCCTCTTCTCCAGGGAAAAGAGACCCAGCTTCTCCAATCTCTCAGAATATGACAGGTTTTCCATACCTATTATCAGACGTGTTGCTCTCCTTTGAACCCTCTCGACTAACGCCATATCCTTCTTAAGATATGGCGACCAATATTGGACGCAGTACTCCAAATGCGGGCGCACCATCGCCCGATACAACGGCAGGATAACTTCTTTCGTTCTGGCTGTAATACCCTTTTTGATTATACCAAGCATTCTATTCGCTCTCTTAGTGGCCGCTGCACACTGTGCCGACGGCTTCATTGTCATGTCCACCATTACCCCCAAGTCCCTTTCCTGGGTACTCTTATTCAATAACATCCCTCCCATTGAATAAGAGTACCCAGGAAAGGGTACTCTTTAATCTCAAATGTAACATGACACTAAAAATTCATTTTCTCCACTCACATCTGGATTTCCCCCCCCTCCCCCGATAATCTTGGTAGTGTTAGTGATGAGCACGGGGAAAGGTTTCACCAGGACATTGCTACAATGGAGAAACGATATCAGGGCACATGAAATTCATCAATGCTGGCTGACTATTGTTGCACATTAATTAGAGATGCTTCTAATCTAGTTTATAAACGCATTTCAACAGCAAAAGGATTCTAGAAAATAATATTTATAGGAACTCTTAAATCGGCGCAATGCGTTACATCATGCTATAAATATTTGCGATTTGCTCAAAAACTATAAGTGATGGAAAACATGCTATTTTCATACAAAGGAGGTCAAATTCTATAAAGTAAACCTCATTTTCTTCTTGCCCCAGAAAATAAGTTAAAATTTGTTGCACAGTGATATCAGCTCCTATAACTCTACAAGTCCAACACTCAGTATAGCATATAGGCTCTTTGGAGAAATGAGCTGCAACTTCACCATGAGTTATGTTTAGAAGATACGTAATGGAGGCATTAGCAGCGGCTGTGGAACTATTTACCTGCCTTCAAGAAGCAAGAGGACAGCCATAAGCAAAAACTATTGTTGAGATGGACACTCTAGATCAGGGGTGTCCAACCTTTTGGCTTCCCTGGACTGCATTGGCCAAAAAGAATTTTTCTGGGGCCGCACAAACATGCAAACGCTGCAGCAAGACAGAGGAGGGAGCCGGCAAGACGGTAAACACCCGGGGGCAGCAGAGGAAAACACTGCATCGCCCTCGACCGGGGCTGCACAAAATACTTCACGGGGCCGCATGTGGCCCTCGGCCCGCAGGTTGGACACCCCTGCTCTAGATGTTTCTAATATTTTAGAGCGCTCAGATCAAGAAAATTAAATATCAGCCACATGATGGTAAGTTTTGCCTTAATCTCTGATAAAGAGAGGTTGCTTAGAATGTTTTTTTCATCATTGTGATAAGAAATTTCTTGGATTTGAAAATAAATGTATTTCCTGATGTCTTGAGAGAGACACACACAAAAAAAGAGAAAACAATTTCTTCTGTAAAAACCTGGAGTATTGTAGTTAAGAGCCCCACATTTTTTTTTTTTTTAAATTTCCCTGCAAATATATTGTGAAGCATAAACCTGTAGATTATATATTTTCTGATCTTGCTCACCTATCCAGTTTCTCGGCAGCCAAGAGACCCTTGGTTCCTGTTCCTCCTCTGTCTCCTGTGGTTGAAAAGATCTGCGGTTTGGGAGGCCTTTTGCACTGGAAATAAGGACTCAGGGTACCTGCTTGGTATGCAGGTTGCTTCTTGCTTGGGGGCTCATTTTTGTCATGCAACACCTCCTATACGTTCTGCATGCCTGGAGTCTGGTAACTTCCGAAGCCTATGCTGACAAGTGCTTTGTTTACAAAATTCTGGGCTGCTAAATGGATAACCTTGGGTCAGATATCTCAATCTCTAGTCAAAATGTTATCTGGATTCGCTGGAAGCTATCCGCGCATTAACTGGGTAGCGACAATTTTTAGCCACTACATCACATGGTCACCTTTACCTTGATATTTCCTCTGACAATAATATATCAGGCCTGACATATGGATAAGGATATCCAGATATCTTTAGTCAGCTGTCTTCAGCAGAGGCAAGATATCTGGATAGTAACAGCTGAATTCTGGATCAGCAATAGCTGATAGTCATGTTATTGGGATAACATGGGATTGGGATACTAGGAGAGTTGATGAGTTTCATTCTTCTGGATGGTTATGAATTGATCCCAGAGAGACTTGATCTCACCATTTGAAAAGAAACGACGAACTCCTTCGGTGTTTCCCAGACTGCCCTCTGGCCCCATGACCTTTCATACAGCTTTATTAACACAGCCTTTACCTGAAACATTACACACCACCTCATACTGAGTTCTCTCCTATCTCTCCAGCATTGGATTCCACAAGAGCCGCCAAGTGTTAGAATAAGGCCTACAAAAGTCTAACAAGGGACCTATGTTGTGTTAGAGAGGGGAATGTCCAAGAACGTAACAGTCCCACACGATGAAACTACCAAAAAGCCGGGGCTCATCCGGAGATGAGTGGCTAGAGGGCAGCTGGTTCGGAAGCGGGTCCCAGGTGGGCTGGTGACCTGACCGAAGGGGCAGGGCGGTTCCTGCCACCCCCCCTGACCCTTGCTGACAGGGGCGGGGTCACGGGGGCCATAAAGCTGTTTATATGTAGTTGTATGGTAGCTTGATAGTTGCTTATAATTCTATGTTATTTGTTGTTATAATAAACAGAGCTGCGACTCTATTTTCCAATTTAATGTTGTTGTGTTTTTATTTATGGGTACTTAAGGTTGTGGATCTTGATTGGGATACGTGTGGGGGGGGGGAAGAGACCAATGGGTCTTTCCAGATCCAGCTGTTATAACATGTCCAAGAACACAGCTCAGTTTTAAATATCAACATGTATCAAAACACTTCTGGGAAATTGCAAAGAGGCAATTGCAGATCAAATCTTCTCTCACAAACATACAGAGGGACCAAACACAGTACTTAGCTTGCAGAGAAATCTGTCATCCACACAGCACGAGTCTCTCCAATCAAAACTCAAAATAGTAGTCCCAAAATCAGGGGAAGTGAAGAGAGAATCTTGGAGTTTTGATTCTCTCTTCGCATCCCCGATGATGCATTTTTTTTGCAAAACAGGGTATACTCCTGAGAGAACATCTAATTCAGCTCCACGGGAAGAACATCTTTAAACCTACCAGAGGCTTTTCCATTCCATGGACTTTCACAACAAAACTCAAATTTCTGACCAACTGACTTTCCCGCCAAAATTCAAATTGGTGGACTGCCCTGTTCCCAATCAGGTCAGTGAACTCACTATTTACAAAGTCAAACTGCAGACTTCAAAGCATACCCTGAAGAAAGCCACAGCATGGTGGCTGAAACGTCGGTTTCTACCTAAGAAGATGCAGGGAGACCAGAAAACCTGCAACATGCATTTGATCTACAATTGCCGTTTGCAATTTCCCAGAAGTGTTTTGAGGACTGTTGATATTTAAAACTGAGCTGTGTTCTTGGACATGTGTTGTGGAATTTTTTTTTAATGACCTCTATGATTAAGCTGTACCTGGCTAATTTGGAGCTTATGCTGGTATTATCAGAGAGAGGTCTATACTGATGTCTTTTTTTCCTCCACTCTTTCATATTGCAGCAGTCCTCTTGCGTTTCTGAATAGTGTTACAGTGTTGGTAATTGGTACTTTCATCACCCCATTTATTGGATATCTTGGATCCGGAAATTGCTCCTAGGATCATGTCTTGTTTTGTCTTTGCTAATACTATACCATTGGAAAGACTTAATGGGAGTGTGGCAGGAAATGTTCTGCTTAGACCAGTCTCAAACTCGTGGCCCGGGACCACATGCAGCCTGCCAGGTACTATTTTGAGGCCCTCGGTATGTTTATCATAGCCACAAAACTAAAATAAAACAGTTTCTTGATCATATGTCTCTTTAGCTATGAATAACAATATTATTATTGAGACTTAACCAAAAGGAAAGATTTATAAACTATAAAGAGTTTTACCTCATGCAAAATTGTCATTTCTTTAATAAGACATTAAATATTTTTTCTGAGGCCCTCCAAAATTACACCAGGTGTACACCTGGCAGGGCCTCCGTGTGTGCGGATCGCTGGACTTGATATACCGAAGGTCTGATCTGGAGATGGCACTTCTTATGTACAAATCCAAAATGTGGCCCTGAAAAGAGGTTGAGTTTGAGACCACTGGCTTAAACCATGTATACAAAAAGCATCTGTCTAGCCCTGCTAGGCAACAACACTGAAGAAACCGAAGGCTCTAATTTCCAAATAAATTCACAAATATCCAAACTGGTTAGCTATGGCCTGGTTTAGATTCTGAACTAATCATATTGGTTTCCTATGGATCCAGCTGACTTTTTTTTCCCTTTTTTTACCAAAGTCCACATCTACTCATTATAAATACTGAGAAACTGACTTATCAAGATAGCAATAATTTAAAAACCTTACTCGTGTGTTTTGCTGACCATATCAACTTTTCTAAAATGGGCTTTCATGCTGGTAAACCCTCAGCCTTGACCTCCAGACTTTTATGTAGTTCCCTCCAAAATTCAGCAAGGAGCTCCCATAACACAACTGCACCTCCTCTATTATATCGGATCAAACACAAGTGGATGGGCATTTTCAGAACAGAGGCATCCAGCTCATAACATTCAAAATGGATGTCCATCTTCCTTGTGTTTTCCTTGTGTTAAGTACATCCAGCATGAAGAGTCAGTTTACAAACTGGTATGTCCAACATACAAATGGCAAAAAGCAGGGATAAGGACGGCAACTCCAGTAGTTGGAACCTAAGCACATAACTGGGCAGACCTCTATGGTCCATAACCCAAATGAACCAAGACAATTGAACTTAATCATGGATTTGTAATGCATGTAACCTATTGGGTGGACTGGATGGACCATTCAGGTCTTTATCTGCTGTCATTTACTATGTTTACGATGTCTTGCAGCATTCTGACCACACAGATATTTTTGCCGAGCTGAGGGGCAGCCTAGTGGTCAATGCAGTGGACTTTGAACAAAGTGACCCAGGCTCAAATGCCATTTTAATTCTTTTGTTTTGTAATTCTGAGCCCACCAGGAGCAGAAAAATGCCTACCATACCTAAACGTACACCACTTTGCAGGTGGTTTGTATATTGAGGTACAATAGGTAGTTTTCTGTTTCTGGAGGTGCTCACAGTAAAAAAAAAAGTAACCCCCTCTTTTACAAAGCCCAATAGCACAGGCCACTGCAGTAACTGCCCCGAAGCCCAAAGAGATTTAAAGAGTTTGGGGGCTTTTGCTGTGTGGCTTTATGAAAAGGGGGAGGGGTATATGAGTTAAAGTAGAATTTGAACCTGAGCTTTTTGGTTTAAAAGGCCTAATCGTAGTTACTAGATGCTAGGGTCCACCTTAGGGGTCAGTGCCGAAGAAAGTGATTCGAGTGTTATTGTAGGCAATATGCTGAAACCTTCCGCCCAATATGTGGGATGGTAAATAAGACTAAGAATATTATAATTCCTCTGCATCGTTCCATGGTGTGACCTCACCTTGATTATTGCGTTCAATTCTGGTCGCTGTATCTAAAAAATTAAAAAAAGATATGGCTGAACTAGATGATAAAGGGGCTGAAACTCCTAACGAGGTTAGGGCTGTTCAGCTTGGAAAAGAAATGACAGAAGGCAGATACGACTGAAGTCTACAAAATCCTGAGTGGTGCAGAACAGGTACAAGTGGATCAATTTTTTTACTCCATCAAAAATTATAAAGACTAGGGAACAGGTGATGAAGTCACAGGGAGATACTTTTAAAACCAATAGGGGGGAAATATTTTTTCACTTAGAGAATAATTAAGCTCTGGAACGCGTTGCCAGAGGATGTGGTAAGAGCAGTTAACGTAGCTGGTTTAAAAAAAAAAGGTTTGGACAAGTTCCTGGAGGAAAAGTCATGGGGGACAGACATGGGGGAAGCCACTGCTTGCCCTGAATTGGTAGCATGGAATGTTGCTACTATTTGGGTTTTTCCAAATTACTTGTGACCTGGATTGATCAGTGTAAAGATGGGATACTGGGTTGGATGGACAATTGGCCTGATCCATTAAGGTTATTCTTATGTACTCCTTAAGCATTCTTAGCAAAAAAAAAAAAAAAAAGCCTATTATATCCGAAGCTGTCATAGAGTCTGGAATCTCTTTTCAGTTTCACTTTGAAAGGAGAGGGAGGGGGACAGCACCCACTGGGTGATTAAGGAGGTGTCATGCCTTAATTCCTCCAGTGGCCAGCTGCTCAATCAGAGCACCTTTTGGTAGCCTGGACGCGACTGAAACAGGTCTGACTTAGAACAGCCTTCTTTTTAGACTTGGGGTGTTTCTTCCCCATTCAGTAGCCACTGTATGAGCTCCTAATTTTGTTCCCTCCCTACTTGACTACTACCAATCATTTCTATAGCACTATTAGACATACGCCCAGAATATGCCCACAACATGTCCCCTCGCTATTTGCTATGGATGTATGCCTACTACTGTTGTACTGTCAATCAAATCATATACACTGTTGTCTAAGTCTTAATCGATATCATACCAAAGGCTGACAATCCAACTCGTCACTTATATTCACCATTGGTGTTATAGTTTGTCTTCCTTATAGATATTTTGTATGGACCTTCAGATAGCAATTAGGCAAAGACAGCCAGTTGCTTATACTCTACATCGGTCCAGCCTTTTTTGTAAATATTTTTTCTTTTAATCTAAAATTTCCTATATTGAAAATTTAAAGGAACCTCACTTATAGTGGGCTTGTCCTGTATTCACCTCTCCCAACATGCATGTTTCAGAATGAAACCTTTCTTCAGGGTCGAGGGAAACATATACGGGAGCTAACACGGGCTTGCTATTTGGGCACTGCCTTTGCAAAATGGGGATTTGGATGTTTCAAGCACATGATTGCCCATTTAAGACACCCATATGCTCCAAAAATAAGCACTGAACTCTAGGAACATGGACTCCAAAATATTTCCAAGATGGATACCAAGGGAGGATTGTGATACAGTGGCATAGCAGGATTGATTCTGTTTCTCCTTTTGGTTGGGTTTTGTGTGGGTACTAGACCGTGCAGATGTTGACAGTGATTCCAGTTTCTCTCCCACTGGTCCATGCCACTGACTGGGTGAGCCCGATTGTAAAGTGGTAGGGCAATGGCCCACCCAGGTTCACCTATGCTTCTGTCACTGTTGTGGTCTTTGCTGCATTGTCAATACACACAGAAAAATACAGTAGTTGGTACTGCTTAACTTAATTCTATAGTTTATTGTTTATACTCCATAGTCTCCCATATATAGTTTATATTGTATATATACAAAGTGGATTATAACAGTACATTCATAATTTTTTTTTAATTCTTTATTCATTTTCAATATTTTCAATAAGTGCAATACAAATTAAATGCATTTTATATTTAAAACATCACTTAATATTCTTTCAAGAAACAAATCAATCTGTATCCCTCCCCCAACCCTATCCCATAACTATTATAAATCCACATCCAGGGGGAGGGAGGGAGGGAGGGAGGGTGGATTTATTTTTAAATGATTCTCTGAATTCTTGTATAATTAATGTATTGGATTATTTATCAGTGCTTATTATCTCTTATGGATATGAAATGTATATCATAATGAGCTTTTTGAAGATTTGATTATTAAATAAAAAATTTATAATAGTACATAATTAAAAGAATAACGTAACACTCAGAATGCCACATACATCACTATCCAAAGCTATGTTATACAAACTAAAAGCCAGATGGAAACAGTTCTTTATTTTCGCCCTAAGTTTGTCGATGGCCATATTGGTACTAGCTGAGGTGAATTGGGGGGGGGGGTGTCAGCCTTACCTGTGAACCATGAGAAGAGCTGTGGAAGAATGACATTGCGCATTCTAGCACTGAACCCAGGAGCCTGGCAAACACTACCTTTGTTGATTCCGTCTCACTCAAAGCAGATGGATGTGCCCTGCCATCACTCATGCTCTCCATCAGCACTGATTAGGGCAGTTTGAACAAGTGTGAGAATTAATTAAACTGATAAGGGGAGGATGTTGTAGAAGACAGCCTCAGATAAGGCATTATTCGTATTGTACTAGTTCCGAGAGATGCCGCCTGTGATTTCTTTGCAATAGGTGTATTATTATCTCCAGTTTTTATTGATCTTCACACCTCCGTCCATTAGACTTCACAATCTATAAACCAGAAAAGGGTGGGGGGGGGGTGGAGCTTTCCAGAAACACGATAAATCTTCTTTATTAACGTGGAGTTCTGATATACTGAATACATGTTTGTAATCGGGGCAGGACTGACCCTTTGGTGGGCCGTAGGCCAATAAACACATTGGGCCCTATGAAACATTTAGGGCCAGATTCACTAACCTGCCCGATCGGGCCCAATACGGGCAGGTCCGATGAATTCTGCACAACTTAATATGCAGATGGGGGCGATTGGAGGAACGCCCCCCTTTGCAAGCACGGATCGCTGTTGTGCGATCCACGCGCATGATCTGCGCATGCTCGTCCGAGATGCGAACCTTTTTTTTTTTTTTTTTTTACTTTAAACTTTTTTAGTTTTTAGCCCTGTGAGTCTGTAGTTTTAACCTGCTTTAAACCTGCGGGTTAAAACCACGGGTTTGCAGGGCAGGGAAGGGCAGGAGAGATTCGGGGAAGGGCAGGAGAAAGGCTATGCGGCAGGAGAGATTCGGGGAAGATCGAGGCAGAGCAGGGTGGCATTCGAGGGGAAGAACGGGGCAGAGCAGGTCAAGCAGCAGGAGAGAAGAAGCGGGGCAGAACAGGGTGGCATTCGCTGGGCGAGCAGCAGGAGAGAAATAGCAGGGCAGAGCAGGGCGGTATTCGGGTTGAACAGGCAGGAGAGATTGCAGAGCAGGGCTTCCAGTCGGAAAGATGTTTTCGACTGGTCTCCAGCAGTCGCTTCTTCAGTTGATCGGCCAGTCCAGTCGGATCGGATCGATTGTGTTGTGAATTGCGTCCCTGCCTACTTTGCATGCGTTTCTCCTCATTTCCATGCACGGATTCGAAGCGGATCGCAGGAGAGGTAAGTGAATCAGATTGGAGGGAAATTTGGTCATAAAGGGGTCGCAAACCGATCAGTTTGCTTTGTGAATCTAGCCCTTAGTTTTTCTTCAGTGGTGGGGTTGTGGCTGAACGCGTTGCATGGATGCTTCAGACTTTCTCTCAACTCCAAAGCACAGGTTCCGTTTGCCACTATCTGTTGACGCAGCGAGCGGTCTTCCTTGGCCGATGCCTTCGCAGGAGTCTTCTCTTTCCTGGGTTTACAGTGGTAGCGGAGTGACCATTTTCCTGGCTTTGCGACAATAGGAATGAGGTAGTTCATAGAGATGGAGACAGATGGTCACCAACCTGGTCCCAAAGGAGCCCAAAGTCAGTCTGGTTTTCAGGATACCCACAATGAATTTGCATGAGACAGATTTATATCTGAAGGTCTCTCACTACTGCTACTACTAATTATCATTACCCGAGTTTGTCCATCAAGCCCCTTTCCTTGTTTAAAAGCAGACTGAAAACCCACCTTTTTCATATAGCCTTCAATCCTTAACCCTACTCCTCTGCCCTCCAACCCAGCCAGCTGACTAACTGTTCCCCTTAACTATATCCATGACATCCTATCTGTCTGTCTTGTCTGTTTAGATTGTAAGCTCTTTGAGCAGGGACTGTCTTCTTTGTGACTCTGTACAGTGCTGCGTGCATTTGGTAGCACTATAGAAATAATCCATAGTAGTAGTAGTGTGAGGAGTTTCAGTCTTTGGGAAGCAGAGCTGAGACTGTGATGTCATAATGCCTCATTCTACCAATAAGAGCCAATCCCATCAGTGATGTCACAATGGCTTGAGTGTCCTGTACTCCCTCTGCTCTCCAAACCAGCCAGCTGATTAACCGTTTCGCTTAACTGTATCCATGACATCCTGCTTGCCTGTTTAGATTGTAAGCTCTTTGGAGCAGGGATTGTTTTCTTACTCTTTGTGACTCTGCTACTACATGTACACAGAACTGTAAACATGTAAGAGTCAGTCCCTTCTTGACAGAGCTTATATCTCTTCAAGACAGATCAAAGATAGTAAGATCAATAAATCTTCATGTTTTGAAAGTAAGAGTAAGCACTTGTTTATTATTATTTAGGTATTTATATACCACCTATCGAGGTTATTTAGGTGGTTTTCAATCAGGTACTCACGCATTTTCCCTATCTGTCCTGGTGGGCTCACAATTTATCTAATGTGCATGGGGCAATGGAGGATTGAGCGACTTGCCCAGGATCACAAAGAGCAGTGCAGGATTTGAACCCACAACCTCAGGGTGCTGAGACTGTAGCGCTAACCACTAGGCCACTCCTTCCTCCATGTTCAAACTTTGTTTAAATTAGTCACCTTTCTTGCTCCAGTTGCTCTTACCTTACGCATTTCTATGTCCCATCTTTGTTATGCTGTATATTGAAATGTGTTATTGCTATTGTAGCAGGCAAAAAAAAAAAAAAAAAAGCAGAACAGATGCACTTGATGCAGGCACTTTTATTGAGTCAATCAAAACGTTGTTTTAAAAAAATGATCCACCTTTTTTCCTAAAGAAACTGGGACCCGACACGGTCTGTTTTTCGATTAGAACATCTTCCTCAGGGGTCCAAGGTATTCCTTTAAAGGGAACCAAGTGGAGCACAACCACGTGAAAGAAAATCTGGTGAATGTAAAGGGTTAGCGTATGAGGATGGTCATTGTAGTGAAAGTCGTCTTCAAACAATGCTGTAGAGCAGGGGTGCCCAATACGTCAATCGCGATCGACCGGTAGATCGCGAAGGCAAAAGCGAGTCGATCGTGGAGCCCATCCCGGGCTACGTGATAGACTCTCATTGCCTTCACAATCTACCGGGCCGATCAGCCTTCCTCTCCCCAATGTCAATTCTGCCGTCGGAGAGGAAGTTCCGGGCCAGCCAATCACTGCCTGGCTGACCCGGAACTTCCTCTCCGATGGCAGAACTGACGTCGAGGAGAGGAAGGCTGGTTGGCCCGATGCAGGGAAATAGAGAGAGCTTGGGCTTTGGGGCCTGTTCCTCGATGGCGGCGACGGCTTGGGGGGCCTGCTCCCCGATGGCGGTGGCAGTGGCTTGGGGGAGGGAAGGGAAGGGAGAAAGAAAGGGGGCAGGCAGGGAGACAGAAGGAATAAAAGGAAACAGAAAGAAAGAAAGGGGGCATGAAGAGAGAAAAAAAGAAATGGAGGTAGGGAGAAAAAAGAGCAGGGCGAGAGGAAGAAAAAGATGGGGGAGGGAATGAGGTCTGGAGAAGAGGAAGCATATAGGCTGAAAGTATACAGGCTGAAAGAAGGGAAGAAATATTGGATGCACAGTCAGAAGAAGAAAGTGCAACTAGAGACTCATGAAATCACCAGACAACAAAGGTAGGAAAAATGATTTTATTTTCAATTTAGTGATCAAAATGTGTCTGAATTTATATCTGCTGTCTATATTTTGCACTATGGCCCCCTTTAACTAAACCGCAATAGCGTTTTTTAGCACAGGGAGCCTATGAGCATCGAGAGCAGCGCGGGGCATTCAGCGCAGCTCCCCGCGCTAAAAACTGCTATCGCAGTTTAGTAAAAAGGGAAGGGGGGTATATTTGTATGGTTGTTACTGAGGTGACAGTGCATAGAGTCATCTGCCTTGACCTCTTTGAAAAAACCCTGGAATATAAATGATAATTAACATTTTCTCTGCGTACAGTGTGCTTTGTGTTTTTAAAAATTTTATTGTTGGTAGATCATTTTGACTTGGTCATTTTAAAAGTAGCTCGCAAGCCCAAAAAGTGTGGGCACCCCTGCTGTAGACAAAGTACGATTGTAGCATACATTGCCATACTTTGTATTGTTGATTAAATATTTTTATTGTTGTAATGGTCTATCTCTTGCTTGTCTTATTCACTGCGTAGAGTGAATTCCTTCAAAAAGGTGGCAAATAAATCCTAACAAACAGGAAAAATAAGGGATCCGAGAGTT
This sequence comes from Geotrypetes seraphini, assembly GCF_902459505.1. Taxonomy (NCBI): domain Eukaryota; kingdom Metazoa; phylum Chordata; class Amphibia; order Gymnophiona; family Dermophiidae; genus Geotrypetes; species Geotrypetes seraphini. The sequence continues at coordinate 38,313,008 of NC_047093.1, read as the reverse complement.
ACTTATTGTGGGAATGATTAATACAGACATTGGCATGGAACAGGTGAATAGGAGTTAGGAGGGAAGGAATATAGGGACAGATAAGAACATAAGAATAGCCTTACTGGGTCCATTGAGCTCAGTAGCCCGTTCTCACGGTGGCCAAAACCCAAAGAGTAGCAACATTCCATTATCTCAGAGTAAGCAAGATTCCGGAACCCCAAATAGTAGCATCATTCCATGTAGAATCCACAAAGAGTAGCAAGATTCTAGAATCCCAAGGAGTAGCAACATTCCATGCAGAATCCACAAAGAGTAGCAAGATTCTAGAATCCCAAGGAGTAGCAACATTCCATGCAGAATCCACAAAGAGTAGCAAGATTCTAGAATCCCAAGGAGTAGCAACATTCCATGCAGAATCCACAAAGAGTAGCAAGATTCTAGAATCCCAAGGAGTAGCAACATTCCATGCAGAATCCACAAAGAGTAGCAAGATTCTAGAATCCCAAGGAGTAAAACCAGCTATGCTATCCGCTCTGACCACAACTTCTAGCAATGCGTTTCAGAGCTTAACTGGTTATTGAGATCAACGTTTCCACAGTTTTGTCTTGTAAAAAGCATAACTACATGGTTATCACAGTTGTACACCCACTTTACTTTCCAAACAATGCAGAGAGGAGTTAAACACGAGTGCTAACTCTTGTGGAAGACATGGTTGCAAAATCCATGTTAATGGAGTTTTGATGCGCAGATAATGTGGGAAAATTTGCTATGAGGTCTGGGGCATGGTCCTTGGTATCCAGTGGTTCCCCCTCCCTATGGCCTTGCAATTAAAGATAAAAATCCGCAGTGGCTCTCTTCTCCAGACCCAAGTTACCACCCCCCAACTTAAAAAAAATTTGCCCTGGTTTCCAGTGGTACTCCAACTCCCTCTCGCACGCAGATACTTTATCCCAGGGGTGTCAAAGTCCCTCCTTGAGGGCCGCAATCCAGTTGGGTTTTCAGGATTTCCCCAATGAATATGCATGAGATCTATTTGCATGCACTGCTTTCATTGTATGCTAATAGATCTCGTGCATATTCATTGGGGAAATCCTGAAAACCCAACTGGATTGCAGCCCTCGAGGAGGGACTTTGACACCCGTACGTAAAGACTGTTTCTAAGTTATGTATTTTTATATGTCACCAACCTATATGCAGGAATTGGTTTTGATATTGGATAGGAATAGACTGAGAGCAGCAAGACACTTTTTAGGACTGTCATACCAAAGTCTGAGGGGTTGTGGGTTATAAATCAGTGCATTTGGCTACATTCCAGTAGTCTGCTGCTAAAATGGTGGACTCAGATTCCACTAGAAACCAGGATGATCAGTTTCAAAACAAGACCTTTTTTTAAAGTTGTATCTCATAGAAATTAATCATTTTTATTGTGTATAATGTAGTAAATCCTAGGTATGCCCAGTTTACTTTTAATGTAAGCTGCATAGAACATTGTATTGTGATTGATTGTGTGAGGGTTGTTTTGGGGGTTTTTTTAAATTTCATTTCAAAACAAATGCACCTGCCAAGCAGAGATCAAATCAAGGATTTGATGACTAGATTTACCATATAGGAAAAAAAAATGATTTTCACTGTATCTGAATGGAAATTTTTAGGGGGGTGAGAGGGGGCATTTGGGAGATTTGGGGGCCTTTCATTGTAACTTACAACAGAGATGAGTGTGGGGCTATCTGAATCCGTGGCCTCCTTTCAATATCTCTAGGTATAAAACAAGCGTTGACCACCCTCAATAACCGTAATATCCCCAGCAGGGCTTTTTATTTCCACCAACTGTTCACTTTCACTGATTGTTTAACCTGTGGAAAAAGGTCAATGCCACAGATCTTGCCACCATTACCATATAAATGCACCAGGCGCTATTTTCAAAGGGTTCATGCCATGGGAGAAATTCTTTGACAAGAAAGCCCATTCAGTCGAACTGATTAACATCTGCATGAGTAAAAATTTGAAAACGGAAACCTGTTTTGTATGCCCAGGGAAATAAAATTGCAAACGCATTACATATGCAGCAGAGAGACACCAAACAACACCCAGATAAAGGAGTGGGGAGTTTTGAGCCAAACGAATCAATCTGAGTGAGGCATTTTACCACCCAATGAGAGTTCTTAAAGTCCTACAAAGGCACTGCTTTTCTGTAGCAGTGGATTCCACTTACTGCATGTGTCACCTTCTTCTCCGTCTGCTCTTCCAAAGTCCTGTTTCTTGAAAAGAGTTCAACTAGTGTTGTTTTCTCATAAGATCAGGCGATTCTGTAATTGGAATATAATATTCCTCCTCCTTAGCTTATGCTGCCATCTAGTGGACTCTCCTGTACGGCTAGCACCAAAGTCCACGGCAGCTGTACCACTACCGGCTGAAGGGGAGGAGAGGGGTGGGGAATGAGTCACATGAGTCGCTTTCTTCACCCAAAACCGTTTAAGATGGGGGGCATTATTGTCAGAAACCCACAACTTAGTAGAAATTGATGAGATTGAGTTCTGTGTTTGTTTGTTTTTTAATGGTGGTTAGAATAGTATTGAAATTTTAGGGTTGCGTTTACTAAACTGAAGTAAGAGCATAAGAGCATAAGCAATGCCTCTGCTGGGTCAGACCTGAGGTCCATCGCGCCCAGCAGTCCGCTCACACGGCGGCCCAACAGGTCCAGGACCTCCGCAGTAATCCTCTATCTATACCCCTCTATCCCCTTTTCCAGCAGGAAATTGTCCAATCCTTTCTTGAACCCCCAGTACCGTACTCTGCCCTATTACGCATTCTAGGTGTCCACCACATGTTGGGTAAAGAAGAACTTCCTAGCATTCGTTTTGAATCTGTCCCCTTTCAACTTTTCCGAATGCCCCCTTGTTTTTTTTATTTTCCGCGGGGAATGCTCAGGCTTCTGCAGTACTTTTTGCATATATATATATGCAATATCCACAGCTTAAAAGAGAGTTCATATTTTGTAGTATTGGAGCAGGTAAGGGGGCGGAGAGTAAGTGTGTTCTGTGCTAATCAGTTAGGGTAGCTACACTGTGATGCCCAATTAGCCCATGGTTAGTGTGTGAGCCCTTACTTAGGGCTATCAGATTTTTTTTTACTTTAGTAAAATCCAGACCCCAAGCCCCGACCTAGGCCCGCCCCATTATGTCCCAGTTTCACCTCCAATCCCACCCTAGCTCAGTCCCAGCCCCGCTGTCTGCTCTTGTTGTTCAGGAGGGCATGCATGGATGCGATACGATGATGTCACAAACACAACCGTGAGTGTATGCATGACATCATCGCATAGTATCCGCGGATGCCCTCCTGCCCGACACGATTTTGAAGAAGCTTTTCAAAACTTGGACAAAGTGCCGGGTTTTGAAAAGGCATCCAGACCTCCGGACATGTCCTTGACAAGGAGGACATGTCCGGGAAAATCTACCCTTACTGTCTGGTAAGTGCTCCTGTGCTAACGGCCACATCCTAATGGGAAAATTATTGTGTGCAGACAGAAGGGAATCAGAAGCAGGCATGGAAAGGGGACAAAGTGGAGAAGGGGTAAAACGCGGACCTCAGATTTTTTAATTTACTGGGGCTGCAGGAAACCGGTTTTAAGGGTTCATTTTAAAGCCGCTCCAGCACTAGTCTCTGGCTCTGTCAGACCTCTATGACATTTTAGCGCTGACGGATCCTAATATTTTTCCCTCCCTATGCTGAGATGGATCCGTCAGTGCTAAATTGTCATCGAGGTCTGTCGGAGCTGGAAACTAACTACAAGTGGCACGGACCTCAGATTTTTAAGGACGTGCGGTTTTAGATCCGCGAGGTCCGTCAGGTCTGCATTTTACCCCTTCCCGACAAAGTGCAATCAGTTCTATTTTGTGGAAATGTTCACACAGGACTCAACACAGACTGTGTTTCGGCAGAAAGCCTTCATCAAGAATCTGACCCAATGTATCAAATATCCGCAACAAGCTTTTTAAAGGTATCAAAAGGTGTTTATCGTAAGGCTGCACATTATCAAGTCGTGTCAATTCATACAAAAATGCAGGCTGCACATAAGACTTCGAGGCTCAAGTAGTGGAACTTGGATGAAAGTGTGCAAGTCACAGATCAGAAGAAGTGTCGCCAAGCTTATTCCATCTTCTTTACCCATCAAGTTAGGTTCTGCTTCTGCGACAACGTCACCAGTCTGTTTGAGGCAATTGGAATCACCTGCAACCCGAAAGAGTGCCGCCTCTTCATTGACAGCTCATCCAGGAGCATCAAAGCCGTGCTGTTCCATAACTGGAACAAGTACCTGTCTCTTCCACTGGCTCATTCAGTGTATCTCAACGAAGATTACCACAGCATCTACTAGACGCAATGAAATATGATGAGTACTACTGAGAGGTCATCGGAGACTTCAGCACGGTGGCATTCCTAAAGAATCTCCAAGGCGGTTTTACCAAGTTTCCCAGCTATTTCTGCCTTTGAGACTGCAGAGACAGAAAGGCGCACTGCCAAAGTTGGGACTGGCCACAGCGGACTGAGTTCTCTTTGGGGAGAAACAACATCAAATGGGAACCACCGGTGGACCCCCGCATAGGGTTGCCAGATTTTACGATTGTAAAATCTGGACACCCTAGACCGGCCCCCCAAGCCTGCCCATCTCTGCTCCAGTCCCGCCCTATCTCCGCTCCCCACTGCCTGCTTTGGTCGGGCAGTAGACAATCCGCACATGCGCAGATTACCTCCTGCTCGACGCGATTGAGAGGAGGCTTTTCAAAAACCAGACAAATTGCCGGGTTTTGAAAAAACTGTCCAGACCCCTGGACATGTCCTCAAAAGGAGGACATGTCCAGGGGAAATCCAGTTTCTGGTAACCCTACCCCCGCAAGGTGCTGATGACACCGCTGCACGTCAAATTGGGTCTAATGAAACAGTTTGTCAGAGCTTTAGATAAGGATTCGTCAGCCTTCAGGTACCTTTAAGACATATTCCCTAATCTGTCTGAGGCAAAGGTCAAAGCTGGTGTCTTCATCGGACCATAGATAAAGAAGATCCTGGATTGCAAGGAATTTTCCTAGAAGCTAACAAGGAAGAAAAAAGCGGCTTGGAACAGATTTGTTGCTGTGGTTCGGGATTTCCAAAAACTATGTGGAGTTGGTTGAGAATCTGGTGAAGAATTACAGTAAAATGGACCGTAGGACGTATCTCAAAATCCATGTCCTTGATACTCATCTTGAGACTTTTTTTTATAATTCTTTATTAATTTTCAAGCTTTGACAGTGTGTTACAATTAATATAACTTTAACAGATTGCATAAAATACACCGTATTACACACATTATTAAAGAAAACATCAATTTTCCCCCTCCTCCCAATTATTAATATATTAAATCATATTATTTATTACAATATTATATTTAAATATTTTTAAACTCTTCCAAATACTTCCCCCTCCCTTCTCCCCACCCTGGATGTGTAAGGAAATCTAAGAAATAAAAGATATATCTCTATTATTGTATGTTAACAAATGCAGTCAATGGGCTCCATACTTTATTAAATGTATTACTAAGACCCAAGCATTTCAAGGACTTTCAAGGAGAACATGGAAGCATACTCAGAGGAGCAAGGTGAGCGCCTCCACCAGGATATACTGGACTTTGAATGCCGCTACCAAAGACACTAACATGAAAACATGATGGGAGACTACATCTGGGGGCTGATTCATGAAAGTGACTGACAATATAATCACAAATCTCATAAAACTACTCACTTCTAAATTTTCTATGGTCACCTTTGTATAACTTTGATATAAATGCATGTTTATTGTGAGTTATATGTTGCTTTTTATGACTATAAGAATGAAAAGATGAACATTCAGCTTTTTCATATTTTAAATAGGTAAATTGCAAAATTGACTACACTGGTCACAGAAACAAAGTTTTATGGAAGTAACAGACATCGTCTATAGTTTTTACGCATTAGCAATTAGGAGCTTACACTTCAAGAAATGGCGCCTACATTAGGCACTGCTAAGTATCCTAATTACAACTGCCTAGCGATGTCAAAGTTCAGGATCTGTGCCTAACTTTTACTTTTTAATTGGCTTAATCGGTGTGGTAATTGACCACACCAGTTTTCAGCCAATCAAAAAAAAAATTAAATATTTTAAGAGTTTGGCACCGAACTCTTAGGACACCTAAGTGGAGACACCCTCCCAAGCCTAAGGACGCCTAATCAAGTTTCAAGTTTATTAAAATATTTGTTATACCGCTTATTCAAATTTCTAGGCGGTGTACAGTAGAGAATGACACGGTGACAAAATTCATCACCGTTCCCGTCCCCACGGATAACCGCGAGAAACCATCTTCATGTCATTCTTTAAGGAGAGAGGGAAGAATCAGAGCATGAATGGCCACAACCATTGACCCGCAAGCTTTGCTTTGAAGAATGCTGGTGTAGAAGGACTGAGGTTGAAATAGACACTAGAAAATGACATGGGATTATTTCCTGCGGTTATCCGCGGGGACGGGAACGGTGATGAATTTTGTCACCGTGTCATTCTCTAGTGTACAGCAATAATATAAGAAAGAGTCTTTAAAACAAAACATTTGGGATTAAAATATTAAAAACAAGACAGTGTTAATCTAATAGACGTTGACAAAGAACAGATAAGTTGACTACACACAAGTGGGTAAGAGGGAAGAACTATAATATTTAAATAAAGTGAACATTAAGGGTAAGAACAAAAGGTGGGGAGAGAGACTGGCATTAGTTTAGTCCTGAAAAGGACAGTTTATCCGAAAGTATCCTTAAATAAAAAAGTTTTGAGGTTTGCTTTGAATTGCTTTATTGAAGTTTCCATCCGTAAATGGTGAGGCAATGAGTTCCATAGGGTAGGCGCAGTGACGGCAAAATTATTGATTCTTAAAGTGTTGATAAGTTTAAGAGATGGAACAACTAAAAGATTTTGTGATGTAGAATGAAGAGGTTTAGCAGGGTAATAGGGAATAAGGAGTCGGTCAATAAATTCTGGTTGACTGTATGAACGAGTGGTAAAGGTTAATAATAAAATTTTATAGCTAATTCCGTGTTCGACTAGTAACCAGTGAGCATTGATTAGAAGGGGGGGGGGGGAGACATGATCGTATTTCCTAGCACCATAAATGATTTTGATAGCGGTGTTTTGTATTATCTGGAGACGTCTTATTTCCTTTTTAGTGATGCCCTTGTAGAGGCCTATCTCAAACAGTAGGTGTGATTATGGGCGGAGAATAGGCATGGTTGAGTTAGGTATCTGACAAAGGCGCCGCCAAATTAGGCGAGTGAAAAGCTGGCCTAATGGAGCAATGTCTATGTCTAAGACGCCTTGTGACACCTAAGTCTACTTAGGCACTGATAGGTGTGATTCTATAAACGGTACCCAGTGGTTGATTCACAAGCTTACCCAGCAGCAGTTGGTGCGCTTGTTAGGTGCCATCAAATCGTACTCGAGTCCTAGTGACTTGATGAATTGCGTATCTAAATAGAAATCGATTTTGTGCTAGTCCAGAAAGGCCCTCCAGCATCATCCTCATGGTTGTTTTCAATGTGTCCAGCCATCTGATAGCAGGTCGCCCTCTTCGACTGGTTCCTTCGATCTTCCCAAACATGATGGCCTTCTCCAGGGATCTCTCTCTTCTGATGGTGCATCCAAAATAAGACAGTCATAACTTCATCATTTGGGCTTTGAGTGACATAACCGGTTTGATCTCTTCCAGAATCGATTTGTTAGTTCTTCTGGCATTCCACGGCATGCTTAAAATCCTTCTCCAGATATAGAAAAATTCTACGAATGGCTATACAAGTAGCCGGACCAACTTCATCCACTTAATATGAAAATACACCGGCTAGATATCATATCCCCACATTTATAAAAGGATGAATATGTGAAAATATTTTGATACTCAATCCTCAGAGGGAAGATGTTCCCGTTGGCTCAAGTGAATGAAATTCCCTGAACCCACTCTTCACGGGATCTCATAGGATCAAAATATATCATCGTATGCAAGATATTTATTAAATTTTAAATAATTTGAATAATAAATGTGAACTTGTACTTAGCTTATAAAGTTCTCTTTTTTTGAACTCATTATATTTAAAATAGGAGCGCCTCCACCAACATGTCCATGTTTCATGTACTTTCCTCAGAGTCGAGGCTCCCTTATTAATATCTGCAAAACATTAAACATATGTGAGTACCAAACTTTCACCCAATCCAAATTTGTAACTAATAATCAAAAAATTCATATGACTAATCAAGTTTCACCCATAATTATAATAACCCACAAGTGTAGCTTACTTTCTTGTGAGATTCGCTCCTCTCGATGTGAAATCATTCATTTTTGAGAGCGTCTGTCGTCATTTCCGATTTAAAAACCCAGGCTAGGACACGCCCCCCCCCCCGGGTTAAAAGAAACAGAGACCAAAAACACTGGGATAATTTATAGAATGGTTTATATAATGGACATCCAGTCGATTTCTTCATTTAACCCATTCGGAGATAAAGCATTCAAATAATAAATCCATTTTTGCTCTTTTATATTGAGCGCTTTTTTATATATAAAAAAGCGCTCAATATAAAAGAGCAAAAATGGATTTTATATATAAAAAAGCGCTCAATATAAAAGAGCAAAAATGGATTTATTATTTGAATGCTTTATCTCCGAATGGGTTAAATGAAGAAATCGACTGGATGTCCATTATATAAACCATTCTATAAATTATCCCAGTGTTTTTGGTCTCTGTTTCTTTTAACCCGGGGGGGCATGTCCTAGTCTGGGTTTTTAAATCGGAAATGACGACAGACGCTCTCAAAAATGAATGATTTCACATCGAGAGGAGCGAATCTCACAAGAAAGTAAGCTACACTTGTGGGTTATTATAATTATGGGTGAAACTTGATTAGTCATATGAATTTTTTGATTATTAGTTACAAATTTGGATTGGGTGAAAGTTTGGTACTCACATATGTTTAATGTTTTGCAGATATTAATAAGGGAGCCTCGACCCTGAGGAAAGTACATGAAACATGGACATGTTGGTGGAGGCGCTCCTATTTTAAATATAATGAGTTCAAAAAAAGAGAACTTTATAAGCTAAGTACAAGTTCACATTTATTATTCAAATTATTTAAAATTTAATAAATATCTTGCATACGATGATATATTTTGATCCTATGAGATCCCGTGAAGAGTGGGTTCAGGGAATTTCATTCACTTGAGCCAACGGGAACATCTTCCCTCTGAGGATTGAGTATCAAAATATTTTCACATATTCATCCTTTTATAAATGTGGAGATGTGATATCTAGCCGGTGCATTTTCATATTAAGTGGATAAAATCCTTCTCCAGCATCAAAGCTCAAATAAGTCAATATTCTTTCTGTCTTGTTTTCATGGTGTCCAGCTTTTGCATCCATAACTGACCACTGAGAAAATGACTGCATGGACATGTCTGATCTTCATTTGGAGTGTTACTTCCTTGCCTTTGAATACTTTGTCGAGCGTCTTCCTTGAAGAGCGACCAAGTGCTAGTCTACGGAGTATTTCCTCCCTGCTAGTTGCTTCTTTGTTTACAAAAGAGCCCAGGAGGTTGAAATCCTTTACAACTTCTATTCTATCGCCTTCAATCTCAAATTCTTCACCATTTTCCATGTTCATGATCTTCGTCTTGTTTATTTTCAGTTCTAATTCCATCTTAAGCGCCATTAATAGACTATAGCCCTTAGTGCCCAGGAACAAAATCGTGTTGCATAGTGCAGTGTTCTTCAACCACCGGTCCATGGACCAGTGCTGGTCCACAGAAATTTCCTGCCGGTCCACAGGGCCAGCACGTGCATCAGGCCCAAAACAGTGTTCTTCAACCGCCGGTCCACGGTGCGATCGACGCGGCGTTATCTTCGAGCCAGCTCCCTCTTCCTAACTGATTCAGTGCACAAAGCCACGGGCAGTGGCTCCTACGACGTTGCAACGTCAGAGGGAAGGCTTCCAGATGAGGCACGGGACGCGCAAGGTGCAATTAGTACTATTATGGGGGGCAGGGTCTGGGGTGGAGATTGGGTAGAGATGGGCGGGATCTGGCCCACGACTTAACCCAGTGTTCTTCAACCGCCGGTCCACGGACCGATGCCAGTCCACAGAATAATTCTTTTATTTCTGCCGGTCCATAGGTGTAAAAATGTTGAAAAACACTGGCATAGTGTATCAGCCCTTAAGCAGCCAAGTGCTGACTCCGCCCCTGGAATACCCCAATCAGTGGTGTAGTAAGGGGGGGTGAAGGGGACGGTCCACCCCAGGTGCCATCTTGCTAAGGGCGCAGCACCTCTCTGCCATGCGAGCGTGCCCCTTAAGTACCTTTTGCACTTCCCTGGCACAAGGTTGCTGCCCATGTGGGCATCGGCACTCTCTCTGATGTCATTTCTGGGACCCTCACCTAGGAAGTGACATCAAAGGACGAGCCGACACCGATGTGGGCATGCTGCTCACGCTGGAGAAGTTAAAAAGGTATGGGGAAAGGAAAGGGGGCGCACACGCGGCAGGGGGGATGGGGGAGGAGCGCCACCACCCCAGGCACCGGTCCCAATATAGCCAGCTTTGATTTAGATGCTAAGTCACGATATTCAGCAGCACTTAGCTTTGACCAAGCACTTTAACCAGTCAGCGGCCAGCTAAATTGCGTTGAATATCGGTTTCAAAATGGTTAACTTTAATACTAGCAGAAAAGTTGATAAAATACGCATCATGAGCGCATCAAATTTGTGCATGAGAATTTGCAGACTGCCGGGGATAATTCTGGGACCAGCGGTGGTAAAATGGCATGTCACTGTTTTTTCGAGTTAAAGAGAGGATTAGCTTTTATTGAGCCGCGTTTTCACTGATGTTTAAAGACACGGAGATATATTTATCCATGACAGCGAATCATTTTCCAAGATAAAGATACAATAATCCCTTACTCCAGCACGTTGAAATTCTCACTTCAGTGTGTGTAGAAGAAACTTATACTGTCCATACGTAACATATGCTCAGAGACCTGCAGACCCCCCCTGGGAATAAGATCTCCAGCCTACGTCTCACCACCCATTCATCGCATATGTAAAAAAAATTATGAAATGATTTCTTGTGAAAGGTATTTCTCTTCAGTAGTGAAAAAAGATTCAAAACTGTATTGAATCTGAAGTATAGGAGAGCCTGAGAGCCCTTGTCTAGACGGGCAGCTGTAATGCAGGGATGGCAGGCCCGCGTTGTCACCCATCGGGTTCAGGGAGGACAGGAGGCAGCTTAGTGGTCGGCTGGGTTTTTCCAGCCACTGAGCGGCTTCCTGATTGGCGGAAGGGCGCTGGGCTAATGACCGGGAGGAGCTAATAGAGCCGGGAACTCAGAGGACCTGGGTCCTCCGAGGTGGCTTTTTCCTGCCCACCCATACCTTTTAGTTGGGTAGGTTGCCGATATGTGGCTCGGGATGGCGATTATCCCGAGCTACTGGCTGCCTGGGGCTCATTGGGAGATGAGTGGGGGCCAGTGGGAAGCCGTACCCGGGGTTCTGGTGACTCAGGTTAAAGGGGCATATAGGGACATGCCACTCCACCCCCCCAGGCCCTTGCTGGCATGGCAATGTCAGGGGCCAAATGTTATTGGTTATGGTTTTCTTTGTAGATTAGGAAAACAGTTTTTTGTTATATGAGTGTGACAATTTAATTGGTTGTTAATAAAGAGAGCTGCGGCTACTTATAGCAAGGAGAGTGTTGTCTGGTTATTAGGTGAGAGGGGTGGATCGGGGGGGGGGGAGGGGGAGGGAACCGACGACAATCGGACCAGTACAGATCCTGCTGTTAGAACAGTATATGTTTCTTGTATACACACTGAAGTGAGAATTTGAAACTGTTGGAGTGAGGGATTATTGCATTTTTATCTTCAGTGTATCTATTTATGTATTAGAAGGTCCCCCCCCCCCAGGGCTGGATTTTCCTATAGGCTAACTAGGCTTCAGCCTAGGGCCTCAAGATCAAGAGGGGCCTACATTCAAATTGTTAGCAAAATTAAAATTACACTATTCTAAAAAAAGTGAACACTAAAACACTGAACCGAAAATAAGGAGAAATTCTACACTTCGGGATCGGAACTGGCTCCGGCCGCAACGGGGCGCCGACTCGGCTTCTCCCTTTCTTTTTCTTGCCCTGGGAGGAGGATCGGGGAGGGAAAGACGTCAGTCCGGAAACAGCTGGGCAAAGCCCAGCCCCGCGGGGAGAGAGGCAAAACGTGGATCCGTCAGGACAGGGCGGCCCAGACTGGCATCAGGGGAGGGGGGGGGGTTTCAGAGGAAGGGGGATGGCAGGCAGGCAGGCTGGCATCGGAGGGGGGTTGGGGGGTTTAATGGAAGGCAGGCAGGCAGGATGGCATGGGGGGTGTTCAATGGAAGGGGGATGGGAGACAGGCGGGCATCAGAGGGGGGGTGAGGTGAGGAAGGATGCACTGGGGGCACTATGGACATAGGAAGGGGCAATGTTGTGTGTTATGTTTGATTAGTTATTGTTACAAGTACTATCTATGGTGCTGAGAATAAATGTCCAAATAAGTGTTCTCGATTTTTTTTTATTTATTATCCGTGTCACATTTTTTATAAAGGTTAGTACCAATAACAACATGTTTCATTTAACATATTGATATATATATCACAGTAATGATGTATTTTATTATCTCTCATGTAATTTACAAACTTAAAAATGGGAGGTGAAAGGGCCTCATAAGTGGAATAGCCTAGGGCCTCTTTTCATCTAAATCCGCCCCTCCCCCCCCCCCCCCCGGTTTTGTGTGATTTTTTTGACTTAGTGAATAGTTTTCAAACATTTAGCACCAGCTGAAAACATTTTCATAATCGTGCCTTTATTGGTCATTGGATTTGAGCAAAATATAACGATGGGACGGTGAAAAACAAGGCCATCTCTATTTCCAGCTTGTTCTCATAACCTCCAGTCGTGAAGATGTCTGGAAAGTTCAGTGCGACCTGAACACTACAAATGGTTGATTTTAGAGGGTTTGCAATTGCTAATTTTGTGGTTGATGTTAAAGGAACTGGAACAAATTTGCGCAGAGATGTGGGTTGGCACAAGCCCTCTCCCAAGGCTCAGCTCCTTTGCTGTGTATTTTGACATGAAAAAGAAGTCTTAAAAACAGATGTTAAATAGGTTTTGCCGTCCGGACACCTGGTTTCAGTCAGATTGATAGATTGCTTACTAGCAAAGGAATCAGCACATACAGACAAGGCCACACAATTGCCAGTCCTTCGGTTATTTTTTCATTAGATAGGATTTTAAATTCGGTTTCACTAGCCCCACAGGCTAAAAAACAGAAGAGGCAGAATCTTTGTACATACAAGTCATTGGTGAGATTTTTTCATCTATGATACTGCATCAAGGTCTAGAGCAGTGGTCTCAAACTCAAACCCTTTGCAGGGCCACATTTTGGACTTGTAGGTACTTGGAGGGCCTCAGAAATAAATAGTTAATGTCTTATTAAAGAAATGACAATTTTGCATGGGGTAAAACTCTTTATAGTTTATAAATCTTTCCTTTTGGCTAAGTCTTAATAATAATATTGTCATTTATAGCTAAAGAGACATATGATCAAGAAACTGTTTTATTTTACTTTTGTGATTATGATAAACATGCCGAGGGCCTCAAAATAGTACCTGGCGGGCTGCTAGTTTGAGACCACTGCTATAGGCTAAGGCCCTTTACACCTGCATTGTGATGTCATAGAACTTTATGGTTATGGAAACATAGTAACATGATGGCAGATAAAGGCCAAATGGCCCATCCACAGCATCCACTTCCTCTCCCTATTGGCTAAGGCTCTTAACATTTGCATCTCCTCTTCCTATAGGCCAGTGGTCTCCAACTCAAACCCTTTGCAGGGCCACATTTTGGATTTGTAGGTTCTTGGAGGGCCTCAGAAAAAAATACAGCACTGCCGGGGTACAAGCTCTATCGCCAGGACAGGTCAGGACAAAAAGGAGGTGGAATAGCCCTCTACATAAAAGAAAGCATACAATCGACAAAAATGGACACAGCAGAAACGACCAACAAGCTAGAATCGCTATGGGTTAAAATACCTGGAAGGAAAGGGCCTGAAATAAAGATGGGCTTATACTATCGTCCGCCCGGGCAATCAGGAGATATTGATGAAGAAATGGAAGCCGAGATGAAGCGAGAATCCAAAAGCGGTAACGCGGTTATTATGGGAGACTTCAACTACCCCGGAATAGACTGGAGTCTTGGAAGCTCAAATTGCACTAGGGAGACAGAATTCTTAGAGGTTATACAAGATTGTGTCATGGAGCAGCTTGTCAGAGAACCGACGAGAGGAAATGCCACTCTGGATCTAATCCTAAATGGGTTAAGGGGACCTGCTAAAGAAGTAGAGGTAGTGGGACCGTTGGGAAACAGCGATCATAATGTGATCAAGTTCAAGGTTGAGGTAGGAATACCGAAAGGAAAGAGAACCATAGCGACAACTTTAAACTTCAGGAAAGGAAACTACGAAGCAATGAGGGAAATGGTAAGGAAGAAACTTAGGAACACTTCAAAAAAATGGCAAAAGGTAGAACTTGCCTGGTCTTTTCTCAAGAACACGGTGAGCGAGGCGCAAAATCTATATATCCCCAGATTCAGAAAGGGGTGCAAAAAGAGTCGAATAAAGGACGCGGCGTGGATAACCAAAACAGTGAAGGAAGCGATAGGCAATAAGAAAAATTCATTCAGGAAATGGAAAAAGGACAAAACTGAGGGGAACTGGAAAGAGAACAGGAAGTATCAAAAAGAATGTCACCGAGTGGTTCGAAAAGCCAAAAGAGAGTATGAAGAGAGGCTAGCCAGGGAAGCAAAAAATTTCAAACCGTTCTTTAGATATGTTAAAGGGAAGCAACCGGCTAGGGAGGATGTGGGACCGCTGGACGATGGTGACAAGAAGGGAGTGGTGAAGGAGGAGAAAGAAGTGGCAGAAAGACTTAACGCGTTCTTTTCATCTGTATTTACAAACGAAGACACATCCAGCATTCCGGAACCTGAACAATTCTTCAATGGAAATCAGGCAGAAAAATTAACAACCATGGAAGTGAGCCTTGAAGATGTACACAGGCAGATAGATAAATTAAAAACAGACAAATCCCCGGGTCCGGACGGAATCCACCCAAGGGTTCTGAAGGAATTAAAGGAGGAGATAGCGGAACTACTGCAGCAAATTTGCAATCTATCCCTGAAAACAGGTGTGATCCCGGAGGACTGGAAGATAGCCAATGTTACGCCCATCTTTTAAAAGGGATCAAAATGTGACCCAGGAAATTACAGACCAGTGAGTCTGACCTCGGTACCGGGGAAAATGGCAGAAACACTGATAAAAGAAAAAATTGATGAACATTTTGAAAGAAACAAACTTCTGATAACCAGCCAACACGGTTTCTGCAAGGGAAGATCTTGCCTAACTAACTTATTGCACTTCTTCGAAGGAATTAACAAACGGATGGACAATGGAGATCCCATAGACATCATATATCTTGATTTCCAAAAAGCCTTTGACAAGGTGCCCCATGAACGCCTACTCCGGAAACTGAAGAACCATGGGGTGGAAGGAGATGTACATAGATGGATCAGAAGCTGGTTGGCGGGTAGGAGACAGAGGGTGGGAGTGAAGGGCCACTACTCGGACTGGAGGAAGGTCACGAGTGGGGTCCCGCAGGGCTCAGTACTAGGGCCGCTGCTATTTAATGTATTCATAAATGATCTGGAAACAGGGACGAAGTGTGAGATAATAAAATTTGCAGATGACACTAAACTATTTAGTAGAGCTCGGACTAAAGAAGACTGTGAAAAACTGCAAAGGGACTTGAACAAACTAGGGGAATGGGCAACGAGATGGCAGATGAAGTTCAATGTTGAGAAATGTAAAGTATTACATGTGGGAAACAGAAACCCGAGGTACAACTATACGATGGGAGGGATGTTTTTAAATGAGAGTACCCAAGAAAGAGACCTGGGGGTGATGGTGGACTTGACAATGAAGCCGTCGGCACAGTGTGCAGCGGCTGCTAAGAAGGCAAATAGAATGCTAGGCATCATCAAAAAGGGTATTACAACCAGAACGAAAGAAGTTATCTTGCCATTGTATCGAGCAATGGTGCGTCCGCATCTGGAGTACTGCATCCAATATTGGTCGCCGTACCTTAAGAAGGATATGGCGATACTCGAGAGGGTTCAGAGGAGAGCGACACGTCTGATAAAAGGGATGGAAAACCTTTCATACGCTGAGAGATTGGAAAAACTGGGACTTTTTTCCCTGGAGAAGAGAAGACTTAGAGGAGATATGATAGAGACTTACAAGATCATGAAGGGCATAGAGAGAGTAGAGAGGGACAGATTCTTCACACTTTCAGAAAATAAAAGAACAAGAGGGCATTCAGAAAAGTTGAAAGGGGACAGATTCAGAACGAATGCTAGGAAGTTCTTCTTTACCCAGCGTGTGGTGGACACCTGGAATGCGCTTCCAGAGGGCGTGATAGGGCAGAGTACGGTACTGGGGTTCAAGAGGGAATTGGACAACTTTCTGCTGGAAAAGGGAATAGAGGGGTATAGATAGAGGATTACTGCACAGGTCCTGGACCTGTTGGGCCGCCGCGTGAGCGGACTGCTGGGCACGATGGACCTCAGGTCTGACCCAGTAGAGGCATTTCTTATGTTCTTATGTTCTTATTAAAGAAATGACAATTTTACATGAGGTAAAACTCTTTATGGTTTATAAATCTTTCCTTTTGGCTACATCTTAATAATAATATTGTCATTTATAGCTAAAGAGACATGTGATCAAGAAACTGTTTGATTTTACTTTTGTGATTATGATAAACATACCGAGGGCCTCAAAATAGTACCTGGCGGGCCGCATGTGGCCCCCGGGCCGCGTGTTTCAGACCACTGGTCTAGAGTCTGTTCTCTTTAGAAGGAAGCAGGAAAAGTAAAGGTAGATAAAATGGTTTACAGTCTGCACCATGAGCTCTATAAAATGAGATATAAGGATGGAAATCTGAGCATCCCTTAGGACAGGTATGAAAGGAGATATGAGAGAATCGCATAAAAAATCAGCAGAAACAAGAGGCCAGAATATGAGGTTTATAGGGATAATTCTATAAAACAGGTGTTAACAGAAGAGTTGTCACATTGGGCCAGACCAAAGGTCCGTCAAGCCCAGTATCCTGTTTCCTTTCCAATAGTGACCAACCCAGGTCACAAGTACCTGGGAAGATACCCGAGGAGTAAGACAGGTTTCATGCTGTCTCTCCTAGAAATGAACAGTATATTATCCACGACCATCTTAATAATGGCTTAAGGACCTTTCTTTTAGAAAATTATCCACACCTTTTTTAAACCCTGCTAAGCTAACTGCTTTCACCACATTATCTGGCAACAAATTCCGGAATTTAACAGAATTGAATGTTGCATGAAGAAACATTTTCTCCAGTTTGTTTTAAATCTACTACTTATTAGCTTCATTGTATACCCCCTAGTCCTAGAATTTTTGGAAAGAGTAAACAAGCGTATGACATCTTTTTCTTTTATTATCAAAGAGGAGTCCTCTTTACTCCTATAAACAGAAGGTTTAGTATGCAATATGTATATATTTTTTGCATATGCTTTGCTTGTGTAATGCATTATTAAACATCTTTTGACCTTAATATCAAACTGTAGTCTTCTACAGTATACCCCAAAAAATAAAGCCCTGTTCACCTATATGCGGATGACTCCGGCATGCATAAGCCACATCTACCTAACTCGCACCCCACTAACACCCAAATCAGGCTCAAAAGTAGACCTGATTTTGCAATACCTACATTTTAGGCGTTAGGTAGACGTGTTAGCAGGCTCAGCAGCATGCGATGCTGTAAAGGGATGTCTGTTTTGAAGCCACTCCCATGCCATGCCCACGCCTATCCCATTAGGCGCAGCTTTTTCCAGTGGGTGGCCACGAAATTGTGGATGCCTATTTTTGTGAATCGCGTCCAGCTTTTGGACGTCTAACTTCCAATTAGGGCTTGTTAAAGATGTTAATTGGGCGTATTATCCACTTTATTTGGATGCCTAAGTCGACTGACGCCTAGAGTTAGACATCCTTTACAGCAGTGGTTCCCAACCCTGTCCTGGAGGAACACCAGGCCAATTGGGTTTTCAGGCTAGCCCTAATGAATATGCATGAAGCAAATTTGCATGCCTATCACTTCCATCATATGCAAATCTCTCTCATGCATATTCATTAGGGCTAGCCTGAAAACCCGATTGGCCTGGTGTTCCTCCAGGACAGGGTTGGGAATCACTGCTTTACAGAATCTGCCCCTTAGTGCTTAAGTGTATGTAACTTATAGTATTCTATAAATTATTCACATATCTCAGAGACACACCCATATTTTGTCCATGTTTCTCTCCTTACGCTCATACGCTATGTGAATTTGGCACATATCTTATAGACTATCTTTCCCTTATTGTTTCTACTTTACATTATTGATTTGTATTTCACTCCTCCTTTACCCAATGTTATGAGTATGTTAAGTTAAATTTTAATCCCTTGTCATTGTTTAAATTTTGTTTTTTATTGTACTGTTTCCCTTCATATGTAATTTTTAAACTGTTCATCGCTTAGAAGTATGATTAAGCGATTAATCAAAAAAACTATTAAACTTGAAACTTGAACTAGTACCTGACATTTATGTGGACAAATGCCAATTAGTGATGTCATTTAGTCCAGTGGTCCCCAACCCTGTCCTGGAGGACCACCAGGCCAATCGGGTTTTCAGGATTTCCCCAATGAATATGCATTGAAAGCAGTGCATGCAAATAGATCTCATGCATATTCATTGGGGAAATCCTGAAAACCCGACTGGAATACGGCTCTCGAGGACCGGAGTTCCCTACTCCTGTGGTGGGGAGTGTGTAGTGCAGTGCTTAAAGCCAGTGGTTCTCAACCCTGTCCTGGAGGACCACCAGGCCAATCGGGTTTTCAGGATAGCCCTAATAAATATGCGTGGAGCGGATTTGCATGCCTGTCACTTCCATTAAGGGCAAATCTCTCTCATGCATATTCATTAGGGTTGGCCTGAAAACCCGATTGGCCTGGTGGTCCTCCAGGACAGGGTTGGGGACCACTGATTTAGTCCACTAACCAAATAATTACCTGGCTGAAGTTAGAGCAGCAAAAAGTCTGTCCTAACTTTAATCCAGTTTTTTCTCAAAATACTGAGCTATATACTGCTACTATCCAGATAGCTCCAGCAGTCGTCGCAGAATCCAGATATTCAACACTGGCCACTATCCTTATAAGTATGAGGAGATGAATGCTGACTTGCTGGGGCATAATAAAATATTCAAATTGGTTTGGGGTCCTTTGACGTCTTTTGTAGATTTGTTATAGTTGCTCTTTATCTTTATTTTCCGTTTTATTGTACCCACACATCCAGTGGGGGGGAATGGGAGGGCGGGGGTATATTTTATGGTTTGGTATTATTCCTGATGGTAATGATGGATGGGAGAGGAAATTTTTATTTTTTTGTATAGATTCCGATTGTTTATAAGTGCTTATTTGATTATTATTAGTTGTATGTAAATTGTATTGCATTTTTGTTGGCATTAAAAACTAAATAAATTAAAAAAAAAAAGATTTAATTCAGCCACAGTGGCTAGTGTTTTAAAGAAAATGCTGACCACCCTGGTTGACTACTGACCTACATAATGACAGCTTTCTGGCAGGGTTGGTATGGAGAGAGCAAAATGAGACACCATGGTGCTCATTTTCAAAGTAGATGGATGTCTTAAAATGCCCCCCCCCAAAAAAAAAAAAAGTCCATCTGCCAAAAACATCAAATTGCAATTTTCGAAAGGCAGAGTGTGGATGTTCCTACACTGTAGTTCATCCAAACAGCAAGAGGGCGGTCTGTGGGCTTGTTTAGAGCAGAACTAGAAAGGGCTCAATTTTAGGACATCCTACAGCGATAATCAAATAGGAAGAAATGTCCAAGCCAAAAAATGAAGCATCCTAAGTTAGTCCTGTTTCAATCATATCCAGGGTATAAAAAAGGTGCCCTGATTGAGTAGGAAGGATTAAGGCATATCCCCTCCTTAATCCTCCGGTGGTCACTGTCCCTCTTCATCACACCTAAAAGTGACACCAGAAAGGAAAACTAGGCTCCCTGCCAACATCAGGTATTATGGACATTCTGAACACACCAGAAAGCAGGTCTGAAGATTACCTAGAGGTCATTACAGTGGTCTATAAACTGTACCTAAATATTAAAGACACCTGCAAGCCCAAGGTCAATGGCATAGTGAGGGGGGGGGGGACAGAGGGCGGACTGCTCCGGGTGCCATCTTCACAGGAGGTGCTGACAACTCTCCTCCTCTCCACCCCTCTGCGTACCTCCTTAAACATTCGCTGGCGCAAGCAACATCTTGTTTAGAGCAGGACTAGGAAGTGAGCAGGTCCAGGAAGTGACATCAGAGGAAGAGCCGAAGTTGGCGAGACAGGTTGGGGGTTGCTGCTTGCGCCAGGAACATTACAGAGGTACGGGGGAAGGGAAAAGGCACACACACACGGCAGTGGGAGGGTGGGTATGGAGCAGGGGCGGAAAGGAGGACAGGTGCCTGCGTGCTCACCAAGATGGTGCCTGGGGCGGATCACCCCCCTCCTGTCCCCCCTCCTTAATAGAGGACAGGTGCCCTGGATTAAAGTCCACTGCGCTGACCACTAGGCTGTATCTCTGCTCTGCAGGGACATCTGTGTGGACATTTTTATACAAATGAAACATAGAAACACAGAAACATAGAAGATGACGGCAGAAAAGGGCCATAGCCCATCAAGTCTGCCCACTCTAACGACCCCACCCCCTTGATTTTACCCCCCCTAGAGATACCACATGTGTATCTGCCAGACAGATGTCCTTGTTCCTGGATTTCAGTGTTTAGAATTTAGACATTTTAGTTTGGAAAATGGCTGACATTTTGGATGTTCTCACGTGGTGAATCTCTTCATAAAGTCAGTTAATAAATCTCAATAAATAAATAAGTTTTTGAACAGGAAACCCTGATGTCATTCCTGTTCAAAAATGCTTCTTTGGACATAATGAGCAGGACATCCCAGTTCTGACTTGGATATTATTTCAAAAATGACCCTCCACATGGTAACCCTGGTATTGAGGGTCAGAGCTGCTCATTGCCAGTGAAAAAAAACACATACTCAGGTGCATTTGAGGTGGTCTATCCTCGGTCCAGCACCAAGAAATTTCTAAACTCATTCCAACAGAGAAGTGGAACTATGAATCAGAAAGGCATGAGCCAATGTCGCCAACTGTTCCTCTTTGTGAGTGAGAATCCCCATTCTTTGTCAAGATCCAATTTATCACCATTCCTGTTTCTCCCTCTAAGAAAGATCCTTACTTCATCGTACTGCTTCCTTATAAGGCTTTCAATATTAGCAAGCATGAAAGAGTTTATCAGCCCAAGTATAATTTCACTAACATATGTCCAAATTACAGAATTACCCAAGGAAACCCACAATACGGTGATTTCATGGGTTGAAAACCTTCAAGCCAATTGCCTCTGAGTTACCACATGAATATGTCTAAATAATTACTAAGCTAGAGCAATATTTTATCTTGTTCTTGTTTGTAAATAAGATTTATATGGTAAGGTCAACATTCAGTTGGCATAAATGGTTAAAACTAATTTGACAACTTATCTTTAATTAATTAATTAATTTAAACATTTATATCCCGCATATCCGGAATCTATGCGGATTACAACAGCACATTCATAATTAAAACAATACAACCAAGTAATAACCTCAATCCCATAACCTGAAATAGATAAAATTCAATCTATATCTAAACTAAAAACTGCCCAACTCTGGGAAGGCGCTTCTGGAAAGAAATGATTTCAAACTTTTACGAAAAGTCAAACAACGGGGATCAGATGAATTGAATCTGGGAGTGAGTTCCATAATAGGGGCCCTGCCACCCCAAAGATTTGGGAGCGACTTACAGTTTTGGTTATACAACGAATGGGAGGAACAACCAATACATTTCTGGACTGTGAATGCAGTGGACATCCAAGGACATATGTCTTCAATAAGGAGGCACCTATTTCAGGTAACAATCCGTGAACTGATATGTATACCAGGGTTAGTATTTTAAATTGAACTCTCCAGGGGGCTTGGGGGGATTCTTTGGGGGGGGGGGGAAATTGTTTGGTTGTACGTTTGGTGATCTCGACCTTGTTGTACTGTTGTGCTGTATTGTGTATTTACTGATAGTACACCAATAAAACATGATTTATACCAAATTGAACTCTCCATGTAACAGAGAGATATGGGCGTAACAAGGCAATCTGCCAATTATCCTTGCTGCGGCATTCTGAACAATCTGTAGGGCTCTTAATGATTCCTTTGGGAGATCACATAGAAGGGAATTATAGTAGTCTAACTGTGGCAAAACAAAGCATTGCATGACTTGACGGAAATTGGCAGGTGATAATAAATCTCATAATTTCAAAACTATCCTTTGATCTTAAAAAAACACCCCTTCCCCCTCCTTTACGAGCGTGTAGCATGGGTTTTAGCGTCGACAGCGGCGGTAACTGCTCCGACGCTCATAGGAATTCTATGAGTGTCGGAGCAGTTACCACCGCTGCCTGCGCTAATACCCACGCTACGCATTCGTAAAAGAGGAGGGTTAGAATGCTTAATAGTAATCTTGTATAAGCATAGTACACTTGTATGATAGTGTAATAATGCATATGCGGTCATGGTACCCTAGCCAAGCAGTTAGGAGACCGATAACAATCACAGGGGAATCCATCCGAATCTGTATTTTAAAATCCATTACAGATATCTTTGTAAACTGCTCTAAATTGGCTCCCCAGCAACTAGCAGTGGTATAAAAGCTTCCGATAAAAGACAAACGGCTTTCAGTGGTTAATAAATTATTCTTCCCTTCATATTAATCGTGCCAAATTTATCATTGTGCAGTGCTCAGCAATGACCACTAAGTGTCACCATCCAGCCTTGCACATATCTGGTTATGCCATGGTCACGGCTGCCTGCTCATATTGAATGGGAACTCCCTACCTTGGGGGACATATCTGGCAATCTGTTTATCTTTCTCAGCTTAAATCTGGAGTATTGTAATATATATAAAAAATTATCAATCCAGGACTACTGCTATTGAATCTTCTCCAATCTTAATAAATATTACTGGTTTCATAAATTCAACAGTCATATATATATATTGTCACAGGGCTGCCCCTGTTCCTAGTGGGGAAGCCTTGCCAGAAGAGGGAGGTAAAGTTAAAAACATTAAAAGTATTCCTAAGCCTGTTAATTTAATTCCCAAAGCAGCCCCTAGGAATATTCAAAAGCCAAGCCTTCCTATAATTAAACCTCCTCAAGCCATGCCTAAAGCATCCAGAACTAGTTTAGCTTTTCCCAATCCAGTTGTAAGAAAGTAGCCAGAGAAACTATATGTCCCAGCAGCCACGGGGCTAGTGAAGGGGAAAAAGCAGGGCTGGAATACAAGCCACTCCCAATTGAGCTGAGACTGATTTAGGCCAGATTAGAAGGGCTCAGAGGGCAGGCTACTCACACTCACCTGCGGTGAGAGCAGCTCACTGCAGGTAAAGAAAAAGGTGTAATTCTCACACAAGGAGTTCCAGCAAGCCAGAGCCACACAGCAAAAAGAAAGCAGCAGACTCCAGCCACAGAGAACCAGAAAGGCTGTCCACCTCCTGGCAACAAACTCAGGCAGAGGTTTGTGATGAAGAGGCTAAATGATAAGGTTGATTCTGTGTTTGTGCAGAATAGTGAAATGACGGATAACAATATTACCTATGGTATGGAAATAGAATGTTCTGATTGGCCCAGCTCTGAAGGTATGGACATAAGCTGAGAGCCATTGCTAATAAGGGAGCTGGAGAGAAAAGTAAAGGCTGCTGAAGTTTTGTTTTTGAACTTTAAATACAAGCCACAGGCGGCCATTTTGGTTTGGGATCTGGGGAGCTGATCCATTGAGGGAAAATTATTTGGAGAGTATCCCACCCTTGGGGCATTAAGCCTAACCCCAAGAGAGTTTTGCCTGGCAGAAGAAAAGCTTTCATTTTGTTGAAATAAGGCTTTTATGTTTTGGCATATTTTTGGCTTAAACTTCAATTGTTTGGTTTGGTTTGTGAATGCTGGACTCCAGCACAAGAAGATACAAACCTGAGAATTTATTTGACACTTGTTTATACTGGTGAAACAATAAACAGTACCCAAGAAAATTGCGCCCAAAGTTTTGAACTCTTTATTAAGTCAGTACCAAGCTAACAAAACGACCTCGCAAACCGCTTGGCCAAGGTTTGTGTGCAATGGGTAAGGCCATTTGCTGAGCCCAGCTTAGCCACAATATATATATACAGTGTTCCCCCGGTCATTCGCGGTCGGTGGTTCGTGGTCCCAGTCATTTGCGGTATTTCGCAACCACCGACCAGAAGATGACAGCCGGAGCATCAGCGAGTGAAGGAAATCACTCGCTGTATAGTCCGACCGCCTCTTCCTGCACTAAAGTCGGGCCTTATCAATCAGGAGCTGCGTGTGACTTCATTATGTTGCTTCTGAGCATGCTCAGAGGCCCTCTGACACAGCTGCAAACTTAAGAAGAGGTTTTTTTTTTTTGGGGGGGGGCCTGGGAGGTGGAACAGGGCCATGCTGGGGGCGGGGCCATGTGTCCAGGTTTTTATTTCATGAAATCTGGTAACCCTAGTGTGGGGTGCAATTGCTGCACAGCCACTCTCTCCCCATCCCAAACTGTGCTTCTTTGCTAAATCCAAGGTGGCCCGATTTTTCTTGGATTTCGCATGGCCGATTTTACAGGAAAGTTTTTAGCCTTTCTCGTTCTCTACTTGGCTTAACCCCCTTAGAAGGTTAAGCCAAGGGAACCTATCACCAGGAGTGGGATCCCTAGGATAGTAGACATGGGGGGTGGGTCAGTAGAGTGGGCAGACCTGATGGGCTATGGCCCTTATCTGCCGTCATCTTCTATGTTTCTATGAGAAGTTGGGTTTCAAGAGCTTTAGCATTTGAATCGGTTCCAACTCACTTTACATGGGAAAGAATCACTAGGTCTGAGAAATCTTTTCGCCCCTCTCATTTCCTTCATGATTGTATCAAAACAGGTCCTTTTCCAATCCCTGTGGTTAATTCCTCCAGCCATTCCTTAAGACCAATGCACAAAAGACAACGATTCCTTTAGAACATTACAATCTTTCTGGAGTATGTCTGAACATTTTTTTGGTCAGGAATAAAGCACAATTGGTCAAAAACTGGCTGGAAGAAACCCACCTGGATATATTACTTTTAACTGAAACATGGTTAATTTCTGATCAGGATATTATCATAGGTGACATAGTACCTTCAGATTATAAAATTATTCCTTTATCAAGAAATTCAAAAAGAGGAGGTGGTTTAGCAATAATTCTTTGAGTTCATTTTGAGTTTCAAGTGTTGAGTTTCTCAATCATTTTGGAAAATTGTCTTCTATGCTGGTTTGTGAGAGCTAGAATTTGTGTGACTTGCCTGATGTGAAGGACGGTTGCCTATATGCTAAAGAGAAGTGTCCTTGCCAAGAAAGATAATGTTGCATGAGTTTTACGTGGAAAGGTTGGGGCGGGGGAGATATTGGGAGAAAGCCAAAAAGTATATGGCATATATATTGAACCCATGCAATGGTACCTGTATGACACTTCTTGATCATAGAGCAGCCTACACTGGGCCCTGCTGAAATTATGAGCAATTTTTCTAAAGAACAAACATCTCTTTTCCATGATTTTCAAATCAAACCTGGTCATACATGTGGGTGTCCAGAAGAGGATAAACTTATAGAACCCTTCTAACTGGCCTCATGCAAATTCAACCATCCTTTGTCTTATATGCAATAATAAGCACAAACTTTAGAGCACTTATATACCTGAAAGGAAGTACTGGAGGGAAACAAGGTTTACAATTAAGCATTGTTTTATACATCTATTCATCACACGTGCAGAACTTTTCACACTGAATGAATGCAAACAAGTCAAAATAGCCTTCTGCCACTGGAGATTTGCATTGAAAAAATATGTGAAGCCTCTGTCTCCCTCCCCCCCACCACTCTATTGTGGCAAGAACTTTACAAGAGAATGAAAGAGTTTATTTTTGTGATCTAGTTCCATGGAGCTAGTTTACCCTACAGACAGAGGCACAGAGAATATTATGGCAACAAGTTCAAGGCCCATCTAGTATGCTCAAATGTTATTCCTGCTGCAATAGTTAATTCTACAGCCTCATCACCCTGAAGTTGTGGGTTCAAACCCACATTACTCCCTGTGACCCTGGGCAAGTCACTTAATCCCCCCATTTCCCCAGGTACATTAGATAGATTGTGAGCCTACCAGGACAGAGAGGGAAAAATGCTTGAGTACCTGAATAAATTAATGTAAGCCATTTTGAGCTCCCCTTGGAGAATGGTATAGAAAATTGAATAAACAAATAGTGTGAAAAGTTTCATTCTCTGATAACCAGAGCTGGTATTGTGATATCACAATGCCTCATTCCACCAATGACTAACAGCCAACCTCATCAGTGATGTCACAATGGCTTGACTGTCTTTTACTACATTTTGATTTCTAGAGTGGTGCAGTGGTTAAAGCTACAGCCTCAGCACCCTGAGGTTGTGGGTTTAAACCCTTGCTGCCCCTTGTGACCCTGGGCAAGTCACTTGATCCCCCCATTGCCCCAGGTACATTAGATAGATTATCAGGACAGACAGGGAAAATGCTTGAGTACCTGAATAAATTCCTGTAAACCATTATGAGCTCTTATGGGAGAATGGTATAAATACAAGACTGTACCCCCTGCCAGCTGCACACCCATGAAACTTGGTAAATAGACAAAAGCGCGCGCCGACAACCCAGCGCAGACAACCCAGCGCAGACAACTGAGCACAAGGCAGAAGCGCGCCGAAGAAAAACAGTATTTTAAGGGGCTCTGATGGGGGGGTGTTGGTGGGGAACCCCCCCCCACTTTACTTAACAGAGATTGCGCCTGCGTTGTGGGGGGTTTGGGGGGTTGTAACCCCCCTCATTTACTGGAAACTTAACCTTTTCCCTCTTTTTTAGGGAAAAAGTGAAGTTTTCAGTATAATGTGGGAGGTTACATCCCCCCAAGCCCCCCACAATGCCGGTGGATCTCTGTTGAGTAAAGTGTGGGGGGGTTCCCCACCAACACCCCCCATCGGAGCCCTTTAAAATACTGTTTTTCTTTGGCGCGCCTTTGTCATTGCGCGCTTTTGACCTGTCACCTAAAACTTTACCCCTGCATGCCACAATATCAAAACCTCAACAAAATATTCTTATCTACAGTTTCTTTTCCTGCCACTAGGGACCAGATAAACTAAACATTTTCCCTTAGACACGAA
This sequence comes from Geotrypetes seraphini, assembly GCF_902459505.1. Lineage (NCBI taxonomy): Eukaryota > Metazoa > Chordata > Amphibia > Gymnophiona > Dermophiidae > Geotrypetes > Geotrypetes seraphini. The sequence goes on along the minus strand of NC_047093.1, from coordinate 38,285,482 downwards.
CTGGAGAAAACTCCTCTAGTACTGGCTCCTAAGTTTCCTTTATGCTTATCCCATGTTTTCTTGAATTCTGATGCAGCCCCTCTCCCTCCCCCCTTTATTTTTGACCCTTCCAACTCCACTGGGCATATGTTGAAGAATTTCATTCTCAGGCTGAGGCAGGGAACTTGCTCACAACAAAATTTGCTGGCAACCCCCCGCCCCCCTGAATTAACACTTCAAGAAGGTCGGTTGTTTATTTGGTATAAACGTGTATAGCACACTTAAAAAGTGTAGACCTCTGGTTTTTAGCAATAAGACTTCATGAGGATTAATCACTGGAGCTGTCTGGCTTGAGGGGGCCTCAAGAGCTCCACCCTAAGCCCAGTGGAATCATGCGACACAGCTGGTCACCAGCTCCCAATTGTATCTCCCTAATGTACCTATCCCAAGCCCTCTTTTTTTTTTTTAAGTTCCAAAAATTTTATTGAAAAGTTTTCATATCAAAATATCCAGACAGAAGAATATATGTATTTCAAAACATTTCTTATAATAATAACATAAGCAAGGGATCCACATGTATCCTAAACATAACCCATACCACCCTTTCCCCCATGCAGAAAGTGCAGAATTCATACATACCATTACATACACACCTAGTCATTCATGACAGTCTAACCTTATTATTCTCCACATACTTTTGAATGGGCGACGTATGAAGATGTTGACCTCCCTACTTTCGTGCAACTAACGGCTATAGTACTGATCGTTGGACTACTTTGGTGTAAAAAAAAACCTGGTAGAACAATCGTGAGGGATGGCTTTATCAAAACAAAACAAGACTGAAAGTGCTTATTGGTCCCAAAGTGGAGGTAATAATAGCGGGAAGAGAAGCAAGCAGGATCTCCCCATGCCAATGAAAGCCATGGCGTCGAAAGAGAAGTAGCTGTCAGAGATAATCGAGCCAGTAATATGACCGCATTACAATAGGAAGTGGCTATCCCAAGCCCTCTTGAACTCATCTCCACTGGAAGGCCACTCCATGCATTCACCACCCTTTCCATGAAAAAGTATTTTCTGAGGTTACTTCTTGGTCTATCCCTTTTCACCGTCATCCTATGCCCCCTCATTCCAGAGCTTTCTTTCAATTGATAGAGACTCACCTCGTGCACATTTATGCCATGACAGGGGATAGAGGGAAAATAATCCCAAACCAAATCAAACGCGCTCCATAAATACTATTAGTGCATCATAGCAATAAGTAATCAGTGACAGAAAAAGCCTCAGAGTGTTGGAGGCGTGAACCCACCCTCACCCACCTTTACATCATCGGCATAAAAACTTTCCCGTAGAGCAGGGGTAGGGAACTCCGGTCCTCGAGAGCTGTATTCCAGTCGGGTTTTCAGAATTTCCCCAATGAATATGCATGAGATCTATTTGCATGCACTGCTTTCAATGCATATTCATTGGGGAAGTCCTGAAAACCCAACTGGAATTCCCTACCCCTGCCATAGAGGTTAAGTAAGCCTTGAGGTAAGGAAAAAAGAGTATCAAATAGACACGTGCTGTTTAAACATAGATAGCAGTGATAAGGGGCGATGATCATTTCATGGCAAAATCGCTAGTGCTTCAGGGCAACTCACTGGAATTAGCTATCCTAAAAAGCAAATAAACACGCTGTGACTAAAAGCAAATTGTAAATAAGCTTACCTCACAAAAGACTCAAACAAAAGTACTCAATAGGTAGTGTATGGAGCTGGAGAGAGCGAGAGTTTTTAGGAAAGTTCCCTAAAGCAGCCACTCGTTGGCGAAACAAGAGCCTTGTTGGAATTAAGATCCACTTGTCTTCACTCCAATGCTATAGCAGGAAGATCGATGCGTTGGAATTGAGCAGTATGCTCTGAGAGAGTGACATCATGATGTGGAGATAAGTGTAATTTTGCCTCTTTTTTTTTTTTTTTCTTTTTTCCTTTTTCCCTGTGCACAGCGGTACTTTTGAAAATTACATTTTTGACAATTGTGGAGTTTTTTTGCCTATGATACAGAAGTTGAACACTAAAAAAACTCATTGGGTTGCTGTCTAAATATTAAATAAAATTGAGGCTTTTCCTCCACTTTAAGTAAATGTTTTTTCAGTGGGTACTTCCATCACTTGGCTAATAACATTTTTCATTTTTTGATTTAAATATCTCTATCATATCTCCACTCTCCCGCCTTTCATTCAAAGTATACATATTAAGATCTTTATATCTGTCCTCATACTCTTTATGACAAAAACCATCGACCATCTTAGCAGCCTTCCTTTGGACCAGGGATCTCAAAGTCCCTCCTCGAGGGCCGCAATCCAGTCGGGTTTTCAGGATTTCTCCAATGAATATGCATTGAAAGCAGTGCAATCACATAAATCTCATGCATATTCATTGGGGAAATCCTGAAAACCCGACTGGATTGCGGCCCTCGAGGAGGGACTTTGAGACCCCTGCTTTGGACCATCTTCATCCTGCTTATAGGGATTTCAGGAACCTAACTCTCAAGATTGCTGGCCTCCACTGCTTGCAGGCACCGATGGTCGTAAAGGAAACACAGGCTTGTTCTCTATACCAAATTATTTTGTGACACACCTCCCATCTCTTGGGGACACCCCAGTGTGTCCCAACACACTGGTTGAGAACCACTGAGCTAAGGCCATCATGCCGTGGCTTCCTTCAAGGAACAGCTTAGATCAGAGGTGTCAAGGTCCCTCCTCGAGGGCCGCAATCCAGTCGGGTTTTCAGGATCTCCCCAATGAATATGCATGAGATCTATTAGCATACAATGAAAGAAGTGCATGCAAATAGATCTCATGCATATTCATTGGGGAAATCCTGAAAACCCGACTGGATTGCGGCCCTCGAGGAGGGACTTTGACACTACTGGCTTAGATGAAGAATGTTTTCTTTTCATTTGGACAAATGCCGGCCTTACGTGCTACCAGATCTCATGTCCGGCAGTATGCTAAGGTATTGGAGTTTTCTAAAGTGACTGTAACAATTGGTTTTATGTGTGTATGAATGCTGGAGTTTTTCCCATTCAATCATATGGTGCTGGTGTAGGGTTGCACTGTTCCCTCTAAGCTGAGCAGGAGTCCTCCACCCACAGTCTCACCAATAGAGGGTGCTGTTTTACTGTCACATTTTTCAATTGTGAGGGACATGCAAGTTCTGCAGGACTCCAGGGAACATACCTGTCCTTAGCGACTGAAAATATTCCACCCCCTAGTGGTAGCAATGCAGCTGGAGGACACCTGCTCAGCTGTCTGGATTTCCCCGGACGGCTTTTCAAAACCTGGCACTTTGTCCGGGTTTTGAAAAGCTTCCCCCAAACTTTTTTTGAAGCAAGAAGGCATCCATGCATGTGCGGATGCCCTCTTGCCCGACCAGAGCAAGCAGCGGGGGCGGGGTTAGGGTGGGATTATGGGCTGACTGGGACTTAATGGGGCGGGGATGAGTGGGCCTGGGGGAGGGTCTAGGGTCCGAACTGTAAAAAAGTAAAATCTGGCAACCCTATGCTGGGGTAAATAGTGATTCTCAAACCTGTCTCCAGGGGACCCCCAGCCTGTCAGGTTTCCAAGATAACCCTAATGAACAAGCATGAGACAGATTTCCATGGAAAAGGATTTAGGAGAAGACCAACAGAAGAAAAGTGGCCTGCAGATTGAGACCATTCCAATTAGAAAATTAAAATTCCCAATTATAGAAAAGAAAAACTTTTTTTTTTTTTTTTAGCTTTGGGAAGTCTCTTCTCTTTTTGTATTCTGCAAAACACAGGAAGAAATGCATTTCCGTTTCTCTTTTTCCATTATTGCACTGGTCAAAATTTAGCTTTTGGGGGGGTTTCTATTTCAGTTTTTGTTTGCATGTTTGTTTCCCATTTGTGGTTCCTTATTCTATATTAGGTGGGAGCCTGTCCATGTTCTACTGGTATGACCAAGGCGAAAAATTCTGCTACCATATAGTTTAAGTGATGGGGATCCTTACCAGTTCCATTTCCTCTCTTTACCCAATAGGAAGAATATGGATGTACTAGACCAGGGGTAGGGAACTCCGGTCCTCGAGAGCTGTATTCCAGTCGGGTTTTCAGGATTTCCCCAATGAATATGCATGAGATCTATTTGCATGCACTGCTTTCAATGCATATTCATTGGGGATATCCTGAAAACCCGACTGGAATACGGCTCTCGAGGACCGGAGTTCCCTACCCCTGTACTAGTCTGGTGTAATATTTTCAGTGTTGCTTGAACATAACCACTCCCCCCCCCCCACACACACACACAGATAGCTGAGCTGGGATTTGAACCAGAATCTCCTGGCTTTCAATCCACTACTCCAGTGTGTCGCAAACTTTTTTCTTACCATGGCACACTAAACTCAAGGCCAAGTCTAGAGGGCCTCCAAACATATGTGGATGTTGGCCGATGAGGTCACATGCATGTGCATGACATCATCATGTCGACATCTGTGCATGCTCAGAGGCCCTCGGGAGCCTTCCAAAACCCGGACAAACTGCCAGGTTTTGGAAATCCCTCCATCACTGTGGGGGGGGGGGGGAGGGGGGAGGGAAGGAAGGAGGGGTAGAGAGGAGGAGAGGTGCCAGCGCTGGCAGTGACAGGTTGGTATCTCACCACGGCACACCTGAAATCTCACTGTGGCACACAGTTTGCAATTCATTGCATTACTCTATTAGGCTACTCTGCTGTTTATTTTATTTATTTATTTATTTATATATCACTTGTATCCTAAGTGGTTTACATTCAGGTACTCAAGCATTTTTTCCTATCTGTCCTGTTGGGCTCACACTCTATTTAATGTATCTGGGGCAATGAGGGGTTAAGTGACTTGACCAGGGTCACAATAGCAGCATGAGATTTGAACCCAGAACCTCAAGGTGCTGAGGACGTAGCTCTAACCACTGTGCCACACACTCCCATGCTATGGATAGCTATGTAGCCAATTTATAACACAGATGTTCCCATGTTGCCACAAAGGCATCCATGTCCTTTGGCCCCATTCAGAGTTTGGATATTTCCAGTGGTGTAGTAAGGGGGCTAGGGGGGAGGTGCACCCTGAGTGCATCGTGTCCGCAAACGTGATCGTTGCTAAAGCTGTTAAAATAGGTCTAGCGACATCGCTGGCTTTAGTGAGAAAGTCGTGGGGAAAGCCACTGCTTGGCCTGTATTGGTAGCATAGAATATTGCTACACCTTTGGATTGGCCACTGTGAGAATGGGCTACTGGTCTGACCCAGTAAGGCTATTCTTATGTTCTTAGTGCATCTGGGCCTTGGCACCTAATTTCAAAGATCTGGATAAGAAGAGATGAGGCGTTTGTAAAAACCCCAGAACCCTCGGCCTCTAAAACGAGAGTGTAATGGTTCAGGCCTACATTGTCCCCTGTGACCCTGATCAGGCCAACTGGGGCCCCATTGCCCAACCGGGACAGATAGGGAAAAATGTTTTGAGTATCTGAATAAATTCATGTTCTGTAAACCATTCTGAGCTCCCCTGGGAGAATGGCCTAGAAAACTGAATAAATAAATCTTCTCTTCCACTTCAGCTACACTTTCCTAATGGGAAGGGGGTTGGGGGTATCTCATGTTTTAATCTGTATATTGGGAAGGGCGGAAGAAGACGTTTGCCGTCTGGTGCCTTATTTTTTTGTGTATTTGGGTGTTTGCAGAAGTAGCCGAGATCTTCTCTCACCCCCCCCCCCCCCCTCTGCTGCCTCTCTAGTGCCAAGAGATATCTAGTTCCGGCTTTGATCTCTCTCTTACGGTAAACGCTGAGCCGATTTCAAAACTCAGAAAGGGGTGATGAATTAGAGGGGGGAGTTCCTGTTTTCTTCGACTAGTGGAGAGCGGTGCCCGGAGCTCGCAGTTCTTCCTCCACCCCTGGAGGGCGGGCAAGGGAATCCTCACCTCGCCGAGCAGCTCAGATGCAGCACCATGCCTCCTGAACAGCGGCTCCCGTCAGCCCCCGGGCCCTATGGACTGGCCGAGACCTGCGCGGATCGGGCCGGTTTCTAAACGAGGCGATCTGCCCGAGGAGGGAAGGGAGCGCCCTGGGTGGGCAGAAGAACCGCAGGTTGGTCCCTTTTAAAAACCAGACACCCTATTCCATACCAAAGTGCCTAAGAGCATTGCGTGTAAATTTGCGCGAGAGGACTTTAAAACGTCTTGCATAGAAATACCCCCTTTTTACAGCTCTTCCAGTACTTTGCACTGATGGCAAGTACTGAAATAGAGGCAATTCGAAGCCTTCAGCTGTTGTCCGGAGTGCTTGAATACAAGTCGAGTGAAGGATGACCACCGTAGGGCTGAGAAGGGAAGGGGTAAAACACGGACCTCACGGATCCCTTCCCGCCTGGGAATGATTAACTTAACTAATTTGTTTCTTGGTTGGAAGTGTGTACTACATCTTTGATATATTTCACTTGGCTCTTCTAATTTTGTTATCGTTTTAATGCTAAAAAAGGCTTTCATTTTACGGTTGTTTTTTTTTGGAAATAATTGACAGTGGATTGTGCTATCCACTCTATTGTTCTTAAATTGGTTTAATATTTATAAAGAGTTTTTTTTCCGTTTACAGCCTCTAACTGGAGGGGGGAAACGAAGTTCAAATGTGAGCTTCTCTTGTGTCTGTTGGCTGAAAAGGAGAAAAGGTCCCTAGCACACCTTTATAAAAGAGGGGGCTTAGGCTCAGGTACTTAGGCCTGGACTTCAGTGGCATAAATGGTTGCGTCTAAGTGTTAGTCACGCACATGGGTGCTACACATGATTCTATAAACTGAACCTACGTTCAGAGGTGTTTTATAGAATCACATTAGCATCGTCCATTTTGGCGTTGATTTTTTTTTTTTTTTTAGGCGTCATATATAGGATTTGGCCCACAGTGCACTATTATTGCTAAATGACTAAACACAAAGGGCCTGAGTCCATAAATGGCACCGAGATCAGCAGCACCTTGCCAAATTGTGCACGGAAGTTAATTTTTTTCTAATTGGCTTAAGTGGTGTTATAATTGAAAATGCTATTAAATGTCAATTTTTTTTATTTTTTTTTAACTATTAATGTTGCACGTGGAATTCAACATGGCACCTATCACTGCCTGCACTGAGGCATCTACCTGTGCCTACCTGAAAAGTAGGCATGGTTAGGGGGCAGAGTATATGCATGGTATGAGTTAGGCGACAGTAAATTAGGCCAAGAAAATCCTGACCTAACAAAGTAAATGACAGCAGATAAAGACCCGAAAGGTCCATCCACTCTGCCCAACCGTACACTCTATAAATTAATGATTTAATTTAAATTGTTCTTTTCCTTAGATATTTCTGGGGGCCAGAATCCCACAGCTCTGCCTGGTACTGTGCTTAGGTCCAATCCACTGGAGTGTCCGTCAAAGCTCACTCCAGCCCATCTAAATCATCCCAGCCATTGAAGCTCTCCCTAGCCCATCCTTAACTGAATGGCCATAGACGGGACGTGGATGTCCCTTCCCCTTTTGTGATCAGAGTTGGATGCCCATATTTTAGGACACACCCAAACTATGCCCCCTCCCTTACCAACTGGATGTTGGTAAGGGACCTTTTCTCCTTTTCAGCCAACAGACACAAGAGAAGCTCACAGTTGAACTTCGTTTCCCCCTCCAGTTAGAGGCTGTAAACTGAAAAAAAACCATGAACACCTTCTCTCACATCAAGCAGCATTATGGGGTAAAGTCCTAGAACAATTGCTCTCACCCACTACTTATGAGGAATTCAGGAAGTGTCTAAAAACACACCTGTTCCTGAAGTATCTAGACAACTGACCCGTACATCTCTTTCTCCTCAATAATAGTTTTCTTGACCTATTAATCTCTTTCTTCCACCTCTCTTAAGTTCAATCAATTTGTACCTTCGTTTAATCTTTTGTAAACCGCATAGAACTTCACGGTACTGCAGTATATAAACTGTTATTATTATTATTACTGCAGTGTTAGACATTTATAGCCTGCATTTCTAAAATTGGGATTTGTATGGCTAAATGCCAGTTTTCAGGCATGCAAAATAATAGTGTCTAAATCATAATTAATTGATACACGTAATGTTTATTAAAGTTTTTATTGGCAAACAAAGCAAATAGAATGTTAGGAATTATCAGGAAAAGAATGGAAAACAAAGAAGAGAATGCCTTTGTATCGCTCCATTGAATACTGTGTGCAATTCTGGTCGCCACAACTCAGAAAAGATATAGTGGAATTAGAATAGGTACAGAGAAGGGCGATGAAAATGATAAAGGGGATGGGATGCCTTCCATATGAGGAAAGGCTAAAGCGGCTAGGGTTCTTCAGAATGGAGAAGAGACAGCTCAGGGGTGATATTATAGAGGTCTATAAATTATTGAGTGGAGTGGAACGGGTAGATGTAAATTACTTGCTCTTTCCAAACATACTAGGACTAGGGGGCGTGAAATAAAGCTACTAAGTAGTAGATTTAAAACAAACGGGAGAAATTGTTTCTTCACTCAACATGTAATTAAACGCCAGAGATTGTGTTGAAAGCAGTTGGCTTAGCAGGGTTTAAAAATGTTTTGAGTAATTTCCTAAAAGGAAAGTTCATAAGCCATTATTAAGATGGACTTGGGAAAATCCATTGCTTATTCCTAGGATACACAGCATATAATAAGTTTTGCTCTTTGGGATCTTGCTAGGTACTTGTGACCTGGATTGACCACTGTTGGAAATAGGATAGTGGGCTTGATGGACCTTCAGTCAGTCCCTGTATGGCAACTCTTATGTTCACAGTTCCAGCCCTGAGAGCAAAATGCCTTTCACATTATCTCAAGTCAATTAAAACAATATTCCATTATCAAAATTTGTCAACATACTGTGTGGACTAATTTATTGTTCATTTTAGTCTTATGGGTCTTGGTGACTCATTTTGAACTAATTTCTTTTCATTTATAAGTTGGTGAAATACAGATGGATTTCTAGTACACGTAGTCAAATTGGAAGGATGACTTAGTTCTTCAGTCTTAAGTTACACTTGTGTTTGTTGGGTACATGAAAAATGATGTTATCAACACAGCTGTCCTGAATGACTGACGTAATTTCCCAGAAATGCCCCTTCTGGTCAGTTTAAATAGGAATTCAAGGGATTGTCCAGACTGTTAACAGATTTAAGTCTAAAATAAGTTACGTTTGTTCTTTAACTCATAGCCTGTAAAACACTATGGGGCTCTTTTTTTTTTTTTTTAATCATCTAAATAATGACATAACGCGGAGATGGACGCACATGTGGCTATAAAATGTCCAAAGCATATAATCAACCCCCCCAACCCCCTCCCCCCAAAAACCCCAAAACCAACTCATGGCACTAGTGGCCAAAATCAAGACATTTGCAGAGTGGATGTTCTGTAGGCATGACGTGGATGATGTCAGGGGATGTGTGTCTTGACGTGATAGTGGATTACAAGATGAATCTGTTTGGGCATCCCAAAACACACCCGGATTTTAGACTTGCTTTAAAAGTGAATAAGGTGAGGAACAAATTGTCTTTTGACCCGTCAGGGAGAGCCCTACAGGAGATATCTCCAGATGAGTGTTCAGACCTTGCACCTCCTCTCTGGACCTCACAGACCAGGAGTGCCTCTCCAGATACTTCTTTGACAGGGCTGCCATACAGGATCTCTGAACAGTTCTAACCTCTGCTCCAGGCCCACACCGGCAGGAACAATCCCATACCCGTCCACCTCAAGGTCACACTGGGAACTTCCAGTCTGCCCAACACAGGCCTTTGCATAGCCCACCATCTCCAAATGCCTCACCCAGTCCATCCAAGCCTTCCTCACCCACACCCCTGGACTACATCACTTTCCCCAGCACCCCAAGCCCTGCAGAACAACACAGCACAGTTCTACGCCATAGCCTGCTTCCCCTCAATCATAGTCCAATATATAAGACCCCGGCTAAAGACACAGTGCCCTATGCTTTATTCCTTTAGAAGGTAGCCTCAGCCCCACCACTCCACCGCTAGTTCAATGTTTCAATGCGGGAAGAATTATGTGGGAACTCATCATCAGCTGCCCGTAACACTATGCTCAAAAAATTTTTTTATAAATCAAAAACTGTTTAAAAACGTGTCTTATTAGCTTTATAGTGTCATTCAGATGAATCTGTACTTAGCTTTAGGGATATCGGCTGTTAACTAAAGCTAAGTACAGATTCATCTGAATGACACTATAAAGCTAATAAGACACGTTTTTAAACAGTTTTTGATTTATAAAAAAAATTTTTGAGCATAGTGTTACGGGCAGCTGATGATGAGTTCCCACATAATTCTTCCCGCATTGAAACATTGAACTAGCGGTGGAGTGGTGGGGCTGAGGCTACCTTCTAAAGGAATAAAGCATAGGGCACTGTGTCTTTAGCCGGGGTCTTATATATTGGACTTTGATTCAGGTTTGAGTGACCAAGGCTATACCCATGTTATTTAGAACTTATGCCATTTTTTTTGAAGGTCCCCTCAATCATAGGCATCATAGACTGCAAACACGTAACACTCAAAGTACCCTCCCTCCACCCCAGGCAGACAAGGCCACCTACTTCAAAAGGAAAGCATTCCACTCGATGAATATGCAGGCTCGGTGTGACACCCAGGGGGAGATAGTGGGTGTGTATGTCTGATACCCAGGTTCCACCCATGATAACGCCAACATATTCCAGTACTCAGGAATCTAGAGGAAACTGAATCGAGGGGAGCTCACCAACAGCTGGCTGCTAGGTAAGCACCACAGGGACACACCAACTCCAGGCCTCTGTCCTCCCTACCATGCCCCAACACACTCTACCCCTCACAGATGGGCCCAGTCTCCCCCCACTCCCAAGGTAACCACAGCTGACAATACCCCTCTGAATTTCATTCTGCATCCCCCCCACCCCCCACCCCCGCAGGTATCAGAGGCTATTCCTAACTAGCTTGGCTACATAACATAGCCCAGTGAAGAAGGCAGCCCTACCAGATTGTCGTTCCCCCCCCCCCAGCAACAACAGCAGCAGCCACCAGCCCTGATGATGATGAGCTCCCCCACCCACCCACAGAGCTGACCAGGGTGCACTGCAGCAGGGGGTTTGTGCCAAGCAAAGCTTAGTAAAGTCCAACTTCATGCAAAAGTGAGTGAACGGCTTATTTGTACATTACACCTCTCACAAACCCCTTCACCGTCACCCCCTCACTATGAAACCCCCTCCTTCCCCTAAAGCTAGGGTTACCAGTTTTTACTCCTGTAAAATCCAGACCCTCAGCCCCGCCCCCTCAACCTGTTCTTGTCCGCGGGACCACGTCAGGAGGTCATCTGCGTATGCGCGGGTGCAACGCAATGACATCGCACGCATGAGCGCATGCATGTGATATCACCGCGTTGGCATCCGTGCGTGCGCAGATGCCCTCCCGACACGATCCCGAGGCGGAAGCTTTTCAAAGCCCGAAGTGCCAGGTTTTGAAAAGCCATCGGAACACCTGGACATGTCCGTTAAAAAGAGGACATGTCCGGGTAAATCTGGATGTTTGATAAACCTACCCAAAACATACAGCTCCCTCCTCTCCCCGTCCCTAAGGCACCCATCTTCCCTCCCCCTAACACAAAGACAGTCATGCCTCTGCCCTAGATGAAAATAGATCTTGTGCATAATCATCATGGATACCCTGAAAACCTGACTGGCCTCGTCCCTAAGAGCAGGTTTGAGAACCATGGTGATCTTAATTGGAAGGTGTTAGTCCAATAAAGGCATAGAGGTCATTCTATAGCTCACAAGACTTTATAAGAACATAAGAATTGCCGCTGCTGGGTCAGACCAGCGGTCCATCGCGCCCAGCAGTCCGCTCACGCGGCGGCCCCCAGGTCAAAGACCTGCGCCCTAACCGAGACCAGCCCTACCTGCATTCGTTCTGGTTCAGCAAGAACTTGTCCAACCTTGTCTTGAATCCCTGGAGGGTGTTTTCCCCTATAACAGACTCCGGAAGAGCGTTCCAGCTCTCCACCACTCTCTGGGTGAAGAAGAACTTCCTTACGTTTGTACTGAATCTATCCCCTTTTAACTTTAGAGAGTGTACTATCACCATTCACTTACTTTTTATACATTTTCAGTCCTTTACACCAGGCTCAGATTTCCCATTGGGAAGAGTAGACAACTGTCTAAAGGAGCACTTCTGACCTGGGAGCATTTAATGAACAGCTGTTTCTCTTAAAGGCCTACAGGCTTATGAGATTGCAGCATTTCCACAATTGAACAGATTCACTATTGATTATCCCTCTGCTTGATTATTATTATAACTCCATTTATCTGGAGTTGCCCAAATGTGTTTTGTGGTCGTTGCAGCTATCATGCTTCCAGATATGATCACATCACACCGATACTTCGTGAGCTTCATTGGTTGCCAAACGACATGCGGGTTGAGTTTAAAGTTCTCTGCTTGATCTTCAAAGTGCTTCAGTTTAACTGTGAACATAAGAACATAAGAACTGCCTTCTCCGGATCAGACCCATGGTCCATCGAGTCCGGCGATCCGCACACGCGGAGGCCCAGTCAGGTATACACCTGATGTAGTTTTAGTCACCCATATCCCTCTATGCCTCTCGTAAGGAGATGTGCATCTAATTTGCCTTTGAATCCTAGCACAGTGGATTCCTTAATAACCTCCTTTGGGAGAGCATTCCAGGCGTCTACCACTCGCTGCGTGAAGCAGAACTTCCGGACATTTGTCCTAGACTTGTCCCCCCTTAGCTTCAAACCATGTCCTCTTGTCCTTGTCACGTTGGACAATGTAAATAATTTATTTTCCTGCTCTATTTTATCAATGCCTTTCAGTATTTTGAACGTCTCGATCATGTCCCCTCGCAGCCTCCTCTTCTCAAGGGAGAACAGTCCCAGTTTCTTGAGTCGTTCCTCATATTCCAAGTTCTCCATACCTCTTATTAGCTTCGTTGCTCGTCTCTGCACCCTCTCCAGTAGTTTTATATCCTTTTTTAGGTTTGGAGACCAATGTTGGACACAGTATTCCAAGTTGCTCTATAAAGCGGCATTATGACTTTCTTCGATCTACTCGTGATTCCTTTCTTTATCATGCCTAACATTCTGTTTGCTTTCTTTGCCGCTGCCGCGCATTGTGCCGATATCTTCAGGGTCCTTTCTATCAGTACACCCAGGTCCTTTTCTTGTTCGCTCTTACCCAGAGTTGCGCCTGACATTCTATACTCGTGTTCCTTATTCTTACTACCTAAATGCATTACTTTGCATTTCTCCACGTTGAACTTCATCTGCCATTGCTCTGCCCATTTCTCTAACTGATACAAGTCGCTCTGGAGTTCCTCGCTATCCTCCTGCGATCTGATTGCCCGGCAATGTGACGTCTGCAAACTTAATGATCTCACTGGATATTCCGTCTTCCAGGTCATTGATATAAATATTAAATAGGATCGGCCCAAGTACCGAGCCCTGGGGCACACCACTAGTCACTTTCTCCCAGTCTGAGAACTTCCCATTTATGCCCACTCTCTGCTTTCTGTTTTCCAGCCATTTGCCTATCCACCTTTGTATATCTCCCTCTATTCCATGGCTTTGTAGTTTCCTGAGAAGTCTTTCATGTGGAACCTTGTCGAATGCTTTCTGGAAGTCCAAATATATTATGTCCACCGGCATTCCACTATCAATTTGCTTGTTCACGGTCTCAAAAAATTTAAGTAAATTCGTTAAACATGATTTCCCTTTCCTGAACCCATGTTGACTGGGTTTCAGCAAGTCGTGTGTATCTAAGTGCCGGACTATGCTTTCCTTGATCAGTGCTTCAACCATCTTTCCAGGGACAGACGTAAGGCTCACAGGTCTGTAGTTGCCCGGTTCTCCTCTCGATCCTTTTTTGAAAACTGGCGTGAGGTTCGCTATCTTCCAGTCATCTGGTATCTGTCCAGTTCTGATTGTCAGATTGGCGAGTGCCTTGAGTGCTCGCTCTTTGTGACAGTGGTGTCGTCCTTCACGTGAGTTACGGTCCTCTGGCAAAATTTGTTTGGAAGTTCCGTCATTAGCGGTGGTGCGACCTTTGAGTAATTGCAGGTCAATGCTTTCAGTCCAGGGTCCAAGGCTTTGGAATATGCCCTTCCTTTATCTTTGCGCCAAACTAATCTGCTTTTGCATTTTAGAAAAGGGTTGAAGCTTTGTGAGCGGTTTTTGGGTTCCAGCTCTTAGAATGTTTAAGTTCTTCTGTTTTATATTTTGTATGTAATGCTCTTTTGTGTTTGTTTTTAGCGTATTTTGTATGTTACTCTGTTCCTCGCCTAGATTTGTGGATAGGCAGGTTATAAATAATTTTAAATAGATAAAGGCAGATGCGAAAAGGCTCTGCTGCTCAGGAAAGTGTAGCTGGAATGGAAGAGAAGATTTATTTATTTATTTATTTATTCAATTTTCTATACCATTCTCCCAGAGGAGTGCAGGTTTACATGAATTTATTCAGGTACTCAAGCGTTTTTCCCTTCCTGTCCCGGTGGGCTAACAATCTAGTGTACCTGGGCAATGGGGCGCCAAGTGGCCTGCGCAGGGTCACAGGGGACAATGTAGGCCTGAACCCACAATTGCAGGGTGCTGAGGCTGTAGTTATAATCTCTGCACCACACTCTCAGACATCGTATGGTATAAAACAGCAAGGCCACCGTTGACTGCTAGAGATGGCAAACGTAGGGCTCCTTTTACGAAGCCGCGTTTAGCGGTTTTATTGCACGCACATTTTTAGCATGCGCTAACCCCCACACTAGCCAAAAAACTACCGCCTGCTCAAGAGGAGGCGGTAGCGGCTAGCGCGGCCGGCAAATTAGCATGCACTATTAAGCATAATAAACCGCTAACGTGACTTCGTAAAAGGAGCCCATAGTTAACAAAGTATGGTGATACATAAAATGACAAAACGTGGTATGGTGAGACATAGCATGGTGAGCGTAGAATAGCAGACATAGTATTATGAGCATGGCTGACAAAGTGAACCATGACATGACAAAAATGGTAAGACAAGCTTGCATAGCATGGAAACACTGAGGCAAACATGGTGTGAGATTGTAAAAATATAGCCTATAGCAGTGGTCTCAAACTCGCAGCCCGCCAGGTCCTATTTTGAGGCCCTAGGTATGTTTATCATAATCACAAAAGTAAAATAAAACAGTTTCTTGATCATATGTCTCTTTAGCTATAAATGACAATATTATTATTAAGACGTAGCCAAAAGGAAAGATTTATAAACCATAAAGAGTTTTACCTCATGCAAAATTGTCATTTCTTTAATAACAGTAACTATTTTTTCTGAGGCCCTCCAAGTACCTACAAATCCAAAATGTGGCCCTGCAAAGGGTTTGAGTTTGAGACCACTGATCTAGTGTATTAGGACAAAGATGGTGAACAGTATGACAGAGAGAGAGAACATGGTGTGGTCTGACATGGGATGAAACACTTAGGGGTCCTTTTATCAAGCTGCGATAGGGGGGGGGTGGTTTAACGCGCATAATACCGCGCATTAAACTGCCTGCCGCGCTAGCCGCTAACGCCTGCATTGAGCAGACATTAGTTTTTTAGCCGGCCGCGGGGGTTAGCGCGTAATGAAATGTCCGATGCGCTAACCCCGCTAGCGCGGCTTGATAAAAGAAGCCCTTAGCATTAGAGACTTGAGGGTCAGGCGCTTTGTCAGCAGGTTAATAGAGGGTCAGGGGAAAAGGAGAGTTTTTTTTTAATTTTATATTTAATTTTTATTGATTTAACATAAATTACAAGTAAATCTACTTGTTACAGAAATTCAGAATCATATCCAAACCTAAGCAAAGCTTCAAGAAACAACATTGAAAAGAAAAAAAAAAAAGAAACATGGAAGTTAATTCTTCCTTAGACCACAACAGTCTGTGAGAGAGAAAAATGGGAATTAAAGAGAGAAAATTGTAAGAATCTTTTCAAGGTATAGGCTATAATAAGGCTATTTCCCTCAGTCTTCAAGTTTTGGAGCCTCCTTCCTCACCACTGATTAACCCCTTGAGGTCCAAAAAAGATCTTAGATGATCAGGAATGAAGAAAACATAGTTTAAACCCAAGTATTTAACAATACGTTTACAGGGGTAGGCCAACATAAAAGAAGCACCCAATCCCCTCGTTTCATCTCTCATAGCTAGAAACTGTCTTTGTCTATCCTGTGTAGTTTTAGTTACATCAGGATATATCCGTATGCGTTGTCCGCGGAAAAGAGTTGCAGAATTTCTGAAAAACAGCCTCACGATAGCATTGAGGTCTTGCTCAAAGATGAAATTTACTATCAAGGTTGCTCTCTTCTTGACATCAATAAAGGAATTCGCCAGGACTGCCGTCAGATTTTGTAGCTCATTTTCAGTGACCACTTTCTCGCCGGCAGGAATACCATAAGGAGGGTTTTTATTGCCTTTCTGAAGCTCAGTAGACCCAGTGGCGTAATAAGGGTAAGCGGTGCCTGGGGCAGTGGCGCCCCTCCCCCACCGTCTTCCCCTTCCCCGTACCTTTTTAACTTCTCCGGCGTGAGCAGCATGCCCACGTCGGTGTCGGCTTTCTCTTTGACGTCACTTCCTAGGTGCGAGATCCCAAAAGTGATGTCGGAGAGTTCCGACGCGAGTAGCAACCGCTCGCCAGAGAAGTAAAAAAAAAAAAAAGTACAGGGGAAGGCAAGGGGTGTGCTTGAATGGCAAGGAGAGGAGCGGGGGAGGTGAGAGGTGGAGGGGTGCCATGCCCTTAGTAAAATGGCACCCGGGGTGGACCGCCCCCTCTCCTTATTACACCACTGAGTAGATCTTCTAATGATCTATTGTGGGTAGGTAGCTTGTTCCAAAGATTTGGTAGCTAATGCGAGTAAGATCTTTTTTGGGGCGTACTCAAGATGGAGGGCTCGTCCTGAGGGTACACATAAAGATTGCATTCCTTTCATCATATCTTCAGAGGGGGACTGCCACATTTCTACCCCCCCCCCAACCTATTCTTACATCTCCAGAACGTGAGCTTTCCCATCTCTCCCCCCAACCCTACCCTTCCATCCTCAGGGGGTAAATACCCCCATTCCTCCTCCTTCTGGTGCCAGTAGTTTCCTAACAGATAAGTTCAGCTTCCATGATGACACTCGAAGCCATTTCCTTATCTTCTGAATTCAGTGGCACTTGCATTTTCTAAAAGATGTTTTCTGATTAGCTAATATTTTTGGAAATCTTTTTTTTTGTTGTTGTTGTTTCAAAATAACATTTCACAATGCACACGTAGAGGTTTAGTGTAAACTTTATGTACCTCACATGGAATTCTGCCCATAGAAGTCGGTGAAAAACATATGTCATGAGTTTCCATTTTGGGGATGGGATAACAAATGACCAATAAACCTGGAATGAAGGGAGATGCATAACTTGTGGAATACTCTTAAGCCACTGCTGCTCACTGTGCAGATACTGACACTGAATATTCAGAGCGGATTTAAGTCGTGCAACTGGCGTTTACAAAAATGGGCTGACCGTGGCATTTTGAATACTGACCATGCAGCAGCTTTTAATGAGTTTCAAGTTTCAAGTTTAATGGTTCTTTTGATTAATCGCTTAATCATAATTCTAAGCGATGAACAATTTAAAATACATTCAGTGGGAAACAATACAGTACAAACTTTAAACAATAACATAGGGTTAAAAAATAGCTCATCATATTCATAACATAAGGCAAAAAGGGGATGCGAAATACAATTCAAGATAGAAAAGCAGAACAAAAAAGGAAAAGTACACAAGGGAAACAAATAAAAGCATAATATAATACAATAAAATCATTGGCCTAAGGGTTATTAGATTAAATACCAAAGGCATATTTAAAAAGAAATGTTTTTAGATTACTTTTGAATTTTCCCAGATCCTGCTCCTTTCGTAAATAAATTGGAAGGGCGTTCCAAGTCTGTGGAGCGGTTACCGAAAAAATAAACTGCCGTCTTGTATTGATAATCTTAAGCGAAGGAATAGTTAGTAAATTTTGTTCATTAGATTTTAAAGCTCTGTTTGGATAGTATGGAATTAATAAGAAATAGCATTGAACTGAAATAGCATTGAACTGAACTGGACTGCTATGGATTTCCCTCTTTTGACCACATAGCTGGCAGGTGGCAGATGTCTCGCAGATAGCGTGATGTGGTTAATCTGCCTAACTAGGTCACCTCTCCTTCCATTGTGTAGTGAGTTGGAGAAGATGCTAGAAATTGAGGAACAGAGCGGGGAACAGAGTGTACCGCAAGATAGGGATGTGGTACAAATGTATATTATTACTTAACATAATTCTGATTCATTATAGATCAGGGGTGTCCAACCTTTTGGCTTCCCTGGGCCGCATTGGCCCCAAAAAATGTTTCTGGGGCCGCACAAACGTGCAAATGCTGCAGCAAGACAGAGGAGGGAGCCGGCAAGACGGTAAACACTCGGGGGCAGCAGAGGAAAACACTGCATTGCCCTCGACCGGGGCCGCACAAAATACTTCACTGGGCTGCATGCGGCCCTCGGACCACAGGTTGGACACCCCTGCTATAGATTGTCTGGATAGGTCTAGTTCTTATTCTGAGTCACACGAAGTGGTGCAGCTGGAGAATCTGTTCTGTGGAAGGCTGGACTTCTGTGCCCTGTGACATTTGCTTTTTTTTTTTTTTAGGGGGGGGAGGGTGAGCTCAGAAACTGCTGTTGTCGGGTTGAAGAATGATCTTAACGGGTCCTTTTACTAAGGCGTTTTAGCATGCTCTGAAATTTAGAGCACGCTAACACGTGCTAATGCGTCCATTATATCCTATGGGTGCATTTGCGTGAGTTAACATTTGGCGTACACTGATTTTTAGTGTGCGCTAAATCGGCTACTGCACCTTAGTAAAGGACTAGTTAGGCTTCCAGAAGGTCCCAGAGTCTAACTTTGTCCATAATTTTACATTCAAGTGTGGGGGGGGGGGAGGGGGGAAGGCAATGTTAAACAGTTAGACATTATTTTTTATAATTTAATATTTTCATTTTCACTCAGTTTCCAAATCATCTCTATATTTAAAAAACAACCTGTGCACCAAATCTCTATCCAATTCAGAAATTTATTTAATTTTCCATACCATTCTCCCAGGAGAGCTCGGAACAGTTTACATGAGTTTATTCAGATCACCTACCCACCTCCATCCCACTACCCTCTGGCTCCTCTCTACAGCTTGAGTTCTCGAGCAAGGTCTTGGGCATCATCATTGATTCCACATTGTCCTTCAATGACCACCTCCAATCCTTGGTAAAAAAATGCTTTTTCAGCCTTCACATGCTGAGGAAAGTTAGATCCTGCTTCCATCAAAAACATTTTACCCTCCTTGTCCAATCCATCATCCTCTCCAGATTGGACTATTGCAACTCTATCTACTTAAGCCTAACTAAGAAAAACCTCCACAGACTCCAACGGATTCAGAATGCTGCGGCCAAGCTCATCTTCGCTAAAAGTAAATTTGACCATGTCTCCCCGCTCCTGGCCAAGCTCCACTGGCTTCCGATAATCGCCAGGGTCCACTATAAATGCGCCTGTTTAACTTTCAAAATCCTATATGATATCCTCCCTCCCTTTATCCCTCTTTCTTGGAATTCCTCAAACCCTAATACCACCAGATCCTCCCACAAATTAAAACTATCCTTCCCCTCGCTAAAAGGCATTTCCCACACAGGAAAGCTAGGGACCTCCCTCCACTTCAAAATCACTCAGCTCTGGAACAACCTTACCTTCCCTCTTCGGAACTTGAGCTCTCTCCAAGTTTTCTGCAAACATCTGAAAACCTGGCTTTTCTCAAAAAATGTAAGTCTCCCTCCAACTTAGGAATCAAGGAAACTCTTATATCTTGGCATCCCAAGTCCTCTAAATTTTCTTCACACTTCTACCTCTAACCCTCTGTTGTAGTTCCTTCCTATTTCTCCTACTGTAAACCGCGTCGAGCTCTACGAACGTGGTAGATGATGCGGTATACAAACCTAAGGATTAGATTAGATTAGATTACTCAAGCATTTTTCCCTGTCTGTCCCAGTGGGCTCACAATTTACCTAATGTACAATTTACCTAATGTACTTAATGCAAACATTTTAGTTTTGATTTTCATCAGTACTTGTTTAAGATTAGTGCATTTTGTTTATTTTTATGCTTGTTTTGATGTTATTTTGTTTTTGCTTAGAATTTTTTGCATATTTTATCTTGCATATTTTATCTATTAATTGAAATCCACGTTGCCTAACCGATGACCAGAAAGGAGGAAGAAATTCTCATGTTAGATGAAATGGGCTAGCATTTGTTGCATATACATTTTCACCTATTATGCTCTCAAGTTCCTCTCCCTTTTAATTTCAATTCCTCTATAAAAAGCCAAAAAAAAAATACCTACATTCATGCAGTAAAACTAGGGGTGGCTCAATGTCTTTTATGACATGGAGCAATCTATCATCTTTTTTGAACAAATGTGATGAGCTTAATTTCAGCAACGAAGTTGGCACATTAACATGACTAATAAGGATGTGCATAGCAGTTTTCAGATTTTTCCCAAATGTTTCTCAATTTTTGGGGGGTGTTTTCAGTTTATGTGACTCAGCTTATAAAGTTATAGCTGTATCCCTTAGGTTTCTCAATATCATTTCTTAGCCGGTTCTCAGCGGCACCACCACGGACTCAATAAATTTTCATAGTCCCTGGCTTTATATGTCAATTCTTCATCGGACCTACTAAATTTATTCAACAATTAAATTTTATTATTACGCTTATAAATAGTGAAAAGTACTTAGCTTGGTGGTCGGTTTCAGGGATATTAGGCCAACATGTTTCACCTTTACGGTTTCCTCAAGGCAATAAACCCTTAGGGGTTCATAATCGAAAGAGAAAAACGTCCAAAAACCGGCCTAACATTTCTTAAAAACGTCCAAGTGCCGATAATCAAACCGGGTTTTGGACGTATTTCTAAACGACTTAGCCCCTTATAGTGCCGCTCAACATCCAAAGCTAAATGGGGCGTTTCGGGAGGCGTGTCGAGGGTGGGAATTGGGCGGGACGTGGGCCGGCTTAGATTTAGTCGTACAGCATGTATAACCGAAAGTTAAACAACAGAGCCTAGAGGAAACTTTGACCATCTAAAATATGGTCTAAGTCACTAAAACCCACCTATACTCACCACATATGCACTGAAAACATATAAAACAGACCCCCACACACTACCCCAGTGATCACCAACCCCTTCCCACCCCCATAACTTTAAATTTCAGCCTCCAGACCATCATCACCCGGCTGCCTAACATAGGAAAGCCTAGTCGTCCAGCCCAGAGGCAGCTTAAGTCATCTTGGGGGTGGGTTTGGGACCCATAGAGAGATGGACCCATGCCCATAAGCCCCTGTAATCACTGTATTGATATTGAAACATGGGCACTCCCCTATATACCCCCAAAACCCTTTTGGACTGGCATATAAGTGGCTGCTGCATCCATAAGGGCTATAGGGATGGTAGATAAGTGGGTCTAGGGGATTCTGGAGGTGGTTTAGGGGGCTCACTGTCACCTATAAGGGAACTGTAGTGAGAGGAAGCCATGGCACCCTGTTTGTGAAGTTCACAGCAGTGCCCTGTAAGGTATCCCACTATTTAGGTGCCCTGTCTGGGTGTTCTGTCACTCACTTTGCAGGCCCCTCCCACATCCAACAGGGCTTGTTCTAAACGTTTTTGACTTGGACGGACATTTGGACTAAAAAGATAAACGTTTTAGATCACATCTACAGGACGTATAATTTGGACGATTTTCGAAAGACAAAAGACGTTGGACATCTCTTTCGAAAATGGTACTTAGGCTCATTTTGACTTTGGACGACTTGCGAAATGGACGTAAACGGACTTAGATGTCCCTTTCGATTATGCCCCTCTTACTGATTAAAGCCATAGATTTATGACCACAACTACTATCCATAGCCAGGGACTATGAAAATTTATTGTGTTTGTGCTGGTACCATTGAGTTCCGCTAATGATAGTGAGAAACCTAAGGGATACAACTATAACTTTATAAGCTGAGTCTTGAAGATTTGACTTCTAACATTTTCTCAAAAAATTCTGATTTGAGATTGATCTTTCAGTTTATGTGAAACATTGTATACTCTTTAGAACTTTCTAACATGTGCAAATCTATTGTACATGCTAGGGCTCTTCAGCCTGGAGAAGAGACGGCTCAGGGGAAGATATGATAGAGGTCTATAAAATACTAGTGGAGTAGAATGGGTAGATGTGAATCACTTGTTTACTCTTTCCAAACAAACTAGGGCTAGGGGTGTGCAATGAAGCAACTAAGTGGTAAATTTAAAACAAACCAGAGAAAATATTTCTTCACTCAGCGTGTAATTAAATTCTATAATTAATTGCCAGAGAATGTGGTGAAAGCAGTTTGCTTAGCGGGGTTTAAAAAAAAAGTTTGGATAACTTCCTAAAAGAAATGTCCATAAGTCATTATTAAGATGGATATAGGGTATTTGTGGCCTGGGTTGGCTACTGTTATAAATAGGATACTAGGCTTGATGAACCTTCGGTCTGTCCCAATATGGCAACTCATATGTTCTTATGCTCTTAATTCATAAGTTAAGTGGCCCTTTTACCAAACAGAGGTAAAAAAATGGGCTTAATATCCTTAAGAGGTTATTCCCATGCAGTAAGGCTATTATCACCACTGGGGTAAAATTACTGATTTTTCTTTTTTCCCCATTAATAGCTAAGGCCCTCTTTCACTAAGATGCACTAAGCGATTAGCATGCGCTAAACGCTAACTTGTGCATGTTAGTCTTTGCATGCATTAGCGTTTAGCGCGCGCTAATTTGATTAGCGCGCCTTAGTAAAAGAGAGGGTAAGTGTTAATTTTCCTATTAGCGCATGGCCATTAGCACATGAGCCTTTTCCGCCACTCATTATATAGGCAGTAAGGTCCGGATTCTTGAACTGGTGCCAATATTTTAGGTGCTGGTAGACACCCAATTTCAATTTAAAACACTGTTCAAATGTTTTTAATTGAGTTTCAAGCGCCTAAAAAAATTGGCACCAGAATCACATCTATGGAGGCACTTTAGATCGCCAAACGCCACTGTGGGCATGGATTACGCTAGAAATGACATTCGATGGCCTAAAGCAGTGTTTTTCAACCGCTGTTCCGCGGCACACTAGTGTGCCGCGAGATGTTGCCTGGTGTGCCGCAGGGCCGCCGGGCCCGGAGCTGACAGGGGGCCCGAGGCAGGGGCGCCAGTAGCTCGCCAAGGCAAAGTGAGTCGATCACCCAGGACTCACTTTGTCTTGGCGATCTAATCTATGGAGCCGATAAGTCTTCTTCTCCCCGACGTCAATTCTACAGTCGGAGAGGAAGTTCGGGCCAGCCAATCGCTGCCTGGTTCGGGCCAGCCAATCGCTGCCTGGCTGGGCGGAACTTCCTCTCCGATTGTAGAATTGACATCAGGGAGAGCATGCGTCGGCGTCGGCTTTGGGGCCTGTTATCCATTGGTGGGTCCTGTTCCCCGATGGCAGCGGCAGTGGCTTGGGGAACGGCAGGGAGAAAGAAAGAAAGGGGGCAGGCAGGGAAACAGAAGGAAAGAAGAGAAACAGAAAAAAAGAAAGAAAGAAAGGTCAGGGAGAGAGGAAGAAAAAGTTGGGGGAGGGAATGAGGTGTGGAGGAGAGAAAGCATACAGGCTGATAGAAGGGAAGAAAGATTGGATGCACAGTCAGAAGAAGAAAGTGCAACCAGAAATCACCAGACAAGGTAGGAAAAATGATTTTATTTTAAATTTAGCAAAGTGGAGGCAGTATTACCACAGTTTTCAAAGGAATTTGCCCAAATAACTTAATAGTTAACTGGGTAAATTCCCAGAGATGAAAACTTCCCTTCACTTACTATGCACAGTTCTGAATTTATATCTGCTGTCTATATTTTACAATATGGTCACCTTTTACTAAACCGCAATAGTGGTTTTTAGCGCAGGGAGCCTATGAGCGTCAAGAGCAGCGCTGGGCATTCAGCGCAGCTCCCTGCGCTAAAAACTGCTATTGTGGTTTAATAAAAAGGATGGAGGGTATATTTGTCTATTTTTGTATGCTATAAAAACCAAATACAGAGAGAGACTGAGAGCTGTTGACGAAGAGCTATGTGTGTGTCTTTCTTCGATTCCAGCCAGAATATCAGCTTTGTGTTCAGCCAAACAGGCCCAGGTTTCGCACTGAATAAAGTATTTTATAATTTTTATTTCATAATAAAGTAATTATAAAATACTTTCTTTGTGTTTATTTGATTCCTATTCAAGAGAATTACTTTATATATAGTCAATATAGGCAGAGAGTTAAATTTTTTAACATTTTCTAATGGTGGTATGCCTCGTGATTTTTTTCATGAAACAAGTGTGCCTTTGCCCAAAAAAGGTTGAAAAACACTGGCCTAAAGCACCGCAGTAGGTGTGATTCACATCATAGGTAGGCACTGGAAATGTAGGGCCTGGAAAACTATGCCCTACATTTCTGGCGCCTAACTTTGCCGGAGACGCAATTCTGTACCCGGCGATGTCGCGCGGTTGGAACATGATTGGCGGCCACTTTTAAGGCTGCTACCAACAACGGCACTGGTTACAGTGTGTGTTTTAATGTAGCCGCCCACTTCCAGCACTAAAAAATTAATTATATTTTTTACTGCATGGGGTAGTGCAGGCACATGCAAAAATTGCCATGGGATGCCTCAATGCACCCCACAGAAAAACCCTTCTTTGCTACAGTAAGCACTGCTTATGATAGCTTAGTTAAAGGACCCCTAAAGTGTGCAATGAGTTTGCATGTACTAACAAATGTATTCCTAATGGCTAAGCTAATCTCTATCCTCTAAACTCAAATGCGATTGGAAGAGTAATATTTCACTGTTTGGGTTCCCTATCTAAAATATTGCCTTTGACGTCAGTTTCTTGGATCCATCTCCTTTAATTTATTTTTAAAAATTTGGAATTTGTGCGAAAGATGCCTTTAAGTATAAAGTTAAAGCTGTCAGGCGCAGAACTACTTAAAAATGACACATGGGAAATTGGCATTTTAAAAGGAAAACAGTCCTTTGACATTTTAGCTCACCATTTCCTTGGATACTATATATGGTGCTCAATATTTCATGCAAAAATTTGGTTATGCCCCCAATTTCCCTGTGCAATTTAATTACATAGCATGTTTATTAGCGCCAATAATTGTGTGTTAACAATTATTGGTGCTAATTGCCAACATTTGGATTTGCACACGCATCTTGCAACATATTGTTCTAGAAAGATGTGTGCTTAAATCTCTTAATGCACCACGGAAAGGGCAGTGTGGCCATGGGAGGAGCTTGGGTTGATATTATAAGAATTTTGGGGAGGAGCTTGCCTGCAGTATAATAGAATTGAGGAGATTTGTACCTTAGGGCCCCTTTTACAAAGCCGCAGTAGCGATTCCCACGTGGCAAATGCAACACAGCCCTTTCAAGTCCTATGGGCTGCGTCGTATTTGCCACGCCAGGACTTGCTACCAAGGCTTTCTAAAGGGGCCCTAATTTAAGCACAAGGGTTCATACCAGGTTTCAGCTGGTGTAAATCTTCGTGCCTAAAAGTTTGGCACGGATCCCGTCGCTATGAGCTAATCAGCAAACAGTGCCCAACTTGGAGCTCTGCTTATAGACTTGTGCTTGGTGTGCTTTTATTTTTGTGCTGGTTTTTCAGCGCCATAGATAGAATTCTGCCCATGCTGTATTTTATATTAAGACGTATGCCTGAGCTTGCTAACTTTGCCAACTTTAACCTAGCTGTATAGATTGAGAGGATGTTGGATGGCACAGTAATCATGGCAGTTTATCTTGAATATGACACAATGAGACAAAAAGGGAAAAAATGTTTATTTTTTTCCTCTGTGGTGACACAGAGCAGAACAAAACCACAAGAGAAGAAAGAGACAATGCAGATCCTGTGATAGTCTACAAAGCAAAATTTAAGAAAATGAGACTGAGACAGCATTGACTTGCAAACCAGTTGTTTACACAATTTTGCAGTTCGTCTAAGGCTGCCAAATGGATCCAGAGTCACAGGACAGGGTTGATCTAGTACTGGGTTTACCCCAGTGCATGCTGGGACTTGTTTTTCTTTTCTTAGGGAATGCAGTGGGGAAATTGGACTATAAATCTCTGCCCGCAA
Source organism: Geotrypetes seraphini (assembly GCF_902459505.1). Classification (NCBI taxonomy): domain Eukaryota; kingdom Metazoa; phylum Chordata; class Amphibia; order Gymnophiona; family Dermophiidae; genus Geotrypetes; species Geotrypetes seraphini. Next base: position 38,259,245 of record NC_047093.1, on the reverse strand, counting down.
TAAGGTGAACCCAGGACTGGATCGACCCTCTCCTGAGAATCTGGATCCAATTAGCAACCTTAACCTAGTCCAGGGGTAGGCAATTCCGGTCCTCGAGAGCTGGAGCCAGGTCAGGTTTTCAGGATATCCACAATGAATATGTATGAGATGGATTTGCATGCACTGCCTCCTTGAGATACAAATCTATCTCATGCATATTTATTGTGGATATCCCGAAAACCTGACCTGGCTCCGGCTCTCGAGGACCGGAATTGCCTACCCCTGACCTAGTCAGTCCTATCTATGTGGGCGGTGCAGTCTTGCTAAAGACACGTTACAGAGTAAATTTCAAAGCTCTTGGGAACTATTTGGGGAAGGCTGGAGCTTGCATCTGTAGAATGGTTGATTCTACCTAAAAAGATTTTCACTTGGCTAAAAAGCATGTGCTCCGTTGGCAGAATATGTAGATGCCAATTTTACAATGTTGCTGTATATAACTAGGTGCCATGGGATCCATAGGGGTAAATATTCAGTGCTATTCATTTGGAAAAGAGTCTCTCTGACCTAGGGTTACCATAGAGCTCCAGAAAAAGGAGGATGGATTGAGAAATCCGGGTTTTACATCCATTGCTTTCAATGGAAGTAAAACCCGGATATCTGTCCTCTTTTTTTCTGGACACACAAAAAAAGTGGAATGAAACAAAATTAACTTTGTCAATTCAATTGCACTGATAGGTCATAAATGGATGAAGGCAAAACCTCAGACCGTATTGCTACGTCTCATGACAGCCAAAGGCTATTGACAAATGCAATGTTATGGTTTCAATCATTGGTCCGCCTCCATCCTTTTTATATGAATGCAATAGTTCATTAAGTACTATAATTGATAGTTTAAAAAATGTTTTCAGTAAATTTTATAATTTTGTATAAATAAAGTTATTGTGATTGTCAAAGTTAATAATAAAGTTGTATGAGGTCATATAAAAAGTTCTGTGCAAAATGGCAATTCTGTGCAAAAATAGCAGTTTAATCATAAATAGATAAAGATTTCAAAATTTTTCATTGAAACTGACTGTACTATCAAAAAATTCATGAAACATAGAAACCACTTATCTTGGTGGCACTTAATGAATTATTGCATTCATATAAAAAGGATGGAGGCGGACCAATGATTGAAACCATAACATTGCATTTGTCAATAGCCTTTGGCTGTTATGGTTGTGCTGACTGATTCAGAGATCCGTTGACTAGCAAGCAAGACCTCTATGGTACTATCCAGTTAGTACTTTTAAAATCAAACAATCCCCATTAATTTATCACAGAGTAATAAGTCAGTGCTGTATTAAGAACATAAGAATAGCTTTATTGGATCAGTCCAATGGTCCATCAAGCCCAGTAGCCTGTTCTCATGGTGGCCAATCCAGGTCACTAGTACCTGGCCAAAACCCAAGGAGTAGCAACATTCCGATCCATGCTACCGATCCATGCAAGCAGTGCTTGCTACCGATCCAGGGCAAGCAGTGGCTTCCGATCCATGCTATTGATCCAGGGCAAGCAGTGGCTTCCCCCATGTCTTTCTCAATAACAGACTATGGACTTTTTCTCCAGGAAATTGTCCAAACCCTTCTTAAAACCAGCTACGCTATCCCCTCTTACCACAACCTCTGGCAATGTGTTCCAGAGTTTAACTATTCTCTAAGTGAAAAAATATTTCCTCCTATTGATTTTAAAAGTATTTCCCTGTAATTTCATCGAGTGTAGCTGCCCACTTTACACCACACGCCTACCTCCAGCACTAAAAAATAAACTATTTTTTGCTGAAGTAAAAAATCGATCCACTTGTACCCGTTCTACTCCACTCAGGGTTTTGTAGACTTCAATCATATCTCCCCTCAGCCGTCTCTTTTCCAAGCTGTAGAGCCCTAACCATTTTAGTCTTTCTTCATCCGAGAGGAGTTCCATCCCGTTTATCATCGTGGTTGCTCTTCTTTGAACCTTTTCTAGTGCAGCTATATCATTCTTGGGATAAGGAGACCAGAACTGAATACAATACTCCAGGTGAGGTCGCACCATGCAGGGGCATTGTTAACCATCACTTTTTAAATAATTCCTAGCATCCTGTTTGCTTGTTTTTGGCCGCTGCCACACATTAGGCGAAAGGTTTCATCATATTGTCTACGATAATACCCAGATCCTTTTCTTGGGGGCTAATCCCCAAGGTGGGCCCTAGCATCTGGTAACTGTGATTCAGGTTATTCTTCTCAATGTGCATCACTTTGTATTGATACTAAGAATTCTTGCTGACTGATATTCAGTGTTATTGGCTGCCTTTTCATGAAGATGTTCACCCAAAACAGTTTAAAATACATTGAATAGTAATCAGATACTCGTATTTTCTCTATCTGTCCCTTCAGGCTCACAATCTAGCTGTGGTAAGAACATAAGAAGTTGCCTCCGCTGAGGCAGACCAGAGGTCATCTCGCCCAGCGGTCTGCTCCCGCGGCGGCCCATCAGGCCTATTGCCTGAGCAGTGGTCCCTGACTATTTCTATAACTACCTCTTGCTCCTATCCCTATAACCTACCTGGAGCAATGGAGGGTTAGGTGGCTTGTCCAGAGTGAACTCGCAGCTGAGGCAGCAGCTGTAACCACTCTCCTCTAAACCTAGCTATCTGTTGATATTCAGTGGGAGATAGCCTGGTGACAGGCAATGTCTCATGACATAGCCCATCACAACAAATTTTCAGAGGCTCATCGGCTAGGGCACGTGACCAGATAGTCTCGCCTTAAAAGCAGGTCTGTCTTTGGTCACTAGGCCTTAGGTGGCCAGCTCCAGAATATCGACTTGCCCAAAGTCCATGGGGGTGAACTTTAACCCCAGTGACCAGATATGGCCCCGGCATTGAATAGCCAGGATCACCGCCAACTGCGGGAGGTAGCTGGGCTGTCTCTCGTGGTCTGAATATTGGGACCTCGGTGTTAATAGAACAGTGACTATTTCACTATGTGATAAATGAATGGGGATTGTTTTCTTTTAAAACGGATATGTTAAGGCCTCCATTCTTCGATAATATATTGACTACCCAGTTAGTGCCAGTGTGTATTTACTAATTTTGTAGACACCACTTATAGAATTTAGTCCTATGCATATAACTGATTGTATTCTAAAAGCTAAGGGCTGGATTCGGTGTAAGACACTGACAAATCAGCACCGAAAAAAACTGGCGCGGAACAGCATTTAAAAAAGGGCGCTTCGAAATGGGCACTTTTTATTAGAGTAGTGTATAGCACCAGAATCCACACTCAACTTTGGATGCAAACATTTTACACCAACCGAAACCAGGTATAAATCTTTATTGATTTTTAAACTATGATAGTGCAACACAAATGGTAAAATCATACAAACTGCATAAAAACATACTATTAACTATACATTTATTACATTAAACAATCATTTTCTCCCCTTCTTATCTTAATTATTAAAACAATTATACATATGATATGATTTTAGTATTTTAATGAAATAATTTAACTCCTCAAAATCCGTTTCCCTCCCCCCACCCCTCCCCCCTCCCTGGATGTGTAAGGACTCTAATGGAAAAAGAAAGAAAGAAACCTAACCCTAATTATAATGCAATAAAATTAGTTAATGGACTCCATACATCATTAAAGGACTTATCGGTCCTCAAATGTTCTGGCATCATTCTTTCATACTTATACGTAGTACACACAGTTACCTACCAAAAAGTAAAATTAATCCTCTCATGGTTTTTCCAATTATGAGTAATCAGTTGAACCCCTATTCCTGTCAAGATCATGAAAAGGTGACTTTTATATTTATCTAAAGTAGGTTTAACATGAAGTAATGTACCACATATTATCGCCTCATATGACGGGAAAGATGATTCAAGAATGAGATTAATTTGTCCCAAATTGACTTCCAGAAACCATGTATCAATGGGCAAAAATATAACATGATCCAAAGTCCCTATATTAATATGACAATGCCAGCATCTATTAGATTTAGAATTGTCTATTTTTTGTAAACGAACTGGGGTCCAAAAAATTCTATGCAAAACCTTACCATATTCTAATTAATAATATCCTCCCATCCTCCCACTGTGTATTTCTAATTCTGGGTATGACATTGTCAATTTGCTGATGAAAGCTGGATCTGTTATCATAAATCACCCCCAAAATTTTGACAGTCTGATAAAGACAGGGATTTGTCTAGAATAGCACCTACATGTTGTTAAGCATGAAATGGCAAATTAGGGTCAGATTCGTTAAACACTATAGGCATCGCTAGGCTCGGTTGTCAATCAACCTCACAACATCACTTATAAAATCATGCCTAGCACTGCCTAGGCATGCTTAGGCATCCTAGAGGCGTTCTATTAGGTCAGGTTTTGCCTGGCCTAATTTACTGGTGAAAACTGCAAGGGAACTCACTTATCCAAGGTGATATTATTAAATAACTTCTTCACTAATCACCTTTTTTCCATTATTTCCAACACTATTATTTGATTCAACACATAGCTAATGTGGTTAAGTGAACACTCAGACCCACAGCTGAGGTCCCAGTGAAAAAATCACAGAGCAGCTGTATAGGAGACCATCATAGTTGTTCACAGTCTCCTCCACCATGCAAAGACTAAATAACATGAATTCAAATGAAATGAAATGATACAAAACATCAACTTAACTTTGAATGGTGTGGGTGGTAAACACAACTGCTCCGGGCTCCTCCTTTATTCTCAATACCGACCCCCTAATTTACTGGTGCCCAACTCGGACAACTTGTTTCTCTGGTATAATTGATGAATTACCGGTATTCACGTTCTTTTTATATAAGCTTTGGTGTTGATTTGCAGATATGATCTCTGAGGATTGTTTGTGTGTTTGTCTTGTTATGGATTTTTTTTTTTTTTTTAATAATTTTATGGATGTAAATTATGTAAACCGTTTAGTTTTATAGAAATTTTTAAAATAAATAAATAAAATCGTAATGCCTAAGTCAGCCATGCTTATTCTCTGTCCAATGGCATGGTCTTCATCTCCTTCGCTGTGACATTGTTTGTTTGTACCTTGCAAGGGATTTGTTTTCTTCTGGATTTTTCTATAGACAATTACCATGCTATTTAAGCTAATTGAAATAATTTGGTTTGCACATGGATTTTAGTTAGGCATCGCTAAGCATCTGCACACTTTATAGAATCTGACCCTTAGTGCCAATTATGTCCAATAATCAAAGTTATTATTATTATTATTATTGGTTTGTTAGTGTCAATTTGCACCTATTTATGCAGTTAAGATTATATGTGCTCTCAAGGTTATAGAATGAAGGGCTAATGTCTAACATCATCTCAACATTTTAAAAAACCCCAGTTATTTCACTTGGTTTCCTAATTGGTTCCTCTTGTGCATGCAGCCTTGTGAAATTAGGAACCTGCAATGCATTTACTGGCACTTAACCAAAGTAAAGCCCTGGTGCTCATTTTTGGGACTTGTAGTTGTGTGGAATTCAGGGCATCCTGTATTTTCTGGCATCCTTATACATATTTTACAAAAGGCTCCATGCCACTTAAGCACAAACCTACAGAATAGTGCTGAGTTGTTTGCTGTCCCTTATATGCTTAACTGTGCACATAACCACGAAAGTGAAGCTATTCTGTTCATTTACACACACAAATATTGTGTAACAGTAAGCACCCAGTTATAGAATTGCACTTCATAAACTTAATTTGTGTCATGCTCTACCAGTGAACAGAAAGGAATATAAAAATATTATCGAGTGCTGAAGCACATGTGAAGTCACATTCCTTGTTTCATCTTGTTGAAATGCTTCAGTATGTTGAAAGACCTATTAAAAAGTGGATAAAATACAATTAAGTTCAAACAATAGTTAGAGCAAGTTCTACAATTCAGTTCATGGTAAAAAAATCTCTCTCTTTTTTTTGTTTTGAGGGACAGAAACTTGGATTACCAGGAGGATCAACACTACCTGTCTTTTCAGCCAACTTTTTACCATTTCAGTTGTCATCCTCCAGAAACCCTTGTTCACTAGAAAATATCTCCCTCTTTTATACTCCTTAAACTTACTTCTCAAGAGCTTAGTAGAGTTGGTGTATTGAGATTACTGTGTGTTGTTTTGTTGTAATTCTGTTTTGTGCTGAGGATGATGATGTCATAGCCCATAAAAGGAAGTTACTGCTTAGGTTCCTTCTGCCTTGTGGCCATTTCCTTTCCAGTGTAATCACGTGGGCAGATGAAGTAAAAAAGCTCATTGTGGAAATTACAGAAGTTAGGAGTGGTTGAGTGAAACAGCTCTGCAAGCAAGATAACAGACGTTGTTATGTACATGACACAACACGATGCAGAATGGGCAAGCAGCCACCAGGAATTTGCTTAGTCAAATAATGTGGTTTCCATTCAGAAAGACTGTTACCTTGGCAGCCGTGAGAGGACATTTTGCATACCTGGTCCAACTTCGACCTCTGTACTAGTCTGTTTCCCCCCAAAGAGTCTTCAGTTACGTTACTCTGTTCCCTAGCCCAGCCTGTCTCCCGCTTATCCACTTATAGCTGTCACTTTCTCCTCAAGCCAAGATCACTATTCTTTTTCCACTCTTTCTCATCTATTTAACCTTCCTTCTTTATCAGGTCATTGCCCTTTCTTGAGCTCTGCCTTGTGATTCAGTTGCATAAGTGTGGGTCCCGCAATACCAGCAGCTCCATGATGTCCTGTCTGAAGGAAGTCAGCAGACAGTGTCTCAACAGTACAGGGTTGTCTGCTTTATATGGCCTAATCTTGCACAATGGAGAAACTATGACCTAACTGTATTAATAGTTGTACTGCTCTATCTGTACTAGCAACCCTATTGAATGTCTGTGTCAAACTATCAATTGTAACTTCATGGGTAGCTGACCCAACCTCTTGCAATGTAATCAGAACTTGAACTGAATAGGTAAAGGTAGAATAGAAAACCTGATTAACATAACAATAGCGCAAAAGGGGACAGGTGGAAGACGAAGGAGGAATGGCGTTGGCTTGAGTTATGTTTGACTTGCCATCTGTGGCGACAATGAGCCAAACCAGGGCCAGACATTGATTTGAACCTGAAAAGACTTCCTCCCACTACTATTATTGTTATTCATTTATATAGTTTCAATGTTTCCACAGGACAGTCACCTTTAAACAAGCAAGTTCAGTTTACAGAGGTCTTGGATTAGAAACTCACCTCTCTAGAATTTTCCTAGTTGTGTTCTCGGCTAGCTTTCTCACTCCAGTCCTCCCTAGGGCTTGAATGCAGCCACAGCTAGAGAAAGTTTCTCTCTTTCAGGATCCTCTCACTCTGGGACCTCTCCCTAATGATTCTGCTCTGTGGCAGATAAATACCTCCCTGCTGAACCCCACCCCCTGACTCAGCAGGGTTACCTTGTTAAGGTAGCTCAGCACTGAGCTATAAATAGGGTTGCCAGAATTTACGATTGTAAAATATGGACACCCTAGACCCGTCCCCCCCAGGCCCACCCATCTCTGACCCAGTCCCACCCTAGCTCCTCCCCCCGCTGCCTGTTTTGGTTGGGCAGGAGGCAATCTGCACATGCGCGGAATGCCTCCTGCCCAACGCGATTAAGAGGAGGCTTTTCAAAACCTGGACAAAGTGCCGGGTTTTGAAAAGCCATCCAGACCCCCTGACATGGCCTCAAAAGGAGGACATGTTCGGGGAAATCCAGATGTCTGGTAACCCTAGCTATAAAGCCCAGTGTGGTCTGGGACATGTAGTCGACTCGGTCTTGGGTTGGCAGTCCCTACTGTATGGAGGTGGAATGGTAGCATTAGCGGAAGATAACTCCTTACTCTTTCACAGACGCCTATGAAGTAACAAGCTAGGATCTATCAGGTCAAACGCTGCAGAAAGATCAAGAGAAATTGGCAGCACATCCTTGCTGACATCAAGGTTCCTTTTCAAGAAATTTATCAGGCTAATTAAGACATATATGATGTTGTACAGATATACTGTACAACAGTCTCTATTTCATGGGATTTACAGTCTAGTCAACACGTAAGCATGACCTAATGACATAAATGCCATATTAGGCACTGGCATAGCGAGGGTCAGAGGCACCTGGGGGCAGTGGCAATCCCCCTGTCCTCTTCTCCACCCCGCCCCCTGCATGCATACACACCCCTTCCCTTCCCCTCCCCATATTTGTTTACCTTCCCTGGCATGAGCAACAACTCCAATTTGCTGCCTGCTCCGGCATTGATTCTCCATCTGACATCTTTTCCTAGTCACGGGACCCAAAAATAACATCAGAGGGGAGCACAAGTCCAGCGTAGAAATGCGGCTGCTCCAGGTCGGCAAGGATGGAAATGAGGGGAGGCACCAAACAACACTAGAGGAGAGCGCTGAATGGTAATGTTCCAAGTATGGTCAACAAAGAGAAAAATTAAGTTCCAATAAGATTGAACAGAAGGGCAAGTCCAGAACTTATGGCCCAAACCAGCTTCAGGAGCGCTACACTGATGGCAAGCGGCAGATGGGCGAAGCCCTGCCAAATGGGCTCGCTTAGGAGACATGTACAAACGGAGAATTATAGTGTTGTTCCCAAAATACAGTATATTTACCAAAACTGGGTAGTTTTTAAATCGCCATTAAAATCTCATCATCTGGCAATTCTACATTAAGATCTCTAGCCCAAGTAGCTCGGAGTTGAGCATGGTCAAGCAAGGGGGACTCATCCTTTAAATGTCTATGGTGGAATTTCAGAGGAACAGGCAATTGGGAGCCAAAGGTAAACGTGGTAGACAACAGCTCATGGCAGGCCGCCGTAAGATGGTGGCAGGGCAGAGGAGTAACATAATGATGCAGTTGCATCTAGGCAAAGCCACCACATATTTTATTAACAAACTCTACCATTCAGTTGAGCCTTGATTGAAAAAATAATTTCTTCAAGTTGTTTTAAAAGTGCTATTGACGAGACTGGTGCTAATTGAGCTTCTGGAGGCTTTGTTGGCCTAGAAAAAAAGCCAGCAAATTTACTCCGCTTTCCAGACCAGTAGTATAGGCTGATGCAAAAGACCTGCTCTCACCTGAGGGTCAGATTGCAGACTAAAATTGGTCTGTGGATGGTGGACCAAAGATGATTTCCGCTATCCCCTTCTTCCAATGCTAAAAACACTTAGAAAGAAAACGATTTCCTTCTGGATCAACCATATTCTTGTTAGTTGGATAAGTAAAGCGGTCAAGAAGTATTTCATCTACAATTTTGGCAACCTTAGCAAAACAAGTCATCTTCATTGGCGTTGCTTTGACAAGAGAGCTGACCTCATTGTCTTAATCATAGCACAGCACATGATGCAGCTCATCCTTGATTGCGACATTTCAGAAATCTCAACATCCTAAATCTTTACTAAAATTAAAATGAGGAAACTTTTAGAGTCCCTTTTACCAAGCTGCGCTAGAGCTTTTACTGCCAGCCAGTGAGGTAAGTGCTCCGACGTTCGTAGGAATTCTATGAGTGTCGGAGCATTTTCCATGCCAGCTCACACTAAAAGCCTCTAGCACAGGTTGATAAAAGGGACCTTTAATTGATGACTTAAAAAAAAAATATATCACAGTTTAGCAACACAAAATAAACTTTCTTCATCCTCCAGGCATTCACAACAGAGAAAAGTTGGAGAATAAATAAGAGAATACCAGACCATATTATTTGTTTATCTATAGTTTTCTTAGCCCATCTCTAACCCCCCTCCAGCTCTATCCCCCTTCTTTTAAAAAAAAAAAATGTTTATGAGAAGTAGACAGAAGAAATTAGAGGAATAATTGCAAATACAACAGCAATTAACATTTAATAAAAGAAGCTAGCGCTGTACAACTTGGAGTTTATGAAAACATTTTCTCTGTGGAATTTGTCATATAGCGATTAGTGACAGACTTAAAAGATCTCTCTTGTACGTCGGATGAAAGGCGGCAGAGGGAAGATAGGATAGAGACATTTAGGACCCCTACATTAGACACTGCTAATGTGCCCTAATTTTAGCCGCTTAGTTCAGGATCCGCATGGAACTTATTTTTTTTAATTGGCTTAATCAGCATGGTAAATGAGCACGCTGGCTTTCGACCAATCAAAAAAAAACCCAAAACCCCATTAATTAAACAATGTAAGAGTTTGGCGCCGAACTCTTAAGATGCTTAGCGACGCCTAAGTGGAGGTGCGCTCCCATGCCTAAGGACACCTACCGACACCTAACTGAAATAGTAGGTGTGGTTAGGGGTGGAGAGTAGGTGTGGTTGAGTTAGGTATTGGGTGTCCAATGCAGGTGCCGGTAAATTAGGCCAGTGAAAATCTGGCCTAATGGAGTGGTGCCTGCATTTAGGGTGTCTAGCCATACCTAAGGCTGCGTAGGCACCACTAGGCGTGATTCTACAAATGGCGCCTAGAGGTTGATTGACAACTGTGCTGAGCGGTATCTACAATGCAGGTGCCGCATGGTGTCGTTTATAGACTCAGGCCCTTAAATACCTCAGTGGCATAAATGCACAGGAGGTGAGTGCTTTCAACTGAAAAGAAACTCTGAAATGAAGGGGCATAGGATGAAGATGAAAGGGAACAGACTCAGGAAATTCTTCTTTACCGAAAGTGGTGAAGGTGGTAGAAACCAAGACTGTATCTGAATTCAAGAAAGCAAGGGACAGAGAGAGAGAGCTTTTAACAGCTCCTAGAAAATGTTGTCTTTTTAAATTTTTTTTAAAAAGGTTTCCCACTCTGGCTTCTCTCTATGGTGTATGGCGTAGTGTCTGCATATGTCTGTAAAGTTTAAGGGCTTATTTACTAACTCAAAGTAAAATTAAAAATGCATTACCCAGAAAATCTGTGCAGTAATGCTTTTAGGTAAAGGGGAGTGGCCAATATGCGGGGAGAAACAGTTGCCATATTCATGCACGTTTCTGAACATCAGCACGGTGGGGCTGATTTTCAGACCTCAGGAGGCAACCTGACTACCTCTTACGCTTGGTGGGAAACCCCGGATATTCAAAGCCAGGGCTGTATCCAGCGGTTGGCATTGAATTTCTGGTTGTTTAAATACCTACATAATATAAATATGCATGAGTCGAGTCTCTTTCATTTGAAAAGAAACTCTGCAATGAGAGGGCATAGGATGAAGTTAAGAGGTGATAGGCTATAAATAAAGAATTAAAAATTTTAATTTTTTTTTTTTTTTTTTTAAAAAGAGGTGATAGGTTCCAGAGTAATCTGAGGAAATACTTTTTTTACGGAAAGGGTGGTAGATGCGTGGAACAGTCTCCCGGAAGAGGTGGTGGAGACAGAGACTGGGTCTGAATTCAAGAGAGCATGGGATAGGCATGTGGGATCTCTCAGAGAGAGAACGAGATAATGGTTACTGTGGATGGGCAGACTGGATGGGCCTTATGGCCTTTATCTGCCGTCATGTTTCTATTGTTTAATTGCTCTATTTTGTATATAACCCTTTTCTCACTCACAATATCTTGGGCACCAGCTAAGCTCTTTGGGTAGGATACCCTGACCAGGATCTACAAAACAAGAGTATTGTTTGAGCTGAGTGAAGGCTGAGGCTGGGCTACATCCTGCTATGCACCACCGAAAAAAAGTTCATAACAAGACACTTGATATTTACAATTCAGAATATCCAGAAGAGTAATTTATCCCCAAAACTCTTCCCTTCAAGATCACAGTTCAAACAGAGGCAAATTATACTCAGATTCGGTTTTAACGCAGCCTGCTAGAGCATCAGGAAACATCATGTAGTAATTGTCGTCCCATTTCCTTACATTCGAGAGTCTGGTTCTCATAAAGTCCTCCAAAATCTCTGTCCCATCCCAGAACAGATCTCCACTGGCACGTGGCACAATGACTGCTCTGCCAGAAGTGAGGCACTGCCACTCCTCTCACCTGAGGCGTGATTTTCCCCCAAGCACTCCTTTCTCGCTCTCAAGCTGGGAACACTGTTGCAGGTACCCACTGCCTGTTGGCAGGGACTTTAGGCACCCTGTACAGCAAATCTCTCTTGCCTTGGCTCCCAGGACTTCCACCCCTCAGTGCTAGGGTCTTGGCGGAGGTGGGTAAACCAAAGACCTCTTCTTCACAAATACAGACTCTTTTATTACTTCCTGGACCTGCCCACATAGGGTGGCCCTTCCAAAAACCATCCACTAGGCCGAACTGTACATCTCGGCCCTCCTTGCTTAGCAACCACCCTAAAAATCCACCCTCCAAGCATTCAAGGTGGGGTCATTTTCAGGGGGTTGGTTGTCACAGCTGGGTGGGGGGTGGTGGTTCCCAAGCCAAGGACCGTTAGGGGTGATGATTGTGTGCTTATTTGTGGGTTTGATTAGAGTTACCAGACGTCCGGATTTACCCAAACATGCTCTCATTTTAGAGGACTGTCCAGGCGTGCACTTTGTCCAGGTTTTGAAAAGCTTTGAGCTCGGTGCCACGTCTGGAGGGCATCTGTGCATGTGCAGATGCAACACAGTGACATAATATGCATGTGCGCATGCGTGTTGACATCATCATGTCAAACCCCCGCATGCTCGGAGGCCCTTAAAGCGTGACTGAGCTTGAAGAGAAGAGGTTTGGGGGGCAGGGCTGGGATGGAACTGGGCATGACTTGGGCAGAACAGGGCAGGGCTGGGTTGAACTGGGTGGGGTTGGAGGCGGTGCCACATGTCCGGATTTTACTATTGTAAAATCTGGTAATCCTAGGTTTGGGGATAGGTTGGAAGACAAGGGTGCATATGGCATGGCACCAACTATAGAGAGTTGGTTGTTCACAGCTAGTAGCATGGAATGAACTACAGTTCAGAGCTGCCATGTTGGGATACCTGGCTTGGATCGTATGGGACAACCTAGCTATTGGCATGGTGGGTAGATACCAGAGATTTTAGGGCTGTGTTATGGCTTGGACTTGTTAGTTGGTATATCTGGAATAAAGCTTCAGGCAAATTTAAACCTTGTTTTGTATCTGTGCGTGTGTTTTGGGGTAAGTTGAAGGCAGAGGGGGAGGATTTAGGTCAGGGCTGCCCATGTCCGACCCTCGAGATCTACTGGCAGGCCAGACTTTCAGGATATCCAGAATGAATATGCATGAGAGAGATTTGCCTGCACTGCCTTCTTGGTATGCAAATCTCTCTCATGCAAGTTCATTGTGGATATCCTGAAAACCTGGCCTGCTAGAAGATCTTGAGAACCTGACTTGGGCAGCCCTCATTTAGGTGTTGGAAGGAGCAACGACAGTTACCTAGGTTATTATTATTATTATTATTATGTTCTTGTATACCGCCATACCCAAAGAGTTCTAGGCGGTTCACATCAGTTAAATTAGGATCCGATTTGAACATGGATTTACAACATTTTGTCGGAATTACAAGCAACGAGGAAGTAAATGTTTGAGTTTTAGCAGGAATTTATCAGAGTTGGATTGGAAGGAAAGGGGGAGGGAGAAGAGAACCAAAGGCGGGGAGGGGGAGAGAAAGGGGTGGGGGGGGAGGTGAGGAGGGTGTTGGTTTATTGCGGGGGGAATGAGGGTCAAGGGTCCTGTTCGCGGAATAGGTATGTTTTGAGAAGTTTTCTGAAGTCGAGGTAGGTCGGGGCCTCGAACATCATTTGGGCTAACCAAGGGTTCAGTTTAGCCGCCTGGAAGGCGAAGGTTTTGTCTAGGAATCTTTTGAGCTGGCATAATTTTATGGAGGGGAAGGCGAACAGCTGAATTCTGCGGGATTTCTTATTGGTGCTGTACATAGTGAAGTGGGGAGAGAGGTATTTTGGCTTTGCAGGTTTTACTGTTGCCAAGTGCACTGTTTACCTTCATTTCTTAAAAACCTCCTAAGATATCTAGAAAAACAGGAAGCTTAGAATGTCTTACATCTTCATGCTCTAGGGTTATGCGAGCGAAGTGTATATCTCCATCAAGGATGTTGCAACAGATACCTAGTTAGTTGCGAGGTGTCCTGTTTTTCAAAGAGTGGTTAATCCTGTGGGTTACGATGGTTGTTTTCTGAACACAAATGTATTTTTATACATCTTATTGGCTGTTGTTTTGAGGTTTGGGTTGATATGAGATTCACATTCTGAGGTTAGGCCTGAAATGATTTACCCTGGTAATGTTCCTTGATGGCCGCATACTAGAATGTTTTCACTGAAGAATATTAACTATGGTTTCTATGTACTTCTTGGGAGGGAAACCTTACCGTTTTAAACTTTTTGGGGGGTTTGACTTACTGGTTTATCATGGTTGTCTTCTTCCCCATATTTTCTCAATTCAGGCCAGCAGGGTATTTGTCATAGCATTTCCATTTTTGTGCCTGCTGGGGTCATGGAGAGCTCTTACCCTGCATATTTGCAGGTGGAAATTATGTGAGGTAATGATTGCGCTGGGTTTCAAAATGAAATCCTAGGGCAGAGGTCTTTGTTAAATTTTAAACAGGGGCCACTTTGAATTCTAATGAGCTGAAGGAGAGCCACCAAATAGCTTTCCTCATGGGTCCATGACACTGCTGAAACAAGAAAACAAGTGTGGAAGGGATTGTACACATCAGCCTTAGAAACAAAGAACTTTATTGACTATAATTACATATGTTTGAACATATCACATGTATAAATACAAAGTCCATTCCTCTGCTGATGGGCCCATCCAGTAGATGGCGCTGAAGGAATGCTCCAGGCTCGTATCCACACGCTTTGCAGCATATCTAGCGCGCTGTTCCTAGCTCTTTTGATACAAGCCTGGAGCATTTCTTTAGTTGGTTTTAGTGTCTCAGTGCCATCTACTGGATTGATACCATCACCCCTGAGGAAGGCTTTTCTTTCTGGAAGCCGAAACACGGATCGTGTTGGGTCCATCAGCAGAGGAATGGACCCAACAGAGAGTGGTGGAAAACTGGAACGCTCTCCAGGGATTCAAGACAAAGTTAGACAAGTTCCTGCTGAACCGGAACGTACGCAGGTAGGGCTGGTCTCAGTTAGGGCACTGGTCTTTGACCTAGGGGCCGCCGCGTGAGCGGACTGCTGGGCAAGATGGACCGCTGGTCTGACCCAGCAGCGACAATTCTTATGTTCTTATCAACATGTGATATGTTCAAACATATAATTATGTTCAATAAACTTCTTTGTTTCTGTGGCTGATGTGTACGGTCCCTTCCCCACTTGTTTTGGTCTATTTGACGTGGGGTTGGTTGCGTCTTTCGCGTGGATTCCGTGACACTGCTGACCAGTGTGTGTCAATGACATCCATCCCCACCATCTCACTTCCCAAACTTCATTAGGGGTGTTTTCTCAGGGGATATCCTCAAAGTTGTGATCAATTTCCAAATGCATTCTCTTTTGTCTACTGAGAAATACTTGTACCTTGCCCTCCAAGCACACGGCTCTACCCCCCTCCCACCCCCACCCATTTTCCTCTTTTTGTTCTGAGCTTAGGTAGAGAGGCAAAGTAGCAGAAAGAAAAAACAAAAAGACAATGGGGGCTACTCCAGAGTCTCCAAAAGCCACCATTGGCTCCCAGGGCTTACACTGAAGAACACTGTCCTAAGACATCTTTCAGAGGGTTGGTTGTCGCAGCTGGGTGGGGGGTGGGGGTTCGCAAGACAGGAACCATTAGGGGTGAAGACTGTGTGCTTATTTGGTGTTTTGGGTAGGGTTACCAGACGTTCGGATTTATCCAGACATCTCTTAGGTTGTCTGGCCACACCAACAGCTCTATCTCCTCTTTCTCTGCCCTGGAAGGCACACGGCAAGTTCTAAAGGGGTATTCTCTGGGAGTGATCACCTTTTGATAGGTGAAGAATTCTTTTAAAAATTATATTTTTTTTATTTTTTTTTAATCTTTATTAATTTTCAAACTTTAACAGTGCCAAACAATTAATTTAAACATAAACACTACAAATAAGGCACTTTAAATACACAATTAATGCATAAAACAATCATTTCTCCACCCCCCCTCCCCATAACTAATAGATGAAGACAAATTATGGAATTACAATATTATAATTAAGTAATTTGAGTAATCAGAATACATTTCCCTTCCCCCATCCCCACCCTGGACGTGCAAGGAAATCTAATACAAGGAGAGATGCATGACATTTATAGTGCGATTCAACAAATGCAGTCAATGGGCACCACACCCTATTAAATGTATTACTAAACCCCAAACACTCCGCATTCATTCTCTCGTACTTGTAAGTGGTACAAACATTCGCCCACCAAAATGTGTAATTAAGTCTGTCGTAATTCTTCCAGTTTCGTGTAATCATTTGGATAGCTATTCCCGTCATAATCAAGAAAAGACGGCTTTTATCTTTATCCAAAGAAGGCTTAATATGTAATGATGTACCACAAATAATGGCTTCAGAAGTTAACGGAATGGATGACTCAAGAATAAGATTGATTTGTCATTTTATTATGGCACGAGGAGGTTCGAGTATCTTGTCAACTTGTTGTCGAATCACAGCATCTCTCAAAAGTATCACAGATTCTTATCTAATATTATCATCAATTTCTATATAATTTAACAGATACATTTAGCATATGTATGTATTTTTATCCACTGTAGGAACAATCGTAGAGGTGGGTGGGGGGAGGGAAATGTATTTTGAGGATTAAAATTACTTGATTATAATATTGTAATCACATAATATGTCTTATTGTATTAATAATTGGGAGGAGGGTGGGAGAAAATGATTGTTTTATGTATTACTTGTGTAATTAATAGGGTGTTTTATGCAGTGTTTTATGTTCAATTAATTGTATTGCACTGTCAAAATTTGAAAATCAATAAAGATTTAAAAAAAAAAAAAAATATTAGAGGCCCCATTACCAAGCTGCTATAAAAAGTGGCCTGCGCTAATAGTGCACCATCCTTAGTTCAGGTCATTCCTGTTCACCGAGGTCACTTTTAGTATCAGTAGCAGAGTTTTTAATTCCTTCCAATGTAAATTACCACCCAATTAGAAGACCTTTTTCCCCCTCCCCCCTTCCCATGCTTCTATCCCCTCTCCCTTCTCTCTTTCTCCCACCCTCCCTAGAATTGTAGATTGCCTTGAACCTGCTTAGGCAACAAGAAACGCAACAGGACGCTCTCCTTTCAAGCAGGGATATGGAACAGCACCATAAGCGACCTAATCCTAAACGCAGCAACATACGACTCATTCAGAAAAAAACTAAAAAAACACTTATTCGACAAGTATATCTGATCCTTCAATTCTGCTCATCACCTACCTCGTCTTACACATTCCTACCTCCTTCCCCTTACCGCCCCATCACTCAACTGTCTTCCACTCCTCCCCAAATCTAACTGATGTAAAGCCACCTCGCTGTCCTACAGCTCCTCTTGTTGTAAACCGTCTTGAACTGAAAAGGTATGATGGGATATAAATAAAGCTATTATTATTATTAAAGAGCGACTCACAAATTATTAGATTAGCTTAGATCCCACACTAACCATGCGTTAATCGATTGGTACAAACGTAAGGAAATTCTTCTTCACCCAGCGAGTGGTGGAAAACTGGAACGCTCTTCCAGAGTCTGTTATAGGGGAAAACACCCTCCCGGGTTTCAAGACAAAGTTGGACAAGTTCCTGCTAAACTGGAACGTACGCAGGTGAGGATGAACTCATTTAGAGCACTGGTCTTTGACCTGAGGGCCGCCGCGTGAGCGGATGCTGGGCAGGATGGACCACTGGTCTGACCCAGCAGCGGCAATTCTTATGTTCTTATGGTGCATGGTACATGTAGTTGCACTAACCAATTAGCACAGAGCATCCCCACCTCCCAGAGCTAAAAAGTAAAAGCTATTTTTTTAGTACATGGGAAGCACGCGCCAATCCCAAGGAGAACAAGCTTGTATCATTAAACTTCCTAAAATGAGGTGTCGATGCCCTTGTATAAGACTCTGGCGAGACCTCATTTAGAATATTATGTACAATTCTGGAGGCCGCACCTTCAAAAAGATATAAAAAGGATGGAGTTGGTCCAGAGGAAGGCTACTAAAATGGTTGGTGGTCTTTGCCATAAGGTGTATAGGGACAGTCCGGTCGTGTATGTTATTGTTTTGTCTAATCATGTATGTTTTATTTTGTTAAAGTTATGTTAAATTCTATTATCTGTTTTTACCCTATTTTAAAATGTATAACCACCTTGAAATAAATGATAAGGTGGCATATCACATTTTAATAAACTTGAAACTTAAACTTGATCTCAATATATATACTTAGGAGGAAAGGTGGGAGAGGGGAGATATGATAGAGATGTTTTAAATAACTACATGGCATAAGTGCGCATGAAGCGAGTCTCATTTGAAAGGACGCTCTGGAACGAGAGGGCGTAGGATGAAGTTAAGAGGTGATAAACTTAGGAGTAATCTAAGGAAATACTTATTTTACAGAGAAGGTGGTAGATGCGTGGAACAGTCTCCCAGAAGAGGTGGTGAAGACGAAAGCTGTGTTTGAATACAAGAAAGTGTGGGACAGGCATGTGGGATCTCTTAGGGAGAGGAGTAGATAGTGGATGCTGTGGATGAGCAGCTGGATGGGCCACTTGAAGTCTAACTATGTATATCCCATTATGTTTGAGGTACTTGAAAACCCTTGGTAGACTGGTTACTTCAGACATGGGCCTCGGAATGGGAGAGGCCACAGGGGCCACGGCCTCCCCCCAAAATTGGCAGTTGCCGGTCGGTTATGACTGTACTCCCCCACCCACCTTCTCTTGGCGCTGCACTTTTAAATCTTCGGGTAGGCGCCAGGCAGCGTCCCGGAAACCTTCATTCTACTTCGGGGACAGGCCTGTTCGTTGACGCTGCGCAGCAGTAGGAGGAGGTGGGTGAGGGAGTCAGGAGCTGGAGAGAGGTCGTGCCATAGGACTCCGCTGGGGCCTAGGGCGGAGCCCCAGGACCCCCCAAACGAAACAGCATTCTGCTGCCTATGACTTCAGGGATAATTTTAGAGGGGGTGATATTCAGCCTGTGTTGGTAAACAGTTCATAAGCTCCTTCCAGCTGCAGACTGCCCTAACCCCGGAAATGCAAGGCTGGGTCATGCATGGCCCCCATCTTTGAATATCCAGGTATGTGCACTAACCCAGTAGTTAACTAGGCACCAGCCATGATTAACTCAGTGCATAAAGATAGGACAACCAGTTAGGGAGTAGCTAGTTAGCTGAGATGTTCAGCAGCACTAGCTAGTTAATTGCTGCTGAATATCAATGCTAGCTAGATCAGTGGAGTTTAACTGGGCAGGAGCCTCTCTCCAGTCCTATAAAATCCCTTTGAATGATGGGCCTTTGAAAGCTCTTTTTTTGCGCGTGTGTAGAAGATGCAAATATAGGAGCATAAAATGCTGCTTTAATATTACGCCCCCATCCCCCCAGTCTTAACATTAGATACTTCCTTGAAACTGAAATGACTCATGGGACAATGGGTATTATTCAAGCTTATGTCCCTTTATCCAAGTTACGCTCCGTCCATCATGGCGACTTGTTTGTGTCATCTGTAAGGGAATTGGGACGGAATACCACATGTTTTCCTGTAGGGGCCCCCAAGAATGGAATCAGCTACTTTTGTACATTAGAAAGCAAAGCAATCTCAAGGCGTTTATTTTGCAAGAGGAAATGTGGGCATTAAAAAAATTGCATTTGTGAAAGCGCTGGTCGCTTACCTTGTTTGTTTTATATGTATTTTATGGTTTTTTTTAAAAAAAAAAATATGTATGTTTATATTGTAAATGGGTTATAAATAAAATAAAACAAACAGATTAATGGTCAGTGATATCAAACTGAAGAAAGGGAGAATCAGAAAGTGATTTCAAAGGAAAAGCAAAACATTCAGTTTGAATAGAGATCAAAATGAAATTTCATTCCTTTTTGGCATTCAAGGTTTTCAGCTAGAAGCTGTAGTTTTCCCAGGGAGAATCCTGTTTATTTGGGTATGATAAGGTTTACTCTAAATTACAGTATGTAAATGGTATTCTAATTTCATTACCAAATGTCAAGTGATTAACGGGTTTTCCCAGCCAATAACCAATTTGTTAGGTGATTATGGTAATCCCTTTCTTCCTTCTCAGACAGCATAAAAAGATTTCTCAAAGCCCCATAAGGTTAATTAAGTATGAGACATTTATTTACGCACTTTCTTCGGCTAACTGAAGTGCACTGAAGCAAAACAGAGGTACTGTAGAGCAAGCTGTGCTGTTCATTCCATCTTCTGTAGGAAAAGTCCATAGTCTGTTATTGAGAAAGACATGGGGAAGCCACTGCTTGCCCTGGATCGGTAGCATAGAATGTTTCTGCTCTTTGTGATTCTAGAATCTTGCTACTCTTTGTGGATTCTTCATGGAATGTTGCTACCATTTGGGGTTCCGGAATCTTGCTTACTCTGAGGTAATGGAATGTTGCTACTCTTTGTGGATTCTGCATGGAATGTTGCTACCATTTGGGGT
Organism: Geotrypetes seraphini; assembly: GCF_902459505.1. Taxonomy (NCBI): domain Eukaryota; kingdom Metazoa; phylum Chordata; class Amphibia; order Gymnophiona; family Dermophiidae; genus Geotrypetes; species Geotrypetes seraphini. The sequence goes on along the minus strand of NC_047093.1, from coordinate 38,238,789 downwards.
TCCGGAATCTTGCTTACTCTGAGGTAATGGAATGTTGCTACTCTTTGTGGATTCTGCATGGAATGTTGCTACCATTTGGGGTTCCGGAATCTTGCTTACTCTGAGGTAATGGAATGTTGCTACTCTTTGTGGATTCTGCATGGAATGTTGCTACCATTTGGGGTTCCGGAATCTTGCTTACTCTGAGGTAATGGAATGTTGCTACTCTTTGTGGATTCTGCATGGAATGTTGCTACTATTTGGGGTTCCGGAATCTTGCTTACTCTGAGGTAATGGAATGTTGCTACTCTTTGTGGATTCTGCATGGAATGTTGCTACTATTTGGGGTTCCGGAATCTTGCTTACTCTGAGGTAATGGAATGTTGCTACTCTTTGTGGATTCTGCATGGAATGTTGCTACCATTTGGGGTTCCGGAATCTTGCTTACTCTGAGGTAATGGAATGTTGCTACTCTTTGTGGATTCTGCATGGAATGTTGCTACTATTTGGGGTTCCGGAATCTTGCTTACTCTGAGGTAATGGAATGTTGCTACTCTTTGTGGATTCTGCATGGAATGTTGCTACTATTTGGGGTTCCGGAATCTTGCTTACTCTGAGGTAATGGAATGTTGCTACTCTTTGTGGATTCTGCATGGAATGTTGCTACTATTTGGGGTTCCGGAATCTTGCTTACTCTGAGGTAATGGAATGTTGCTACTCTTTGTGGATTCTGCATGGAATGTTGCTACTATTTGGGGTTCCGGAATCTTGCTTACTCTGAGATAATGGAATGTTGCTACTCTTTGGGTTTTGGCCAGGTGCTAGTGACCTAGATTGGCTACCGTGACAATGGGCTAGTGGGCTTGATGGACCTTTGGTGTGACCCAGTAAGGCTATTCTTATGTTCGTATGTTTTGTCTGTCAGGAAAAGGGTCATTTCTATATATCCACTCAGGCCCTGGCCTTTCTGTGTTGTGGTTGACAGCTGGGAAGAGTCTTAGAATGATTTTTTAAAAATGAGTAGTGCATCAAACTAAACTAAACTATCCAGCAGACTATGAAAGAAGTGATATTAACTTCCTAAGGTCCAGCGCAAACAAACATATCCAGCTAAATTGGCTTTTTGAACTTTTCATTTAACTTGACAGGCAACACAAGGTATAAAAATAATGAGCAATATATGCAAAACAAACAGAAAAAGGCAAGCGAGACTTCGTTTTTTAAGATTTGTTTCCAAGTCAAGTAACTATATTGGGACTTTTTTATGCAAATAAATGTAACTATTGGTTGATATAGACATCTCGCTTGCCTTTTTCTGTTTGTCATATATTGAGGCAAGGTTTCTTATCTTTTTCTGTTTGATCAATATATGCAAAAGACATCCTTGCAAGACATCTAAGTGCTAAGCCCGCCCAAATCCTGCCCAAAATATGCCTCATACATGCCCCCCTAACAGTTAGATGTCCTGGAGGGTGAATGACCTGCAAGACATCTAAAAACTTAGTTTCAAAAATCGTCAGACAGACATTTTGAAAATTAAAATTTTTAAGTGCCGGTTTATGCCATTTTTGGGGGGGACATCTGCATTTTTCAAAAAAAATAAGCCCCTATGTGTCATTGTGGGAAAGAAGAGCATTGTCATCTTTCTAATCTACGGTAATCTTCTATTTCTGCGTCGTTCATACCTAGGTAGGCTCAAGGCAACTTAAAGAGGGGGGCGAGGAAGGAGAAGGGGGAGGAGGGGTGGGAGAAGAGATTACCTTTTTTGTGGGAAATTGACTTCAAGGCCAACTCAAAGGTCCCCACATTTGGTTGGCAACACAAAGCAAATGTTTTGAGCACGTATAAATGGAAACAAGAGTTTTTGATACCAGTTTTCAAAACCATTTGCTAGGGGTAACTAAGCTTGGCTAAAAATTAATGCCAGATTTCAGAGCACACATGCTTTTCACCTGAGTGAAAAAAAATCCCTTCTGGGCAATGTGCACATTTGTCTATTTAAAGGTACATGCACTGCTTTGCCCCTAACTAACACATTTGGATTGCCCCATGTATACATTTGTCCATTTAAAGGTACATGCACTGCTTTGCCCCTATCTAACACATTTGGTTTGCCCCATGCATACATTTGTCTATTTAAAGGTACATGCACTGCTTTGCCCCTAACTAACACATTTGGATTGCCCCATGCATACATTTGTCTATTTAAAGGTACATGCACTGCTTTGCCCCTAACTAACACATTTGGTTTGCCCCATGTATACATTTGTCTATTTAAAGGTACATGCACTGCTTTGCCCCTATCTAACACATTTGGTTTGCCCCATGCATACATTTGTCTATTTAAAGGTACATGCACTGCTTTGCCCCTAACTAACACATTTGGATTGCCCCATGCATACATTTGTCTATTTAAAGGTACATGCACTGCTTTGCCCCTAACTAACACATTTGGTTTGCCCCATGTATACATTTGTCTATTTAAAGGTACATGCACTGCTTTGCCCCTAACTAACACATTTGGTTTGCCCCATGCATACATTTGTCTATTTAAAGGTACATGCATTGCTTTGCCCCTAACTAACACATTTGGTTTGCCCCATGCATACATTTGTCTATTTAAAGGTACATGCACTGCTTTGCCCTTAACCAACTACCTATATAAATAGCATGGGCAAAATGCAACTAGACAGCTACTTAAAATTGTCCAATCAATAAGAGGTTTTTATATACGTCATTTGAGAATTTTTGACCTTTGCATCCTCTCTAGTCCTGTCTCATCTTTCATCTCCTTCACTACGTCTCACATTGTGTCAATAGGCACATCACCATATGCTTCTACCCTTGTCTTGAAAGGTGCAATTAGCTCCACCCTGGACTCCTC